>NW_026521486.1:28532500-29845000 GCF_021234435.1 Artibeus jamaicensis
GTATAACATGTGTCTGAATGATGAAACATATAATAAAATGAGCATTCACAAATCCACCAGTCAGGTTAAGAGCTAAAACGTGACTGATACCTTTGAAGTTATCTGTGTGCCAGTCAGATCTAATCCCCTGACTTCCCACTTCACCCCAGTCAGTTAAACACTACACTGGATTCAGTATTCATTATTCTTTTACCACATTTGTATTCACCATTAAAATGGATTATTTAGTTTTCTTGAATTATATAAACATAGCACAGTTAAGTATATTGTCTTCAGGGCTTAATTTTTTCATCTCACATAACTTTCCTAAGACTTATTTACATTGCTGCATATCATATTAATGCATTTACTTTCACATTGCATAATATTCCTGTGCATGGATAAACTTCATGTATCCATTCCTCTGTTGATAACTTGGAAAACAATTTGGCATTATCCTAAAGCTGAACATGTATATATTCTCTAATCCAGTGATTCCATTTCTGGGACAAAAAAATCTTGTAAATGTCTGCTAGGAAATAAATGAAAAAGGTGTTTGTACTAGAATGTTTATAAGACCTATATTCCTTAATTATTTTATTATTTATAATTAATCTTTAATATTGACATACTGTTATTACCCTACAGGATCAGTAGTGTGAATAAGAAGGTACAGAAAGGTTTCAGAGATGCCCTGTAGGTGAAAAGAATTATTACTACAATGCTATCTAAATTATTTAGTAGTCAGTATTTTTTTTCAAGTACTCCTATGTATCAAGAACTGCTCTATTTACAGGGAACATAACAGAGAAGAAATAGATGAATTGGTTATTATTATGATATTAGGTAGTGGTAGTACTATAGGAAAGTAAAAAGCAAAATAAAAGGATAGAAAGTAACAGGGCTTCTAAGTTGGAAGGAATACCTCTGTGAATAGGTGCCATTGGCATGGAAACGACAACAAAGCCAGGAAAGAGGTCTTGCATTAATTTCAAGGGGGAACATTCTTGGCTGACCTGCATAGGGTGGGAGTATTTTTTTTTATTTAAGTGAAATGGAATTTCTAGAAGAAAGCTTGGGGAATGTGGAGAGGTAGGCCAGGGCCAGGTCCCACTGAGTTTAGGTATCATTGTTGGACTTTGTTAATATTATTCTAGGTATGAAGGAAAGAGAACCATTTGATAATTTTGTACAGGAGGGATAGTTAAAATGTATGTCTTATGTTTTAAGAATGTCACATTGAGTAATTAGTGGGAAAAGCCTGTGTCAGGGCAAGGGTGGAAGCAGAGAGATATTTGGGATTGGAGTAATTGTCATTCAGAAGACAGAGGAAGGTGCCAGAGACTAGGAGGTAGCAGTGGAGCCCGTAAGCAGGCATCAGATAAGGAACATATTTTCAAACTGAAGTCAAAGGAGATCTGTTGTTTGATTGCTTATAAGAGGGAGAAGCCAAGCATAACTTCTATGTTCATGGCCTGAGCAAGTGAGTTAAATATGGTGCCATGGATGGAGATGTAGAATGATGAAGTATGAGCAGGTTTGGGTGGGAAAATCAAATGTTTGGTTTCAGAGATATGAGGTATATCAAGTGGATTGAGCTGTCAGGTAAAGGTTTAGATGAGTTAGTCTGGATGTCAGAGTAGATTTCAGGGATAGTCATTTACATTTATATATGGAAGTAAACAATAAAATTAACATTTAAAGTGATGAAGTTAGATGGGATAACCTAAGTGGTCATTATAGACAAGGAAAAAGAAAAATGGGCCCTGGTGGGCTGACTGATTGCATGCAAGGTTGTGCAGCCTGTGGCCTGTGAGCCACATGCCGGTCAGGGTGGCTATGAATGCAGCTCAACATCAAATCGTACATTTATTTAAAACATTATGAGATTTTTTAGTGATATGTGTCTCAATGTATTTAATGTGTGGCCCAATACAACTCTTCTTCCAGTATAGCCCAGAGATGCCAAAAGGCTGGATACCCCTAAAGGATTAGAGGAAACATCTGTTTCCTTCCGTCTACCCATGTTCTTTGCCATGTAATTGGGCTACCCCTTCCTGACTCTGGGCTCGGCCTAGAAACTTGTTTCAGCATATGTGATTCAAGCCAAAGATTGAAAGACTGTTTGTAATTTCTGCAGTGCTCTTGTACTCTATGCTTACCATGATTAGATTTGCTCAGGTCTCTCTGGTCCCAGATGCAGAGTAGAATATACAAGGTCAACCCAAGGTGTGCAAGTGAACCCAGCTGAGTCCAAACTAGATCAACTGAACTGCACAGACATGTGATATGTGTTTGTTTCTGATTGACGATGAAAGGGTGGTACTTTATGAACATTATTGTAGCAACATATAACCAATCCATTTGGGTTACCACAATTTTTAAAGATTTGCATAAGGAAGCAGGTTCATCAGCAAGGATACTGTATACATATATACACACATATACATATTTAAATATATATAAAAATATAAATATGTTTGTATACACATATAAATATCAGGACCAAGTGGTGTCCAGAAAAACAAGAGATTACGGTGGTTTAAGAAGAGGAAAGTGATCAGCTAGGACAGATACAATCAGTGTACTTGTAAGATGAACACTGAAAATTGACCATTACTTTTGGCAAATGGATTTTATTAAAACCTTTAATAAGAGTAGTGGGAATAAAAGTCTAATTTGAGTCAGTTCTAGGGAGAGTCATAGGTGAGCAAGTGAACTAAGATGAGTAATTTTGCTACAAAAGCATTAGAGAAATGGGATCATGGTCGGAAGCAGAGGTGAGTCAGAAGAGTTTTTGTTTTGGAAAGGCTATCTACAGGTTGTTGACTGAAAGTTAATCATTGTGTCTTTATTATTTTAATGGTTCCTTTCAAATTTTCAATATGTATATTTAAGGATAAAGTTACTTATTCTCTCTATATGTACTCCCAAATAATATTAAGCCTTAAATATTTTCACTCCCATATTCCTCTTTTCCATCTTCTATGTTTTTGTCTAGCATTTCAATTTCATCTTGGTTTCTGAGCTCCATAAAATTAACTTTTATTTTACATTTAAAGGTAGAAGCATCTGTTTTCTTCTGTAGTATTTTATTCTTTGAAAGTTGGGAATGTTCTCTACTTTTCTCTCCTTTTTTTGTTTATCCTTATATAAGTTTAAAGTCACTCTTGATTTTCTTTCTGCCTATCACTTGAGTATGTTTCTTTTTCTCCACTGCCACACCAGTAAAGGACAGCATTATCTCTAGCCTGGACCACAGTTTAGATTCCTATGTTGCCTTCCTGCCTTTGTGTGGTCTGGTCCATTTCTAACCCCCTCTATCCACACAGCAGCCAGAGTGATACTTCATAACACAAACATGACCTCCTACTTTAAGCCAGTCAGAGATTCTCTTTGTTTTAGAACAATCGGAATCCCTTAACATAGTATAACATGATGTTATCTCCACATGTGCAGCCTCATTTCCACCCACTGCTTCTCTTGTTCACTCTGTTTGCAGTTGTGCTGGGAACTTGTCAGTTTGCATAACACGGCAGGTCCTTTCATCTCCAGGCTGCTACACAAATGTTTCCTTCTCACTGAAGCACACTTGCTCGTTTTTGCTTGGCTAAATTTTATTCATCTTTCAGACCCCAGATTTGACGTCATTTCTTTCCAGAAGAATTATATGATGTAACTTCTCATCTAAGTGTCTTGTTCTCCAGAGTTCTTCCATAGTTATTTAGGATTCTGCCAGCTCTTAGTCGTCTTTGGCTGACTTCACTGTAATTGCCTTTTAAAAATTTCTGTCTTTCCTGGTAAACACCAAAATCCCTGAAAGTAAGAATCAAATTTGTAATGCTGGACGTAAAAAACCTCACAATAAGTATTTGGTTAATTAATAACAGTGAGTGGATTTTTGAAAGCATAAATTATTAAATATAGTGTTATTTGGAGAATATGCTTCCATTGAAAAAAACTCATTGAGGAAGGCACTGGAAATTACTCTAAAGGGGCATTTGATAAGAGTGGGTTTATCTTACATCCTCCTAAAGGGAAAGATAGAAACCTCATGAGTCTACAAGGTGGCCAGGTCATGCTGCAACCCAGATCATGACACTAAGTAGAGAGCATCGCACAGTTTTTAAAGTGATACAATTGGTAAGAGAAGATTGAGAGCTGTAGCAAGATACGGAAAACTGTAGGCGACTCTTCTCTTTAAAACTCAGGGAATGTGTGATCTCGAGATAAATCACTTAATCTCTTGCTGTCTCATTTTAACTATTGAGTATGCAATGAATGATTATTCTTAACTACTACATAGGGTATTGTGAGACTTAATTTGCTAAAGTTTATAGAGTGCTACAGATTTTTCTGATTAAAAGTGTGAAGTATCATCACTATTATACTATAAAAGAATATGTAAAATTTTATTTTAATTTCATAAATATGGAATTATACCTTTCTACTTTCACTTAAAATATTCTGAAATTCATACACATAACTTAGTGCACATTTGAATCTAGGTACCCAGGCATTCATGTCAGCTGTTCCTATGACTGTCTATAAACCTCACTTGCATTTCTGTTGTCTATAAGTTTGCCAGAGCACCCAGGAACATGTGCTCATCCTATTCATTTGCATGTTCTCTTTGTAGCCACCCTGTGGGTCTAGTAGCTGCCTGGGGCCCACAGCAGACCACATGGCCTCTAAAAGACTAAGCTTTTGTGTCACATAGAACATCTGGTCACTGGCCTTTGTTTGGGCCTTGATGAAACCAAGATAGGGCTTTTTCAGTGGTGGTAAGGATGGAGACAGGACATTGGGAACCCAAGGGCAGCCTTCGGCTTCCATCTAAATAAATATTACCACGCCACAGTCTCCTGTACATGGGTATGTGAAGTGCTTTCCTTGTGATCCCATGAAAGAACACAATTTCCACCAGCGGCATTTGGCAAGCCCTCCAGGAGAGGGAGAAGACATGGCTCATGGGTGTATGACTATGACATCATTTACCTGATTGCTTGTTTACACAGTATTGGCCTCACTTTAGAAGCCCATCTGCATCACTGCCTCCTGAAATGAGACTCGACAGTTTGGCTAGATTAACTTATTGTCAGGACTAGATGGTTGTTGAGTCAGCGAACTGTGGAGCAGTATATCAGCTTTGCTTGAAACTGCTTTCCCTTTTTTGCTCAAATGGTTCAGATAAAAAAGGCCAAAAGTTCTTATGGAGAGAAAGCTTAGAATGTTCCCCTCAGTCTAATTTGAATTACATATGGTAAACAAAAGGACTTCAGACAAGTGTGATGCACATTTGTCCAAAGAAGTCCCTCCTCCTTATCTGGGATACTATTAAATTCACTCCTCCCTATATTACCTGGGTTTTACCTCTCGCCAGATATAGTTCTCCTTGTTTTTAATACAATTTGATATAATTCCTTATTTTATATAATTCTCCTTATTTTTGGCCCACATCTTTTAACCTTGTTGTCAAATTCATCACCTGTAGAATACAACAAGATGCCAGCTTGTTCAGGAAGCCATCCTCCAGACATTGCCATTTTCAAGACATCACGCATGTTTCCTCCTGGGGACAGCAGACTGACCTGGATATTGCAGAATCCCTTTCCCTTGTGTGAAATCCCCCCATCCTTTTTATTCCTTTCTTCCTTTGGTGGATAAGAAGAATCTCTGGGCCTGGGAGTAGGCAGGACCCTATCTCTTGACAGTAAGAAGCAGCACAGAAGATGAGACCTTCATCCGTTTACCTGTGTAAGATTACAAGGCTCAAGGTCTTCAGTGGGGAAATGTGTTAGTGTAGGTAGCTAGATACTACTAAAGGAAAGGTGGAATGGAATTAGACATTATTAAGCACAACCAACCAGTGAGATTCACACACTCCAGAAGATAGCAGCATTGTCCCGCCCAGGGGATTAACACCCCTCCATTCCCCCATGTAGGGAGCAGCTACCCTCTGATACAGGATTAATGGTGTACTATGATTACTTTTCCTTTTTAAAAAATCTTTCATTATTTTGGTGACTAATTCCCTCATTCCTAAGTGTGATTAGCCTTCTATATATGGCAAGTTTCTTCTCACATTCTTAAATGTCTCAATTGCAATTTTGTGCCCACTCAGTGAAAATCTACTGGTTTAATTATTTTTCCCAAAGATGGCTTCCTGGGGGTCCACATTCTGCTAGTTTCTGTTCAATTTGCAATCTTTGCTGCCAGCTTGGGGATTCAGTGGGACACTCTACGGTGCTTCCCTTATTTTCTGACTGCATTGCCTTCATGTTTTTTGATCTACTCTTTGTTCTTCAGAATATTCCTTAGAAGTGTGTAGGGGAGGTGAATTTTTGGTAACATTGCCTATCTGAAAGTGTATTATGTTTAGTTAAGCTTAATTGATAGTTTGAATAAAAGATCTAGCATGAAGTAATCTTTACTTAAAATGTTGAAGAATGTCTCCACTTCCTTCTAGTTTCAATGCTGTTACCTTTATTTCTGATCTTCCTTATTTTTTTCTGGAAGTTTTAGCATCTTTTTATTCTGAATGTTGTATGATATGCTGCATACAATCAGGTTTTTTTCATTTATTTTATGTGGTGCTTAATCTGGCAAGTTATATTTTTTGGTTGTGCCGCTAAGTATTGTTTCTTTAAAATATTATTTTTATTATAATTTTATCTTTTTTTCATACTAAAATTTTTGTTTCTGGACATTGAATCCTTGGACACATTATCTAATTTTCTTAACTTCCCCCAGCATATATCCATCACTTTGTCTTTTGCAATTCATACTGAATGTTTTACTTAATTATACTTTTCACTAATAGTTAAAAAATTACCTACTCTTCTTTGAATATATAGAAAAACATGTTTTCTTTGATTGTTTCTCTACTATGACAACTTGTTATTTTATGCTTATGTTATTTTAAGATTAAACATATAGGTATGTGTGTATTCATATATAAACAGTCAATATATTTATATCACTAATACTAAAAAAAATTAAGTACTCTTTCTTGAATATACAGAAATATATGTTTCCTTTGATTGTTTTTCTGCTATGACATTTTGTCATTTTATGATTATGTTAAGATTAGACATATATATGTGTGTAATTAATATATTATATATTAATGTATATGGATATATATAAACATATGCATAGATAGTTATTCCTCAGCATCCATGAGAAATTGGCTGCAGGATCTTCTATGGTTACCAGATTTTCAGATGCTCAAGTTCTTTATATAAAACCCTTTAGTATTTGCATATAACCTACCTATATCCTTATATACTTTAAATAACATTTAGATTACTTTTAATACCTAATACAATGTAAATAGTATGTAAATAACCATTACACTATATTGTTTAGGGAATAATGACACAAAAATAATGCATACATTTTCAGTACAGACTCAATCATTAAAGGACTGACTCCATACATGTCAGTAACAACATAACAATGACTTTCAAATATTTTTGATCCATGGATGTTTGAATCTGTGGCAGTGAAACCTGTGGATACAAAGGGAAAATTGTATGATATGTTATATGGTGAATACTAATGGTTCTTAAACATTCTGGACTAATAATCCCTTTATATTATTAAAAATGATGTAGAATCTAAAAAGCTTTTATTTATGTAGGTTTCAATATCAATGTTTAATGTATTAGAAAGTAAAGCTGAGAGATATTTAAATATTTATTTTAAAATATCAATAATAAACCCATTACATGTTAGCACAGGTATTATTTATAAAGCATTATTCTATTTTCTAAAATAATATAATGCAGTGAGCAAAGTAGTTTATATCTATATATATGGATATAAATATAGATAGATTTGCAAATCTCTACTGTCTGGCTGAATTCAAGATAGTTGGTTACTCTAGCTGCATCTATACTTAACCTGTTGTGATATCATATATTGGGTAACCTCTGAAAAATTCTTCTATGTACTCATGAGACTCTGAGAATGAAAAGGGATAATGATGTCTTAAAATTATTATGAAAATAGTTTTGACCTTGCAGACCTCCTGAAAAGGCTTTGGGGACTCCCTGGGGCTTCCAGACCACATAGTCTAAGAACTGCTGCTATATGTGCAAACACACACACATGTAAACACACATGTGTACACACACCTTAATGAAGTTATCTTGTTTCCTTTGTCTTTTTTCTTCCATCTTTTCTTTTTCACAGTTTTTGTTTGTTTTGTTTTGGTCTGTATTTTTTATGCCAGAGGCTTTCTTCAAACATCTCATAAAACTTGACTGACAGTGCACTTTTAAGAATGAAATACTGAAATCCTGACTGAACACTGTGTTTCAAAGAAGAATTCTCAAGTGATTATATCTTAGGGCAGTGGCTCTCAACTCTGTTAGACACAATGACCACTTTTATTTTAAAGCAAATATTTCAAAATCTTCTTTTACTACTCTGAAATGAAAAGCATAGTTAGCATATCTTAACCTATCAATACAAAGTTTTGCCAATAACAATGTCATAGCATAACTATAATGTAAAAAGGAAATAGTAAAAAATAATTCATAATAAAATAATGTGTCCTTTCAGTGCATGAACCATCAGATGGACATCCTCCACTTCACTGAGGACATAATGAGGTAGTTAGATGCGCAATGTGTTTGTAGAATCTCTGAAGGTGATAGCTATAAATACAAACTGATACAGGTGTGTTGGTGAACAGTACTGACTTCTTAAATACTATGAGTAGCATTGCTTTTGGTGATATAGTTTTATGAAATGGTGAGAAACTCTTGGTTAAACTCCAAACCAAACAATGTGCTGTCTTGCTTCAGTTTATAATTGCAACCCTGAAATAGTCTATGTTAAGGTCATGCCAAAATATATTGTGGTACATTTTTAAACAGTATCATTTATATGCAAAATTCAGTTAAGTCTTAAATTCACGTAGATTTAAACATTTCTTTACTATTGCTTGTCTATGTGATATCAGGAATTCTTTAAGGGTGAAGGGTAATTTTTCACTGTGAGGGAGGGTCATACATGAGAAAATGTCTAGAATCTGAGACTCTCACTCATTAAATGCCAGTATTGCTTTTGCAATCATTACAGCAACCTACACATTTCTAGCTCACCACTCCCCCAAGGACTCCTGAACCTGGTCCTGAAACTCTCTGGTTCCAAGTCTTTGGAGAATGGGAGGTGAGGGTGCACTGACTGGGTGGAGGTTAATGCTTGAGAAAGCTGGGTGCCGGAGAGGTACTCAGGATTCCCCTACATGGCCAGGTGCTTTTATATAGACTCTCACCTCTCTGGTTCTAATTCTTCTGTGTGGCTCCTGCATTTTGTTATACGTGGTGCTTTCCAATGTTCTGCAGGGAAAACAGACTTCTTTTTTTCACATTTTTCCTATTTACACTGTCTTCTTTAGGCACAGAAGTCTTAGCTTCCTCTGGTTTCCTTAGTCAGTTACTTCTTCCACTTACTTTTATTTTCCAAAAATTTGTTGACATCTTTTATATGCAGTTTTCTTTTCACTGGGTCTCCTCCCCGAAGTTGTAAGGCTTTTATTACCTTACATTTTTGGAAGGTAATTAAGTTCAAGATACAGCATTTAATCAACTGTATTGAATTGGAAGTCCCTGTATTAATTTTGTAATTTAAAAAAATCAATAGTTAAAGCACAGCTGAGACAACGGATTTATGAAAAGGAAAGTCTAAACACCTTTAAACTATTTCTCTACATTCTCTACAGCTTAACCTGACAAAGCCATATGTCTGGACTCCACTACCATAATCTACTCTATTAAAAGTGCTTTCCTGTTCAATTCCCAGTCAGGGCACATGTCTGGGTTGCAGGCTGGTTCCCTTCAGGCCAATTCCCAGCAGGGGACCCATGAAAAGCAACCATACATTGATGTTTCTCTCCCTCTCTCCTTCCCTTCCCCTCTAAAGATAAATAAAATTTAAAAAAAAGTGCTTTCCTATGCTTTAACATTATTCCTTATGTTTTCACACACAGCTGATAGAAAACAGCAGCCTTCTGTACTGAAAACAGTACAATGTCCATGGAAACTGTGATCATGGCACTAGTTCATTATACTGATTGCTGTCCACTTAATTTATTTTTTTATACTCAGGTTCAAGAAAACTTTGTACAAGTAATAAATTCACAATTGTACATTTATTCTTGTTTTTTATTGTTATTGTTGTTTTAGAGAAAATATATTTAAAAATTGCTTTTGAACTCATTTTCTAGATCTTTCCTTAACCTATATAGTTCTTTTTTTTTTGCTGATTTTTAGCCTTTATATTTTGTGAACTTTCTTTTATCTTTTTCTATATATTTTAGTAAAATGCAGGGAATTCCACCCCCAGAAGTTGAAGGTAATCCAATGAAAATAATGAGTTCTGAAATAACATGCAATGTTAAAAGACATATAAACAGAATACATTTAAAGTAAAAATAAAATTATTCTTATCATCATTGATTAATTATATACAAATGGAACATAATTCTAATGATAACTAGAAATCTTGTTATTTGTTGAGTGGCTCACCTTCTGTGATTACCCTTAGCCTCTGATCATTTTCTGCTTATGTGAGCAGTGACATCATCACAACTAGTTCTGACCTCAGCAGCTTTCTTCACTTCTTTAGTCTGAGCCTTTGCTTTGGTACATTTGTGACTATTGTTTTCTTCTGCCAGCCATTTTGTGAAAGCAGTAGGGAGGTAATTGTACATTAACCCTCTCTATGCCTTTCATAGAAAAAAAATAACAGAAATACTATATATATATATATATATATATATATATATATATATATACACAGTATACCATACTGACTAAAAAAGCCTAATAATTAAAAATATAGAGGCATAAAAGCTTTGCTGATCTTAAAACCAGTAGAATTGTAAGATAGTACAAATGTTTTTTTCCAATTAATGGAAGATTTTTGACAGAAGAGAGGCTGCATTTTTAATTCTCTACTTTATTTAGAAAGAAAGAAAATATGGGCCCTGGTGGGTGTGGCTCAGTTTATTGAGCTCCAGCCTGCAAACCAAAGGGTCAGCAGTTCGATTCCCAGTCAGGACACATGCCTGGGTTTCAGGCCAGGTCCCCAGTAGGGGGTGTGTGAGAGGTAACCCTACACTGATATTTCTCTCCTTCTCTTTCTCCCTCTCTCTCCTCTGGCTAAAAATAAATAATTTAAAAAAAATAAAAAAACAAAATATAAAATTACATTTTATACTCATATTTTAAAAATATTTTATTTATTTATCTTTAGAGAGGAAGGGAAGGAGAGAAATATCAATGTATGGTTGCCTCTCATGAGTCCCCTGCTGGGAACTGGCCTGCAACCTAGGCATGTGCCCTAACTGGGAATCGAACCGGGATCGTGTAGTTCACAGGCCCATGCTCAATCCACTGAGCTACACCAGCCAGGGCTCATATTTTTATTTAAAATAAAAAATTTGTGTTTCTCTTATGGCATACCTCATTTTAGTAATAATGTATCTTGCTATTTTGGAGTACACTTAAAATCTACATAATACCAATACAATTTAGAATAACATTTGAAATATTAGTCAACAAGTTATTTAACCTATGTTATGTAAAAAAAGAATGTAATACTTTTATCAAAATATCATTATAAATAAACAAAAATAGAGGTATTTGAGTTAGATGAATATTTTTGAATTAAGTTAATTTAACTTTTGCAGGTATAATTCTGTATTTCTGTAATATTCTCCTCAACTTTCTGCTTTAATCATTGCAGCTCTATCTATAAAATGTACCTTTCTACCTCATGGCCTGTCTAAGATTTTAGGATTTTTTTTATTTATAGAAAAGGAAATTATAAGATTTAAAGTAACATGTAAGCAGTTTTTCTTACAATTACACTCAATCCAAGTATCCTCCCTTTTTACGTTCTGAAAGCCATTGCTGGGTATCAAAACATTTTATTAATGGCTGTTTAATCCCTGAGAAATCTTTTCAGAAAAACAGAAAACACCTCAGATATTCTAACACAAGAAATGCCATATCTTGAAGTGATTACACAGGTGAGGTAAGAGCTGAGAGGCCAAATGGGAAATGCAAGACAATGCTCAAATTAGGAACAGAAGGGGGCCACTGCTAGAAGGTGAAAGGTGGATGGGCTGTTACAGCCCAGGGGCCAGTTTCTCTACAAATGCTTTATCAGTGGGACTGTCTCATCCGATCTGAGCAGGAGTTGCTGAGAAGAGGCAGCTGCTGCCAAAGACAGCACACTTCAGGTAGAGAGAAAAGAGAAAACCCTACTTCTCCTTTCCTTCCATTTACCAATACCCTGCCAAGGATGCCCAATGGATGAACTTAGCTAGAAGCCATGTGACCTACTGGGAAATGAAATATGTGGATGTCAGTCCCTTTGTAAGGGGTAGGCAAGAAATAAAAATTACTGACAATAGGCCCAGGATCAACATTAGCCAGACACTCTGATTACTCAGCATTCATTTTGACCTTTCTACTCATAGTTACCCTTCATACAACTTCATAACTGTCATAAGTGAGTCAATTTTCTAAAGTAAGCCTACATTTTGTCATAAATTACAACACACTGTCAATCTCTCCTATACAAGGACCCTACCACATTGCTCTTTTAACCTTCTAATTTCATTCCTGATGGACAGACAGCTCGTCACTTAGTGTCTCATGATTAATCTTTAAAAATGTGCACTAGAGGTCAGAAGTTGCATCTAAAATGATGGCATTTATAACCGACCCTCCCCAAAATCAACCAACCAACCAAAAAAACACATGACTTTACTCCAGACTGTTAGACTTATGGTTCTTTTTGGGGGGGACGGTAGGCTTTGCAGGTGCTCCTTGTTGGTTCTTATTTATTGCCAAAAATTTGAGTATCATTGGTATCTGCTAGATCATAAAGCTTTCTACAAAGGCAACTTGGATCTTTTGGGCATCTTCTCTTGTTCCAGGATCAATTTAAAAGTAGCCACACAGCTTCTACAGTAAATAGATTAGAGAAGCACCCAAAAGTGGGATATGTGTAGTCCATAGCTAGCAAAACATCATACTCTATTTCTCTATGATCAAATATGCTTAAAATGCGAATTCTTCTAGGAACTATATTTATCCATGCTGAATACTGGGTTATGTTTTATTGTGTTAGTCTTTCTAATTCTTTACCTCATTCTATAAGCTTGTCCTTTGCCAGTGACTTAGTAGTTTTTGCAAACACAGAAGATCTAATAGAAGATCTTATTTTCTTTATTTTCACTGAAGTGTTCATCCTGCAGAAACTCTTCAATTAAATTTTTTGTATGCAAGTCTCTACCACAGAATTTGTTTTTCTGGTGAGTCAATCTAAGATGATTGGTGTAGAGAATGGATCAAAGAAGAAAACTGTAAAATGAGATTTTGAAGCTAGAACACTAGAGATAGGTCAAGTAGATGCTGTAGCAGTGATATTGCTGAATATTTCACTAGTGGTATACTAGTGTGAAATAGGGCATGTGTACTCACTGGTAAGTACGATATGTCAGGATTTTGAGGTTGGAGGGGGGTTACTAATTGCAAGGGCCAATAAGGCATTAAAAAACAAGGAAGGGTGAGGATGATTGTTCAGCCATTGAAGGAGAAGTATGAAAGTTAGGGCCCTTCTTTAGCAGCATGGAAAAGGGCTCAACTTCTGCACCCAGAGTAAAGAAAATGATAGCAACAAGCCCAAGAATTGACTGTACCATTAGAGTTCCAGAGAATGTTAAACTCTTGGTCATGAAAAGTCCACTTACTGGTAGATTAAAGTGGGAACCTATAAACTGGTAGTGAAACATCTGAGTCAATGCAGTCATACAGCTTGACTCTCTAGATCCCCTTAAGCACTTCATGCTTAAGATATTTCACAGAACTAGCATAAATATTCTAGAAATTTACATGAAACCACAAATGGCCCCTAAAAGCCTCAGCAATCTTGAGAAAGAAGAGCAAAGTTGGAGGACTTACATTATCTGTATCAAACTATACTGCAAGGCCATAGTAATCAAAAGAGCATGATACTGGGATAAAAACAGACTAAATAAATGGAACAGAATAGAGAGCTAAGGAAAAAATACTTGTACCCTTACAGTCAGTTAATATTTGACAAAGGAGGCAAAAACATAAATGGGGTATAAACAGTCTATTCCATACATTGTGTTGAGAAACTGGATATGCAAAAAAAATAGATAAACGTAGAAAAAAGTAGACCACCTTCTTGTGTCATATATAATATTAAACTCATAATAAGTTAAATACTTAAATATTATGCTCAAAATCATGTAAGTTTTAGAAGAAAACATAAGCAGTAAAATCTTGGACATTTCCCATAGCAATATTTCTTCTGAAATATCTCTTTGGGCAAGGGAAACAAATGGGACTATATCAAACTAAGATGTTTTTGCACAGCAAAAAAAAAACCATCAGCAAAATGAAAAGACAATATACTGAATGGGAGAACATATCCACCAATTATACATCTGATAAGGGGCTAATGCCCCAAATTTATTAAGAACTTATAAAACTCAACACCAAAACAAACAAACAAACAATCCAATTAAAAAGTGGGCAAAGAATCTCAACAGACAATTCTCCAAAGAGGGCGTACAGATGGCCTATACACATATGATAAGATGCTAAAAGGCACTAATCATCAGAAATTTCTGAACTAAAACCACAATGAGACATCACCTCATACCTTTAAGAGTGGCTATCATCAATAAAACAACAAATGACAAATGCTGGTGAGGATGTGGAGAAAAGCGAACCCTCACGCACTGTTGATGGAAATGCAGATTGATGCAGCTGCTAGGAAAGCAGTATAGAGTTTCCTCAAAAAATTAAAAATGAAACTGCATTATAACCCAGAAATTCCACTTCTGGGAATGTATCCAAAGAAACTTGAAACACTGACTTGTACGTATATATGCACCCCTACATTCATTGCAAAGTTATTTACAATAGCCAAGATTCGAAAGCAGCCAAAGTCCCCATCAGTACATAAATGAATAAAAAAGAAATTCCACTCCAATAGAATACTACTGGAATGTGAAAAAGAGAGAAATCTTACATTTTGCAACAGTATGGATGGACCTAGAAGGTATTGGGCTAAGTGAAAAAAATCCAGTTAGCTTAAGACAAATACCATATGATTTCACTTATATGTGGAATCTAATAAACAAAAGAAACCCTCAAAAAAAATAGAAACAGATTCATAGAGACAGAGAACAGAGGAGGTGTTCTGAGTGAGTAAGGTGAAAAAATTAAGCAAAAAAAAATCTCATCAACACAGTAAACACTATGACGACTACCAGAGAAAAGGTCTTGCAGGTAGAAGAGGGTGAAGGGGAGGATAAATGGTGATGGAAGGAGACTTGACTTTGAATGGGGCACACGCAAGGCAATATGCAGATGATGTTTTATGGATTTTTACACTGGAAACTTTTATAATTTTCTTAACCAATGTAAGCCAAATACATTCAGTAAAAATATAAAAGTTTATATTTTAAAGTTTTTATAAAAAGTGGCTCACTACCTTATGTTACAGGCCAATGTTTGCTTCTCAACACCCCTTGTTTGAGGTAGATGCAGAGCACTTTGCTTTGCTTTGTAAGGAAACAAGCACCGCTCCTCTCAGGATCTACCCTCGGCCATCTTAATTACACATCAGACATTTAATACATGTTATTACATTCAGCACACATTGAATTCTTGTGTGTGGGGAAGCAGGGAAGACTACTTAAAAGACAAAGATGAACACACAATCCCAGAAGTCAAGAAAGTTACAAAATGAGCAGAGAGTTGACACGCGTACACATAATTAAAAAAAATACAATGAAAAAGATGCAAAATGCAGTGGGTACTTAAAAAAGAAAATAAATACATCAAATGATAATAGTAATAGCCATAGTTATGTTAATAATAGCACTACTAGTGATAATCACCATTATGTTATCTATTGTTATGTGTCAGGCATTTTGCTGATCACTGTTTTCAAGTCCAGAGTCTGCAAACTTTCTCATAAATTTATGTAATTGCAAATATTTTAAAATTTCTTTCATGTAAATTATAATATACTAGTGAAGATAAAATTTTACAAGCTATTCTTAGACATAGATTCCTAATCACACGTGTTCACTGATGGAGGGGCATTGCCATTGGAAAGTGGGCAAAAAACAACCTTGTCTGTTTGAGGAAGGATTTTTGAAGGATACACTTAGGCATTATTATTTGCCTATTTACAAATAAAAAATTCTAAAGTCTAGAGAATTTGTGACTTTCTCACTTTTAAGTTTCAGAGTTACCATATAAACATGAGTCTGTCTGAAATCAGTAAAAAATTGTCTGCTTTGAAAACTAATAAAAACATTTACATGTAGTATGATATCCTGAAAGGGGGAAAATATGAACAAAGTTTTAGACAAGAGAAAATAGCATGGGGAGTGCTTACATACCATAAAATGCCTTTACTTGGTTTGACTGAAGTGGGAAAATGGTAGACAGTGACATTGTGAAGCTTTGTAAAAAGTTACTTTTTAAACTGAATTTAATAAGCTTTAGGGAAGCACCAAATGATTTTGAGGTGGAGTATTGACCAACCAGAACTCTGTGTGTGTGTGTGTGTGTGTGTGTGTGTGTGTGTATGTGTGCGTGTGTGGTAACGGTTGTATATAGAATAGATTAGTGAAAGAAAGCGGTAGAGGTGATATGATCAATAACAAATGCCATGCTGGAGCAGAGCCATATTCCTTTCTGACATAAAACTAAGGAAATTCATTTTGGTTCTGGAAATAAGTAGATTAGGAATTTCCGACACCTCTTTGGTATAAAAGCATGTTGCCATCATATCTGTGTTGATTTTGTAGTCTGTGACTTTACTCAAGCCACATTGAAATAATGTTTTTGGTCTTATCTAAGGTTTAAGTTTAGAATGTTTCATTAATTGAGCTGCTAGTGAAATTATTCTAAAATTTTCTCTTCCAAGTCTCAAATTTTTAAATATGTAAGAAATCAAGTCCATGGTAACTACATCCTTATCTCTCATGATTTAAAAAATACAGTTCAATTATTGCTTCCCTCTTTTCTTTCTTTTTCCACACCGAATCTTGCTTACTTTCTTCTTTACTTTTCTTTTACTATTCTTACTTTTCATTAATCAGAACTTCAGGATTCTTAACTCTGGTTGTATTTATCTTTTAATTTTATCACCAAGAAAAATTCAATGTCATCTAAAAATATACAGATGTATTTTTATCTTATAGATATTATTATTATAGATAACATTTCTATATATTATTATAGATAACATTCTTAGTTTGGATGCCTCTTTCTGGATGACATAAATAAAAATCTATCATGTTTTTATCAATTGATAGTTATTTAATGCCTATTGTATTATCAATTGCATTAGAATACAAAGGTAAATAAGAAAAACTCTAAGGTAGAGTTATTATGTAGAGAAGGAAATAGACACATACACAAGTTATTGTAATACACCATAAATGTTGTAATGAGGAATTAAGAAAATGCTGAGGGAGTACAGAAGTGGGAATACCAAACTCTCCCAGGAGATGCCAGCAAAGACTTCACAAAGGATATAATCTCATCTTAAAATACTAAGGTAAATTTATGAAGTGGAAACAGGTTAGGATACACACAGGGAGAACAGGATGTGAAACGTGTAAAGGTCCTGGGACAAAAAGGTTATAAGAATTTTGGAAAAAGTAACATGTTCCATGGGAATACAACAGGAAAAGCATCAAATGGATTGTCCCAAGGAAACTCTGGAGTAGAAGATATGGCTGGATGAGGAGAGTCTTATCATTGACCTTGGACTTAATCCTAACCCTAATAGAAATTTGAAAAGTGGAATAACATAATTATATTTTTAAAGGCAGATAACTCTGGAATCCACTTGGAAACTTGATTCAGTATCAATTAAGAGTCCTTTGGAACAGACTAGGTAAAAAATCATGAGGATCTTAAGGGAGACATTTAAAACGAGGGAGGGATGTAAAAAAGAAGAAATGCAGCAACAGACTTTTATCATTTCTTGGACATGGAGGAAACAAGGGAGTGCATTTTCCAGGCTGCTCTGGCATTTTTTTTGATGGAGGAGACAAAGGGGAAAATGTAAAGGTGACATGGGTAGGAAAGAGTGAATTTTAGTGGAATGCCTGCTTACAAAGTTTGTATATTGGCACTACACACTAAGTAGTCAGAAATACATCTCTATGTTGGAGCAAGATAGACAATTCAGAGCTATCGGTGTCATGACTGAAGAGGGAAACTGGTTGAGAGTCCTGATGGAAAACAATATTTATTACTAGTTTATATTATTTTCATAATTAGTGCTAAATTTATGATTCAAATGTTTTCTAAATACCTTCACAGCTTTATTCAAAATTACTAATTAGCAGTAACATTAGAAGATCATTTTAAAAGCTTAGATAAACTATTTCAATGGGTTTTCTTCAATCACAGGCAATCTTCCTCAAAAGTTCCTAGCACTGAACAGGATTTCCCTCACAGAGCCATTATAGCCTCCCTTCTGAAATTTCCTGTTTATGCATTTAGTTATAATATCCTTGATTTGCTCAGTTCCCACTTTCAACAAGTTTCCTACTATCACTTTGAAAACTCTAGCTTATAATCTTCAATGTTCTCTGAAATTCTTTTATGCATGGTCTATAGAGAAAGTATGCTTTTTAAAGTGATTTTTTTAGTAGCAGTTACATGTACTTTACACTAATCCATACCCATAGTATGATTCCTCTTA
This sequence comes from Artibeus jamaicensis, assembly GCF_021234435.1. NCBI lineage: Eukaryota > Metazoa > Chordata > Mammalia > Chiroptera > Phyllostomidae > Artibeus > Artibeus jamaicensis. Next base: position 28,551,281 of record NW_026521486.1, read on the forward strand.
GGCCAAAGATATACACGACACATTTGTCTTGAATTAAGGGTTCTGAACATGACACTGAATAAACAACGTGACAGGCCCAAGTGGGAATCATAAACACCACTATGCATTTATGAGTGTCTTCCTCCCAGCCATTGAGTTTACACATGTCAGTTGAGTCAGTGATGTACTAATGATGAACTACCATCTCAGGGCTGAATTCAAACTCTACCACCTGCTACCTATGTGATTTGTGGAAATTACTTATTTAGTCTCTCTCATAAGGAATACTACCTGCAAGTGTGGATATTCCTTGAGACATCCATGTACAGTGACATTTTATTTAGAAGTTATTTAGTTTAGTTGTTTAGAAGTAAATCAATTAATTTTGAAACCTACTTGACTTTTCTTATCAATTTCTAGTTTAATTCATCTTTGTGCTTGTTTTAGATTCCTTCGTATTGTGAGTTTTAGTAAATGTCTCATGTGTACCTGAAAAGAATATGTACTCTGTCACTTTTAGGATCAAGGTTTTGCATTTGTCTTAGATTTAATACTATGTTTCAAAGTATCTATTATTTTTTATTGAGGTGAAAATCACATAACACAATTAACCATTTTAACTGTACAATTCAGTTGCATTTAGTGCATTCACAAGTTGTGCACCTATCATCTCTATTTTGAAAACTTTTTCAGTACTCCAGAAGAACACTCTACCTATAATTAATCACTTCTCATTCACAACTTCCCCCAACTCCTGATAAACACAAATCTTTCTGTCTTCATATATTTGCCTATTCTAGCTATGTCATATAAATAGAATTAAACAAAGTGTGACCTTTTATGTCTAGCTTCTTTTACTTGGCATAATGTTTTCAAGGTTTATTCAACAGTGATCATCAACATTTTATTTTTTATGATTGAATAATATTTCATTTGCATATGCACTACAAGTTATTTACTCATTCATCCATTGATGAGTGCCTTCATTATTTCTTCCTTCTGGTTAATATGAATAATGCTGCTCAAATTATACATGGATTGTGTTGAACAAATATGAAGAGAAATTGTGAAAAAGACCAAAACAGAAATTCTGGAGATGAAAAGTACAATAAAAGAAAAATTCACTGAAGGTGTTCAGTGGTAGATTTGAACAGGCAGAAGATCAAATCAGTGAGTGTAAAGACAGGGCAATTGAATTTATTTGTGCTTAGGAGCAGAAAGAAAAAGAATAAAGAAAAATAAACAGAGCCTGAGGGACTCATGAGATATCATCAAGTGTGCTAACATACGCAGCATCATGAAAGTTGCAGAAGAAAAGAGATAGAAACAGACCAGAAAAATATTTGATAATGGCCAAAATTTTCCAAATTTGATGAAAGCTATGAATATACTCATCCAAGAAATTCAATGAACTCTAAGAAGGATAAACTCAAGGAAAGCATGCTGCAACTTGTTTTAGTGAATTGTTGAAAGACAAAGAAAATCATGGAAGCAACAAGAGAGAAGCAACTGATATCATATAAGGCATCATCAATAAAATTAATAAGTAATGTTTAAATTCACAAACATGGAAGCCAGAAGTCAGTGGGATGATATATTAAAGTCCAGGAAGAAAACAAAAACTGTCAACCAGTAATTCTATATCTGTAAGACTATCCTTGAAGAATAAGAAAAAATTAAGTCATTTACTGATAAAACTAAAAGAGTTTGTTCCTAGTAGACCTGCCTTATGAGAAATGCTAAAGGCCGCCCATCAGACTGAAATAAAAGGACAGTAGGCAGTAGCTCTGAGCCATATGAAAAAACAAAGCCATTGGTGAAAGAAATTATATAGGTAAATAGAAAAGTCAGTATTGTTGTGCTTTGGATTGTAACTGCTTGTTCTTCTGTACAATTAAAAAGTTAAATGCATAAAACAATAATTATAAATCTATTTTAATAGGCAAAATATGTATAAAAATGTAACCATGACTACAATAGTATAAAGGGAGAGGGTTTTAGATATATGAGTTGAGGGTTTATATCCTGTTATAACCAAGTTTGTAACACAAAAACTGTTGCAAGTTTAACATGTTAATTTTTATATGCAAAAATAACTATAAAATATACAGAAAGCAAAAGAAGACTGAAATGGTAAACTACATAATAAAAGGAGGAACTGGGGAACAAAGACATAAAATACACAGAAAACAAACAGCTGAAAGGGAGAAGTAAGTTCTTCCTTAGTAATTATTTTAAATATAGACAGAGTAAACTCTTCAGTTAAAAGTGAAAGACTGGCAGAATAAATTTTTGAGAACATGACATTTCCCTTAGCATAATAGTCTCATGATTTACCTATGTGGTCATATATGATAAAACATTATTTTTTCTGGCGGAGCAGCATTCTACTCAATGTGTGAGAGAAACATTGATTAGTGGCCTCTCACAGGCCCCCAGTAGGGGGACCTGGACTGCAACCTAGGCGTGTGCCCTGAGGGAGTCAAACCAGTGACATTTCGGTTTGTAGCATGACACCCACTGAGCCACACGAGTCAGGGCCAATCTCTGCCTTTTAACTGGGATATTCAGCCTTATATATTTAATGTAATAATTGAGATAATGGGCTTAAATATATCCTATTGTTGTTTTCTATTTTTAACATGTTATTTTTGCTCTTTTTCTTTAATATGGTTATTTTGTAATATAGTGTTTTATTTCCTCTATTGTGTTTTTAGATAGACCCCTTTGTTTTCTTTTAATTTTTCAAATCATTACCTAGGAATTACAATACATATTCTTAACACAATTTACATTGAATTTGCATTTTAAAACTCTATGTTGAAGTTAAGAACTTTAAAACAGTGTAATTCGAATACTTCCCTCTGTCTTTTCCCTATGTTAGTCTTGCTACATATTTTACTTCTGCACATGTTTGTTGTGAGTTTTCTTTAGGAATTTGTGTTAGACTTTTATCAATTTTTTATGCATCTTTTGATATTAGTCTATAGATTTTCTACTTTAATTAAAATTATGTTTTAGGTAATAAACCAACTTTGCTTTTCTGGATTAAAGAGAGTCATAGTGTCTTACATTTCAAGGTGGGCAAAAGTATGTTTAGAGTGAGTGTGTGGAATATACTGTATGGAATACAATGGGTATAATAAGTAATAGATAATGCAATAATAAACTCCTATTTTGCATACTCACAACTGTAAACATATTTTGCCTCACCCTGGATAGTTGGTACTTCTATTTGGTATTATTTTGCTAAATAGTTTTGCATCTGTGCTTATAAGAGGTATTATTAGGCACTTTTCTTCTTTCCTGATGTGGATGTTTTTGTCCTGTTTTAGTGTCAATATAATATTGTCCTCCTAAAGTGTTTTGGCATATATTTGTCCTTCATTTTTCTGAAAAGTGTGTGTATGACTGGTAACTATGCTTCCTTAAGTGTTTGATAAAATTTACTAATAAGTTAACTAGACCAAGACTCTTTCTCAAGGAAATATATTTAAATTTTTTCCTTTTCAAAACTTTACCTAGATCTATCAAAATTTTTTAATATTTTGGTGTCAGTCGGTAATGCATTTCTAGGTGTATTATATCTATCTTGTTAAACTTGTTGGTATAAAGTTGTTCATAATATTACCTTAAATTCTTTTTATCACTGTTGGATCTATTGTAAAGTCTTATCTTCCCCTCCCCGGCATCGATAACTTATGTGTTTTCTTTTTTATCTTGACAATTCTAGTTAAAGATTTACAAATTTTGTTATTTCAGAGATACAACTTTGAGTTCCACTGTGTCTTTTCTTTTTTGTTGTATTTACCATTTCATTAATTATTGTTCTGATTTCTATTATTTCTTTCCTTCTATTTCCTTATTTCTTTTTTAGTCTTTTAGGTTGAAAGATGAAGTAATTATTTTGAGATTTTTTTCTAGAAAATAGCTGAAGCCACAATTTTCTCTGAGCATCACTTTTTTATTTCCACAAATTTTTATTTGTTGTGCTTTTATTTTCAACAAATTCAAGCTATTTTTTAATTTCCCCTGTTACCTCTCATTGTAACAAGGAATTATTCAAAGTTCTTTTGTTTGATATTTGTTCTGTTTAATTTTTAAGTCTTACAAAACTTTTTAATTGAATTTATTGGGTGAAATTGATTAATAAAATTATATTAATTTCAGATGTATAATTCCACAATACATCATATGTATATTATATTGTGTGTTCACCACTTAAAGTCAAGATTTTAATACTAATACGCAGATACACCTGTTACCTTAGTTGTTGTTGTTGAGATGAAACCAAAAATAACCAGGATGAGAAGAAAGAAATGAGATTTTATGCTAATGAACAAGAGGCCATGAGGTATGGTCAGTGGCTGCGACAGACACGCAATGAGTAGCACTGAGGAAATTAAAGTTGGTGGTGAGCTGAGTGTCAGACCTACACTGATTGAGTCAGATCTGCACTTATTGATGTACAATTATAAACTAAAAAGTCATTAGGAAAAAATCACAAAAAGTTAACCTCTGGGAAGAGTATGGCAACAGTAGAAGAGGGAACTTGTACTGTTTTACAATAATGATTTTAGTAGTGATATTATAAGTAATTTCTACATTTTTGCACTAGCAAAATTAAAAAGAATTGTTCGATTAAGTAAATTATGTTATAGCTGTATAACAGAATCCCTTCTTGCCATTAAAATATAGCTTGGAAAGCTATATTTATATAGAAATAATACCCATAATATATTAGGTAGAAATGACATAGAAATAATACCCATAGTATATTAGGTAAAAAATATTAAACAACCTATGAAGAAAATAATTGAAAATGTAGTAGATATTTGAGGATTTTATATACAATTTTCTTGAATTATGTTCTGTTCATATTTGACTATGTAAATGAGTTAATTGAAAAGTATGATGAAAAAGAAGATAATAGATAACACATAAGAGAAAATGCATAATTTACACGAGACCAAAAGTGTAGTTATCATAAATAAAATATATTTCAAAGAAATAATTCTATGTAAAAAAACCTTGTGGGAAAAGACCTAGTTCTGAACCCTGACAAATATATCGAATCTTCCCATTGTTATTTTGAAATTAAACCTTTCTGAGTTCCCATTTCTTACTTATTAACACAAATATCTTTTTAATAGGATTTTATTATGATGAGTAACAAGAATAAATTCAGAAAACCTTGAGAAAACAGAAGTGGTAAGGGTGCAATAATAAAAGAGAATGTTTAAATAACTTTGATGGTAGAAAATGAAGAGAATTTGCTTAGACAACTCCTGTCTTTTTCCATTTTAATTTCTTTATTGTTTGGTAATTGGTTAGTTACTCACACTACAGCTGCTCTCTAAAAAACTCAAAGAAGAATCCCAGGATTCAAAGCTAAGCCTCCATATTTACAAAGGTAATGAGTCTGTCCACCACGGGAAGTCAAGTGCTCTTACTGTTTGTTATTGCTAACCTCAAACCTAACCTGAAGGGACACCTTTCTTGGGGGATAACAGTTCATTTGTCTTCATGCTAACTCTATCAAGGAATTTTCCTCTGCAGAGAACAGCTAGTTTCACTAAGCTCTGTATGTGTAGTGTTTTTTATGTAGTGTGCTGACAGCCAGTAACCGAACCTAATCCGTCAAACTCATTTCACCTAAGACCTTGAGTATAACTCCAATTCTGATCCTTAAGGTAAAGGTGTCACTGGAGTACTTAGTTCCTGACCTTTTGTTTTTGAACATATAGTACTCTGAGGTTTGGGTAGGGAAATGTATACTTCTCTTTGTACTGAAAAATATAATCATTATTTTTGGGTGTTTCATTTTAAAATATTATGTTTGCCCTATAATTTTATTGTAATAGGTGTAATATTTCTCAGGAAGCCTTTGACAGAGTTACTCCTTTGCAATTGGTAAGTTTACAGTTTAGTAAACAGTATGTACTTTATTAAAAAATTTCGAGGTTAAACCTTTTGGAAGTACTGCATTATTTTGGTATGATTAAAAATATCAAGTATTTTAATTTTGTCTAAATTTTAGAAATTAACTGTAAGAATTTAGATGTAGAGTGTTGATCTGTAAAAAAAAATTTCAATTCTTCTAATCATGCCATGCATTTTTAAAAACATTTTTTTGTATTTGACATGTGGTTAATACTTGCTCGATATTATTTCTGCAAGCCATTCAAATGTCTAATTATTGAGAAAGCACTAAAATAAGCATATGAGAACTATATCTGCACCACATGTTTGTTGAGGGATGTGGTGGTTTCTGGGGAGCAGGGACCATTTACAAATCTAGAAGGTTTTCAGTAATATTTGCCCTGGAGATAGGTGCTATGAAACAACAAAAAGAAGGCATAAAAACATTAAAACCTAAGTTTTACACATCAGTGAGTTAGTTGAGGTATTTCTGTTTGTAACGATCCTATTCAGAATGGTAAGATGTCTACTATACTCATATAACTGATTATTACTTCATGTGGGGGTGTTAATAATAACTTAGGAAGCTTAAGATGTTGGTCATTGTGTGTCTTTTTTAAAAAAAATAGTTATTATATTACAGCAGAATCTTATATTAGTTTGACTTTTAACACTCAACACCATGTGGTAGAACACCTTTGACATTCAAAATTAGTCTCTACTACTGCTTCAAAGCAAATGAGAACAGTAAACATCCCCAGATTCAAACAAATTTTAGAAGTTGTCTTTTTTTAAAAAGACATGACATGACTATAATCAGTATAAGCCATGTCACATAATGATGTCTACTTACATTTCGTGGATTTTTTTATTTTGGGGATCTTAAGGAAAACAAAATATTTTATTTAAAGTTTATGGAAGAAGAGAGTATTTTTGTCTCTTGATATACATCAATCTCTCAAAAGCATGAATTTTATGTCACTGCCAAAACTTTACCAAAATGATTATGAGAATGGAAGTAACTTTCAGATGGTGATACTTGACCATAGTCATAACTCTCCAACAAATTACATTATAGTTATTACTTCAATCATTAAATTTTGGCTAGAATTTATTGTCATATCTGTAACATTACTTGGAAATAAGTGATTGCCAGAAATCAAGTTTAAATTATGAACATGCAAGTTCTTATCACATGGTTATATCCAAAGTTAACATCTCATTTAAAATAAACATAAATATAATGAAATTATATATACATTTTCTCCAATATGTGGGTTAATTTGGAAAACAGTAGGGATTTAAATAAATATCCACTCTCTAATAGGACAACTTAAGTTAATGCAAAAGTTTTTGAGCATAATCAGCCTGACAAGGAAGATGAAAATGTTCTTGTTGTGTTAAATGACTCAGAAAATGTCCCCTAAACCAGAGGCTCAGTACAATCGTCTTTACCTTAAATAATGTTTGAATGCCACCTCCATAATGACTGTGATCTCGCAGCATCCTGACAACTCCCTCCTATTTTGCTGACCCTCTGCATCACGAGGGAATGAAAACACCTGCCTCCCTAAATAAATAAACTCCGCTTAGGCTTCTTGATGGCCCCTCAGGGGAATTAAAAATAAATAACTCAGTCATTAATTAGTTATTCTTATCATGATAAATATAACTACCTTTATTATTAAATATCAGTTTAAATGATCTTGTACAGAAAAATAAAATATTTTACTGAACAAATTGGATATTTTGCCTTCATGTTCAATACAACTTCAAAGTTCCTTACTTATATATCAATCCGTACTTTTACATTCTTTCTCAAAATACTAGTTTTCTAATCAATATGTCTCAGATTTTTTTTCCATTGTAGTTTTGCCTGGTTAGGTAGTCTTAACTTTCAGTCCTGATCAGGCTTATTTATAAATTGAATACAGAATCTTCTAAATGGGCTGTTTAACCTTTTGGTGTCTCTGGGCCATACTGGAAGAAGTGAATTTGTTGTCTTGGGCAACACAAATAATACACAAACATTAATGAAAACTGATGAGGAAAAAAAAGCTTTAAGTAAATTTATTATTTGCGTTGGGCCGCATTCATAGCCATTCTGGGCCACAGATTGAACACCACTGTCAAAGAATCTAAAATATTTTAAAGGAAGTGAGGAAAGACTTCACTGGCCTCAATATCTTGTCCTCCATTAGCTATGATTCTCGTGATTCACATTCATGAATTTCTTTCTGTGGGTCAAAGCCACATTTCCCTGAGAATGACTTATCATCAAGCACATATCTGTAATACCAATAATGTGTCAAAAAGCCATTTTTACAACGAACACAGAATTGGGGTAAACCAAGAAGAAATAACATAGTCCCCATCCAAATTCATGTAATTCATATTAAAATGTTTTAAGAGCCATGAAATAATATTGTATGTGAGGTACTGAGTTGAAAAGTCATTTTGTTCTGAGAAGAAAGTACCAGTCAAACCTTGACTCTCAAACATCTCCCATCTTGAACACCTTGGTTCTTGACCAAGTTGTTTATTGAAAAAATGTCTAGGTTGTTGAACAAAACTTCAGTTCTCAACCTGACAACCCTTTTATGCTGATATTTGTATGATCAGTCATGTGTCTTTCAGACAACAAAGGAGAGAATGTGAGAGTATGAGTATGATTTGGTTCAAACAAATCGCTTCTCAAACAGCCTTTCAGAACAGATGAAGTTCAAGAACTGAGGCTTCACTGAAAACAAATTAAAGAAGTAAATGTGTGAAGGTACAGCAGGCTTTGTTTTCCATCCTCAGGCTGAAGGCCTTCACCTTGTAGGTAATAGAGTAACATTAGAGCAGAATAATGACAAGGTTAGATTCATAGTTCAAATCCTTCATTTTAACAACAATTCAGAGGAACATTACAGTAGGGTGAGTCTGGAGTGTGGTAGGTGCTGGTTAGGAGGCTATGGCAACTGTTTGACATTGAAGAGGGCAGTGGCAAGATGACAGATTTGAGGGGTGAAAAGCAAGCCATGCTTTCTTTCCACCATTAATATGTACTGTAAATTGATATTTTTTAAATTAGAGGAGCATAGGACAAGAAGAAGGGAAACAGTATGCATATAAGAGAGTAGTAGTGAAGATTAAATGAGTTAATGTACATAGGGCTATAAATTGCCTTATTATTATTATTATTATTAATTATCATCACCATCACCATCATCATCATCGAGCAACAAAAAGTGAAAATATGAATGAGTTATTGACCTCAACAGACAAGCATCAGTGGAGAGCTTCACTCATTGCCTGGACCTCTATGACAGGGATTTGCTAGAAGGACATGTGTTGAAGAGAAAGCATGTAAGAGAAGGAGACTTAGTTTTGGACAAATGGAAACTGGCAAGACAAAACCAGTGCATGAAGGGATCATAGCAATCACAGAGGAAGTACAGTGCGCTCCAAGTCATTCATGTAGGAATAAAAAAAGGAGATGGTTAGATGAACCACAGTGCACGCCTGTCCCCTAAACTATGGCAGGATGCCTCAGAACCCCTGGAAATGTGGCATTGCATTCTGTCTTCTGCCATGATCTGCATGTACACAGAGCATATTCGAGAGCGTGTGGCTAGAAATCCATAGAAGTGCCACATGTACATTCCATCAGCATTTTGCTTTGCTCAAGGATTTTTGCTCGACCTAAAAAGAAAAAAACCTGATCTGTTTGGAAAGAGGATTTGCATTTGCAAATAGATTTGCAGGCAGATCCAACAAACAACACTTTGCCATTTGCAAATCCACTTGAAACATCTGGGTCCCATCTAGCCCCCAAATTCTTATGTAAGTGGACGCTCCCAGGATCATAGTTTGGACAAGATTTTAAAAATCCAGATAAATGTTAAGTAATTTGCATAGCTTTTGTTTTGAAAGCACAACCTGTCTTGTTAACAAAATAAAAGAACAAATAGAAACTAAGCTTTTTCTGTTCAAAGATAATTAAATAAGTGAAATCAATAAAGAAACAACAATAAAAGCACCTTGACTTTGTTAACTGGAGAAAGACTGCGTGACATGTCAATGAAACAAGCTTGCTAATGAGAGTTTTAATTTAGATTTAAATTCTACCTATTCTCTTAATGGTGATAGAAATTTAAACAATGTATTGACTACCTATTTATTGTGGATCTGAAATTATATTCCTTATGTAACTTTTTTGTATTAAAAATAAACCAGTGAAGTTCTTCCTTAGTTTTTAAAAAAGAGTATTATAATACGGTCAATATAAGATTTACTCAGGTTAAATTTACATTGTACTAGTACACTATAAGAATTCCATTAATGTTCCATTGATATCATCAATGAAGAAAAAGGCAAAATGGATGCATTGCTTCTGCTCCACTGAGTCTGTAATGAAGCAGCATTATAGCAGCTGCTGTCTTTCTAAAAGGTTTTTTTTTCCCTTCAAGGCATCACTTGCTATATTGCAAGAATTCCCAGAAAAATATCTTTTGACCTTGTGGCCCTTCCCCTTTGGTATTTGTAATTTTTTTCAGGAACCATGGCCTTCTACTTGCCACTGTGGTGCTTTGTGGTCATTTGAAATGTGCAATGGAAATTTCAAATGGAAGAGGAGAGTTTGAGATTGATCCTGCCAGAACCATCTGTGCCAACAAATCCTCATATTTTAGGAATGTTGTCTATTAGAACAATGACTACACTTAAGCTACTTTTTAAAAATGTAACTTCTAGAAGGTTAAGTTATGGTTCCCTTATGATCTAAAAACATATAGCACACTATAGATATCCAAAACATGCTTTCATGATTTTCAACCATAATTCCCCTGAATTCCCTAATTTTGTATCGATTATTTATGGGATATGATTTTAGATGATCTAACAAAATTAAAATATGTAATAATGATTCTTTGACTCCTTTTTAAGCATTTTTTATCATTTGAATATAGCTATCTCTATTTACCCACCCCCACCTCCCACCCTCCAACCTTACCCCTTTGGCTTTGTCCCTGGGTCCTTTATACATGTTCCTTGATGACTCTTTCCCTTCTTTCCCCCTTATTTCCCTCCCCTCTTCCTTCTGGTCTCTGTCAGTTTGTTCTCTATTTCAATATCAAAGGTTATATTTGCTTGCTTGTTTGTTTTGTTGATTAGGTTCCACTTTTGGTGAGATCATATGGTATTTCTTTCACTGCCTGGCTTACTTAACTTAGCAAAATGCTTTCCAGTTCCATCCATGCTGTTGTGAAGGATAGGAACTCCTTTCTTTCTGTTGTGTAGTATTCTATTGTGTAAATGTACCATAGTTTTTTGATACATTCATTTACAAATGGGCACTTAGGTTGCTTCCAGCACTTGGCTATTGTAAATTGTGTTGCTATGAACACTGGGGTGCATAGGTTCTTTTGAATTAGTGTTTCAGGATTGTTAGGGTATAATCCCAGCAGTGGAACTGCTGAGTCAAAAGGCAGTTCCACTTTTAGTTGTCTGAGGAAATTCCATACTGTTTTCCCAGTGGCTTCACCTGTCTGCGTTCCCACCAACAATGCACTAGGGTTCCCTTTTCTCCACAACCTCATCAGCACTTACTGTTTGTTGATTTGTTAATGATGGCCATTGTGACTGGTGTGAAGTGGTATCTCATTGTGGTTTTAATTTGCATCTCACTGGTGGCTAGTGATGCTGAGCATAATTCTTCTTTGACTCTTGCCCATTAAATCCTCTGCCTTTCTCCTACCTGTCAATGACCTATTATTTCAGTCAATGGCACCACCATTTATCTATTGCCAACACCAGTCACTTAGATGACATCCTGGATTCCTTCTTCCTACTTCACATCAAATCAGTAATCACCTTGACCTTTTAATTTTCCATCTGACATAGTTATTAGTTCTATCTGTTATTTCTCACCATCTTGTCATTCTTTAAATTTAGGTTCCCAGTAATTTTCCCTTTGACTATTGATTGTTCCATTTGATTATACATCAAAAGTTTACTTTTCTTAGTCTTGTTTGTTTCTTTCTAATTCATTCTTTATAGTATTGTCAATTACCTTCCTTAAATTTCATACTGGCTATGTCACTACTTTACTTTTAAAGGTATCAGTATTTTTCCATTATGTTAAAGTTAAATCAGAACTCTAGCTTATGAAGTGTTCTTCATTAACTGCTTTCTGGCTTCTTCCCAGAATGAACTTTTCTTTATTCTTTTCGGTTCCATACCAAACTAGTTGTAGTTATTTCAAGCTTTTTTCTCACCTCTTTGTGTTTGTATGTCTTACTCCCTAGGCATGGAATGTTCTTTGTAATCAGTTCCAACACCTTAACACTCAGCACAAGGCATCATCTCCTCTGTGAAGCATTCCCTGATCTCCATGTTGTAGTTTGGCTTCTACATAGTGTCTGTGTATACTTATGAACTAAGTTATCATATAATGCTTATTTACTTGTTTCTTCCATTAGAATGTGATATTGTTGATGGTGGAGATTATGTGTCAAATCTTTACCCCCAGCTATTGCCTTTGTGCATGACTTTTAAAATTTATATAATAAATTTGAGTTGAATATTCATTATTTGTCAAGAATTATTCTAGCCATTGGAAAAAGCAATGAACAAAAGAAAGCACCTATGTTTTGAGTTGAATTGTGTCTCCCAAATTTCAGGTAAGCTTCTTTGATTGTCAATATTCTGTGCATATTGTCACACATGATTTTGGGGGAAAGTTAGTGGTATCCAAGGCTCTAATGGGAGAGGACATGTGGAATGACTGCATGTGAACTCTCCTGGACTCTGCCCGACAACCCTTAGCTGATTTTAATGTATAATTGATACAGGGTGCAGCCGGGGGGGGGCCCAAAAAAAGATTTGGAATGGTGTCCAGAATTCAAAGTGTATAGGAATATTGGAGAGACATATTAAGATGTCCTCACCGCCCCCCGCCCCAGGGGGAAGGGATGAATGGAGCCAGGCCATTGAGAGCTATTTTGCATAGCAACAGTTTTGGAGCTAACCTCTGGAAGAATGGTTATTTAACATATCTATAACCTTTAACTGGTTTCATAGATATGTTAAATAGCAGTGGCCAGGTTTGGAGCCAGAGAGAAGGAGCTGGGGGACTGAGAATGGAACTTGGGACTCAAGATGGGAACTAGGGGCTGCTCTCCTGAGGGAGAAGGGCTTGGACTCAGAATGTAACAAGGGGCTGCATTCCTGAGTGAGAAGGCCTGGGTGAGAGCTTGGAGAAGACTGGCTCCAAGACATGAAGGGCCCCCACTTGGCCAGATGAAGAGAGAGCCACGCGGTTTCAGCAGAGTGAGGACCCCCTCTCGGTGAGGTGAAAGAGGGAGCCACGTGGTTTTGGCAGGGTGCGGACCCCCTCTTTCCCAGGTGAAAGGGAAAAACCACGCAGTTTTGCCAGAATGGAGATCCCTGCAGCCAGGTGAAGAAGAAAGCCACATGCTTTTGGTGCAGTGCGGACTCCTGCAGCTTTGGTAGAAGAGGCCCACGCGGCTTTGGGATGCCCCCTTTGGCCGAGGGGCCTGGAAAGCAGGAGAGACTTCGACTGGAACTGGGTACAAAGGACTCTTGCCAGTGGACCATGAGAGGGTACCACAGTACTTTGGATTAACTCGAGATCCTGCACAGTGACACAGCTGATGGCACCAGCGGCCTGCAACACAGACGTGTGCTCTTTTCCTGATTTACGGTACCCGGAGTTGGGACAGTGGGAGAAGGGAGCGCTGTGTGGGTGTAGGTGTAAACCCTAAAGGACTTTGATATTTTAGTGGTGGCATTAGGCCTGAATAGTATTAAATAAACATTTTGTTTCTTTTTCACAAATCTCTGGCTTTGAGAGATGTCTTTCCAATTGGCGGCGGACAGAAGGGCCCAGTAGATATCAGTATTTTGTTTTCGGGAGGGGCCCCTGTTGTATAGCAGTTTTGGGCATCCCTGGATGGGCCAAATATTGTATTGCCCCTCCCTCGGACCACCTCCTCTTGTTCGGTAACATTCTTTCATCTGTGTTCTTTCAGAAATAACAAATAGAACTAATAACTATGTCAGATGGAAAATTAAAAGGTCAAGGTGATTACTGATTTCATGTGAAGTAGGAAGAAGGAATCCAGGATATCATCTAAGCGACTGGTGTTGGCAATAGATAAATGATGGTGCCATTGGTTGAAATCTGTGTAATAAATCGGAACCATGAGTACAACAGCTTTCAGTCAGATCAGTGGTTCCTTTTAGCAAATTATTGAACCTGAATATGGTCCTGGAACCCCTCAAATTCCCAGATCATGTCAGAAGTGAGTGTTTTGGGAGCTTCTTAATTTTTCAAAAGCTAATAAATATAAGGGTCATGTTAAATATGTCTGAGGATCACTGTGCATGCCACAACCCTTTGCAGTCTAACGTAGCAGTCAGAGAAATCTTTTAAAAATGTAAATCATTTTATTTCTTGCTAAAAACTCTCCAACGACTTCCCAGCTTTTATAGGATGAAACAAAAATGTGTTAATATAGATTAATTTCAGACCGACTTTTTCTCTGAGCATGTATTGGCTATAGCATCACTGGCCCATCTTGATTATGCCAAGCATGCATCTGTCTTAGGGATTTTGAATTTGCTGTTTCCTTTGCCCTTAATGTTCAGTTTACTCTTTTTCCCCATGCTAATACATTTCCTGTTTCTTATTACCTTTTCCAATAACTCTTAATTGAATGTACCCCTTAAGTTCCCATAGTAATTTCCATAGGACCATGCCCTATGGACAAATTGCTTTAATAGTACAGTTTTCCATTGCCTATGTACCTGACCATATGGCCAAATCATTGGCCCCACTTGTGAGTCAGTAAAAAACCAAACATACTGAACTTGTATTACTCAATTCTCCTACCACCAAAAAAGTACATGTGAAATCATCTTACTGAACTGATTAATTTTTGCCTTCTTTGATCCATTCCTCCACATCCCTTCAAAAGGGAAGAAATTTTTGACCATCAGAAAAATATGATGGGGCAGTGAATGACTATTCCAACAAAGGATTTTGCAGAGTGTTTTGGACAGTGGAAAAGACACCAGAGAACTGTGTGAGGCCCCAAGCTATCTACTTTGAAGGGGGTGAGGAGTCATTGTCTTATGTACAATGTTTCTTACATCTTGTATCATCTTCAATAAATATCTCTACTTTTCATATTACATGACTAGATACTTTCTGGACAGACCTTCATATATAGACATGAGTATATATATACATCCTATTGATTATGTTTTTGCTTTTTTAATTTTAAAAAATATTTTATTTTTCAACAATCCAGACTGGAAAAGGAGGCTACCACAGTAATCCTTGCAAGACATAATGTTGGCTAGGAGCAGGATGGTATAGTGGAGATAGTGAGAACCATACGATTCTGAATTTATTTACTGGCATTGATGTTGACAGAAATCACTCTAAGTATCATCTTCCAAAGTGATCTCTCTCAAGTCTGGAAACAATTTACTATGACATGACAATTCCACCTTTTTTTCCTGGACAGTGAAAGTTAGATAGTCTGGGCATTTTCTAGACTGTAATTTGAAAGGCACTCGGTATCTGTTTGGAATTGGTCGTCTTCCTCTCAACCCCCCACCACCATTGTGCGGAAAGGAAAGGGAGGAGGCTGAAGGTATAACCTAACCTAAAAGTGTCAACCATTACTTATTAAACAAGAACCTGCATACACAGTGTCAGTGATGTGATTAATCATTCTCTGGTCCAAAAAGAAGGTTGTTCATGTTGAAATTTTGATTTATGTGTCCTCTTGCATTATCTCTTAAACCCTAGCCTCTTGCCAGCATGCACACTATAATGAGTTTGGCATTTGTGCAGGACTTTAGAAACATTAAAGAACAAATCCCTCTAGAACACCCCCTTGTACTACTATATCCCACTCAATTTTCAAACAGAGAAAATAGAGATGATGTATCATTTGAATCCTCATATTACATAGTAAAGTAGAAGAGTAGAAATAATCAAATGTGTTCAAACATTATTTTACAGAATTAGGAAACATGCTTCCCAGAGCCCAACTGGACAGCATGATTTATTTATATCTTTTTTCTTTTTTTATTGTTGTTCAATTATAGTTGTCCCCATTTCCCTCCATTACTCCCCCCACCCTACACAACCCTATCTCCTACATTCAATCCTTCCCCCCCAAGTCGTCTTTGTCCATGGGTTCTTTATACATGTTCCTTGACAACCCTTCCCCTTCTTTACCCCATTTCCTCTTATCCCCTGTTACTGTCAGTTTGTTCTTTATTTCCATGTCTCTGGTTATATTTTCCCTCATTTGTTTTGATAGATTAGATAAACGAATATTCCAAATTTATCAAGGAAATTAGGAGGATAGGCTGATCTTCAAATGAGTTATTCTTTTTTATTTACTGATGTTAAAATTACCCAGTGGTTTTTTTTGTGTGTGGCTTAGCCATAATCCTCCAGCTAATAAAATGCTAAAAATATACTGCTTTTTAATGAATCCTAACTTACATGTAAATTTTGACTCTTTTTTAAAATGCTAAAGTACTAAATTTTAAAATAAAAATCTACCTTTAATATGAAGTTAAAACTCTTTGCTCTAATGGTAAAATGTCTTGTAACTCTTGTGCTTGCTTGACTTTGTTCACCAAATACTAGTAAACGTAGCTATGTGTCTGAAGCTCTGCAAAGCTATGTCATAAACCAAAATGTTACAATAATAATCTACATGAAGATGGCAAGTGCTCAGATATTAAAATAGATTTCCTTTAAGGAGCACCAAGTTCTTTCAAGCTTCTAACACACCTTGGAGTGCAGAGAGAAGAAAATTTACATAGTCATGGGAGGTAGAGTAAAAAACATGAGATTTTTTACTGGGAAAAAGAGTGAATCTTGGAGAATACACTAATGTAGCCAAATTTAGACTTTGGCTTTGGATACTTCTCAGGTTTGATGTTGAACAACAGGGTAACTATGGGCAAAATAAAACAAAAAATGGACTAACCCCTTGAAGCACAGCTAAAGAGATAATTGGTGATTAGAAAGTTGGGAAACAGTATCTAGAATGGAAGATGGACAGACACATCCCCTTCACTCCAAAAGCAAACCATCTTTAAAAAATAAGAAACATGATAGGTAGACTGAGATTGCTTAGTGCCTTTTTATTTGGTCGATATGTCTTTAATTATGGAAATGAAAGGAGATGAGCTAAAGAATGAGGTGAAGGCAACATTTTTGGAGATAATAGATTAGAATTTGTGGAATTATTGATAGACTAAAGTACTAATTCAGATTTTAAGAGTCCAATAAATATGCAATAAGATAAATAATAAAAATTCATACTGAGGCAGATCAGAGTGAAGCTGCAGAACATTAAGGCAAGTGAAACAAAATTAAAAAGAGCCAGAGAAAAAGAGTGGTTACCTACAAAAAAAAAAAAACCTGACAACTGAGTTCTCATGAGATAATGGAAATCTGAAGAGCAAAGAATCATATTGTCAACATGTTAAAGAAAAAGAAAATATGAAATGACAACATTAATCATTCCAAAGAAGCAAGGAAAGGAGACAGAAGGAAACAAAGACCGGGTGTAAAACATAAAAAAGGATGAAACGAAATTGCAGGGCCCATGGTAGGCGCCCATGTGCTGTGTGTGTCTGCAACCCGAGCAAGCGCACTTTCCTTACTGTGGAGCAGACAACTACTGGGAAAGTACTGAAGCCAAAGACAGAGAGTCAGAAAGCTAATTTTTAAAAAAGTGAAGGGTTTTGAGTAATAAAAAACAACATACATAAATAAATAAAGAAAAATAGGCAAAATCACTAAAGATATAGGAAACTTGAATAACAAAAACATATCATAGAGTATATAGCTCTATTCAAATGTTAGCATGTGCCAGACTTTATAGGATGCAGCTAAAGCCACACAGACAGGGAAAATTTTATACACACACACCAGAGAGAGAGAGAGAATGTGTTGAAAACTAGTGAACTAAGTATCTATTTTAAGCAGTAGAAACAGAATTGGCAAAAGTAGAAGCAGAAGTTAATGCAATAGAAAACATACAATAAAGTGAAACAAAAAAGTCAAAAAACTGCTTTCTTACAACTGCTGCTTAAATGATTAACCCTCAGATTAGAGTAATTATGACAAAAGCCACTAGGGCCAGGTGCACAAAAGTAAAGGATATAAAAAATGAAATGAGGACATTTATCTAGAGCCTAAGATAATAAAGGTATATCAATATGATAAGATGAACAACTTTATACTAATACATTTATACCTTTAGATAAGTAGATACATTTCTAGAAAATTATCCAAAAGTGATTCTAGAAGGAAAAGGTATGTAGATGTAATTAAACACTAAAAAATGAAACAACCAAAAGCCTTCCTATCAACAAAATGAAAAGACAACCCACTAAATGGAAGAACATATTCCCTGATATATTTGATAAGGGGTTAATTTCCAAAAGTTACAAAGTAATTACAGAACTCAACACTAAGGAGCTAAATAGATATTTCTCCAAAGATGTACTATGGCCAGTAAACATGAAAAGATGCTCAATTTCACTAATCATCAGAGAAATGCAAATGAAAACCATAATGAGATATCACCTCATACCTGTTAGAATGGCCATCGTCAATAAATCAAAAAATACAAGTGCTGACGAGGATGTGGAGAATGGGGAACGCTGGTGCATTGTTGGTGGGAATGTAAACTGGTGCAGCCACTGTGGAAAACAGTATGGAGATACCCCAAAAAATTAAAAATAGAACTGCCTTATGACTCAGAAATTCCACTTCTGGGAATATAGCTGAAGAAACCCAAAACACCCATTCTAAAGGATATATGCACCATTATGTTTATTGTAGCATTATTTATAGTAGCCAAGATTTGGAAGCAGCCCAAGCGCCCATCAGCAAATGAGTAGATAAAAGAGCTGTGGTACATTTACCCAATGGGACACTACTGGGCCAATAAATAGGACATCTTGCCCTTTGCAACAGCATGGATGGACCTGGAGAATATTATGCTAAGTGCAATAAGCCAATCATAGAAAGACAAGTGCATGTGTACTCTAATGAACAAACTGAACTAACAAACAAAACACTGACAGACTTATAAAGACCACACAGACAACTGTGGGGGAAGGGTAGCTGGTA
The DNA here is from genome assembly GCF_021234435.1 of Artibeus jamaicensis. NCBI lineage: Eukaryota > Metazoa > Chordata > Mammalia > Chiroptera > Phyllostomidae > Artibeus > Artibeus jamaicensis. Next base: position 28,570,368 of record NW_026521486.1, read on the forward strand.
GGGACATTGGAAGGATTGAGCAAAAAAGAAAGCAGGAAAAAACGCCTTCACACAAAGAAACTCCAGTTCCAGATAGCTTCATTAATGGGTAGTGCCAAACATTCCAAGGAGAAATAATTCTACTTTCTCAAACTCTTTCAGAAGACAAAAATGACTCTCTTTCCACACTTATTTTATGAGGCTAGTATACTCGACAAACCCTGCTCCCCCAAACCCCCAAACATCAAGGAATTTCAGGAAAACTAAAATAATGCCATTTCACTCATGAATATATTTGCAAAACTCCTAAACCTAATACTAGGAAACAAAATCAGCAATACCATGAAGGAATGTTGCATCATCTTTTGGCACTAACTACCTGGAGTTTGCCTGAACCCACAGGTTTCAAGTCCAACGCCTCCAGCAAGTCTGCCCATACTGCAGACATCAGCAACACTTTGAGAGTCCCAGGTTTTCCAAACTCACGCTTCTGACTGACTGGCTCTAAATTTGGGGGTTTTCACAAACTCTCTCCTGCTAGATACTAGCTAGAATGTCTCAGAGAATTCAAGAAAGTGCTATACTTAACCATTACAATTTCATGGTGAAGCATGCAGATGAGGAGAACCAGGCAAGTGAAGAGACACACAGATCACACATGGAGCCTTTCCACCTGGGCCTGCTGTTTCGCCGTTCCAGGAACTGGAGTGTTTCTCTTGCTTTTATCTTTCTTGTCTTTGCATCTGCCAGAAAATGGTGGGATGAATGGCAGAAGATAGGAATTTGCTCTGCTCTTCCTCCTTCTCTTAGTCTGGCACCACAACATGGAACATTTTATTTGTATTTGCTTTGGAGGACTTGCATGTTTATTTTTGTGGCTAACTGATAATTCAATAAGGTCATTTTAAAAATGCATCTGTACTAGATGCTCAGGAATGCTCTCTGTTCTCATTGAAAATTTTTAAATAAATAAAGATAAAAAAAGAAAAAGAGAGAAAACATTTTTTACAAATGAGGGAAATGAAGTTTGAAACAATTTGATCAAGTAATCTCTGAAATGCATCTCCTATCTTCTATTTATGTATTATACTATATTGGGGTGTCATTTGTTGTTTTTAACTCTAGGAAGAGTTTATAACACATGCATTGTAAATATGCCCAAGAGAATTAAGTCCATACTTAAAGTCATCATTTGCTGGTGTGACTTTTCTAAACCAGCCATTTTCATATCTTATTAATATTATCTATTTAATATTTTAATAACCAATTGGCAGCATTTTCTTGCACTGTTACTGACATTTTTAATCATGTAGATAATTACATTTGAATTTTGATTGTTTGTTTACTATCCAAAATATGCCTTTCAAACACTGAAGCCCTTTTGGTTATTTGGAAGATCTTTAGTATTTTTGCTTTGCTGCCAAGTACTTACACTGCATATTGTTGTATGTTCCAAATAATAGAAAATAAAAACAGACATGCAAATTGTAAATCTATAACTTACTTTGTTGATACCAAAGTAACATACTGAATCATCCAGGAAGTCCATTAAGTAAACCTGGATTGCACATATTTTAAAATTGAAAATATGAGAATTCATTTGCTGAAAACCCCCATGGGAAGAAACTATATGTCACAAGTGCCAAATTAGAAATCTCCAGGTTATAAGATCATAACCCCTAGAGGAATATTTATCTGTATGTTTACTTAATATCTAACAGCATGTGAAATTTATTTATTAATATGCCTGCAGGTTTCTCTCTAATCCCACTTCTCAAAGATGCACACACAGAGATAGAACGCCAGGAGGAGGTGAATTGCCCTGGAACTGTTTCTATCTAAGCTGAAAAATATGGTTATAACAGGAAAAGCAGAAGTTGCTCTTCTTCTGACCTTGAACATTTACACACATCCAAAGTAAAATGTGTGGACAAATTCTAAGGCTATCTCCTTCATGCCGTCTTTCTTGCAATACACCTCTTCTAATCTAAGCTAGCATTGATCGCACTCTTTTTGATTATTATTTACCTATAGGCCTTATTTTATCATCCCTTCAATTATAGTTTATATGTATCCCTCTATTTCCTCTGAATGCTCTACATTGATAGAAATCTTGATGTAATAATTTGTTTTAATACATGTGACATAGAAAAGTGACTTTATAGATTGGCATCTACCAAATATGTATTAAATGTATTTGGTTTGAATTGAATTCTATTTACATACGTGGAAACTTGAACAGTTAAGCCAATTATTAAGGTTAATGATATTAAAAGGAAAAGACAAACTTAAAAAACATAGTGAAGAAATACATTTTAGAAGATGTTAGAATGGAGTTTTCCTAAACACTTTTATTTTTCCAGAGAAGCTATGATGCATGATTGTATTAAGCATGTGGTTATGTGACATAATTCTTTGTCTAAACAAAAGAAAGTATAGAATTGAAGCAACTGTCTGAATAATTTAAACCCAAAACACTTTGCTTCAATTTTCTATCTATTTAGTGTATGACTATTGATCTCGCTTGAAATATCCAGTGATTGCCTTGGTGCTATACTTCACTTAGCATGTATGGACTTCGCCATAATGAAAAAATCTGCTTGAGGCCATAACAGCTAGGCTGAATGCAATGCTAATATCAGATATTTGTATATTGTTTTAGACTTATCGTAAGAGTGCTTTTACATCAATTGTTTCATTTGGTCCTCATGTAGGGTGACTGGGGACAGGGAAAGTGTGAGGTGGGTAGGAAAGTTATTATCTCTCACATTTTGTAGTTATAAAAGAGAGTTATACTTAGTATGTTTTTTGCAAATACCTAAATATTTTGCATGAAAGTCTCCTGTCTATATAAATCTAATTGTTTTAAATGAAGGTAAGGGTTGCGTGGTCTATCTCACTGCTCACTCCTTTGCCTGGTTTATCTGCGCACGAATGTGTGACCACGGTCAGCCAGCCGCCTTGCGCCCTCACTGGGTCTGCCTGTTGCCACCCCACGCCTGGGATCTACCAACCGCTGCCTGCACGCCTGTAGGTCTAGCCGCTTTTTCCTGTGATACCCTGCTCTGCCAGCCGCTGACTCCACCCCTCTTACCAGTCTGGATGAATGGTTCATACAGTTTAATTTTCTCTCTGTTTTGGTTGCATTCTGGTTTTTAAATATTTGTTGTTCATAAACTTGGTTGTGTGAGGAGGTACAGTGTTTCCTCCTATGCCTCCATCTTGGCTGGGTCCCAGTGCCAGGAAATACAGACTAAAAGCACCAATTGGGAAAAAATCGGGGGGTTGAAGTGCCAGGAGAGGCTCCCAGGCTCACAGAGAGTTCGTTGGAGAGATCCATAGGGTTCTGGAGGTTGCACAGGCCCACACATCTGGGACTAGCACCAAAAGGGCCCAATTTGCTTGTGGGAAGCAGCAGAGGGGACCAAAATTCGATAGAGAGCAGAAAAAAATGCCATTGCCCCTCTCTGACCCTGCCCCCACATATAGCATCACTACCAAGTGACCTGGGTTGCCCTGCCTTGGTGAACACCTAAGGCTCTACACTTCATACATAACAAGAGCAAACAGACCAAAACATTATGGCTCAAAAAGAAGAAAAGCTCAAAGCCCCAGAGTTACTTCTAAGTGACCAAGAGAAAGCCAACCTATCAGATGCACAGTTCAAAGCACTGGTGATCAGGATGCTCACAGAACTGGTTGATTTTAGTCACAAATTAGATGAACAAATGAAGGCTAAACTAATTGAAATTAAGAGAAATGCACAGGAAAGCAATAGTGATGGAAAGGAAACTGGGACTCAAATCAAGGGAGTGAACCAGAAGGAAGAAAAAAATAACCAAACAGAAAAGAATGAAGAAACAAGAAATCAAAAAAGTGAGGAGAGGCTTAGGAACCTCCTCAGGGCATCTCTAAACATTCCAACATCTGAATTATAGGGGTATCAGAAGGGGAAGAGGAACAGCCACGAGTGGAAAACTTATTTGAACAAATAATCAAGGATAACTTCCCAGATCTGGCAAAGGAAATAGACTTCCAGGAAATCCAGGAAGCTCAGAGAGTCCCAAAGAAGTTGGACCCAAGAAGGAACACACCAAGGCACATCATCATTACATTAGCCAAGATTAAAATGAAGGAGAGAATCCTAGAAGCAGCAAGAGATAAGGAGACAGTTACCTACAAAGGAGTTCCCATCAGAATGTCAGCTGATTTCTCAAAAGAGACCTTACAGGCAAGAAGGGGCTGGAAAGAGGTATTCCAAGTCATGAAATCCAAAGACCTACAACCAAGATTGCTCTATCCAGCAAAGCTTTCATTTAGAATGGAAGGACAGATAAAGTGCTTCTCAGATAAGGTCAAATTCAAAGAGTTCATCATCACCAAGCCCTATTATATGAAATGTTAAAGGGACTTACATAAGAAAAAGAAGATTAAAAAGATGAACAGTGAAAAGACAGCAAACTCACAGTTATTAAGAACCACACCTAAAACAAAAGCAAACTAAGCAGACAGCTAGATCAGGAGCAGAACCATAGAAATGGAAATCACATGGAGGGTTAGCAACAGGGGAGTGGGAGGAAGGGGGGAGAAGGTACAGAGACTAAGTAGCATAGACAGTAGATAGAAAATAGACAGAGGAAGGACAAGAATAGTATGGGAAATGTAGAATCTAAAGAACTTGTGACACATGGACATGAACTAAAGGGGGGCATGGGGGTAGTGGGTGTGCAGGGTGGAGGGGAATGAAGGGGGGAATGGGACAATTGTAGTGGCATAATCAATAAAACATATTTAAAAAAGAATAGTATAAGAAACAAAGGAGCCAAAGAACTTATATGTACAACCCACGGACATAAACTAAGGGGGTGGGAATGCTGGAGCATGGGTGGGGTACAGAGTGAAGGAGGATAAAGGGGAGAAAAAAATTGGGACAATTGTAATAGCATAGTCAATAACACATATTTTTAAAAGAAAAAAAATAAATGAAGGTAAGGTTTGCTATATGTAAAACCTATTTGTATACACATGGGATTTGCCCATTCACTTAGTACTGTCAAGTAGAGAGCACAAATTAGACTTTTACAGTTGTTAATTTATAGGTGTACATAAATGTAACAAAGGGATAAATAAAAGAAAATTATTTCTTCTATGAAAAGGAGAGAGGGGAGTATGCACAGAATAGATGGCATTTTGAGCTGAGTCTTATGAATTCAACAGTCAGAGAAATAGGCCATGAGCAATAGCTCTCAAATGTAAAACTGTCCAACAGAATTGACAAGCAGTCTGCAGTGTGCTATAGCGTGATGGTAAGTGACATGAGAGAAAATTATGAAAAATACAGCTGGGAAAGTACAATTGGACCAGATCATGAGTAGATTTGAAATCCAAGCTATACATACTTTGGCTCTTCTTCTGTAGGCAAGGAGGAAGTTTTTCTTTTTTCCTTTCCTTTCCTTTCCTTTCTTTCCTTTCCTTTCTTTCCTTTTTTTTTTATTCTTTTGGGTTAAAAAGTTAGGAAACATTACTCTGATAGGAGATGAGAAGGGTGTTAAGAATGAAATCTCGAGGCAGTGTGTTCCACACACCTCAGAGAACACATACAAAATGTACAAATTTGCATGGCACCCTGGTACTAACTGCCAACGCTGCTCCTTGCTCAGAGCAACCAGCACCCTGATGCCTACTTGTCCCAGCTACCCTGAAGACTGAGTGGATCACTACAACTTTTCTCATCTGAACACATTAGCTTCATCAACAAAATGCTTGGTATTGCTCTTGAGAAATTGCCTTTGGAAAAGGAAGGAGAGAAGAAATGTGTTAATGAAGAAGGATGAGCACAGGGAAAAGAGAAGATAAAATCAGAAATGAAGCAGGAAAATGTGTGTCATAAATAAAGAAGAAACTTTTTATTGTTTTTCAGTTATACTTGTCCTGACTTTTCCCCATTGTTTTCCCCTGCCCCATTCCCCCACTCCTGTAGTTAATTCCCCCCATTGTCCATTCCCATGAGTCCTCTATTTGCGTTCCTTGACTTGCTTCCTTCTTTCCCCTGTTATCCCTCTCCCCTTTGGCCACTGTCAGTTTGTTCTTTATTTCCATGTCTTTGGTTCTATTTTCTCATTTGTTTGTTTGTTGGTTAGGTTCCATTTATAGGTGAGATAATATAGCATTTGTCTTTCACCACCTGGCTTATTTCACTTAGCATAATACCCTCTAGTTCCATCCATACTATAGCAAAATGTAGGAGCTCCTTTCTTTCTGTAGTGTAGCATTCCATTGTGTAAATGTACCACTATTTTGATCCACTCATTTACTGATGGGCACTTAGGCTGTTTCTAACACTTGGTTATTATGAATAACACTGCTGTGAACATTGGGGTGCCCAGGTTCTTTTGAATTGGTGATTCCAGATTCTTAGTGTATAATTCTAGCAGTGGGCATGCTGGATTAAAAGGCAGTTTAATCTATAGTTTTCTGAGAAAATTCTAGAAACTTTTAAAGTGGGTATGAATCAAAGGTGAGAAAACTTAACTACTGTTGAAAATAATATGGTAGTTTAATTTTTATAGGCACTATAGAAAACAGTATGGAAGTTTCTTAAAAATTTAAAAATTGAACTACCATGTGATCTAGCAATTCTACTCTAGAATTCAAAATTGAAGTAAGTAGCTCAAAAAGATGCCTGCACATGTTGTAAATAATGCCTGCAGTGAACTCGTGTTTGCTGCAGCATTATTTACAACAGCCAAAGCATGGAAATGACCCAAGCATTCATCAACAGATGAATGGACAACTACACAGCCATGAGAAAAAAGGAAATCCTGCTATTTTCAACAACATAGATAAAGCTTGAAGGCATTATGCTAAGTTAGAAAAGTCAGACAAAGACAGACAAATACTATATGATCTCATTTATGGATGGAATCTAAACAAAATCCTGAACTTAAAAAAGCAGTGTAGAATGGTGGTGAGCAGGGGCTGAGGGGGATCTGGGGAGATGTTTAACTGTACAAACACACAACTAGTAGATACATAAGTTCTTAAAATCTAATGCACAATGTAGTGATTATAGTCAGCAATAAATAAAATTTTTGAAACTAAATTTTGAAACTATTCTTAACACAAACAAGAATAAAAATATGTAATTTGATAAAGGCATTTTCTAGCATTACTATAGTAATCATATTGCAGTATATAAATATACCTGCAATGTGAAATATGCAATATAAATATGCAAAATCATATATACATAAATGTATAAACCAATACATTGCACAACTTAAACTTACACAGTGTTATGTCAATTATATTTCAATAAAACACATTTAAAAATGAAATGATGTGGAAGCTAAGAAGGGGACACCGAGCTAGACAATGCCATCCCTCATTTCCTGTTAGAAATCAGTTTGAGTAAGCAGAAGGGGCATGGAAAGCAGATTAAGCAGAGACTCGGAGGTTCTGAAGGGCCGTGTGTGGTTTACTGTTCAGATAAAAACCTGGGTGGAGACAAAAAGAAAATCACAGTTTGGAAGGACACATAGGGACCTTTAGGAAGCTGAAGATCTAATACATATATAGATCAAGGGGAAGATGTCCAAAGACACAATGGAACTGAAAATAGAGAAGAAAAATTTGATGATGCCAAATTTGGAAAAATAAGAGAGAGAAGAATCAAATGCATGAGGAGAGTGATTAACCTTGAAATTTTTTAAAAAATATACTTCCCTTTTAATAGACAAAATGGAGTAAAGTATTGATGGAGAGGGAGATTTTGAAGGGTATTGAAGAAACTTGAGAGTATTCTCACTCAGTAGCTTTTGTTCTCTCTGTAAAAAAAAGAATGTCGGAAGGATGGTAATCACTCTACAATTCCTATTGGGGATAAAGGACAGGTGACATGGTAGAGTGAGTTTAGGGTCAGATGAATCTATAAATCATGTTCTCAACACCATGCTCAACAATGTACTAGGTGCCATAGCAGATATAAAATACGTATGCTTTGATTCCTGTCCTCAAGAGAAGCACACACAAACATACCTATAAAGCCCTGGCTGGCGTAGCTCAGTGGATTGAGTGCGGGCCTGCGAACCAGAGTATCGCGGTTCGATTCCCAGTCAGGGCACATGCCTGGGTTGCAGGCCAGTTCCCAGCAGGGGACGCATGAGAGACAACCATACATTGATATTTCTCTCCCTCTCTTTCTCCTTCCCTTCCCCTCTCCCAAAAAATAAATAAATAAAATATTTTTTAAAAAACATACCTATAAAGATAAGGAAATCATTATGTGCTAAACTGTTATTTCCTAAAAGGAAGTCAAAAGAAAGAATTGGGGGAATGGTTTGAGGAACTGAGAAAAGCTTCATCCATTATTCGGATAAACAGAAATTCAGACTCTAGCAAGAAGTGGAGGCCAGCATAAAGGTGGCTTGCACACCAGTTGGGAGATCCTCAGATAGTGGAGGAAATGAGTGATGGGGAGAGGTAGGCGACATGACTGAATAAATAGGAAGGGACCAGAACATAGAGTGTCTGTAGGGAGGATAGAGATGCATGAAGATTAATTAGGTATTTACATGCTGGATGGAGAAGATTGGGGAGATAATAGAGGTGCTAACATAATCAGCCAGGAAACTTGAAGCAAACCAGATGTGAGGCAATGCAAGAGTGGTACCAGTGCCAGAATGAAGAGAAAGGGATGAATCTGAGAGCTATTCTAAAGAAAGATTTGCTAAAATAATGTGACAGATTAGATATTGATTGGGAGAAAGAAAAGAATATACTGTGCTTTTAAGTTTGTACTTCTGGGAGGTAGAAAAATGATGCTAGTGCTGAAATGGAAATGTGGCAAAGTAAGGCAGCTCTGGAGTGAAGATAATGAGATTCAGTTTGGGCTTTTTTGAGGTTCGTGGGGGATAATAGTGAAGATGATTGTTAGGTTTTTGGCATTTAAAGTCTATGGTGGGAAAATAGAGGGGTTTGTAATTTGGATTATCACCAAGAGGTCATAAATGAAGCTTTGGAAAAGGACCAGCTCACTGAGAAAGTGCGTGAAGAAACAGACAATCTGAGAATTAAGATCTGAGTCTCAAGGGATATTTTCAGTTAAAAACTAAGAGCAGGAATTCAAGCTTGATAAGGAAGCAGACTAAATGGTCAGAGAGTGTGAGGAACTAATGAATTGACATGTTCTGAAACAAGAGAGAGGAGAACACTTCAAGGGGTAAAAGATTTAATTGCAGAAAAGGTTGTGAAGCAATGGAATTGATAAAAGTCTGCTGGATTTGATTTGACAAACAGGAGAGACTTTAAAAGCTTCCAGAGATCAGTTTTAGTGAAGTGGCAGGAGCAGAAGAGAATGAAGGCACAAGATACAGGGACAGTTGGTATATAAATATACTTGATTCTTTCCAAAGGAAATCGTATTAGAATTTCTAACAGAATCTTGAGGAAGTGGTTTAGTGATCACCACTGAAACTGATGGAGTGTTGCACTAAACATTGCTGGCCCCTTAATCCCATGGTCATTCAGAACAGCTTCATTTGTATCATATGTTAGCACACGTGCACACAGGTGCTTATGGGTATGTGTTCACACATCTACAGATTTGGAGCTGAATTTAATATTTGATTTGAAGAAGTGCTGGATGCTACATTAAAACATTAAATATACTAATCTGCTCTGGAATTTCGACAATTAAAAAGAAAAATATTGCATGAGTGCTAAAAAGGATAGAGGTTAACTTTAAAACAGATTATTAATAACTCACAATACATTAGAGAAAACTGGCTGGCTCATACATCTCTCATTTTTAATTTTAGCTATATTTACTAAATATGTGTGTGAGTTTTATAACATTTCTTCACCTCAGTTTTCTCCTTTCTGAAATGTATACAGTAGTATTCACTTCTTGGTATGGTTGAATGGGACAGAAGTAAACCAGGGTACTCATTTCTGTCTTTAATTTCTAGTTTAGTGTGTGTCGTTTTTCAAAACCATGCATTCAGGTGTACAAGAAATGATATTTCATGTTCTATAATTAAACTTAATGTCTACCTTGAACTCCCATTCCTATTGGCAGAAAGTTTAGTTGTTTAAATGTTTAGGTAGGTTAACTCAACAGGCCTCTGTTTTCTCTGACATTTCAGTCTTAAATGCAAGTAAATTCATGATTTACCTCTTTATGAATTTTCTCCAGTGTGGCATCTAATACCTCGAGGTGGCTTTATGGCTTCCGGATCAGGCATTGAGTCCTTGGTCAGCTTGTGCTCATTGGGATCCATTGGGATTTGTCCTCTGGCCTCCTTCTGGAGCACTTGTTGCCCTCTCTGCAGGCTCAGGCTGACGCGTAAACATGTCCTCTGCATCTTCTGATGTTGATGTTTCAATGTACCATGCTGCGCGGTGTTTTCTCACCCTGACCAAGAATCTCCTATCTGCCCACAAATGATTTACACCAGCTAAGGCATATTTGTCTTTTCTGGGTTATGTGAAAATGTGAGTCTCTCCTGGAAACATGCTGTGGTTTCAATCTGTTTGGGGAATTGCCCTGAGCCCCTTCAGACCTGGCATCTCATGTCTAGTCATTTCTATGTCACCTTTCAGTCTCACTATTAGGCATTTTTCTCTAAGACATAATGTCCTTGCAGAAAATTCTGCCCCTAAGTTAACAAACCTGGCCAAGCTTTCTGTGCTTATTTCCTCTGGGAACAACAGAAAAGAGGGGGAAAATTTCAGAGTCCTTTAGGAAACCCACACCAATGCTCAAATCTGTTGCTACTGCCCTTCTCACAGTGCCTTGACCCCACTCCGTCTCTGCTGCCAATGGCATCTAGTGTGGAATGGGGCAAAAGCCAACTCACACCTGGTCATAAACCTTTCCATCCTCAGCCTGCATCTGCAGTAGGTGAAATGGCCTTGGGTGTTGTGCTACCTTTGGCTGTTGATGGTGCTAGATGAATCAGCTTGACAAAGGACTTTCACACTGCTCCAGGGAGGCTGAGGCCAAGGCCAAGTTTGATGCCAAGTTGGTGGCTCTTCGGTCTTCCTCTCTGGATACTGTATTTTGTTTAGTTTGTTTTTACATCAAGCTATTCACAGAGGCATGGCTCAAGAAGAAAATGGATGAACTCATATCTTGGAGGTTTGAAAAGTAATTACAGGTCACTGTAGGCACAGCCTAGACCATCGTGCCCACCTGGTCCTGTCATCCTGGTGTTATTTGGTTCTTCTCCCAACTTTCTTGGCACAGATATTCTAGCTTGGTTGCTTAGTAATCATTCAAACAGAACATCCCTCCTGGGCTGCTTTTAATTTAGGCATGGCTCCTTGTATAATTATTTGATAGCAGAAAGGTTGAGAAAACTGCCTTAGCAGCTTCCCTCAGAAAGGGCTGCGGAGAGTAGGAGTTGTTCTGATGATTCTTGGCATACCTCTGAAACTGTGGTGTTGGAAACCCTGATACACACACACACACACACACACACTTTTTTGTACGTGTTTAAGCGATATAAAGTCATCCCCCTCATGGTTGTATAGCTTTGGGAGCAATTCAATTTTGCATTCAGCCTTTATACGAGTCATCTGAAAAGTTAGTTTTGCAGAACTTCCAGTTGACAGTCCAAGGATAAAATTTACCTCTGCTCCACAAGTTTTCTAAATCACACTGTTTGCTGGATCGATCTCTCTGTCTCTGTTTCTTCTGTCTTTCTGTCTGTCTCTGTCTCTGTTAGAAGAGGTCACCAATAGAAGATGATCATTGGCTGACCTGTAAACTCGACACTGGAAATTGGAAATTCCTTACCTGCTCCCCTGTATTTGGAATGTAAGTTCTGGCCGTTGTTCCCATGAAGCCATTTCAAAGACACAACCTTGAAAGAACAATGTGCTGCAGATGCCATCTTGACAGTGTATGTGACTGAACCCCATTAGGTCTCAGCATTTTAAGATTCTGGCAGGCAGGTGTATAAATCTATTTGTCTTGTGGTCATCTAAAACAAGGCTGATTATAAACTCTCTTGCTTATTGAAACTGCTGCCTACCAACCGGGAGTGGTCTGACTCTGTCTTCAGTCTCTTTTGCCTAGCTTGCTATGTGTGAGGACCAGTTATGAATTTCATCAGGAGAACTCTTTCTTTACCTTTCGGGACAGGGACTAACTCAGTAGGGTTAGTATTTTCTCGTAACTCTGTAACATGCCCAGGATTAATAACAACTAAACTGAGTTTATAATTCCTTATTACTTAGAAGTCTCTTTTCATGAAACAGGAATCTGTTTCTACCACCTAAATGCATAGTTTTTAACTAGTACGGATAACGCTGTGTAAAGACTGAGAACTCACTTCCTCTAGCATTCAATATTTTAGGGAGAATATTGTTCATAAGCTCCCTAGGTTTTTCTCTCTGGAGAACCAGTGCATCCAAAGTAATGTGTTTTAATACCTTTGGATTGTGTAAGTCTGGTTTTAAGTTGCTTCTTTAAAGACCACAAGCCTAAGTGTGTTTAAACACTGAGGATAAGGCAATAGAAGAATGAGAGAAATGAAAGATACTGGAAGGAAGCCTCATCCCACAGAAATTAAGCAGACATTCATTCTAGTCCTCAGATAAGTGGGCTGATTTTTACCTTCTGTAACTGGAAGGAAGAGTAAAGGGCCAGAAAAAAAAGGGAAATCCAGATTGAAGTAAGGCAGAGTGTTGAGGGTTTACTCAGTGGATAGTTTCACTTCTCAGAAGAAACAGCATCCAAATCAGCATGGGCTTAGGTGTCAAAGCAAAACGTTTGGTATTTGGCATGATGCAAATGTTAACCAAAAGCACCTTAATTTCCTTCCCTTGTGTTAATCAACATGGAGTAGGTGAAACTGACTTAATTATATGCTCTAAGAAATACTTCCTAGTGCAAGTATTTGACCCAATGACAATCAATTACTTATCAAGATTAACAGTTTACTCACTTGACTAGATTTATGAATTTCTCTTTGTTGTTTTCATCAGTTCAAAGTTACTTCGTCACAACTCAACTCAAACCCAACCAGTTCCCCACTCTCAATATCTGCCTTACAATCACTCAATCCAGACCTTGAAAACTATAACTACCCCCCCATCTCCTCATTTGGGGATGCAACTGAGACTGCCTTAAAGGAATGTCAGCCCTTTCTGTCACTGGTCTAAGAAACAGCGTCGCTTTGTCATCAGAGTCATCCTGTGTTCATTTAGGTTATTGGTGGTTACCAAAACTGAATTTTAATGGCTTTTTCAGACACCAAAAGGTAACCCATTTAACTGATTCCCTATATAAAATGTTCATAGTCTGTGGATTTCCCCAATTATACCTACATACATGAATTTCATAATAATGCAAATAGAACTCACATTAATTAAGCAGCAATGTATTTGTAAATAATGTTGGAATATTCTGAATTTCCTTAATAAACCCTGGAAGATGCTTATTATGACCTATTTCTAGGCTTTACACACAAAAAGACCTAAACCTGAACCTAGATCTTCTTATGGGGGTAATGTCTGGTCTACATGTCTGTTCTAAATCTCCTTAACTATCAGCAAATAGCACGTCTACCATTTTAATTTATTTAGAAGCTGCAGAATTTACTCTTCTGGTAGTTGATGGTTTTTATAACGTGTAGAACTATTCATAAACACTCAGAATTTGGATTACCAATGACACATGTTTTAAATTAAAATCTAACCTATTTCAGAGTATAAATTCTAGTTCTTCTTAGTTTAATTTATGACAGGTTAATAGCCATTGGAAAAATCAGATGTTGGCATTTTTATCCAAGTTTTAGAATGGTGTTCATAATTGAAATTACTCCATCCTTTTTCTCTGTCCATTTGTATCCATCTGCCTCTTTCTCTCAAACATAGATCTGTGCACATGCACACACACACTTGTCTTTCTTCCTTTCCATGTTCTCATGTCTCTGACTTTTATAGACTCTGTGCTTAGGCAGTCTGGACAGCCGCAATCTAAAGACAGATTCCATCAAGGCCTTATCTGTTAGAACCTGCAGAGTTTGCATTTGGATTCGATATCTAACAATAATGTGGTATTTTATAAACATTAGTGAGGATGATTTTGCACTGGTCAGCAAAGGTAAAAAAATAGGTGCTTTGGGAAAACAAATAAAAAGGGAATTGGATCTGTCTCAATAAATTGCACAAATTGTAAATATCCTAAAGCTGCAGCCGCTTGCTCTGGCAAAGGAAAATAAAGCTGACAATTATGCTTTAGAATGAATAGGTGAGTAATTCGATGGCTAACCATCTTCTTTATAAACATTCTTTTATTAAGTGCAGCACTGTATTTATTTATAAAACACAATTTCTGTTCCATATGCCTATTCAATTCTTCAGATTTTATTTTAATGCCAATTAAGATTTACATTCAAGTCATGCTTCTTTTCTGTTCTGGTTTGTGTCCACAGATACACTTGTTCCATCAATTTAAACACTATTATAAGATAATCTTTCACAAATATTATAGTTAATAACACTAGGGCATTTATAAATTCTGGTTCTTAATTTATACACATTAAAATTTCATTTGAAATGAAAGGACTTGGAACATTTGAATACAAAGTATGTTTTAAAGACATTCAATAGGGTCCCTAGCACAGTATCCCCCAAGCACTATAACTAGCTCTGTTTGGTTCAGGTTACATGGCCTGCACTAAGCAAGAAGCAACTTGAAAGAAATTATTTCTGGCTTTAGCAAGGCAAAACTTTGTTCAATTATGTGTTATACATTCCTCTTTGGTTTTAGAGATCAGAACCTGAGATTTTATTCAGGCTATGGTCTGAACAGAGTTTTGTCCAGCGGGAAAAGTGACAGTACTTCAGTACTTTAAATTTGGTAAGTACGTGTTGTAATGCAGAAACTCCATGCACAGAAATTTGTCATTTCAAAATTGATAAATCAGGAGTTTGTTTTGACATGGATTAATGAAATTATCATATCAGATAATTTTTATTTTCCTTATTGAATAGAGAGTCCCCAAAATCTATTACTTAAATCACCGCTCAGGGCAAGCGTAATCTCCTGTTACTTTATTCACAGTCACGTGAGTTCCAACAAATGTGAACGTGCAAAGTAAATTTTCTGCTGTTATGGAGGAAAGGTCTCTTATTCTGAATCATTTCTAGTGTTTAAACTACACGAACTTCTCCATTTCTTTGTGTCTATACTTTTTACAAATAATAATGAAACAAGGTCTTATAAACCGGAGGGAAGACATGGTTGGTCGTACAATGTTGGGGAAAAAATTTGGTAGAACTTACTGTTTAAAACAATGTGGTCTGTCTGTCTGCTTGATTAAAATGTTGTTTCTTTTCCTTCATGCCTTTAAAATAGTGTTCTCAACATTAAAGCAAGACTTAAGGAACTTTGCTCAGTGTTAACCTCTCAAGGTTATTTTGGTTAAATTTTCAGTACATATATTATTTTTAAGCATTTTGGCAGTTATAAAAGTACTGTAATTTTATTAAATATGTATCAATCCATAATTTTCAAAACTCAAATCTGCTTTCATTATTGAAATAAAAGGTTTATCAAATCCAATAAACATTCACTTCATCAATGTCTTTTCAGAAATACACTTATTTCTGCAAAACAACGTTCAATTATATTTTTCTAAAAATATCTTGCAGGAGTTCTGCAACTGGGTCATTATAGTTTAACTTCATATACTATGACTTTGATCTTTGTTCTATCTGAAGGCATATGTACTTTCATTTATCCTAATCAATTTTCTGAGCTATATTTTTATATTCTCTTGGGAACATTGGTTTTATATTGTCAAGTGAAAGCACCAATACATCATTCCCAATTTCATGCACTTAATTGTAATATCATTTATTGATAAGTAACCACTTATCCTTTATTATTCAGGACAGTCCCAATTTGTACTTTTTTTAGTCTTAATTCTCAATTATGTACCTCTACCTTTTTTACAAATACCCTGGTTTCTATGATAGAATCATCCATTTGGGACCCATTAGGACATTATCAAGATGAGAAAGATTCTTGTATTATAAAATACATTCTCCCTCTCCTGGAAGTTGTCTCATTTTTTCTCTATAACTATACTCTCTGCCTACTTCCAGTTGTGAATAAACACAGACCTAGGTAAACATTGTTGATGCATGACCTTTGCCCAGATGTGATGGTAGGTAGACGGCATTGCATTGAGCAAATGAAGAAACTGCTGCTTGGATCAGTAGTCACTTAAGAGGAAAGATCATTTCTCCTTTCTTGCTATTTAGCCAAGCATTTACTGGAGGGATTTCCAAAGACCTAGTATTAGGGTTTCTGTCAGAAACTTGATGGTCATGCACACATATCTAGAAAGCAAATAGTTTGAAGTCAAAGGGCAAAACTCATTGCATTTATTCCATACATGTTGTTAATTTAAGTTGTGCTTTCTATTTCTAAAGGTCAGGAAATATCAATTTGATAGCTTATTCTTGTTATACCTAATATTTTCTTTACTTTACATGCAAACACATCCAACAGCTGGAAAGGGGCAAAGGAAAATCATGTAAATTGCCTGATCTCTGTTCAGTGTAAAAGCTGAACTTAGCAGCTCTGCTCATCCAGCCTCACAGAGAAATCAAACATCACAGAAAGTTTGGCATTGCTGAATGGCCTTTCTGGCCTTCCTATTGGACAATAGGAAAATATAAAGGGGCAATGAGGGCTGAGAGCAGAGATCGTATGCCTTGGTTATACAAGCTCCTTATCTTGTGGTTTCCCCCAGTGGTGTACTCGTGGGCTGTCTACTCCTGGCTTGGGAAAGAAAATTGTGAACACTGGTCTCCAACTCTGAGTTCAGTAATATGTCAATAATGTGAGGTCAGCCTGGTGAGAATGTTTACACAAAAGATATCGGCAAATGCTACACATCAAATATTTTTTTGTTTCTTAAGGAGCCAACTTTAAATATTTACCAGAATGCCATGAGTTAATACTCTCATTAATTCAAATTTACTGATAATGTAAATTCACTGCATGATAGTTAGGACTGATAATTTGTATTTACTAGGGAGACAGAATACCTACACATTGCCTCATATTTTTAACGGATATTTCCCCTTGCACAAGTGGAATCATTCCATTCCTAGCTTTTTGTGCCTCATTTATTTCACTTAACAATATATCTTAGGAGATTTTCCTAAACCAGCACATGCAAATCTACTTCATTTTGTGATAAGAGCTACATTACAGTCCATTTTATGGCTTCACTAAAGCTTATTTTCCCAGTTTCTGTTAGCTGAAAGACAGTTTCCAGTTTTAGTTACTTTAAAGAATGCTGCATTGACCCTTTCTTCACACTGTATCATTGTGTAAGCCATTTTTATATTCGATGGAAGTGAAAATGTCAAATCAAAATGTAGGTGCATTTTCCATTTTAATAAATATTGTTCGTTTGCGCTTCTAAACACATGAGTAAAATTTAGGATTGTTTAAAGTATGTTTTTAAACAGTTACCTCTTTTCTTCTCCTATTTTCCTCTGTCTTTAATAGCAGGTTACTTCAGCTTTGAAAATGCACTGTCAGGCCCATACTTTCCATCCTTTCAAAGAGACATTTATAGTAGAAGAATAAGATAACAAAAATGAAAATGTCAATGTTCTCTTTAATTTCAGCAAATAATTATAAATTATTTATATATTAAGCACTAGATGCTTATCAGCTTCTGGGCCCTGAATCAATTAAAAAGGCAGGCCTGTTCTCTTATCCCATGTTGGTTACATTCTAATAGGAGAGTCAAAGCAAAGATAATCAAGTGTCTTTGACACTCTGTCCACTCCAGACATTTGTTGAGCGATTCCTTCTATAATATCCTGTCTATTTTCAACAGTTGGTTCTAAACCAGTTGCTTTCAGATATGGTCCCATCCTTCACCATCCTGAGAAAATTGCCTTTTTTCTTTCATGTGTTGCATCTCATCTTCTTCTTTCAATGTTACAAATGTTATTTCTGTTTTTTTCTCTGAATAATACATTGAGCATCTTTACTTTTTAAAAGATTTTATTTATGTCATTTTTAGACAGATGAGAATGGAGGGATAATGAGAGGGAGAGAAACATCAGTGTGTGGTTGCCTTTCACATGCCCCCTACTGGAGACCTGGCCTGCAACCCAGACCTGTGCCCTGACCAGGAATCCAACCAACAAACCTGTGGTTTGCAGGCCAGTGCTCAATCCACTGAGCCACAGTGGAAAGGGCCTTATTTTAAAATTCAATATGAAAAATACAGTAAACACATTCACCTATAAATCTTATATTTTTAGAATAGATTTCTTAAATAAATTGAAATACTTGCTGTTTTTAGATGTGGTCAATATAATCAAATTGCTTTGTAGAAAGGATACTCTATTGGAATGTAATTTATTATTATTTTATATCATAAGGTTAACATCGAATTAACTGACATATTAGAAGAGACAAAGTTAATATTAGTATCCACAAATGTATAGGAAGGCATAGCTGTGGCACGTGTTAAGCTGTAGCAAAGAAGAATATGAGGGAAGTAACAGGAAAAAATGAGGCATCTGGAATTCTGTTCATTGGGTGCTCTGTGTGAGGGCACTGGAGACTCATTAGTGAGTGACCCAACTAAAAACACAGGTGAATCTTTAGCTTTTGAATGATGTCAATAAAAGTACTTAAATAAATAATATTGGCGATTGCAAAGCCAATACTAAAATATGGGCTCACAATGGTTAGAGTTCTTCAGATCATTTGACCTCCTCCCCTGAAAAGTGCTCATATGATTTTCTCAGATGGCTAAGATCAGTGGCTTTGACTTGGCTGGCCCCTATTTCTCACTATTCGATAAATTAACACATTATTGGCTGAACGTATTCTGTGCTTACTCAACTGCCTTACATTGTCCTGTTTAAGAGTTGTTTACTCATGAAATGATTAGATGTAGAGAGGATTCTGTTTATTGGACTCCCTCTGGGAAATGGCGACTTGAATCTACTATACACGGACAAAGAGCCTTGAAAAACATAACTTATTAAAGAGGTTTCTTTCACTTTATATTTCCTCATCCAATTCAAATTTTGAATTGGTAGTAAGTAAGTGCTGAGAATCCAGATAAAGAAGGTATTTTATAGAGAGAGATTTTGGTAAACTTCAGTAATTGTTCTTTATTGGTTTAACAAAAGCATAGCTCCTTTGACTTTCTATTTGGTCTCTTCGGATGAAGCTCTACAAGGATTACTTGCACTCTCAGGTTTAGAGCTCAGAAGGATGTTGTGTGTAAATGCAGAATCCCATGAGACAGTGGGGTCTGGAAGTCCACTGCAGAGGAGACTTGAGGCCAGAATTAGTTCTTTCCAGAGAAGCTCCAAACGTTACCACCCAATATTTTGACTTGTAGGTTGGAGGCACTGGTTCATTGCTTCAATAGGAAGCAATTACAGAAAGTTACCAAAGGCTCACACAAATGCTCTAGAAAACAGGTTTCCCCAAAGAGATCTGAAAATCATGAAAGTTTACATGATATCAGATTCTAAATAATACCTTTCATCTTTTAAACTAAAAATTATGCTTCTTACAAAGATTTCTCATATATATATGAGAAATATATATATAGTATACATTTAGTATACATATTATATACTAAATTAGTATACAATATATAGTATACTACAGTATATTAGTTTATAATTAGTATAAAATAGTAATATATACTATTAGTATATATATTTAGCATAAAGTGTATATATATTTTTTATATAGAGAACTATATATAAAATAATAAGTGTATATATATATATGTGCACATACATAATTTATTTTGGTAAAAATAAAAATATTCTATTAACCATATTTTACCATTTAGAATTTATCATCCTATTTTGCCTCTTTGTACTCATTATTTTACTAGTGCACAAGACTGGATCAATGCCAGGCTCAAGGTTGGCACCTAATAAATATTTGATTGATAGATGAATTGATTGATTCTGCCAACCAAGGAAAACAATGGCTGATATGACTTTACTTAAGATGTCTTTCAGGTAAGACAAGCTATTCCTACAACACTAGTTTTTACTTCCAATTAAAATATACATGCCAAGGTTATTGAAGAGAAGGACTATTTCTGGTTGAAAGGTAGTCATAATTTTACAAATAGCACATTCCAAAAATTATTTTAAAAAGTGGAGTGATTTGGTTTAGTCTATTCATTAAGTAACATTCAAGATAAATTCTACATTGACCCAATAGATAGTTATTTGCCACAGTTTCCCTTAGAAGAAAATTGAGGTTGAAATGAGAATTAGGTATACAAATAAATCTTACTTTATTATGATACATATATTTAGTAAAAATAGTTAGCATGACCAATACAATTTTACATTAGAGAACTGTTTTATTCAGTGTATTCATAAATCATCAAGAATTGGAAGTTAAAATTAAACTTAATAATTTAACAGATAGTATAATATAAGAATGTATAACAAGCGCAAAGAATGATAGAGAGAAAATGAAAGCAGTATTTCTATGATGAAAAAACACATGCATAAATTGATTGGATCTGCTTGGTCTACTCCAGCTGGTGCCAGCACATTTCATATTATGATGATGTGCTGTAATAAAAACTTTGGAGTATTTTGGGTGTTTTCCTCTCTTAGGGCTCTTTCCTCTCCTTGCTTCACGTAATTCTGATTTTGACTTTGTCTGAGTCATTCCCCTGGACCTAATTTTGGAAGATGTCTAAATAAGACATTCACTTTGTGGAAATTCAATGAAAGATTTTCATCTAGGGGAGGATCATGGCCAGATTTGCATTTTAGAATGATTTTCCTTATATTTTGGAGGTGGAGTATAAGGCACCCTCAGGCAGATTGACCACTTAAAAAGTTATTTTAATTCTAGAGATTATAAGAACTTACACTAAGGCAGATAGAGAAGGAATGGAGAAAATGAAATAAATTAAGAGTTTGTAAGTAAAAGTATTTACCAACCTAAGTACCAACTAGAAATAGGAAGTGAGGAAACAAGAAGATTTTTTAAATGATTAAGGATTTTATGATAAACATAAGCAAATTTTTGTTGTTTTGAAGGTGGGTATGTGCACATCTGCCTGTTTTATACATGGATGTACCTATTTTGAGTGCCCCAAATAGTGTCTGGTACACAGAAATCACTCAGATATTTACTGGAAAAAACTAATATGTGAATAGATGACTCAGGTAACTAGGTAAACGGTGGTGCCATGAGACATGTAAAAGCAGAAACAGGGTTGGGACTTCAGTAATAAAATGCTTAATTTTAGAAATTTTAAGCTTTAGGGAACTTAGAAATATTAATTTAGAAATACTGGGCATCTGAATAAACCATTTTAAATCACATGATGGGGAAAAATATGGGCTGAAGAGTTTGGAAGTTATTAGCACATAGGTTTGGCTAAAGTGGTGACTATGGTTTAGATTATCTCAAAAACATATAGTGAATAGGAAGAGTGTAGGGCCAAAGGTAAATCTCCAGAGAATGTTAATGTTTAAGGAAAGGCAATTGTAAATGACACTAAGTGTTCCAAGGAGTGCAAGATGTTGCCCCAGTCAAAACTGAAGGGGTTTCTAGAAGGAAAATGTGAACAATATTGTTAAGTGCTCAAGATAAGATGAGCAAAATTAATACTGTATATTTGGCAATTAATAGATCATCAGTTTATTCTTTCATCATTATCCATTTAATGATCTGGCATTTTACTAGAAACTAGCTTTACAATGTTATACAAGTCAGACATGCTTCCTTCCCCAAAGATTTTACAATCTCATGTAAAAGAGAGAAAACAAGAAGTAGTAAAATACATTAATAACATTGCTCTATTTTTCTGCTTGTTATAAAATAATACATTTTATTAAGAAAAATGTATGATGTTATAATAGAGTTATGGAGGGATGGAGAAGTCATGTACATCAAATAGAGTAAAAAGAATAAATGTATTTTCTCCAGGGAGGTAGCCTGCCCGCTTGGAATTGAAATATGAGAATGAGCCAGCCACCAGAAGATCATATGGAAGACGAGCATTCTGGGAGAGAATTAGTGCAAAGGCTATAGGGCAGGAGTGTGCTTGGTAAGTTCTAGAAAATGAAAGAAAATTAATGTGGCTGGAAGCACTGTAGTCAAGGGAACATGTGATAGGAGATGAGGTCGAGGACAGGTAGGTCCTCTGCCCTGTAGGAATTTATAGGTTAGATTAAAGAAGGTTTTATTTTTTAAGTGTAAGAATGCAAAGGGGTAAAGAATAATTTTTTATAACATTTTAGATGATCATTAAGAGAAAGGCTTAAAAACAGCCAAGGCCGAAGTGGGCAGCCAGGTTAGAAAACAGTGTTCATTGTCTAGGTAAGATGCTTGTGGACTGGACCAAAATGATCTTAGTGGATAGAGAGAAATGGACAAAGTAGAGTTCTATTTTGG
Organism: Artibeus jamaicensis; assembly: GCF_021234435.1. Lineage (NCBI taxonomy): Eukaryota > Metazoa > Chordata > Mammalia > Chiroptera > Phyllostomidae > Artibeus > Artibeus jamaicensis. The sequence continues at coordinate 28,592,806 of NW_026521486.1, forward strand.
AGTAAAGCTCACAATATGGATAGATGAGGATTTAGGGTGAGCTTTTCTTAAGACAGTGTTCTAGGTTTTTGAAAGCACATATGAACAATCTCTAAAATTTAGTTACCATAAATGGAATGGATGACTAAAATGCATAAAAACCTCTATTATAAAATGGCCAGCTGCAAAAGTAATTGTATTCCAAGTCATATAACTTTTACCTAATAATTAAAGATGCATAGAAGTGAATTTCCTTCATAAGAAATAAAGTCCATAGATCATCAGGAAGAAAGGAAGGAAGGCAGGCAGTCTAAGGGCACTCAAAGATTACACAAAGGAAAGACCCTTGTGATAACGCAGAGAGCAGGTGACCATCTACATCAGGCCAGGGAGCCCAACCCTACTTATGCCTTGATAATAGACTTCCATCCTCCAGAACTGTGAGAAAATGCACTTCCAATGTTTAACCAGCCCATGTCTGTGGTATTTTGTTAAGGCACTCGTAGAAAGCTAATACAATCCCTAAAGCAACCTCGTCCTCACTAGCAGGCACTCCCCACTCCCATGTCCCACAGTTTCTGGTAACCTTTATTTTATGATTTCTGTCTCTATCAGTTTGCCTACTATGAATATTTCAAATAAATGGAATTACACAATTTTGAATGCCCGGTCTATAAAACCTTAGAGAAGAAGTCAGCAGAGGCAGAGTGCACAGCTGGTCTGGTCAAAGGGTTTAGGGCAAGGAGTCTGGGCAATACCATGATGGCCAATGAAGACTCACGGTGAAGTAATGAACCTCCTGCTTCTAAGAAGTGGACTAAACTGAAAAATGGTCACCCTCACAAACGGCTAAATAGATAACTACCTTATCACATCTGCTCAGCAAATTCCAGCACAAAATAAATGCTCAAATGGGCTTTACTTGACCTCAGAGATGGATATTTGGAATCTGTTGGATAATACTATGGTGCCTCCAGTTATCAATACCACAAATCTATATTTTGAGAAATCTTCTTGAATTCCTTGTCTTCTCCTCTGTGTTTTGCTTAATCAGCTTCCTTTCTCATTTTATTTAAAGACCATTCCAAAATTCCCCCCTCTTTTCCTAACCTACCTAGCCAACATTCTTTCTTCTCACTATTGTCATCCCAGACCTCCCTGAGGACTTCCAGGTACGATGCTGCTCAGTTTCTCAACTCACTAACTGTAATAATGATCTGTACCACAAGCATTCTTGTATCATTTCCTATAGTCTCAGAGGCTATATTCTTCTTCCTGTTGAAGACCAACAATTTTATATTCACCTTTAATTCCATCTCCTTGTGTTCTCTTTGGGATCCTCCAACTGGCATCTCTTCTCTGTTCTATTTTTATGTACCCTACTCTACCGGGCTCTGTTCTTCAAATGATAATCATGCTAAGTCTTTCTTTTTCATTATCTGCAACAACTTCTTTCCTCAATTTAAATTAAATTATTAGTTAATATTTATCCAAATTTTTGAGAGACATATATACTCACATATTTGTATCGATTTCACACACAACCTGACACTTTTTTACTTATACCCATTTCCCACAACTGATCTTGCTACAAGCAATGAGGATTCTTAACTGTCAAATGTAAGAAGTGGTTTGTAGCCTTTATTTTATCAGATTTTTTCTGCTACAGATTCTTGACTTTGAAGAGCATCTCCTTTTTATTTTTAAATTATTGGAGGTCCTTGTACTCTGTATCAGATTTTTTAGTTTCCTCCTTCGGCACCTTATTTTTTAAATATGTTCTTAAAATGATGATATTTCTAGTCTTGGGCCATGATGTTTTTAAATTTTGTAAACATATTTGGATTGCTTTATATACCCTTAGACTTCAAATTATAACCTACACATAGTTGGCCCCCAATTTCTGTATAAATTATACATAATATGCTCCCTTAAGCTTTAGATTTACAGTGGACCTATATTAGTGGACCTTAATAACATATTTGCCACATCTGAATTAATATCTCCCATAAACCTGCTTTCCCCTTTATGTAGCTATTATCTTAACTGATGGTCTGTCCAACATTTGGTATTAGAAAGCAACTTGTGATTTCTCCCTCACCCTATCGCTCACCACATGTATGAATTCCTACTACATGAGTCTTGGCTTTGTTGCCTGCCACCTTAACAACACTGCAGCCACAGCTCTAGGCCAGATCTCCATGACCTCTGACCTACACTAAGAGCCCCCTAACCTGACTTTTATCTCTAGTCTCCCCTACTTTCCTCCTTTTCCTGGACTGTATTCCATGCCAGCCCCTCTCCCTTCCTCATGGCCACACCACCCAGAGAGCAGACCTACTCCATGGACTACACAGCAGGGCATTTCCAGCTCTCTGTGATTTGACTGGGGCCTTCAATTGTATCGTCATCTTTTGCTACTTTACCCCTCTCTCTACCTTGCTAGAATCTAAACTTCTTATGTTCCTTACAGAAGCTGATCTATAGTAGCCACTCATAGTTTCCCTCGATTATGAAACCACTTCCAACTCTTCAATAGATCAGAATTCTGGCATCAGCTCCAAGATAATTTTCCAATCTTTCTTACTATATCCCAGGTTTGTTGGTGCCCTTTCTCTGCTTTTCCTATAACATACTATGTAGAATTGTATTTCTTTATTCACCATGTTCAAATATGTAGCATGCACATACACATATACATCTTTATCCATTAGAGTAAGGACCTGAGGTTAGGAATGTGCAGTTCCTCTAGAAATTTTAATAGTGCCCAAGACACAGAGAGGTTAAAAATATTATTAGAAAAAAACACAGGAATAAGTGAATATATACTTGCGGTTGCTAAGGTTTTGGTTAAATACTCTGCCAAAAACATCAACAAGACAAAAACCTTTTCTGAGTACTGTCTGATCCCTGCCTTTTCACAGTTAGAAACTCATTCCTTGGCTTATGCTTTTACTTCCTATAAAGAACCTCATAGTTGCTGTGGGCACCTGTGGTCAGTAGGAAGAGCAGCTAGGTGAAGAAGATGCCAGGAGGAAGGCTATGACTCCCAGGGATGTGTTCTGGCCCTAACCGCAGCAGCCTTGAAGGACATAAACATTTGCTAAATGCTAGTGTGTGTGGAAGTGTGTAGGGTAATATATTTTTCACTGAGTGAATTGAGAGTATGGGAAGACCATGATCACTCTCTTGCTGGACTATGGCTTTCATGACTATTTTATTCAGGCAGCAAAGTTCAGGAATATTATGTGTTTCCTTTCAATGACTAGGCATTACACATTAATATTTAAGTAGCCCAAAAGGGATGCAATACCCTACTTTTTGTCACTTTTGGGGGGGCTTTCTACAGAACAGTGGATTTTATGATAGGTAAAAAAAAAGTCCTTACCCACAAACACAGACTAACTGACCAGCTGACAGCAGGATGAGGCTGTGCAAGTTTGAAGGAAAGAGATACGAAGGTATAAAGCTTTAAAAAAAGAGGAAAGAAAAACCAGAGTCAAGCACCTGCACATAGGCAATATATGCATACCTATCTGGAATGAAAAAGTGATCCTCAGTCAAAAAATGAAAACGAAAAAACATTTAGTTTTTAGTGTCTACACAAATCCACAAGAAATGTGGAACTTGTGCTAATGTTTTCTCAGAGGCTCCAGTGCCCCTCCCTTCCTGACTCCCAGGCCCCACTATTGATGGCACTAATGTCATGTATTTTGTCTATGAAATTTAGAAAAGAATTGTTCTGTCTACCTGCATAAAAAATTCATTGTTCCCTGTGCTGTAAGTGGCTCTGTGTTTAGTACAGGTATATCTTACTTGTCAAAATGCTTTTTGGGTTAAGAAATTTTTTTAATTCCCTGCTGTTATTTATTATCTTATTACATTTTTAACTGTTGATGTTTATTTTTTATTTGACATTCAATGAATTTTCTCTGGGCCTGCCTTTTTAGTACTGGCTGATGTTTTATAACATATTGATTCCCAATATTTTAAACTGACCCACTGTTGATGTGAGGATCACACTGGGAAGTAAGATGTTTACCTCTCGCTATGAATAGCAGATAAATGAAATAATAAAGGTTGTCAAAGGCTGAGGAATAAAGTGAGCCAGTTCTTGTTTGCTCTCAAGGATATATTGCTATGGAGCTTAGCACTAGCTAACTTCATAATGCACAGAGAGTGAAGTGGCTCAGGATAGCAGGCTACCCTTTCAGGTATTTGAGATACTGAAGGAGAACTTAGCAAAAATACTATTCAAAATAGAGTGCATAATATTGTGCCATCATAAAGCATTTTATTGAAAAAAAACCTTACTATATTGGGACCTAGAGACTGACTGTTTTCTAGTTCTGTGACTCAACCTTGAACAAGTCATGGAGCCTGTCAGCAAGCTGAGTCATACATATGTAAAATGCAAATAGTAACAATATATCTATGATTATTATGAGGAGTGATAGTGTTAATGCAAATAAATACTTAGAACATCTTGTACACAATAAGTGTGTAATGTTAGCTATTGTTGTTATTATAATTAGTCACAAGGGGATTGACTATATAACAATTCTGTAAGTAGAATTACCTTAAACTTATTTCTGTATTTTTTGAAACAAGCATATTTAACCCATAGAATATCATTAATTGTCTACTTCTTCTGATTCAAGAAATGACATGTCTCTTTTATCATACTGTCCTCAATTTCCCAGGTCAATTTGAACTCCCTTCTTTGATCTCTCAAAGAACTTAATTCATACTCTTTTGTGGCATTTACTGTGATGTATCATAATTCTCTTCTCACCTAACTCTTTCCCCAAGGAAGATGTTCATTTCCTAAGGACAAGGGCAATATATTATTCTTAGTTTTACCTTCAAGATTGAGAAGAAGGCTGGGCAAATAATGGTTCATAATAAGAGGTCTGTTTGAAAAAAGTCCAACAACTATTAATATAACAAGAATGGTTTGCACAACATTGATGTAACCTGGCAGCCAAGGAGCGTGGACTGGAATGCACATGTGTGAACAATGATGACTTCACTGTACTAGTCAGTAGGGGCAGTAGATGCAATTGAGTGACCATGTGCCTCAGTCAGCTTGAATGTGACTGTCACCTTCAAACTGACTGAGTAGAGCAACAAATCTGCATCAAATTTTGCATTAAGCTTGAACATTCCTCCCCAGAAAGTATTCAGATGATTCAGGCTTTCAGGGGCAGTGAAATGAGTAGAATACAAATAAAAACGTGGCACAAATGCTTCAAAGACGGTTGAGAATTTGTTGAAGGGGATCCACATTCTGGAAGGCCTACAGCAAGCAGAATACCTGAGAATGTTAAAGGCGTAAGGGCTGCAATCAACAAAGATTGGTGACTGACAATAAGAGCACTAAAGCGGATCTGGGGATTGATTAAAAAAACTGCTGTGTCTGAGATTTTGACACGGTTGTTGGCATGAAATGTGTTGTGGCAAAATTTATCCTTCAGCTTCTGCTGCCAGAGCAGAAGAAACATTGGGCTGCAGTTGCTAATGACTTGATTCAAACCTCTACCAATAAACCAGATTTCCTAAAATAGGTCAAAACTGGATATGAATTGTGGGTCTACAGGTATGACGTGGAAAGAAAGGCCCAGGCATCCTAATGGAAGTCTCCTTGTTCTCTATGCCTGAAGAAGGCATGGCAAATTCACAGTAAGATCAAGACCATGCTAACTATGTTTTTTGATTGGGAAGGTGTTGTTCATCACGACTACACCCCTCCAGGCCAAAGAGTTAATAAGGAGTATTACCTCAAAGTTCATTGTCAGTTGAGAGATACAATACAGAGAAAATGGCTGCAGCTACAGACAACTGGTGATTGGCGGCTTCATCACAACAACTTGCCAGCTCATGCATCATGTCTTGTACAGAGTTTTTTTTGGTGAAGCATGGAATTCCCCAGGACTCAGCCCTGCTACAGCCCAAATTTGGTACCCTGAAACTTCTGGCTTTTCCCAAAACTAAAATAACCTTTGAAAGGGAAGACATTTCAGACTATCACTGAGATTTAGGAAAATACGACAGGGAAGCTGATGGCAACTGGGAGAACTGTGTGAGGTCCCAAGATGCCTATTTTGAAGGGGACTGAAGCATCATTGTCTTACGTACAATGTTTCTTGTATCTTGTATTTTTTTCAGTAAACATCTCTATTTTTCCATATTACATGGATGGATCCTTTCTAGACAGACCTCATGTGTTAGTTGAGCAATAGATGACTGTCCCTAAATAAAATGAGCTCTAGTGTTGTGCTGACTTGGACTCTCATTTGTCCTGACTCTGTGACTACATTAGAAAATGGTGTTAAGTGTTCTGTGATAATAGGTGTCAGGGTTTTAAACCTTGTTTTAATATGATCATACACTTTAAGATAAATAAGAGTGATTGCACAGGCACATTACATAGCTGTCCCAAAGTATACCAACACTCTAATTTTATACCCTTCAAGATAGTACTGAAATTCAGGTTTAATAAAAGAGCAAATACTCGAATATGACCTCTTCTTCTCTAAATCTGTATGTGAAGTACTTTGGCTTCCACAGACTCCACTGATTTTTATGTCATATGTCACACATTGACTTAGAATAGTGGTCAATGAGAAAAAACGTGTCTGAAATGTAGGCCATTTCTAAAGCACGGAAGATGATGAGTGAGAGGACTAGACCAAGCAGTGGGCCTTCCTGTACAGATACTAATGAGCAATTTCAGCCAGAGACCAGTCTGTGCTAGGATGAACTAGAAAAACTATGAATTCGGACATAATCTCATATAAGAATTAACTAACATTGGCATTAACAAATTACAAATTAGATGCAGTATGTATTTGTTTCTTGTGGCATTAACTTCACCTCAAATATTCTTTCTCTTTGGAAGATGTAGGTGACCTCATGCTCATATATAAAGAAATAAAACATCCATTATAGCTCTCTTTAATTTTTTCTTGAAGCTGGTTTTTGGCAAAGGTGTATATTAAAACTTATTTCAAAAGAAAAATGCCTAACCAACAGATACACACTTATATGTATATCTATAATGACCAGGTTTCAATATGTCCTGATCTTCAAAAAGAGACAAGCTATGCTTATTATGTTTAGTTGAGTATGCTATAAAACAGTAATAATAAAACTAATTTGGAGGTAATGGAGGAAATCTGTACACATACAAATGAAAAGACATCAACGCTGATTGTGCCTTGCTAAAGTACATATAGATATATTACAATATGTACATATTCCATACATTGAGGTTGATAGCTAGTTAAATACACATTTGGTTTTATTCAGTGTTGGGTCGCCAGCTGCTTTTCTTTTGTACATTGTAATTAATTTAATTGTCACTAGATTTTATGTTTCTGAAAGTCTTTTACTGCACTGAGTCAGAAACTAGGAATCTAAAGTGTAGAGCTGTCTCTATTATAGTCTGATCTACTTGCTACAATTCTATGGTCAGATAAAAACCATGAAAGGGGAATAAAAATAATAACAGCATTTTTTTGTTTTTCAAATGAAACACTTTACAATGGTGCAGCAATTTCTATTTTTTTGGTTCTGTATTTAATATACATTTCCAAGCTCTTAAACTTCTGAGCAAATGAATTAAAAGGAATATGCTTTCTTGATTGGTATGTGAGAAACCCCATGGAATGTGCAATACAAAAAGCTACATAGGCAAAATGTTTTATAAGCATGTTTAAAAGGGGAATCTATCAAGCCATTTCTATATGCTCCTGATTGCTGGCTTGTGTGCTGTGAAGAACAAAACTTCAACTGAAAAGGCAAATCATACAGGAATCATAAAAAGGCACAACCAACCCTGCTATCACAGTAATTAAGATTTTCGAAGTAAAATTATTTTCTTCTTTTCTTCCTTCTGTCTCTCTCTCTTAAAAAAAAAAAGAAACTTACAACTTAATGGGCCTAACAATTTTGGGATGCTTTTAGTCTAGGATGTTGCAGGTAAAACGTATGGCACATTTGTTTTTTAAAAAATCTCCTTTTCGGTACTATTAAGTCCCTCCCTTAATTAAGCCTTCTGGGGTTTCAGTGTGTTGATCTCATTTTAAACCAAGCTCAGCACAATTAGACACACTGAGGAGATAGGAGGTAAGCAGTGTACACAAGCACATTTCATACACAAACGTTTCATCCTACAAGGTCCTGCTTTTCTCTTTCCATTTTTAAAAATCGGGGATCAAATAGAGAAAAGAAAAAATTGATTATTTTTCAGCTTGTCAGACATCTCATTTAGACCTCCCATGTACAATTACCACTAGTTAATCTTATCAGAGAAAAATTCAATTACATTTATCAAGGTTATTCCATAGACTCAAGCTATAGCTTGGAAAAAATAGGATTTTAGTGCTAAGAATGTTGACATTATGTGTTCCTTCAACTTTAAAGTAAAAATAAAAAATAAAAAAATAAATCTTGCTTTTTACTTCCATTTTATTAATATAGACTTCTAATAAAGCAATATTTGACAGTTTTGTTAAAAGGATTATTAATACATAGATTATGGAAGTTTAGGAGGGAGGCTCATAACTGTTAATAGACTTCAATTCTCAGCCTACACTGACATTTTAAAAAATCTAGTTTCAAATTTGATAACAGATTACCAGCTAGGCTGGAAGCCAACCACCTGATTAAGGCAATTTAAATGCTTGCAAAGTGGTGAGATTAAAATCAAATAAGTGCCGATTTTTTTTCCTGCTTCACTTATCTTTCCCTGGATTCGTTCCTTAACTACCCAGGAGGACTCTGGGTAATTTTCCTCTGCGCCAATTACCCCAGGATGGTTTTTAGGGTGAAGCAGAATAATTACTGCACTATCAATCCAAAATGGGCTGCTTAATGTGTTTAAGAGAGATTTTGAGCCTTAGCAGGGAGGCCGCCTGAAGCGTGCTCTGCTCGCGGTGCCAAAGCCCACTCGGCCTACTCGGATAGTTAACCGTTCAGTGAGAAGGCAGCACACACCCAAGGTGAAAGAAAACAAGGAAAACTCCTGGGAAGCGGTGGGAAAGTTAATGAGCTGCTTCCAACGTGTGGCAGGCTGCAGTCGCAGGTGGCTGACAAAGCTAGGCAGGTTAAGAAAATAATATTTATCATCCAGCTGCCAGGACTGTCTTTATCAAAACTCTTTTTAAAATCCATACAAGAAGAAGAAAAACAAGCTTAAAAACAATTTTTTTTGAACAAAAACAAAAACAAAAAAGCCCCAAAGCAGCTGTGATTCAAATGCTCTTTCTTTGCTGATGGGTTAGAAAGAAAGGGGGAAGATCATGACTGAATCTGACAGTGCTTTTTAAACATGTTCCTGCAAATAAAACAGAAAACAACAAACAACTACATCAAATTATTTATTTAAAAATTAAAATTAAGCAGCAACTTTGAATTGACACTACTAAATTCTGTTTTGTAGCAACCTCAAATTAAGTAACATCTTCCATCTGTTGAGAACCCTCTGAATCTCCCTAATTACCATTATTTGAATGTAAATTTTGAGTTTTAGCCAGTTTGTCCAAAGAAGCACAATGCTAATTTAAAAGAAAAAAATTAAGAACCCATTATCTCTAAGGGGGCTGCTGTGGTTTCCCTCTATTTACTGATTTCTTTACTTTAGTCTTTAAATGATCCATGCTTTCTCTGTTTTCAGTGTGGTGAAGGGTTTTTTTAATTATTTAATAAAAAACTGATTTATGATTTAGTTTAACAGATGGTTTGTAATAATGCAAGTCAAAGCGATTTCGGAGAAATACAGCATTTTAAATTGTGTGTGTGTGCATACACCGTTCTGTTTTCTTGGATCCGCATTCCTATCTATGTACGTATCTGCAAGTCTGAGCTTCTGAATGCTAACCCAGTAGGGTAGAAGTCCATATGAAACTGATTTATCAATGCAACCATTCTTGGTTCTTTACTTTGCTAATCAGTTTCATCTTCAGGAAGAAAAAAAGATAAATAATAATTGAGGCAAACGCATGCTGTCCTGTGTTCTAAGTACACATGTTAAACCACGTGTTGGAAAGAATATCATTAACTTCATATGGGTAGGAAATGAATTCCTATCCGCTCTGACAGATGCTCTCTGGTTTATACAGAAAAGTATTTTGTAAGACTCACACGCATCCATTTGAGATTATCACATTAAACCATATTTACTTCAGAGGTCTGCAATAATTACATATGCACTTGAAAATCCCCAGGACTTTGGCTGCTGTGTCACAGATTTATACTCAAACATTTCCATTTGATGTGCAAAGTGAGAAGTACTCTTTAGTGGCAAGACAATTATCTGATTCTACTAATAAATGACTGCACTAGTAGTCATTTTTAATTGAACAATTATAGGATATTGCACTGTCAGTTGATTATAGAAGTCATTTCATAAATGTCAAAAATCTCTTTAAATGAATTATGGAGCTCCAAAATAACTCCGGCAATCAGCCAGCAATAACACAATAATCTGTTTACTCTGTTGTCAGCTGAACTCTCACCACTTTGTTGAGGGGAAGATGCTAAAAGGAAAAGCAGAGCGTAGTGTTGGGAGCCCTTCTCAATGGGTGATGCTTCATTCCAACTGAAGCAACCACCTAAGCCTTGATTAACAGAGATTTTTGAGGGTTCTCAAGAGCATGTCTATGTATAAAAGGTATTACAAAATTAAAGTCATCCTGCAAATGCAAATGTTACAAACATATATGCATGTTCCATACATGCCAACTATTCAAGATAAGCTGATCCATAGGCCCTGTGTTAGAAAGTGGGGCTGGCCCTGTGCTTACCAGGACTCTGCCCCTCCCATCTACTTGCCTCGGTTCCATCACCGCCTCAGTCCTTTGTGCCAATTATTTGTGGTTGACTCTCCTCAATGCTTCCCTAATATCCACCAAATTTTATTTTAAAAATATTCCCAGAAAAAATGTTACCGTTAATATCACACAACGGAGAGACTGCTGCCCTGTTGGTTCCAGTTTCACATACTTTGCTATTGGCACAGAAGGAGTGTTGATGCCTGTATGGATATAATATCACATTTTCTGCTGCTAAGAGGGAAGCCAAAGGCAAATTAATTCTCACTTCAAGAGAAGTTGCTCTAACAACACATACGTTTCTAGGACTTAACATGCAATTTTATTTCAAAATAAGTATTTTGACAATACATGGCATTTGATGTTTCCTTAAAAAGTACACTCTAATTTTTCAAAGAAAAATTTAGTTATTGAATACCTAATTTTTGGTGTGCCTTCTTTGCATATTTATTGCTTTCCATTCAATAGCACTTTTTTCATATATTAGCTGAGCAAAAAGTAATGTTTATTGTCAGATAAAGATATCATTTATAAGGTTCTTTGAGGAATAAGATTCTCTAGAGTAAGAAATAAAACCTTGAATTAAAAATTTTATCAGTGTGGGATTATTTAGTTTAAACACTTTTGAGCTGAATCTGCTGACAAATTTTACCTGAGAGAAATCTGGATAATCGTAACTTTAGAGTCCTTCATCGAAAATATATGGGGGCACAGCATAAGGCCCCATTTGTCCTTTTAAGGTTGTACATTCTTCAGTGAATAGCACAGCAGGCAAATTTCTTGGTCCAAGAAATATGCTTTTAAGTTGACTTCTGTACTTCCCTCAGCAGTTCTCGAGATTATGCCATGGGAGAGATCAGAATGATTATACCAAATTTCTAATAGAGATCAAAATGATTCTACCAAAAGTAAATTGTAATACATTAAAAAATCCTAAGAGCAGAGAAAGAAAATATTACTCTAAAGCCTGGAAAACTGATTTACAGCATGTACTTATGGATAGAATTAGATGACATCTTAATTTCTAGTAAGATTGGACCAACTGCTTGTGGTCTTATAGTTCTCTTATCACATTTACCACTGGCGGCATAAGCAGAGAAAACTCAAAGGACCAAAGAAAACCTCTGTAAAGCCCACATGGTGTCTTGATAGAACTGGGGGGAAAAAAGGAAAACACAAAAATGTGTAGATGTGTAGTAGTTAGAAATGATTCAAAAGTGGCTGAATGGCTTTGCCCGAGACATGGGTCATGACCTTAGATGACATATTACTCACCTGACCTGTCCCTACATTTTTATCCAATGTTACATAAAATGACTACCACCTTAGGAAAAATCTTTTGAAATTCATTGCTTGAATAGTTCTTGCAAGGTTTATATAAACTTAGATGAAAAACGTCACCTAAAGTCAACTCTTATTTGCTGATAATACAAGGAAGGATATTATGTTAACAGTTACTACACCACATGGTTTTCTCTATTTTCAAAGAAGTGAAATGCACTAATATAGGATTCTATTTATTCTGAAAGCATTATTGTTAGATACACTATTACTTCATGTATCACTAAAGAACTAAAACTGCTAGTTAATCATGTCAGTGGTAGCACACATCTTGTTATAAAATATGTTAGAATCTGAAAAAATGTACCCTCAGCTACACTAAAATAAGGTAGCATAAACATAACTGTAATCTTTAATGATTTCAGTATTTTGGAATACACTGTAATCTTCACAATCACCAAAAGATATTATTGTAAAATAGAGTTTAAAATTTTACTGTTTTTATATATTTTTATGAGTTACACTTTACCAATAAAAATGAAATTTGATACAATCATCAGTTATGTTTACAGTCTTAAATCATATTTTCCTTTATTGCCATTGAACAACTGGACAAATGTGCATAAATATACATGCATGCACATACTAAATTACATACATATATGTATACAGTAACTATGTAAGAATATACACAAATGCAAATTTTCATAAATTTTAATGTAACAAATCTGTGAGATTTTAATAAATCTGTACTGATAAATAACTTACAGAAATAGGAATAGTAATTGGCATACAAAGTAAGAAGGAGGTAAAATTGAAAAAAGTTATTATAATTAATGTATGTCTGGTTTTCCCCTTCATAAGATTTCTTTCCTTTGGCATTCCTCCTTAAAAAAATTAGTAACCTGAAATAGGCATCACACGTATACTTACTTATATCAATATTCCATTTCTAGCCATGCCAATGATGAAAGCACTTTAAGGCCTGGGGAGCAGTCAAATTTTTTAAATGCAATCACATAGAGTGTTGCCTTACAATTTGAGCATTAAAATATCAGTCAGGGATTCAGGGAACATTGACTGACACAATCAAATAGTTACTATCTAAACGTTTCCCTAATCTTTTAAGGGCTGAAGAAAATGCATATATAGAAAAATTATTAAGGATAGATGGTTTTTTTAAACATTTGTAAGGCAATGTTTGGAGAGCTGTTTGCATTACTTAAAGCGACCAAAGAACTTTTTCTCCTAGAAGTCTATTTTTTAATATTAGCCATAAAACTGAGAGAATAATTAAAAGAATTGAGCAGGCTGGTTTTCAATTGCTGTGTGTTTAATTGAAACTCAAGTGTTATCACATGCTTTCATTCTAAAAAATATTTTTTTGAAGGGAGCAATGATTAAAACAAAACAAGACAAAACATAAGACATGCAAACTCTGCTTTTTTCCACATTTTCTTTTTTTTTAACTTTTTAATTGTTTTTCAAGTACAGTTGTCTTTATTTCCACCCCATCCCTCCCATCCCAGCCACCCCTACTTCCAATCCCTGATCCCACCCCACCTTGCTTTTGTCCATGAAGACACCAGAACTCTTGATACACTCAGATAACTGGTCCAAACTGGGAAATCAGTAGGCATCGCCCATCTTGCTTTCCACTTTCACTTTTCTCTTGACTTCCTTCCCTATGTTTCTGCTCTTTTCCTCTCCCCTTCACTACATCCCACCTCTTTATTTTGGTGTATTACTATATTCATGTTGCCTGATAAGACTTCCTCTTTCTGACTTTTAAAATAACACTCTGTGGCCTAAATATTGTGTTTTTAAAGCCTTCTTTAAATAATTAAAGTCTATTAGGAAAATAATTCAAGGTAATGTATTGGTGTGGATCAACATTTAAAATATTACTAGTACAACAGCTCAACATTTTGATAGGGGGGCCTGTTAAGAATATGTGCTTTATCTTGAAAAAATAAATACTTAAGTTAGCCTTTCAAGAATAGGGATGATCTAGTGGGTGGATAAGTTTGTCTTCAAGTTCATTGTGTCATGTGGCTCGCTCAACCTGTGGATATGGTTTCTTTTTTCTTGTTTCTCCCACATGCTCCACTCTAGTGTTGCCCACTATCTCCTGGACCTGTTTGTTGGTCGTCTTGATTGCGTCAAAGGCCTTTCAGGTTTAACACAATCCCAGATATGCTCATTCTGTTGCTCCCCCAAACCTTTTATTCCTTTTGTTGCAGGTTAATTTCTTGGTCAACAGCACCCTCGCCTCTTCTATCCACTTTGCTGGACCTGTTTGGTTCACTCTCTCCCCGTCTTCCTCTCCCGGGGCCCCACTCGATTTCAGCTAGGTAGACACAAGTCCTGTAGATTTATTTCAGAATTACCTCTTGAATCTGACTCCCATCTGCTCCTGCCCATATGACTTAGTCTAAGCAAGTAACTTCTCTTCATGATTATTGCAGCAGACTCCTAAATTTTGCCTGTAACAAGTTTTTTTTTTACCCTTCACTGTGATTTGCTTACACTCTAATTTGTCACAGTAAATACCTTTTAGAAATGTCAATTGTAAGTTTCTCTTTTGTTTAAAAAACAGGTTTCTCATTGTTTTTCTTATAAAGTCTATGCACTCAGGCATGTTGTTAAAAAACAAAAATGAACTTTCACACCCAGGCTTAAATGTTTTTTTCAGTCTACATTTTTACAAATACCCCCCACAGTCATTGTTACAACCTTGCCAAATGCTTTTCATTTCATTTTATTTCTTTCACTCCTGTTTTTGTAAAGTCTACTTGCTTGCCTTGAATACATCACACTGCCTGACGATTTCTTATGATTTTAAGATTTATTTAAGATGTCACTTCCTCCGCAAAGATTTCCAGACTCTCCTAGGCAGTTAACATCCTAATTTAGGTTTAATCTTATTGTATTTGCCATGGGCTTATGTTCCACCATAGCCAAGAGCCTCCTCTCCACCCCAGGATAGACACTGGGCTTTTCGTTTTATAACAATGACAATGCTTTGTGCCAAAGTCACACTCCATGATTGGGAGTTCTCAGTCCTGAATCGTTGAAACCCCAAATAGTTTGATTGGGGCTCAGTTCACTTACGTCTTAGTGGTGGAAATGATGAGTGACACACGGGGAATTGTGGGTGGAAACCTTCATTGACAACCAGGAGAAGCACAGCTAAGATCCTGAATTGTGACTGGTTGTATTGATGGAGAGAGCACAAATATGAATTATATTAATCAGAGTTTGGAGATCCGTGTGATGTGAAGAAAGAACAAAGTCTAGAATGATTCCTAGGTTTCTCGTTGTGCTAACCATAGATTCTCAATAAAAGAACAAATGAGTGTAGGCAGAAGAACAGGTTTGAATATCTAGATTGAACTGTGTTCAGGACACCAAGGTATATAATTTCTTCAGATAATTAGATACATTAGACCAAAAGTTTCATCTTTAAGACTAGATCAGCTGTTGGCTTGTGTGTGTGTGTGAAAGGACAGATAGTCTTTTCATATTCGAGGACCGTATGTTCTTGGTTGTAACTTTTCAAGCTTGTCTTTGCAGCATAAAAGCAGTCATAGACAAAAGAAACAGGCGTGGCTGTGTTTCATGAAATTTTCATTTCCAATCTCAATGGCAAGCTGTGATAATCCACCCTGCAGGCCACAGTTTGCTGACCCCTTATCTAGATAATTGAGGCATTCGGTATATAAGAGAATAAATGCCATCAGATTGGATAAAACTACTCAAGGAAAGTATGTAGAGGGAGAAAATTAGTTTGTCATTGGATCAGGTAAAGTAGAATCCATGAAGAAGCCAGGATAAAATGATCCAAGATGCCAGAAATGTTGGAAAGCAAGAAAGGATTACTATGGAAATAAAGTAATGGGGTATTTAAGATTAACTATGTTAAATGCAGTGAAATGCTTTAGCAAGTATAAATAAATGAAGAAAATACGCAATAGAAAAGATTTTTTAAAAGGGAACTGACTTTATTTTGCAAAAAGAAATCATTAGTGACCTTAGAATGAAAAAAAATTCAGTAGAGTGTGGGAACTCTGCTTCCCAGTGTGGGAAATCTACTTCAGTAGATTTCATTTTGCAAAAGGAGGTGTCATAAAAATATAGAAGGGAAGCCAACAAAAATCCATTACTCTTTCAAGAAGCTTGGCTCAATGCTCTTGCTGGGGTAGGTCAGGATTGAGCATGGGCCTGAAAACCAAAGGGTTGCTGGTTTGATTCCCAGTCAGGGCACATGCCTGGGTTGTAGGCCAGGTCCCCAGTAGTGGGTGCATGAGAGGCAACCACACGTTGATGTTTCTCTGCCTCTCTTTCTCTTTTCTTTCCCTTCTCTCTAAAAGTAAATAAATAAAATCTTAAAAAAAAAAAAGAACAAGAAGCTTGGTTGAAACAAACATTGGCAACTGAGTTTGAGAAAGGAAGCTTTTGTCCTGATTTTGCATTTGACCATCCATAAAGCTTTAGGCAGGGAATAGGGTATATATTAATGACTACACATTGTTGCTACTATTAAAATCTAATTAACATCCGTGTTACCTGGCTGAATGTTTTGGGAGTTTTAAAGTGCAGGTGAAGAATTCTATGTTAAAGCCTCTCGCTGAGAGTCTTCCTTCCTCTTTCCTGGTTGCCTGGCATCTGCCAAGCTTTTTGTAAGCACACCTGATATTTAAAAGAATATGTATTTTTCTCTTTTCTTCCACAACTGATACAACTCCTTCTTTCCGTGACATAGTCTGATGGATCTGATTTCGTTCCTGTACTTACTCGAATTATATTAAAGACGATGCTTATAGGAGCCTTATCTAGTGGGCTAGTGTCTTAAATTTTGGTACTTGGTAAAAGGATTGTACTTACCTAAGAATTAGGCCACATGTGCATAATCAATACAAATGTGAACTTGTACGTACAATAATTTCGAAAGTGTATTCGAATTCAGTGAACAAAGTTTCAAAATGCTGAAATAATCTGGAAGGAAATGATTACACATTTAGTATTCAAAATATACTTGTGATGATTTTCCCATCCCACTATCCTGCCTTATCCAAATATGAACTAAAGTTCAAAGAAGTTTACATTGGAGATGGCAAATATTCTTCGTCCATTGCATTAAAAAATAATGTATATTACCTTTGAATTATTTATTGTCAGTGAATGCAGGAACTCATGGCAGATACTTACTGAGCACTTATCTTGGTGCCACATTCATTCTAAGTGCTCAGTAGATGATAACTTACTTAATTCTCAAAATAAACCTAAATGGTAGTTACAGTGATTACTTTCATTACCTAGATGAAGAAACTGTGGCCCATAGGGGTGTATAATTGGCTCCCGGTCCCACAGCTACTGGGGAGCAGAGCCAGGGTGTGAGCCCAGGACGAGAGCCCTGGAACCTTACCTCCTCACCGGGAGAACGATATTGCTACATGTTAACCTGCACACGATAGGGGTTAATGCCCACTGGTGTATTATTAATTCATCTGAGGAAAAGAATCAAAAGTGACTTTCTCATTTCTTTTCCAATTACATAATATTCCTTATAGTAATGAAGGTCCAACCTGCTCCTTTCTATTCTCCTGGGTCTTTAAAACACTGTCGCTAAAGGCCTCTTCAGTATTTCTCACCACATTGTTAAAGTAGCAAGACGCTTTCAAGGTTTTTCTATTATACTTGAATCAAAATTCTTGTAACAAAGTACACATAACGCTCCAGGGCATTGTAACCCCGGTGGGAATTTTCTCGTTGCTCAAACTTCAGCATGAGTAGATTCCGTGTGCGAATTACAGAGAAATTGTGGGAAGAGTGACCTCCCTGCAGTCCTCACTTCTCTAGGCTTTTTCTCCCGGTCCCACTTCAGTTCTTTCTTTTCCCATAACATAGGCACGTTTTTAATTGTTTCTCCTCCAGCCCAGAGGACTGTGAGGAGCGTGAAGGAGCCACACACGAGCAGAGCACCAGAGACAGAAAGAGGGGACCCAGGATCAAGGCGATTCTGCTGAGCTCCCCATCAAGGGTGGGGGGGGCGTTGCCCTAGGGCCTGGAAAGGGCGTCTGCCAGTCTTCGTCTTGCTGTGTTGTTTCCAGAAGCAAAAAAACCACTAATGCCATTTCATGTCTCTCCAAGCTTCTCTTCCTCATCCGCAACTATACACACATATATTTACTACAATTTGTTAACATTTCCTCTAGATTGCAGCCTCAGAGCCACACATGATTCATTCAATTAGCAAATTTTGTTTTATGATAGCTTTGTTAGAGACTCCTTCCATTCAAATATAGACTCCTTCAATATCAAATGATATTGTTTTGGTCAATGTCCTTCCATTATAATGCTGACCAAAAAAAAAAAAAAAGATGGATTCTTCTTGGGTCCACGGCCTGTGTGGACTCTGAAGGTTCCCCCTGTGTCAATGTGGGGTTCCTCCGGGACTCCAGTTTCACCCCATTTCCCAAGGATGTGCATGTCGGGCGAACCGGGGCGCCCCAGTCTGAGTGAGTGCAGGTGATGTGCTGTGTCATGGCTTCCAGTCCGGGCTCCGGTTTCACCTGTGTCCCCCGCTGCCAAGGGAGGTGTGGGTCACCTTGGAGCCTCAACTGGAACAAGCAGGTTAGAAAAGAATGATCTTGTTCTTATTATTCTTTCTTAAATGTACGTATAGCTCACATTCATTTCAAGGTTTACTAGAAGTGTTTTGGGTTTTTATTTAGAAGTTCGGTGGTGCTTTTGTTACCAGAATTTTGCTGTTGGAACTTAACTGTTGTTTATATCAAGTAGCTTAGGTTAAAATTGGTTTTGTTATATGTCATAATGCTGGAAGTCAGAGTTCCCAAGGACCTATGCACGACCCTAGGTGAGGAGTTACTTACATCTAGACTCCTCATACACTGGTGTCCTCCAGTGAATGCCCTGGTCCTTTGGAAGACTGCATTTCCAGGACACCTTTTCTCCTGTCATTCAAGGAAGTATCTGTTACAGAAAGCCAATTCCCACACTCTTAATGCTATAGAAATAAATTTAATTAGCAGAAAATATCTAAATAATGTACACTTTGCCATAAGCAAGAAAGCAGTCAATGATGATGAGAATTCCTGGAACATATATACATCTGAATGGCCGCTCACCTCATTTATGTAACTGATGATAGAAAAGATAATCTTCATTACCTTAACTGTGATCTTAGCCATGTTGGCTATTTCCTGGTTTGGACATACATCTCCTGAATTCCCCGTCACTCCACTGAACCAGTGACACTCATGTGGGTCCGAGGCGAGGTGTGAGATGTGGAGGTGGATTGCTCAGTGGGATGAACAGTCTGGTCTATATGCCCACTCACTTCTATGGTCTCTGTTGGCATAAAGGTTGTGTTTAATATTCAGAAAGTAGAGAAAACCTGCCTGTAAACTCAGAAATATTAACAAGAGTATTTCTTGTTCTTAATATCCCCCCATCTATTCTGTACCTACCAACTCGTGCTTATTAATACTACACCTTTAAGAACAGTATAAGTCATGGAGTAGCCAAAGAACGTATATGCCTGACTTATGGGTATAAACTAAAGGGGGAATTGCTGGAGGGATTAGGGGTAGTAGGTGGAGAGGTACAAAAGGTAAAAACTGGGAAAACTGAAATAGCACAAGCGATAAAATATATTTTTTAAAAAGATTCCTTTCTTGTAGGTGTCTTTATATACTAAAGAAATAAAACTATGTTCTGGGCATCACTCTCTCAAAGAAAAAGACCTAATAAATTAGCTGCATTAATGCAGTACTTCAAGAAGAGTAATACAGGTTTATAGTCCTTGTATTAGAATATAAGCTTATATTCTAGCTAAAGATTGCAGGACACTGGTGGAGAAGAGCAGAGGGCCCTGTTTAAAGAGGGAGAAAGGAACCAAAGCACTGACTGATGAGTAAATGGTCAACAAGAAAGATGGAAGAGATGGTGGAGAGGTTGGTGGCTATGAACCAGCAACCTGGAAAAGGGAGAGTGACCCCTTCTCATTCCTGGTGAGATATGTCCTTATGTCAGTGGATTTTTTTCCCCAGGTCTGAGCCCAGAGTTTAAGTGAATGCGAGAAAATGAACAAAATGAGGATGAGGAGGATGGTAGTATCGGGAAATGAATGGCAATAGAGGTTATGGAGGTTTGTGAAGAGTCACTGTGAGAACAGAGTTGGTGCAACAAGAGGGGAGGGTGTAGGGTCACAAAGCCGGAGCCAGAGCAGGAAGGAGGCTGTTGCCTAAAGGCCGAACGTCTGTGAAAACACCACCCAGGCACCTCCACACATACATGTTGACTTTCAATAGTTGAAAATAGCGGGCTATATCACAACATTGAAAGCTAATCATGCAATCACTAGCTGCAATACACTGGGGCAGAAAAATTAGAAAACGACAAAGATTACTTGAGGTTTGGAGATTTTTGAGGACGCATGTGAGAATGTAATAGTCGATGATCTTAAGACTGGCAAAAGCTTAAAGCTGTGGGGTACTATGCATCTGACAAATTTTCTTCCAATCAAAGGAAGCTTTAAATAACAGTCAGTGTTCCAGGTGATAATAATTTTAAAAATAATCTCTCTAGAACAAAATAGAAAAGTGAGGGGGAGAGAGAGAGAGATAGTACGGGACAGAAGCACATGGTTAATTGACATTCATATTGCTGAGCAAACTTGTAAATAGTACCATTCTCACAGGAATTAAATCCACTGCACTGTGGGCAACTTTAGAATTCAAAGGTGCCACAGTTCCTTGCTCCGTGTTGATGGAACTGAACGGCATTAACCTTTTCACTTGTGCTAACAAAGACAAGTGAAGACAAGATGTGCTACGACTCCTGCACATCTGTGTTCTGTTTTTTTGCCCGGGGGCCTCCTACAATCATTCCACACTTCAGACCTAATTTCTCTGCACGCTTACCTACATTGTTTTTGCACTCCATCTGCAACGCCACAATCTCATTACCTTTTTTCTTTCTTTTTTTTCCCCAAAGAAGAGTTTATAAGGACATATAAGAAATAATTACTCAGTGATATAATATTGAGTAAATCTTTGTAGCTTTTGCAAATATGTTGTCCCTCATCCAAAGTAAATGTTTTTTCTTTACCCATTCAGTCTAATAAATAGCACTCTACTGCTTCAATTAGAAACTCTATTGTTTTCCTAATACTAAATTATGTGGGAATGAGAAGGAGAGAAAACAAAATTGAAATTTAGTACTTGATGAAGTTATTTAATAATAGAAATGTTATTGCTTAAAAGTTTATTTCTTCGCTTATTTTTTAAATAAGAAATATATGTATATATGTACATAAAACAAATTATATATGCATATAAAATATATTTTATTTTGTTTTACAAGCATAAAATGGCAAACAACAATTTAGTACCAAAAATAAGCCATTTTAGATATAGAAATACCTGCCTGTTTTTTTGCAGCTCACAAATTTGATTACTGCAAAGGGATAGAAAGTTGTATTTTAAGTCAATCTATAAAATGGGATTATTTTGATGACGATGAGAAAAGATTAGTTATCTAAGTAAATACAGAAGGAGAAATCTCATTTGCCTTCAGTTACATTTTTCTTAATCATAAGGAAGCTTGATAGCAGCTAAAAATAGGCTTCTATAAAAATATAACACAGGATAAATAAGAATTAACATTAATAAATGAGCAACCTCCAGTAGGGGGCGTTGAAAGTCATGTTCTGTTGTCCGACTCCAGTGCGCACAGGCAGAGACAGCTGATGTAATGAGGAGTCTGACAACTCCACTCTGTGTGGTAGATTTGTGAGAACAGGGAGTGCTTATCTTGAAGAATAAATGATCTACCAAAGGACAAATAAACCATCTTCAAATATTTAAAGAAGTGTCATGTGGAGAGGGGCCAAATAGAATAAGGACCAATGAGTCATTTATGGGCTTAGAAAATGGAAGAACTGATTAAGAACAGACAGGACTGACGTAGAATGTAGTATCATGAAATAGAAAATTAAACCGAAATGTGATTGACTATTTATCAGAGGTATTGTTGCAGAGTTTTTCTGCATGAACTTTGTAATAGATGTGACCTGTAGAATCACTTCTATCTCTAAACCTTATGAGCTGCTTTGTGTTGACTATCGTTCTAATCATGACATTTCTTCTCAAGTGTAGAGAATTCTCCGAGCCATATCTGCAGCACACTGGTGCTGTGGGTGTTAACAAGTGCTTTATGAAACAAACAAACAAAACAATGACTCTGGTCAAATCAGTCTGAAGAACACTATGTACCATGCCCTCTTCTTGGAGAATTAAAATGCACATTTGCATTTTATTTTGCAAATTTGCAAAAGTTCTGAGCAGTTTTGCATTAAAAATCCTTTTTAACTTGAAAAAGCCCAATATTCTCTGAACTTAATTGAATATAATGCGCTTTTATGTTGTACCTATTTGCCACCTAAAGGAATAGTGTTCTTTGGAATATTAGTTTTGGAAGCAGCAATTAATATACAATAAAACAAAAAAAACTTAAATGGATGTATAATGCAGTTTGAACACATTTACAAATGTTTAATATACAATGGAGAAATTTTACATGTAGAGAAAATAATCTTTTCCCAGAAACTTAAAAAGTGATTTTAAACACTGGCCTTTTAATCCACACCTATCACATATTTCCAGTGTTTTGCACACATTTTAAAATATTATTCTTATTCCTCAAAAGAAAATACCCAACTAATGAACCTAATTTGGAAAAAAATTGCCACTTTTACTCTGTCTGTTGATATTTACCTATACAAATTAACTTTATTACATTTGTAAAAATTATTCATCTTTATACCTACATCACATTCACTCCATTGTAAACTCATCTTTATAAAAGACTAAAGATATAATATACACAATTTCAAGTCATGACATCATCATTGTTGTAAACATGGAAATGGGGACACTACTGACTCCATACTATCATCAGGGGGACATGCCCCATCCCACTCATTAAAAATGTCAAACACTCAATCTGGTGCATAAACTGTGGTTTAGAGCTGCCAAAGCACAATACAGAATTCTTAAGTGTATTAAAGTTTACTAGTATATAATTAGAATCACATTTTATTAATTTAATCGTGAACATATAAATTCAAAGACGCACATATCAATCTCAAATAATGTAGATTAAATAGTTTGCCTCACTAATAATTTCATTCTTTTTATCTCTGGTCTGCCCTTCCTTGAATCAATTAACAGAGCTTACACAAACGCATTCAGGTTGTTTCATCCTAAAGATAAGTAAAAAAATTAAAATAAAGTCCTTCTACAATTCTATTCCAGTGATTCTTTAAATTCTCATTTTCATCATTTGTGAACTCTAAAGAGAATTCTTAACACTTACCAACCTCTGAAAAACAAAATTATTTTTGTTATTAAACACATCACATTTTCTATGTGCTAAAATTCAAGAACATGTGATGATTTTTAATTATTTTTATTCACTTGGCTGCTTTATTATGAGAACATAAACTCTATTCAGAAAAGGATGCTTTTTTGTCTCCTGTATCTCCAATTTCTAGCACACAGTAATGGTTATTGAATGAATGAGTGTATGATTGAAAAGAACCATGTTTTTAATGAATCCCCAGTGCCTAGCTTCGCCCCTGACACATTAGTGGGTGTTCATGTGTTTCAATTAGGTTTCTCAGGGTCATGTTTCATCTCCGATTCATTTTTATATACACTATCATCTGTTGTATGTTTCATATACATTCAATGCCTTTTGAATGAAATGAAAATTAATTTTATAATCCTCATCTGCTGCTTCCACTCTCATTATCTACTCATATTGAAACTTTGGAAACCTGGTCCTCTTCAAAACCTATTATAAAACATTCTTTTTAAAAAAATCACAATAATCTTGTAAGTTCTCAAAACATCGCTATGGAGCATACAATAAATGTTTAGTAAACCATTCTTCTTTCAACTAATTGTTCATGGCTTTCATAAAAACAAGCCCTCTGGCTCTTCGAACTTTCTGCTCACATACTCTTCTTTGTAGCTAGCTGTCCTTGTTCTTTTGGGTTTCTTTATTTGTCTTTCATTCTACACATCCTTGAACATTTTTTGAAACTACGATTTAAATGATAATTCTTTTTTACTATCCTCACATATTTTAGTCCCACATGACCCTCTACACATTTGTCTGTGGTACAGTGTAAACTCTTAACTCAAAATATTCCAATGTCTCTTTTCATATATTGAATCTACACTGCTTAAAAGTGGAGGACACAACTTTATCTATAATCAACAAGAAAAAAGAGAAAGGACCCAAATAAATAAAATCAGAATAGAAGGAACAGAAAAAACAACTGACACCAAAGAAATACAAGGGATTGTAGGAAAATATTATGAACAACTATATGCTAATAAATTGGACAATCTGAAAGAAATGGATAAATTTCTAGAAACATGCAGTCTCCAAAAACTAAACCAGGAAGGATAGAGTATCTGAATAGACAAATTATACTAAGTGAGATTGAAACTGTAATTTAAAAACTCACAACAAACAAAAGCCCTGATCCAGATGGTTTCACAGGTGAATTTTACCAAACATTCTGCGAAGAACTAACAACTCTAGTTTTCAAACTCTTTCAAAAAATTTAAGAGGAGAGAGGGCTCACAAGATCATTTTATGAGACCAGCCTTATCTTAATTCCCAAACCAGAAAAAGACACTACAAAAAATTTAAATTATAGGCCACACCCCTGATGAACATTGATGCTAAAATCCTCAACAAGATATTAGCAAACTGAATATAGTAATACATCAAAAAGATCATATACCATGATGAAATGAGATTTATTCCAGGAATTCAGGATTTGTACAACATTTACAAATTGATAAATGTAATTCACCAGAAAAAAAAGGAAGGATAAAACAACATGATCATACAACGCAGACATTTGGTAAAAAACAACAAAAAACAAAAAACATTTGGTAAATCCCGGCACCCATTTATAAAAAAAAATGTCAGCAAAGTGGGAAAAGAAGAAATATACCTAAAAATAATAAAAGCCATATATAACAAACCCACTGCCAGCACCATACTTAACTGGCAAAAACTACAAGTGTCCCCCTTAAGGTTGGGAATGAGATAGGAATGTCCACTTTCACCTGTCTTATTCAATATAGTGCTGGAAGTCCTAGCCATAGCAATCAAACAAGAAGAAATAAAAGGCATACAAATTGGCAAGGAAGAGGTAAAACTGTCTGTATTTGCAGGTGATATTGTACATAGAAAAAAACAAAATCCAACAATATATGACTAGAACTGATAAATGAATTCAGCAAAGTTACAGGATACAAAATTAATATTCAGAAATTAGTTGCATTTTTATATGACAATAATAAACTGACAGAAAGGAAAATTAAGAAACAATTCCATCCCCAATTTTTTCAAAAAGAATAAAATACCTAAGAATAAATCTAACCAATGATGTGAAAGATCTGTATGCAGAAAATTATAAGACATTGAAGAAAATACAAATAAGTGGAAGCACATATTGTGTTCATAGAAAGGGAGAACTGATATTATTAAAATGTCCATGCTACACAAAGCAATCTGTAAATTCAATGAAATTCCTATCAAGATTTCATATGTCACATTTCATAGAACTAGAAGAGATCTAGAAATAGAAAGTAAAACTACAATGAGATACCACCTCACATCTGTCACAATGGCTTTTATCAATAAATTAACAAATGACAAGTATTGGCAAGGATGTGGAGAAAGGGGGACTCTCTTGCACTGTTAGTGGGAATGGAGATTGGCACAGCCACTGTGGAAAGCAGTATAGAGTTTTCTAAAATAATTAAAGATGAATCAGCCTTTGACACAGTCATCCCACATCTGAGAATTTATCAGAAGAAACTCAAAATGCTAATTTGAAAGAACATAAGTACCCCTCTGTTATTACAATGTTATATATAATCACCAAGATATGGAAACAACCCAAGTGTCCTTCAGCAGATGAGTGGATAAAACAGTTATGGGACATTTACATAATGGAATACGATTCAGCCATAAAAAAAGGAAAGAATCACCTTTTGCAATAGCATGGATGGACCTGGAGAAAGAACACTATGATAAGTGCAGTAAGCCAGTCATAGACAAATACCACATGATTTTACTTACATGTGGAATCTAATGAACAAACTGAACTAACAAGCAAAATAGAGACAGACTCATCGATAAAGCTATAGGTGGGGACAGTTTAGGGGGTCAGAGGGATCAAGTGAAAAGGTAAAAAGATTCATGAACATATATAACAGTGTGGTGACTGTCAGGGGGAGGAGTTATAATGCGATTAAATGGCAATAAAAATTCAATAAAATGTTTTTAAAAATTGAGGGAGATGACACCTATCAGTGTGTTTCATTGTTTTATATAAAGAACCATTTATATTCACATGTAGATTTTATATTAATAGAAGGTCTCCTTATTACATTTTATTTTCTGTATGAAGAAAAGTACTAATTTTAATTTTTCATCTCTATATTCCCAGCATCGAGCACATGAGATACAGTCAATATATGTCTGTTGAATAAGTTGATGAATGACTGTGTTGAGGAGTAGGGTATCTTTGTGAAGGATATTTCAGAGATGATATGTTGGGATCTCTTGCTAAGAAAGAAACCATATTCAAGTGCACCACTCAATATAATGAGGTATGAGAAACTCTTTTAAGAGAAGACCTCAAAAACTATATCCAGGTCCATATGGCACACAAGATCAGTTTGTTTTAGGGCCAGTTAAAGAAATTAAGGATCCTCCCTCTGAATTAAGGAGGATAAATGAAATACAAAAACCCTCCACAAAACAGTGGACAAAACATGGTACCCAACTGACCGTGGATTTCACAGAAAACAGGGTATAGGAACATTCAGGCAGGCTTTCTCCCTCTCTCTCATATATCTATATCTATATCTATATATATATATATATATGATATATGGATTAATTCAGGAAGATGAAATCTGGTATTTATAGGCTTATTAGACCAGTAATATACATTTGACATAGAACAATGAAAGATTTTATTCCTACTTTATAAATAGAGACAAGTCTTATTATAGTCCCAGCAATGTTTTTTGTTGGATTTATGTTACACGATGTTGAACATGTTTTTGCAGATTTTGTCCAGCTAAAACTGAACAGGGGCAGAAACACGGCACACTTAGTAATGGGGAGTGATATCTATCTTACATGTTTATCTCAATCAAGACTTAATATTGCACTAGTATAACCTATTGATGAAAGGGTAAAGTGCTATTCACATTGAAAAATGAAGGCAATTGTTAACTTGTTTGTTATTCCTCTAAAACAAACAATTGTCCAAATTAGACATGCTTAATATTAATTTACTAATTCAGAAAAATGATCGAGTACTTCTTTTTTCAATGTACAGTATAGGATAAATAACGGCAACTGTGAACTGTAAGGTAAACTATGTACTTTTGATGATTATGATATGTCAAATGCAGATTTAAGCTTGATTTCAAGTGTACCATCTTGGTGAGTGATGCTGATAATGGAAGAGACTCCGCATGTATGAATGTAGGAGTATATGGGAAATCTCTGCAACTCCCTCTCAAGTCTTCTAAACATGAAAGTATTCTAAAAAAGAAAGTCTTAAAAATTACAAAAAAGGTTAGGAAAACATTCAAAAACAGAACAGCTTCCATGAATGTAGTTTACACACATAATTCAAAATAAATGTCCTTAACATGTTCAAAAATATTAAAGAGATAATTTTTAATTTTGGCAGGGAAATGAGAATTATAGTACAGAACCAAACTGAAGTTCTGGAGTGCAGACTTTTGAGTGGGAAATGGTGGTGTGATGAGCTACTTGGACCCTCTTCTCAGTGAGGTCATACTGGTCAAAATTGAAAACGAATGTACCAATTATGTAAAGTCTCTGGAAGTTATCTTTAGAGAATATAGCAAATGAAGAAGTATTTATTTAATAAAATCTACTAAAGCTCAGTAACAGCAGGGAGAGAACTAACATCTGAGCCATAAACTGTACCCTCCCCCACCCCAGCTCAGTGTACCAGAAACTCTAATCTGGGAGAAAAAGAACACAGCGCTCCCAGTCCCTCCAACTCTCAGTGTACTCTTACAGTATTTTTCTAAAGAGAAAGCTTGGCAACATTCCTCATTCCACCCAGCTCCGGGTTGCAGAGGGTCTGTTACAGCCGAGAGTACCTGAGAGCTGTAGAAGCTTTTCCTTTACCTTGTTTTATTTACGGCATTAGATCTCTGTATTTGGCAAAGTGAGCCTCAAATACTGGTTTCTAATTGCTCTCACTCCAGCCTGACCTTGGGGTTGAGGTTCCATATCTGAAAAACAAAATGAGAAGACCAAAAGACACCGCCCTTCCAACACCCAGCTCATAAATCAGACATACTTGTTGGAGAGAAGTGGGCCACGTGAGTTAATGCCAACAGCTCTGGAGAAATGGCAGTTTTCTCCCACTGGTAAGAAGTAGGCTGTAGAAAGAAAGAGCTCCATCGTTCTCCCCACGGGAGCTGATTTTATCTGAAAAACAGAATTCCAGTAAGTTCAAACTTAAGGGTGCTCTTGAAAACAATGGATGTCTTGGTGTCAAGCAATTAAGAGGTGTACAATAGCTTCATGAGAGCAACAAGCAAAACTGTAGATCATTTAATTGTTTAAATGAAAACTCTGGGGAAAAGGAAGCCAAGTAGAACTCTCACGAAATCAGAACAACTCTCAAGGATTTTGTGCAAAGACAACCCTTGAAAAGAGGCCTGCATTAAATTGGAGAAGACAGGAGCAACTGATGCCCAGGATATGGTTGAAAGCTATAGAGCAATCAGCTGACCATAGTGGAGGCTAATAGCTTGGTAAGTATAATACCAACAGAAGCGTATGGCTTTATGGGGAGATCACACAGAGACACAGTCAAAGGAGGACTTAGTAACTGCACTACCCTCTTAAGGAATCTGTGCACATGACCAAGGCTATGCCCTTGAGATGACGTATCAGAACAAGAAATACATTTATCCAGCTATCACTGTATGGGAAACAGACATCACGACAATAGTCTATCAAGTCACTAAACAAAGTCCGACAATGCAGGACCTGGATGATGGGAAGGCAGGAACGATTAGTTGTTGTTATAATATAGTAACTTAAATATCCACCTTAAAAAAGTACAAGACATGCGAAAAATAGCCAAGTGTGATCCTTACAGAGGAAAGAAAAGCAGGCAGTAGAACTGCCATTGACTGTTGAGAAGTGAGACAGACAATAGTACGTTCACAGAACTACAGAAACCATACTCAGAGAGGAAGAGAAAGTATGATGATGGTAACTTATTGATAGAGATGACTAGGTATAAAAACAGGTAATGAAAATTATGGTGTTGAAAATTTGAATAACCAAAGTGAAAAATTTACTAGAGATACTCAGTCACAGATATGAATTTCTAAAAAAGAATTGGTATGCTTGTAGATATATTGATAGAGATTAAGCATTCTTAAGATCAAGAAAAAAGAATGAGAAAAATAAAACAAAATGTTAAAGAAAGTGAGTCATAACTAACTTTATAAACATATACACATAGAAGAGCCAGAAGGAGTGATAAAAAAGAATATGAAATGAAGAAATAGTGGCTCAGAACTTTTCAATATAATAAAAATGTTAATATAAATATCCAAGAAGCTCAAAAATCCAAGTAGGATAAATACTAAAATCAACACCCAGACACATCAAAGCAAAAATACTAAAAACCAAAGACAAAGATAAAAATGCCAGCTATGACACCAAAAGCATGAATAATATTTAAAGAAGACAGAAAAAAAATCACTCGGACTTCATCTAAATGAAAAACTTATGTGTTTTGGAGAATACCATCAATAAATTGAAAGGACAATGCACTGACTAGGAGAGAATATTTACAAAACATAGATGTGATAAGAGACATTTATCAAGAATAAAAAAATATGTCTTAAACTTCATGTTAGAAAGACAAACATCTCAATTAAAAATGGACACGACATGTGGATAGGCTACAAATAAGAAATAAAAATAATAAGCACATGATAATGTTATTTTTAAGGAGGCCAAGAAAGGCCTAGAAGATGTGTGTTTGTGCATATAAGAGGTGGGGGGAGAGAGAGAGATTGAGGAAGGAGTGATAACCATTTGCAAATGTGTGCAAGTACAACATGGCTTTCTGTGTGAAGAAACATATTTATTGACAGAAATAAAATCGCAAGGAGAAATTGTTACAGATGAAAATTAAAATAGTCAAGAGTCAAATTTTGAAGGACTTCATGATTTCCACTGGCAGGTGTGTGCGTATCTGTGTGTATAAGGTGAATATTAGTAACAATTCTCAATCATTTTCAAAATAAATTTGTTTCCCATCCTTATTTTCAAACAAATTCTTAGAGCTTTTGGTTGTGTACATTTTTAAATATTCCCCTGAATGACTGTTAAATTATAATTATAATGTGATGGTATCAATCTTTTATAATTAATAGAATTTGGCATATATTATTTTTATTTTAATTCACAGGGAATATTTGCTACGTGCCAGCACAATAAACCAAATGCTGGTGCCCTATTCAGCTTCCCTTTGTCAGGTACCATCCCTCATCATCCAAATACTGTGAGTACCTGCTGCTAGGAATTATTTACTTCTCTCTCTAAACAATTATACAAATAGGTGTTAGTCGAAAAGAGCTTCTTCACTTTTAGTGCTCCCCCAGTAATGATTGGCAAATGTGGGGATAAATAAAGATTTGTCTCTTTTTTTCCTCAAAGGTGAACAACTCTGTAGGGTGATTTATGCTCTAAGCACCTTAGGAATTAAGAAACGGCTAGACACTACCTAAGACCTTGTCCTTGTTTTTTAAAAAAATATTTTTAAAAAGTAATTTTTATTTCTTTCTAGGCTTTTCTGAAGAGCATTCCTTTAATAAATCATGTGCACATTAGTACATGTCTCGTGCTTGCTTCTAAAGAATCCAACTTAAGATAGCTGATCCCAGGACTGGTCTTAAGAGTTAGACACTAACGATGGAATTCTGGAGTTGGGTGACCCCCGTGTAGCTGAGGATGCTCACACCACCACTGGTGGAAATGGGCACTACAGACAGCAGGAAGAGATACACTGACTTGTGTGATCTCTGTGGTATTAACAGGTATGGGGGCAGTGATCAGAATGCCTATGAAATTAAAATGATGTGTGTGAGACAAATTGATGATATAAAGAATTAAATCACAAGTTTAGGATGATGGATCACAAATTAAAGCAAAATGTGAGTCAGATAGTATACCTGGCAGCATTTAAAGAGCCATTAATCTCCTATAGGTGAATCACAGACAGAATAGAAACCTGACCCCAGGATTTCATTGTAAGGTTAGCATAAAAGGCTACATTATTAGCCTGGGAAAAACTCCAATGTCAAAGTCAGGCTATTGATATAAAAAAGTTGGGCTCTGACATATAAAACTGAAATATCTGTGTAGATACCCTGAAAAACCTTGAACCCAATATCTCCTGAATTCTTGGGGCTTACAGAAGTCACCTACTCCCCCTTGTTGGAAGATGGAGACCCTCCAATCTTTGAAGACTACAAAGGAACGCCAAATGTGTTAGGTGCCTTAAAAGATGATGCTTCTTTTCTCAGATTCCGTTTTCCACTACACTATGATCACCAGACTCATTATGAGGGTCAAATTTTAGCATGATTTAAATGGAGTGGTACTGGCTCTGCTAAAGGAATACAAGTAATATGATAAAAGAGCTACAGCAGCTGGCCAACATAGGCTGTCACGTGTAAGGAGAGTATCCCGGGGTGGATCTTGAGGGTGCTGGATCAGGAGGGGTAGACTATCAATTTGGACAAGGGGGACTTCTCATTGGAAACATCCTTGCAGACACTCCCAGGAATAATATTTAACTCGGGTGCCCCATGTTCCAGTAAGTTGACACACAAAATTAACCATTGCAATCACAATGCCACATAAATGGAAAGAGGATGGAATTAACCTCCATGCGATCTTTCCGATCTTGTAGGAATACAGAAGAGTGCTGTGTGTGGTAGTTACCATGGACACCATTAAAGAGCTTAGGTGTTCAGGGAGGGTCAGAAGCCATTGTACTGCCTGAATAGTTGTTGGGCCAAAAATGTGATGCTCAACCCAGGGAAAGTGTTTGAGAAAAGTATTATTGGTAGGTCCAAAAAAGAGTAAATTATTTTCTACAAGGTCCTCAGCTTTGGAGATCAATGGGGAGAACCTGAACGTTTGCATCAGAGAACCCAAGCACAACATAGGCATGAGTGTCAGAGAAGCTATAAATGTCTGACAAGATGAAGAACTCAACAAACCATCTACAGTGCAGCAAGGTCAGGGGACTGCTACCTCCATGTTCCACCTTCATTCCGCGAATAGAAAAAGAGCTTGTTTCTTTAAAAAAATGTAGGAAAAGGAGTTGTCACAAAGCCACATTTACACCTTATGTTACCTGTTTTAAATTGCTACACTTCTACCCTGCACCGGGAGGAAGGAAAAAGAAAAATTTGAACCACGTGTGAGATTAAAGTTTGAAGAGTGTCTGGAACTAAATATTTAATGAAAAAATAGAAACAGCCTGGTAGTGAATATTTTCTTAAAATTATAGAATCTGATCACAATGTTATTAAGGGGCCTACTACTGCCCAGTGGGAGAGGGGATTAAGCACAATGTAATTAAGGGTGGTACTCATTGTTAAATTGTAGTCATTCAAGTTTATCTTTTAGTTAAGTTTAACAATAAAATGGCTAAATTAAGACTCTATTAGAAAGTTATTTGTGTAACACAGAGAACCAGTGAGAATTTGGTATGGAATTAGGACAGGAAACTGAACAAACACACCCCACCTCTCAGGTCACTATCACAAAAAAATGAATGGTCTCCGATTACATCTTTTTTAAAAATATATTTTATTGATTATGCAATTACATCTTATTTTCTGTGTCATTCAGCTCAAGATTCAAGTATTGGGTGACTTCCATTTGGCTAATGTCAGGTTTAAGACAACCTGTTGACCATATAAGGGGTCTTTAGAGAAGATTTCATTTTAGAATATTTGAGGGTCATTTGCTTTTGCAGTAGAACAACATGACATTTGAATTTACTGACCTACCAGGACTGCACCCAATGGTACAGAGTTTTCTAAAGTGAAATCACAGTTTGCTATCAGAAAAGAAGTTAAAATAATTTCAAATATCCACTATCTAGAATAAGAACTAGGAGCAAAAAAGGATCAGTCTTTGTAATAAGGCAGAAGATCTTCAATGTAAGATGAGTTGATCTTAAATAGACAATACTGAATCTAGTGACAGTGTGTACAGGTGGCAGAGTGGTGGCTTTAGCAGAGGGTAAACAGGGCTGGAAAAGGAGTGACGTGGGGCATGCCCACATCATCAGGACTAAACTCTAGGTAATAAGCAATCTGTGTGGATACTTCCACTTTTTTCACATAGTGAACCTGTTCTCTAGCCTCATGCGTAATTTTATTTTATTCATTTTTTCCCTTTACCATCACACAATTTTACACTCAAATAAATAAGCCAGATGTTAGTATAATGCTAATTATAGGTCTACTTTTACAATGGTGTTCAGTTTAATGAAACTTCATTTTCTTTGAAAGTTTTATCTCATGTATATAGCCTATGGGAGTATTTTGGAGCTCAAAATCTAAAGTACTTGCTCATCTAAATACAGATTTTTGAGAGAATTACTCGTGCATAACTCGAATTTTGCCAAAGAGTGAGTATAATCCAAGTAGCTAACTGCCTTAAGAATTTAATTTTTATATGGAGAAATTAATTCTTACACTTTTAAGGAATCCTCAGAGTTTCCATACCTTGTTTTATGTAAGTCAGTTTCAAAGAGATTTTTAGTAACTTACTTTATATTATCTATTATCATCTAGAAAGTATCCTAGCATAACACCATTGTGTATACATCATATATAGATTGTATGTGGCAGGTTATGAATCGTACTATGAATTAGCTCATATAAATTATGTTTACATAAGCAGTTAGGTGATTGGAAAAGGCATTCAGTGGGTTTTGATAAGGTATGGAGAATTCTATTAGCCAGGGTTTGCCAGAGAGACAGACCTAATGTGTGTATGTGTGTGTGTGTGTGTGTGTGTGTGTGTGTGTGTGTGTGTGTGTGTGTGGTGAGAATGAGAGAGACATCTTAAGAGTAAGTGTGAGAGCAAGGACTTTTAAGAAAATGAAGGAACTGTAAAGACTAGCAAGTCTAAAATCTGCAGAAAGCTATCAGTCTAGAGACTCGGTGAAGAGTTAATGTTGCTGACAGGCAGAATTCTTCATCCTTCTCTGAGGGAGTCGCTCTTTGCTTTCTTTTCCTTAAAATCATCAACTAATGGGCCCATCCAAAATATGCAAGATAATCTACTTTATTCAAAGTATCTTAATTCAGAAGTTGGGAATATTTAGGCCAGACACCTGGGTACCATGGTCTACCCCAGTTGACACATAGAATCAACCGCAAGAAGCCTTTCCCATTTTAAAAAATTGTACTCCAGTTGTCCAAATAAAAAGAAATTGCCCAGATAGATTGTGCCTGACATCCTTTTAGAATATTATTATATCAGACCTAAGAGGTTTTACTCAGAATCTCAACTTTCTGTGATAATTTTGGTAATTTTTGGTTATTTCTTTGTTTCTGTTTCTTTATATTTAAATCATATAAAATATATCCTTTGAGAAATACTATAAATATTATATATTAAACACATGACATTTAAAAATATTTAATACCCACTAATACTACCTTTCTGTTAAAAATATTCTATTTATTTTTAAAGAGGGGGAAGAAAAAAAGGAAGAGAGGGAGAAGGACATTCCTGTGAAGGAGAAACATCAATTGGTTGCTTCTGCTACACACCCCAACCGGGACTGAACCTCAGTCAAGGCACATGCCCTGACTGGGATCAAACTGGTGACCTTATGCTATTTTGCAGGAAGATGCCCAACCCGCCAAGCTGCAACCATCAGGGCCACGCGCACCACCTTTGGACTCCTTCCTTCCTTCCCATTTCAACCATAATAATTTACCAAAGTGTTCTGGACAATAAAAACAAAATAGTCCAGCCAAGCAAATTTGTTTCACATAGTCTCCTTCCAACACCACAGAAATTATCACTAAAACATTCTGAAAGATATAAAGTATTTATTAAAAATTACTTTGCATGCAAACTCTGTTACAGAAAATGGCTAGGCAAAGGTATTTTTCCAAGACAAATGTATAAACTGTACTATTTTGCGGAACATCCTCCCTTCTTTGTAGTTTATTGTTAAGTAATATTCTATGAAGTGATTAAATTTGAGATATGTTCTGAATTTACTTGAAATATCATCTTTCTTCTCAAAGCAGTACAACAGACCACATTTGTACAGTAACTACATGTCAATGATATTTATATGACAATTTGGTTATCTTTGTAAATGTGTTAATGAGTAATTTATCCATATAAATTTTCTGTCTTTTAACACTGTTGAAAGCCAACTGTGTATCTATTATGCATACATTGCAAACCTGGCTTTTCATTCCTAGAATATCTAGTTTCGGTGTTGGTCTTGGGTGTGTTTTACATGCTACTTGATGTCAGTTGATGGGATCCATTATTTTTCAACTTTGAAAATGTGTGAGGTTGGTATAATTCGACTAGCGAATGACTTGTTGCATTTCACAGAAACTACAAATCTGCCCCAGGGACTGCTCTAAATCTGAGGAGTAAGTTAGTGATTTCCCAGGAGGTACTTAGAGACATATTTTATAAATGTTAACATCGCCTATTCCCACTTGAATCATGTTTTGATGAATGTAAGAGGTAGTCAGGCGCTGTACCCATAAAAAGAACACATGGATAAAAACCCAGTTTTGGCTTCCTGTCCAGGTTCGGGCACACTTTGAGTTTAGGTAAGTGAATACACTTTACTAAATTTTTATTTTATAATCTGCAAAAAGAATGGGTGGAGGTGGTTTGGAAATGACCGTGTCTAAACAGTCTTCCTGTTAAAGCACTATATTTTTTCTAATGTAATATAAGCTATTTTTGACTTTGCTGATCAGGTGGAGACTTTGACCACTATGCTCAATATTTGGAAAGTCTTACATTTGTGGGAGATGTTTTATAATTCTAACATAGATGCAGCTAAACTGGTATTTTGAAAAATTGTTTTAAGGCATAAAAATATCAGCATTCTATATTATTTTAGTATTAAAATTTTTGGTCTTAAGTGAAACTAAATTCACTTTTTCCACCTTCATATGAACATAGATAATGAACTTGATTAAATCTGTTGGTTTGATCAATACAATTATTTTTGCTACTCTTTTTTACACATAATTACACATACATTCATAAAAGGTGTCTTTGTGTAAAAAATACATATAACTTCAAAATATGACCACATCAAAACTACAAATATTTAATGTCTTCTAATTACAAAGCTGCTCTTACTCTGTTTACATGTTCTTAATTATTTGTTGTAGTATTTATTTAATTATCCTTTTACTTATTCATTTATTCAGGGTCATGAATTCTTAAGAAACATTAAGATACATTTGTCCTACCATGCCAACAATTCTTAAATTATGTAGCAAATTGATTTTCTCAAATAAATTTTGAATGATATTATTTTAATCTGTTTTATTTGAGGTACATTAACATGTTGAGATATAAATAATGTAAATTTACTTATTTAACAAGTTGTTTAATCAACAAAATTATAATATATACCATTACTATCTGCTCATGCTTCTCTGTAATCAACCCTGTCCCCCAACCCTCGGCGTTTACAACCATCAACATGCTATCACTATAATTCTTCCTTTTCTAGAACTCTACATAAATGGAATCCATACAACACATAGTCTTTATGTGCGTTTTTGCTAATTAACTTAATGTTTTGAGATTCTTCTATGATGCCATGAGTCAGTAGTTGGTGACTGATCTAGCTCATCAATATTTCCTTATACACTAAAGAATCAGCTTACCAATTAGAAATAAACTTTCTGGGAGTTCATTGAATTTGCATTCAATCTTTATAGCAAACTGGAAATAATTGACATTTTAAGATTATTGTGTCTTCCAATTCAATATAGAATTTCTCTCCACTTATTTAAGTTTTCTTAAATATCTATAAACAATGAATTGTAATATTCAGTATCTTGGTCTTGAACATGTGTTATTACAATTTATCCCTAAGATTTTAATTATATCTGATGCTATTATATGTGGTATATTTTATTCCACTTTCATTTGTTCATTGGAATTATATAATATGTGTAGTATAATTTTGCATATAGACTTTGTGTACTGTAATATTGCTAAATTCACTTACTTTTCATTATTTTTCCCTGTATATTTATTATAATTTTTAGTAGACTCCCAAGTTATCTATTAATAAATAAATATTATTTATTTCCAATTCTCATAGCTTTATTTTTCCCTTTATTGTCCTGATGATAATATCCATTATAATTTTCTCTACATATGATGACAATGAATATTATTGTTTTATTTATGCTCTTATGGGAAAATATTTAGTCATTCAGAGGTACAGATATATAGATGTCTTTAATCAAGCTAGTATTCTAAGAGTTTCTTTCATTAACATAAATGGATGTTGAATCTTGATAAATGGTATTTCTATATCCATTCTGAATCTATTGAGATAGTTACAGTTTTTTCACTTTTTAATCTATTAACATAGTGAATTATAATGATGGACTTTTTAATGTTTAACCATCTTTACATTCTCACATTCTCAGAATAAACTTAACTTGGTTATTTCATGTGATCCTTTTTATATATGCCTGAATTGAATTAACTAAATTTGGAATAAGTATTTTATTACATGTTTCAGAAATATTTGTCCGTATTTTTTGTAATAACACTTTCTAATTTTGTTATCAGGTTAATGCTTCTTCATAAAATGAGCTAGGAAATGTATCTTGTTTTTTCATTTCCCAGAAGAGGTTGTGGAATTGTATTACTTTTAAAGTAATTGTTAGAATTCACCGGCGAAATTCTATGGGCTTAAATTTCTTTGTGGGTAGGTTTTTAACTACATATTTAATTTACATAAAGCAAAATCATAGATCAATGAGAAATTTCTTATTTATTTTATATATATATATATAAAGATTTTATTTATTTATCTTTAGAGGGGAAGGGAAGACGAGAGAGCGAGAGAAACATCAATGTGTGGTTGCCTTTTGTGCGTCCCCTGCTGGGAACTGGCCTGCAGGGAACCCGCCTGCAACCCAGGTATGTGCCCTGACTGGGAATCGAACCGCGATTGTCTGCTTCACAGGCCCGTGCTCAATCCACTGAGCTATGACAGCCAGGGCTGAGAAATTTCTTATTTTAAATGCTATGAAAGTTTTCTTCAAAACTGAGTTAGCTTCATCTAACAACACATAAAATGCTACACATTCATTTTTATTTAATTAAATATATTATTTAATACCTGTAATGATTTTCTCATCGGGCAATTGGTTATTTAGAATGCATTGTTTAATTTCTAAATATTTGATTTCCAGATAAAGTTTGTTACTGATTATAGTTTAATTTTTCTGAGGTCAGAAAATGTACTTTGCACAGACTTTTTTCTTTTCAACTTGTAACTATTTTTGTAGCTCAGAATACATGCATGTTCCATTTGTTCCTGAAAAATAATGTGAATTCTTCTGCTGTGTGGTGGTGTTGCTGTAAATAAAGACTCATTTGGTCAAGGTGGTTGTTTTACTGAATTCTATTATATGCGATTGATTTTCTGTCTAATTATAATTCTCTGAATTACTCAGGAAAAAAAGTGTTGAAAATTTCCAACAATAAATTTGGATTTGTCTGTTTTCTTTCAGTATTACAGGTTTTTGCTTTATGTGTTTTAAGATATATATACAGTTAGGACAAATTCATCCTCTTGAAAAATGAACTTATCATTGCAAAGTTCTCTTTATCCCTTTCATTCTTTCTCTGAAATCTACTTTTTCTGATATTTACACTACAACTCTAGTTGTCTTATAATTAGTTTTAATAAAACATATCCTTTTTTCCATTTCTTTACATTTAATCTACTTAATTTATTTATTTATATTTAGAGAGCAGGCAAGGAGGGGAGAAAGAAAGGGAGAGAAGTATCAATGTATGGTTGCCTCTTGCGTACCCCCTACTGGGGACCTGGCCCACAACCCAGGCATGCGTCCTAATTGGGAATTGAACCTGTGATGCTTTGGTTCGCAGGCCAGCACTCAATCCACTGAGCCACACCAGCCAGGGCTACCTCTGTTTTTATATTAAAGTGGCTCTACATTTGTTTTCTTGTTATTAGATATTATATGATCATATCTCACTTTTTTATCCAAGATGGCAATGTCTAATTTTTATGTAGAATTTAACATATTTTTATTTAATGTGATTTCCAAAACAGACCTAACAATGCCACAGTAATTTTTTTCTCTTCTGTTAGTTGTAGTTTTATTTGTCTTTTTTTTGCCTTCTTTGAAAAGATTGAATATTTTTTATGATTCCATTGTATCTCCACTTTCAATTATTTGATGTTCTCTTTATTTTATTTCATTTCTATTATATTTTTTTATTATCACTTATTCCCCTTATACCTTTTTTCACCTCCACTCATCCCACTCTTCTACCCCCACAGTAGCCAGGGGTTGGAGGTATTTTTAGGGGAGGGGAGATCCCACATGACATTCTCTTGTTTAATTTTTAAGCAGTTGTCCTGGGGCTCAGTACCCATCTTCAGGCTAACACAGTCTACTTTCAAATAACAATATATCAATTCATGAATAGTGTAAGAAACTTAAAACTATATGCCTCCATTCTTCTCCTCTTCCATTTTCCATGTTATTGTTATGAGGTACTTATTTTTTACATATTTTATTATCATTATACATTTGTATTTTAATGCTGCTGTATCAAATTACTGTGTATTTGCTGGCTTAAAAGAATGCAAATTCATTTTCTTATGGTTCTGGAGATAGGAAGTTAAAAACTTATCTTCAGGGTTGTGTTCCATATGGAAGTGCTGTGGAGGATTGTTTCCTTGCCTCTTCCAGATTACAGAAGTGGCCTGTGTTGCTTTGGTCATCCCTTCCTTCACCTTCAGAATGTGGCTTCTTCCTTCAACCTGTTTCTGTCATCTGATCTTGTTCTTAGACCTCTGTGTCCCCTTCTTTTTTTAAGGAGGCTTGTGACTAAATTAGGCCTACCCAGACCCAGGATTATCTCTCCATCTCAAGACCTTTAACTACTCATATCTGAATATTACTTTTGAATGTCTAGTAGCATATTTATAAATTCTGGAATTAGAAAGTAGACATCTTTAGAGACCAAATATTCAATCTATCATATTCATGATATATTGTTATTTCACTTAAAGCAGTGCATTATCTTTTAAAGAGAAAATGAGAAAAAAAGCCTTGTACATTTTCCCACATACTTACCATCTCAAAGATCTTTAATATCTTTATATAGATGCAAATTAAATCTGGTGCCATTTTTGTATCTTTTAACACTTCTTTTTATGCATGTCTACTGGTAATAAATGATCTCAGTGATTACTTGCCTGAAAACTTGTATATTTCATTATTTTGAAAAAATATTTGGCTGAATATAAAATTGAGACTGTTTTTAAAAAATCTTTAGAGCATAAAATATTTTGCTAGATTTTTACATTATTTATATATTTTTTGACAAGTCTGTTATGATCCTTATCTATATAATGTGTCTTTTTTCGGAATGCTTTTAGACTTTTCATGACTAGTTTTCAGCAATGTGTTGTTGTTCTCATCTTTTTTTCTGTCTTG
Organism: Artibeus jamaicensis; assembly: GCF_021234435.1. Classification (NCBI taxonomy): domain Eukaryota; kingdom Metazoa; phylum Chordata; class Mammalia; order Chiroptera; family Phyllostomidae; genus Artibeus; species Artibeus jamaicensis. Next base: position 28,633,865 of record NW_026521486.1, read on the forward strand.
GTTATAATGAGATTCCCAGGTCTGTAGTTTTTATATTCTCTATAAAATCAGGGGGCAGGGATTCAAGGGAAGAAAAGAAAAACATATGTCAGTCCCTTACCCGCGCTAGCTACGCCAGCCAGGCGCCATATTTCTTCAAACACCTTCTCTGTCACTCTTCTCAGACTTTTATTGCATAATGTTAGATTGTTTTGTACTATCAGAGTTCGCTGATATTCTTTTGCTTCATACTCAATTTTGTTTATGCCTGTGCATCATTTTAAATAGTTTTTCAGGTTTTTTTTGCTTTCTTAAGTTTCCTTATCTTTTACTCTGCAGAAATTAATATGCTACCATGTTAATAATTTTATTTCCTGTATTTTTAGGCATTGTATTTTTTAATTTTTACAAGTATTATTTGAATCTTTTTTATATTATTCTAGTTATTATGGTATATTTTCTCAAAATTTTCCAAAGGTATGGAAAATAGCTGCTTTAATGACCTTGTCTGATAATTTCATCATCTCTGCTATTTTTCAATCAGTTTGTATTAATTGACTTTCTCCTTCTTTCTGCTTCTTTGTAAATTGAGAATTTTTTAGTTGGGCAAGGGACATTGTAAATTTTACATCGTCGTTGCTGGATTTTGTTGTATTCCTTTAAATAGTGTTTGACTTGATTCAGGAGTAAGAAATCTATTACATTTTTTTGAGGCTTGTTCTTCCAATTTATTATGACAACTACAAACTAGACTTTAATCTAGGACTAATTTAACCTCTTGATTATATTTTTAAAGTTTCTTCTGATGCCTGTTACATTATTAATTCTTTCTTTTCTGGCTGGTGGGAAAAACATAAGTTCATGATTCCTTTAAAAAGTGTCTGAAGAATTACTAAGCTAGAGAGTAAAGTGAACACTTCTGCCCATTTTTGGAGCTTTCATTATCTCTCCCTGGTATATATTCTTTTGTACTATATTCACAAATTACAGTCATCTTGGCCTTCCCAATTTTTAATCTGTCTGTCCAACTCAGAAAGTCCTTTGGGATCTGTTTTGAATCCCCTTCCTTACCCTGTTGGCTGGAAATTACCTTCAGGCAAAAAGCTGGGATAATCAAAAGGCTTACCTCATTTGTTTCCTTACTCTCAGGGATCATCCCATGCTGCTTATTTCCAGTGTTTGAAGATTATCACTTGGTAGATCTTGTTTTATTTTGTTGTTATTGTTGGAGATGGGAAGGTAAATAAGATCTCATTTTATCATGGCTACAGGCATAAATTATGAACAAGTAATTTTAATGTATTTTTAATATAATTATATTTTCACAGTTATTTTTTCTTGTGCATTACTCACAACAGTAAGCATAAAGGAATGTAGCATTTATTTTAGAGGTTACTCTAATTTATTGTTAAGCCATGTTATCACAGGTTTATTCAGGGAGCATAATATCTGTTCAAATAACTGGACATTACTTTTGTTATTTCAAATTTCATTCACAATTTCATTTGCAATGAATGTCTTGTGTATTCCATTGTTCCAGTGATTCATAAAACCATTTTTTAAACCTATAAATTAGAAGGAGTCTTTTGAAATTTTAATTTAATATTCTGTCCTGACCAGTGTGGCTCAGTTGAGCTAGTCATCATTTCACAAAGTGAAAGGTTGTGGGTTTCATTCCAGTCAGATTTAAGTTACAGATTTGGTCCCCAGATGTGGCACCTACAAGAGGGAACCAGTTGATGTTTCTGTCTCTCATTGATGCTTCTCTCCTTCTCTTTCTCCCTCCCTCCAAAAATAAATAAATAAAATATTTAAAAAATAAATTTTAATTTAATATTTTTAAAAGTTCTTTCATTAGTAAATATTGTCACTCTGATTTTAAAATCAGCACAGGTATAAGGGATCATTATATCAGGATTTATTTTATATTATATTTTATATTATTTCTGGGATCAGGAGGTCCTTGACTTCATGTAGGAAAGATTTCACAACAGGGTTCAGGTGACTATGAGGTACGTTTATCAAAGGTGGGGGTAGTGAAACTAGGAAGGGCTTAACGTAGAAAAAGTAACAGGGGGGCTTAGGCTGGGCTGTCTTAGCTCACTGGGAAGTCAGAGAAAAGGGAACCTTGGGGACAGATTCAGAAGATTAGCTTGGGATGATCTGCCACTACCTATTGCTCCCCTGATTGCAAGTCTGGGGGTTCCTTAGAGTTTAGAAGACACATGGCTGCGGGGGAAGAAATGAGGGAGGAAGAGGAAAGGGAATGGAGTAGATGGTGGCCCAGAGGGAGAGAATGCCATATGAGGATTTTAAAGTATTAAGTATTTAAGAAATATATAATAGCATGGATAATTATAGAATCCAACCATAATCTTTTTTTCACAAAAATGTCTTTCTTAGATTTATATATATGCACATTCATTTATTCATTTTCCAATCACTATTCTTGTTTGCTTACTATGGAATACAGAGCTCTAGAGAAAAGGTGAGAACAACACAATTCTTAAAACTGATATCGTACCACACTGCCCCCTTCCATTTTAAATCTGTTGGTATCATCAACAATGTAGGTAGCTTCATGAAACTTGAAAATAATGAAAAGATTACAAAGGTCTCACTCAGTCTCTCTCCCCTGTCTGCATGGTTGGATCTGATTTCTGACTTCATAAGCTTAACAGCATGTTGCCAAGTTTTGGAGACTTATGGTCATTCTATTGTATTACTTATTTTAAATTGTCTTACTTCTGTGGAATTAACTAGTTGTGGTCAGAGGTTGTGCCAGATTGAACGCTGCCAGCAGAAAGGCATTCAAACAGCATTTATGTTAGACACTCAGTGGATTGCTCCTTCCCAGTGGAACACTGACAGTGTTTGAGGGGAGTGCTCTTGTTAAGTGTGAGAGTCTGGCTCTGTCGGGAAGCCCATAGGAAAAGTAGGTTGGAAAAAGGGCCATCTCAAATGAATTCCTCAACTGTCATTTCTTAATCCGAAGGTGGACAATTAGAGATTAATTTGCTAAGTGCCTATACTTAATATTTTATAGCTTGTCATGGTTCTCCATGGCTATTTTTAGTCTATAAGAGTATCTTTTCTCAGAAATAAATTCTGCCTCTGTCCTCAGAACCTCTTCATCTAGTCTTTGACATTCTTCCCAATTATGACTCATTAATCCCCTTGCCCCTGCTTTTTGTAAGATAATAGAGAACTCTGTTGATCTGAGTTTCATCTGGGATCCTGTTTCTCCTTTTAAACCCTATTATATGCCATTGTGTCTACTTGAGGCTCTAGGTAAGTAACAGGATAATAGCCATTTTTATTCAGTCCAAGGCAAGTATATATGCTGATTATCTATGAAAGGGTGTCATGGTTTGAGCGATGATTTTCTGTAAGAATTTTTAAAAGTACCATAAAATTTCAGGGTTTTTTACTTATAAGTTTTGTTCTACTATTTATTAACAGTACCCCAGATTTTAATCTTCTTAATTAATACTGTTGTCAGGTATTGTACTCAGTACTGAGGATATAATGGTGAACAAACTACACAGAGTTAGGTATGCAGAAGTTCATTTGATAGGTGTTGAATGAAAAATAATACATGAATGCAGAGTTTAGCAGCTTGGTATTTGTGAAAAATGGTATCAGTGGAAAAGCCTGGTTACTGTTCTGCTCCACATAAGATAACATATGGAATATCAAATTTGAAAATAATGCTTCTTGGAGAGGCCTCCGCAATTTAAATGATGTGTGGTATTTATGAGAGGAGAAGTACTTTTCCTAAGCTAAAGCTTTTATCAACATATGGTTAACAAAATTTCAGAATTAAAAAATTGCAACTTTAAGCAAGTGATAAATTTGGTATTATAAAAAAGGTTATTGGCGCTGGCTTTGTAAGATCGATGGTGTGATTGAAGAAATACCTTGCTCTACCTCTAGTTGAGTATAATACTGGAAAGGACCCGAAAACAAAATTGATGTGTCTGAGATGTTATCCAGTATGTACTTTAAGCTATTTTTGCAAGCTGATTTCATCATACTCAGAAGGATTTATCAAGACGTTTACCTCTTGTGAAATTCAACATGATTTCTGGAGGGTGCAATCTAAGGCTGAGTTATATCATCTCCTCTTAGCTTTGCTCTATCAATGCCTATGCAATTGTAATTCTTTCTGGGCCTCTCTCATTCAGTGGTTGCTGTACAAAATGTGGGACCAAACAAATGCGTGTCATGCTCTAAGGCCACTCTTTGTCATATGTATTTATGAAGAGTTAAAAAACACTACAGAAGGCACCTGTATATATGAACTCACTTATCTTGTCTTCAGTGAAATTTTTATTTTTGGCTGGTTTACATGTAAGGGAAACAGACTGAGCCTTTTTGTTATTTTTTACATATACTGAGCTGATTTATTTTAAGAAGTTGAAATTCCTGAAGTTAATGCTTTCTTATTATTAATGTTAAGTATTTCAAAATAGAAAAGCATTTAATTTCCAAAATAAGTCATCTACACATCATCTGTGTACCATTTTTATATTCTTTTGTAAATATGTCAAGTTTGAGGAAGAAAGATAGAAAGAAACATACGTAGCTGACCCTCCAATACACAGGGTGGGGCAAAAGTAGGTTTACAGTTGTGAGCAATTGAAACAGAGTTTAATCTTGTATTATTATTTATAAATAACTGTGTTATTTTACACAAATAACCATAAACCTACATTTGCCCCATCTTGCATACAAGTATATACAAACTATTATTGATTATGCAAACAGGGATAACTTTTTAAAAACAATCTACCTACTATGGAGGTGTCAAACTTTTATTTCTATTGGCATTTTGCAGATAAGCTACATGTTAATCAGGAGACTGACCAGTAAACTCTTATATCAGGTTTCTATAGGATTAGACTGGGTTACTCCTCTAAATATTTGAAAATTCGAATTGCCTAATTTCACAGAAGTTCTGAATTTCTAATTTTTCCTTAATAAGCAAATTTTATTTTTAAAAAGGCCATGAGAAAGCTGTGGCATGCCACAGTTATAAATAATGCGTCAGTGCGTATGATTTCATGTCATGACTGTGCATTCCCATTTCATTGAGAGAATATAAAATACTTCATGATTATGTTATTTTCTGCATTTATGTTAGTACCAGTGCTAACTCACGGATATGTGAATCATAGAATCGAGTTCTCATATTTCTGGATAGTAACTGAAATGAGGAAGTATCTTAAACAGAAGGGGATGGGTTATTTAAAGCACTAAGTACATTATCCCCATCCCCACTCTTCTTTTTATCAAATGTATGCTGCTCGTTTCATCTTATTTATTCTTCCATTCCCCATCTCTACTGGTTGCCTTTGCTTCTTTCTTATCTCTTTCACACTTTCCCTCTGCACTGAAGAAACTGCTTTGAAATATATCTTTTCCTTACCTTAGTTTTTATCTTTTTCTTTTTCACAACTCAATTCTGTTATATTCTGAGTAATTTTCATGGAAATCTTTATTTGTTGCAGAATTCTAAATACACTTGAGCATGACATACAATCTCTCAGCATAAGTACGTATAGAGGAGAAGATAGGAAAACCCAAGTCAGTCATGCAGGGTGGGGTTGTTGAGAGTTGAAGGGATTGGTTAGTAGTTTTGTGAGACAGCAGATGCAAGCTTTATTCACAGTAAGTTTTCTTCCCCTGGAATAAGTCTCTCTTCATGATTTTCTGCTGCCTGTTGCAATTCATTGAAAACATACATGTATACCTCAATATGGCACAACTGACTCCATTTTATTGCCTACCTTTTTTTTAAGGTTTTATTTATTTTTAGAGAGAGAAGAAGGGAAGGATAAATGGAGGGAAAGAAACATCAAGGTGTGGTTGCTTCTCACATGTTCACCACTGGGGATCTGGCCCGCAACCCAGGAATGTTCCCTGACTGGGTATGGAACGGACAAGCCTTTGGTTCGCAGGCCAGCACTCAATCCGCTGAGCTACACCAGACAGGGCTCCTACTTTTTCTTAACATGGCTATATACTTTCTCATTCATCTGTGCCTACGATCAATGACCCCGAAATTTATCTTCTTGCTTCTGGATATTTGTACTTTTTCTTCTATGTTGTTATCAGTTTATCCCCTCATTGATTTTCCATTTCCATTTTGACATTGTGTTTTACAAGAATGACAGTATTAATCATATTTCTAAAAATTTAATAGTCCATCCTGTGATCTAAACATATTAATTTAGCCTCTATGCTCACTCTTGACTTCCTTATCAAACATTGACATCAGGAACTTAGAGTGAAATCCAAAATGTTAAGGTATAAAACTAGTTAACTCTTTGGTATCAACCATCTCATTATTTATTGTGATTTATTTTATAACTATTGTTTAGGGAAAAAATCCACCATTGCTTCATGCCAGCATTAACTGCAGCAGCAGATTTAAAGATGAATTCAGACTTCAGACCTCCCCGGAGGCTGATGGACTTCTCCTTTTAAAGCAGGACATTTCTATCTGATGGCAGTAACCATAAAATCTCCCATTGTAAGTCCAGGATGTCCTGAAGGACAACGGCTCATTTCACTTCTTATCAAGACATCGTGCAGATCAGTCATATTTCCAGAATCAAGTGTCATTTCTGAAAATTCATTTGAATCAAAAATGAGGTTTCCTCTCTGCATACTCCAATTAGTTTAAAAGTGGTTGCTGATGAAAATTTTCAAAATAACCGAGTGGTACATAAAACAACTCCTATTTGCATGTATATGGCTGTATCAGTTCATGCTTCGCACACACATGTACAAGCACTGCAACGCACACACAAACCCATCACACACACGCACAGGCTCCCCAATAGCTACAGCTAGCCACCCTGTCAAGCGGCATAAATCTTTAATTTTAGTGATCAGCATTAGAAGTAAAATACCTTAAGATCTTTTCTCCACTTTTTTTTATCCCATTACCCTAGGTATTCCAGTGGGAATGTGCTCACTCGTTTGCTCCCTAAGTACACAAAATTAGCTGCTTATCGGTTGATCTTCTTACATGATCCTTTAAAAATCCTTTGTGTGTGTGTGTGTACAGGCACTTGTTCAGCATCCAAGGCCGATTTTGCCTCTAGAGGAAGCGTAGACAAGCCACCCCCAGCCTTTTTCTTACCCATTCACAGGGGGCTAAGGCCTAATTAAATTGCTCTCAAAGACAAGAAGGGATGAATTTTCTTCTTTCCATCTCCCTTGTCACCCATTTAACTCAGCTGACATTCACTGACTCCTTTTTATACTTATGTTCAAAAAAAATCCCACACAGACACACACTCACATACACACTCAAAGCCCCATAAGGACAGGATTTGGAGAGAGAGCGAAGTAGGGAGAGGCAGTGTTCGTGGATAAACTCTTAATCTGGTTACTCCCTGTGATTTATAATTTCAGAAACAAACAATGGAAACAAGATAGAGCGAAAGTGCCAGAGGAGAGGTTTGATTTTCTCACTGACTTCGATTTTATTCTATTAAACTAAGAATGAAAAGGATGGAAGCACACACACACACACACACACACACACACACACATATCAGTGCTTCTGGTCAATCCTGTGCTCCCCTTTTTTTCCTGGGCTCAGATTAATGAGGGGTGTTTGGGAAGCCAGGATGAGCAGAGCCTGTTAATGCAGCTCGGCCCAAGAAGGGCAGTGGAGCTGCAGCCACTTGGGCTGGCCCGCTATTGATTGGACCACAGGTCACCCGGGAGCGGCTGATGGGGCTGCATTTCTGAGGCTGGGGTTCTGGGAGCGGCTGGAGAGCTTTGGCTAGACCAGACAACAGGAGCCCTCTGCAAGTCAGGCTCCAGTAAGGGCCTAGGAAGAGCCAGGCAATTAGCCTTTGAAGGTCACGGAAAGTTCCCTCTCCCTTTTCTCTCTTTTCACCACAGTATCCAGCCGTCTTCCCCTCCTCCTCCTTTCTTCATCACCCATACTCCAAACACATCTGAGGGATTCATTCAATTAAATCTCTCTCGGCTCCAGCTGGCTCCTGAGTGAAAGGTCAGTGGAGTTCAGGAGGGAGAAAAAGATGCAAGTTGGAGCTGGGGCTTGTGGCTGCCTCTGACCCTGCTTTTCCTCTCCCTCCGCCCTCCCCCACACCTGGCCCACACACCCCACTTCCTCTCCGCCTACCTTCTTTAATGATACCCGATGGTGATGGTCAATCACTCCCCAGCAGTGCGAGAGATGCCCTGAAGCATCAATGCGGTAGGGAGGGATCGATCAGGTTTGCTTTCTTTATTTATTTTTCTTTCTTAGATGATAATGATAACCTGTGGACATAATGCCAGTTTCTTTGCTGTGCTTCTTGGAGGCCTATCAACTGTTGGCCTGGGCTACTCCAGCTGCTTGGAGGGCCTGGAGGGTGCTTGGTATTCTTCCCTCCCCGCATTTTGTCTTGCCTTAAAGAGACCTAATTAGACTGAGGGATACTCTACTGGTTTGCTTTTCTGCTGGCCTGCTTGGCTCCAGAAATAGAAGAGAAAAAGTGAAGATGACTGGTCCTTTTTTTTGCATTGTGCATGCTTTAATTTTTAACCAAGAAGCAGCCTTTCTCTTATCTATGGCATAGAGATTATTAAAAGTCATACTATGACTGTACCATATATATGTTAACTAGTAACAAAGTAAATGATTGAAGGAATTGAATAAACAAAAGTAGCCTAGAAAGAAAAAGTTGACGGGAATTTTGTAATACATGTATACACGTACTGATGCACACACCAAGATGTGTTATTGGTTTTTACTTTTCAAAAGCAGTTAGGCATCTTAAAATAATTGTTGTTTCTTCTCATTTTCTGCTAAATAATTACTTAAAATAATATGGGAAACCCCATGAACACATGGGTCATGAACGCTGACAGTTCCTTAGAATCTGTTGCAATTAAATGTTTAGACATAAATATTTTATATTCTGGTGTCATTGTATTATTGTTAAAACTTGGTGATCTTACTATGTCCATACACTTCTACTTTTTATCTTCTGAAAGCATGTATTTTCCTTTTTTCCTCAAACGTGGGCAGACAGATTCTAGAACAACTAATATCTTACAAGCAATCAGAATTTTTTGTCACATTATTTTCTGCATCATTTGATGGACCAAAGTATATTTTCCTATATTCCTATTAAACTATTTGATGATGCTTTGTATTTTGCTCTATAATTGGGTGAGCAATCATGTGATAAACATAAATTTGGTATGATATCAAAGAAGCAATGTTAAAAACAATGAATATATTTTCAGGGAAGTTTCTGAGATGTTAAATCTGTTAAAAAGAACTGTAGAAAAAGTATTATTACTACATTTTAGATTTTGTAACTACTTAGGTAAAACTCTAAAAGACATCTTATAAAATTGCTGAATGATAATTTTCTTTTACAAGGAAATTCTGTTCCTCTTTGTTTTCTTTTCCTAATAAACAAACTTCGGGACCAAAAGTTTATTAAAAATAAAAGCCAGGACCAAAAGACTTACCAGGTATTGGAGCATGAACCATCTCCTTTACCTGAATTTTGGCTTTTTGGTGCCCGTATGTGAAGAAAGCATCATAATCAGGCTGAAAAAGGGAGTATAAAACAAGAAGAAAAATTAAATAGAATTAAAATGTCTTAATTGGTTTAAAAAAATAAATCAGTAGCATAAGCTAATTAAAAATAAAATGCCTTTAGTGAGGTTGGGTCGGAGTAGTAGGCAGCAGGTGGAGAATAAAGGAACCAAGCGCACTGTGCCTGTGCAGAGTGTGGAATGGAACCAGGGACTGAGTGATGGGGAAGAAGAAAATATTCTGGAGAGGGGGTCTGGGCAGATGGTTTCTAGCCCCACAAATGAACATTTGAGCATAGAGCCTCCCTGACGAGGATTCCATGAGAAAGCGTTTGTGCAATGCCTAAGTTGGCTAGGCACAACCAATATGGATAATCAGATGCCTTTGTTGGCAGGGTCCAGTAATTCTGGCTGGGTGGGGGCATGCGCACATATATGCAAACAAGTATATGTATTCCTTAAGATATGCTGCATGCTTATATATAAGATATACTGCATATGTGATACCTCATAAGGATTCTGTAAGATAACACTTGTGTTCATGGGCTTAGTAAAGTTAAACAAGAAAAAACAAGGAAAATGACTGTGATCTGAATTGGGGTTTTGTTGTTGTTTTTAGTTGGAGAAAGATTGTAGAAGACACATGGGAAGAAGTGACATATGCAGTCACATACTTTAAAGTGCTTCAAATTTAGTGTTATCTTTTTAAAATTACACAAGACAATACATCGTGCCATTTGGTATTTTATAAACAATCTGTCAAGAAGTCTCCCATTCGTATGTATATAAAATAGAATGCACAGCATATGGATGTAGAGGTTTGTTTACATGGGTGCTCAGGCCCCACCTGCCAGCAAGGAATGCGATTATCTACCTTGGTTGTGCCTACCCAACTTAGGTGTCACAGAACACTTTAAAAAACTAAAGGGATTCTTAAGTCATTCTTCCAACAAATATTTACAAAATGCCTATTATGCATCAGGCATTCGTGCCTGTTGCTTAGCCTGAAAATTGAAAAAAATAAAAAGGAAAACATACATGTCCCCAGACCTCATGCAGTCAGAGTCTAGCAGAGAGGAGAAATTTGGGGTATGTTAGAAGCATAAAACATGCCCAAAAATCTAGTCAAAATGTCGTATTTCTGCATCATTAATCAGTGGCTAAACCCTACCGCTACTCCTATGGTACGTATCTATGGATTTCTGCACATTGGCCAAAATGAATTTTGAAGCCCACACAACTTCTCTTAACAAGAATTGAAGTTGAGGGTCATTGGCTGTAAAAGCACAGGGGGCCTGGAGAAGGACGCTAAGAAACAGAACGACGAAAACAACTTGAGGGGTCTCAGCAGAGCACTGACAGTGTCTACCTACTGGCATTGGGCGGAATTTCGCAGTTCTGATTTTTCACGTGGGTTAAACAGGTGGGTAGTGATTTCGCTGGCTACTATGAAGAATATAGGAGAAGGAATATATTGGGCAAAAACCAAAAATATAAATGAGGTGATGAATTAAGTTTTAGATTGGTTAAGTCAGAAAAATTTGTCATCCCGCATCTAAAAATGTTCAGTAAGCAGTTGAATGTGTGAGTCTAAGGGGTAGCAGAGAAATCGGGAGTAGATGCAAATTGCACAGTGGTCGTCTAAAGATAGTAATTAAAACCTGGGAGTGAATAGAATTGTCTGGGGAGAGTGAATCATATAACACAAGAAGTAGAATTTAAACAATTGAGTAATCTCAATATTAGTGGTCAATAAGGAGTAAAAGAAATTGCAAAGAAGATTGAGGAGTAGCAGAGACCAGGAGTCTGGTCTCTGGGAAAGTTAGTAAACAAAAACTATTAAATATGCTGGATTCCAAGTAATATTTGAACTTATTGTATTTAGTATTCAGGACTACAATGGCTTTTCTCATGATAACTAACATAAAATATCATGGCTATATTATTGTTTTACTATCATACTCATCACTATTGCTACTATACTGTTTTTAGTAAAAGGTGAAAGATTTATATGCCCGAAGAGAAACCAGAGTATACTACTCTACTGTTTATTTATTTATTTTAAAAAACAACCTTTACTCACCAATGATGTGGCCTGTGAAATCATAGGTTTTGCCATGGTCATATGTTCATAAACTCAGCATAAGGATTTTAAATATTATAAAAATATTAAGAAATGAGTGAACTTCAATAATGGAGATGATGATAATAAAGAATAAAGGAGGGAAGGAAGAGAATCAGGGAGGGGAAAAAGCAAGCAGAGAGAAAAAAAGAAGAACTAAAAAGAGGGGGGGTGGTAGAAAGAGGAAGGGAGGGAGGGAGGGAGGGAAAAGTTTTACTTTTGGGAAATCATGTATCTCTATTCTCAGCCATGCAGTTTGGGGAAGGATTTATTATTCACTTATTGAAAATTTATTAATTGAGTGACATATATGTATCAGGCACTAGTCTAGAATCACAAAATATGGAATTAAACATCACATAAAAAATGCCATCCCCCTAACCCGAAAATGATAAAATTTAATAAAGTGAAAAGTGATGTTTTTAAGGGTTTATGAGTAAGAGAAACTCTTCACTAAATTTGAAAGTTGGAGATAAAACTTAAAATTCTCAGCAGTCATTATATCACATAAAGAAACATATCAGTAATAAAGCCAACACAGAAGACAGAGCTAAAAGATTCAGGTGGAAACAAACAAACAAAATGAAAAATAACCTTGTAGCATTTTTGAGATTCTGGATTAGAGCTGGATTAATAGCTCTGACCTGGAGTCAGAGCTATTCTTAAAGTACAGTGAATTTCATTTGGGGGCCATAAAAGATTCGTTTCTGTAACACTCAAAATTGAAAGAATCATCATTTTTGGACTGAAATTTTAAAAATTCTAAGAAGAGGAAAACATTAGTCAATATTTTCTTGTTAACATCTAAGTATGCCTGACAAAGACTAGCCTACATTAACCTTGTTTACACTGCCTAAAGTAACTTTAAAAATGTGTAATGCAAATAACAATGATTGATTCAAAAGTCCACTATATTTTGTCTCTGTTTTTAGCATGGCAAAATTGACTGAAATTCATTCTTTTTATCTACTTATAAGCAGTAGGACCAATTTCTAAAATTAGAACTTAATCCCTCAAAATTATAATAGATTTCTGTGCTTAAGTTCTCATTGGGTTACACAATTTCTGATTTTTCACGATAAATATGTAGTTTGTGTTCATAAAACTTATTACTTAAAATTTAAAAAATCATTAATATCTTCATACTTTTGCACCTGGAACAAAGCTAGAGTCCACCTACACCTGTTATTCTGTTGCCTACATTAACTACTTTCAGATAAACATAAATTTGTCAAACTCTTCATTTAATGTTAATTTCTAGAATTCTGTGGTCTGTCTACAGACTAAAGTTTTAGTATACTTTACTGCCTCATCAAATCTCCTTCAGATCCAAACTAAATTTAACCAAATATTCATTGTGTTTTCGAAAGAGGATATGCAGATTGCCAACAGACACATGAAAGGATGCTTAATGTCACTTATCATTAGAAAAATACAAATTAAAACCACAATGAGATATCACCTTACATCTGTCAGAATGGCTGTTATCAATAAATCAACAAATGACAAATGCTGGTGAGGAAGTGGAGAAAGGAGAACCCTCATGAACTGTTGGTAGGAACCCAGATTGGTGCAGCTGCTGTGGAAAGCAATATGGAGGTACCTCAAAAAGTTAAAAATGGACTACCTTGTGACCCAGCAAATCTGCTTCTGGGACTATATCCAAAGAAATCCAAAACACTAATTTGAAAGAATACATGCACCCCTATGTTCAAAGCACTGCTATTTACAATAGCCAAGACTTGGAAGCAGCCAAAGTGCCCATCAACAAATGAGTGTATAAAAACACGGTGGTACATTTACACAATGAACACTATGTGGCCATTAAAAAGAAGGAAATCTTACCTTTTCAACATCATAGGTGGACCTGGAGATTATTATGCTGAGAGAAATAGTCCAGTCAGAGAAAGACAAATATCATATGATCTCAGTTATATGTGGAAACCAATAAACAAACTGATGAACAAAATAGAAACAGGCGTGGGTGCATGGAACAGACTGACAGCTGTCAGATGGGAAGGGGGATTGCATGAAAGAAGGTGAAAGAATTAGCCAAAGAGCATGTATATGTGTGCATAACCCATACACACAGACAACACTGTGGTGATGGCCAAAGAAAAGGGGGATGGTAGGAGGTAGAGGAGGGTAAAGCAGTGCCAAATGGTTATAAAAAGAGACTTGAGGGAATTCCATCAAGAAGGCGATATAGGTAAACATGGTTTGCCTCCTCACACGGCCACATCAAAATTACAACTAAAATATAGAACCACCATCACTCAGAACCATCAGAAATCAAGTTGAATGGAAGTCTGACAACTACGGAGTTAAAGAAACCACATCCATTCAGACTGCTAGGAGGGGCGAGGATGCCAGACTGGTTGTTCCTGTATCCACACATGGTAGATAAAATTTTGGGAGTGATATCTCAAGAGTGAAGAGTCCCAGCCCCACCTCCAGGTCCCCCAGTCCAGGGTTCCAGTGCCAGGAAGATAAGTCCACATAACTTCTGGCTGCAAAACCATCAGAGATTGAGTCAGTGGAATAAACTTTTAGAGTCCCAAGCAGTTCCCCTTAAAGAACTCACACACACACAGTTACTCAAACTCACTCCCTCTAAAGTTCAGCACCAGAACAGCAGCTTGAAAGGCACCAGTGGCACACAGGGAGGAACTGAAGTACCTGGCACCAGGGCAAGAGCTGGGGATCAGCTTTCTCTCAGAGAGAAAGGAGGGTAGAGGCCATTGTCCTTTTGCTGAGCCGTCCCCCTACAGAGCTGCAGAGCTGGAAGGATGGTGTCGTATCTGAGACTCCATCAACCTGGCTAAAAACTGTTTGCCACCCCCCCCAGAGGTCCCCTGAGATTCTGTCACACCTAATTGATGGCCCCAACCAAACTGATAGCTATGACTTTTCTACATGAATGCCTGAACCTGGCTTGTGCTTCAGAATGTCCTAAATGCTATCAAAAAAGTAACAGTGAGTTTCCAGGCCCTGTACCTCTTGCTAAGTGATCCAGCCCCAGCACTAGAAGCACCTAACCTAGATTCACAGATTGGCTTTGCCTGGGAATCTCCAAACTTAGCCCAAGTGGCTGTCATCTCAGATTACTTCATAGCTCATGCAGAGTGGCCCTGGCCAGAAAAGAGGTGGGGGCTGATTTTGACCTATACTATCTGGGACACCCCAGAGCATTCAGTGGATAGCTGCAGACTATGTCAGAGCACCACCACCCTGTATCTGTACAGTTTATCCTCCAGGGATGGTGGAGATTGGTTGTGAGTGGTCACAGCCAATCCTTGCAGCTGACTAGTCTGGGTAAACCCCCTCCATTGACCTGACAACAGCAATCAAGCTTCAACTATAAGAGGAAGGTATACTTACCTCACATGAAGGGTGCTCCTCCGGTATTCAGCTTGGGTGATGGGGGAGGCTGTGCAACTGGAACCTACAGGACACCCATGACATTAGGCCATGCTACCAAGACAGAGAGTCAAAGCAGCTCCACCTAATACGTAGAAACAAACACAAGGAGGCTGCCAAAGTGAGGAGACAAAGAAACATGGCCCAAATGAAAGAACAGATCAAAATTCCAGAAAAAGAGCTCAACGAAATGGAGATAAGAAATTTGTCAGAAGTAGAGCTCAAAACACTGGTTATAAGGATGCTCAAGGAACTTAGTGAGAACCTCAACAGCATAAAAAAGATCCAGTCAAAAACAGAGGATACACTAATTGAAATAAAGAACAATTTACAGGGAAATAAAAGTACAATTGATGAAGCTGAGAATCAAATCAATAATTTGGAAAATAAAGAAGCAAAAAACAACCAACCAGAGCAACAAGAAAAAAAGAATAAAAAACAAACAAATAAATAAAAAACCAGGATAGTGTAAGCAGCCTCTGGGGTAACTTTCAGCATTCCAACATTTGCATCATAGGGGTGCCAGACAGAGAAGAGAAATAGTAAGAAACTGGAAATCTATTTGAAAAAATAATAAAAGCAAACTTTGTAAATTTGGTGAAAGAAATAGGCACTCAAGTACAGGAAGCAGCGAGTCTCAAACAAGATGGATGCAAAGAGGCCCACTCTAAGGCACATCATGATTAAAATGCCAAAGATTAAGGATACAGAGAGAATCTTAAAAGCAGCAAGAGAAAGGCAGTTAGTTACCTACAGGGGAGTTCGCGTAAGTCTGTCAGCTGATTTCTCAAAAGAAACTGCAGGCTTGAGAGGACTGACAAGAAATATTCAAAGTCATAAAAAGCAGGGACCTACAGCCAAGACTACTCTACCCGGGCAAGATGTCATTTGGAATTAAAGGGCAAAGAGCTTGCAAAATAAGAAAGAAATAAAGGAGTTTATTATCACCAAACCATTACGATATGAAATGTTAAAGGGACTCATTTAAGAAAAAGATGATCAAAACTATGAACAATAAAATAGCAGTACTACATATCTACCAACAATTGAATCTAAAAAATAAACTAAGCAAATAAGAAGAACAGAAACAAAATTATGGATACAGAGAGCATTTCGATAGTTGCCAGATGGGAGGGAGGTGTGGGGGAAATGGGTGAAGAGGTGAGAGGATTAAGAAGTAAAAATTGGTAGGTACAGAATAGCCATGGGGATGTAAAGTGCAGTATAGGAGATGGAGTAGCCAAAGAACTTATACACATGACCCATGGACATGAACAATGGTGTAGGGATGGTCTGAGGGAGTTGGTGGTGCCGGGTGGTGGTGGGGGGTAAAGGAGAAAAATTGGGACAAATATAATAGCATAATCAATAAAATATAATTTAAAAAATAAAAAGAAATGACTTGAATTTTGAATACACAATACAATATACAGATGGTATATTATAGAATTATACACTTGTAAGCTATACATTTTTATTAACCAATGTCACCTCAATAAATTCAATAATAAACATGTATTCCCTCTGATACATCTAATAATTCTACTGTGACCTACTTAAGATTAAACTCATCTGATGTCTTACAGGTTTTAACTATTTATTTTCCCTTAAAATTAAATGATCTATTGCTTTGTTTATATTTAAAATTCTGCCGATCTTGACGTTTCTAATTGAAAATTGTAGATTTTGGAAACACTGAATTACACATAAAATGGGGCCAGTGGTGAAATTGTGGTTACAAAATTTTCAGACATACTGTTGTTTCCATTTACAACATAAGGTTCATTGAGTAAATGTTCTGAATGCTTACCATAATATTTGCATCTTGCTTATAACAAATTGCTAACCGGTAAGTTTATGGGGTAACATATGGGTCTCAGTTCTTTAGTTGGCGGTAGTTAAACAAATCCTACATTTTTGCACACAAATAAATGCTTGAGAAAGAAACTACCCATTTTATGTAATCATATGTCCATTTGGATGTAGGTCAGGAAGGACTTGCTAGTGTGCTAGCAACCATGAAAACCCTGCCCCATGCTAATTACTGCTTAGTTGCAGGGGTTGGGTTGGTTCAGCTAGCCACGTGTGCATTATAATAGGCCATATGTACAAACCTTCCCATTTGTAGAGAGGCCAGATGGGTCTTCCCTAAGCATGAACCATCTCTGCTACATAGATTAACTATGGAAGGTTTAAATTGCTTGCTTTTGTTTTTTATAAAATGATTCACTCTAGTGCCCATATTTTTTACAGTTATTAGCGACTTTTAATTCAGGAAGACTTGGAAGCCCCTTTTGTCATGCAGATTTTTGCAAATGGACTATCACTTTCAGTTTGAAGTGTACATAAAACTATCACTTTTATTATTTCACACGTTTCTTTTACCATGTGGATTTTAGCTTAGCTGGTTCAAATTGAATTCTATGGAAGGAAGTTATATATACTATTTTTATTTATCATATCAAACAGAATATACACACATAGGGGTTCTTCTCTTTCAGAAGACAATAATTTAAAATTAAAGTTAATCTTCTGGAAAGAGTAAAATATGAAAAATTTTATAAAGATAAAATTTATAATAACTTTTATTGGAACTCACTTATCTGGGAGAACATTTCAGTTACTAAATAAATAATTTTTGTCTATGTTTTGAAACAAAAATTATGGTCACTATAAATCATTCTGCAGCAAAATCAGCACAAGAAATAT
Source organism: Artibeus jamaicensis (assembly GCF_021234435.1). Lineage (NCBI taxonomy): Eukaryota > Metazoa > Chordata > Mammalia > Chiroptera > Phyllostomidae > Artibeus > Artibeus jamaicensis. The sequence goes on from NW_026521486.1 coordinate 28,651,677, forward strand.
AACTCTTTGGCTTAATTCTTGCTATTATATTTCAATATTATACATTTTAATATAAAATATCCTGTTTAATGTTTTTCAACAATTTATAACGAACTCTATGATTTTAATTAGTATTTACTGAATAATGTATTTGATGTGTTCTCATAGTTGCATGGCTTATTATTGAGTGCATCTGAAAACTTCTAATTAAAGTAAATTATCAAGAATGTGCTACACTACATAATTATCGAGATTTCAATGTCCTCTGAATCATTCACATTTTATATTCACATTTAGTAGAAAATCAAAATAAAATTTTAAAATTTCTACAGTGAAAGCAATTAAGCCAGTCAACTATCATTTCTAAAGTAGGTCACCAAGCTGTAGAAAATAAAACTCTAAATGTAAAGCTCTAGTTCAAACTTGTATGCTTATCGAAATTCTCAGGTTTCTGAATTGTCATATATGAATGTCTACTATTACTAAATATTTTCATACTCAGGCCCATAAATGCAAATTAAAATGTATTAATCTTATAGTTACACAAAACTTTTTTGATAGGTTCAAAATATAAAATGTTTAGGTTCTAAAAAAGCATGTGAAAATAATGGAGCTCCCAAATTAACAAATAAGGAAATAGTAATAAGGAAATTACTAGAAATTTACAAACTTCTAGTAATTGTGCAGTAATTTATTATGAGAGTGTAAGCACCTTCACTTTTATGAACCTTTCACCTCTTTGGTATTCTCCATCCTTTAGCCATTAAGTTTCCTATGTTTTAGTGTTATTTTAAAGAGTAAGTTACTAAAATATCACAACCTCCCATAACTGAATGATTTTTTGTGGTAAGAAGAAAAAAAGCAGCAAAAAAAAAGTTTCACGAATTAGTTACAGAAAATTCTGAGTTTACCAGAGAACATCTTTTTACGATATTATGGCAATTCCTTTCTTAAATCCTGTGTCCATAAATGAGCTGAACCAGATTATGCAGTTGTCATATATTCTATATTTGTATATCCTTTTGATGAGGAAAAAGTTTAGTTTCTTAAATGCTATATAATTATTTTAATAGATTTGATTTTATTGATACTTTAATAATTTCTAAGACTTTGAAAATAATTTAACTTTTTGTAATCACATTAACCCACAAGTAACAGGAGGAACATATCACATAAATAATCTTGAGTCATCATATTATATTATCTTGGAAGTAGTAATAGCCAGAATTCATCTAAGAAAGTGTTTCTCAGTCTCAGCACTATTGATATTTTGGGTCAGTAACTTGTTGTTATAGGGACCTGTCTGCACATTATGGGATGTTTAGCAGCATCCCTGGCCTCTAACCACTAGATGCCAGTAGCACTTCCCAGTTGTTAGTGCTAAAATATCTCTAGACATTGGCAAATGTTCCCTGGAGGGCAAAATCATTCATACTTTAAGACTATATTGACCTAAAGATCATCATTGATAAACAATTTTTTTGTTTTATGTCACAAAAAGAGAAGCCAGTAATAGTAAGAAAATCTTTTAAATTTTTAATCTTTTAAAAATATAGGCCCTGGCTGGAATAGCTCAGTGGATTGAACACAGTCTTGCAAATCAAAGCATCACAGGTTTGATTCCCAGTCAGAGCACATGCCTGGGTTGCAGGCAGTACCCCCAGTATGGGGTGTGCTAGAGGCAACCACACATTGATGTTTCACTCTCTTTCTTTTTTCCTCCCTTCCCCATCTCTCTAAAATAAATAAATAGAATCTTTAAAAAATAAAATAAATTACCAAGAAAACTTGGGCATATCTATCATTTTTAGAAACAGATAGTAACATGACAATTTTTATTTATAGTATTCTTAAGTGTAAAAATTTCTTAAACCATCAAAAATTAAAAGTAAGTCACATTTATCATATTGCAGTTACTAACACAAATAAATTTAAAAAATTGACACTGTCAGAAGTTGAAATTGTTTTTTGGCTCATGCAGAACATAGATAATATTTAAATTGTTAGACTTCTTGGCTCTTTTAACAATTTAATATGATTTAAACTATGTAAGCATATATTGTAAAATCAGTGATGGAATGAAGGCAGTGGAAATCAAACAATCAAGAAAACAAAATTATCCCATTTTTTAAAAAATATTTTTTACTCCAAGCCATTTTCATTTGTTTGCAAAAGTTGGAAACAATGATCAGAGAAAGTTTTTCTTTGATCTGGCCAGTGTATGAGTGCACATGTGCTCCTAATGGTGACGAAGGACAACTTATTCCCATTTATTAGGATGTGTTTCAAATGACACAGTAGCAGCATTTAATTTGTAGGCAGTGACATGGGATACAATGTGAGAAAGAGATAATGTCTAATTATATATCAACTTTGCTCTCTCCTGTCTTTTTTATTAATTTCTAGAAAACTTCTCAAAAAATGTATAATATCTTCAAAAAAATACAAATCTCAAGGTAACTTGTATTATTTTCGGTGTTTAGATTGGTGGCCTGAGGTTTATAATGTGAAAAACAAATGAATAATTTTGTATTAACATTTTAAGATTAGAAACCTTTTATATTTTGACTGGTTTTTGTTATCGACACCAACATTTTCTTTGAAAATCTCTCTGCTTTAACAGGAAGCTAAACAACAAAACAAACAAGCAAGCAAAATAAAAACAACAACACTGAAATTGAGAGCAGGGGGACAGCAATCAGAGGGGAGAGGGGAGGGAATTTCAGGGGAAAAAGGGGGAGGATTTACAGGAACTAGTACAAAGAACACATGGACAACAACTAAGGGGGGTGGAAAGGGGAGGGAGGTGGGGGGCATGGGGGGGGATTGGGATGGGAGTAAAAGACAGAATACTGTAGTTGAAAAATAATTAAATAAAAAAATTTCCAAAAAAAAATAAAATAAAAATAAACGTTGATTCACTGTCAAAAAAAATCTCTCTGCTGATTTCCATTTAAAGTAATGACAGAACTTATCAGATGACAAACCTTCAGAGAGCAACCATGAAATTAGGATACAGTTTAAAGGCAACTACCAGAAACACTGAAATTAAACTAGAAATGAAGAGCCATGAAACCCAAAATATGTGAAATTAAACAGACTTCTAAATAATCCAATAGTTTAGAAAGAGATGATATGAGAATTTAAAAGTATGTTAACTAAATAATAATGAAACTATGACATATAAAATTTCAGACACATAAATAAAGGAATGTAAAGCATTGCCTTAAATAAAAAAAATAGATTTCAAATCAGTTATCAAATTCCTACTTAAGAAATCAGAAACATAGAAGAGGAATTTACATCCAAATTAAGTAGAAGAAAGAAAATAATAAAGATAAGAGGTAGATTCTAACTTTATTAGAAAAATAGAGGAAATCCATAAACCCAAAAAACATTTTCTTTGAAAAAACAAAGAACAAAATCATAAGCCTAGGCAGATTGTTCAAAAGTAAAAAAGAAAAGGCAAATTTCCAATATCAGGAAAGAGGGAGTGGCCATCACTACAGATTCTACTAATATTGAAGTCTAAACACAGAGATATTAAGAAAAACTTTGTCAAAAAATTCAACAACTAATATGAAATAAAGATACGGTTAATTCCTTTAAAGACACAAATACCAGAACTGAACAATGAACACACTTAAAAATTTGAAAAATTCTTTTCCAGTTTAAGAAATTCCTACAAAGAAAATTGTAGATGGATTAACTGGCCAATTCCCTCAAATATTTAGGAAAGAATTATTACTACTTAATTGTGAATGCCTCCAGAAAAGTAGAAATGGAGGACACACTTTTTAACTGTGTTCATGAGGCCAGTCTTACCCTCTTTAAAAGTAGAAAAATATTTTACAAGGAAAGAGAAATATAGAATCCCTCATAACCATAGGTGAAAAAATTATTTAAAAATTTAAGTCAATGATGTATTAAAATAATATGTTACATCTCTTCTAATAATGTAAATTTGCTTTAAGGTTTGCAAAGTCAATAAATGTGATTTATAATAATAAAATAAAAGGGAAAGTTGTAACAGTATTTTAACAGATGTAAATGAGCATTTAACAAAGTTCTCTACCCATTCATAGATAAATATAGGAAGAAATACAGGTGGGCATGGGAAACAAACTAGGAAGGTAGGAAGAGAAGAAAAACACTTTAAACTTACTAATGCAGTTGAGTCACTGAATGTGGATATTTCCAGAAAAAAAAAAACATTTCCTTTCAGCTGATGCTGTGCAAACGTCAACACTAAAGGGGTATAAAGGCTTATATAATGATCAGAATTAGGAATCCCATGCTGATCTATCCTAGAAATGATGTAGCTTTCTTTCCCTCCACATCAACTCCAGGCCAACATGGTTAGTACATGTTCTGGGTGGTATTCCAGCCCAGAGAGACTGTAGTAAATTCAGACTTAATTCTGGCTTACCCACCTTGGCTCTTATACTGGTTGGACTCAGTCCTAAATAAGGATAATGATCACATGGTTGAGAAAACTTTCCACAGACTCCTTATCTCATGTCTTTTGTGGGCCAAAGTGGAAGAGATAAAGGGTCTCTGTAAGTTTTCTAAAAATGTTCTTCTCCCTCTTGCATCAGATCTTTTGGGTAAAAATTCTGGGATTAAGTAGGTGATGGTTAAAAGGACACTACACATATTAAAATGGACACACCAGTTTTGTGGAGGTAGAAGGACTAGGCATCAAGTGAGAGGCAAGCGGAATTACGGATCTTACTTATGCAGAATCATCCTAAAGCCTTCCTCGTAGTGGAAAACAACTTTACGGGGCACTCTAAATGTTTATAAGACTAACTGACTCCTGGGTTTGTTCTTCATCAACAGAACCCTCTGATTGAAATCAAATCACCTTTCTCCTAAACTTACTAAGGCGACTATTGGCAACAGCAGCAATGGCTCCACTCCCACAACTTCCTTGCAAAACACTAATAAATACTTTTTGAGATTTTCCTTGCCTACACAATGCCTTTTGTTGAGGTAGATGAAAGCCATCTGGCTGGTGGTATAACAAACAAGATAGATTAGACTGACCCCTCTCAAATACTTGACAGAGACTCAATTATTTAAACTGAAGTGGGAATTTTAAGACTTATCAGCCAGCCAGGGAGCGATACCAGAGGCACAATCAACCTGTGCCCCCCAAATTATATATATATTATATATATATTATATATATATATATATACACACACACACACATAGAAAAATATATAGAATATATATATAGCATATATAGAACAAATATATATATAGAATATACATACACATACTTGGGGGCATAAATAATACTCTCTTGTGCTCCTGGGATTATACCTCTTGCATATAATCCAGACATAAACTGGCCTTTTGAAAACACAGCAACTGCACCTCAGGAATGGTTACAGAATAGCTGCAAGTGTTTAAGAAAGCAGCCCCAGTAGATCACGCAAGTCTCAGATGACAGCGTAGATTTCTTCAAACTGTTGGTGGCCTTGTTTACTAGAGATGGGTAATAGTGTGGTAAGGGTAGGGAGTTTCTCAGAGGAATAACAGACTCCTTATTTATGAATATACTTGGGGGAGTTTTTCTCTACAATCAGAATGGTAGAATTGGAAAAAACAGTATAAAATCTGTCTCTAATTTTAGTTGAAGAGTGTCTGATGATCTTTCCTTAATTATGGAGGGCATTTAGAGCAGATTCAACTTATCAGCAAGAGTTGTTACAGATGACAGAATGTTCCCAGTCTCCCTCCTTTCAGGCCAAGGCCGAGTCTGTGCAATTGCTAATGCATCCTGCTATGCCTGGATTAATGCCTTAAACCAAGTGGAAAGGTCAATAAAGAAACATAAGTAGAAAGCCATCTGCCTTTCTAAAGTATACACGGAAATTTTATGGAGCTTGGGTTAGGTTCAGGACCCTAGGAGCTTTGACTGTACACCAAGTTGACTTCATCCCACTGCTTATAGTCTGTTTGAAGTAGCCTTAATTAAATGAAACAAATATACTCATTAAGCAGCTGTGGCCCATCATCTGTCTCTCTGGGGAAATTGTTCAGAAGCTAAGATGTTGCAGAACTGATGGCTGAATCATAGATAGACAATTTTCCAAATCTCTGTCTTGTTTCTGCACATTTGTGAGCAGAGGCACTGATGGGCTTTGTTCTTTTCAATGATGTGTTGACAAGCCCTGGAAGATATAGACAGGGTCTCTCTCCAGAACATAAAGCAGGTGTTCTTACTCCAGTAAGCAGCGCAGAACAATGGAAATTATCTTTCTTTTTCAGCAAGTGTTTGTCAGGTTCACGGGTATCTCCTCGCAAAACATTAGAAAGTCCTAATCTTGGAGTTTCTTACTGTGATGCAAAACTACTGCATATGAATCATTCACCTAAGCTACTCTCATGTGACCTATCGAATTTGGGGGTCAAAGGGAATTGACGTGACTATGAAGCTCATTGTGCTTATTGCTCTTTGAGAAATAAAGTTTTTGTCTCAGACCCAGTAAATCATGTCTTCTGCTATCTTTATAAAATTTGTGGAAGGTTATTAGTTTCAAGGAAGGTCACATCTGGGACCTTTCACAGTTTTTGACATTAAGTGGGATACAAATGCTTGAAGTAGATACTTTTATTCATTTTTGATCATAGGGGAACAGCATTTAGTGTTTCACCATACCGTACAGTGTTAGATGTATTCTTTTTCTTAGGTAACCTTTTATATGTAGTTGTTTTTGAATACCATAGTCTCTAATGGCTGTTCCCAAAAGGGTAAAAAATTTTAAAAAGTAAGGGGCAAAGGCATCAGACCTTTAAATCTGATGGTGGCTGCTTCGGCTGAATGGGAGTGACTTGGAATAGTCAGGGGGACGGGGCAACAATGGCTGTCCACCTCTGTGTCTGTGCCTCTCGAATCAGAAGCCACACTCAGCAATCGGAAGACAGATCCTTAATATTTGAGGGCATGGCTCTTGTTGGATTAGTCAAGAATGTCCAGAGAAACAGGTCAAAGATATACGTAGATAGACATAGATGTAGATAGAGATGTAGATATAAATGATATAGATGTAGATAGAGATGTAGATATAAATGATATAGACGTGGATAGAGATGATATATATGGACATAGGCACAGATGCAGCACAGTTGATTGGAGCGCTGACCTACTACCAAAAGGTTGTAGGTTCCATTTCCAGTGTGGGTGCATACGATTCCCAGTCTGGGTACATACAGGAGGCAAGTAATGGATGTTCTCTTAACATGGATGTTTCTCTCTCTTTTCTTTCCTTTTTCTCTAAATCAGTGAACATATGTCCTCAAGTGAGGATTTAAAAATGATATAGGTGTATATGAATATAGATATAGATGTAGACGTTGTGAGTGTTTGGCTCATGTGGTCTTAGAACTTGGAATGTCTCAAGATCTACTGAGTTAGCAAACTGGAGTTCCAGGAGAACTAATAGTTTAGTTCTATTAGTTAACTTGAAGTTAACTTGAAGGTCAGCAGGCTCAAGACCCAGTGTTTCAGACCGAAGGTAGTTAATCAAGGAGAATCCCCTCTTACTTGTAGGAAGATCAGATTTTTTGTTCTATTTAGGTCTTCATCTGATTTGATGAGATCCACCCAAATTCGGAAGGGCGCTGTGCTCTACTCAGTCCACTAATTTCACTGTTAATCTCATCTAATAACACCTTTACAGAAATAACCAGAGTATTTGACCAAATATCTGAGCCTAGCCAAGTTGGTACCTCAAGTTAACCTATATAAATAGAGGTTATATAAATAGATAGAGGTATATATCTTGTCTCCTGTAAACTATGTGTACGCATCTCTAAGAACATGTGCACAGTTGCATTTCACAGTGTTGGGAGTGGGAATGGGTAGTCACTGCTGGGCGAAAAGCTAAAATTGACCAATATTAATCTTAATTTATCACCCTAGCCTTCCCCTAGATGTTGAAGGCTTCAAGAGACTGCAGATTTCCAAAAGCTTCCAACAGATTCTGCCAGTGTAACTGTTGTCTCTAGGAGGAGAGACAGATTTTTGATGCTTTCTACTCACCATATTCCCAGAATCCTCTCTTATATCTCCCAATTTTCAACTACACATTGTATATCATGACCATTACATTACTTGGTGTTTAGATCTATTGCCTCCCTTTCAAGAGTGTTGAAATTGTTTTGGAAAGTAATTAATTGTTGGTTAACTTACTCCTTTGGAGATTTATTTTTAATGATTATTAAATAAAATCTGTAATAGTATTTATTCTAGTTTTAGTTTAACTCTACTTGTAAGACATGGACCTTCATGGATCTTTATAAATTTACTTGTTTAGCCCAAAGACATCTCTTCCCTTGGATGGTAGACAAGATATTTGGCATAATTTTACCAATATATTTTCATAGGAATTACTGGAGATAGGTAAAAATTTTCTGAGAAAAGTCTTTCACATGACAATGGAAGTGTACAACATTCAAAGAAAACACAGAATCTTAAAAGTAAATTCATATCTTTTAGCACCTTATTTTTATATTACCCATCTTTTATCCTTTTGCACTGCACAGTTGATGATTTACTGAAATCTGTTTTTCAATTAATAGATTCATTAAATATGTTTGTTTTTAATTTTAAGAACTTTGTTATGGACTGAATGATGTTCATCCTAAATTTATAAGCTGAAGTCCTAACACACAACTTTACTATATTTGGAGATCAGGACTTTAAGGAGATAACTAAGGCTGAATGAGGACATACAGTGTATGCCCCTAGTCCAAAAGTACTGGTGTCCTTACAAGAGGCAACGGAGCTCTCTCTCTTTTTGTGCCCACCCAGAGAAGACCCCATGTGAGCACACAGCAAGAGGCTCTTGGAAGCAAGTTGGAAAGCAAAATCTCACAAGAGCCTTGGCAGGGTGGCTCAGATGGTTGGAGCACCATCCCATACACCAAAAGATCACAGGTTTGATCCACTGTCAGGGCACATACATAGGCTGTGGGGTCCATCACCAGCCAGAGTGGGAACAGGAGATAACTGGTTGATGTTTCTCCCTGTCTCTTCTCTCTCTAAAATCAATAAACATATCCTTGGGTGAGGATCAGAAGAAAAAAACCTCATGAGAAATCAACCCTACTGACAACTTGCTATTGTACTTCCACCATTTGGTACTATGAGAAAGTAAATTTCAGTTTTATAATATTTTGTTATGCAGCTCATGCAGACTAATGAACTTTTTTCTCAAGCCATTCTATTCTGATTTAACATTGTCTTATCTTTTGCTTATAATTTCCAAAACTTTTTTAATCGATTTGAACATATTAATCATTATTTTAGCTCAGGCTGCTATAACAAAAAACCATGGACTTGGTGGCTTAAATAACAGACATTTATTTTTCACAGTTTTTGAGATGGGGAAGTCCAAGGCCTAAGTTCTAGTCAATTAAATTCAGTTTATAGTGAAAGTCCACTTCCTGTCTTGCAGATAACCACCTTGTTACCATGTCCTTGCATGGCAGATGGTGAGGGGGAAGAGAGAGAGAGGGAAAGAGAGAGAACACTCTGCTCTTCTTTTCTCGTTTTGTAAGGACAGTGATCTCTTCACACAGTCCCATCCTCATGACTTCATCTAAACCTAAGATGCCAAAGATCCCACTTTCAAATACCATCACATTGAGAGTTAGGGCTTCAACCCATGAATTTTTGTGGCATAAAAAGAGTCCATAACAACCATACTCATTTCAAGCTATTTTGATGGTTCCATTAGTTCTACACTTGGTCTGAAATATTATAATTTCTTTATCTTCTTCACTTTATTTTCTGATGTTTTATTTTTTGTGTAGTTTATTTTTACGAGTTTATCCTGTGAAGTTTTTTTTTTTTGGTAGGAAAACTGTACGCTCTGGGTTAGAAAGCATCTGTTCTGGGATGTTTCACATTTTTGTTTGTTTTGTGTCTAGGAAACATGTGTCTGTTGTGAATTTGGATCCCACAGCAACAAGGTTTAGACAATCCGCGAGAGTTTCTTTTATTTCTCTTTGTGTTTGTTAAAATCCTCATGCCCCCAGGAAGTTGAAAGTTATTTTCACTTTTAATTCTTTTAGCTTTTGTTTCATGGATATGGTAGTTTTTTTATAACTACCTGCCTAATGTAAATAAATGACGCTTGAGCTCCTACAGTTTATGGCATGGATTTCTTCCCTGTCAGAGATTTAGAATGAAACCGCTAAGGTCTGTCTCTGGCTCTGATACTCCATTGAACTATTTTGACTTCAGCTTTGAGTCACTGAATATTATGATTTAAGTTCTGCTTTAGTTTCAGAAAATTGTGTATTTAACCTTGTTTTGTGGTTGTTTGCTTATTTAAATAGGGTTTTCCCTATTTTATCCAGTATTTCTAAGTTTTCTTGGAGAGGAGAATTATCCATGTTGGCTTAATCTCCCATGTCAGCTATACACGTATTTAACCCCTTCAGGTTCAGGTTTCTAGGTCTGAAATACAGAGCATACACCTACCTTCCTGGGTGTTTGTTAAAATAAATTAAATTAACACAGGCTAATGACTTATTATATTGCTTAGTAAATCATAAATATTCAGTAAATGTAATGCATTAGTATTATAATTCTAAACAATATATATATAAATTATGACATAAGAATTTACCAATGCTAAGTAATTAAAGCGATTTGAAACTATTCACTTTTAAAACTTTTCTAGTGAAATTAAGTGATTTTTTAAATACTCAAAATTTAGAGTAAAATTATAAGACATATTTTGAAAGTTTTTATATTATATAACTTTGATGAATGTCTGTAATATGCACTGAATTTTCTGTAAGGGACATTATGTTTGGGGTTACTGTCAGAGCTTTGCTATTTTGTCCAAAAACTTCATGAATGAAAGGCTTCAGTGTTTTGAGTCTTCTTCTAGAAGACTTTTGAATAGGTGCACTTTTAATTCTCTTTATACAACATTGATGCCTAATGAATGGATTTTAAAATCTTATGACTTTAAGAGAAAGGTAGTTAAGATGGAAGGCGGATGATCTGCAATTCAGAACTGCTGATTTTTTTTGACGATCCAGTTTAATGGATCTAAAAATCTATATATACATATTATCTCTTTCATTGATTAAAATAGTTCCAAATCATTTGAAGGATGCACATGGAAGCTTGGTGGAATCATTGCCCTTAGGGGAGCGAGACAGGGAGAGAGAGAGGGAGAGGTGGAATCTATTGAGTTAAATTAGTATATAATTAGAAGTGTTTAAAACAACAATGTTCACACAATTTTTTATTTGAAGCCTGTGCAATTCTTTTAAAATTCATTTGAATCTGCAATTATTTGTGCTGTGGGCTGTGCACTGAAGAGAGAGCAAAACCAAAGATATTAAGAACGTAGCTGGAGGTAATATATAAATCCGATTGATCAGTCTGGTGGAGAATTGATGCCACGATTTGGACCCAGTGGCATTTTCTCCCTCTTACTCAACTGCTTTAGAACATTATCAGAAAGTCAATATGATAAGCCAATGTGGTGATAGACTTTCAGTCATAAGTCTCTTGTTCCGATGAAAACCTCGGTGCTCACATTGTGGATAAAAATGGACAGACAGCCTGACTCCATATCACTGTGTAGTCCAGAAGGGACTTGACTCAACTTACTGCAAGTTCCCACGCATTTATCAAGGATCCTAAGTTCCAGCCAAACTGGCAACAGAGGGTGTCTGTCTCTTCAGGTTTAAAAAAAAAAAAAAAAGAAAGGAAGAAGACAAGGATAATATGTGCCCTGTGCTACAGTCTGGCTTCAGACCTCTTTGTAACAGCTTTCTGTCGCCAGTGGCCTTTCCTGATGTTCTGATCAAGTTACCTTTAAAATTCACTCTTCATTTCATGCTTTAATTCTCTTTCTCCTTTAATTTATTAATGTGTTTACCACCTCAGCATTATCTTTACAGCTCTGTCCCTCCCAAGCTTGCTCATCCCTATAAAACTATTGGGAAAGTGTTACTGTCTTTCATTTCTTGTATACAAATTTAGTTGGAAAGGTTATTTATGTCACTTAGCTATTTATTCACTAACAGCACAAATCTCCAAGAGAAGGCCTCTAACCATATATTGTGTTCTCAATAAATGTGTTGAAATTATTGGCAGTTTTCGGGCAGAGTATGCATATGTTGTTTACTAATATTATCAGAGCTTTTGATTCCATAATGTGTTATACAGTGTATTCCAGACAGGCCCATCTAGGCTTGGTTAAAGAACTGTCCTACAGCAAGTGCTGTTTACCATGTCTGCCTACCATCAAGATAATTATTTCTGTAACAGACAGTGAGGCATGGCTGGTCCAGATATTTGTCAATCACAGTCTTATACAATTTAAAACCGTTTTGGACATTAGAAAAACAACATAAAGCTTAATTGTAGAATAAAGTTATATATGGTATATTTTGTAGCTAGTTTTTCATGGTTATTTATCCACTTGTACACTTTATTTGAAAATATGTGCTTAATGTTTATTATGAACCAAGGCAGCCAGGATGCTGGTAGGGATATTGGAGACAAAGTACTCCAGGTGGAGCCTCTATCCCAATGTGCAGTACAATCAGTTAGCAAGCCTAAATAATTATATAGTATGCCACCTGAAGAGGAATGCTGTGAAGAATGGGATGAGAAAGGAGAAAAGGGTATGTCCTGGCAAGGCTGAGGGTAGAGGGGAGTCATGGCACACTTCCTTGATTACTTGATATTTGAGCAAAAACATAAGAATGTAAAGGAGTGAACCATGTTGACACATGAGAAAATAGCATTCCAAGCAGAAAGAAAAGCACTTACATGTCCCTGACATTGAGGCATGTTGGCAGGTTCAAGAGAGAGCAAGGGCATGAGTGTGTCTGGAGCAGAGCAAGCAAAGAGGAGGATCTTAGTTTGGATTGTCTGAGCTTCAGATTCATGCGCAAGTAATTTACCAAAAAACTGATAAGGTGGACAGAAAAGTAGAAAAGCTAAACATGAATGCAATTTCAGGTAAAATCATCTCCTCAACGTGACCCTTCCGGGTGTTCTGGAATATAAATTACTTTGCGGAGTTTGCACCATGTTGAGGTGAGAGATCTGGACTTTCAAATGCCTGCAGTAGTCAGTCATTGGCTGGGGGCAGCCTTAAGCTGACATAAACTCCCAGGTATTTCTGCTAACAGTGCTTTGGGATAAAGCAGCTTCAGCAGCTCATCTCCTCATTAAGGTTGTAGGTACCAAGTGTACAGACACTGTAGAAATGGGTGCATAGAACCAAATGCATCTTCTCAGGAGATTTGAGAGAATATTCTGGCCAATATTCAGCCTCCCTTGGATTTTGACGTGGTTCTGTGACTGAAATGCAGCAAATGAAATGTAGAACTTGTGTTCTTAAGTGACCATGCGGAGAGGAACTCACTTATATCCATGAATCTAATTTAAACCATGACAATAATAGTTACAAAACTTGTATTATTTTTGTGTATTATAACATTATGGACAAGGGTTACTTTGTAATATAAGTTAGCATTTTTTACTTTAACTGATAATCTATATTTTAAATAGATCTCTCTGGCTATAATGAAAATAAAAGACCATAGAAGGACAAGCGATAAATCAGCAAGACCAGATAGAGGCTAACGTTTTTGGAAAGAGAAGCTGGTGGGATGAAAAAGTGAGTATGAAAGCAGAGCCAACAGGATTTGATTATGAATTTGAAAATCAAGTGCTTATATTTGTTCAGTCTGAGTTTCTCTCTTATTCTGCCATTCTCTCCCTTCCCTAAATGCCCTCCCCATCTCTACTATTAAAAATTGTCTTTTGGCATGAAAGATAATTGCTTAGCTCAGGTAAAATTTTATTACCTGTCTTCAACTTCTCCATGTTTATAATTTTATGAGTACTTATGAACAGTAGGAAAGGCCCTGGTCATCTTTCACACTCTTAAACATCTACTCACCACCAGATACTGATCGTAGTCTTAGTTGTTCTGCTCACTCTGACTCTGTTTCTTATCTCTTCTTTGGCTTTTAATATGTTCCCCATATGCCCAAAGGGCAGGATGCATTTTGGTTGCTTCTTTTGGGGGAAAATTGACTTCGGGCTTGGGTCTAAGCAGAAAAAAATTTGATGCCTTCTTTAGCAAAACATGTTCACCACAGTCGAACATAAGAAAATAGTGCCTTAGATAAACAAGAAAAGCACACACAAGCATCAAAACATAACATCGAGTAAGTACAAAAGATGTTTAGAAAGTATTTATTTTACTTATCCATATAAAAACAAATAAATATTAGATAATTTATATCATCATTATTTCCATTGATCCCTTGCTGAAACAATGCACTGTATTTCTTTCCCAACTTTATTATCTCATTGCAACAAGTGGTGGGTAACCTGTGGCCTGTGTGTCATTGTCAATATTTCAGATTTCTTCCCTCTGAAACTAGCAAAATTCATAATTTACCCTTGTGATATTTAAGTAGGAAACAATGATTTTACATAAGATTTAAAATGTTCAAACTTCATCATTTCTGCATATGTTTGTGCATAAGATTTGAATAAGGACCTTTCTAGAAATTCCTGTTGAAACCCAGTCTTTCTTCACAACAAGATGTGTTTCAGTACTGGAGCAGCACAGTTCTGTCTACTCTATTGGGTTCTGAGTATGGCCCAGTGTATGCGGAGTTGACTCAATACCTTAAGCATGAAAAACAATAATAAAGAACTGCAATGTTTTAGTAGACTGCAGGAATATGTACAGCATTTTCTCAAAGAAAAGAAGACATAAATATAAGAAAGCATCAGTGACAGAGAATATACTTCTAGGTCACTAAATATCATTCTGCTAGTATTCCTATAGAAAAGCAAATGGCATGCCAACTAAAACATATTTTTGTTGCTTTCTATATTTATATTATGTCTCAATACTATCTTTGGGGTCATTTTCATTTCCATAGTAAATGGTTAATTACATTTTACAAGACATATAGTATTGCTACCACTAGGGTTGCTTCTTTGTGTTTGACATAAAGAAAAGGCATTGTCCTTAGAAAGTAACTATAAAACTGGTCTTATGAATATACCAATGGTTCAGTTCTCTCTTCTGTTTTCCTCCCACTTTATCTAGACTATATTCTACACAAGGGTTTCTAGGGCCAGGACACAGACATGAAAATCTTTGCTGGGGAGAATAGTCAGAAAAGCTCTGAAGGATAAAGCGTATCCTTAAAAAGGCAACTTAAGATGGCTGTGTATATGTAAGAATGGACAGATTCAGAACAGTATGCTGGTGGCTGAATTCTACACAGTAAATAAAGAAAAATTATGCACAGTAGTAAAATAAGGAGTCTTTTGATGCCCCTTGCAAGTATCAAATTTTCTTAGATGTGAAACTGGTTAACACATACCCATGCGATGATTTGATCATATTTCAGTTTAAGTTCCCCTGAAAGGAAGTCCAGTTCATTTACAGGTGGTATTTAGAATGGAACTCTAAAGATCTGTGGTGGATGTCAGAAGAGAAAAGGAAGTAAAGCTTCATCAGGATGGCAAGTGTGGGCAATTGGAGCCCTGAGATCATGCTAAGAAGAGTACAGAATGTCTTTTAGAATTATCCACCCAAGACAGGACGAGGAGAACCCTCGACTAAGAAGCCATGTTCAGAGTATGTGCAGTTGAGCAATGATGTAGGATGTTGCTATCCCTTGAGCATGCGCAGTACAAGGTGGTGAACAACATATGCTTAGCTGAAGTGTAATACCACTCTCTTAGAGCATGTGCAATAGAGCAACATAGGCAACGTGTGCTTATGGCAGTGACACAAAACAACATGGGCCAATCAGAGGCTGAGACTACAATGCATCGTATAAGAACATGAAAGCAAAGGCCTTTGAACAGACAGCCGAGATAGCTCAGAGATGCCCCACTGCTTGGATGGACCCTGCTGTAACTGACTCTAAAGCTGCCTTAGACTCTACCTTGCAAGACGCTGACCAGCTGCCGCCTGGATTTGGACTTGATCTGGACTCTTTAGGGACTTGGGTTTGATATCCCCCAGTTCTCTTGTGTTATATTATTGCTGATTATTTCTGAGTGATTATTATTATTTATTGGGTTATTATAGATTTGGACTGACTCTGCATTAATAAAAGCTGAGAGAATAGCATAGTCAACCGTATTGTCTCACTGTTACTCCTTATGTTATCTGTAGGGTTGGTGGCTGTATAGGTAGCCCAGCACACTTCTGGTCTGTGACAAAGGCTGGAGGCTGATGTGTAGGAAAGGCTCGTAAGGTTAAAGTATCACCCACCACACAGGATGCAGAGATTGTTATTATCAGTTTGAGTTCACTGTTGGTTGAGAGTCATTTGTCAACTTCCCTAGTTTTCTAAACTATTTACATGTGGTTAGAGTTAGATACAGAAACCTAAGATGTCAACAGTTGAGGCAAGATATTATTAATTAAAAAAAAAAAAAGAGTGGCTGAAAACCTGCACAGGAGTGCTCTGATTTGGCTGAGATCAGAGATGAGGCCAAGATGTGGGCCAGGGCACTGGACACTCTGATAGAGATATGAGGGCGGCATCATATTGGTGATGGGCACCCAGGGCCCAGAACACTTGAGGCTGTGATCCAGCTTCTCAGAACCTCTCGTAAATATTTTTTATGTCCACAAGAACTTTGCAAAAGGTAACTCTTTGGTAGTAGATACATGAATCTGACCACCAATTTGTTTCTGTATAGATTCATTCAGGATTTAGAAATAGGCAAATGATTGCTTTGTGAAAATGATTCACTAATGTTTTATTCCAAGTTACTCTTGAAAGGAAGTTTGTTTATTTTTCAAGGATGTTTTCTTAAATACTCATATCTCAAATTTCCTAAGTTTAAGGCCTGTGGATAAAGCTACTGACATTTTGTGAGAGTTAAGTGACTGTCTCCTGAACATTTTACAAAGCAACTATTTTCTCCGTCTTTTTGATATATTACTATTTAACTATGAGATTGAAATCTCAGAATAATCTCACGCCTCGGAGATTCCCATAAGAAGTTATATATTCGCTGTGTCTCTAGTAGGCTGCCTTGACCTTTCATGTTTCAAACTGCAGCTCTTTTCTATCATTAGATTTTAAAGTTTTCAAAAATCCAGGGAGAGGTTTTCTTTCTTATCCTCCCTTACACTGCCTCCGGGCTGAGGAAGAAAGTAGGTAAAACAAAAGATTTTTGTCTGTGTTGAACCCAAAGGAAGTTAAAATGGAAGCCTCAAGTGCAACGACCTTAATGACTATTGCTCTTTTGTCATAATGTATGCCTAATAGTTCGTAGAATATTTAGTTCGGCTGAGTACAATTTCAGATTCCAGATGGAAGACAGATTTCTGTAGGGAAACTTCCCTCTCCAAAGAGGGTAAGTTTTTTTTATGCTTAAGGTATAAGTAGATTGCAGGGGGAAAAGCAATGTTTGAGAATAACATAAGGATGACCAAACTTCTGGAATCTAACAAAATAAAGTTTTTATACTCTAACTTGTCCACAGCAACCTGAATAAAATTATGATTGATATATTTCTTGTGTGTTAATCTGCCCAAGTCATTGCAAATCCAGTTAGAAAATGTATTAAAATACTAATGAAATATGATATTTCACATACTGGTAACATGCTAGACAATTTGAAACAATACATGCTTATCACTCTACATCAGCACAATGTTGCACTCATGCCTTTGTCTATAGACACAGAAGAGCTAACTAATACCAGACAGCAAGAGCCTACTGATAAATTTTCAGGAATTTTGTGGGCTGGTTGTTAAGCCCCCTCATGATTAAAAATTAAGTGATAAAAGATTATAATTAAATACATTACATTAAAGCTGAAGTGATTACAAATCGGTTCAATTCCACTTGAGAATGGCTACAATAAAGAGTAGCTGAGTCTTTTCTGTGTTGTCTGTGGCTGCTTTGGAGTTAGAACAGTAGGTTTGAGTAGTTGCAACAGAGATTTCATGGACCACAAAGCATAAATTATCCAGTATCTGACTCTTTAGAAAAAACGTTTGTTGAAAACTGGTCTAAAGCAGGAATGACAAGCTACCAAAAAATCAATTGACTACTCTAATATAGTGATTAATCAGTAATGTCTGCAATGGGTGAAAACAACAGGAAATAGGAACATTTATAGCATCTATTTACCATCCTTGGTCTAAAAAAGACAGCTTTTCCTTAGCAATCATCAATAAAACTACAGAGAATAAAGTCTCTTTTCCCCCCTTAATTATTGAAAGAGTTAAGCGCAATCACAAATTTTAAAACAGTGCAATGAGAACAAATATTTTCAGCATAACAATAAGGTCAATCTGTTTCCTTTTTCATGATTTCTTAATTATGACAAACCATAGAAGTTTTCTTTCTTGCTTTTCTTAAATAAAGTATGATTCAAGTTACTCTTTGTGAAGATATGGCTTTATAAGACAAAAAGCTGACACACTTCTTTCCATACAGTGTCTGTCTGCTATCTTACTTTTTTACTTCTTTATCACAGAGGTACACATCAGGAGAAAAGTGACAAGCAACACAACACAGTGGAATCAAATATACATTTTATATTTTCTGCCTTTACTCCTTGCAAAGCACCCAGAATAACAGGTATTCTGGTGCAGAGAATGTGCAAAATATCCAGCAGCATTAGACCAAGACATAACCCTCCTTCCTCTGATACTATCTTTCCACTGTTTTCCTTCTTCACACCATTGTTTCCACAGCTCTCCTACAGCTTTACCTGCTGACTTACTAGACCCAGGTACCCTATTTATACAGAGTTTTACTGGTTGCCTTCCCTAATAGTAGACTCCAGTTAAAAGGCACTTCTTTTCTTTTCTTTTTTTTTTTAATCCAGTAAACTAACCTTTCAGGCAGTCAGGAGACCTGGATTTGAGAACAGTCTGTATTACTACTTCTTCACGTGACTTTGCCAATTTTCTGAAGTTTAATTTCCTTTTTATCACAATTGAGGAGGCTGTCTTAGATCATTTGATTTCTTTAGCCCTAAATTGACCCTTGCTTTGAATAATTCTCCTGATATCTCTTTTTCTATCTTGGTGTCCAAGCAATTCCTGAAAGAGATACCAACCCACGGTAGTGTGTGCTCTGCCAGAGGTATGGGCTCCCAGTCTTTGGGACTCATCTCCCCACCCACTTTTAGTTCCGTTTTCCCTTCAATCTCACTGCCATTTCCCCTCCCTCCCTCCCTCCCTCCCTCCCGAAACACCCTTTCCATCAGATATTGTTTGATAACTGCATCCTGTTGGATATTTTATCAATCAGTTCTAACTCAGACACATAGACCTTGCAGTTTAAGAGGCTAGGGTTATAAGACTAACTGGCTCTATTAGGACATAATTTTTTTAGGATGCTCTTAAAAGAATAAAATAGTAGTTTTAAATTTAAAAAATTAATTAGATTTTATATTGCCACCTTTGTCTTTACAAATGTAGGCTGCATACTTTTAGTGACATTCTTTCTGCTCTCTGATCAGTTATTAGAGTACGGTTAGTACATGGATTTCCATGTGATTCCACATTGGCTTGCAGACTATCAGGAAAGGCTTTGTGGTACATTAGAAGTATGTTCAAGGAATGTCGCTTCAATACTTCAAGGGGTTTTTCTTTAATAAAAAGGGCAGTAGGGATCAAACCAATCCACTGAATTTTCATGTTGTCCCCTCACATTACTGAAAACATCTTTTCAAACCAGCTTCAAACTAGAGCAATTAGGTGGGTAATTGCCCTCGTGTGAACTTGGCCTTAAAAGCTTATTCTATGAAACTAGAGTAATTAGACTTACGTCTTTAGTCTTTTTTTTCTTCCCCTCATTGTTCTCACGCATTACACTAATGCTACTGTGCTTGGGTTCGCTTCAATGCGAAGGAGTGGAGGCTGGGGATGGAGGGGTAGGAAGACTCACAGGGGCAGGAAAGCTGCAGACAAAACCGAAACCCAGCTTGTGACTGCAATCACGAAAAAATGTTTGCATTCTAATGGGCTTTTAAAACAGAATTTTAATTAATGTGAAATTTGCAACATACCTGCTTGTCACTGTCCTTTGTAATGACTAGTGTAGGTTCTTAAAATAGATATACAAAATATCTTATGTTTTGCCAGATTATTTAGCAACGCTTTGCTATATCAAATTAATCTTAGTTGCTAACAGGATAACAGTTTTAGTTGTTTTTTTTTCTTCTCTTTATCATGTTACAATCATTATCCAAAGGGAACATACCAGGTCAAGTGTTAACAGTATGTGCATTGCAAAAATAAAAGTTAAGATTCACCATCTGTTCAAAAATAATACCGTTACATTAGATATTTTTCAAGAAAATTCCCTTTACTTCACAGAACATTTTGATGTTTGTTTCAATTTTAAAGGCTATGGATATATTCTATGTGCAGCAAAAGAATAGTACAAAAATTAAAAGATTGGCATAAAAATGTTGTACGGCAATACCATGTACTTTTGTGTTAATATTTGAAGTAGAGAAATTAAAATGTAATTTCCTGGGCCGTGTTCTATGGCCATAAATTTAGTCCTGGAGTGGCACGTGTAATGCAATACTCATTAAATATCTGTTTAGTTTAGTAGATTGTGAGATTTAAAATGGCAACATTGTTTTCACATTTACATTCAAAGTGTTCGTCAGAAGTGGCCGACTGGGCCCTGGTCCGCAGGTTCTTTCCCCAGAGCCATCCTCCCTGATCAGTATTCAAGGTGGTACACAGCGGATTCCTGAGAATTTGTGGTTTTGCTGCCCCAGATAGCTAATGTTCACGGATATGCAACTGGGTCGTGTACATATAACTTCCCACTTTTTCTGCTCCGGTCTCCATGTTGACCTGTGGTTAGTTCATTCCTTTTGCAGTGTTGCCTTTGTTGTTCACCTGCGTAAAATCTCCCCTTCAAGAAATGACCACGATACCCACATGAAAGGCTACACAGATGTGACCTTTTACCTCTATTTTCAGGGGTGTCTTTTTAGCCGTTTTAAAATTGAAAAGGAATGGTTTGAGAGGAAACCGTATTCAAGTTTAGTTTATCAATTAAAGTGGAAGAGAAGGCTTTCGTCCCTTTCTTTTCAGCTCTGTGTCCTGAGCTAAACCACAGCCGTCCCCTCAGGGGAGGCCACTGCCACTCCTGAGTAAGCAAGATTAGCTTTTCACAGGATAAATGTATGCATTTTCTACAACACAAATTTTTTTTATAATAAACAAGTCTAGGAAGTAGATAGATATTAAATTTTAGTCACTTTAAAAAATATTAATGGACATTGAAGAGTGGAAACTATTACATGTTTATTGATCTGAGGCACTGTTTCAGAGATGGCGTGGGAAATGAAAGGCACTTGTATTGAGTTAGTAGGTGAAAGACTTATCTCTGCCTCCTGTTGACTGAGCAGGTGTAAACCTCCTTTTTTTTCATCTATAATGTAGTCGATAATACCTGTTTCTGAAGGTTGTCGTGAAGGTTAAATGAGATGTTATACAGAGCAGAGTCTTGAAGGCTGGTAATTAAATGTATCACTCCCCAGGTACTAGGGCCAATCACCATACCGTAAAATCCCTAAAAGTAGGGATATGTCCCTGCTTCGTAAGATCTCTGGTGCCTATTACCAGGCCTGAAATACAAGAACTGACACGTTTTGCTGAGAGAATGCATAAATGGATGAGAAAATGATTGTGTAAATGAGAACTTAGAATGCAAGGGCATTAGAAACAGTACAGTAGATTGAAACATGGCAACTATTTACTCTTGAATGTATACTGTTTACTTTGTATGTGATAAAATATCTACTTTCCTATGGAGCTAGAGTAGAATGGGAAGGTGTTGGAAGGGAACCAGAAAAGCCTGATGATTCTACCACTAAACAGGTGAAAGAACGCAAAACGAACTAGTTTGTCTAGGGTTTATAATCCTCATCTATAAAATGAGGACTTTGCACAAGATATTTAGCATGCCACCTACTCTTCCCTTTGAGAGTTCATGAAGCCTGTATCCTTTTGAAGGGTGCCAAAATTTATGGTGAGAAAGCATATCAGGAATACCAAGGGAATTAGTCCTAATTGCTCTCATTTCAACCTTCAGATCTCCAGTCTCAATGTCGCTCATGAACAGATTTCAGCAAACAGGTTTGCACGATAAACAAGCAAACATGTAGGAAGACAGAGACACTTTGCATATGGATTCAGTTTTAAAAGAAACTGAAAAATAGAGTAAAATGTGCTTAATTAGCACAGATTATGAAAAAAGATAAATGTGTTAATTAATCACTCATCTTGATTATCGAAATGTCATACCGATATATGCAACATTACAGATACCCAAAGTTAGAAAGAGATATTTTGCCACCTACCTCCACTTCTGAAAAACTACTCCAAGTTTTTAATGTAATTTGCAAGTGATGTTTCCACTGCGATGTGAGTGCTCTGGTGTTCTTATTAAAAGCCTGAGAATTATTCTGATATTATAGTGTTCTGAGCTTTAAAAAAATTACCTTAATTTCATTTTTCTCTTTCACCTTCTAATTATTCTATTACTCCTTTCTAGAATACCTACTTTTTGCTTCTATCAGAGATGTATTGTTCACGTGGTGATGTTGCTGAGAAATCGGAGCTTCAAGGACTAAAACTTCCTCGTCCAAGGTGCAGTAACCTAATTCAGCAGCTGTAGTAGAACAGGAAAGCAGCGTGAGGCCGAGAAAAGGTTACACAGTGGAAAGTTCGTGCTGGCAAATACCAATTCACACCTGTTTCAGGCCTACGGACAACATCAGGGGTGCTGTTTAAATGGACTCCGTGTGCAATTTATCCATTGTTTGGAATCATTGAAATGAACTACACTGATTCTTCTCCTTGGCAATTATTCCAATTATGCGGATGCACCATTTATCAGGCTGCTGATTAAGTGTGTTTAGTAGCAGGCACCTATAAAGGACTGTGAAGAAATACAGAAAAGTGACATTCACACTTTCTAAGGTTTCTCTTGCACTCGCTAATGTCTTATGCTATATGGAGAGCAGCATAGAACATTCTATAGAAAAATACTGCAGAGAGTAAGGTTTAGGAAATGATGAAACATTCCACGTGAATACATTGGAATTTCAAATGTCAGCAGGAGGAAAGATAATTTAGGGTTGGAAACATCTGCTCTTCTTGGTATTGGATATTTAAATCTGTAATTTTCTAATTTTAAGAAGCTTTTTTTTCTCTGAGAAAAGGGTAAAATGTTCTCTAAACTGCTAGCTTAAATTTATTAGGAGAGTACACAAAGACAGCCTACTATAAATCAACTAGCATCATATGCTACTGATCTAAACAGAGAAAACATATTTGTTGCTCCCCAATATGATACTCCAGATCATCAGACAAAATATTTGATTCTTTTTCATGTTAAAATTAGTTTTGAAATATGCAAATTTTAATTTTTATTAGAATTATTTTATAGGCCAACTATATTCCATTGAATATCTGATTTCCCAGGTTATTTCTATTGAAAATCAAATATGTAATGAAACATTTTTAGTTTTTTTAAAGATTTTACTTATTTATCTTTAGAGGGGAGGGGAAGAAAAGAGGGAGAGAAACATGAATGTATGGTTGCCTCTTGTGTGTCCCCTGCTGGGAACTGGCCTGCAACCCAGGCATGTGCCCTGACTGGGAATTGAACCATGGTTGTTTGGTTCCCAGGCCCACACTCAATCCACTGAGCTACACCAGCCAGGTGAAACATTTTTATAAATAAATTAATTAATTTTAAAATCAACTGAAAAAAATAGTGAATTCAAATACATATAAACAGAACTCAATTGTGAAATACAAAATGGAGATAATATTTTAAATATGATAGTAATATTTTACTATAATATTGATTCATAATACTGACTTAGACAGACTATGGGTTAATTTTTATTTCTTTCTCTACTGGACATGAGATGTAAAGCTTTTGATAGGATGATTAAACTATTTGAAATTTAGTAAAATAAAACACATTAAAGAAACTTTATGTCAATAAACTTATACTTATCCCCCATATTTGACTCTAAAATAGGAAACAAACAAAATATTTGAAATAAAAATAGCAGCATGTTAAATAATGAATCCCTTTGAAGTTAACCTTCAGACCAGGTAAACTGAAATATCTCGTCCAGATTACAGGTGTAAACCTAAGCAAAACTATGAAAAGATTTTAAGCTTATTCTTTCTCCAAAACTTCTTCCTCTGTCAAGTGCCTTCTGTCATTTTCTAACATAATTTTTATGGCCAAGTTTCCTTTTACTTGTCTAGAACCGTGAAGTGGCAAGACTTTACTCTACCCATTAGCTAACATGTTAAGCTGCCACAGTTTTATGGATGTTGACAAGTGACGTCATTCTCCTGGGTAAGAGACAGAGGACACCTTACTACTCATCATAATAGCAGTAGTTAGTCTACCATATTTTTAGGCTGGTTCCCTGAGCTATAATTCCCACAAGACAGCATGAGGAGGGCCACGTAATACCTACATTCATAAATGAGATTCAGGAAATGAACCCTGTTTTCAGGCAACCTGAGTCCTTTGTGCTGGACAGTGAACGAGCCTGCCTGTCACTCCAGAGAGAGACACTAATCCAGCTTCTCAAGACTGTAAGCCGATTTTTCCTTTGCTCTAGATGGAGATGTTATTGCCATCGTCCTTGGCTGTTCACTATACAATTACATTTGAAAATATAGTCTGGAACAAAGGGTAGTCAGTGCCTCTGCTCATAAGATGTGCAGAAACACAAGAGACCCATAAAGTGTTGTCTGTCAATATCTGCTCATGCAAATGAAAGCAAAATTGCTGGTACAGGCATGATCTTTAATGTTCTCTAATTTGTAACTTAAAAAAAATCATATGTGATCTTCAGAATTCTCATTATTAACACATTATTTGTTGTATATCTTAGAATAAATAAATAAATATCTTAGTATATCATAGCCTAATGATTAGAAATGTCATCATGAGACATGTGCAGTATTTTTGAGCGGACTCTTTTATATGCAAAGTTAACTTACATCCCTGGAGACTGAGTAAATTGGAATACATATGAGAATCCTTAAGCTTGATACCATAATTAGATAGCAATAATTTCCTTTTTAACAAGACTTTTATTATACCAGCCAATCAGTTTCAACCACTAGCCATTTAGGTAGCAGGCCAATGCACCAAAATCAAAAGAAAATAATAAACAACTTTACTTGACTGATTTGATTATACTCTCTTCATTTTCTTTGATAATGTTTTAGGCATTATAATTAGCCAAATAAACAACTGCACTAGATTTCTCTCTACGTAAATAATTAAAAGCCACCATAAAGTGTGATAAGCTAAAAAGAACATGGATTTTTGGAGACATAAAGACCTGAATTTGATTTCCATCTCTGTGAAGTAGTTGCATGACATTAGATAATAATTTATGGTCTTTTCTGAGGTTCATTTTCCTCAGTAATGATTGCTTGAGAGTGCTACGAAAAGACGTAGTTAAGTAATATTTGCAAAGTGCATAATGTGGTAGTTGACAGCTAAGATCTCTATTTTTTCTTCTTTCCTTTGTCTATGACATATTTTTCTAGATGTGGATGCATAATCTTCCTGTTTTCTAGCTGGTTGTGTAAGCACCTAGTCATTTTGGTTTGATTTTTTACTTTCTGTGAAGCTGTGTGATGCTCCTTTGATTACTCAAATACAGGGAACCAATTTGTTTCTTGAAAATCTTGCAATTTACTTGTCATTCAACAAACATGGGAGAGCAGATATATGTAACTAATGACCAGAGACAACAAGAAGAGAACAGAACTTTGGGCCATAAAACAGAGGTTAAATTATATAAAAGAAACAAAAAGAGCAAAAAAGTGAAAATAAAAATGAGAACAATCAGAAGAAAGAGGAAAATCGGCCCAAAGGAACAGAGTACATAGTCTATAAAGAAAATTACACTAAAACACATTTTTACCTAAAATTATTCTTGGATTTGAATTATTTCCCAGGCGACCTTGCAAGGAGCTTCCCTATTAAAATGCACCACTGATTTGAACACTTAAAATGGTTAAGATAGAAAATTTATGTAATGTGTTTTTTTTACAACACAAAATTGTTCTAAAAGAAAAATTGTTGATTTTTTTGTAGAAGTGACAAAAATTTGGTCATTTTTGGCAAAGTGGTATAACAGGTTATTAAACTGATAATGTATAAACTCTTGAAGAGAGAAGCGAATGCTTATGTCCATTGTGGGTTTCATCAGAACAAATTGTTTCAACTCTCCCCTGTGAGCTCTCTGACTAGCAGTGTTGCTTTCCCTTCATCGTTAATTACTCTCAGGACTATCATCTCTTGCATCATGGTGGTAGCTCTCTCTAATTCATTGATAACTTTGAAAGTTGATTCTCAAGATTTCCTCTCTACTCCGATATACTGTGTGACTATCATACCCATGGACATGCACCAGGGTAGCTCTCCTGAAGTGGGAAGTGAAGTCGACTGACAGGGCCAACTCCTGCCCCTTTGAACCAACCACCACCTTTGTGCTAAAGCCAAGCTTTTTCCTGTATGATAAGCAAAGAATGAGATGGAAAAATTATTAATGAAGGCTACAACCCTGAGAGGTGAGACTCATCTGGGCAACTTTAACCCAAGGACTTCTCATTGGTCTGCCTATGGCTTTGTTAGAACTACAGTGTAATCTGAAATTCTCCCAATTCAATTTTCTTTTCTTTCCCTTTTTGTGACTGCATCTGATATAAATTTCTCTTTGCCTACCACTGCATACTTCCCCTTCTGTTTCATGAGGAATTTTTCCAATAAGGCTTTTTTATTTCTAATGTAGTGACTTTGACAGCATGTGAGTCATGTATGTGTAATAGAGTAAATCATTATTTGAAAATTTAAAAACACTTTATCCAGTAAAATGATATATTACAGCCCCTTTTCTTTTGCCTTTGCAGTTCTTTCCACTGAGTGTGGGGTATATTTCTCCATTCTATTAATATTGGGCTTTTTTGTGTGACTTGCTTTGACCAATAGAATATTGGCAGAAATGACAATGTGCTCATTTTGGACAGAGTTTCTGAATCACTAGGTTTTTCTACTTGCTCTCTTGTGCTGCTGCCATTCTCCATAAGAAAACTATGTGCTGGAAAGTCATTAAACCAAAGAGGAGAAAAGAGACATATGTAGGATTCCTGATTGGAAACCCAAGTCTTGAACCAAGTGTAGTCAATGCACAGCCCAAAGGAGAGCCTTGCCATATCTCTCTACAGAGATATGAGAGAGAGAAGAAATACTTATTGTTTAAGCAAATAAATTTTAAAGGGTGATTTATTATGCAGTATTATCTAACACCATGAAATGACTTAGTCTAAGAGACATCAAACCTTGATTGCAATTATAAGCATTAATTTAATTTAATTTTATCAATTCAGTCTCCTCCTCAGTCACTGAAAGTGGCTATCACCTGGAGTAGTATCACATTTAAGATATTTAATTCTCATATATCTTTTTTTTAATCACAACTCTTATGGCTCCAGCTGCCACCTATATTCTAGAACTCTAGCTCCAGAAATGAATACCTATTATTCAATCTCATGAATAACTTCTAAGACCTCCTTTCCTAGATGGAGGAAAGTAAGGGCATTTGGGGTTTTCAGGGCCAGCATTCAAATGGGAAGAAAAAAATGAATTCATATTGGTCTTATATTTGTCCTTTCATCCTCCCAGGACATTTTTGACTCACCTTCAAAGCACAGAGGTTTAGCAGAAATTACAACAGAGCTGGTAAGCCCGTGTCATTACTGAGACTCCATCAGCTTGGCTAATACTATCTCACCTGCCTTGGAGATCCCCAGAGATTCTGCCCCACTCAACTTATGTCTACACAAGCTGCTTTTCCAGATGAATGGCTGGTCTTAGCTCATGCTACACAACTTCCTCAATTCTAGCAAACAAGCAAAAGCTGGCTTCAGTGAGCCCCAGGCCAGGCACCAGAAGCAGCCTGCTTAGAGTCACAGCTTGGCTTTGCCTGAGAATCTCCAAGCCCAGCACAGGCAGCAATTATCTCAGATTGTTTTACAGCTCATGCAGGGTGCTGTGGATAAAACTCAGGTGGGGGCTGACCTTGGCCTGCACCACCTGGGAAACCCCAGGGCTAATGCATCTAGTGGACAGCTACAGATTATGTTGGTGCACCACCACCCTGCCCCTGCACAGCTGAACCTCCAGAGTGGGTAGAAGTTGGTGGTCAGTGGTCATAGCCAATCCTTGCAGCTGGCTGGCCTGGGTAAATCCCTCCCATTGATCTGCCAATAGCAATCAAGTCTAAATTACAATAGGATGGTATACTTAGCCCACATAAAGGGCACACCTTCAGTATCCAGGTCGGATGATAGAGGAGGCTGTGCCACTGGACCCTATATGACATATGCTACATTAGACCACAATACCGAGACATGGAGTCAAAGCACCTCTACCTAATACATAAAAACAAACATGGGGAGGCTGCCAAAATGAGGAGACAAAGAAATATAGCCCATAAAAGAACAATCAAAACTCCAGAAAAAGAACTAAATAAAATGGATATAAACAATCTATCAGGTGCAAAGTTCTAAGCACTAGTTATAAATATGCCCAAGGAACTTAAAGAGGACCTCAAAAGCATAAAAAAGATCCAGTCAGAAATGAAGGATACACTCCCTGGTTGGTGTAGCTCAGTGGATTGAGTGTGGGCTTGCAAACCAAAGAACTGCCAGTTTGATTCCTTAGGGCACATGCCTGGCTTGCAGGCCAGGTCCTTAGTAGGGGTGCTCGATAGGCAACCACACATTGATGTTTCTCTCTCTCTCTTTCTCCTTCCCTTCCCCTCTCTCAAAAAATAAATAAATAAAATCTTTAAAAAAAGAAATGAAGAATACACTAACAAAAATAAAAAACAATTTAAATGAAAACAACAGTAGAGTGGATGAAGCTGAAAACCAAATCAACAATTTGGAACATAAGGAATCAAAAGACAATCATTCAGAACAACAAGAAAAAAGAATCCATAAAATGAAGATAGTATAAGCAGCCTCTGAGACAACTCCAAGAGGTCCAACATTCGCGTCATAAGGGTGCCAGAAGGAGAGGAGAAAGAGCAAGAAACTGGACATCTATTTGAAAAAATACTGAAAGAAAACTTCCCTAATTTGTTGAATGCAATAGACATGCAAGACCAGGTAGCACAGAGAGTCCCAAACAAGATGGATTCAAAGAGGCCAACTCCAAAATACATTATAATTAAAAGGCCAAAAGAAACTATGCAGGTTAGAAGGGATTGGCATGAAATATCCAAAGTCATGAAAAGCAAACACCTATAGCCAAAACTTCTTTACCCAGTAAAGCTATTATTTATGTTGAAAAATCAATATAATTTATCATAATAACAGATTAAAGAAAAAAACAATTATTATTTAAATAGACAAGAAAAGGGCCAAGATTGAGGAGTAGGTAGACACACTGTGCCTCCTTGCACAACCAAAATTAAGGACAACAAAAATTTAGAAACAAACAAAAAAACCAGAACTGACAAAATTGAACTGTCTGGAAGTCCGACAACCATTCATTCAGACTGGTAAGAGGGGAGAAGAGAGTGGCCAGTGAACAGGAGTCGTGGCAGGAAAAAGTGGTGGCTGGTGGACCAGGGAATGCAGGCAGCGGCTGGCAGACCCCAAGCACAGGGAGGCAATGAACAACCCAGGGAGGCACGCAAGGCCACTGGCTGACCACAGACACACATTTGCTCACAGATAAACCATGTGAAAATGAGGAGTGAGACAGACCACTCAACCCAGGGCCCCAGCATTGAGAAATAAATCCTAAAAGCACTGATTGAAAACACTTGTGGGGGTTGAGGTGCTGAAAGAGACTCCCATCCTCACAGGAGAGTTCATTGGAGAGACTCACAGGGTCCTAGAATGTACACAAGCCCACCCACCTGGAACCAGCACCAGAAGGGCCCAATTTGCTTGTGGGAAGTGGCAGAGAAGACTAAAATCCAAGAGAGAGTGGAGGAAGCACCATTGTTTCCTCTCTGATTCCCCCCACATACAGTGTCACCACCAGCAAAAGGTGTTTCCCCACACTGGTGAACACCTAAGGCTCTACCTCTCACTACATAACAGGTGTGACCAGATCCTCCCCACCAGAAAAAATGGCTCAAATGAAAGAACAGATCAAAGCCCCAGAGCCAACACTTTTAAGAGACCAAGAGATAGCCAAACTATCAGATGCTCTGTTCAAAGCACTGGTGATCAGGATGCTCACAGAAATTGGTTGATTTTGGTCACAAATTAGATGAAAAAAAAATGACAGCTACATAAATTGAAATGAAGGAAAATGCATAGGGAACCAATAGTGATGGGAAGGAAACTGGGACTCAAATCAATGGAGTGGGCCATAAGGAAGAAAGAAACAACCAAACAGAAAAGAATGAAGAAACAAAACTTCAAAAAAGTGAGGAGAGGCTTAGGAACCTCCAGGACATCTTTAAACATTCCAAAATTTGACTTATAGGGGTACCAAAAGGGGAAAAGGAAGAACAACAAGTGGAAAACTTATCTGAACAAATAATAAAGGAGAACTTCCCCAATCTGGCAAAGACAATAGACTTCCAGGAAGTCTGGGAAGCTCAGAGAGTCCCAAAGGAAGTTGGATACAAGGAAGAACACAAGGAGGGAATTCTAGAAGCAGCAAGAGATAAGGGGACAGTCACCCACAAAGAAGTTCCCATCAGACTGTCAGCTGATTTCTCAAAAGAGACCTTGTAGGCAAGAAGGGGCTGGAAAGAAGTATTCCAATTCATGAAAGGTAAGTACCTACATCCAAGATTGCTCTATCTAGCAAAGCTTTTCATATAGAATGGAGAGGCAGATAAAATGCTCCTCAGATAAGGTCAATTTCAAGGAGTTTATCATCACCAAGCTGTTATTATACAAAATGTTAAAGGGACTTATTTAGGAAAAAGAAGATAAAAAACAGGAACAGTAAAAAGATAGCAAACTCACAGTTATTAACAACCACACCTAAAACAAAAGCAAACTAAGCAAACAACTAGAACAGGAACAGAACCACAGAAATGGAGATCACATGGAGGGTTAGCAACAGGGGAGTGGGAGGAGAGAGAGGAAAAGGTACAGAAAATAAGTAGCATAGACGGTAGGTAGAAAATAGACAGGGGGAGGGCAAGAATAGTATGGGAAATGTAGAAGCTAAAGAACTTATGACACATGGACATGAACTAAAGGAGGGAATGTGGGTGGGAAAGGGTGTGCAGGATGGAGGGGAGTGAAGGGGGAAATGGGACAACTGTAATAATATAATCAATAAGATATATTAAAAATAAATAGATAAGGAAAGCACTCAAAAAATTCAAAGTACAAATAAAATATAATTAAATAAAGATAAAATACAGACAAATATAATTAAAATTCAGAAAACTAGCAGTAGAAGGTAACTTTTTCAATTTATTAAATATATATGCATTTGCATATTTATTATACATGCATACATATATATGTATATTTGAAATTAAATATACTTCTTTCAGATCTGCAGACTAATTTCTTCCCCTATATTGGGCAGGATTTCAGGCTACAAGGGCAATATACAAATCTCTATAAAACTATATGAATATTAAAATATAAAATTAAACAACTTCAAATTAAAATGGCATAAAAATTAATACTCTAATGTTCATAGCAGCACAATGTACAATAGCCAAGTGCTGGAAGCAACCTAAGTGCCCATCAGCAAATGAATGGATCAAAAAACTATGGTACATTTACACAATGGAATTCTATGCAGGAGAAAGAAAGGAGGAGCTCCTGAACCTTTGTGACAGCATGGATGGAACTGGAAAGCATTATGCTAAGTGAAATAAGCCAGGCGACAAAAGACAAATGCCATATGATCTCACTTCTAACAGGAACCTAATCAACAAAACAAAAGAACAAGGAAAATATAACCACAGACACTGAAATTGAGAACAAGCTGACAGTGATCAGAGGGAAGAGGGAAGAAAATTTCAGGGGGAAGGGTGAAGGGTTTTCAGCAACAATTATAAAGGACACATGGACAATAATATGGGGGGTGAAAAAGGGGGAGGGAAGTGGGGAGGGATGTGGTGTTTAACTGGGGTGGGCATAATAGACAGAAAACTGTCCTTGAACTACAATAAAAAATCAATTGACTATAAAAATTAATAGTTAAAAATAAATGTAACAAAAATTTAGAAAAGTCTTTTTTCTAAAAATTAAAATCATCAATTCCCAGTCAGGGCACATGCCTGGGTTGCAGGCCAGTTCCTTGCTGGCCAGTTCCCAGCAGGGGATGCACTAGAGGCAACCATACATTGATGTTAAGAAAAAGAAGAAAAAATTAAAATCATTGGTGATAACAATTGGGTTAAGAGAGGTTTAAATAAATATAGAGATATACCATGTTGATGGATTGCCAATTTTTCTGCCCTTACATAAATTTAGCACAGTTACAAATAAAATTATAGTAGGCTTTTTAAAAATAGAAATTGACAAGCTGATTCTAAAATTTATATGAAAATACAAAGGACCTAGATTAGCAACAAAAAAATTTAAAAGAAAAACAAGATTGGCTAACTTACGCTATATTAAATCAAGAGTTAATATTAAGCCATCATGTATAAGACAGTGTGGTATGGCATAAACACAGATATGCAAGAGAATAAAGAGTCCATTAATAGACTGATGCTTCTATGTGCCACTGATTTTAAACAAAGGCATCAAGCCACTTAATAAGGAAAGTATTTTTAATAAAAAATGGGCTTTAACAATGAGATAAACACATGGGAAAAATAATGAACTTCAACATCTCCCATTATACACAAAATTTCATTTGTCCTAGACTATAGATCTAAATGTAAATGTTACAGCCATAAGCCTTCTAGAATAAAACAAAGGTCAATATCTTTATAATTTTGAGGTAGCCAAAGGTTTCTTAAGAACACTGTCAATTTTAGGGAAAAAAAGATGTTTGGGATATTCATCAGAGTTTAAAATTTCTACTTATTGAAAACATTTTTAAGGCAATGAGTAGACAAACCATAGCCTAGGAAAAGTATATGCACTAGTCTATTTCCTAGTAGATATATATCTAGAATATATTTAAAAATCATGGCAGGTAGACAGTATTAGGGCAAAAACACCAAGAAAAATAAGAGACAAAAACCTAACTAAAGAAGACCTTACTAATGAAGACATATGGATGATAAATAAGCACGTAGAAAGGTAAACATCACAAAGCATCAGGGAAATACAAATTAAAATCACAATGACATACATGCCAAACTCACTAGAATGCCTAAACCAAAAAAAAAAAAATTACATTATCAATTTTAGAAAAGATTAGGTACAATATAACCCTAAAAGTCTTTCTCTTGCCACTTTCCAATCATTGCCTTCTCCAAAGCTAATTATCAAAATAGCTAACTTTTTAAAAACCTTATAATATCAAGCACGGGCAAAGAAGGAACAACTGGAACTCTCAGATCCTGTCAGTAGCCATGATAATCACTGAAGTAAATTTAGAAAACTGTCAATATTTTCTAAAGCTGAATATAGGATTATCTTATTACCCCACAATTCCACTTCTGCTTAGCAGCCATACATGCAAATGTGCACCAAAATAAATGTACGATTTTCCTAATGGCATTATTTATAATAGCTACAAATTGGAGTTATCCCAAATGTTCTTTAATATTAAAATGAATAAATGAATTTTGATATATTCAGAGAATAGAAAATAAAAATAAAAATATGTGAATACTATTGAGTTATTGATATATATATATTC
The DNA here is from genome assembly GCF_021234435.1 of Artibeus jamaicensis. Taxonomy (NCBI): domain Eukaryota; kingdom Metazoa; phylum Chordata; class Mammalia; order Chiroptera; family Phyllostomidae; genus Artibeus; species Artibeus jamaicensis. The sequence goes on from NW_026521486.1 coordinate 28,685,577, forward strand.
TTATGTAAATATTGAGCAAAAAAAAAACCACTGTATAATACCTTCTGCATACCTTTATTTATATATAGGTAATGATAAAAGTCAGAAAAGTAATTGGCTCCAAGGCTGAATATGACTGAAGTGTATGACAAGAGGGGGTGCTTACATTGTAAGAATTTATCAAACTGTAGTTTAGAATGTGTGCAATTGATTTATGCTGCACCTCAAAAATGTTTACAAAACAGTGAAAAGGAAGGGAGAAGGCATTGAGTAATAGCTGCTTTATTGTCTTTTTGACACACAGTTTTGGGACCTGCATACCCCAATTTGTCCCTCTACCTTTCATTATCTGTCTATCACCCACCATTTAAGCATGCCCGGTTTGATAAACTTTTCAACTTTTTCTTGGTTTTTTTATTAGGTCTTGTTTTCCTGAGACTTGTTTTGTCTTTTGTAGGTGGTTTTGGAATCCTGCAAATAGCCTTCTAGGTCTATCTCCTAAAACCTTGCATAGTAGACATTACCAAGGAGCTGCCCAGCTCCAGAGTCACAGGAAAAAGCCACAAAGATGAAAGCTTAGATAAACATTTTTTTAATTCCAATTTTGGCTGGAACCTGATGCTCAACCTAATATTTACTGTCACCTGAAAAGAGTGAATTGCAACTTTTGTCAAGTTGCGTTTTCATGGGAAATCCTGATGCCTATTCTATTAGGATGTGTTAACTACTCTAACTAATGGACCATAATCTGTATAATGTCTTAAGCACAAGGAGAAGTTTATATTTTATTCATGTAAGAGTCCAAGGTTGTAACAGGTTTGCCTTGGGGAGTGGTTTGTGCAATTCTTCAGGGAGCTTGAGTGGTTGAGGACCATGTAGTTTAAAAGGTCGCTTGGAATTGAAATTCATAGAATTTCATAGAATGGGTGCGGACAAGGCCTGAAAGTGCTTAAAACATTAACTCTACTGGCCACCTATTAGTAAGAGCTCAGTCATATTGCTACACTGAAGGAAAATGTAATCCAGTTTGGTTCTCAGGAAGAGAGGAAAGTGTGGATTTTGGTAAAATCAGTCACTTCATCAGACCTAGGAAGCATATAATGCTGTTGGAGATTTCAAATATAAATATCTGGTGACATTTAAAATTATCTATAACCTTTGGGCAGAGAGACATAATGCCTTGGATTTTTTTAGCCTTCTCTTTCATCTATGATACAAGCCAAAACCACTTTGTAAAGAAGGTCCAAATAAAGGACAAATTTCAGAGAGTTGATTGAATCAGTGATTTATTTTAGAATCTATCAATGTAATTAGAATGGAGGGAAAAAAGCCACATTTTCATGAAATCATCAGAGCACAAATTATAACCACTGGGAGATCATTTTAAGATTGGTAGGAATTGTAGACATGGGGTCCATTATTTGTGAACCCCTTGATCTAAAGAAATAGGTAACAACATATGCACTATTATAAGCATGGTTAATGCTGCCGTACAGGCAGCTTAACCTCCAGTTCTCAGCTGGATTCCCTTTAAAGCTGGAGACTGCTGTTGCTTCATATAATGACTCCCTACTTTTTTTTCACTTGTTTCCATTTCAGCAGTTACCATTTTTATCTTGGCCCTCATAACTTCACACATGGATTATTTCAACAGACTCCTAGCTGCTTTCCCTCAATTCAGTTTCGTGCCAATCCATTTTTCATAGTGCTTACAAAATTAATCTTCCTGAAACACTGTTTCATTACATCTCTTTTTTCTTCCAGAATGATGTGGTTCCCAGTTTCTTACTGAATCAAACATAAGGCTCTCCACTTTTCTCCTTTTGAATCCTGCTCTCATCAGCTTAATGTGTCTTTATGGACCCTTGACATAGCCATGCGATCCTGTGTTCTCCATATGACATGTTCACTTCTGTCTGTGCCTTCCACTCTTGCATTGTGTTTTTCTATGAAGCTCTCCTCATCTTTCCAATGTGTCTTACTTTTTACTCAGAGTAATCACGTATTTATCTTTTCTACTTCTTTTTTATTTGGCACATTCTAGCAGATATTTACTCTTAATTTACACTTGAATTTCACTAATCATTGCCTAGTTCCCAATTGTGCATCACTGTTTCACATGAAGGAGGAGGCTGTGTATATACGCTTATGATTCTTGTTAATAGGAGCATGCGTTCCAATTTTCTTGTGTGTCTTCACAATTCATAAAACAACACATTATATGCAAAAAATTGGCCTGTGTAATACAGATTTATGTAGGAATACTTTAGTTTATTTTCAATCCACCTTTCTGAAAGAAGACTTAGCTTATGAAGTTCTATGGACTATGGTAATAGAACATAAATTATAAGTGTCTGAGAAAAACAGAGTTAAGAAAAAAGTTCTGAAAAATAATGTACTGTTAAAGCTCTAATAAATTTGATCAGAGCAGATTCCAAATTTGGCTTCAGGCCTTCTGGTGGTCAACGAGTAGAAATCCTTCACAAAGCAAACTATTTGCTCAGGAGTAGTATTCGGTTGGCCAAGAAGTTCGGGATTTTTTTTGTTGTTATTGCTTTGTTTTTGTTTTGTTTTGTTTTTTGTAAGACGGCTCCACTAGCATTTGGTGGTCTCTAACTTCTTTGAAAACAATTTTGTTAGATTGTACTATGGCAGCTGTCATAACAGTGTGCATTTACAAAAACATCAAAATCGGTGAATTTTTGTGTGGCCATTTTAATATTGAAGATGGAAGAAAATATGCAACATTTTTGGCGTATTACATTTTACTATTTCAAGAAAAGTAAAACCGTGGCTGAAATGACAAAAAGAGAGATCTGTGCAGTGTATGGAGAAGTTGCTGTGACTGATCAAGTGTGTCAAAAGTGGTTTGTGGTTTTGTACTACAGATTTCTCGCTGGGCCATGCTCCACAGCTGGGTACACCAGTGATCAAGTGGAGACATTAATTGAGAACAATCTATGTTGTACCACATGGGACATAGCCCACTTACTCAAAATATATAAATCAATAAAGTTATTGGTGAAAATGAAAACTCTGTGTTTTATTTTACAGAAAAAATAAACAGACTTTTTTTGGTTAACCCAACATATTTAACTAGTGTTTCTTATAACCAGCCATAGTCATATGTTTATAACTATTCTTAGCCCAATAAATTTAGACCATTTCTAGTATTCAACTTCTGAACAATGAAAAGGAGCTGAATCAGACAGAAGAATATTTTAAAAACTGAGAAGCATGTTGGAGCAGAGCTCACTAATCTTCTAAGCATTCTCGCTGGAAGGAAGCTGACCAATTGCTCACAATCAAAGTGCACAAAGTAGTCCAACACCGAGTTGGCTGTAAGGCAAAAAAATGACCCAGTGAACAATTATCTTTGTAATTTTAAAGCCAAGAGAGACTTTTAGGAAAGAGAGATTTATTTTTAACCTACTGTTAGTACTTATTCAACTTGTATGACCTTTCTTCCAGTGTTCATTGCTAAGTGTGGCTGAAACTGACTGTCTGCATTATATATGGCTCTTTTTTTTTGTTACCAAGAAAATCCTGATTATGTGCAGAGATCCAATGTAACAGTTAAAAATACTTGCCATCCAGACTAGACTCCCTTGCAGTTGGGATGATATATGGCATGTTTCCAATGAGAGGTAACTTTCTAGGAAACTCTCACTTTCCTAATATAGGTAATGCCCTTTGCGTACCTCTTTTCCTCCACGTAGCTGGAATATAACCATGATGTCTAGAGGAGAGGCAGTCACTTGACAGCTTTGAGACCAGAAGAATGAAGATCAAGGCCTCCACTTACACACTGGAGACAAAGACAAAAAGGCCATGTCTCTGTGGCAGTTGTCAAGCCACTGCATGAGTCCTAGACTGCCTACCTCTGGACTTCACTGGCTTTAAGACTTAGGTTTGAATTGAGAAAGCACCTTAGCCATATATGCCAATGGTTGAAGGTGGAGTGAGATTGGGTAGAAAAAAATCAGACCAAGCAACATGCGGCCAGACTCTTGACCTAACTATAGGGCTGACACTTGATGTTTAAGCCAGTACTGAATATGTAGTGCCTAATGCATCATGGGCAACTCAGATTTAATCTGAAATGTCAATGGTACCCAAAGGAGGGGCACATGACAGGTAAGGCATAAAAATTTTGCATCATAATCAGGTAAAGTGTTCAGTGTTTCTGATTAGAATTGCAGAAAAGAAAAACTAAATCTGTGTGCTTTAGCAGTTCCTATTGCAGGAGAAGATTGATAAAGTTAGGTGGATTCTTAAATTCACACTCTTAGCTAATCCCCTCAAGCTGGAATTCAGAGCAGAACCCCCTATTGCAGAGATGGACAACTAAAAGTATCCTGAGGCAAACAGCTTCGACACAATCAGTCTACATAGTAAACATGGAGACACAAGCTAATCGTGTTCTGCATTTAATCTTAAGGTGGAGTCTATCAATTTCCTGAAAAATTGGATGTGGGGTATAAAAGACAAATCTCAGGCACGTCCCAAGGTTCTGCCATTGAGGGATGGATATAATATCAACTATTCTGAGGAGGTTTAAGGAGGAGAGTTTTGAAAGGTAGTTTCAAAATCAAATTTGAACATATTGCAAATTTTTACATATAGCAACATACTTACTGTTATGTATCTGATCATTTGGAAGTTTTTATGTGTTTGATTGTGTTTTTATTTCTGCTGGTTCTCACTCATGGTGCTGTGTTGTCATGTACAAGGCATGTCCAGAAAATGTCCAGCCATTGTCAATAAAACAAGAGTGGTTTGCGTGACATCATTGTAACATGGCAGCCAAAGAGAGTGGACTGGAATGCACATGTGTGAACAATGAGAACTTCACTGTACCAGTCGGTGGGGGCAGTAGACACTATGAGCATGTGTAGTGTGTGGCCATAGTATTCAAACTGACTGGGCAAGGAGAACAATGAATCTGCATCAGTTTTTGCATTAAGCTTAACCATTCCTCTGTGGAAACTATTCAGGTGATTCAGAAGGCCTCTGCCAAGGGCAGCTGGTAACTGGCAGCTTCATCACTACAACATGCCCACTCATGCATCAAATATCCTGCAGAGTTTTTTTTGTTTTTTTTTTTAATGAAACACCAAATCACCCAGGTGACTTAGCCCTCTACAGCTCAGATTTGGTGCCCTGTGACTTCTGGCTTTTCCCAAAACTAAAATTACCTTTGAAAGGACAGAGACTTCAGACCATTGATGAGATACAGGAAAATACAACAGGACAGCTCATGGCAACTGGGAGAACTGTGTGAGGTCCCAAGTTGCCTACTTTGAAGGAGACTGAGAAGTCACTGTCCTAAGTACAATGTTTCTTGTATTTTTTTCAATAAATATCTCTACTTTTCACATTACATGGCTGTATACCTCCTAAACAGACCTCATCTATGTTCTAACATCTGAATGTGAGCTATGCTTTCTGGAAATTTATTTTCTGAGATTTTTTTTGGTGGAGGGTCTGAGCAAAAGCTGAATTTCTCTCATGAAGAGATGCATTTACTTCTGTTGGGTGTAAGTATTGCTACCAACCTTAAAATAAGACCAGTGAATATGAAGCTTAAGGGATTTTTGGAATCACAAAGGAAAGAGTGAATTAGTACAATATTAGAATCTGTGAGGGTTGATGTGTAGTGTTGCAAACTCAAGGGAGATATTTACTACCTCTTGTTGGCTCCAAAGTCAGAAAAAGAAAGCTTCTTTGTATTATTCTGTAAGGAAAATTCACCCCCTCACATCCCATTATGTCCTTTAAATTCCCAGCGTTCCAGGATCGCACCAGTGTTACGGAAAGTCTCTGTCTAGTCTTTGCTTTAGAAGCTGAATGACACTGGACTTTGACCTTTGTCTTTAAGGCAAAACTGGCTATAGTACTGAGTTACCTCCCTGGATTCCTTTTTTTAATTTAATGTTGCCTTCTTATATATGTATGTATCTTTTTACTAGACCAATGTTGCTTTTAAATATTTTTTTTAAATATGCAATATGCGTAGGTTGTTTTTTTTTAACCAAAGGATTGTAATTCAGAAGCAAACTCATAGACTTCTCAGGCCCCTTATTTTTTTCTAAAGATTATTGCTAGACTCAGTATCTGGACACTGGACACATGGTTAAATTACTTGTCTGTGTAATTAAAATAAGCTTTCATAGTACAGACTTAAAATTTTTAACTCACATAATAGATACTAACTTAAATAATGGTTGTGAAATTGTTTACTTCTAGCTTATAAATGACAAGATATGCTCAATGTGAGTGGAGTTTAATCTCGACTGTACTATTTGTCAAATTCCCACAGTTAAGAGGAGCATGCATTATAACTAATACATATTCTCAGTAACTTACTATGGCTTTAATAAGGTCAATTTCATCGTTAAATATATAATTGACATGAAATGGCAGAGTATCTTCGGAACTTGTTTCTGTGATAAAAACAGACATGCACTCTGGGACTGTCCATCTGGCATCTCCAGTGATAAATTAAAATTTGATTTTTAATGATCTCAATACTCATCATTAACAAGTATTTTTGGACTCAAACAAGGTAACTTTTGTTTTTCAAATTTAGAGTTCTCTTCCTTAACTTTTCAGTAAATGACTTTCAAGCTCATTAACTTCTCTCATGTATTTATATATGAGAAGAGAATATGTAAATATTCATGTGATGCGCTGTGTGCATCTTTCTATAGATTCGTGCTTAAATGACCTAAAACATAGCACTACAAACAGTGGGAAATATTCTGGTTATCTTCCCTGCAGGTTCTTTCTGCCGTCCTGGACCATCAAAATGATGGGTAGTAAAGCGGGTGGGTTGGTGTGGATGACCACTGAATGACCACCAAATGACCACCGAATGACCACCAAAGCAGATGTGATCTGCCATTGGACCACATTGTTTTAAACATGGTATACTCATTTTCATCTTTGTGGGTAAAATTCCTTTTCTAGAAACTTGAATTATCCTTTTGGTTATAATTCCATGTTTGTAAAGAATGTTCTTTTCTGTGTGAAGCTGATTATCAGAATCTCTCTCTTTTTTTGCCCTGTTTGCCACGGCTGCAGTCCAATGTGCCTGTGTGAACAGCATTAAATGTCGAACAATAGTTTTAAAAAGTAAATAGGAATATAATGTATTGGCCAAGGTCCAGCTCAGCCAAGATCAGTTTTTTCTTTGCATTGATCTAGAGATTCAATACTTGGATTATGATATGGCCTTTGACTTTTGGCTTTAAGCTCACAGAGCAAATTCATCTGTTGGAGGGACATTCAAACTGGAATTCGACCACTTCAGTGCTGGCCACCAGGTGGCAGATTTAAAAGTTATTCTATTAATAATGGAAAAAGTTGGAGCTATTTTCTTTAGTAATATCTGGACACCAGAGAGCTCCCAGCGTGAAAATTTTTGAATGTTCTTTAGTTTTGCTTTGGTTTTTGTGTGTGGATGTGAATAAAACCAGATATTTGGAATACTGGTGCCATCTACATACATAATATTGCCACTTCAATGCACATATTCAAGTTTTAAAAGAAGCATTGTTTTTTTAATGGTCCTTGATGAATTGACTGAGTTGCAGCAAAACCCAACATGGGAATGTCTAGGGTGATACACTGGATACACTCGGACCATTAAGGATGGACAGGGTCCGAAATGCAGAGGAGTTCAAAGCATTGCTGACGAAGAAAGGGTCACTAAATTGTCTGTACGTTGGTTTTCCCTTCTTTCCTAACAGCCAGTTTTCTCAAACATAAAAATGACTTCCAAGAAGCAACTCTATTGTTTTTTCTTAGGAAAGAAGGCAGTGGTGTTCAGACGGTGCTTGACAGCCTGGGTGACAAGCACCGGCCATCTGTGCTCTAGCAACACTGTTTGTATTTTTAATGTTTACACATACAGCAAAGATAATTAAAAATAACTATAATTAAAAATGATTATAACAAATTACTTTTCCTTCAACAGTAATATGTGTCTGTAACTTATAAGTTACTTAGTAAAGTAACCTTTATGGAGTCTAACAAGAAAGTAGTACAATTCCTGTCTTGTTTCTGAAAGTTTATAGATTCGGGGGAGGGAAGATTCTGCCTAACATAAAACCATTTGGCTTCAGCACTTCACAAACCATTAATAGTATAAGAATTATTTCTGTTTCCATAATGCAAGGTGATTTTTTTTCTCTGAAGAAAAAATTAAATGTTCCTTCTTTCTTTAAACATATGTAGCTTATTTCCTTAAACTCACTAGAGCAGAGGGAAAAGCAAACTTACCTGCCAGTAGAGTCTTCCATAAAAACAATTAAGTTGTTGAAAATCCCATCTGAAATTTGGAGAGACCATTCCCATCAAGAACAATACCCTTATCTGCCTTGTCAGAAATCTTGGAGCCTTTAAATATCCCCAAATTACCTTCTTTAAATAAGATGCTGGTAAATAACAGAAGTTGATTAGTCTTTTCACAGAAAGAATAGGGAAGTTGACACAATCTTTGTGGAAGAGATTAAAATTGAGCCAGAGGGTAGAGGTTAAGGGTGTGACCCTTTGAACTAGACTGCCTGGATTTTACTTCCACATCTCACATTTTCTAAGGATGAATTAATGCCACTTGTGTCTCAGTTTTCTCAGCTGTACCATGTAGATTATAAAAAGCTTATCTTGAGTTGCAGTGGTTAAGATAAAATGAGTTAATACACATAAATGCTTGGAGCAATGCATGGACATAGTGGATTTAATTGCAACAAATATTAGTTTATTTACGTTGTAGCTGGTCATCTGTGAGATGTGTCTTATGACTGTGCCTTTAGGTTTTAAATCCTCATACCACTAACATTTGCTAAATTACCTGCATCCTATTTATGTTGAATGGAGAAAACTAGAGTGATAGTCTAGTCACAGAACACGATGTCCAGGAGCCTGAGTGAGGCTGGGAGAAAAATTAACATTCTTCATGAGATATTTAACAATATTTTATTTTTATTTTTCCAGCTTTAGTGAGGTATGTTTATCAACATGAAATACATTTAAGGTGTTCAAAATGATGTTTTAGTTTATGTGTGCATGTGAAATGATTAGCACACTCAAGCTAAAATCGTATCCATCACCTCACATAGTTACTGTTGTATGTGTGTGCATGAAGAATGCTTACAATAGACTATTGCACATTTCAAGTACACAATACATGGTCATTAACTACGGTCACCATGCTGTGCATTAGGTCTCCAGAACTTACTTAACTTAAAACTGAAAGTTTATACTCTTTGACGAACATCTTCTCACACCTCCCTGTGTCACCCTCAGCTCCTGGGAGGCTTTTAAGATGTTTCTATGCATTTGACTTTGTTAGATTCCACATTAAGTGGAGAATGTTATGTGTGGCCTGAGAAGAATGTGTGTTCAGCTGGTCTTGGTTGGAACATGCTGTCTATGTCTGCTGCGCCCACCTGGTCTAAAGTCCAATGTTCCCTTACTGATTTCTGTCTGGATGATCTGTCTATTGTTGAAACTGAGTATTGAAGTCTCGAATTGTCCTATGTCTATTTATCCCTTTTGTTCCTTTAGTACTTGATTTACATATGCAGGCATTTCAATGTTCTATATTCTAGATAACTGACCCTTTTATCGTTATATAGTAAACTTTTTGTCTCTTGCTACAGATTTGATGGAAAGTATATTGTGTCTGACCTAAGTACAGCTACTTCTGCTTTCTTAGTTTTCCATTTGCATGAAATATCTTTCAAACTCCCTTCACTTTTATCTCTGCAGTAGGTCCTTAAAGCTGAAGTGAATTTCTTGCAGACATGTAGTTGGGTATTACTTATTATCCATTCCCACTTTATGTATTTTCATTGAAAATGTAACCCATTTATATTTAAAGTGATTATTGCTATGTAAGGACCAACTATTGACATTTTCTTAATTGTTTTCTATTTTGTATTTTTCTTGTCCTTGCTTCTTCCTCTCTTCCTTTATGATATGATGAATTTTAAAATATTTCTAAAGATTATATTTATTTTTAGAGAGAGGGAAAAGGAGGTAGAAGAGCATCAGTGTTAGAGAGAAACACCAGTCAGCTGCATCTTGCACACTCCCTGACTGTAACCAAACCAAGACGCGTGCCCTGATTGGGAATCGAATTGGTGACTATTTGCTTTGCAGATGACACCCAACTAATCGAGCTATACCAGGCAGAGCTGATGATTTTTTAAATGAATGCTCTGACTTCTTTCTCTTTTTTGTGTGTGTATTTGCTGTAGTTTTTTGGGGGGTGGGGGTTACCATGGTACTTGCATAAAGTATAGGTATATACAATTTATTGTTTTACATTACATTTATTTTTTACTTTATTTTATACACTTATTTTTTACTTGACATTTTAATATTACTTACCTATGAACGAAATAAAGTGTAGCTATAGCTATTTTCAATTATTTTGTCTTTTGCCTTTATATTGGAATCAAAAATGATTTACACACCACCATTACAGTGTCAGAGTATTCTGAATTTGAATATATGTTTACCTTTACGATAAGCTTTATACCTTCTTATGTTTTTATGTTACTAATCAGCATCTTTTGTCCTCAGCTTAAGGAACTGTGTTTAGTATTTAGTTTAAGTCCAGTCATAATGAACTCCTTTAGTTTTTGTTTGTCTGGGAAAGTATCTCTCCTTGGGTTCTGAAGGGTAATTTGACAGGTAAAGCATTCCTGGTAGTAGTTTTATTCTTTTAGCACTTTGAGTGTATCAACCTACTTCTCATTGCCTGAGGGTTTCTGCTGAGCAATTCATTGTCTTATGGAGACTCCACTGGATGTAATGAGTATTTTTTCTTTTACTGTCTTCACAACCTTTCTTTGTCTTTGATTTTTGACTGCTTGATTGTGACGCACCTCACTGAAATTCTCCTTCAGTTGTACCTGTTTGAGGGGACTTTTAAGCTTTGTATATGAACGGATGTGTATATTTCTTTCAAGATTTGGAAAATTTTTAGGCATTAGTTATTTTTTTTTATCCTTACCCAAGGACAGTTTTTTATTGCTTTCAGAGGTAAAGAAAAGAAAGAAAGGGTGAGAAAGAAACATCGGACATTGATGCAAGAGAGAAACATCAATTGTTTGCCCCCTGTATGCACCTGGACCAGGGATTGACCCAGTGACCCTGGTATATCCCGACTGGGAATCAAACCAGCAATACTTTGGTTATGGGATGACGCTCCCACCAGCTGAGTCACACCGGCCTGGGCTACCCATTAGTTCTTTAAATAACCTCTGCACCTTTCTCTCTTCTCCTAGGATTTCCATAATGCGTATATTAATTCTCTCGATGATATCCCGTAAGTCCTCTAGGCTTTCTTCATTCCTTTTATTTATGTTTTAATTTTTTCTCCTCTAACTAGATAAGATAATTTGAATGATCTGTCCTTGAATTCATGGATGTTTTCTTCTGGTTGGCTGAATCTACTGTCCATGTTGTCTCTTGAATTTTTGTTTCATTTATTGTATTCTTCAGCTCTAGAAATTTTTATTATGATTCCTATCTGCTGAACTTTCTTTTTATCATTTATTATTTCCCTGATTTTGTTGAATTGTCTGTGTTCTTGTATCTTGCTCAATTTCCCTACAACAATTATTTTAAATTCTTCATCAGACAATTTATAGATACCCACTTCTTTGTGATTAATTACTAAAAAATTATCTTATTCCTTTCTGGTGTCATGGTTCCTTGGTTTTGTAAGTGCCTTGAAGTTTTGCTTTCGCTGTCTTTGTCTTTGAAGAAGGAGAGGTCTCCACTTAATATTTACTAAGTGGCTTCAGGAGAAAAACACCTTCACTAATCAGAACGCCAACTAGGGATTCCAAAACTCTAAGACCTTTTCTATGAATGCAATGACTCTATGCCTTTTTTCCCCTTAACAAGGGAATTCTAAAGATCGTCTGCCTTCTCTCAATCTACAAAACCTAGCCTGGCACAGAGAGCTTCCTATTTGTTTTTCCTAGGGTGGTGCACTGAAATGCTATGGTTTGTGTGTCTACTCTCAATACTGCAGAGTCAGACTGGCTGGCTGTGTGTAGTTGCAAGGTGTCTGCAAAACTCCACAAATGGCATTCACAGGGATGTTCATGGAAGTTGGCTAAAGTGGGGGTGAAGTGTGCAGAGCATTGAAGGTATGCATAGGCCAGTGAGAGGGGTCTCCATGTGAGGCTTCCCAAGCAGCTTGTTTGAAGGCCTTCTTGATGGAGTCCATGAAGGGAATATTAGAATCAGTGACTCTTTGTTGAGTTCTAAGCTCTGACATCTTGGTCTTCACTCCTCTGCCCAGTTCTCAGATTCTCCCAAGCACTTAACTGTGTTAATTCCTCCCGTATTCTGGGTGCCATTTCCCTTGAGTACTCAGGGTAGGTGAGAAGAAGTGAATTTTGTGGATGGTGTCCCACACAGCTGGGGAAACCAGGCACTCACTCACTGTGCTCGCACTTTTCCCTGTGGAGAAATCAGGGGCTGAGGGGGTCTGTCGGCCTTGGCACTGAACTTGGAAGAGGGTGACACAGGTAAAGTGAAACTCTTCTTCTTATCCTATTTAATACACTTGTTCTAAAAAATTTTGGTCTGTTGTATTGCTACAGATGTGTTCTTGTCCATGGGTGGTTGTCAAAAATTGATGTTCTGGGTGATGATAGCTGAAAATTCCTAATCTGCCATTTTGCTGCCATTACTCCAATAATATTTTAAAATCAGAGTCTTATTAGGAAAACTGGTCCTGGAAATCTTATAGATGTGGAGATGTAAACCCCTTCACACTTTAGAAAATGTTATGTTAAAGTTAACATCAATTGAGTTACCCTTCCCCATGTTGAGCACATCTGCCCCCTTCACCATTTCCTGGAATGATATCCAGGGAGAATCTCCTATGTGCTCCGGTATAAGTTTCCTTCTACTTTATTCATGCTGTGCTGTCACCCCTGTCCTGTTAGGCCCAAGAGGGGTTGTCTTTCTCTGCTGCAGCTCCACGGTCCTCCCCAAACACAATAGTTTGCTACTGGAAGCAGATCTGACCCTTCAGGATACCAAACTTTTGTCCAAATTATGCTTGTACTCCAACCTAAACCTGAGTCATGATCTATGGGCTGAGGAAAGATTCATGAAATAACAGTAACATTTTTCTTAGAGTTTCAGTCTCTTCCAACAGCTCAAGTTTTCTTATCTACCTGTTCAAATTCAGCAGGGTAATCTGTGCTTTTCTAAAGATGCTTTCTCCGCTGGGAGTCTAGACTGCTGTTCAGCTTCCGTTGCCAATGGGCTTCTGCCAGGCTACCCCACTATTTGCAAAGCATGGCATATATGTCTGAACATCAACAGAAGTCATACTTAAATGCTTTTACAGAAGCTTTCGTAAAGTCATATGCCTTTATATGAGACACGCCGGTCTGCATAAGTTGATCAGATATGCTACTTAAAGATATTATCAGATCAAAGAAATTATAAAACATTTCGGTTATAGATACTCTGTCTTTAATATTTTCTGAAAACACAGACTTGAGTAACTTTACAAAAAGATGTTAGTTCAATTATTTTCAGGGATCCCTTGATATTCTACCTTCCTTCTTAACTTCTTTTGAGCACTTCTTTTTTTCTCTTTTTTCCCCATATCTTCTTCCTGTATTTACTTTTGTTCTCAAGCCTGGATATTTCCATGGGAAAATATGTCTGTAATGTATTTGTTCCTCAAAAACAAGTAAGTCAGAATAGTACTTGAAACTCATTGCTAATAAATTATATTATCTGGCTTAAAAATAGAATGTGCAGAAAAACTACATATACTCTATATTGTATTATGTCCCCTGAAATTATAGAGTACAGGTATCAAATACATTTTTATCAGATAACTTTTATGTTTGTGCATAACATCCTCTTAATTTTCTTGGGTTGAATGTAAGCTCAGATGCTTTCACACTTGACACTGCTGGTGAAATAATGGGACACGGTAAAGACAAAGTGAGGTAGTGCATTTAATATTTATTACTATGGAAACCCACGAGTTAAATGGACTCTTAATGTCATGTAGGGACTAAGCTGGAGAGGAAAGGTAGGAGGGGCTTACTGTGACACATTCACAGGACAGGAGGGTGACAACTTTCACTCTTAACAACAAATATGGTGAACAAAGACATGAATTACCACAAGTGTGTGGACAATTTATAGATGGCCATTTCATTTTACGAGAAAATAAAAACATTAAATTAAGAAGTTACACATACTATATGTTCACAAAACTTAGTGATTAAAATTGCTTATTAAAGTATTAATAATTTAATAAGATTAAAGTGAAATATTTGGCTTTGACCTATTAAATCATTTAATCTATTATTGGGGAAGTAGTATGATGGCTAGAAATTTAGTGTTTGACAGAAATAGAAAATAAACAAAATTAGAAGAGCATTGTTGTCGCATTGTATCATGAACACAAAAGGTTTATCTTGTGAAAGTTACTGTTAATAAAAGCTAAGATAATTCCAGCCAAAGCCAAGGTCTGAACCAAAAACTCAATTATGCTGTATTGTTTCTGAGAGTGCTTTAAGAGTGAAAAAGTCTATGGCAAAAATTTGGCAAATCCAGGTTGAGAAGAGCTGAGGTCAGTACCCAAGGTTTAGAGGACTACCTAGGAGCCGTGTTTCGTAAGCTGCGCTGAGTGGACCGGATGGAACAGTCACTGAAGAGTAAGTACAGCATCATGGACAAGGTTGTGATTCCAGGAACTTGCTTTCAGTGTTACTGATTCTGTCTGACCTACTGGCAGAGAAACTGACTTCAAGCCTCAAACTGAGGCTGGAAAGTTTGGATGATAAGATACCATGCTCAGTGTAAAAGTGGCGGGTGTCACACTTTTTTAAGTGAGAAGTCATTCAACAGACTATTAAGTACCAAGTATGCTGCAAAAACCACAGAATGAATTGGGGATACAACAGTGAATAAGATATGGTCTTTATTCACACCTGGAAGTCAGAAGTCTATAATGCTCTTGTTAAATGCTACATTGGAAATTAGTAGAAGATACTGTGGGATCACAAGCAGCGTCAATCACTACACTTGGGCTCAGATGACCAGGAACACTTTTCGGGTGAATAATATCAATACAGACGTTAAAATTGCATAGAAATTGCTCTAGATAATGGAAAAATTAAGATGGAGCCTGTGTGAAAGCTCAGAGTTTAGCATGCCTGGAGGAGGAGGCATTATAGGGGCTAAAGCAAATATGGAAAGGGACTCTGAGATCTTGAATCTCATTTTGATAAACTGGCGTGGCAGTGGGGTCAAGTAATGCTGGTGAGTTCTTAAGACAGTGCCTTCTATGAGCTTATTCTTTCATGGATAAAGAGCACTGCCTTTTATTAGTCACTGTACATCATTGGAATAAGAAAAACATGCATGCATACACACATATAACCTCTTATAAACATGTCTTAAGTACACACGGAAAAGTTTTTTTTTTTTATTAAAGGGGGTGGAGTTCACCTTGGAGAGTCACCTTGGTGCATAGGGCTCAGCAAGATTTCCTTTCAAATATTTCAAGGTTATCATGAAATATTTGTAACCTTGTTAAGGAGCTCAGGCCCTAAGTGTTATCACTGCAGGACTTTACCTTTAGTAGAAAGTGTAAATTTGATTTAGTCAATATATGTCACATAATACCAACTTCTCCACACCCATTTCAAAATTTTCCTCCAAAAAGTGATTGCAAGTCAATGATTGATTACTAAAACAAGTTGTTAACTCAGAAATGACAATAATGTGAAATTAAAACATAAATAAAAATGTTGCCATATTTTTTCTTCCTGACCAGATTTCAAGTGGAATGTGTTAACAAATAATGTTTAAAAACAATGATAAACAAAAAAGCCTATTTATATGAAATTGTGTTTAGTATGGAAAATGACAATATGATAGAATATAAAAATCTAGATTAGTGAATAAATAAAGGACAATGTTGGGAACTGCTCTGCCTGGTTTCAGGAGTTGTAACCGCCCCCCATGGCTAAGGCTGAGTGAGTGACCTCTGGGCTGCGAGCCACTAAGGAGACACAGCTTATCTCTGGCAGCAGCGCTGCTTCTGCTTCATCCCTTGCCCCCAACGCTTGGTCTTTTAGTCAGTGACCAGTAGGACCCCTCAGAGGGGGAGCAATCTAAGCCAGACATGATCACTTGGGAGGCCCTCAAGGAAGGACTCGGGAGGCTGAGACATAGAAGGAGTAATGGACCCTCGCCCCCCAGCTATTCTGACATAGCCTGAGTCCCCATTTCCATCTGGGAGAAGCGCTTCCTGGCTCTAATCCACTTAAGCCTGAAAACCTATGATGGGGAAGGCGGTGCAGCCCTTTTCTGGCTAGAGCGGGTTCCAGGTAATCAGGCTTAAGAACTAGTTTGTAAAATCCTGTGAAACCTGCTTTGTTTAGAATGATCTCATTTAAATGATAAGGGTCCAAGCAAGAAGTTTGTTTCTCAAAGTTTTATGGCTCTTTAGCTATCTGACCCTGACTGAGAATAAGCTCTCATAGTTTTTTAAGTGTTAGCTATTGTTTGATCCTTACCTATATTCTTGTGCAAAATGAACCCAATAAAAGCCATTGTAGAAGAGGCTCTTGGTCCTTCTCCTGTGAGAGATTGACCACTTCTCCCCAAGCAGATCATGTCTTGGTAGTTTCATTTTCATCCATGGCAAATGGGGGGACTTGCAGGCAAAGTTGTACCCACAGGGCAAAATGTAAAAATTGTATGACAAAGGAAGTAAAATTTGAGAATGGAAGTAACTCAGCTGTATTTTTAATTTTTCCAAATATTTTTCTTTTATATTTCTCAGAAATTAACAATAGCAAATCTATAGATATTAATGATAGCATCCTGCTTGGTCTTTGTTTTCACAAGCAAATGTGTGTGACTTCTAGGAATTGTAGGATTTGATGTCATCTTCCATATGACGTGAAAAAGTGATCTGTACAAAAACATACTTGTCTCGATGGACCACAAATTAGGACTTCATAAAGATGTTTTCTCAATTTATGTTCTGTGACAAGAGGTCTACATAATAAAATGCATCAGGATAAATCATAATATTTGCCTGTCTCCCCAAATGTGGTTTTGCTTTCAGTTATCAGTTGAATTCAATCTGGTGAAGAAATTGACACAGTACTGACAAAAACATGAAGAGTCCCCTAGTATTTGGGCTATAGGAATAGGTTTCCATAAGTAGTCACTATTACATGAGCTTAAAGATAACTGCCAGGAAAAATCCAATTTTTCCTTTGATAATTATTTATTTATTTGGACATTGGAGATGAAGGTAGTTTAAGACAAAGAGTGATGGAAGAAACTGGAATTCCAAAGCTAGCAAATTATATCATATAGCCATATAATATATGAAGGCAAATATTATTTTTATGTTTATATAAATGTCTGTTCATAGAGTAATGACTGATTTTTTAAAGAAACCATAGTAGAACTTATATAATCAAAGAAATGTTAAACTTCAAAGTATTTTTCCTGGGAAATCATATATTTATTCTAAATAATGCTGCTATTTTTCAAATCACATTTAGAGTCACTCTTGACATTTAAAAAATACTATTTTATTAGCCACACAAAATAATTTATCTTTCTATGTTATAATTAAATCACGCAATGTAAAAACCAAATGCTACATTATACAGTGTTATCACCCTATCTTCATGTACAGTTCTGGCTATAATATATTATTATTGTTACTAAAAATGATAAATACATAACACATTCAAAGTATTAAGATTTACCTCTAGAAAAGATATATTGATAAATGAATAAAGGCATGAAATATGAAGTGAATTGAAAAATAACTTTTTTAAAATTTCAAAGGTTTTCTTTAGAGTTTTAATCTAATAAATCTCAGCCTCAAAAGAATATTCTGCAATCTCTGGACTCAGTCGCCTGAGATCAGACTCAACTCCTTTGCAAGTGTAAGTGCCTTTGTGTTTACTCAAAAAACATCAGATAGCTTTGTGGGCATATGTGTAAAAAGAAAAAATTGTTATACACATATAAATGAGTATAATGAGCATGTATTTTTATCAAAAGGAAGAGGTTACTCTAAGTAGCAAGTAATTATTGTAGTAAAAAACACAATTGCTCTTCAATTTTATTCTATTCTTGAATTTGAGCTGAAAGTGATCTTAGAGACCGTGTAGTCCAACCCATTCATTACGCCATAGGCGAGGAAATGTGGGGCAGAGAAACCCGGAGCTAGAACTTGTCCAAGGTTATGTAGTTATATCTAACACTAGAATTATGTCCTTGACCACTGATGCAATATTCTCCCACCTACATTCTGTTAGGGTTGCACTCTCCTGGTGCAACCCTAACAGAATTCATTTCATATGAGACTAACATAATATAAGGCAATTTTCAAATGTGAAAGTGTATAATATGTTAATGTGTTTTTGTGGACTTTAAAAAGAGAAAGTAGCACTTTTAACTTTGCTTCACATGCCAGAAGCATTGTACTTTTAAAAAATTACTTATAGGTGATTCAGAAATGTGGATCACTTAAGGGAAAGTCTACTTTCTTTTCTATCAAAGTGATAAAATTGTTATATTATTTCATGTATCTAAACAGTAAAATCAGAGTGATCATTTCTCAGTCTACTCACTGTTTTTAACCTTCACAATGATAGTTACTGAAGGCTTTTGATTTACTGTTCATTACCAGCATTTTTACTAGGCTTCATTTGGGAACATTTCTAAAATGTTTTAGAAAACTTTTTTTTCTCTGCATTTTCTGATTGATCACCTTTTAAAAAGATATTGAAAACACTTAAAATCTTGAGTTGAGTACAATTAATATTATTTTCATATAAATCACATTATAGAAGACTTCCTTTTGGCAATAAAGTACATTTATTATTTGTATTCAATTGTTATTTTTTCAAATTTTGATTAGTTAATAGACTGAGTGTTCTACACTATCCCTTCTTAAATCACAAACCCGGAAACTTAAATTTCCAAACCTTAAAGCTTTGCAAGCACATTTTGAAAGACCTTTCTGTGTTGATGCATCATCTTTCTACACAGACTGACCTTGAGGTGACAAGGGGTGAGTGAGGGTTAGTGAGAGGACTGGAGAGTCACTTCATCGATACGCAACCATAGTCGTTAAATACATGCCTTCAAGTGCACAAAGGGAAAGCGAAAGGGAGCATATAATCTGAAAAAAATGTCTCTCAGATACAAAGATAGTTTTAGAAAACTGTGCTTTACTATTCTCAAGAAAGATGCAAAATCACAAGGTCTTGGTCAAAGTGGAGTTCGAAACCAGAGGGCTGAGCCAAAGGCAGAGCAGCTTACATAGTAGATTGAACTGCTCAGATTGTGGAACCACCAAAACAAGATCAGAATCAAATTTATATTGAAGGCAGAAAGGAAAGACTTGACCTCTCACCTCTGAGTAACAACTGGCAACATGGAAATAGCGTGATATCAGGGTGGAGACTCTTCTAGACAGAGAAACAGCTTATGCAAAGACTGTTTTTTTCTAAAAAGTGGGTGTGGCCTAATCAAGAACTAAAATGAATCTTTATGTATGGATGTAGAATGCCAGGATGGCACTGACATAAGTTACAATGTAGATGAACCTCTAAAATATTATGCTAAGTGTTTGCCCTGCAAAGAGTAAGAGCAAAATTTAGTGTAGTGGGGCAGAAATCATAGAAAGAGTGTGTTTCAAGAAGAAAGAAAAACAAATGGATAAACAGATCGGGTATATACAGTCAATGAAATATTAGTCAGCCATAATAACAAATGACACTACAATGTGCATAAACCACCAAAACTTGTCAAGTGAAAAAGGAAGCCCGAGATAAGGGACCACATATGATATGATTTCATTTGATACATGAAATATCCAGAATAAATGAATCCGTAGAGACAAAACGCAAACTGGTAATTGTTAGGGCCTGGAAGGGGGCAGGAATCAGGAGAAACTGTTTAATGAAGAAGGGATTTTGCTTTGGAGTGATGGCAATTCTTTGCAGTTAGTGAGAGATGGGAGTTTCAAAGATTGTGAATAAACTAAATACCATGAAACTATTCACTTTAAAATAGTTAATTTTATGTTATATAAATTTACCTCCATATTTTTTTGGAAAAAAAGGAAGATAAATGACAAAAAGCAAAAGCTATTATGAGATCAAGAATGAAAAACACTAAAAAGTTCCCATGTGTTTTAAAAAGAGCTGTTGGTGGTGCAGTGGGAAGAGGCCAGATGGCGGTGGGTTGAAGCATGAGTAGGATGTTAAGTGGAGATATCAATAATGGAATCTGTGAGGAAATTCGGCTGTGGATGAAGGCACACTTCTAGTTGGAGATGGATGTGCTCTCCAGGGGAAACTAGGATGGAGCACCTGAAACATGTTTAACTCTTCCCTGGACCGATGTAGTAGAAAGGGAGATGGTGGAGTTCCAGGACTAGCTCTCCTGTCATAGGAAAGACTATGAATGAAGGCACAGTTAATAAGCTTATGGTGGAGGATTGTATAATTCCCCATCCAAGTCCTTGTATTTTCTTAAAAACAAGCCATGAGGGGAAAATTCATCAGCTGAAAGTGAAGAAAGAGAGGATAAGGCAGATTTAAGCAAGTGGAAGGAGTTTTAGAGAGCCTTTGTGGCGTTGAAGAATGAACCCCGACTTGACAAAACAGAGCATGTGTTGTCCCCCTAGTGGTGAAGAGCAGGGATTTCATTTGGTGAGATGTGGTATGTAGGGAAATGGAATCACTCAGGCTCCCTCG
The DNA here is from genome assembly GCF_021234435.1 of Artibeus jamaicensis. Lineage (NCBI taxonomy): Eukaryota > Metazoa > Chordata > Mammalia > Chiroptera > Phyllostomidae > Artibeus > Artibeus jamaicensis. The sequence continues at coordinate 28,706,375 of NW_026521486.1, forward strand.
CTGGGTCAATGAGCCGTGTTCCTGTAGCCTTGAGAATGGGCCAGCATGAGCAGAATCCTGCTTTGTTATATACTTTCTGGGCATTCTCATGGCTTTGTGTGCAGTTAGTATGTAAGGGAGTGAGGACTTCCCTCGATGTGACTCTTGGCCCCACCCGTGGATTAACTCGTGTCAGGTATTCCCAACAGTGATCCCAAGTGAACCTGTCCTCCATGGAAAGTTGCAAGACCAGTGGGTTGCCTGCTTTCTCCTGAAGCTGCCACATTTTGGATATAGTTATGGAGAAGCTGGCTAATCGAAATAACCCCTTTGATATATCTTCCACTTTTGGCTCAATAGCAGGCAATGGGAGTCACTGAAGGACGATTACCCTTCTTTCTTATGATACAGTCTTTGCTCAACTTTTTATAATGCAGGGTTGGCAGGCATTTCCACCTTGTATTGTTACTGAAGAGCAAGGTGGGGGGGAGGGGGCCTGCTGCCTGCAGCCAACCTCTAGACAAAAGTCCGGAGGCAAAGGTTTGGTGATAAAAGACAGGAGGCTTTATTCAAAAGCTACACAATTTTAGAATGACAGCTTTCCACCAGCAAAGTCAGTAAAGGCTATCAATTAAGGCTGAAATCTTTAACTCTTGAGTTCCCCTATCATTCTCCCTGTTAGCTTTTATCTTATTTCTATAGGGTTAGTTTACAAACTAAAACAACATATGATACAAAAGCTACATAATTTGGGAAGAATGGCAGGCTTCTGCCTCAGACCCTATCCCCTCTAGAACAGCCAAAGAAGAATAACGCTTCCACCCTCTGCCAGGCCAGCCCAATCCTGGGCTGTGCGCAGAGTCCCTTCTACCGCCCTTTGTGAAATGCCAGCAGCTGCAGCACCATCATCCAGGCATCCTCCAGGAAGAGATCCAGAGAGCCAGCCTCTGCCCTCCTTTCCTTTTAAATCTTCTGGCCCATTATTCCATGCACTCTGGAGGCATACAGGGTCTCAGCCAATCCTATCCTAGACTGTTCACAATTACTTCAGGCAACTTCTTCCTATAGCCCCTCCCTACTCTTCCCCAGGTATCTGACCAGCTCTCTCTGTATCAATATTACAGTGTACACTTCCCTATGCATTACATCATTTGATTGCCGATACAACGAAATGGCTTTATTATTAAAATTTCCATTTGATGGTTGAGAAAAAATAGACTCAGGGAGGTTGAAATGTGTTAAAGATTCCACATTGACTTTCTGACTACTAACGCTAAGCTTTGGAGCACTTGCATGAAGCTTTCTAACTATGTTTGATTAACTTACCGAAGGTGGAATTTACCAGCATATAAACCGAAGAGACAAAGACCACTCCTCACCTCTGCCGAAGGCGGCCTGGACTGCACACAAATGAGAGAACGGAGGTTTCTATGAAATCTGACAAATAACAAGGTTAGATGCAATACATAAAATATATATTGCATCTTAAAAGAAATCAATCCTCGGTTCCGCAGCTCAGAATAGCATCTTTTTTCCCGTTGCAGCAGAGGATGCCCTGGCATTATATCAAACAACAGTTAGTGAGCAAAAGTAACCTCGTGCAATATATTTACCGACAATAGTGCCAGAGCTTTTAGGGCACAGCATTGATTTACTTCTTTCAAAACCAAAGTGACAGCAAAAGGGGGGAAAATCACATGATTCAGGGAAGATATCTGAGGATTTAAAAGTGGCAAACACAAATCCATTAATTTTAAAGTGGGTCAAAAGACAAACCAGAAAATTGTAGACTAGCGAATCATTGAATTCAACATCTGTTACAGGGGAAATACAAGATAGTCTGTAAAGGAGAATGTAGGAGGAAAGGAGTCAGAAAAGAAGTTGGAATAAGAAGAGCTTTATGAATCTACAGCCAAGCAAGTAAGTACAGAGATTTTCCTCTTACCTGCAGCAGTCAGCTATGTTTTTGATGTGTTATAGTCAGCAGGCATGCATAATTTATTTACTTGTGATTTTTAGGGTATTTGTAAAACTACTCCAGTAATTTACCCATCATCGGAGAGTCATGTGAATAAAACAAGACCTTCTTTAGTCGTTTCTTTCCGTGGGCATCTCAGTGTGGCTCAGATAACACACCTGCTGAGAGATAGAAATGAGCAAGGCAACTGTGCTCCTGTTGTTTCCTACAGACTCTGCCCTCAGGTACACATCGCTAGGACAGCAGTCCCCGAGCAGCTTAGTGTAGCTTCTGTGAGGAGAGGTTTGTTTGGATCAATTCACAGCTTACTTGGCCAAGTCCTTCTCCACTGCAACATCAGGGAGAATGGGTACAAAGAGAGAGGGGATTCCTGAATGGCTAAGTCAGTCCCGGAGATGAAGGGGGGACAGATAATTGAGGCCAGGTCTAGGTCCCATGCAGCTCAACCTTCATTTAGTCGCTAACAGTTGGTTATGATTGTTGCTGTGCTGCCATAGTAATGCCACCACTCCGAGTAATGAATGATGAGGACAGCCATTGAAAATGGCATTTAAAAAAAATTGGGGTGAAGTGGAAGAAACTTTTCAGTTTGTTCACTAAACTGTAGCTCTTTGTTTAACCAAGTACCCAAAATGTTATTGTTGGTAGGGTTGCATTTAATAATTTGTTTCTTTGTCTCATTAACATGTTACTATTTTTTCCTTATCCGTCTTTAACAGAATCTGTAATTAGAGTTTCACTACCTTACAGCACTCAACAGTGGTGCATTTTCAAAGTGTGCCAAGACCTCTTGCTTATTGAAATGTGCGCAGCTAGCCTCATTTTAAATTTTCTAAATCAGAATCTCTAGAATTTTAACACCAAAATCTGTTTAACAAGATCCTTGGGTGACTTTTAGAATCATTAAGTGTAATATCCATAGAGGAAGTGCATATTTCACAACTTTACAGTGTGCTAAAACTTTGCATTCTGAACACTCCCATATAACAGTACCTTGATCTAAAATACAGAATGTGACAAGCGCTTTTTGATGCTGAAAAGAATACCTCTTGACTATAGTCAGAAACCTCTTCAGTAATACCCTTTGTCACTGTCTCCACTAAGGAAAATCATTACCTTGATTCGTAAAAGCATGTAAGTTTCACCTGTTTCTGTAATTGATATGAGTTAAATCAAACAGGATGTGCCCTTTCGATTGGCTTCTTTACCTTGACATGATGTTTGTAAAAACTGATCTGTGTTTTTGCCTGTAGTTTTACTGCATTATTTTTCTCATTGTTAAATACAGTTTATTGTGAATACACTGTGACTTATGTATTCATTCATATTTTGATGGACAGTTGGCTAGTTTCCACCTGTTTCAGGTCATTTTGAATAGTGTCACTGTGAACCTTCTAGTGTATTTTTTTTGCAGTGGGTGTGTTTGCATTTCTGTTTGGAACATCAAAGCAAAAATTGCACCAGACAAATAAAGGTAAGGAATACCGTATTCAAGGTCATTGCAACAGAGTCCAGAATGCAGTCTAAACTCCACTCCACTGAAACAGCAGCAGTCTTTAGTAAATTTGAGGTGAGAGATTGTAGGCCATCTGTTGCCAACTGGCATCACCTATTTGCCTACCTTCAGAATAGGAGGTAGTTTTACACTCACTGAAGTTAGGTTCCTATTCTTCAAAAGAGACTGCAAGATAAAGGTGCTATAGTCCTTGTTGGTTACATTTCAAGGGGTTGGTTCCCAGATCCTCAAGAAAGATAGCCCAGGGTTGTAAAACTAGTAAGAGGCTTTAGAAGAAAAAAGTTTATATCTCAAAGATGCAAAGATAGAATTTAAATAACAGGTTTTCTAATGTAAATGTTCTAGGAGAGGAAGGTCAAGATCAAATAGTAAGGAAGAAACCTGTTTAACACTGGGGCAAAAAAACTGAGGGAAATATTAAGACTCTCTTGGTCAGTAATATATGTAAGAATGAAATTGGCGGGTCATAGGTTACACAAATGTTCATCTTTAGCAGATACTGATGTACATTTTCCAAAGTTATATCAATTTATACTCTTTTCAATAGTAAGGAAAATACTGATTACTACACATCTTCACCAAAATTTGACATTTTCTCTCTTTTTATTTTAGCCATTCTGGTGGGTATAAAGGATATTTCATTGTATCTACATATTCCTATTTACTATGTGGTTTGTAGCAGCTGTGGACTTTAAAGTTTTATATAAGTTATTCTCATCAATTCCAGACACATTCTTACAGGTTTCCTCCTTGGATAAATTAGATGGAAATATTAATAAAATATCTAGTAGACACTGAGCCATTGTTACATTTCTAAACTTTTATATTAAAATAATTTTAGTTACTGTTGAATTATGTTTGATATTAAATATTATTTCACCAATACTCATGAGTGAAATAAGTCTGTGATATCTTACTCAGCGGGTAGGTATTGATGTCAACATTTATATAGAAATACTGACAAACTTGCATATCATTTGTGAAAAGCAGATGAGCTAATCATTTCTATGTTGTTCCAACACAGGACAGTGACACTGTGGTCTCCTTCAGTAGGCATTTCGGAACCTCAAAAAGTTCCCCCAGTATCTCCTTCGTGGTTCAAAACACTCTGCAAAGTCCTTTATTGGAATCACCATCAGCTGGCCCACTATATTTTCATGAAGCCGATTGATGGTCTGAAATTTATTCCTTTCAAGGGTGATTTTAGTTTGGGGAAGAGTCAGAAATCACAGGACAGCAAATCTGGGCCGTATGGAGGTTGAGTCACCTGGGTGATTTGATGTTTCATCAAAAATCTCTGCACAAGATGTGATCTATGAGCGGGTACATTGTTGTGATGAAGATGCCAATCATTAGTTGACCGTAGCTATGGCCATTTTAGTTGTATTGCATCTCTCTACCATAGAAGAATATTGAGGTTGTACTCCTTATTAATTGTTTGGTCTGGAGAGGTGTGCTTGTGATAGAAAACTCCTTACAATAAAAAAACATGGTTAAAGTGATCTTAACCTTGCTGTGACCTTACTGTGTGCCTTTGGGTGTGGAGAACCAGGTGGCTTCCATTGGGATGACTGGGCCTTTGTTTCTGGATCACAGCCATAGACCCACGATTCCTCTCTGGTTTTGACCTTCTTGAGGAAATCTGGTTCATTAGTAGTGGTTTGAATCAAGTCATTAGTAACTGCAGGACGATGTTCTTTCTATCCTGTTAGCAGAAGCTGCAGACCAAATTTTGCTATGACATCTTTCATGCCAAGATCTTGTGTCACAATCTCAGACACAGTAGTGTTTGGAATCCCCACATCAGCTTCTACTCCTCTCACTGTCTGTCGCTGATATTTGTTGATTGCAGCCCTTACACCTTTAACATTCTCAGGTGTTCTACTTGTTGCAGGCCTTCCAGAACATGGATCGCTTTCAACAGATGCTCAACCATCTTTGAAGTATGTGTGTCAAGATTTATTTGCACTGTACTCGCTGCATCATCCCTGAAAGGTTTCTGAACTATCCAAATACTTTCTGCAGAGGAAGGTTCAAGCTTAATGCAAAATTTCATGCAGATTCATTGCTTTACTGGCTCTGTAATATGACAGCCACACAGTACACATTCTTATTCAATGGCATCTACTGATCCTATTGACTAGTACAGTGAAGTTGTCATTGTTGAATCATGCACATTCCAGTCCACTCTCCTTGGCTGTCAGGTTACATGGATGTCACACAAACTGTTCTTGTTATATTAACAATGGCCGGACTTTTTCCAGACAGACCTTGTATAATCAAACTCTGTACTCGAGCATGTAATAGACATAGAAAGTCTATTTCTTATAGCATTCCTTCTTTTCTTTTATTGTAAATATGACTTCTTTTTTTACTTCTCCAAGATCATAGAGAATGTTTTGGTACTACTCCTATCAATAAGAGAGGAACTCCAATCAATAAGAGATGGCCCTGAAGTTTAGGCAGAAGGCTACACAGGGGCTGAGGAGGTGGTGGAGACCCTTATTCAACCTCCTTTGTGGGGTGCAGGTTGTTGCTGTAACTCTCCTTCTGGGCAAACTGGCAGAGGAGGGTCCATGATGCCACCATGCAGACAAGGCACCAGGTGCAGGGTGGACCCTTCTGCATACGGTAGTCGATGAGAGTGTGGCCATCCTCCAGCTGTTTGCCCTCAAAAGCCAGACTCAGCTGATCAGGCTTGATGACCTCCTTGGATTTTAGCTTTGACATTTTCGGTGGTGTCACTGGGCTCAACCTCAAGGGTGCTGGTCCTGCCAGTCAGGATCTTCACAAAGATCAGCATTTCTGCTGAAGAGGCTGCTCCCCACCTCTCTGGAGAGAAAAAAGGCCCCTTTTTGTCTGTTTCTTTTTAATGGCTAAAGTAGTACTTTAAGGATCTGAATTTTACCCAGGTGACTTTCTTTAACCTCTCCACTTTCTAGAGACTGTAGGACAGAGCTTTTGGTACAATGGTATTAAATATTAATCCTCAAGAATGACTGAGATGCACATGAGCCACAATTCAGTCACTTTGCAGTCATCGGTCTGGTTTCAAGTTTTTTTCTTTGTTGCTGGTGACTGGGGCGGGGGGCCCTTTCTTTTATTTTGATGCTGGACTCATGTTTAACAACTTTCTAAATTATGTTTTTAGCATATCTCTGTGATGGAATAAGGTATCTCTTTATCAGCTTGGTCTTTCATATTTTTGGTAATTTATCTTTGGGGGATTCCCATATATGACTTAAAATTTACAACCATTGATGGAGTAACTTAATGGTTTAATAAAGTCAATCTTGTTTTATTTATAACATAGTGACAGAATACATGGCATTTCTTCTAATGTTTATATGTTTCATAACGGGGAGAATCTGTATCATATTCATGTCCCCACAACAGCAGAGTAGGTTTACAAAGAGAAGACATAAATCATTAAAGTGCATGAGATGTGACCAGAAAGGTTTGTGAAAACCCAGTGAGGAGTATTTTCTCAGGAGCCAGAGAAAGCTAGAACCTAACAAGAAGCAGCGTTAAACGGTCCAACGCCACACAGAGCTCAGGTTTCCTACGTAGAGAATATTGTCGACTTTGTTTGGAATATGAAGACCATGCAGCGTGGTTGGCTTTAGCTATAGTGGCAGTTGTGGGAGTCAAGGCCAGACTGGTTTGAGTTAGAAAGTGAAAGGGGAGTAAATGAGTGGAAACAATGGGTAAGAAGTACGCTTTAGAAATACCTCACAGTGGAGGAAAGAGAAAAGCTGTCAGGTAGCTTAGAGCTGGATCAGTCCTTGAGATGGAGGGAGATTCACTGCTTTTTATTGCGGGAGATACAAGATTATGTTTGTACTTCTGAGAGTGGGGAGGTGCATGAAGGGAAGGTTGTGGATTAAGGAGAGAGATGAAACTGTTTATGCAGTGAGTTTCTGAGGAGGCAGGGGGGATGGGAATAACCTTTAAATTACACGGGAACGAAGGCTTGTAAAGGCCACGCATTAGGTGATCATATAACTATCATGATCATATAACTATCATGATCATATAACAATGACAGAGCCCAGCATTTGCTTATCCACAGAAACATTCTTCCGCTATTCACTTGTTATACAAACTTTGATCTCATCAGAGTGTCAGTGAAGTTCCATGCTGGCAGGTTAGTCTAGCCATTATTGATTAAGCCTCCTTACAGGAGCAGCTCCTTTTCCAGATTTTCTTAAATTTTCCTAAATTTTCCTAAATTTTCTCGCAGTTCTGGTCAAGAGAGTAAAAAGTTAGATCTTCCAGGGAGTGTCTACATAAGTTTTTCCTTCCCTGTTGAAAAGAAGAAACTTGACTAAAAGTTTCTTTTTGCTACCGCCCTAATTTCTGACATTGAATGTGACTGATTACCATGGAAACTCCAAGCTCTTTAAAAACTATCTCAAAAAAATCCCAAGTTTCACCTTCACATTTCCATTTTGGTCAAGTAATAAAATTACAGGAAAATTAATAATTAGTAACTCTCATTAAGGAAGATACTTTAATTGTTTTGCTTCATGTCTAATAATTTCCCATTACTTACATGGATGAGATTCAATAAATATTAATTAAACAAAGAAATTGATTGTAACAATCAGTTCATTTTATGGGAGACATATTCTAAAGTGCTTTATTTAATTCCTCAAGATGAATTAATTCTTCTTGCTCAACTATTTTTAGACATTATTTTCACCCATTTTATGAAAAATATTTCTTTATTCTATATACTATAGTTATCATTACATATGCTCTAGCTCTTTTGTTAGCACAACCCATGAAACTAAGTCCCAGTAAACTGGATATAAACAGAATAATGTACACAACTCCTGGGTCATACTGGTAAACAGGAAATAGCATGCTCTTCATTTCCTCTCATCCTCCTTTCCTATGAGTCTGGACAGAGTACCGGAAAGTTAGCTTTGACCCTGCGAAGACTGAAAAAGTCCACTAAGGGATCCAAGTCCTGGGCATTACAGCCATTTGCCCTGCTTCTTCCACTTTCACTTCCAATGCACTGCCATTACAAAAGCCATTTCAAAATTCAGATGTCACCTCATGAAAGATGAAGGAGAAATCCTGGAAAGCTGAGGATTTCCCCCAAGGAAACTGTATTAATCTGGAAGTGACTAGGTTATATTGAAGCTGAAATGCTGGTGTTATTTATCCACTTCTTAGCAGAAAGATAAGTCTCTAATGGAATTAAATCCAGTATAGTGAAAAAATTTTCTGCACATCAGAGTTGTGACTGTGGACTTTAAACTAGATTACCATACAATAGATAATTTATGGAATTATAAGAATGTTTCAGCACTGCATTTTAAACTTGGGTACAGACAGGAAGGAGACAAGAACTCTGTCCATAGGGAGTGTTAGTAAGAGAGAAAACAGTATAAATGGGTAATTGACATTCATTTTAGTAAGTGTTCATCATAAAAATGTGAGTAAAGGGTTTAGCAGATGCACACGATAGGGAGAAATCAATTGAATCTAGGAGAATTAAGAAACATCTTTTAAATCTGATTATTTCAAATACTTCTGATAACATTGTCAAATGTTAGGAAAAAGATGCTTAAATCCTAGGTATCATCCTCTTAGTAGAGAAATATTCAGGAGAAGGAAGTGGAAGGAGCCTGGCAACTTGGAGATGATCTTGGAGCTACGTGAAAGAAATAATTTCAATTATGGCTTTGACATTCATATTCATCTCATGTGTCTTTAATAGCAAGCTATCATATTTTAACACAATCATGTCAAATATAAACTTGCTTGAAAACGAGACAACACATTTGTCCAAACAAGCTTCTTTAGTGCCTGTTTTCTTGATATCTATTGATAGCTGTATTGCAATAGAGATTCTTTTGAAAGATGATCATGACAGAGACCAGATTCACGGATGTGAAACAAGGCAGAGCCAGGAATTTCTCCCCTGTCTATCGGTGCTTGGCACTCTGACTGAGATTTTCCTGCGCACAGCAGAAGACACATTGCTTCCACATCACAGGCCAAACTCAAACCAGTAACAGCCATTCAAACATTACAGTCTCTTAGCTATTGTATAAAGTTTATAAAGGATTGAGGGGTGATTATATCCACTCAATTTCCCCCATGCTTATGTTTAATAGGAGATGGATAAAGGAGGAAAGGGAATCTGAGTGTTGCATAAATGTAACGATGAGGGAAATAACATGCACAGATTGTGGCAATCCACTTGGAAAAAAACCCAAACTAATTTTGTTCTATTTCTTCTAAGCCATCTGAGAACCTTTCTGCATTTACCAATATGGACTAGACGATGCTGTGATTGAGTTCATGGGAAGATGGCAGCACATATACAGAGGAAAGCACAGACAGATATTTATGAGAAACTGGGTTTCTAGATGAAAGAGGGAAAGTTTGTTATTATTTTGAGGTATATTTGTTGATGTTTAAAATTGGAAACTTTAAAGAATATGTCACTTACTCAAACATGCTGCTTTTTTCTGGAAAAGAGAAAAACAAGTTTTTTATGCGAGGTGGCGAGATGGTTGTTAAATGTTGTTTTGGCCGGTGCTGCCTTTTATCTCCCCAGCTGTATGGATCACCTCTGCAATATGTCCCTTTTGTTTGCACACTGGGCTCCAGTGCCTCTCTGGGGGTGGGGGAGTGTGTGGAGGGAAACCTGTTACTTTGTTGCCCTACGACCAGATTGTTTCAAGTCTGTGTGCATATTTTATTTCAGACTTGTCTTAAATCTTGGCTTTCTTTTCTTTCTTTCTTGCATATTTCTGCCCATCCTAAGAGAATAAACCTAGTTTAGAACCAAAAATAAGATACATTATTAATAAATCAAATTCTGTAAATCTCTTCTGTTTATTCTTAAAATTGCTTCTGTAAGATAAAAAAAAATATATACTGGCCTTTTATGTTCCATTTGCAAGCACATCAAATCTTTTCTTTATGAAAATGTAGCTTCTGTAATTTACTTCCTTTTCTCAGTAGGTATTACAAATTTCCATTTTCTGGGCATACAATCTGCATTTCTGTTTACATATAGTTTATGTTAATTGTAATTTATAAATTTATATTTTATGTACACATCATTAAGATAAATGTATTCTAATCACTTTCATGAGCAGTATTTTGTTAAATAGTTTTGGGTCTGGCACCACTTCAGATATGGAAACAGACTCGGAGACAGGAAAGGTAGTCTGTCCTTGCAGAGAGCTAGGCATGTAGCACTGTCCATGGGCATAAAGACAGTCTGGCCCCTGCAGGCCAGGCTGGGCTCTGGCGAGAAATGGAGCCCCATATGAGTCCAAGATCACACAAGAGTCCAACGCATGTTCTTTAGTTTACATAAGACGCCAACAAATCTCAAGTCTGAAGTGGTCTCTTCAGCCCACCCCAAACAGAAAAGAAATGCTTTAAAACATTATCTTATAGGAACAGGGCTCAAAATAGAAACTATGTTTTCTCATTATTATTGTGGGTGTATGTTTTTGCCAGATCAGAATCAAGCTTTTAAACGTTCTGTTATAGATTTTATTTTTAAAATGTCACATATTTTTACTACAGAACATTTGGAAAATATGTAAGTAGGCAGAGAGAGAGAGAGAGAGCCCTGACTTCAAGACAAAGCTATTCTGAACTTTTAGCCTGATATACTTAGGGTACCGTTGCAATGTATGTGGGCCTCTGTGCGCTGTGTCTTTTGGAAAGTGTGTCCAGAAACATAAACAGTCAGGTTCTTAGCATGCAAACAAATTTCATAATATTGTTATTATAAAATAGGTTTCCTTTGCAGCACAGTATTTCACTTGTAGGCTTATAGCTAATATTTTAGCCAATTCCAGTTGTTTATAATTTTATAAGTCCTATTGTTCTGCTTTATGAAAATTTGTCTGAAGGCCATTACTCATGCTAACACAGGACTGTTGAAAAGGTCTGTTTACATACAGTCACAGGTGTTGGGCATTATAACCAAAAAGTGTTTCACAAATTGTTGAAAATAATATCTCATTTTGGTTTTAATTTCTATATTTTGGTTTCTTACTATCACAAACTTTTTCAAAAAACACCTTGAGTCTCTCTTGGTCGATGCAATAACCTGCCCTTTTATTTACCTGATGATGCCCATCCATTCTCTCCCAATGTGCACATTCAGAGGCACTTAGTAGAGCAGTTCTGTCCAGTGGGGACCATGTCTGGTGCCAGCCTGTGCAGAGCTTACAGCCCATGTGCCTCATAAACAGTAAATGTTAAAAATATTTATTTTTTATTGCAGATTTTTATAACTTCTCTGAAACAAGTGAATAAAAAAGTAAGATAGAAAAAAGAAATAATTACTTATTAAAACATTATTTATAGTTAAATAAATTATATGCATGCACAAAATTTGAAATGTACAAAAGTATATGCTGTTTAAAGTATCTTTCTCTCTCCCAAATATTACCATAAAAATCAATATTCAATTATGTCTTCTATATATTTTTGCAGATATTCTGTGTGTGTATAAGGCTTTTAAAAGTACATGAACTGACTCACCCACCTCTCCTCATTGTGTAAATTTTATTTGAAAACTGTTCTCACTAGTGTATATTGACCTGCTTTATTCTTTTCAATAGATACATGCATTCCACAAACATTTCACTATATGGTGGCAACTTAATTTATATAACAAATATTCTATTGAATTCTTTTCTTTATTTTGACAAAAAAATGTTTGCTTTGAGTTCTGAAGTCATATTTAAGTTATAGTGTCTGTTGTTATGTTCTTTTTACTGATTTTTTTGTTTGGCTTATTTTGCATTATAATTTACAGAGTTTACATTTTGTTTCAGTAATAGGATATATTTATGCTAATAGAATATATTTATACTAATAAAATATTTATATATTTGTTACTTGATTATTACTTGTAAATGATATATTTTAATTTCTAACTATGAAATAGATTTCTTCTAAACTATTATTGGTAATGTGAGTTCCTTAAAGTTGACTACATTTTACCACATAAGTTTTTTCAGGGCTTAACAATTTTTTCTTTGTAAATTTAAGCTTATATTTAAATTTAATCAATGCCTGTCTTCTGTAAGGACTTTATATTTTCTCATTTTCTAACAATCACAATAAAAGCAATAATAATACCACAAAGATATTGATTAAGTTGCCTAAAATATGTGCATCAATTTGACAAGATTTAAAAACTTGATGATATTGTCTTGTAATACTTAGGTATGGTACATTTTGTTCATTCATTTAGATCTCTTACATTAGTCCAACAATATTTAAGTTTTGAGTATAAAGGTTTTAAACATATTTCATATATATATCTGTAATTTTAGAATTTCTAATTCAAATGTAAATTATATACGCATTCAAATGTCTATCTTTTTCTTACTACTATGTAGAAATGGAATTTATTTTTAGTATTGATCTCATTTCCTGTGACTTTGCTAACCAGCACTTGATGCCAGCATTTTTTGTTGCTTTATCTTTGGAATTCTAGATAATCAGCACATATTGCAAACATATAGTTTTATTTGTGTCTCTTTTTGGTTCAGCCATCTATAAATTAACTTCTCATGTGGTGTTCTTTCAATTTTTAAAATACTGTTTATTGAATTTATTGGGGTGACATTGGTTAATAAAATTTTGTAAGTTTCAGGAACAGAGGGAACACACCTCAGCACAATAAAGGTCATATGTTACTAATCAAAAGCCAACATCATACTCAACGGGCAAAAACTACGAGTGTTCCTTTTGAGATCTGGAGCAAGACAGGGATATCTGTTTTCACCACTTTTATTCAACACAGTACTGGAAGTCCTAGCCACAGCAATCAACCAAGAAGAAGAAATAACAGGCATGTAAATTGAAAAGAAGCAAAAGTGTCATTATTAGCACATGACATAATACTGTATATAGAGACCTTAAAGATTGTACCATAAACCTACTACAACTGATAAATGAATTCAGTGAAGTAGCAAGATGCAAAGTAAATATCATGGAATCAGTAGCAAACTTATACACCAATCATAGACTATCATAAAAGGAAACTAAGAAAACAATCTCATTTACAATTACATCAAAAATAGCAATAAAATACCTTGGAATAAATTTAACCAAGGATGTAAAATATCTGTACTTGGAAAATTATAAGACACTGAAGAAAGAAATTGAAGAAGATAAATAAGTGGAAGCACATACTTTTTTCATGGATAGGATGAATTAGCATCATTAAAATGTGGAAAGCAATCTGTAGATTAAACATAATTCCTGTAAAGATGCCAATGGTGTATGTTACAGAACTAAAACAAATGTTCCAAAAATTTATATGGAACCACAAAAAAACTCCAACTAGCCACCATAATCTTGAAAAAAAGTTGATGGAATCATGATACCTGATACCAAACTATCTTATGAAATCATAGTAATCAAAACAGCCTAGAACTGGCATAAAAGCAGACATAAAGATCAATGCAATGCAGTGAAAAGATCAGGAATAAACCCATACCTTTACTATCAATTAATATTTGGCAAAAAGGAGACAAGAAGATACAATGAGTTAAAGACAGTCTATTCAATAAATGGTGTTCGGAATACGTGACAGATAGGTACAAAAAAAAAAGAAGTAGAAAGAAACTAGACTATCTTCTTATACCATACATAAGAGTAACTCAAAATGGATTAAAAGTTAAATGTTACACTCGAAACTGTAAAAATTCTAGGAGGAATTATAGACAGAAAATCTCAGACAGTTTTTGAAGTGATATTTTTAATATGTCTTCTCAGGTAAAAATAAATAAATAAATAAACAAACAAACAAACAAATGGGACTATATCAAACTATTGAACTTGTGCACAGCAAAGAAAACCATCAACAAAATGAAAACACAGTCCAGTGAATGGTAGAACATTTGTCAATGATATACCTGAAAATAAGTTAATACACACAATTTATAAAGAACTTATATAATTCAAAAACAAACAATCCAACTAAAAAGTAGGCAAAGGATTTGAATAGATACTTCTCCAAAGAAGACATACAGATGATCAATAGACATATGAAAATTTCACTAATCATCATTGCAAATTAAAACTGCAATAGATATCACCTTACATCTGTCAGAATGGCTATCATCAATAAAGCAAAAAGTATAAAACCAAAAACACAAATTCAAAAGAACATAAGCACCCTTGTGTTCATTGCAGCATTATTTACAGTTGCTAAGATTTGCAAGCAGTCCAAGTGTCCAACAATAGTTGAGTGGACAATGCCACTGTGGTGCATTTCTATAATGGAATACTACTCACCCATAAAAGAAGAAAATTTTACCCTTTGAGACAGCATGGATGGACCTGGAGAATATTATGCTAAGTGAAATAAGCCAGTCAGAGAAGGACGAATACCATATGATCTCATATGTGGAATCTATTGAACAAACTGAACTAACAAGCAAAATGAGACAGACTCAGAGAGAGAGAGAGCAGGCTGACAGCTCTGGGGTGAGGGGTTAGAGGGTGAAAGGATCAAGAGAAAAAACAGGACTCATGGGCATAGACAACAGTGTGGTGACTGGGTGTGTGTGGAGTGGGTGTAATCAGAAGAAGGTATAAGGAGGATAAGTGGTAGTGGAAATAAATAAACTAAAAAATAAATTTAAAAATCAAAATGAAACTGTCTTATAACCCAGTAGTTCCACTTCTGGAAATTTAACTGAAGAAACCTGAAACAGCAATTTGAAAGAATATATGTGCCCCTATGATCATTGGCCTTACAGTTGCTTATTTGCTTGTAGTCATTAGCATGTTAAAAGGAAGCTCATCAACACCACATTCGTGTTTCAGCCCAAGGGATGGGAGTAGAAAGAAATTGAAGGCAAAACTTCATCTTAGACATACATAACCTGAAAATTGAACACATTACTTCTATTCAAATCCCTTTTGTATGAACTTAGTCTTATGATTACACTTATCTTCAAGGAATGCTGGGAAATATAGTATCAGCTGGAGTATATATGAGTCAACCAACCCCTCAGAAACTGGAATTATGTTGTGGAGTGTGGGCTCCTCATAGTACAGGCTTCGTCTGCTAGGTGAGTGTTCTAGGAACCCATCTGGATCAGTGTACCAGCTGGTGTTGTTGTGAGAGGCTGCACTGGGCTTCAGGGATTTTTTTTTTGAAGACTTTCAACACATTTGCCCATTTCATGATGGGTGATTTACAAGCACACCTGCCCACACTGCTCTGAGTGTTCAGCAGTTTTTGACCAAAAACAGCATAACCCTCATGCCCCATCCTCCCTATTCACCTAATAGCACCCCCAGTGACTTTTTAAAAAAATTTCCAGAATGTAAAAGTGCTCAAAGGAAAACATTTTGCAGATATGGAAGAGGTGAAACCAAAAATGGCAGAAACACTAAAAGGCATTAAAATCAACAAGTTCAAAAGCCTGTTGAGCAATGAAAAAAAGTCTTGATAGGTGCACTTCATCAAATGGAGAGTATTTTGAAGGTAACTGAAGTTCAAACATCCACAATTTTTAACAAATAAATACGAGCTTTGTGGAGTCCCTTTTTATATGTGCTCAGCTGAAAATAAATGGGGAAGGGTAGTTACTAAAAGGGTGAGTAGGGGAAATGCAACATGGAGGATGGTTTACAGTTATCACTCTCTGGTCTCTTAGGTTTTAGGGGTGTCCGTAGTCACTCTGCTGTTCCCACATGAGATCACTCTCACTGAGCAGGCGTAGTATATGATAAATGTAAAAGACCTTACCATTTATGTAAGAGAAAAGTAGGAGACATGACCATTCCTAGTTTATATCAATGATGAAGTTATACTGAACAGAAATGACACAAATTCTGTGATTTTGGTTTTTTTTGGGAAAGAAAGAACTTGATTCATTGTTCTCTGTGACCCCTGACTTGGCACATTAAATAGCTCTCCCTTGTTCATGACCTTCTGTGAATTTATTGGAGTGGGAATTACTGAACTGCCCTGCATTTGCAGGCCACTCCCTGCAGTGAAGGTTCGAAAGCTCAGAAATACATTTACAACTCAAACAATCATATGAAATTTGAAGGTTTGGCTGGATGTTTCTTTGACAATGTAATTTCCTTAAAGACTTTTGACTTCAGATTGGTTGAGTTTCAATATTTTAGGTACCATCAACCACATCAAGGTTAATTTTTGCAGATAGTTCTCTAAACCTGTGTTCAATACTGACTTCTGTTCCAGGATCATCCTCCTTCTGTTTCTTTTTAGTGGTTAATTTAAAAAAAATGGCTAATGGGGTAAGATATACTTAATCTAATCTTACCTCTAAGTACCTTCCATTTTTCTGGTTGAGAACTTGTGACTTTTCAACCCTGCCTACTAAAATTACTGAATTGTACAACCAAGGTCACAGTTAAATAAAATCTTTGTTATAGAATTCTAGTCTACTCCATCTCTGCATGCAAATTTGTCAAATTTTGACTGGGCTCATCTCTTTTTTATAATACCTTGCTAAAAGCGTTAAAATACATTCAACACACTACAACATTGTGTTTTTATCTCTAAGCCCCAGAATTACATTCTATTTAAGATGTGTAATCTGCTTTCCAGGTTATTGCAGATGACAGTTTAAATATTTGGCCATGACGTAACAAGGCCTGTGGCTTCCCAGTTTGCAATATTTGTTTTTCTTACTACCCACTGAGCCAAACTCCTCATTTGGTTTAGTGTTTTGTTTTGTTCTGTTTTTTTTTTTTAATGGAAGCACGCTATTTTTTTTCTTTTTGTCTAGAATGCCTAGGAGATGGTGGTCTAGAATAGAAAATGCAACAGAATAAAACAAGGACAGAACTGAAGAGAGGCCTTTGGATTTGACAGAGAAAAGCCTCCAGATGACAACTGAAAAGGGGATTTGAACAGGATGATAGCGGTGCAAGCAGGATGTCAGAGAATCCACAAGAGGGACCGTGGGTGGGAGGCACTTTTTCAGGAAATCAGTTTTAAAAAAGAAGGAGAGAGTAAAGGTGGCTCATAATTTGGAGGGGAACCTTTTTTGGTGTGTTTATTTTGGACTATTTGTATTAGAATGAAGCAAACCAAAATGAAATGAACAGTAGTTATTTAAAATTTTCACTCACCAATATTCCTGCTAGAGCTAGGCACAAGATGAATTTTAAGCTTTTAACTTCTCTAATAGTACCTCTAACAGTTTTTCCTTTTTTTTATTGTTCAACTACAGTTATTTCTATTTCTCCCCACCCATCCTCACTTCCCACCTTCTATTCTAACCCCTTTGGCTTTGTCCATGGGTCCTTTATACACCCTTCTTGATGACCCTTCCCCTCCCCTCCATTATTCCCTCCCACCTCTGTGGAAAACAGTGTGGAATTTCCTCAGAAAACTAAAAATGGAAATGCCTTTTGACCCAGCTATTCCACTGCTGGGAATGTACGCTAAGAATCCTGGAACACCAATTTAAAAGAACCCATGAACTCTAATGTTCATATCATCTCTAATATTTTTTCAAGTCTTTTGATTCATGGGCTGATGTTTTAAGTTATCCATAGACAAACAGCAGGAAGAAGGAGGAAAATCCAAAGACCTAAGTAGTGCACAATTCGGAACATAGGTCCCCAGACATGTGTCTATAGCTTAAGAACCCTGAAAAGAGATCGTGACAGTCTTTTCTTAGAAATGAAGTACCTAAAATAAACCTATATGATGTCGGGCCTACATATCTAAATATAACAGATATTTTTCTTCCTTCTTTCCTTCCTTCCTTCCTTCCTTCCTTCCTTCCTTCCTTCCTTCCTTCCTTCCTTCCTTCCTTCCTTTTTGCTTTCAATAATATAATAAATGGATTCAAAACAAATAGATATACTGAACTGGAAGATATAATATCCATCTATTATCTACCTCTCTATTTACCTCTCTACTTATCTAAACATAAACATATCCTATATGGTATGTGTAGGCATATCCATATACATGGATATATGTATAGAAACAAAGATAAGTAGGGACAAGGACTTTGATAACTCTCTCCACGTTTTACAGTTTGATTTCAACTTATGACTAGCAGAATAATAGCAGGGAAGTACAAGAAGACCCATAGAAAATATTTTTACTGAATGGAACTGTTAAAAATATCAAAAAAGTGTCAATCATTCTAATATTGCAGTGTTACTTTTCTGTCAGTACTTCAGCATGGGATGCCTATTTGAAACCTAGGATCAGCAAATGAATGGTAAATCATGAACCTTTTTTCTGAGACAATGCAAACTTAGTGTCACCACTCTTTTTGGTGAGTGGAGAGATGATCAAGCTATTTTAGACTAATTGGTGCTCTCAGAGGAGCACTCAGGGCAGGGTGGGACATGGCAAAATGAACATTTACTGTGCTCTATTTAAATGGCATTCCTAGGTTTATGTTGTGCTATAACAGTGTCCCAGTTTCATGCATCATGAAGAATGCCTTTGCTGTCAGATCAACATCTTTGCAGAAGGTTTCAATATTTATTTTGTCAAAGAGAACCTGGAAGTTGTAAATTCTTAGAGAATAGATTTTTTGGTCTTATGTACCTTTGTTTTTTCCCAAATTGTCCAACATACAGGAGTTGCACAGTGGAAACTTTCTCAGTGATGGGTGAATGAATGAATAAATGAATGGGAAGATTCCCCCAATAAGTTGCCAAGGTAGAATATAGATAACAATACCATTTAAAATCTTATAAAAAGAAAACTGATGATCGGATTTCCATAACTTCTTTGGTCACACTGCATATTTCTATCTCTTTGATTTATGAACATAAAATGATATAAACTTACTATAAAGTCTTTTGTTTTAAAGATTTTATTTATTTGTTTTTACAGAGAGAGAAAGGGAGGGAGAAAGAGAGGGAAAGAATTATCAATGTGTGGTTGCCTTTTATGTGCCCCACTGGGGACCTGGCCCAAAACCCAGGCATGAATCAAACCGGCGACCATTTGGTTCGCAGGTCGGTGCTCAATCCACTGAGCCACACCAGCCAGGGCACAAAGTCATACAGTGAGTGACTAATTAAACAGCAAGTCACAACCATCTCTTGTCTACATTTTCACCCAGCCATTTTTCTGGTACCAGTTATACTAGGACAAAGTTTTACCACCTAGGGGCTCTCAGAATTGTCAGTAAAAATCTTTGATAGCATTGGTTTCTGTATTTCTAAAGGTACTTTTTTTAAGTTAACATTTGAGAAATAGTTACTCCTTTTCCCACAATTCGGTATAAAGCTACACAAAAACAGGAAAAATGTTGATTCCTTTTGACATCCTCTGTAGGCTCTTTGCACTGAGCAAAACATTTATCTATTCATTTAGTCCACCCATTTAAATTTGCATCAGCTTTGAGTGGTTTCCAATTTCCTAGTGTGTGTCCTAAATACCAGATATAGATAGGGTACATAATACAAGATCTTTAACTAAAGTTTCAGTGCTTTATCTAGCTTGTTTTCAAGACCTTCTCATCACAAAATGCACTGTAGCATTTCTGTTTAAAATAAGGTCCCCAAACTCCAATTTGAAAATTTATAAACACATATCATTAGTCCTTTAAAGATCATTGGTGATACCTTGGCATGCCCACAAGACCAGAGTTGGTACTGGCTCATGCACAATATTTCCATTATGTTTTTTTCCTCATGGAGGAGGGCTAGATTCAGGCAATGATTTTCAGCAGAGGTGCCACAGGCATTTTTGTTGAGACAATGCATAATTTTACCAGATGACTGTTAATGCTCCTACTCCCACCTTTTCAAATGCTCCTAATGGGTTGAATTTCTTGAGGTTGGATACCACTCAGCTAAAGTTTGATTATGGGATAATTTTGACAATGAAATGGTGATTCGTGGTACAGATACATCCTGACCGAACTACATTTTAAACCGTTGGTGACGGATTATGGTTGTGCTTCAAATTCTCTGTTCAATTTTTGTGCTGCTCAGCTGCCTTCAGGGTAAGAAACTTTAAAATCATAACAAAATTTTAACATATTGAAGTTATTGCTAAGATAACTTTATTTCTTTCTCACAATGTCAGTATACAGTAGGGGGTTACAAACCTGAGTGTAGGTACCAGTTCCATTGGAGACATATTCATTTAATTGATAGAAATAAATACTTTAATAATACTCAAATCCAGAGAGTATGCCAGGAGAAAATTCACATAACATTTTAAGGCACTTGAATGATTTTTAGAAAATGTTTGGGAACATTTGAGGCCCCAGGATGTCCAATATCAAATAAAATATATATGCATTTAAAAAATAATGGCAGTTTCTTTTCTTTTATAAGCCAATTTTGGTTTCCAAAATAATTTTATTTATTCAATGTACCTGTTTGAGTACTAACAGGTTATGAGCTTTCTTCTCACTGAAGTTTTGCACGTTATTTCTCCCTCAGTAACAATGAGTCACTCTGTTCCGCTTGTCTGGTACCTCTTTTATCTGCGCCTGTAGACCGTGAGTGCCTACGCTGCCTATACTCTCCTACGGAGACATCGCAATCAGTAACTTTAATGAGAACATTTGATGCATAAATATTACAAAACTGGGATCCAAGTGATGAGATGGTGGAAACAGAAATAAATAGTGTAATTGAGGCAACTGGGATGTTAATGGAACCGCAGGAGCTGCTATCTAGTTAGAGAAGACGGCAGTTTATGCTCAAAGTTTAGTTTTTCCGATCAAAATGGAGGTTTTTCAAGGATAGAAACTGTTTCCTGCAGCAAATAAAGCAAGGAACATTGCTGTTTGATAAATATTCTTTTTAAAATTATTTGTACATTCCTTATTAAGCATGAAATTAGCCTGAAGAATTGAAAAGTGAACAACCACCAAAAATTTAAAATAATTACAAAATAGAAGTATAAAGGACACATGGACAAAAACTAAGGTGTGGGGGGATGGGAGGGAGGTGAGGAGCACTGGGGGGTGGGCTGGGATGGGAGTAAAAGACAGAAAACTGTACTTGAACAATAATTAAATAAAATTAAAAAAATAGAAGCCAGCACAAGCACTTTACATGTATCTCAACTGACTTTTAAACAATATGCAGATCAAAACAAACAAACACACAAATGAACAAACAAACAGAACATGCAACTGTGTTGGAACAGATTTGACGCATCTGTTCTTCTTTAGTGAGTACAAAAATACATCAGCTTATGCAGGTAGACTTTCTTGGAAGTAATCCCTTTACTACTACATTATGTGTAATGTTTTTGCACCTGGTTTTTTTTGCTGCAATTTTACCAACAAGGGGTCTAGGAAAGCATTGCTTTATAGTTGGCCTACAGCCAACCCAATAAACAAAAATGTCATTAATCACTGTCACTTGTCAATTCTCCATTTAAGAAATTGTCTCTTTTCAATGTGCTGCTAAAAACAGGAGGGAGTTGGATAAATTTTGTTTTGGAGAATCAGCTAAGTTTTCAAAAGTAAAAGTGTTTTTTTTTTCTAAAGAAAAATGTGGTATTTAAAGGTAGATTACAGCTGAAACTGAGTATATTGGTAAGAGCAGAACCAGGCATGTATATGTGGCTGGTCATCCAAGCGATGCGCTGAAAGGAATCTGCAGTTGAACAGAGTGATATTTCTGCTATTTCTTCTAGGTGTTGGTCAAAAGATCAGATATGCTGTAGGGCAGCATTGTAGGTATGCTTCCCTGCCCCACCCTCTACATTTAAAAATATAAAAGGATCACAGTCAAGAGCAGAATAATGACAAGACCTTCACAAGTTCGACTACAGGGCTTGATCAATAGTCCCTACCCCACTGTAAACAGAATAGTCACATTATTATATATGCAAATATATTAATCCATTTGCAGAACAAAAACATAGGGAAAATATTTCTCCAAATTATCATCTTGGTAATCCGACAGGCAGGAACTGGAGGACTTCAAAGGATAATAATAGGAAATATTCAAGTACTGTCCCACATTTTATTGTATAGATTTCAAATAACTTCATTATGATGTGCTATTTAGAGTGGTGTTCCAGCAGTGATGGAAGTGAACTAAAAATTGAAGAGGGACATGGGCACAGTCCTTGCAGGCAGTACAGTGATGGGACTGAGAGTGCTGGAGTCTTGGGTCCGCGAGAGCCTTGGCCCTTTGGGCCAGTTATCAAATCTCTGTGTTTAAATTACTGAGTACTACTTTGCAGCACACACATACGTAAAACACACATGTACACA
This sequence comes from Artibeus jamaicensis, assembly GCF_021234435.1. NCBI lineage: Eukaryota > Metazoa > Chordata > Mammalia > Chiroptera > Phyllostomidae > Artibeus > Artibeus jamaicensis. The sequence continues at coordinate 28,729,074 of NW_026521486.1, forward strand.
TAAACCCATAAGCACAATGTCTGATCAGTAATGAGTGATGGAGCATACATACTACACGGATGGGCATGCACTCACGCACGTGTGTGTCCTTAAGTGTAAGGACCGTAGGATTGGGTCTGAAAATTTCATTCTTCCATTTTTCTAAGCATCCAAAAGCCTCAGTTTTTGCAACTGTAAAGATAATGATAACACATTTAGACATTTTTGTAAAGATTAAGTTGAATAAATCATTTAATGTCAGGACCTAGCGTAGTACCTTGCACACAGATTATGTTCAGTCAGTGTTCATTGAATTTAAATTTGACATCGTCTCTGAAGGCATCTTTACCATGTATACTACAGGCTGCTAGGCACTTGGGGACACGAAAAGACAAACGTGTTGAAAGTAACTTAATTATGGATTACTTTGTACCGGTGACATCTGATAGGATTTCAGTGCTTGAATATTGTGAAACAACCAGTGCATCACATTTGACGTTCCAGTCAAATCTGGAACCTGAAAAATACTGGCGAGTGCATGATAACATAGATGCTAAGAGCTCCTTAAATTTGCCAAGTACAGGCCCTGGCTGGTGTGGCTCAGTGGATTGAGTGCAGGTCTGTGAACTGAAGGATCACCAGTTTGATTCCCAGTCAGGGCACATGCCTGGGTTTCGGGCCAGGTCCCCAGTAAGGGGCATGCATGCAAGAGGCAACCAATCAATGTCTCTCTCACACATTGATTCTTTCCCTCTCTTTCCCCTTCCCTTCTCCTCTCTCTAAAAATAAATAAATAAAAATCTTTAAAAATTTGTCAAGTATAATAAAAATACTTGACCAATTTTAGTCCAGAAAGCAACTTGTCCAAGATGGTACAGTTTTTATACTTCTCAGGATCCTGGAAACGGCATTCATCACGGTTCTGGGGCTGTTTCTGCGACATGTGATGCCTGGCAATCCCGTCCAGCATTCGAACAGCCAGCTGAGCTGACGAAATGCAGCAGGAGGGAATGCCTCTGGGGCTTTGGCAAGGAGTGGCTCAGTAAGACAAGATAGTTTATTTTTTAGTAATACCTCATTGATAGAATCATAACATTTCATATTCTAAACTGAGGTCATATCATAAGTCCTTGAAAAAATAGGGCAATGTTAAAAATGTGCATTTTTTACTTTAACGTATCTTTTGACCATAAGGTTTTTTTTTTTCATTTAAGATGATGCATTTTAGCCCATGTAATCTTCATCATTACACCACTGTCAACAGCTCTTGGCCCCATTCCCACGGCACCATCTCTTTCTTTTAACTCGTCAGCTAAGCTGTGCTGCTGCAGGAGGTGGGGAGGATGAATACGTTAGCGGAGTACCAAGAATATTTTTATATTAAATTCATTTTTAACGAAGTGTGTACACATGACAATTTAGGCCCAGGAAAATGCAATCGACTATATTTTCATGGTATTTATCTTAAAGTGAAATACTCCCTTTGAGTTCATTTCCATCTCTTTCCAATATTTTTATTTTGGTGCCAGGACATTGATGTCCTTTAACTAGTAGGGTAAATCGCCAGTATAAGTGTGTTTAGAAATGTTCCCAAAGGCAGTACCCTGATTTTTTTCAGTATAAAGATGACAATCAGTTCTCTGGAGAAGCCAGCTATTAACTACCTGCTGAGTTTATTTGCACATGTCCTCCTCTGTTATATTCAGGCATCTAGGAATTAATTTGTTGCTAGATTACTTTTTTGGTTATATGATTATATTGAATAATATAAGATTTTGACAAAAAAAGCGGGGCAATTCTAAAGCATTATTTTAGGTCATTCAGTCTCTAATCTTTTCTAGGGCTCTTTTGCATGTAAAGTGTCTTTTTATTAAGTTATGGAAATTGCAACCCATCTCCTAGTTTCTAAAAACAATTATTATCTACGTGTGTGCTAGAGGTGTTTACGCGCTCTCCCTTTTCCATTATGATGTCCTTCTTGTTATTATATTGAATGTTCTGCTCTGACTGAAAATCTCTGTTTTTTCAAATCTTGCTTTCATTTTTATATTTCTTCATTTTCTGAGGTGCTTATTTGTGCTGCCTCGGTTAAAAGATTTTTTTTCCTGCTTACCTCTTTGAAAATGATTCTTTCACTAAAGACAATATATGGTACATTAACATATCTATTTTGACCCTCCTAATATCTTTATTTTTCAATTTTTCAAGTATATATCATTTTATAATTTTACATTATAAAGCATTTTAAGGAAATAACATTGGTTATCACATTGAATGGCAATTGGAATTTTCTCCATCTGTCCATAACCATTATATATACACAAAAAATTATTTTATTTGGCTAGACTAAGAGGTAAGAGCTATTGTGTTAGAGACCGTAGACTATGAACAGAAGAGAGATATTTTTTCTTTTTGGTGTCATGTCTCTGATACAATTAAGAGAATAATACGACTGTCATATCTTTCCTTTGATATTGTTATTTCTTCCTATTACCCTGAAATAGGCATTCACCCTTTTGTTACTCAATGATTGGACCAGATTTCTCAATAATTACTCTCCTTTTTATCTTTTTAAAATTCAGCCCATTTATATACTGCTATTATGTTAATTATCTTAAAACACTCTTTTGTACAAGCTATTCCTCTGGTTGAGTCTTCATTGACACTTCACTGCTTAGTGGAAAACATTCAAAATACTTAGGCTGGCATTCAGCAGCCTAGAAACCATAGCTCCAACCTCCCCGCCCTCCCTAAATGGTATACATAGCCACCTGTGGGATTTAGCGGAGTGATAAAAACATTGGCTCTAGAGACTGTTTTGCTTCAAAGTCTGCATAAATATGGGCAAGTTATTTTTCTCTCTAAGCTTCATTCTCCTTGCAGCTATAATGGAGATAATGAATATTTATCTCATAGGATTGTTAAGTATTAAATGTGTTAATACATGGGAAGTTGCTAGAACAGAACAGGCACAGTGTTTAGTGTAGGGTATTTTAAATTATTTTTATTATTTATTTGGTGCAAAATTTCTCCCCCACATCATCCTGTCTCTTATTCCCAAATCATCCCACACCAGATCCTAATCAATGAAAACATTTCTGTTGCATAAGATAGTGATTTCATCCTCCTGGGCACTTGGAATCAATTATAAATTCTGCTACTTATTTGATTTTTAATATGATGCTTCCTTTAATTGCTAGTACAATATTAAAATATGTATGTTTTGTTTCCCCAAACTCCCATTATTATCACCACACCTACTAGAGTGTCTGGAATGAAGTATATGCTCAACAAATAATTTTTCTTCATAACCATTATAAAAGTAACTGAGAAAAACTGCAGTAGAATTACTAGGTAATAAAATATAACTTAACCTCATTACTTTCTTCTCTATGGAGTTTAGGGTCTTCTCAGGTTGGCCAAAATGTTTGCTTAGTTTTCCTGAATAATGGCTCTAGTAGTGCCTAGTTGTCTTTATCATTATTTGAAACAATTTTGTTAGATTGTATTGTGACAGCTAACATATCAGTGTGCACTAAAAAAAGTATCAAAATTGGTGAATATTTGTGTAGCCATTTTAATATTGAAGATAGAAGAAAATATACCACATTTTCAGCATATTATTCTTAATTTTTTCAAGAAAGGTAAAAACACAACTGAAACACAAAAAATAAAAAGATTTGTGCAGTATATGGAGAAGGTGCTGTGACTGACCAAACACATTAAAGGTGGTTTGCAAAATTTCTTGTGCTTTTGACATTTTGGCCAAATAATTCTTTGCTATGGAGCTGTCTTATGCATGAGAAGATGTTTAGCAGCACCCCTGGCCTCTACCCACTAGAAGCCAATAGCAGGAGATAGCCAACCTACTTCAAATATCCAAATTTCACCAATACAGTTATTGGTGAAAATAAAAAAAAATGTGACTCTTATTTTATAGAAAAACCAAACAAACTTTTTGTCCAAACCAATAAGATAAGCGACCAATTATTAAATGTGATTTAAGTTTTGTTTAAAAAGTATGAGTGTGCATTTGTATAGCTTTACATAAAACTCAGAAAAGATAGACACCAAATAGAATACAATAATTTTTTCTGAGTGGGTCAAAGTGGAAATACTAGTGGGCTGAATAAATAGAAGTACTTCATTTTATTTTATACTATTTAGATAAAATAGAGATGACATTATACTTGAGTATTACTTTTATATTATACAAAATTTTAAAATAAATAACATAAAGTGAACACATGTATGGAAGGACTAGTACTTTTGCATAGGATAAAAACACAATATTAAAAATGTAGTTTCAGTTTTAATACATAAACAGTGTGAAAGTCATAATTTTTAATTTCACAATAAGAAAAATATAGAACCAGCTGAAAATTAAAGACTTTTTAAAAAATCTACCAGAGAACTGAGGTTAAGGACAAACTACCACCTAAAAACCTAAGAAAACAGGTGAAAACAGAGAATTACAGCCAAGATCTGCTTAATTGGAAGAGCTGTATTAGAGCCAAAAACTGATCGGACTACTTACATGTTCCTATTACCAGATACACTATGTCATCAGCAGCTTGCAACAAAAAATTACAAAGAATCTTAGAAGCACAATTTGAAAAGACAATGCAGCAAACATCAAGACCAGATTCAGATATAACATATTTTGGAATGATCAGACATAAAATTTAAAATAACTGTGACTGACATGTTGAGGCATTATGTAAAATGCAGACATGATGTCAGAGCAGATGGGTGATGTAAGCAGAAAGTTAACAACTGTAACAATAAGAAATGCTAAAATGTATACGACCAAATGGAGATTGCCATCGGTGGACTCATTAGTAGGTTAGACATAACCAAAGAAAGAATAAGTGAGCTTGAAGATATGTCATTTAATGTTCCTGAATGAGTGAAAAGAGAAAAGTGAATGAATAAAATGGGACAAGATATTCAAAAGCAGTGATATGTTTGCAGTAAGTGTTCATGGATTGGGAATACTAGAATAAGAATGAGAGAGAAGAGCAGGAGAAATATTTGTAACAGTTGCTGACGATTTTCAAAAATTATTGACAGACACAAAAGTACAGATCCTAGAAGCTAAAAATAGACACCTAGGAATATCATGTGCAGATGACAAAAATCCAAAAACAAAGAGAAAATATTGAAAATACCCAGAGATAAAAAATACCTTACTTATGAAAAAACAAGCATAAGAATTACAGAACACATTTTTTAAGGAACTGAATAAAAAGTAGAATAAAATATATAAACTATTCAAAGACAAAATATTATCTTAGAATTCTGTACTCAGTGAAACAGGGGGACAGTGACCAGAGGGGAGAGGGGAAGGAGTTTCAGGGGAAAAAGGGGAAGGATTTATAGGAACTAGTATAAAGGACACATGGACAACAACTAAGGGGGGTGGAAATCGGAGGTAGGTGGGGGACACGGGGGGTGGGCTGGGATGGGAGTAAAAGACAGAATACTATAGTTGAAAAATAATTAAATTTAAAAAAAGAAGCTGAAAAAAAAGAATGAAGGAGGCACCCCCACAGGAGTGACTGCTACAAAAGTAACAACCCAAAAACAAAAGCAAGGGGGAAAAGTCTTAGAAAAAAAATGATCAGCAAGGATGTGGTGAAGTAAAACACCCGTGCACTGCTGGTGGGATTGTAAAATCCTATAAGCACTATAGACAACAGTATGCAGGATCCTCAAAAAGTAAAAATTGAACTACCATATGATCCAGCAACCCCACTTCCTGGTACGTGTCCAGAAGAATTGAGAGCAGGTTCTCAAGGATGTATTCCCACACACATGTTCACAGCAGCATTATCCTCAGTGGCCCTGAAACATGATGTTACTTCCAACTTTGTCTTTCAGATGTTTCCACCCACTTGCCTAACCTCCTGCCTTCATAAACAAGTTAACTTTTTGAAAAATGATACCACCGATGAATTTTAACTATGTCTTTGTTTTTATGCTTCATGAGACTGCAGGGTGTTTTACTTTGTCTTTTAGAATTTCTTGTTCTCCTGGCTCTGTAGACCCGGGTGGAGACCAAAATTCAGAAAATATCTAGCAGGAAAATCAGCCACACATTTGAGTCCTGCTAACTTTCTAGTTTATCCACCAGCAGCTCATAAAAGGTATAGTTCTGTCAGTGATTTTTTTTCACTCAATAGAGTCTTTGTACTAATGCAAGTCTGACTTTCACTCATGATCAGAATTACTGAATAAGCAAAAAATTTTAAAAAATGAAAATGGCAACATAGTCTCTTACTTTAAAAGTCCTTCCTATGAAATTGTTTTCTATTGGTTGTAACTTCAAAGGCTCTTGGGTGTCTTTAAAAACATGCTTAACAATGTTATCCAAACTCTTCTAGTTTTTGAAGCCTAATAATTGACCTACTTTGACTCATTTAACTTTTCCCCCAAAGTAAAATCCTTTTCTCAGGTTTTGATATTAGGCAAAATTCTAGGTATTTTTTCACAGTGGAAGTGATGGAAAGCCTTAAGGTTGTTTATATTGTCATTTTGTGTTTATATCATTTATACTGTATAAAGTGCAACCATCCAAAATGTATTTTGTCAAAAATACACATTATTTTAAAAGGATAAATAAGTAAATAAACAATTGTAAGTGAAGTTCTGAAAAGTATAACAAAACTAAGTCTAGATATTAGTATGTTTGTAGAACTTCCCATCAATTAAATTTCCTGAACCAGATTTTGATTCTTAGACTTGGGTGTGAAAATTTCTTCTAATACCATGTCAGACTTGTCCCTAAATAGTGAACACTATCACTGTTTTATGAAGAAATCAATAAAGAATTGATTAATATATTTTAATATATATTTTAATACTATACCATTTCCTGATATATATAATTTATTTTTAACAAGTATGAGTATTTCTTACTATACTGTTTTATTTTAAGGATATGGGTCTGAAAAAAAGCTTTCAACCTTCTTTTATTTTTGTAATGATTACAGTACATATTTTGAAATAAATTTTATATGTATAAAATAAATAATAAAATAATAGTGTAGGAGTCATTAGGAGACCCAAGAAGCTTCTATGAAGATAAGAATTCTATATTTTGACTCTGTAGTTAACCAAAATAGCTAACTTTTGCATAGCACTTAACATATTCCAGGACCTATAGTATTTGTTTAATCTTTATAGTAATCAAAGGTGGTAGAAGTAATTATTGTTATTGTTTTAAATATGGAGACAATGAGGCCCAATAAGTTTAAATAACTATATCACAGTTGCATAGATAAAAAGATAGGTGAGATCTTGTTGGTAAGTCTTATGAAACTATTTCTAAGATATGTAGTTTCTTCCTTTTTTAGTTTTGATACTTTGATTCAGGAAACTGAAGTCTTCAACTACATATTCTGATGCATCTCACAGAATAATTTCCAGCATTAAAAATTGGGCTGATATTCCCTTTCTCCTTAAAAGCAGGTGGGATAAAGAATTAAAAAGATGTGAAAAAAGCTTGAGTAAAACTCTAAGCCTTTGCTAGGAGTCTGAAAATTCGGGACAAGACCCTGAGATCACATATCACGCAGTGTGCTCTGCCTGGTGTGGAAGATCAAAAGTATCAGGCAATGTCTAGTTTGTCAGTCAAAGAACAGTTCTACCTTTAGCTAACTATATAAATAAAATTTGATACTAGTTTACAAATCTATACATATACATTATTTATCTGTACTCTTTCAAAACTGCAGGGTGGATTTGTTTTATTATCTCTAGTCTACAGATGGAGTCAGAGTTGAGGCTTGAGAAAGCTACAAGTTAACTACTTGTGAGAAATTATTAGGCACATTTCTCTAAGTCCAAACCTCACTGCCATTTGCCTATGAGAAATAAATAACGGAAGGGATCAAAGTAATCTCCATTAAAAGAATAGAAAAAGCAGCAAGATGGCTATATGTCTGAAAGAGCTTCACAGCCTGGTTTTTAATGGCAGCTCTGAAACCCTATTCAATGTGATCAGTAATTTCCTGTTTTGAAGGAAAAAACTAGGCAAGCAGTGGGAGGAACATAGACCTCTTTCCACCCATGTTCTAATTGCTCAACAAAATTAGTGTTAGTTCTTGTTTGGAAATTGAGATCAACTCCTGAATCTAAACATCTATCATCTATCTATCTATCTATCTATCTATCTATCTATCTATCTATCTATCTATCTATCTATCTATTTATCATCTTTCATCATCATCACCTATCTCTCTCTCTCAATCTGTCACCTATCTATCTGCACATACATCCAAGAAGGTTTTTAAATAAATAAGTGACTAATCAAGTAAATGATGCCCACATGCCATCCTGAAGCATAACATAGGATGTAGGTTCAGAGGTGGAGGCTCCATCTAGGGAATCTATTTTATAACAAATTCTCCAGGTGATTCTTAAAACCATAAATGTTTGGGAATGAACACCAGATCATATTTCACAGTGCAGTAAATAACTGGCAACAATATCATGAGTACACAGAGCAGTTAGCATCAAGTATTACTTTCTCCGAGGTGTCACTGGAAATTGGCTAAATCTAACTTCTCTCTGTATATACCTCCATTTCTTTTTCTCTGCTTCTCTCCTCCAGTACTTCTCTTTCTACCGCCTATTCCTGCCCACTCTTTTTACATCTGCCAATCCCAGAATAATCTCATTCTATTTACTTTTTCTATTCAAGAAGGCAGTTTTTCACTCTGCTTAGTAATCTTGGAAAATCATTTTTAATTTTTCTAATTAGACACCCAGCTGTAATGGCCACCGAGGCTTATATAGAAAAAACAAGCATGTGCCTCATGTTATTGGATACCTAGAGTTTGGGGCATTGTGCATTTCCCCCTCTCCCTTTCCCTCAGATTTATTTTTCTCAGATGTTGTCTCTCCTGACTCTCCTTATATCTGCAGAACTCATTTACAGACTTAAGAACTTTGTGAACTTCCAAGGTAGTTATTCCTTTTGAGAAAGAGAGAGAGGGAAATGCATTGGCTAGGCAGTAATCTCTCTTATTCTTCAAATTTGTGGTGAGAGATATTATCGCAGGCGCAGGAGGAAAACTTTCTCTTGGTGCTGCATATATATTATTTGATCCGGTAATAAATGTAAAATATAGTCTTACATAAACATATATACAAGCTAACAGTTGAAGGTGGCAAATGAATTATAGAATACAAAACTAGTCCCTAGTAGCTTGACTGCCCTGTGTGTATAAAATTTCATACTATGTGAACAGAGATTCTTTAAAAGACTTCTCCCGAATAATATTTCTAACAGTGTTAGAAACCGGGACCTTGAAGTAAACCTTTTCATTTTTGAAAGTGCATTTACTACTTTAAGATTCTGTCTGGAATCCTCTGTGAATTTTTATGCTGCTTCCTACTTCTTGCCCTGTGTACCTGAGTTCTGACACAGTGGAGCATGAGAAACCAGCTTATCCTCCAAAGCTCATTTCTCACTGCTGATAGGGTACAGGTCAGTGCTAGTGAAGACTGCAGAATCTTACTGCTTTGTTACTCATGCTCTGTGTATTGAAATTCAAGTAAAATGCAGTGTTTTGAATCAATCAATCAAAAAATGTTCTATGAGCTCTGGCTAGTGTGGCTCAGTGGATTGAGTGCCAGCTTATGAAGCAAGGGGTTGCTGGTTCAATTCCTAGTCAGGGCACATTCCTGGGTTCCAGGCCAGGTCCCTAGTAGGGGATGTGTGAGAGGCAACCACACATTGATATTTTTTCCCCCTCTCTTTCTCCCATCCCTTCCCCTCTCTCTAAAAATAAATAAATAAAGTCTTTTAAAAAGTGTTCACTGAGCACACATGATGTGTTTGGTAGAACAGGGTTTTAGATTTCTATCAGGCAAGGCACATACACTCAGGGAGCTTAAAATTTAGTTAGTTTTTATTTTTTATCTGAAAAATTATGTACCAATAACACCATAAATAATGTTAAAACATAAGCTAAAGTTTAGGAGATAGCAGTTGCAAAATATACAGTAGGCAAAGAATCAGTAATCAGGATATTAGACTATTGCCTATGAACAAATAATTTGGCCTGCAGGCAGTAGTTGGCTCTTAAGTTGGAAGTGTATGCAGTACTCTTGAGAACATTGGTCAGGATGAAGTAGAGATAATTAAGAGATAGAATCACATACTTTATGTTTTTGAAATTAGAATCAACAGGATTTTCTGATAAGTATGATGCAAAGTAGGAGAGAAGGAGGTGTCAAGATGATTCCAAAATTTTCACTGAGAAACTGAAGGTGAGGAGCACTGTTCACTGAGCTGCAGAAGATGAAGGAGGATCACCTTTGAAGAAAAAAGGACCACTTCCATGGGACTCACCACTTTGTTGCACACAAAACTCTGGAACCAATATCGGGGAACTTCGGTGGATGAAAAATTACTGATAAGGTTCCTGCATCATAGTCACCATGGAGGATAGGGAAGTAAGTAGGATATCTGGAATGACAGCTTCAATCAATGGGAGCTCATCAAAGGCTGGATGACCAAAAATAATGCGTAATGACCATAATACCGATTGATCTTTTTCTTAATTCTTCCAAGAATGCCTGTAACACAGAGATGCAGAAAAGTTAAGTTACATACCTAAATTAACAGAATTAGTATGGGGCATACATACCTATAGAAATTCACGTGTGCCTTGACTTCAAAGCATAAAACCAGCAAAGGATTCTAAATTGTTTCAATAAGAAGTAAGTCTGCTATGTGTCAGTGATTTTCCCCCTCTTATTATGTGAGGACCAAGGGATAAATTGGAAATCTTATAACTAATGATAAAGGTGTTACCTTAAAAAAAACATAATGTTTTCCTTGGTCACTATGGGTAAAGGTTCTCTTTGTTTTAAACTGTGTATGTGTTATAAATCCTATATTCTGTCATAAATCAAAAACAATGAAAACTCTATCATAAAGGTACTGTGATACTGAGATGCCAGAGCAGATTTCCCCACTTAAGCACTACTCAAATCTGTCTACATTTCACTGACCTCTTTCCAAATATAAAATGCCACATCAATTCTTTATGATAACAACAGTGACCTAAGTTACGAATGTCTCATGGCTTTCAGCTTTCAGTGTTGATGGTGTAAGTTCAGTTCATGAAAGACTAGTGCCTACACCATGGAAACCCCTATCACAATCAGTAGTAATTTGCAGTCTAAGCAGAAAGGCCAAGGTTTGAGTAAAGAGGCTAAACTCCCTTCTTTTTTTGTGACTATTTCTACTAGCTGGATATTAGGAGCAAATTTTGAATATAGTCACTTTGCACAAATGCATATTTAAAAATGAGATAAAGCAAAACAGATCCAATTTGCATTGGGAGGACAGTATTATGCACTAGAATAAGTTCATGGTTAAAAATTAAGAGACCTAGGTGAGAGCACAGGGCTATTTTTTTTTTAGTATTGTAACTTTAGGTGAATCAACTAAACTTTGTGACCCTTCATTATTTCATCTGCAAGATGGGGTTCACGACACCTGTTGTGCAAATTTGTAATCTCTTGAAGAAAATGAATAATAAAACATTGTACTTAAACTGCTCTTCAGATGTTGGTCATTATTTCACTTTTAACTTTTATTGTTAACTGATTTGCCACACAATTTGGTAACCAGTACCTACAAGGGTTAAAAATATTTAAGGACATTAGTGAAGCCTGTATCAATTCATTTAATGCAGCATATTGCTTTTTTCCAGCTTTATTGAGATATACTTGACAAAACTTAAAGGATATTTAAAGCGTACATTGTTATGATTTGATATATTTGTACATTGTGAAAGGATTCCTCTTATCTAGTTAATTAACACACTCATCACCTCATAAAGCTTTGGTAAGCACAGTATTACTCTTTATTTGGGAAAAATGCTGAGAGTCTTCTTGGCTCTGGTGTGGTGAGGATTTGTTAACACACAGTGAGGGACACCAGGCTGCTACCACTGCCAGGAGAGTGCTGCCCTCATTATGAAGTCAAGTTCCAAAACTCGTTTAAAGTTTCAATATTGCCTAAATTAATCTTACCCATTTCAGCCGATCCTATCAATTTTACCTAGAATTATGTATGAAATAATTTATTTTCTCTATCTTTTCTTTTTGCTTCTACTTTTTCCCAATTTCTGTGCATTCCTTACTCATCTACCCTAAGATTTTTTAAAAAAACATTGAATCATATTTCTTGCAACTTAAAATTATATAATGTTTCTCTCATTGCATTTAAATAAAATCTAAGCTCCAAATGTACATAATCTGGCATCTGCCTCGTTCTACATTTATGCCTCATGCCATTCTCCTCTCTGACTTCAACCATAAAGGCTGTCTTCATGTTTTCTATTTGGCCAGCTCTTTGCTGCCTCCAAGACTTTTGCCATGAAATTTTCCTTGCCGTTCTTTCCACCATGTAGCACCTCAAAATCAAGTCCCAAGATCAATGTCAGTTTTTAGAAAAGCCTTTCTTGACTATGCTTGGTATCTAACTACCCACCCCTTTTAATTACTTATTTGGCAACTTCCTTCTGGTCTAGCTTCCCCACTAGAATGATATCTACCTATGACAGGGGCCATGCCTATCAAGATAACATGCTCTTAGCAAAAAACAAAAAAAAACAAACAAACCCCAAAACAAACAAAAAAACCCCTGGCCCATCTTTGCTGCTTAATATATATATTCATGGAGGAATGGACAAATGGCTGCCTGACTGGCTAGCTGTCTGCATGATGTATTAAAACATTACCCCTCTTTCTAAACAACAACAACAAATAACCCTGACTTATCGACTAAGATATTGGTATTGTTCCTGAGAATCTGCATGTCAATTTAAATTTCATTTAAAAAATGTGATTTCCCATTAAATTTTCTGAATCATTTATCACTTACTTTAAATGATTTTGCTAAGCATCAGTTCTTAACAGTTGGGGAGTATCTACCTTCAGATCCTTGATTAAATAATTAATTGCATCTGGAAATGAAGAGGTTTGAAGTTTACCAACATCATCTAGTTCCCCATTCCCCAGTTCACAACCTACGATCCTCCCTGTGACAGATGAAACATTCAGTTTTATCATGCACAGTTCTATTGAGAAGGAATTCACTTGTTTCAGTTTTTGAAGTGCTCTATTATAAACTCTGTTTATCTGAGCTAAAATCTCACTTTTCATATCCATTTCTTATCATAAAAATTAGGCTGATCTGTTTGATGAATGAATCCTTCAAATATTTGGAGATAGACCTGTTGAATCCCCCATGTCACTTTCTTGTACCTAAGCATTATCTTTTCATTTTGCTATTAACCCTGAAATATATACAGAAAATAAGTTTAACGAAGCTCTTTTCTATGTGTGGTAGGCATTGAAATCAGGCTCTTCCTGATCACAGGATCACAGGATCACAGGATCACAGGAAGGCATTCCAAAGGCCCACATACTGGGGATTGTGGTGTGGAAAGATGGATTTTTTGTGTGCAGAAGTAGAAGCTGCCCCCCAGTTTCCAATTTCCCATCTTTGTCCATCCCACCATGGACAAAGTCCAACCATGTCTTCTCCAAGGCCAAAACAAAAGCCTGCTCGCAGAGTCTCTGCTTCACAGTAAAGCTCAGTCCTTTGGCACTCACACAGTTTGCTATGGACCCCGGAGCTATGACACAGGCATGGTCTCTTGCTCCCAGCTGAAAGAGAATGCATGAACACAAGTGTGAGTGTGTTACTACCAGGTAGTCAAGAAGGAGAGAAAGAGAGGGAGAGAGAGAGAAAGAGAATTTGTTCCCCTGGGATTGCATCAGTTTCAGTTTGGGGTGGACTAGGTGCTTTTTCAAAAGAACCAATCAACTTCCTGAGCTTTCACTGGCTTCTGATAAGCTTACAGTCCTTAGTTACACTGACAGTCCTCTCTGGTCCAGCACCTCTCCCAGCACCACTCCCAAATGCAGTACCAGGGTGGGGAGGAGAGGAGTGTACATCCTTTTGGTAGAGCAATTCAGTGTCCCCGGTGGTGTGAAGCAGTAACTTCTCTAGGAAGCAAACAGGTTCATGATCGCCACTTTATTAAGCTCCGTGTTCCTCCGCATTCTTGTTAATAATTAGCTAACTACCTATGGAAACATACCTGTGATATAAAAATCATACAATAAGGTGAACAATGACCTTCGAAGTATTTCTGGTCTAAACTTGTGATTATGATGAAATGGGAAACAAGCTCATCTTGAGAATAAATATGGAAAACATTATGGCATAGCCTTATAATTGTATTAATACATTGTTTGCTTTTACTAGGTTTTAATATTTTTCAAAGTTAAGCAGTTCTTTGAACTAGATTTAGCATACAATTATTTAAGTTATATAAGGCATTTATGTTTACAGAGAAGTCTACAGAAATTATTGAAGCAGTCATCTCTTACTCACAGATAGCCAAATGTAATTCAGCCCATTTTTCATCTCTAGTCTGGTCTGTTACATGGACATATATATGAATTCACTATATGCTCTTTGTAAACTCTGACTTGCTACATTTTAATGTATTTAATGTCCTCATTTAGGTTTTACAAATATTAGTATTCTGACATTAAACTTGAGGAAAAGAAGGAAAAAGTAACTTTTAAAACTCTACTCCTATAGTAACAAAACCATCTCTTTGCTCTTTACTTGCTTCAATAATTTTAACTAAGAGGATATAAGTATTAATTGTGGATTTATGATAACAATAGAGTAAAACAATTATCTATAAAAACAATTAGCTATAAAGCATATGTAAGCAGTTTTATGATTTTATTATCTTTGTAAAATATTAAAAACCACAGAATCTTGGTTGGTAATAACGTTTTGTACAATGTTTCCATAAAGAATTTTATGTGTCTTATAAAAGGTGATCATATAAAGATAACAGAAATATGTTGCAAATAAAAATGTAAAACCAAGGAGCTACATATATGTTTGTAGATAGTTAAAAAGACATAAACAAAAACACCTGTTCAGGTGATTTGGTAGGTTGGAACGTATCCCATTCAGCAGCATCTGTGGGTCCCATCCTGGTCTGGGCACGTACCCAGGTTGCGGGTTTGGTCCTGGTCAGGGCGCACCTGGGAGACCCCCATCCACCTTCCTTGAGTCAATGTTTCTCCCCCAGACCAGTGTTTCCCTTCTCTCCTCTCCTCTCTCCCCTCTTCTGACCCCTCCCCTCTCCACCTCTCCACTCTCTCTCCCTCCCTCTACTAAAATCAGTAAACATAACCTCAAGTGAGGATTATAAAAAACAAGATTATTCCATACTCATTACTAGTACCTTTCTAAACGTAGATTCATTGGGAAAGCTATCAGTAGCAAGAGAAGAACTGACCACGACCACGTGAATAAAATAAATTTCAAAGCAAATAAAGCTGACACTTCGTTATTTGAGTTTAGGCCTTTGTCTGAATTTTAGACTAAAGGAGAGATGCTGTAAAATTCATATCTGCATATCAATAAATAAACTAGATTCTATTAATTTAAATAGACTTTACACTAGCATTTCTGATTCTGTCTGCTTTTCCCAATGTTTTCTGGAGTTTTACTTTGCTACACTGATTGGACTGAAAATGGACACATGACCCAAACTTAAGACAATGGCGTTTTGGGAAAAACCAGCAGTCAGAGGGCGCCAAGTCTGGGCTGTAGGGGAGCTGAGTCACCTGGGTGATTTGATGTTTTGTCAAAAAACTCTGCACAAGACGTGTTTTGTGATGAAGTTGCCAATCATCAGTTGCCCCTAAATATGGCCTTCTGAATCATCCAAATAGTTTCCAAGGAAGAATGCTCAAGCTTAATGCAAAACTTGATGCAGATGTGTTGCTGTACTCACTCGGTCATTTTAAGTTTGACAGCCACATAGTACACATACTTACTCAGTGGTGTCTACAGCCTCCACTGACTGGTATAGTGAAGTCATCATTGTTCACCCACGCACATTCCAGTCCACTCTCCTTGGCTGCCAGGTTACATCAATGTCACACAAACCATTCTTGTTATATTAGCAATGACTGCACATTTTCTCGACAGGACTCATTTGTTTGCTTTAGTCACTTGCATTTATTTTTTTCCTTTTTAAAAAATTTTTATTTAATTATTGTTCAAGTACAGTTTTCTGTCTTTTACTCGCATCCCAGCCCACCCCGCCAGTGGTCCCCACCTCCCTCCCATTTCCACCCCTGTTAGTTGTTGTCCATGTGACCTTTATACTAGTTCCTGTAAATCCTTTCCCCCCTGAAATTCCCTCCCCTCTCCCCTCTGGTCACTGTCCCCCTGTTCTCTATTTCAGCAAAATAAAAACAAAGACACTGAAATAGTCACTTGCATTTATATAGTCCTAAATTTTGCACATAATATACATTTAGTTCATATTTCAACAATTTGGATAAAATAATAAGACTAGGAACCTTCTGCCACATTTATTTCCCATTTTGGCAAATTAGATTATAGCTTTATCTATGGGTATGGCTCTCCAAATGCTTAATTCATTCATTTTTTTACAGATAATATATTTATTTTAAAAAATTATAAAACAAAATATAGCTGATGCCCTTTTATACATTGAGATTTAAACTAAATTAGCTGGATGTTCCTATTCAATAGCTTAAGAGAGTGTGGTGTCATCCCCAAGAATGTTGGCGATTCTTTATATCTTATGTCCTCAAGGTATCTATTCTTTCTGTTAATCTTTTAGTCTCCCTTATCTCACTTACATGACTCTTTGTTTCATGTGTTTATTAGGCCTGCTCAGACTTGTAACTAAGGTTCTTTATTTTAATTTTCCTCTAACCTCTTACACAAGGCACATGTACATAGCAAGCTTTTTACTGTGTGGAGATGGAGAGCGGTTTGTTCTGCAGCCAGGAAATTAGCACTGGCCACCTTTTCAAAATAGAATTTTCTTACCTATTGACCAGATTTTGCTCTTGCTCTTTCCTTTCCTTTATTTTTTAAAATCTCCCTGCCTTCTTTAATTTCTGTTCACTTTATCTGCAGGATAGTTTGTTTTTCTCTTTTTTCTCCCTTCTCAACTCCATTCCTAAAGCTTCACCTTCCTTAATAGCTGAGCACGGAGGCCCTTACATGTGGCACCTTGGCGCATGACCTATCAGTATTAGAAGGAACAGGTCTTTATTTACAATATTCCAACCTTGGGGGGCCCAGAGCCCTCCTTTCCCACAAGACCCAGCACTTCCCGTGTTCCCCAAAAGGCTATAAGCCAAAAGCAAACACAGTGGTTCCCCATATTCCATATTCTTGTCTTAAGCCTGCTGCACAAAGAGTTCTCCAGCCTCTGTGGAAGGCACCAGAGTCACCATCCTCACGCAGTAGCTCTCATCTTCAGGACCTGGGATACGTCGCCATCAGCCTCTGTGAGACTGTCCAGGAAAGCATGTGCCATGGTGCACTGGATCATGGAGAGGCCCAGGAAAGGCACCAGTCTCACAAGTCCCGATAAAGCCTGGGTCTTACAAGGAAGGCGTCAGGGTCAGCTACAGCAGGCACCATTAGAGTGGCAGCACATCTCCTTCCTTAAGACACCAGGCTGCATGGCCAGATCCTGACCACACACTACATAGCTGCTCGTTTACTTCTGCCCCTCGCGTGGCTGCTACATCACTCCTCCCCCATGGCTCTTCCACCCTTCCAAGCCATATGACCAAATTCCTCATGATTGCCCGCTCTTTGTTTAAATCCTGCCCTGAGCCTCCTGTGTGACCTCATCTCCCACTCCTCCCACACAGTGAGCCACATTTTCTAGTTCTTCTGTATAGTTTATGTTCTATTGACATCCCCACTCAGGGCAAGAGTGACTCAGTGATCCAGGGGAACCCTCCTGCCCTGCCTACTTCAGGATTCAGGATACACCCTTACAGTCACACTCACCTTGCCCCAGACGTCAGCGCAGCTATTAAATTAGCCTTTATTATGAAAAGTATCTTAACCTGTATCTTCTGCTCCAAGAGCTATGGTAGTTTTGTCCTATTTTCATGGGCACCCCTCACCCTGTACCCCATTATAAAACCACCATCAGGCTGTGTGTCCAAATAGTAACCCCAGTCATGGACGAAGTAAGGTTGTTGCCTTCTTGCTACACTTTAAGAAATTACCCAAGTGATAAATATGTAGCCTTTCATTCATTCTGCAATACCTTTTTCTCTTTCCTCATACAAAATATCTTAAGTAAAGAAAGGGGTTCAGGAGCAAAAGATGATCTCTGCTATCTAATAAAGGAAGAGAGAATGTATCAATGCAATTTCTCCATGAGTAGCCCCACAGGGAATTTCTCCCTGGGCAACCCACCTAAGATCTGGTGGTAAGAGGATCCCAGGTTTCATCAATGTTTGAGTCATGCTGTCATTCTCTCGTAGGCAAAGACAGAGATTTAGCAGTCCATTGATTAGCACGTAAACTTGTGTTGGGAAAGAGGAAACTTGTGTTCAGCTTTGTCACAGAATGGAAACCTTGTCCTATCTTCCTAGATTATTTGCTGGAAAACCAGAATGATCTCCAGTACAAGTTTGGCCTGAATAAGTAAAAAATTAAGTAAGTTTCTCAACTGGCTGATTCTTTGTGTTACCATTATAGAACCAAAACTGACTGCATTTTTGAAACACATAGACATAATTTACATCAATAATGTTTTCAACTCTTAACCATAAACGTACACCAGCAGGATTGTTCTGGAAGTAACAAACATGCACATAGGGGAGTTGACAGTGTGGCCAAGGATTTGTAGTGACCACATGTCACCAAAACTACTTTTGTAAGACACACTTTTTCACCATGAACAGTTCATACTGTCAGCATTTCTTTTCTCCATCTTGAAGAAGCCTTTAGACATTTGGAAAATGTTCTGTATTCCATAGAATGTGATTATCTGTTAATTGTGACCTCCCTGATCCATAACTCTTTTTTTAAAAGGAATTACTCCTTTTCAATTGTTCTTGAATTGAGTTGCTATCGAGTCTGTGCTAAGTAGCCATTGCACTATTTAAACCTTGCAGATTAGGGACTAGAATATGATTTGATAGTATAAGTCTGTAGGAATCTCTCTTTTTTTTGTCACCATTAAAAAATGAAAGGAATCATTCCACCCTTGAACATCATCCCAGGATAATAATCATGGCACGTGAAAAAACAATGACTGACATGTGAAAAATTTCTTCAAGTTCAAAACTAAACAGGTGGAAGTTGTCAGGGCACACTAGCAAAGAATCTGAGAAGCTAATTCCAGCTCAATCTTTTCCATTGATGCCCATTTCCCCACAAAGATTTACTTCTACCTGATCCACTATTGTGTAACCTACTGAACGCAGCTGTGTGGATGAAGTTATTTACAGATCCACCTCATGAGTAAGATAAATGGTATATTAATCGAAGTTCCCTGGGGCCTTTGTTTTTGGAACATATCCTAATAGTAACTGAAATCCCTGATTGGAGTTTCTACAAATTGTTGCTATCTCTTTTATCTCCTTCTCAATGTAATGCTTTCTGTTGTTTTTAACATTCTATGATTCCTTTTTAATTAGTCCGATTCTCTAAGAGCTGTCTATGAACATCGTTTTCCATTACTAACAATGGTTCTTTCCTACCACAAAGATATAAGGCTCAGTGCTGTATCACATAGGCACCAAATGTTAAAATAATTCCATCAGTTATTTATCTTTTCAGAACTTTGGGTGGCACACTTTAATTTTTAGCATTTGATGTCATTAATATTGATGCTGAAGACCAAGAAAGAAATACAGGACAGACAACTTGACAAAAAATTAATGTTATTTTTTCCCAGAGAATCAAACTTTGGGGCATTATAAGGATTAACTTAAAACAATGAGGTATGGTTGCTAGATTGGTGTCCTCATTTCCCCTCAATCTTGACATAATGTGTGAATCATCATTTTGGTGATGCTGGTGGTGGCATTGTAGTGAGTATTTTATATGCATTATCTCCTTCAATGCTCAAGATAATTTTCAGAAATAGATAGGAACAATGTCCTCATATTATAGATAGGAAGTTATGACTAAGAAAAAAAACTTCTTCAAGGTCCCACAGCCAACACAAAATTTAATTTTAGCTGAATTCACTGTGGAGATAACAACCAATAGCCCTGAGAGATAACAGTGGTCTAGCAAAAGGTCGAACAAAAGGTCTTTTCTCTTCATTTCTATGCATTCAAGAGTATAGGATATTATTTATCCTTAAAGCTAATTCTTATTTTCTTCCATAAAATCAGCTCTCCACTATCAAATAAAATTACCCCTTTTATGTGGATTCTTTCTATATATTTTAGATGACCAATTTTTGATGTTATTCTATATTTTGTATTCAGGTCTTTAAGTGCATCTTAGAAGATACATAGTTTGATGTCTGTCTAGATTGGTAAGAACCAAGTCATGATGGAAGTAAGGGAGAAGGTCCTGGGAACGTTGTACATCATCTTACAAGGGACAACCAGGACTCAGTCTTGACATTATGGGATGAATAGTGCTTGCGGTAGATACCTTTTAAAATGTTAATATCTAGTGGACCCTTCTGGTATGTCTTTCGTTTGTCATTTTTCCAGAGAAATCATGAGAAAAGGCACCTTTCCCACCTTTTCATACTCATAATTTAATTAATTAATTTAAGGAAACACAATATTAATTTTAATCTAAATCCAGTTAGGCACACTGTCCTATACATTCTGAGAAAAATAAAAGAAAACGTTTGTCTTGCATGTCTGGTTAGTTGGCAGTAGATTGTATTTGGTGCCAGAATTATTGACATTCTTACCAATTCTTCCATTTCCCATTCGATTGGTAGACCTGACATGAGGCTATAGCACTGGAACAAATCTAGGCTGAAATACAATTTTTTCAAGCCCTATTTTTTCAAGGGTCCTCTCTACTTGTAAATTTATCCTACACAGTTTAGGACTATCTGGTTCAGGTACTCTCAGCAATATTGGAAACAATTACTTTTATTTGAAAGTTTCAGAAGAAAATAAGAGGATTATTTGAAAATCTTTAATTGCATAGTATGGAACAAAACCTTTACATTTATTTGAGCATTATTAGTAGTGTGTGTATGTAATATAATATACCCATACCTGACCTCACGTGCACGCATATAATTAGGGTCTTCGGTATTTTTTCTTTAAGGAAAGAGCATAAGCTTTGCTCAGGTGGGTATCTATGATAGTCATGCCTCAGGTCCATCCAGTTCCTTGTTTCCGGGCCCCCTTGGCTCTGCAATTCATGTTTTATCCCTTAATGCTGATCCTCACCTAGAACTATGAGAGAGATAGAGGTCACTCCCTTGTACAGTAAAGTCCCTATGGTTCATATAGAAAATTCTCATGATCTATTTGGTGTGGTAAAAGTTTGGTTTTAAAACTTTTACAATCTATATCAAACGATTATATCTATTAGCAATATAATATTGCTATTTATTTCTACACAAGTCTCTAGAGTTTGTGAAGAATGTGTCTTCTAATGCTCTGTTTCTCTAACTCTATGTGATACAATTCGCTTGGTAATATTGCTCAAATTAGTCTATGATTCAGTAGGTCTGGGGTCAGTCCTTAGAGTTGACATCTCTAGCGGGGAGATGCCAGTGCTGCTGGTCCCAGTGCACATTCCAAGTAGCAAGATCAAATGCACACTGAACACAGCTCTCCGACGGTGCTACCAGAGATCACCTTTCCTTGTGCTTCCTGTGGTGTGTGAATGAGTGAGTGTGTGTGTATGTAAAAATGATGTGATTAAGAGGAAATTATAGTTTATCTGGGTTTTTGGCTTCTGCAGTAGTTGCTAGTATAAAATACCTTGTTTATTTATTATTCAATAATTCAATTACCCACGCGGACCAACATCTCCCCTGGCTGAAGCAGTTTGGGGGTGTTACTATTTAAGCATGTCATGCTACACATACACTTTCATTTGGTTATGTATTCGACAATCTATCATGTCCTACAGTGAGTCCTCACTTAATGTGGTGGATGGCTTCTGCAACTTCAGGCAAAATGACATTTAACAAAATCAGTTTTACCATGGGCTAACTGATATAACTAAGAGTTAAACTCCTACGCATCTCATAAACACCATAATAAAATGAGACTTTTCCAAGGATCTGCTGTCTATATTTCAGAAAATGTCTTGAGCAGCAGCTGTTAAGTGGTGAGTGAGACTTGATTCCTTCATACGAGTAGCTAACATCTAAGTGAACACTTCAGACAGACATGATGAGGGGAATGGTAATATTGATTTAAACACAAAGCTCATTATTAGCAGAGTGGGAAAAGTGAAATGACATCTTTAGGATTGAGGAAAGTTTCAGAGAGGATGTGACATTGTTCTAGGCTTGATGAGGGAGGAAGAACATTCAGGCAGATGAACATTAAGGGAAATCATTCCTTTCACAGGTGATAGTCCATGCAAAGGTGAAGAGACTTTGAAATGCGTGGTGTACTCAAGGAATTATAGGTGGTCCGGGATGACTGGGTGGGGGGTGGCAGTGGCAAAAAGTAAGACTAGCATTGTGGGGAAAACATCAAATAATGAATGACCATTATTCTAAGGGAGATAGATTTTTATCTTATAGGTACTGTGGAAATACTGCTATAGAGTTTTAGGAAATAATTTCAGTAGCAATATGGAATGCCTAATTGCAAGAAAGCAAGTTGGGAAAACACCAAATCAATACAAGTGAGAAACAATGTATTGTGAACTGAGGTCGTATCAGCAAGGAAAGGTAAAGGCTTTCTAGAGGTAGAAAGAACAGGACTTTGTGGTAACTTGAACACTGAAGGAAGATCGAGAAAACAGATGGGTTTCATATATTGTATGGCAATTAAGGGAAATACAGCCATGTTTGTTAAAGAATTCCATATACACCTATGGGAGCTATTATGAAATTAGTGATAATGTCTTCAGTTTTTATCTTGAGTTTGAGTCTTGTGCAGCAGGATCAAACAGCTGTGTAGCAGGTAGTTAAAAATATTTGGTTTAAACAAAATACATGCGGAATATGAAAGTTGGTTCTTTCTATTAGTTTGGATCATCTTCTATCTTCTCTTTGTAACTCAAAAATGCTGCTTTAGTGAATGACACAGATGGGAAATCTACACTGTCAACATTTATAGTTGTTCATTTATAATCATTCAACTTGCTTTGGTGTTTGAAGAGAACAAAAGCAAAATTATAATAGTTTTTTTTCATGATGTTACACGTAACAGCAAGAGTTATTAGCACATTTAGAGTAGTCCTACTAATAATTTAAGATAGAGGCATTTTCAGATGTCTTTAATACAGATATATGATAACTGCTGATAAGAATTAACTACTTTTTGTTGTAAGACGAAACTAAATCTGGCATTTTTTTAAAAGGTACTATGAAGTATATTGCCCTTATTGATACTTATTACTAGTCATCATAGTTCAGATCAAAGATTAAAGCAGTTCATGGTATCAAAAAGTTTAGCAAAGCTAATACATAACATTAACATATGACATTACTTATGAATAGATAAGAATGAGCGAGATTTGGTCCCACCTAACAAATGACCAGGTAGAATGAGAGCTTCTAAGAATTCTCCTTGTCAGCTTCCTTCTGGAATTCGAGGAGAAAGTTGACATACATGCGTGACATGTAGACAGAGGCAACACTGTGGTGATGGCCAGAGGGAAGGGAGTGGGCTGGATGGAGGTGGACAAAGGGGGGCAATGGGGGCAATGGGGCCCTCTGTAACAGTACCGACAATAAAAATAAAGTTGAAAAGGGAAGAGAGGTGGTTCCTCAGGTAGTTGCAGTTGGTATGTACGGACATCGTGGATACGCTACCTACACAGACTTCTGGAATAGTGTAAGTGTAAAGGTGATTCCATTTCAAACTAAGAAAACTAAAAATGGAGATGGCTGCAGGTAAGATGCAATATTTTGAAACAAAACACAAGGATTACACACTACTAGTGAACTGGTAGCTCATCTGCAGACATCATGGGAAGTAAAGTGTTGTTAGCTGGTGATAATTTTTATTTACACACACATCGAACTGATGAGATGAGGTTCACACGTGCTGTATTTCTTTGTTATCTGACTGCCCTTTACTTTCAAGATTAAATAAGAGATTTATTGAACTGTAGTATCAAATACTTAGTAACTTGCTGGATATTATGTATTTATATTTACATATTTATACATATCTTACCTAAATCTGCAACCACAGCCTCTAGTAACTTTGTATAACTCTGTACCATTAATTTCTTCAGAGTGACATTCTGATATGAGCTGAACAGATGGAATTGCAGGATTGTTCTAGCAAATTTATCATAAAAAATGCATCCGACACCTGTGTAATTTGCCTAATCATTTTCCTAATAAGCTCCCACCATTAATTATGCACGATTTCCACAATGCAATCAAGATAAAAGTAAATCTGATGACTTAATACCCTTCAAAATAATTGGTTCACCCAACACAAGGCCTCCTTTGCTTTCCATAGCCGTTTTAGTTAATTAGAAAAAGGGTGCACCCTGTTGGAGTCAGCAGATCGAAGGCTGATCGCTTGGTGGGGGGTAGACCTGCTGGGTTTTTGGGCAGGAGTCAAGGATATTAACTCGTGAAAGAATAGAAGATAATTTTGCCCCTTCCTCTTCTTTTCCTCCCTTCACAACCCCACCCCCCACACCCTGCAACTTCGCTGCGTCCCCCCCACCCCACACCCCAGTAGCAAACAGATGCGATTAGTGTTCTTTAGCCGTCAGAAAACTGACTGCAGGACTCTGTGGGTCTAATGAGAATCAACTTTTGCGAGGCTGCTGTCTTGCGGTGCAGTCCACCTGTCACATCATTAGGTGCAGCATGTGCCTTGAATTCACTTTGCTAAATGAGATTTACAGGCCCCAGTGAAACCCATCCTGCAGCATCCCTGCTTCAATTAGCTAAAGATTAATTGTCTGAGAAAGGGAATGAAAGTTTTACTTCAACTGACCTGAAAAAAAAAGGTAAAAAAAATGTATGGTTCAGGTATTCCACATAGGCCTGAGGCAGTGTGGAAAAACGTGATAATTTAAAGGTGCTGCAAATTTCCTACACTTCGCCTGGATGAATGAAATTAACTAGCACTAAAAGCTGTCAAATTAAAGGTTGACTTCCAGATATTAGCACCTTAAATGTCACCGAATATTCTCTTTCTTGCTTCTTCCTTTTTTTTTTGGCAAACATTCACATGGCCACACCTGCACGTGCACGCAAACATTTTCTCACTGCTGTTCCTGCTAACTGCGTGCTCGTGCCCAGCCTGGAGTTACTCACTGTGAACCTCTGATGTAACCATGGCTACAGAACAACTGGCAATTACAAAATCTCCTCCATCTTAATGCTGTACTCACTATGTTTGAATATGGTTTCGTGGACATGAAAAGTTGGAGGTGAGAAAAGCTTCAGGAAGAAAAGCGGAAGGGAGGTCTCTGCTCCCATCTGCCACGCCTTCCTTGTGCTACTCCAATCAATACACGCAGCTTGCAAGTGGAGGCACAGCACTCGTAGCTTGCTATTTTTATAGCAAATTCCATTTTAGCTAAAATTTATAACTAATTGAGAAAAAATTAGCGTTCTAAATTTTTAATCTAAGGCCTGCCCCTGGCAACCCCATCTGTTAGAACTGCAGATACATCCCAGAGCTCATGAGGGAAGACAGGACATCCCCACACATCTGGGGGAAACAGTGATCAGGGTCCTTCCTTTCTTCCATTCCATGTGAACATCTTTCAACTGATAATAACTTGCTTGTCCCAGTTTAAATTTGCAGGTTGTAACTCACAGTTTTCACTAAGAAAATCATAAACTGAAACATGCTTGGGGATCATCTTTAGCAAGAGAGCACAAAAATAAGATAATACTAAATATGTAAGCAAAAGTGAGCAAAGAGAATGTAGAACTCACATTCCTCTGGTCTCAATGTGAGTTATCTATCACCCATATTAAATATTAAAAACACAAACAAGAAAACGTATAATCACTCCAAAATTCTTTTGAAGTCTTTTATAAGTATCCCAGTCTACTTAAAACTCACATTTGCTTTTATAAATTTAAACTTTATTGTATTTTTTCCACTACCATTTAGTCCCCTTATTTAAAAAAGAGAGAGAGAGAAAACTTACATTTTCTGGGGAAGGGGAGTATGAGGGTTCTAACTGGCAATGAAAATAAACAGATTAAATAAAAAAATAAATAAAACTTTTTTTTTGCCTGTAGCTGTCCAGATCTCCCAACACCATTTATGGAAGAAGCTATTTTTACTACATTTTATGCTTCTGCTCCCTTGTCAAATATTAATTGACTGTAGAGACTTAGTCTTATTTCTGGGCTCTCTATTCTGTTCCATTGATCTACATGTTTGTTCCTACGCTAGTACCAGACTGTTTTGATTACTGTGGCCTTATAATATACTTTGATATCAAGAATTGTGATCTCTCCTACTTTGTTCTTCTTTCTCAGAATTGCTGTGGCTATTCAGGGTTGTTTATGGTTCCATATACATTTCTGAAGTGTTTGCTCTATGTCTGTGAAATATGTCATTGGTCTTTTATTAGGAATTGCATTGAATCTGTAATCTGCTTTGTGGGCAGCAGGGTTGGGCGGTGTGGGGGAATGGAGGGAGGAAAATGGAGACAACTGTACTTGAAAAACAATAAAAATAAATGTAATAAAAATAGAAAATAAATAAAACTTACATTTGAATGCACTGTGATTAATAGTGACTCTCATTTGAAATGCATATTTTATTATGAGTTATTAATTAACAATACTATGAAGTATGGTGATTTGACTCATCCAGAAGTATTGTTTTTCTCTTAATTTGTGCTTCTTTTTTATAATATATATATTTTATTAGTGTGGTTATGCATATGTACTCACAAATATATGTGTATATATGTTTAAATAGATATTTGTAAATTCAACTTTCAAATTTAACTATTTCTTCTTAATAAAATATACATCCAGAAAGCTCAAAGAATCTTATTCTATGATTGCACCACTCAGTTATAAAATTATACGAAAGCTGTTAAAACCGTGTGGCTCCTTTGGGGTATGACCTCATCACCATGAGTTCTTCTGTGCCTATGGATCTTTCACAGTTGGGGGTTCTCCCTGACTTAAACCCAATAAGTGAGAGTTAATCAAATAGGACTACACATCAGAAACACTTCTCAGTGCAAAAGCTTCTCCATGTTCTTTTTTCACGCTGGTAGAATTGTATGTAAAGTTTTAAAAGAACTCTGCAAGAGGATGTTTCCCACTGGTTACATTTTTTTCTTTTGATACCTATCTGCATGTTTACTTATTCTAGTCATTAGAATTGTAATTTAAAAGAAAGGTATTATACTCTTTGTGTCCCCCTTATCCTTTCTTAAATGTCAACATCTGCATAATATTATCCAACCTATATAAAACTTTTACTAGATTCCAGACTCTGTTCTAAATGCTTTCCCATGTATTCTTTCATTTAATCCTATGAGTTAAGTCTTATTATTTTGCTTCTTCTATTGTAAGGTAAAATTGAGTTATAAAAATTAAATAATGCTGAAGGGCACCCCAGTAAAAACAAGACTAGGATTCAAGCCCCATTCTATAGCCTACACTTCACTTTGGCATGGAAAGCAATGAATTATTGTTTAAAACTGACACCTTGCTGGACCTTGAGAGTCTTATGCTAAGTGAAATAAGTTGACACAGAGAAATAAATACCAGGTGACTTCAGTTTTATGTGATATCTAATAAAACAAAATAAACAAACAAAACAAAACAGAAATGAACTCATAGCCACAGAGAAAAAATTGACGGGCACCAGAGGGAGGTGATGACGAGATGGACAGAAAATAAAAAGAAGGTTCAAAAAGTACAAACTTCCAGGCATAAGTCACAAGGACGTAATGTACAGCATAGGCAATATAATCAGTAATATCATAATAACTATGTACGATGGTGGATGGTTACGAGGCTTATCACATCATGATGTGGTCATCATGACGATGGTCATCACATCATAAGGTATTTAAATGTTGAATCATTATGATGTACACTTGAATCAGTATAATATTGTACGTCGATGATAATTAAAAATTTACAAATCAATAAAAAATAAAATTGATACCCTGAGTGTTTCTATGGGGATTTGAAAAAGTAATGAAACTTAAATGATTTCTATTTTAATACATTTAGGTCCAAACCACTGAATATATATAAGTGTGTATGTATTTTGTGTGGTGAGTAATTTCTGTGGGAGGCTAAGGTGTTCATGTGTGACTAACCATATAGATAAATTGATATTTAATTGATACTTGGGTGCCATTAATTTCATCATTATAATGTATTACCAATGTTGATGATTTCTAAAATCAATGATGATGAGAAAATGATTTTTACCATTGCTTATGTTTGGTTTCAGCTTGAAGCTGCTGTGGAAACTGGTATAGAATTTCTTTAAAAAACTAAAAATGGAAATGCCTTTTGACCCAGTGATTCCACTGCTGGGAATATACCCTAAGAATCCTGAGTTACCAATTCGAAAGAACTTATGCACTCCAATGCTCATAGCAGCACAATTTATAATAATCAAGTGTTGGAAACAGCCTACATGCCCATTAGTAAATGGGTGGATCAAAAAACTGTGGTACATTTACACAGTGGAATACTATGCAGCAGAAAGAAAGAAGCATGAATACCTACCTTTTGTGAGAGCATGATTAGAAGTGGAGAGTATTATGCAACGTGAATTAAGTCAGTTGGTGAAAGACAAATACCATATGACCTCACCTATAAGTGGAATCTAATGAACAAAACAAACTAATGAACAAAATAGAACCACAGCCATGGAAACAAGGAGTAGACCGAACGTGAACTAGAGGAAATAGGAGGGGCATAATGGTGGAAAGAAGGGGAAGGGACTAGACAAAGAACACGTGTGAATGACCCATGGACATGGACAACCGTGTGGGAATTGACTGTGGGAGTGGGGGTGGGATGGGCAGAGGAGGGCCAAGGAGAAGAATTGAGACAACTGTAATAGAATAAAAATAAAAAATGATTACAAAAATGACAAAATATTCAGCATAATATATAGAGATCCAGCTTTACAAATGGTGATCAAAAGTACTATGGACAAAGTAATAACATTACTGTAAAGCACAAAAGAATTCTGAATATTTTAAAGGTATCAATTATTCTCCATTAGATTATATATTGAATATAATTTTGGTTAAAGTATTAGTAGAGGTTATTTAGACCTTGGCAAAATAATTATAGAGCACATCTGCAAAATTAACTTAATGAGGCCAGATATTAGCATTTTGAAAAAAAGAGTAAAAATAAAAAGCATTTCTTACTAGATAATAATCATACAAAATTAATAATAAGGAGAAGGTATAATTGTAAGGAATTGACATAAAGTTCAAAAGAAGAAAATGGACATAAAACCACAATATAAAATTGTGCAAATAAAGCAGTTGTCAAAATTCATAAGGATTTAGAAATATAAATCAATAAACATTGATGTGCCAACTAAGGATAATAATTTTATATTTCTACTAATACAAGTTCATATTATTTGGATAATCAAATATATTAGATATAAGTTAAAATAGAATTTATTTTATCTAGGGAAGAATTTTATAAGTTGATAGATAGTGTAAGGATACATAGAAAAAATGATACAGTAACTGCACAGAGGTTAAATCTCCTATATATCACCAAATATAATAAACAAAATAAAAGCCAAAATTAAGTAGAATTAAATTCTTTAATCTACATGATAGAGAAATGTTGAGGTTCTAAATTCCTTGAAAACAAATACATCACTGTGAAAGGAAAACTGGGTAGAAAAGACATAAACAGGCAATTTACAGAGAAAAAGGGTAACTAAAGATGTGAAAATCATGTTAAACACAAAAGCTAAAATGTTGAAACATTCTTGTTCACTTTCAAGTTGAATTTAAAGAAAATGTTAATGCCAAAAGGCAATCAAGGGCATCCAAATAATATGATAAACAATTTTTCCAAAGGAAGCAATTTATATATTTAGAAATTATTTGACAGCTGAAACTAATGTTTGTATCCTCCTACTATACTGAATAGTCTCGCTTCAGTAGTATTCAAAGTAACTTAAGTATCTAACAAAAAGTGGGATTGTTAAATTAATGTTATCCATCAACTTAAAAATGAAATTTTGAATATGCAATGCATGATGGAATGCTCAGAATTACTACTACAAAAACAGTAAAGGAGACCACAAAACATCTAAAATAAGTTGCACTGGACAATCTGCATGTGTAAAATAGACAAAATATTTTAACAATGTAGTATAGGGCTAAGAGCTAACTAAGATCTGCACACGTTCTAGGTTTAGAATCTAGCCTTATTATTTTAACTAGATGTCTTGGGAAGTTACTTACTCTATTTGTATCCCAGTTTTCTAGT
This sequence comes from Artibeus jamaicensis, assembly GCF_021234435.1. Classification (NCBI taxonomy): domain Eukaryota; kingdom Metazoa; phylum Chordata; class Mammalia; order Chiroptera; family Phyllostomidae; genus Artibeus; species Artibeus jamaicensis. Next base: position 28,759,544 of record NW_026521486.1, read on the forward strand.
CTAGAAAGGTGGTGAACATCACCTGCGCCTGATGGTTGTATGGGGTTTTTCTAATAGATTGTACTATGGGTTTAGCACAGGGCCAGGCCCCAGGCGAGCAGGGGATGTATGTTATTAGCTATTACTATCTGTAGATGGCGGGATGGTATTACGAGTAATTTTCTCCCTTTTAAGAGAATATGGGATTTTTTAAAAATAAAATTTTTACAAGCTTTTAAAAATTTTAATGAAAGGAAATATGTATCTGTTACCCAAAGGTAAAGAAAGAAGCATAACCGAGACATTGTATGCACAGACGGAAATTCTTTCTGTCTTTTTTATTTCATTTTTTATTAATTGTAAGTCTATTATATGTGGTTGTTTTATTCATTTATTTATTCATTTCACAGATAATTATTTAATGGACTAAGGTTCAGATGATATGTTCTGTGGATAATATCTGTGAACAAAATATTTCTCTTTCATTACATAGCTTTTATCCTGTTAGAAGAGACAGGGAATTTAAAACAAAACAAAGCAAAACAGATCTGTATTGTATGCTAATAAATTTAATAAGTGCTAATGATATAAATAACAAAAGAAAACTAATTTTTTTAAGTAACTGAAGAGATGGCTTTTAAGTAAAGACATGATCTGACATTTTAGAGATACTTAACTTGCTAAAGTAGGAAAATAACTGTCCAAATATCACAGTTAAATCTATGATAAAAAAATTAATGTAATGGTACAGGAAAAAAATAATATCAAAATTCAAAATAGATCAGAATTACATATATTTCTGAGTGTTTAGATAAAAAATATTTTAGTCGATTTAAATGTAACTTCATATAGAATCTCTAAAAATTCATTAAATCACACTTTAAATGTTGTTTTTCTGTTTTCTTGTAACTGGGCAAATTGATGTATCATGCACATAAGTCTAGCAACAACAACCAATTGTGTTTATTGAGCACATTATCAACTAAGATCTGCTAAGAAATCCTCAAGGAAACACCTCAAGCAGGCTGTTGCCAGTATCATCTCTTATTTACAGGGAAAAAAACAGATTAAATATTTTTTCCAAAACCACCAACTTCTAAATGTGGGGTTGTGATTTGAATCAGGTCTGTCTAGTATCAAAATCAGTTGCTTAAGCCATAGGCTGTCTATAGGCTGCACTGTTTTGTATTTGTGCATCTAAATGCATATGAGATGTTTTAATTTTAATTAAATCTTTACCAATTTTTTTATTTTCAAAAATTCACACATTAAATCAGTCATCTGAAGAAAAACAGTAGATTTGGCTAAATTACAATGATGAATTGGTTCATTGGCTTGAAAAATGTGTAAGGGTTTGAAGTAACTCAGGTGTTCGTTCATTCAGCTTAACACAGGACTTCTAAGAAGAATTCTTGAAATGCTAGTTTTTTTTAAAAGGACAGAAGGTTGAGAAGTTATATGTATTACTCTATTAGAACATAATATATTATGTATTAACATATCCTGAGCATTGTATACATATCGAACAGATTATGTAGCAGAGGATAAATAAACCAATTAACTTAAATAATTTCCTCAGAATAATTATGATAATGTCATGATAACAATAAAAAAAGAATGCTTATATTAATTAAGTTCTCACTGTGTGTCAGCATTCTTTCAAATTAACAACTCCATGAAGTAGGTGGTATTTAGTAATCCGTGAACTGAGGCACTGAAAACTTAAATAATATGCCCAGCTCCTCCCAACTATTTAATGGAGAGCCAGACATTAACTCTTATCTGTCTAGATATAAGAAAACCGCTAAAGTGACATCCGCTTCTGGAGATGAAGCATCATTATCCAAATATTTCTATCTCTATCATATTTACTCCTCTAGCACGAAAGTTTTTACACAGTGCAACGTTTAGCTCCACTAAGTGGAAGGGGGAAGAGTAACTCAAAGCACACCAAGAACCATACTAACTCCTTCAACGTCAGATCTCAAACTTTGAACCAAGGGGCAAAACACGAGAGTGTCTTTGAAAGCAGGCAATGTCTGTGAGTAGTATTAAAAGATGACAGAAAAGCGTTCATTAATCGTGCCTCTTTTTTCATAAATAATGTGTAACATAACTGGCTTTGATTGTTTAGATTACCATCTGCCACAGTGTTAGAAAGCACTCGGTTTTTGGGTATAAATTGGGTTAAAGTAGGCCAGAGAGCATGGCGACATTCTGCTGGAATATTTAATGTGAAACGTTTTTGTTCCTGTAGACTTGTATCACGTTTTGTATTATGTTTCTGAATTTTCAAAAACAATTTAGGTATTTTTTAACCCTTTTATGGAAGCGTATGGCTTTTTGCCTCGTCTGCTCACCTAGATCTAATCCTATCTCTGTAATAGAATTAAATATATCTGGTAAATAGATATGTGATGTGTTAGCGGGTGTTGTATTCTATAAACAGGTTTTTATTTTCAAAAATGGCATCAAACTTTCTTCTTGTGAGCCTTACTTTGCTGTCAGTTTTACAAAATGGCTAAATCACCAAATGAAATGAACCGAAAAGCCATTAAAATGGAAGCATAGGGAATCTAAACAGAATGTTGCTGTCTTAATACCTGAACTTGAACCCAATAATTTAGATAGCTGAAGGGTAGCTCTCTCTACTCAGCACCAAACACACTAAAATAAATAAAAATAATTTTTTCTCCATGTGCCCATTGCTTAAAAAATGAGACAGGGCAAGTATAGTATTACTGCCATTCAGTGAATTTTATAATGCTCTAATAGACTTTCAGATAATAAACTGATCTAAAGGTGATGGGCACCCTTATGTAATTATGTCAAAAGTGAAGTTGAGAGTGTGAGGAACAAAGAAATATTTAAGATATTACACATTTATTTAAAAGGAATGAGAGACAGTACTTTGTATAGTATTTATTTGTTCTCTCCCTTCACTTTCGTAGCAGGGAAACTTAAGACACACGGGTGCACACACACACACACACACACACACACATACTTGCCCACTGGTGACTGTGGGACTGAAATACAATTACAACTTTCCTCACAGCAGTGCGCTCTCCATCCCAGCTGTGTCTTCCGTGGCATGAGCCAGCTCGATTATGCTGAAGCACCCCTGGATTCCTTCCTCTTTTGTTTCATTCGACCCAGGGCCTTAAAGCTTAAACATTTGACATGCTTGGGCAGTTTTCTCTCTAATTTCACCCAAGCTGACTGTGCAGTGAGTTTTATGTGTAGGTGTAGCCCGTAGGTGCAAGTAGCTCCTTCAGAATTTTTTCCCTTTAGCCATCTGAACACTGGATGCATTCCAAGTTGGAGTGCATCTGTGTTATGGTAAAAAGTAAACCACATCATGAGCGAAATTGTATTACCCATCCAAACTGATTTAGATCAATATCTATGCAGGCATAGGTGGACATTGAAACTGCAGGGACGGTGCTTCTGACTTCAACAACATAAAAGGATGATGTTCTCTAGAAAATCTGCACATATGGGTGTGTTAGGTTTGGTTACCACCTTGTAAAACCATGTGATGAAGAGGACATTCAGGCTGGCTTGTTCATATGCTAATTTCGCATTACTTTATGTTAGTGTTAAGAAAACACTTTTTTTTTCCAATTTGGAAAAAGAACCTCTTATATTACAACAAACTTAGTCCCAAACCAGAATTTGGAGCATCAGCTTTCAGTCCTCTCTCTTTTTCAGTTGCTCCAGAACTCTTTGCTACCGAGTAAAAATATAGTGAAACATTATTACTTGAAGTCGCAAGTGATTTAAGTACTCTGAAAAATAAGTTTGTATGTCATCAAGGGACCTTCTAATATCCCTGTAAATACTGCAGAACACATATCTTAGACTCCATATTATGACTGCTCTACTCTATAAAAGAGATTGCATTGATTTTTCCCTGGCTTGTTTCTTGGTGTTCCCAATTCCTTTATGGATTTATTTGGCATTTACAAAAATCTATACCTTAAGGTAGATACAGATTTATTTTTGTAGATTTTAAAACCCAGAATAAAATATGTCAGAGATGAGGAGAACTTGATGGCAATTTATAATTTCAGATTCTGTGATGTGTATGTGGGTCTGGGGTGGGCACGTGCGTGAAGATGTGAAGTATCGCACAGCAAAAGTGTATCTGGGTGTGTGTGTGAAGATGTGGAGTATCACAAGTAAATAGATTGACAGTACTGTGTCCCAAAAGAAAACTTGCCCTAACCTCTTCAGTGCAGCTTTCTATCATCAGCCGAACATACAGAGAATGATAATGATGCATCACAAATGCTCCTGTACTGACCTGGAAAAAGCTCATCCTTTTATCTTTATTCAAGAGAATTGTGGAAGGAAGGAAGGGAGGAAGGAAGGAAGAGAAGAGGAAGGGAGGGAGGAAGAGAGGGAGGGAGGGAGGAAGAGAGGGAGGGAGGGAGGGAAGGAAGGAAGGAAGAGAAGAGGAAGTCATGGACATGGACCACAGTGTGGTGATTGCAGGGTTAGAGAAGTGGGTGGAGGTGGAAGAAGGTTTGGTGGGATAAATGATGATGGGAAAAAAAGAAAAAATGAAAGAAAGCATATTGATTACAAGTGAGGAGAATAATGAATTTAGTGATAAACTTGTATACAGGTAATTTATATTTTAAGTGATTTGTTTGCAAACTTTGGCAATGTGATTGTTATTAGGAACTTTTTTCAGACACCCCGTCATGAATCACACAAACCACCATGTTGTTGTACCTCAGATGAAATTGTTATCTTTGAGAAGCAACAAGAACATTTGTATCATGTAGTATCAATATTTGCACTTCTTAAAAGACCCAATTTTAAAATCATGATAAATACTGTCTTCATTCTTATATAACTTCTTCAAGGATTGGGGGTAGAGGTTCTCAGCTGCCGTATGGGGACCCTAATAGGACATTGGCTATCACCTTTAAGTTATTTACAGCAATGTCACACAAACCATTCTCATTCTACTAACAACGGCTGGACGTTTTCTGGACAGACCTGTTACTTATAGTAGTTCTTTAAAGTTTGCCTCTGATTTCTTGTTGTCTCTGCTGACTGAATTTCTCCTTAATACATTTCATGCATTCCAGCTTTATTTTGCCTATTAGTGGTTATTCATCGGCAGCTGGACATTTTGACTGTTGTCCATCTTCCTACTGTCTTCTTTCAGTAGTGGTTTTCTTCTGGCAAGCCATTCATTTACTCTCCGGCTGCCTTCATCTTTTTGAACCTTGATTTTATAGTTCGTGCATATCTCCTCATGGTTAGTCTTGCTCTAAGTCGTGGTATTCCTGAGATTTCACTGGGTGTCCTGGGTGTCCACTGAAGTGTCTTTGACACCGTGGGGCCTGAAACACGTCTCAGTGGGTGTGAGCTGGTAAGCTCAGGCATCGGCTCAGTTTATCGTCACCTTGCAGGTGTTCCCTCAGGAATTTCTTTGCCTGGCTTCCTGGAGCATTAGCTTTCGTATGGTCAGTTCAATATTCAGTCCTACGGTTAAGTAAGCCCTTTTCCAAATTCCTGGCTGTATGTTCCTTTATCAACAAGTCTCTCTTTGCTTGGGTTTCCTTTCTCTGAACTCTACTCTGGAGAGTCCCTCCGAATGAAGCCTGGAGTGGTAGGATGTGCTTCATTTATTTTCCTTTCTCAGAATTCAAGCTCTGTGCTGCTGCTGCTGTTCAATATCTGTGAGGAGATATTTAAATATTTTTTGCCTAATTTTCCATAAATTTCTGTCATGTTGTTTCCAGTGACAGCAGGGCTAGTATAGTACTGGCTATTCAATCTTGGCTGGAAGCAGAAGTCTGCTGTTTTCGTGTGTGTGTGTGTGTGTGTGTGTGTGTGTGTGTGTGTGTTTATGTCAGACCAATTTTCTTTCTTTTTTTAAAAATATATTTTATTGGTTATGCCATTACAGTTGTCCCAATTCCCCCCTTCATTCCCCTCCACCCTGCACACCCCCTCTCCCCACTCCCCCCTTTAGTTCATGTCCATGTGTCACAAGTTCTTTAGCTTCTACACTTCCCACACTATTCTTTTTTTGTTATTGTTTTTTAAATTTTATTGATTATGCCATTACAGTTGTTCTATTCTCCTCCTTCATTCCCCTCCACCCTGCACCCCCTTGCCCCCACCATCCCCCCTTTAGTTTATGACCACGTGTCTCAAGTTCTTTAGATTCTATATTTCCATACTATTCTTGCCCTCTCCCTGTCTATTTTCTACCTACCGTCTATGCTACTTATTTTCTGTACCTTCTCCCCCCTTCTCCTCCTCCCACTGCCCTGTTGCTAACCCTCCATGAGATCTTCATTTCTATCTCTCCCAATTTTCTTTATGATGGGGATTCTCATGGTTGTTACCCAGTTAGAATGTTTATTTATGCCGTACCACTCCCCAAAGACATTTCAGCATGGAAACTGTGTGTGAGAGAATTCCTACACACCTCTCACCAGACTCCAGGGTTTTGATAACACAGATTGGGAACCACTGATTCAAAAGCAAACGTCATCATAAACAGAATATGTGCATTAGGATTCACTAAAATGAGTGGAAAAGTCTCAATTTAATAATCATTGACAAATTATACCATTTAATTTCCAGGGGGGTTCTAATACTTATGCTATTTGCTTTACAAAAATAATACAGTAGTAAGTAAATAGATTTTGAAAGAGGGATTGAAACATCTTGTTCTATTAAGGGTATTAATATGTCCTTAGCATTAAAGTATTTACACTTATCTTTTGTTTTCCACATTTATCACTGCGCGTAGTTATCTTGCTCTATTTATTTTTATGAGAATATGTAAATTCTATTTTGTTAGCAAATTTTAATGCTACAATACAGTATTATCAGATATAGTCACCATGCTATACATTTGATTTACATACATTATTCTGAAAGTTTGTGCCTTTTTACCAACCTGTTCCTATATCTTTAATCTCCCAACCCCTGGCAAACACTTTTCTACTCTGTTTCAATGAGCTGTGCTTTTTCTTAGATTCCACCTATAAGTGATGCAGTATTTGTCTTCCTCTGTCTGGTTTAATTCACTTAGCATTACGCTCTCAAGTTCCACCTATGTTGTTGCAAATGGTAGGATTTCCTTCTTTGTCTTTGCTGACTACAATTTCATTGTGTGTATATACCAAATCTTCTTTATTCATTCAATGACAATTAGTAGTTTCTAAATCTTGGCTATTATGAATGATGCTGCAGTAAATATGGGCTGCATTTTGTTTCCCTTTCCTTGGACTATGCATCCGAAAGTAGTATTTCTGGATGATGTAATAGTTTTTTCTTTTTTTTTCCTTAGGGAACTCCATACTGCTTTCCAGAGTGGGTGCACTCATCTACATTTCTGCCAGAAGTGCACACTTTTCCTTTCTTTCCACATCCTGAACTATACCTGTTCAGCGATCTTGTTGTTTTGAGTCATTTTAACTAGTATAAAGTAATATCTCACTAAGGTTTCGATTTGCATCCCCTTGATACTGATGATGTTGAGCACATTTTCATGTGCTAGCTCATCATTTGGATGTCTTTCATATAAAAATGTCTATTTAGTTCCGCCACTCACTTTTTAATTGGATTATTTGTTTGCTATTGAAATGTGTGATCCTTTGTATATTTTGGATATTAACTTGTTACAGATGTATGACTTGAAAATATTTTCTTCTGTTCCAAAGGTTGATTTTTTATTTTATCAGTGGATTCCTTTGTTGTGTACAATATTTTTAGTTGGATGTAGTCACACTTGTTTATTTTTGTTTTTGTTGCCTTTGGATAGTGTTAAATTTAAAAAAAAAACTGGTTTCCCAGACTGTTGTCAAGGAGCTCACTACATGTTTCTTTCTGGGAATTTTACTCTTTGAGCAACAAAAGTCTTTAATTTACCTTAAATTGATTTTTTGTATGCTGTAAGATAGAGATTTAGTTTCATTCTTTTGCATGTGGCTGTCCAGTTTTCTAAACACAATTTTTTAAGAAACTTTTTTTTATTGTATATTCTTGGCAGTTCTGTCTTCAATTACCTGACCATATATGTGTGGGTTTATTTCTGGCCTTTCTATTCTGTTCTACTAATGCATGTATCTGTTTTGAGGCCAATACTATACTGTTTTGATTACTATAGCTTTGTAAAATAGTTTGAAATCAGGAGGTGTGATGCTTACATTTCATTTTCTTTCTCCTTTCGTTTTGGCTATTTAAAATCTTTTGTGGCCTCATACATATTTTAGGATTGCTTTTTCTATTTCTGTAAAAAATGTTATTGGATGGGAGTAAAAGACAAAACTGTACGTGAACAACAATGAAAAATAAATAAATAAATAAATGTTTTTGACTGTTTATAGAGATTACAATGAATTGGCAGATCGATTTGGGTAGTATGATCATTTTAACAATATTAATTTTCCAATACATAAACATGGTATGGATTTTTATTTATCTGTGGCTTCTGCAATTTATTTTATCACTGGCTTATAGTTTTCAGTGTAAGATCTTTCAATTCCTTGTTTAAATGTATTCCGAATTATTTTATTCTTTTTGATGATTTTGTAAATTGGATTTTTGAAAAGAATTTCTGATAATTATTGGTGTAGAGTAATGCAGATGATTTTTATGTATCAAGTTTATATCCTGTAACTTCCCTAAATTTACTTATCAACTTTAAAAGTTCTTTGGTGGAATCTTTAAGCTTTCTATATATAATATAGTTATTTGCAAATAGAGATGATTTTATGTCTTCTTTTTTTTGCCTTTTTAAAATTTATTTTTTGCCTAATTGTTCTTCTTAGACTTCTAGTACTATGTTGAATAAATGTGATCATAGTGGTCACTCTTTGTCTTGTTCCCTATCTTAGGAAAAGCTTTCATAATAATAAGACCTTCATTATGTTGAGGGTTGACATACGTCTTCTCTATACCCCATTTGTTGAGAGTTTTTATCATCAATTTTGCCAAATATTTTCTTCTGTAGCTATTGAAATAATCATGTGACTTTTATTCTTCATTCTGTGAATTTGGTGTATTGAAATAATTGATCCATGTCATTGCACCTCAAAATAATTGATTTGCAAGTGTTGAAGTATCCTGGTATCCCTAGAATAAATCTCAGTTGAACATGGTGTATTGATACAGAGTGAAGCCAAGGGAGGGCCCCAGCAAAGGATTTGGGATGAGGTCCAGAGTTCAGGGTGTCCAGGAAATATTAAGATGTCCTCACCACCCCCCAGGGGGAAAGGACAAATAGAGCCAGGGCCATTGAGAGCTGTTTTGCATAGCAACAGTTTTGTAGCTAACCTCTAGAATGATTATTTAATAAATCTCTAACCTTTAACTGGTTTCATAGATGCGTTAAATAGTTGTGGCCAAGTTTTGAGCCAGGGAGAAGGGAGTGGCTTCTACCCAAGATGTAACTAGGGGCTGCGCTCCTGAGTGGGAGTACCTGTGCTTGGAAAAGATGGGCTCTGGGACAAGAGGGGATAACTGCCCAGGTGAGCGGAGAGCCTCGCAGTTTGGGGCAGAGTGAGGACCCCTGCAGTCATGTAGGGGAGAGCCACGTGGTTTCATCAGGGTGAGGACTCCCTCTTGGTGAGGTGAAAGAGGGAGCCATGTGGTTTTGGCCAGAGTGCAGACCACTGCAGCCAGATGAAAGGGAGAGCCACGCAGTTTCAGCAGAGTGAAAGAGTACCACTCAGCTGTGCCAGAATGAGGACCCCTGCGGCCAGGTGAAGAAGGAAGCCACAAGCGCTTTTGGTCAGAGTGCTGACCCCTTGCAGCTTTGGTAGAAGAGGCCCATGCAGCTTTGGGGTGCCCCCTTTGGCCACGTGGCCTGGAAAGTGGGAGATACTTTGACTGGAACTGGGTACAAAGAACTCTTGCCAGTGGACCATGAGAGGGTACCACAGTACTTTGGATTAACTCGAGATCCTGTCTGCACGGTGATACAGCTGACGATACCAGCAGCCTGAAACACAGACGTGTGCTCTTTTCCTGGTTTACGGTACCCGGAGTTGGGACAGTGGCAGAAGGGAGTGCTGTGTAGGTGTAGGTGTATACCCTAAAGGACTTTGATATTTTAGTGGAGGTGTTAAGTCTAAATATCATTAAATAAACATTTTTGTTTCCTTTTCATAAATCTCTGGCATTGAGAGATGTCTTTCCAATTGGCGGTGGGCAGAAGAGACCAGTAGATATTAGTACACCATCCTTGGGAGGGACCCCTGTTCTGTAGCAGTTTTTGGCGTCCCTAGGTGGGCCAAATATCGCCCTTCCTCAGACCTCTTGTTCGGTAACAGTATGATTTTAGTAACATGCTGTTGAATTATGTTTGCTAATACTTTGTTAAGGATTTTTACACTTACGTTCATTAGTGATATTGGCCTATAATATTTTTTAATATTATAGTGTTTTTTCTTGGCCTAGGTATTGGGATAATGCTCACATAATAAAATAGCTTAAAAGAGTTTTCTTTCCTTTTCATATTTGTAGAATTCATCATTTTTAAATGTCTGTTAGAATTCATCAAGAAAGTCATCTGCTCCTAAACTATTCTTTGCCGAGAAGTTTTTGATCACCAGTTCAATAATCTAGTAATTGTTTTCTGAATTTTCTACTTCTTAATGATTTAGTCTTGGCACATTTTATGTTTCTAGGAGTTTATCCATTTAACCTAGCTTGTCCAATTTGTTGGCATATAATTTTTCATAGTAGTCTCTTATAATTCTTTTCATTCTTGTGTTTTTAGTTGTAATGCCTCCTTTTTCATTTATTATTTTATTTATTTGAGTCTTCTCTTTTTTGTTGGTGAGTCCAACCTGAGTTTTATCTATTTTGTAAATTTTATTTTTAAATAGCTCTAGGTACATTGATTTTTAAAATTAATTTTCTATTTAGCTTCTATTTTATTTATTTCCACTGTGATGTTTGCTATTTTCATTTCTTCTGCCCACCTATGTGCTAAGATAGTTTTCCTATTTCCCTGAAGTGTATAATTAGATTATTAATTTGAGATGTTTCTTTTTTAAATGTAGGTATTATTGTTATAAAGTTCACCATTAAAACTGCTTTTGCTGCATGCCATGTTTTGGTTGTTATATTTCCATTTAAATTAATCACAAGATTTTTGTTTGATTTCTTCTTTGATCAGTTGATTGTTCAATGGCATGTAGTTTAATCTCTACATATTTGTGAATTTTCCAGTTTTCTTTTTGTAATTGATTTTTAACACACTATTATTTTCCAGAAAAGCTTTATTTATGTAGGACAGCTGATTAATACATGCTTTTATGCTCTATGCTTATGTACTCAACTTTATCTTTTTGTTGACTTTTCTTTCCTTTAATTCTACTACCTTTATGGTAATCTGTAAGTATAGCTACTTCTGTTATATTTAGAGTTACAGAGGTTTGCATCCTTTGCCTAAAGGTTTATCTGAATCAATAACATGTACCATCAGTAAATACCTTGTAATCTGGTCACTGGAATATAACAAAATCAAGCCTAATGTTATTTGTCCGAAACACTGTAGTGTGGAGAAACAGGTAAACAAAATAAAGCAAAGCACAAAGTATGCCAAGTAACTTCAAAAGAAATTTTACATTTGTATTGTACTGTGTTAAGATTCACAGTTTGCTATTGCTAGAAACTATAACTTAAAAATCAATTAATTACACCTTCTTTTAATTTCCAAATAAATTTTAATTTTTAGCCTAATGAGAAGGTAGCCATAAAAGTCAGCTACCTACTGTTTGTATAAAATCCCCCCAAAAGGTCTTACAGTTGATAATATAAATAAATGAATATTTTAGAGCTAATTAAGTCACTCTGAATTGTGTTTATACTCCTACATAAGCCACAAGAGTATTATTTTTGCTCCCTGGGCCTAAGGCCTATGTTAAAATAGGCCTCTCTGGACCCTTTTCACAAGCACACAGACTGGTCTTGGCACTTACTTCTTTATTACAGAAAATAGTCAATAAAAGGAGGTATAGTGTATGCATTTTTCCCTTGCTCACTGCTCCTTATTTTTGAAGAACTGCTCCACCTTCCAATATAAATGTGATTCATGTGGTTCTGTCAATCACAGTGCCTCATCTCACTCATGGTCAAGCAGTTGGGCACGTGTCCCAGTCAGGAATAATCCATAGACATATCCCTGGCGAGCCCAAACAGAGTGTGTTCCAGGGTTGTTACATGGTGTGGGGAGAGAAAAGTCTCTTTCCCTTTGTACCTGCTAGAATTGGTCAGCTGGCAGGTTGTAAAAAGGGATGACAGTGGATATCTTTTCTGCCATGTGGAGATAATCTAACTGCTGAATTAAAGCAACATGAAAAGAAAAATGGAGCCAAAAGATGGAGAGAACGACCCCACCATTTAAGCCTCTAAATACATCCATGTCTAAGCCAAATCCATGACTGAACTTCCAGTTGTATGAATCAATGCTTTCTCTGATTTATTTAAGATGTTTTCAATTGAGTATGAATGAATTCCCATGGAAATTACTGACTGATATAGAAAATAAAGGGAGATAAAAGTCCCATTTATGATTTAGGATTCTGTTATGGTATTTATGTTGATATATCAGCATTTCTATCATTGATATTTTATGGTATGTTTTTCACAAACCTTTTAGTCTTTGGTATGTTAAAAATTTAAAAAAAAATAAAGACTTTATTTAGTTATTTTTAGAGAGAGAGAGGAAAGGAGGGAGAGAGAGAGGGAGAGATAGTCGATCCATGCTAAAAACATGGATCAGTTGCTCCTCATACCTGCCCCAGCCAGGACTGAACCTGCATCCCAGGTGTGTGCCCTGACATGGAAGCAAACCTTTCACTTTGTGGAATGATGCCCAACCAACTGAGCCAAACCACTCAGTGTGTACATGAGAATATTTTTAAATGCGATATCATCATTTATGACTTCCTAAAGCTAAACTTAGTCTTCCATGTTTGCTTTATTTACTTATATATTTGGACTTCTTATTTGATGTTTCACGCTTACCATCTCATGCTTCTCATTTGACATGCCATTTGATATTTCTTGTTTACTATCAATTTGTTTCCTTGACTTTGTTTTTGCTTTTCCTACATCTTGTATTATTGATAAAGATTTCTGCACTCTTCTTACAGAGGTTAAGAAACTTGTCCAAGTTTATATAGCTAGGCTGCATGAAAATGGACTTTGGATTCATGTATTACCTGTATCCAGCATTTTCCCACTTAATGACTAGCTCCCAGTGTGTAGAAGGGTAAGTATGTGCCTAAAATATTTGCAGTGGGGATGGAAACTCAATGATAAGCAAAAGAAATGATATTAATTTGAATTGATTGGACTTAAAAATGATAAATGTCAAAAGTAAAAAAGAGGCATGTAAGATGACTGAAAGAATTCTTGTTGGGGTGACTTGATGTGTGCTGTCCAAGTTGTTGGGGAAAAAACATAGTGAGAGGGAAGATTTTTAGTTGGAATGGCAGTAGGACATCCCAAGTGGGGAGGTTTGAGAGGTAGCTTGTTAGAAGGTTTCAAATTCAGAAATGTTGTCTGGGCTAAAATTTCCAAGTGCACCACAAGTAAATGTGAAGGTGAGCCAAGGGTTTAGATGAGGGCACCAGAGAGACCGTGTACTACAGTGAAGCCAGAATAAGACAAAGGACACTGTTGCAGGGGAACACATGGACACCTGTGCTAAAATATTTAAATGAGTTAATGGATGCAGAGCACAGGACACAGCACCTGGTGGGCCGTGAGTACAAAGCAATGGGGAGCTGAGGATGATGATGTGATAAATAATATAAACATGCTTCCATTTTATTTGTTTTAGTTCAAAGGACACTGTAAACTAAAAAGCAGGACTTAGAGAATTAGTCCATTATTGACCTCATACAAGAAATGCTCTCCAACTTCTATTTTGAGCAAGGAAGAATTATGGAGCTTGGTATACCAACTACGTTTTGCTTCCAATGAAAAGGGCAATGAATACTGGTAAAAGTGATGATGAGAAACATTTCCTCTCACACTGATTTCTCAGCTTCTGCGACAACTAGAGTAATTTCTAAGGTTGCTAAAATAATATTAATAGTGAGAAGCCTCATACAGTAACCATACAAATTTTCTTCCACATAAAGCAGAGTAAGATTTATCTCTTGACATTTTTTTTTTACATTTCTCATCAAGTTCCACCTGTATAATTTGGACTTGTCCAACTATTTGCGAAAAGCACTTTTTCCTTTTTTCCTCCAAACACATCTTCACACAGTAAAGGTGAAATTTGTGCATCCCTGGAGATTTTATGAAAAGAGAAAGGTGGAAGGAGAAGTTGAAAGGCAAAGAATAAGTTCAAATTGTCAAGCTATGTGCTCTGTCTGAATTTCACCCAGGGGAAAGCCCATTCTTACCGTCAAAAGCTGAGAGATCTTGGGAAGCAAGAGAGACAATTCAAAAGTGATGGGAAAATCCCAAGCCAAACAGCAAAAATAAATGATAATAATCTACAAGTTGTGAAGCAGTTTTATGCCAGAGGGCTTTTAAAGAACAAGTCCAGTTTCTCAGCTGGGTACAGTTTCTGACTGAGATAACCTCCATACAATTAAAATAACACTGGAAGGAAATGGATTTTCTGAATTAAATTTAATTTACAGGTTGCTTTCAAACATGAAATTTTTACTATTATATAAAACTCATGTAATAGTATTTTAAGTTCAAGAGCAAATTATACACTTTATACCTATTCAGCCCCAATCCAGACAGTTTTATTTTTCTTTCATATATATTTTAACAGATTCGGATTTTTTTTTCTTTTAGTTTGGAAAAGTTGATGCTGGACTGTACTAAATAACAGTTAAGGAGTATATTAAGATAACACCTCATTCTGACACCCTCATGTGGTAACAAGTATCAGCAATATATGTTGTACAAAGAACAATCAATATTTTATTAATTATACCTTGCAAAATTACCATGGTGTCCATTTTGCACCTATAAAATATTTGCTTAAGGTCAATGAATAACAGAATTAGAACTAAATTTATCTCGATTCAAATCTTAAGTCATTTGTTAGTTTATTGCATCAAACTCTTCCAGGCTTAAGAATTTTGATTTCATGTTCAGAAGATGTTATCCAAAAATTTATTGGACAGGGTATAAACCTGGATTATAACTGACAAATTTCTGAGAGCTCAGTTGGACAAGAGCACCCAGACACAGGAGGGGCTCATTGTGAGATTTGCCTCCAGGAGAGCTCAACCAGGTTCCCATAGTATTAAATGTGGGAGAAAAATCTGCTTCTGTTCCTGGCAGAGGGAGGGAAAAAGAACCATTTTGCAGGGTTGCAGAGGCCTCTGCTCTTCTCGTCAAAGCCTGCCCTAAGGGGAACTATCCTACACACCCCGCAGGGGTATTATCAATGACTAAGTGGCTTGGGGGTCAGGAAATACTCCACAGTGCACTCTAGCTATCCTGCCCAACCTGACAGGAGAGGAGGAAAAGAGAGAAACACTGTGTAGTTCTCAGTCTAGTGACACAAACTCACTACAAGACAGGGCCTCATCAGAGGACAGAAGAACACGGCGCTTCTCATTGTAACTCTTGACCACCTCAATAAGGCCTATTCATCTTGTTCAGCTATCAGTTTTTGTCTTACATTTGCAGTCTAATTCTATGACCTCTGCATGTGTTGTTCTGATGCTGGCTCTAACTCTTAAAATTGTGTTTTTGCCTCTTGGTATGCCTTGTACATTTTTTTCAAATTGAGAAAAATGACACTGAGAATATTGAGTCTTCCCATCCATAAACGTGGATGTGTCCCTATTATTGAATTTTTTGGATTATGTTCCTCGGAACTTTAGTTTTCTTCAGATAAATCTTATATAATTTGTTAGATTTATACTTAAGAGTATTTCATTTTGGGAGGTGCTAATGTTAATGGTGTTTTTAACTTCAAATCCCACTTGTTCATTACTGGAGTATGGAAAAACAATTATATTTGCTATTAACTTTTTATCCTGCAACCATGATATAGCTTATGAGTTCTAGGATTGTGTCTATTACTTTGGGGTTTTCTACATAGACATGTGATATCATTTATGAACAAATACAGTTTTATACCTTTCTCACCTATCTGTATGTTTTATTTGTTTTTTTATTGCATTAGCTAGAACTTCCAGTTACGATGTAAAAGACTTAAAGATCAATTAATGTTAGCCCTGGCTGGTGTAGCTCAGTGGATTGAGCATGGGCCCGCGAACCAGATGATCATGGTTAGATTCCCAGTCAGGGCACATGCCTGGGTTGCAGGCCAGTTCCCAGCAAAGGACAACGCATGAGAGGCAACCAACATTGATATTTCTCTCCCTCTCTCCTTCCCTTCCCCTCTGAAGATAAATTAAAAAATTTAAAAAAAGATCAATTAATGTAACTCATCACATCAACAGGCTAAACAGGAAAGACTGATTATATTAATAGACATAGAAAAAAGAATTTCAAGAATCCAACATTCATTCTTGATTAAAGGCATCAGTAGAGGGAAATTTTTTTAGCTTGATAAAAAATATCTACAAATTTACAGTTAATAACATACTTAATGGTGAGAAACTTGAAGGATTTTTTGAAGCCCTTCACTTAAAGTTTGTTTTATTTTATTAAAAAGTAACGTATGTCCATTAAAAATGAGAAGGGAAATTACTAAAAGTAAAAAAAAACCTCACTCTCTAAATAACCTGTTTAGTT
Organism: Artibeus jamaicensis; assembly: GCF_021234435.1. NCBI lineage: Eukaryota > Metazoa > Chordata > Mammalia > Chiroptera > Phyllostomidae > Artibeus > Artibeus jamaicensis. The sequence continues at coordinate 28,776,266 of NW_026521486.1, forward strand.
TTCATTGGCATAACTTTTAAGCTTCATGCAGTCTTATTTTGTAAGATTTCCAAAGTAAATCTTGCCTAAGAGAAGATTTTTCCAGAAGGGATGCCTACTCCTAATTATAACATTGCCATAATGAGGAACACCAATGTGTAAGAAACATTCTTTTATAAAAAATTCAACCAAATTTTATTTCGAAATAGGGCATTGATCCATCCACATTAATTTTCTTCCCCTTGTCAGCTTCATCATTTCTCCTTTCTTAAACTTTGATCTTTATTGTATTTTTCCCATTACCATTTAGTCTCCTTATACGACCCCCCACCAGCAATCACCACACTGTGGTCCATGTCCGTGACAGTTTAAGAGATGCTAAAGTAATGAATATCTGATGGTGATGTTACCGAACAAGAGGTCCAAGGGAGGGGGGGCAGTATTTGGCCCACCTAGGGATGCCAAAAATTGCTACACAACAGGGGGCCCCTCCCAAGGACAGTGTACTAATATCTACTGGGCTCTTCTGTCTGCTGCCAATTGGAAAGACATCTCTCAATGCCAGAGATTTGTGAAAAGGAAACAAAAATGTCTATTTAATGCTATTCAGGCCTAAACCCTCCACTAAAATATATACACCTACACCCACACAGCGCTCCCTTCTCCCACGGTCCCAACTCCGCGTACCATAAATCAAGAAAGGAGTACATGTCTGTGTTTCAGGCCGTTGGTGATGTAGGAAGCTTTGGAAAACCTTTGTTCACTCAAAACCCCAGGCGCCCTGGGAGAACAATAAGGCCCCTGGGAAAAGCAAACAGCAGGATAGTCATAAGGACTGGGGCTAGCACCCCCACTGATAGAACTAATTTTCACATTTAGCCTTTGTACTTTGCTTCTGCCCCATAGATAGAACTAATTACCACATTCCACTTCTGTATCCCGCTTTGCTACGTAGACAGGAAGACCCCGTAGGCTATATAAACCCCAAGAATCCTTTGTTCAGGGCTCAGAATTTGGAGACTGACTCCTTTGGACCCATGCACGTTAATAAACCTTGTACTCCAGAATTCCTCGGTGTCTTGTTGCTTCATTTTCCTATAACACTGGCACCATCAGCTGTATCACCGTGTAGGCAGGATCTCTCATTAATCCAGTCATGTGGCACCTTCTCACTGTCCACTGGCAAGAGTTCTTTGTACCAAGTTCCAGTCAAAGTCTCTCCTGCTTTCCAGGCCATGCGGCCAAAGGGGGCACCCCAAAGCTGCGTGGGCCTCTTCTACCAAAGCTACAGGGGTTCGCACTCCACCAAAAGCATGTGGCTTTCTTCTTCACCTGGCTGCAGGGATCTCCATTCTGGCAAAGCTGCATGGTTTTCTCTTTCACCTTGGCAGTTACTGACCTCATGCCCTGGAGCCCATCTTTTCCAAGCTCTCACGCAAGCACACTCCCTCAGGGGTGCAGCCCCTAGTTTCCTCCTGGGTAGAAGCCACTCCCTTCTCCATGGCTCAAAACTTGGCCACAGCTATTTAACATATCTATGAAACCAGTTAAAGGTTAGAGATATGTTAAATAATCATTCCAGAGGTTAGCTGCAAAACTGTTGCTATGCAAAACATCTCTCAATGGCCCGGGCTCTATTTGTCCCTTCCCCCTGGGGGCGGTGTGAGGACATCTTATGTCTTTCCAATATTCCTATACACTTTGAATTCTGGACATCATTCCAATCCTTTGGGGGGGGTTCCCTTGGCTGCACCCTGTATCAGTGAGGTGGGTTAAATTTGAAATTATTTTGTACCAAACATGATTCTAATCACTTATTCTACCTACTAGTCATAAATAGAATTTTGGATTCTGAATATCTAAAAGTAATATCATATAAAATAATTACATAAAATGATTTCCACATAATAATATCACCCAAAACAATTTTCAGTTGACTGCAGGTAGAATTTTAAGTGTATCTGTCTGAATTTTTACATATTTTAATTTTATTTGTATTTAAGTAAATATTAGAAACATTATAACATTATTTCTCCAGAAACAACTTCATCCAGATTTAAGTTGTGAGGCTCAACCTTCAAATTACTGATTTTTTTCTGTTTCTAGATACTATTCTTAAGGGGTTTATATTCTTTTATAACTGAGTTAACAGTGGTAAGCCTTAACTTGGTTAACTGAGCTTCCAAGTTAACATTTTTTCTCTGCACAAACTGTTAATTTTACCTCAAAATATACATTTTTAAAATAAATACCTCTACAGAACCAGAGAAAAAAAGTATCTAATTAACTTTTATTTTAAAAGATGTGGACTCCAATTATATGAAGTAAAGAAATTTTTACTATGTCAGATTCTTTAAAGAAGAAAGACATGAGTAGAAAATAATTTTAAAAGACGTTTGGGTTTTTTAATTATATTTTCAGTTGCTTTGTGAATAAAACTAATAGCCATTGAAAATCAATGTTAGATGCAGTATTTATCTCTTTTTGTATATTTTAATTGCCTATTTTTACTAATACTTTTCTGTCTTACAAAAGCTGTTGAATGTTGAATTGTTTTCACTTTTCATTTTACTTAGTAATCAGGATCAAGAATAGTGTACAGATGGAGGAGGCAAAGGTGAGCCCTTATTAAAGGTTATGGAGTCTGCATGAGCAAACTAATCATAGATGACATCTTTTTTTTCCTTCATATGAGCATTAGAACAATTTTGTGATAGGAGTTGAAAATATGTTTTATTTGACCAATGCCAAGTTTATTCTGTATCTAAATGGTTTGCTATGGGAGATGTAGATGGAAAAATGTTTCTTATTTATGAGTAAACTATTGTAATGATCCCAAAGATCCCACCTCTGTGCTTCAGTGAGGCTAGCAAAGAGCATTAGCAAAGAGCAATGGCAAAGACCTTTTCATTTATAACTTGAAGAGAAGCTTAAAGAATCTCAATGCTGATTTAAAAGTATACTGAGTCATAGCACAATCTCCTTTCCTAATATTTATGATAGGATTTTAGAAAGAAGGAAAGGGTAAACAACCCTTGGCTACTTACCAAGGAGGTGAAGAGTAGCAACAGGTCCTAACCAATTTTTGCCCAATTACAATGTGTACTTAGAATTAGCTCTGCAATGTAACTACCCTAAGCTATGACCAACTTAACTTTGAGCAGATAGATAAGGAAAATATTTTCCTTTCAGTTTTACCTGTGCTGAGTGGCATGTCCAGCAACCAGCCCATCCCTAGGAGTTGAGTGTGGGGAACCCAGCCCAGACCAGACATGATGAAGGCTATGGCTTTCTGCTTTCCAGTTAAGTGTCTTTGGGAGCTCCTCCCTAAGGCTCCTCTTAGCCAGCTACTCGCTATTCGTAACTCTCTCTCTCCTCACTCACCCAGCACAAGACAGCAAAGATGCCTTGGTGGCTCAGTGCAGAGAACACCATGGTGTGCGTGGAGGTATTCAGAAACCCTCATCCTCACAAGCATTGCTGTGTAGTTCATTTTTGAACAAAGGACTAGAAAGGAAAATGTGGTTGTGAGTTAAAGAGAAGAGCAGGGGGTGAAAGACCACTTTGTAGCAAATTAATTACATTCAAAGTCAATTTTTAACTAATTCTTCCTGTGGCTACGGAAAGAGCTAGTGTTACACAGAGTCACAAACCAGTCCCCAGAAAATGAGTATCAGTGAGAGATGCACTTCTGGGCATAAACCATCCTTTTTAGAGAAAATCAACTTGAAGTTCATATATTAAGTTGGTTCTCACTATGCTAAGGCAGGTTTAAAAAATAACAAAAAAGAAAGAAAACCTGTTGGATTTATTCATTTTAAAGAGACCATAAATTGACCTGCTGATGACAGAGTACTCACTAGTGCAAAAACAACAAAGAACCCCTTCTCAGCCAACAATAGAGATTGCTTCCTTCAATTTCCTCTCATGTACAGGATCTTACTTTATATTTTAGTCCAATAATACATTTATTACAAGACAATTCAAGAACACTATCAAATAACTAAAAAATAAAATCCTAATGCACGTGATTACAAAACATCTTTTATAAACTTCCTTGCCATCCTAGCTGTAATATAAACTTTTCTATTTACTATTTCATTACCCCTTTCTTCCTTCCTTTCTCCCTTCCTTTCTCCTCCCCTCCCTTTTGTCTTTCTTTGTGAAAGGCCTTATTCTAAGCTGTACATTGGGAAAAGCTAAATCTCGCTTCCTTAAAGAACTTATACTAACTTTCATTTATTTATTATCTTTTGCCTTTAAGGTGAGGTCATACATCCTTAATTCTATTGCATATACAGTGACACCATCTACTTTAATTGTACCAGAAAGAAGAATTTCAAAGAAAAAAGTGCCTTTATTTCTACAGTTATCTAGTCTGTGTTATTAGTTGCTTTGTGGAAACTTCTTGGAGGTGACCTCTTCAAGATATGCACATCTTGCCATCAACAATCCATGAGAGAGTTTAAAATGGGGTGTGAGAACTTACAGCATTTTACTCAGTATCTTGGGAGACAACATAATCATGACCCCTTAAATTTACTGTCTTTGTAGACAACTTGCTATGGGAAAGGGGGACTTTGGAGTTAACTCAGCAGCTTCTGCAAATGAATGTTCCATGAGAGTATTACCGAGGACCCCAAGAGGAGACATTAGTCTAGCTCTTCATTAGTAGGGGTGAGAAAAAGCTGTCCTCCTGTTCCCGGAGAGGCAGACTTTATTCCAGTAGGAGTTTCTCTCTGGAATTCACTTCTCTGAAATTCTTAGTGCTCCCAAAGTCAGACTTGTCTTTAATGGAAATGGGATAAGGAGACTCTTAGAATGTCAAGTGCAGAGTTTTATTTTTCAAGGAGACTGTGGGTTTACAAATTGGGAGGAAGAAAAAAAACAATTCTTTTAAGCAGAATTGGCGTGCAATTGTAAAAGTCCAACGCATTGCAATTTGACAATGTGCACTCACTGATAATGCCACCCACTTGACTCATTTACCAATTTGAGGTTATTTTGTAATCTCCCATGAGCTTCCTGACATAATAGAAAAGCTCTGTTAAACGTGTGTGCATGCATGCATGTATGTGTGTATTGCACTAAAACAGCAAATAACTTCCCACGATGCTTAAGAAAATATAACTAATACCTCATTCCCTCATCCTTTTTATAGCAATGATGTTTGTGTAAAGATAATTTATTTTAAAGTTAAAATTTGGTGCTGTGTGTGGGGTAAATAAAATGAAACTGAAATTTCAAAAGTATGTAAATCAGGCTTAAAAATGATTGCAATGAGAAGGACAATATGATCGAAATGACTGAAGTATTCAAATTCAAGTTAAGTGAAAATGGGATCTGAGTAAGTAAAACCCTCAATATTTGATATAAAAGCATTAAAATGGCACGACTTGATTTATTCATCTATGTATTCCTAAGTTTAAATACCTTCCAAATCATTCTAAATTAATTTTGTCTCTTTGTATCACTACAGAAATATGTTGATAATAATAAATCATAAATACAGAATGCCTTTATTATAGTCCCTTACATTTTAGAATCTTGAAAAGATCAAATCTATTGGACATATCCTATGTGCACTAATTAGAGAAAGAGATTTTGATTAGGACTTCTATTTCTAACTTTGGTGGTTATTGTGAGAAGTGCTAAACTCAAATTGATACAGGGTGCAGACAAGGGGGTGCCCAGAAAAGGATTTGGGATGGGGTCCAGACTTCAGGGTGTCCAGGAAATATTAAGATGTCCACCCCCCCAGGAGGAAGGGACAAATAGAGCCCGGGCCATTGAGAGCTGTTTTGCATAGCAATAATTTTGCAGCTAACCTCTGGAATGATTATTTAACATATCTCTAACCTTTAAGTGGTTTCATAGATATGTTAAATAGTTGTGGCCAAGTTTTGAGCCAGGGAAAAGGGAGTAACACAGATGTGGCAGCCATTAAAGGGAGAGCCATGCGGTTTCAGCAGAGGACCCCCTCTTTCCCAGTTGAGAGGGAAAACCACGCAGCTTTGCCAGAATGAAGATCCCTGCAGCCAGGTGAAGAAGAAAGACACATGTTTTTGGTGGAGTGAGAACCCCTGCAGCTTTGGTAGAAGAGGCCCACGTGGCTTTGGGGTGCCCCCTTTGGCAGCCTGGCCTGGAAAGTGGGAGAGATTTTGACTGGAACTGGGTACAAAGAATTCTTGCCAGTGGACCATGAGAGGGTACCACGGTACTTTGGATTAACTAGAGATCCTGTCTGCACGGTGATACAGCTGAGGATACCAGCGGCCTGAAACACAGACGTTTGCTCTTTTCCTGATTTATGGTACCCGGAGTTGGGACAGTGGGAGAAGGGAGTGCTGTGTGGGTGTAGGTGTATATATTTTAGTGGAGGTGTTAAATCTAAATATCATTAAATAAACATTTTTGTTTACTTTTCACAAATCTCTGGCATTGAGAGATGTCTTTCCAATTGGCGGTGGGCAGAAGAGCCCAGAAGATATTAGTATTCTGTCCTTGGGGGGGGGCCCTGTTCTGTAGCAGTTTTTGGCATCCCTAGGTGGGCCAGATATTGCCCCCCCCAGGACCTGTTGTTCAGTAACAAAATCAGTCATGTCATTGTAATTTTTCATATGTAAAAATTGAGGAATAAATAAACCACAAGATTTAGAAAACTTCCAATAGTTATCTCTGTCAGAAAAATAATTACGAAGTATCTACTCATTGCTGTGTCAGATTTGTACACATAGATCTGTATAAATTCTTTATACATGAATCTGTATAAATTCTTATGCTCTAAGAACTTAGAAATGAGAAGATGAGTTGTTATATTAATTTGGTATTTTATAACACTGACTACTTGTAGAACATACAGCTTGTTTTATAAAGCTTAAAGTTTGAAAAAGAAAATGAAGATCTATATGGTCAATGGGGGGTGTCTTTCCTGGCTCTATTTGAACGATTCTGTGAGTGTACAATTCATTGCAACATGAGGGAAACTGATCCTTTATAGAAGGGCTCTGAAAAAACTCTTTCATCTTCTACCCAAAAGGCCAAGTTTTGTTTTCTGAAGCAATCATATCAACTTTATCATGCCTTGTCAGCTCTTAGAATATTTGAAACGACTTGCCCTAGTTTGCTTTCCTAAATTTCCAAAGCTATTCTGTAATTTTAATAAATCCTCTTATTTTTTCAATGCATTTTACATTATGATAGTTATTAATTTCCAAGCCTTACATGCTATTAATTTCAATAAGCTAAGAGCTTGTCCTTTGTCATTTCTGCTACATAATTTGTTAGCACTTCTAGAAATGTCTTTGCTTCTCTCTTTAGCTGACGTTCTTCTTTCCCTTTCCTGCCTACCTTTTTCTCTCCTTAGAGTTTTTTGGCCTCTGTGATTTTTTCCCTAGTCTCCATTGGATTGGATGCTTGGTTGGTAGTGTTTCTTCCTTTCCTGGGCTCAACTTTACCTCTAAATGTCATATTTGGTCCCTCCTCTGCAGTCTCCCATGCATATTCACAGTTTTATCATAGTCTCATAGAGAATGCACTCAAACCTGGTGGAAAGGATCCAACCTAAATCTGAGCATAGGCAGCCTAGGTTTCTCAGAGACAGTTTTAAATAATTATTCATGATCTCTCCGTCCTGGGAGTTTAATTTTGTCCTTGTTCTTGGGCCTGAATGAAATAGTGGCCCACGCATGCTGAGATCTCATATATGTGGCAAGTCATGGTGAATTCAAGCACAATGGAGAAGCCTTCATGCTTAGCTGGAGTGTGTGCCTCTACTGATTGCCCATTTACACTCTTCTTAATCTCATGCTCCCGTTCTTACAGAAATTTTCTAGTTAAAAAGTTCATTTCCAGGTTTTTGTAGGGCTCCTACATCAGAACATTTCCCCTCAGGGGCTGGGGATCTAATTCAAAGCAGAATGAGGATGCTCCAGCATTGGTATCATGTAGGTGACCTAGAGAGGTTGACCAACACTGAGACCCTTCTTTTCTCTTAAGCAATGACTGCTGTACTATGACAAACTATACGTTTGCAGGGGGCCAATGTGCACTTTCTGAGTGGATAATATCTTTCCTTTGCCTAAGTAGGTTGAACTTTTGATAGAATATTATAGGGCTTCCAGCGATATTGAGGTCTTTCTGTGACCCTACTAAGTATGAGGTAAATATAAATTTTATGCTGAGAATATGAGAGAGGGAAGGGTTATTGACCCGTATAGGAATAAGAAGAAAATGACTAAATCATTATTTTAGCTTCAAGAAGTCTTCACATGAAATTTATATGATATACTTATGTAAGTGCTGAAATTTCTATATTTTCTAAGCAGGTGACTTAGCTCCAAATAGAAGCTACTGATAAGATTATATCTTTTTGAAGTTTTTCACTAATGACTCATATTCATTGGATGAAGGATTTGTCTCAATGGGAAAATCTAATGGTCTTTACTCTCTAACTCACTATAGTACCTGATGTGGACATTAGCCCACAGTGTCAACATCATTATAAATGAAATGAGACATTCGCACAGACTACTGAGTCCTGTGGAGGAGAAGGGCCGGTGTAGATTTTCTCCCACGGGGAGCAAAAAGCCCAGGCCCTTGCTGTGACCAGCCTTTATTGGGTTTCTCACTGGCACAATACATGATGGTGCTCATTTACTATGCACAGGTTGATTTAGGTGGTTACCTTTTACAGAAAACAAAGGAGAGGATGCTGGTAATCACATCACAGAAGAGGGATATTTGCAAATGAAAAGGTAAAGTAGTTGAACTGGTTACACTGGTCCTTGGAAGGTTTAGCATGGTTTTTAGGAAGTTACTTTGCAATAAATGTTTGCCACAGATGTGGGTGAGGGAGCTTTTAGCAAAAAGCAAGACTCAAAGAGGTCTAGGTACATAGCAGGCCTGATCCCCCATGGGAGAACCTATCCATGGCCGTGGGTCCTGTGCATCTCCCAGTGGGAGCTGAGCCACACCATGCAGAATGGTCTACTACAGTACCTAGTGGAACTCATCTGTGAGGTCCTACTCTCAGAATGAAGTTACTAGATACTGAGTATAAATGGTGGCTTTGATAATTAAACCATAGTACATTGGCTTAAGTACAATTTCCAACTGACTTAAGGTCAAGTCCATATGAGGGAGCTTTGCTGATAGAGATTTCCAGGTGAAGATAGGGGTTTATGTCCCTGACCATCCAATGAAACTAAACCTGGCAGAGCAATTTGAGATTCATGGCTTCTCCTAGCTAAGTCCACTGATTCTAAGCTCATACCCCTTAATAGTTATATAAGTTTAGAAACTTACCTGATTTTTTAAGCATCCACATACTACTGCAGGTTTATATTGAGTGGAAAACTAAACCACAAGTACTCTTCTGTGAAAATTTCTATTAATCCAGGTCCTCATACATACTGCTCTTGTCAAACTGTTTTTCTTTTTTAAGTAAACATTTTACATTTATCATTGGTCTAGAAAAAATACTTCCAACCTAAACTCAGTCACCTATGAGCTATCACTTCCATATCAGCCTTCGTTTTGTATTCTGATAGTTATAGTCATTTCTTTTTATAGTGGGTTTATTCCCTTACCAATGAATTTTGTTTTTTCCAAGGTAAGACTGATTTGAAAGTTATTTGTTACTACTCTGGATTAATTAAAGAAGAAATCCTCAATCATATTCTTTGTGATTCAAAAGATAAACATGGGGTTCTCTCGGCTTGGCACTTCCCTAATCTAGTCAAAATGGATTTTGATGTGATATCAAAATCAACTCTGCAAAGCCTTGTCTCCAAGATGGTCAGAGGCTGAAGGAAATGGTGTGGCAAAAATAGTGTGGACTTGTTCTCCCTCAAGTGTGTATTTATCTACTACTAGTACTGCCAATAATAAAATATCTCCACTCAATACCTCCCTTGGGCACCTTACAGAAGACTCCCTTATCAAAAGAAACTACTGACATATTTTCTGACTATCCATCTGAGTGCAATGAAGAGAAAAATTGCACAATTAGATCAATGAGAACCACTAGCAAGCACAATTTTGCCTGGAAAAGGCTATGGCTTCCAGTCGTGGGACTTTGGGTTCAGAGTTATGCTAAACATACTCAATTTGATCATTTTCCTATATAGACCCAAACAAGATAGTTTCCTGAAATGGCAAGAAGTATTTCTTTAAGACATTTTACTTAAAGTATATTCAAGATGACAAGGCTTACACAATATATCTCTCACTGACAATCACTCACATACAGATGTTTCCTTATGAAAAGGTAATATACTTTCACTACACTAAAAGTACTTCCAAACTGCTAGCACCTCATGGGAAAACTTTGAAGAATGCATTCAGAAAATTCTATTTAGCTTACATTCTGTTGCTTTTATTTTTCATATTCTTTATTGATTTGGACAATGATATAATTCTCAATTATTCTAAAGGTCTCATATATGTTTTGTAACTTTTTCCTCTTATTCTATATACATCAAATTTTCTCAACTCTGTAGTATGCTAAAATTAAATTTTATTTTCTACATGGTATTGCAATCTCTTTCTACAGCAAAATGGAAATTCAATGACATTTTGTATTATGTTTTTTAATAATTTCACTTACAATACATCTGTTTTCTGCTAGGTTTCTGTATTTGTGTTTGTTTCATTGCTATAACATTTTATCAAGACTGTTAATGTTTTTAAGACAGAAATTGTGTATATCATTAATACTTAACACAATACCTGGCACATAGTAGGTCCCGAATAAATGTTTATATAAATCATTTTAGATTATAATTTGGATAGTCTTTATGTATGAAATAATCAAAACTAGATTTCCATTGATTCATACTGCCTGTTAATCACCCCTCAAATGTTATTTAAATAAGATTACTATGATAAATTATTGTTTCTCTGGATAATGTTTAAGAACTTAGCTATTATGGTTTATTTCTCATCAAAGAACATAATGTTTCTTTGGGTCATTGAAAAATATGTCCTGGGCAATTTTCTAAGTTGCTTTACTAAATATTTTCAAGTTCATTTGTTCTATAATAAACTTTAATAAAATTGTAATTAATTTGTGCACAATCACAAATTAATTTTTTGTTAAGGAATCACCTTAACAATTTTATTTATTCCTACCATCTTTATTATTCTCCATTTTACTAAAGGAATGACAAATACAACTGATCCTTTAGCACATATTCTCAGATTTTGGTCATAGACATAGCTTGTCACAAAAACCAAGTAAAGGGATTGATGTTCCTTTTTAATACACTACCTAATATCCATTGGAACTATAATTTCTTTTAGGCCTTGGGCATATGGACCAGTTCTATTTTCATGGATTCATTGGGTTGTCAAAAGTTAAGGGCAAAGACTTGACAAATTATCTTCAGGAGAAAGTGAGTTTAAGAAACATATTTGCTTTCATGGCTTCACATAGTTGAAACAAAGAAGAGAGATGAACAGTTTATGGCCTGTTTGAGAAATCACTGTGTTTGTGAAACCTTTTCTTCAAACTGCTTTTTTCCCCACTATGTGGCATACATTTAAATACAAAAACCCAATTTGCCTGTTCAAAGTTCAATGCTCTGGAATTACATGGGCATAGTAGTTCCAATGCCATGTTCTGCTACTCAGTTCCTCACTCTACGGACACAACACCAAACACCCAATCTTATCTGTGGGATAAATTAGACTCTAAAATAATATGCCAACTATTTTCAGAATTTTGGAGATTCTCTAAGTGTGTTGGCCTATCTACCTATGTAATTTTTATTAAACACATTAAATGGACCAAGTACTATACTGGACATAGGACCACTAAAATGAAAACAAAATTTCACATAGTTGCTCTCAAAGAACATAGTTTTTAGTAGGAGAGACAACTTGTGCAATAAAATAATAGTAAAAATTACTAAAATAATTTTTAAATCTTTGGTATGTGCTCATGAATTCAGAGATAAGAACTTTTCACTTTATTTATTGAAAATATTTGTTGATTATAATGGAGCCCCATCCTACAAAGATGGTAGAAACAATCTCCATCATGGCCAAGGTCTCCCATCCTTTTCATGGTCCGATCTGTGGTCTGGGAGGATTTACAGTGCAGCACAGCAATTTCCAACTGCTGTGCTGCAAAAGTTTTAAAACATGCAATACCTCACCATTTAGTCAGGCACACTGATCTCTTTTCCTTCAGATCATCAAATAAAAAAAACAACAACAGAACACAATATCTGTCTGGTATGAATGAATCAACATTATACTTATTTTTTTCTGCCAGATCTGCAAAAAATACATTTGGGTGTGCTGCAGAATTTTGGTAATTAGTTTTTGTGTGTCATGTGACGGAAAAGGTAAAAAATCGCTGGGATAGCAGAACACTATTTGGTATTGGAGGTACGGAGACCCTTAATCTTACAACATGCATTTATTTCTGCTTGAGAAAATCTGTAATATACATCAAAAAACTATTCCAGCCAACAATAATGGACAATATTTGGAACCCTCTCATAATATACTTGTCTGAAGTAGTAGATTTTCAATTTTCATGCTTTGGGAATAGCATCTTTTTACCTTGGAGCATATGAGTATATATAATATTGAATGATGTAGACTTTGCCTATTTTATTTAGTTTTGTTATGTTCAAAAGTACATATCTTCCTTTACTTATATAGCAGAAGCATACATCTAGAATTATCATCAGTAGCAGCAGTGAAAACAAAAGTAAACGTAATAAAAATTAGGGAACACTGTTGAATCCCGCTCATTTGGTACTTTCCCCACACACTCTCCTGATGTCTAAGACAGCCTGTCCTCTCCAGAGAGACCCTTGCCAACACTGTTTCCCAAACCTGAGGGACTAAACCATCCTATTTTGCTGGACTAATGCCTAGTCATCCCCCATGTTTCAGAGCAGATATAAGTTTATCTAATAAGCCCTTCTTGACTTCAAGACTAAAATAAGCCCCCTTCCTATATGCTCTTTGTGTACTTTGTACAAACCACTATCACAGAACATATTGTATTGTCATAAAATTATCTGTCATTTCAACTCAACAAAGTGCTCCTGAAGGATATACGTTTTCCTGCTCTTCCCTCCCCACCCCGTGTTGCCATAGAGCCTGAGATAAAGGATTGAGTAACTGCATGAACTATTTTCTCACTACCAAGGACAGCTGCATCTTTTTTTTCTCTCAATTGTGGGTTAAATATGACAAGATGACATGATATGATCCATTAAGTGGCCTTCAATACGTCATGGTGCTAATGAACAAATCACATGGATGGTTTTTATGATCTCTTGGGGTCTCTAGTTAGAGTGACCAGAGCTCTGACCAGGCCATATGTATGGAATACAGACCTCCTAAAGTGTGGGAGCTGATCGCTACATTCCCGAAGAAGAGGATTTGCAGATTTAGCTGCAGTACAAGTATAGCAGATCTTTGAATAACATAATTTTGCATGATGTTATAACATTGACAACATGATGCAAAAAAGAATTGATCCATCCATGCAGTTGTGTAGGGAAGGAGCCCCTTCTTTCTTTCTGCTGCATAGTATTCCACATGGGGAGCATTATGCTAAGTGAAATAAGCCAGGTGGTGAAAGACATATCCCATACGGTCTCACCTGCAAGTGGAACCTCAACAGCAAAACAAACAAGCAAGCAAAATAGAACCAGAGACACTGAAATAAAGAACAAACAGACAGTAACTGAGTGAGGGGGAGCTAGGGGAGGGAAATGGGGAAGGATCATCAAGGAACATGTATAAAGGACACACAGACAAAGCTAAAGGTGGGTAAGAACAAGGGTGGGAGGTGGGTATGGGTGGGGCGGGGGAAAGTAGTTGGGGGGAAATGGAGACAACTTCCTTTGAACAACAATAAAGATAATTAAAAAAATAAAATAGCAACAAAAAAGATCTGATTCCTGGCTGGGGCTACTGTCTGTGTGGAGAGTGTATGTTCTCCCCATGTCTGTGTGGCTTTTCTCTGGTTCTCTGGTGTCCTCACACATCCCAAAGATGTACATGATGTGAACAGGTATGTGTAAATTGTCCCAGTCTGAGTGAATGTGGCATGTGTGTGACTGTGCCCTGTGATGGAAGGGCATCCTGTCCAGGGTGGGCTTCCAACTGGCACCCCGAGCTAGTGGGATGGGCTCCAGTCACCTCTACCCAGAGCTGGAACTGGTGGGTTGGAAAACAATGATCTTACTTGTTATGAATCTTTATTAAACAAATGTAGAGCACACATTTATTTCACAGTTTAATATTAGAAGTTCTATGGGTTTTTATTTAGAAGTTTGGTGATGTTTTTGTGTCCAGAATTAATTTACCTCAATTAGCCTATGGTAAAATTGTTCTTGCTTTTCATCGTTTCACTGAAAGTTACAATTTCCCAAAACCTGTCAGCATCTTTTAGTAAGGACTCTGTAATACCACAGCTGCCTGTGCAAACACCGATACAGAGTGCACACCGCCACACAATGTCAGGTCCCTGACAGCTTGCCAAGGCCCCTCACAAAGCAGAGCACCAACTGAAGACTGCACGGAGGACTGACTGCCTGCCCCATCCCTCAGCCACGCGGAGGTGCGTACCTCCATGTCTGATAGCTCTGTCTGACATCCATAGCATCTTCTCCGCTGCTGAAGACATGTATGGATTTAGGGAAAGAACAATTATTTCCACACAAGTTTACAAGCACACCCTTGCCAGGTAGCATCTGAAGTACTTTAGGCAAGCTCAAGGGCTTAAAAACAGTCAGGCCTTACTGAACACCATGCCACTCAAAGCTCCAGAAAGCTGCCTTTGGCTCCACCGATTTTCTTCTCTCCCCTCTTGCCCCAGTATTTTCACAGTTTGCTCCTCAGGCAAAAGAGGCCACAGGCCTCCACCAGCCTTCTGAAATTTCCTCTGCCTTGTCTCACCTAAACCTGGGCTTTCTTCTGAAGATAATACCCTCTGCGTTATTTTCTCTAGGGATGTTATTCATTTTCTCAAACATCAGAATTGAAGAGACGATGTTATTAAGAGCAATGCAGGTTCTAGGTCAAGGGTGTCAAACTCATTTTCACGGGGGGCCACATCAGCCTTGTGGTTGACTTCAAAGGGCCGAATGTAACTATAGGACTGTATACATGTAACTACTCCTTAACAGTTAAGCAAGAGCTCAACACTGCTGCTGGGTAAAAACAAGGTGCTGGGCTGGATAAAACAAAATGGAGGGCCTTGTGTCTGCCACCTGTGCTCTAGATCATTCTTCTATGACTTTCTTTTTAAAAATAATGAAACAAACAAGCTTTGACATTTGCATTTCTTCTGGTATATCTCCAGCTTCCTAATGCCTACTTGCTGTCTGGACTCTCCATGCAAAGTACAGTTTGTCAAGGGGCATCCTGACTTTGTCTCCACCTTAAGACTTTTGTCATCATCTCAGATGATTCTGATCTGATCAGTGGCCTTACTTAAATGATCCAATCAAAGTTATAATTAAAAATTTCAAAGCCATTAAATTCTTCTGCGACTCAGCTATCTCAAAGAAATGACATCTAGTAATTAACCATCTCCAGCTGTTTTATATTATCAAATGAAGCAAAAAAAAAAAAAGAACTGAAACAAAATGGCTGATCACTTAAAATCTGATGTCTTATGGTGAAATGTATTCTTTCATTCCTTTAAAGAGAATGAGTGAACACTTCCATGGTATTAGTGTCTCAAACTGAAGTGTATCCGTCTGCAGCCCATTATAAAGTTAGATTACAAGAGCAAGTTTTAAAAACCCCAAATATTTATGTACTTGGTCTTCAGTTCAAGATACTTCATTGACAATAGACACATTATCACTTCCTGGTTCAAAAATTTAGGATTTCCATATAGCACAGCTAAGGGAAGGAGATGAGTATTGCCAGCATATAATAATCAGCTTCTTACAAAATAGACATTATGCATACCTTTTTATTTAATTATGTAACAAATGGTAAGCTCTATGTAAAATCTAGATACTGCTACTAAGAATAAACAGTGCACTTTTAGTCATTTCTACTCATGTTAATGATTGATTTAACGCAGTTTCGATCACCAGACAACTGTTGTACTATTTGGGATCTAAGGATAAAGTGCAAAACTAAAGTTTTGGGCAAGGATATTCAATTTTAAAAGAACTGAGGATATTTCCCAACCTCAGATACATAATCTAAAGAGGAGATATTTAATGATCAAATTAGACTTTAATTATTACATGTGAAAATAAATACAAAAATATTACTATGATAAGTAGTTACTTTTCTACTTACAACATATTTATTCTTATTGGAACAGGGTTGCTTTTGTTATGTGTGTAGATTCTAAATGATCTTACTCTGATATTATCTTACTTAGATGCAGTTTCTTTGTCAGTCTTGCTTCCTCTCTGCCTCTGTTCCCTCTCTCCTTCCTCCCATCCATCTCTCTATTCTGTTGTTGGTCTATGATAATATATAATACTTCAGAATCCTGTATACATCGTTTGTCCTTTGAAATGTTTTAATGACTTGTTTGCTTCATATATCCTTTATATGTTCACCCCCTTCCTCTAGTCCTACAGAATTTATTCATGGCCACCGCAGCTGGCATGCTCAGGGCCGTGCATAGGATGTGTGACCACTGTCATCCCTCCTCAGGAGAGCAGGCTATCGCAATAGGTCATCAAGGAGCTGGAGGAAGTGAGTGTGCAGAGGGAAAGAGAAATACTTCAAAGTTAGAATTATAATACTTGGCCAATGATTAGGGAGAAAGAACCATGTAAAAGACTTGTAGTTTTGAGCGTCAGAAACTAGACATTCACTGGTATTCTTACTGGTCATGGTGAACACAGATTGGAACATGTAAGGAAAACCAATGAGTCCACTTTGGAATATGGCGTATATGAGGTGCTTTGGCATGATATACATGGAGGTATTTACTGTAAGGGGAACATATGCATATAAGGATATAAGGGAGGTGTGAGAACACATCTTAAAAAATGGGTTAATGTGAAGATTCACTGTGATGATACTTGTGCTATGGCCAGGGAGCTTGAGATACATCTAATTATTTATAATTTTTATAGATACTTTTGTATTTTTAAAATTTCATGCACATTTATGTATTAAATGTGTATATGTCTTTTTAAAAAGATTTTATTTATTTATCTTTAGAGGGAAAGGGAAGGAGAGAAACATCAATGTATGGTTGCCTCTCCTGTGTCCCCTGCTGGGAACTGGCCTGCAACCCAGACGTGTGCCCTGACTGGGAATTGAACCTCGATCCATTGGTTCACTGGCCCATGCTCAATCCACTGAGCTACACCAGCCAGAGTGTATATGTCTTAAATATAATAAAATTCGATGATAGTTAGTAGAATTTTAGCAGAAAGATAAATAACAACAATGCAATCTAGTATATTCAGTAAACGAATCATATGGACTATATTTTGTTAAATTCAATATCTCAAATACCCAAGCTGATAAATTTATAAGTTAATTTAAATTACAGTTAGATAATTTACAAAAATAATTGATATACATTATTATGAGTTTGAAAAACTGAAATTCCTTAATCATAAAATAAATTGGCTGATACTGCGGCCAATTTAACAAAATTGTTAAACAGAATCAGAATCTGTTAACAGATTCTGTTAATAGAATCAGAAAAGTATTTGGAAATTATCTGAAATGTTTTAAATAGTCAGTGTTTAAATAAACTTTCTTAAAATGATATTATTTCAAGTAATATAACTACCTCATTCCAAGACCATTCAGTTCATTTAAACATTTAATTTTCTTATCTGATTCACTTTAATTTTTGAAAAAATAACACTAATGATTTCCTGTGTTTATTTTTTATTGTCGTTCTAGTACAATTGTGCCCATTTCCCTACCACCACTCTCCCTGTCCCACTTATCCCCATCTTCTATCCTCAATCCAACCCCCATGTGACTTTGTCCTTGTGTCCATTATACGTGTTCCTTGACCCTTGCCCTTCTTTCCCCCATTCCTTCCCACCCTCGTCCTCTTTGGTTACTATCAGTATGTTCTTTATTTCAATGTCTCTGGTTATATTTTGCTTACTTGTTTGTTTTATTGATTAGGTTCCGCTTAAAGGTGAGATCCTACAGTATTTGTCTTACACTGCCAAGCTTATTTCACTTAGTACAATGCTCTCCGGTTCTATCCATGCTGTCTCAAAGGGTAGGAGCTCCTTCTTTTTTTCTGCTGCATAGAATTCCATCATGTAAGTGTACCACATTTTTGATCCACTCAGTTACTGTGGGCACTTAGGTTGCTTCCAGCAATTTGCTATCATAAATTGTGCTTCTATGAACTTTGGGGTACATAGGTTATTTTGGATTGGTGCTTCAGGATTCTTAGTACATAGTCCCAGCCATGAAATTGCCAGGTCAAAAGGTAGTTCCATTTTTAGTTGTCTGAGGAAATTCCATACTGTTTTCCTCAATGGCTATACCAGTCTGCATTCCCATCAACAGTGTACTAGGGTTCCCTTCCACAATCTCCCCAGCACTTTTTTGTTGATTGTTTTCTGTGGCCATTCTGACCTATGTGAAGTGGTATCTTATCTCATTGTGGGTTTAATTTGCATCTCTCTGATGGCTAGTGATGCTGAGCATCTTTTCATATGTCTCTGGGCCCTCTGTATGTCCTCCTTGGAGAAGTGTCTATTCAGGCCATTTGCTCATATTTTTAATTGGATTGTTTGTCTTCCTAGAGTAGAATCATGTAAGTTCTTTATATATTTAGGAGATCAACCTCTTGTCCCAGGTATAATTGGCAAATAAATTTTCCCATATGGTTGGTTCCCTTTTCATTTTGCTGATGTCTTCTTTAGCTGAGCAGAAACTTTATTTTGATGAAGTCCCATTTGTTTATTCTTTCCTTTATGTCCCTTGTTCCAGGTGACATACAGGTGAAAATATTGCTGCACAGTCTATCTGAGACTTTCCTGCCTATGTTCTCCTCTAGGATTTTTATCCTGTTGTGGATTTTTATGGTGTCGTGACTTATATTTAAGTCTTTTATCCATCTTGAGTTTATATTTGTGTATGCTATGTTTAAATAACACTTTTAATATAGTTATTATACTACTGCCTATTTATCAAGTAGCTCTCTGCCCTGCATTGTGAATGCTTTATTATGGAAGAAAATATTCTTTAAGTTACCCAGAATTAGTCAAACATCTGAAAAGTGTTCTGTTCTTAGATTTAGAGGTGACTTAACACATGTAAATTACTACAGTGGACACTTGAGCAGTGTGGATGTTACGTGCTGTGACTCTCCTAGTCCAGAATCCGGGACAACTTTTGACTCACCAAAAACTGAAGTTGTCCCCGGGTGTCTGCAAGGAATTGGGTTCAGGACCCCTGTGGATACTGAAATCCACAGATGGTGAAGACCAATGCATAGAGGCAGCTCGCCACATTCTGTATTTCCAACCATGATGGAGCACTATACCGATATTTACTGGAAAAAATCCTCACATATGTGGACTTGCAATCCAAACCACTTTGGTCAAGGGCCAACCATTTATTGTTCTTCTCCCTTGTTATTATGATATGTCATTACTCTTCTAAATTAAGAAAAAAGTGTCTTCACCCTGAACAAATAATAGCCTGAAAGACTTTTTAAAGGAGGATATTGATTGTAGGTGATATTTAAATTTTTTGAAAATAATAAAACCCACTTAAAATCTTCAAAACAAACTAGGAAACTTATACTGAAATGTCAGGGCTAACTTCTTTGTAGCATTTTTATTTAAGGTGTACTGAATTTGTGCTTTTGACAGAGCCAAGTTTAGTCTTCAATATTTTTGTTCGACAATCTCATGTTTCCATTTTAGCAACATTGGTAGGCTTCTAAATAAAATTCACATGATATAACTATCTGTATGTCTATATACATTGTTTTCATCTCTTGTTCTTCCTCTCCCATTGTAACATACACACATGTAGAATAATTGAACATGTCGGGAAACATATTGAACAACAAAAAGTAAAGTTATATACCTTCTAGCATATTTAGGATGAGTATATTAGTTAAAACTAAGAAATTAAAGAAAATGGTATTTTCTGAACAATTCACAAAGTACAATGTAAAAGCTTTAGAGAAGTTTCCTGATGAAAAACAATCATGAGGACAAGAGTACTTGAATGACAATATAAAAAAATTAAAAGCAGAGAATTAATCTTTGTCTTTACACACACTGGCCGATGCTAACACGATTGCAGAAACCATGTATTTAAAGGTACATTTTATAAAACCTCACTGGCAAAAATCAATAGAAAGCTTTAGTGGGTAGAATGTGTGTAATAGTAACAAGTAGAAAGGTTAGTGTAGAAGTTAATGGTTCTATCAGGAATAAAACAGAGTTAAAATGTGAAGGAAAGGTCTACCACAAGTGGTTCATTAACCTTTTAGAACCCCAGTGTATTCTTGCTGTAAAGATTACAACAAATCTGACTTCAACTCCACTAGCATTTGTTAATACTCCAGCTCAGCACAGAGCTATGTACATTTCTTGTGATAGAATTATTTTCATTAAAATTATGTAACTGCTGAAAACTGAAATGACAGGGCTAGCTTGCAGAGGGCATCTGTAAGCTCACACCATGAAGTCTTTGTTGTTTCCCTTTTCCTTCCTGGTCATCTTTTTGCATCTGACAGAGCATCGGTCTCAGTCATGTTTTCACGCTGGCTGCATTCATCTAAGAATTCTGGTAATTTTCAGCTTACTCTCAGCACTGACTGTTGAGAAGAACAAGAAAGTTTTCAGACTCTATTTGCATCATTTGGAGAAATAAATTCACATCATCTTCTTTTAATTCTGTGATCTCTGAATGACCTAGTCAAAATGTTGTGTAGAAAGATGAGGATTTCCCTTGTGCTGTAATAATCCAGAGGTACAATAATTGTCAAAAAATAAAAGCCACGGTTACAAACACATTAGCATTAGCAATGATTTAATGTCTTTGGATAAAATTTAGGCACAGGGTTGTCCCCTTCTTTTCTGTGATAATTTTTTATTATTTTTTGACCTTAGCAAAAGAATGAAAGAAAATTCTAACACCTAACTTCCCTCCTTGCAACATATCCATCCTGTTTCCCTTTTCCCTGATTCTTCTCTCGAGTATTTCTTGCTTTCCTTTCAGCAAATGTCAGGGTAGAAGTTTAAATGAGCAGCTGCCACAGCAGACACTCCAATATTCTCTGGCCAACCAACCAGCAGGGGGTACTCGTGCACAGGATGGCTGGCTCCCCTTTCTAGACAGAACTAACCTCTGTGACAAATCAGTGTCCACCAGCTTGGGACCTTAAATCCCACACCTTTCTTTCCTTCCAACTTTTCCAGTTGGTAATCTATCCCGCTGGGCTGGATATCCTTTCAAATTTCCATACAATCCAAAAATGAAGTTATTTTTATTTCTTCCTCTATTTTTTTCAAACAAGGACAATTCAGTTCACAATTAGGGGAGGAGCAGTTTTTGGATTCTATCCCCTACACAAAATCTGTCATAAATATGTCCTGCCAAGATCCTGAACAGTGATGTGCCAGTTTTGTAATAGGTTTAGTTCTCTAGTCTTTTACTCTAAGTCCAATTTCTCTGGCGTTTTATAACACTTTGTCCTTGAAAACCATTTTTTTCCCTTCATAATTTTCCTTTTAAAAGGATAATGTGGTATGCATGCTTTAAGCCATCCTGTCTGTGACGGCTGAAGACAAAAACGTCAGCCTGAGTTTTGGCACAACTTGGGCCTCTGTCCTGTAATCTCATTTGTGCCTGTCCTAGAACTGTTCTTATTCACCAGAATTCTTATCTCAGAGCTACAGCCGAGGGCAGCATTGTGGCTCTTTCAGCACAGTCAATGCACTGGCTAAAACGACATCCAGATTTTTGTTAGAGCAGACACCATCTTTGGAATTGACTGATGTTGAAAATTGCAAAATCCCTCAATCTGTTTCATTTCTCTTGCTTGAATGATGGTTTGAACAGGGTAATGTCAGAGAACAATGGTTCTGGCTCTTTGAAGTGTTGATTTTCATCTGTGCCATGATGTGATGAGCAAGTAAGCTTTTTGTATAGCTGATCAAGGATAATAAGGCTTTCTACAAAGAACGCCATATTTACCATTCAGTGTTCCTCTCACTTGCCATAAAGCTTTGTCGGTAAACACACACCAGACATCGTAAAGCCTTGAGTTAAATAAAACTTTGACTTTGCAGCAGTAATTTTATTTTTATATAGTTTTATTGTGCTTCTTTTACATAATTTTACACACGAAATTTTATTGGATCTTGAATCTTTGGAACCCATTTTTTTTTAAGTTAAGATTGTAATTTACTCTTTAAATTGAAACAAACTTTTTCTTGATAAAATTTTATGTCTTCATGCTGGATATTAAGTAACACAGAAACCATTTATAGTAAACTATGTCTATTGATTAGCTCACAGGATCCATCACTCTAGATTACTGCCTAATTTTACCTTTGTGGCATAAACACTTTTATGAATTGTTGGTAACATAGAAATGTGTTTATCATCTGAAAAGAGTGATTATATAAAAGATAAGCTAATATAAGACTAACCTATTATTATTGAAGCCTTACATTTGATGTTTAACTATGAACTTATTAAAACCCATAACATCACTGCATAAAACCCACATAAAACCCATTATCATCATAGACATCATGTTAAAATCTAAAAATCTCATCTGGTTCACAACTCTAATGTATAAAATCAGAAATTTTTAATATTTAGAAATAAAGGCATAACATTTTGCTAATTTATAATAGTGGGTGTTAAAATTGAATGCTTAAGGACATTATGATGTCACCTAAGAAGTGACATTTTCACTGTCTATGATATGAGGCCAATTTCATCAATCTTCAGTATTTGTTCTTTATTTTATTTTTAAGATGTTTTTACTGTTATTCTATTACAGTTGTCCTAATTCCCCCCCTTTTCTCTCCTCTGCCCAGTACACCCCTCTCCCACAGTTAGTTCCCACCATGATGTCCATGTCCATGGGTCATTCATACGTGTTCTTTGACTAGTCCCTTCCTCTTCTTTCCACTGTTATCCCTCTTCCCCTCTGATCTATCCACGACATTGTTATTTGAGCAGGCTTTTTATTTCATGGGACATAGTAGGAATATCTATTATATTTTATTCAGTTGATGGTCTCATGTAGAAATCTAGTACCCTCTGTAACAGTGATAGTCTGAAGCTTCCAACTTATAGCTGCTTTTAAGCCCTTCTGGTTCAGTGAAATGCAAACCGCGTGTATGATGGTGGAAGGTCTCACAGTCTCAGGGAACCTTGCTGCCCAAGTGATCACAGTGAGAAGTCCTCAGTGAATAAAGCCAAACAAAAGAGAAGGGTTTATAACAGTCTAAGACATGATTTCCAGATGCTAGGAGTGAAAATAACTGCTAAAAAACATAATTTCTTTCTAGTTAATTTGATTGAATAGCAGATGAAAATTTTTACAACTTAAATGAAACAGCATATAAATAAATTAGCTTTTAAAATAAATTTGCCTACAAAATAGACTATTAATCTACAGATTTTGAGTTATATGATGCTTCTTATTCTGTTCATTAAATTCATTTAGAGATTCCCCTTGCCTAATATTGCTTTATTTTCTTCATGCCTTACAAAAATGTATGGGAAATAAGCTTTTGATCTCCAATCCTTACATGCTAACTGATCTCTATTCATATTCAGAGTGGGCAACAATCTAAATATCAACCTATTTATCAGTCTTCCTGCTCTCTGGATTAGTGTACAGACGTGACTCCATTAAATTCCAGGGTGTGATGTGGAACAATGTGCTTAATTTCAGTTTCCTAATTTATTAAATAAGGAGAATAATAGATTTTTTTCTACTGTGGTTTCTCAGATTGAATTTTATACTTTCTTCTCTCCTTTCTACCTCCTACTTCCCACCACCACTGATATTCATCCTTTATTTGTCTGAAAATTTATTATCTATCTATTTATCATCTATCTATGATCTGTCTTTCTATCTCTCTATCCATTAATCCGTCTGTTTAGCTGTTCCATGCAACGTTAGAAATTGGTTGCCAATACCTATGATACAACTGAAATACAATACAATAGAAAATAAAGAAATACAATACAATAGAAAATGGGCAAAGGACAAATAAACTAAGATATTAAACAAAAGGTCAATTGATTGTACAAAAAAAGAAATGAATATAGTTCTTTTGATGTTACCATATTTTCCAACTGCTTTTATTTGGCAATTTAGAATATGGTTGCGCCCAATTCCATATCATCACAATGAGCCCTGGTTTTGTTTTCACCATCACCTGGAATTTACAGAGTTGGCAGTATGGGTATAACGAAATGTCCTCTTGTCAGAGAGCTATAGCAGTGTCAAGTATGCAAAACAGTATGTGGCATTTTACCAACTACTACACTGCATTTTGCCAGGGTGAAAATAACCTTATTTACACCTCATTTTTTGCAAAAATAAACAAAATGTCAACTTTGCTGGCTATAAATGATATATTTTTTCAATACTCATTTTCAACATTCTTTAATATAAATTAGATATATGACTAAGTTAGCTAAAATTTTAACTTATAAGTGGCAAACAATAAGACTTAGTATATTTCATAAAATAAAATAATTTAACAGATATAACTAAATCTTAGATTTTTCTCATATTTAAACATATTCCCCCAAGTTTTGAAATTGTCATTAATTTAACTGTGTCTCATATCCTAGAAAGTTTAGCTTAATTTTTCTTGCTTCAGAATGTGTAAATCAAATTCACATTTTAGGCTCAGTGATATTAATCTTTAACTATTCTTTTAGAAAGACAGAAACTGACCATTTTTCATTTGCTAGTTCTAGACATGATTTGACATTGTCTATGAGGATCTTATAACACATATGAGTTCCTTGGAAATATTTAATGCAATTCTTCTAAAATCTTTGGCTTGGTATATCTATTGATTGTTGTTCTTAGTTAATACATGGAATGTACTATAATTAGGAAATATATATACACTAAATGAGCCTATATTTTTTAAGGGTGGACACTTCTACTATCTGTGCCAAAAATTCCCTAAAATGTATTTCTATTCTTTTAGTAATAGATCACTAGATAGAAAATTTGACAATATATCTAAATTTAAGTCAAGACAAAAATTCAAGTGACAAAAATATTCACTATTTACCTTAGAGATCCAGGAAAAAATATTGGAATCTTGGGAGAATTTTAAGTCTAATTTGTGATACAGACTCCATTTCTCTGGCTTAGACAACCAAGATGAATACGGACCCAACACTCCTGGTTATTTTCCTTTATTTATCTTTTATGACCATTTATCTATATATACACCTACTTTGTAGGGTTCTTATGAAGACAAGTGGAATAGTTTGCTCTAAAGTGCTTAAACTCTTGCAAGAAAAGCACCCTGTAAGAGCAAATTATTATCAGCTTTATTACTGTAACAAACACAGGAGATAATTATTTTTGAGTCAAAAGAATGAGGCAAAGTATGATTCTGTATCAAAAACGACACAGTGGGTGGTAAAGGATTTTCACTTCTATAAAGAGCAACACATTAAATTTCACATTGCACTGCTTATAACACATATCCTCTAAAGACCTTACTTTGTATGCTCACTTAAAAAAATTCTACTCTTTTGTTCTCACATAAGTTTGTTAAATTTTGTCCTTTATACATTTGTGTAGGTTTAGCAAAATTATGGAAAAGGAGATAATTTCTTGACAAAAAGTAAACTGTAAAAGATTCAAGACCTCATGTACAATAATTCACTGTATTGTATATATATTCTCTTCTACATTATATTTTGATACATTTTTAATTTTTAATAATATTTTTTCTTTTCGGTTTTTCTATAATTATTTTTTGTTTATTTTAACCCATTTGTTTGGAGACTGTTCTATTAGCTTTGTAGAGAAACATCTTTTCATAACACATTCTTCAGTTTTATTTTCTATAATGTATGTATTTTGATTTGCATTAATTACATATGTTGCAATTGCATTTGGAGTAATACAGGGGAATAATTCCATTTCCTAGGTTTGATGCTAACAGAGAAATGCAAAGTAGGTTTTGCAACTGACCATAGGTAAAAACAATGGTGGGGTTATCAGTTTTCAGAGTGTAAAGCAAGTCTAGAAGACTATATTTCTTCTCTGTCTTTTCGCTCTTTGATCTCCCCTCTTGCACATAATCTTTTATTTCCTTTTTTTTCCTCTTGCTTCCATATTTGAGTTTGAGTAGGACACACATGCACTCCATACTTTTCTCAGCCTTACTCCGAATGTCACACATTTAAACCACAAGGTAAGATAATACCTGAATTATTCCCTGGAAGGCATGTTCCACCTTCCACAGATGCAGTTCTTGGTGTTAAGACAGTTTAAACACAGAGGGCAGCTGAAGGGTCACGGTATGGTATGTTTCTGATCGCTTTCTTAACCATAATTACTGTGGGACACGTGGCAATAAAGCAATACTTATTTATTATTTCCTATATCATGGCTGCTGTCTCTCATCAAATTTTATAAACAAATCAGGAAATGCATATTACTCATGTTTGAGTCATCTTTGGTGACTGTGGAATGAGCGTTCCCAGTAAAATTATGTTTTTGTAATTTCCTTACTTCAACATTGTTTAATTGTAGAGTTTTCTAAAAAAAAGAAATTTAACTACTTCTTTATCAAGTTCTCATTTTAAGGTGATTCATGATTAACTGTCCTAATCTTTCGAACACTTGATATAAAGAGACAGACACTTGTCAATTGCTTATTGATCGTTTGATGAAAGGTATCAAGATCAATATTGAAGATTAGTAGTGAAGATCAATACTTCCAAGTTTGGTACAGCTTGCATGGCACTACACAGTAAAATTCATGGTAAATTTTGTAGGTAGGGTATAATGCAATTTGGTTGAATACAATGAATTTTTGTAAATCTCTGTACTTTATATATTTTTTGCAAGTAAGTGCACAATAAGGTATTGAGATATATTTATTTTAAATAACTTAAAATAAAAAATTAATTCACTCTGTGTTGCCATGCACTACTTTAGGCTTTCTGCATAAATCTGATCAAGACCCTTACTTAGTGGGCTTTACATTTTCATATGTAGAGATGGTGAATATCGGATTGCTAAATAGGTAAATTTTATAGGATATAAGAGGTTGATGGACTAAAGAAAAAAGAGAGAAGAGTATAAGGTTTGGGTAATGCTAGAGGTGGGTGGGAAGATTAAAATATTAAATAGATTGACGGAGAATTCTGAAGAGAAAATGAAATAGAGCAAAACTTAGACAGAGGGAGGTTCTAGTGAAGCAAATGTCTAAGGCAGGGGTGTCGGACTAATTTTCACCGGTGGCCACATCAGCCTCACGGTTGCCTTCAAAGGGCTGAATGCAATTTTAGGACTGTATAAGTGTAACTACTCCTTAATTAGGGACAAGGAGCTCGGTGCTGCCTCTGGGTAGAAACAAGGTGCTGGGCTGTATATAAAACAAGGTGGAGGGCCAGATTCGGCCCACGGGCCTTGTGTTTGCCACCTGTGGTCTAGGGCAAAACTTAGAGATAAAAAACTGGAATGAAGACCCTACGGTAGAAACATTTTTGGCAAGTTCTATGAACAGAAGCAGATGGGGGTAATATGAGCATAGGACATGGGGCCTATAGAAAAAGAAGTCAAATATTATTGGCCAATGGATTAATTTAGGCTTTTACTGAGAATATGCAGCAGTTGCAAAGTTTTGCACAGAGAAGTGACATGATCTAAAAAATTAAAATTTGCATTCCATTAGAACAAATTCAAAATGGAAAACTAGATCATACAAAAATGGTATCATTGTATCTTTCCCAGAGTTTTAAAAATATTCTCTGCAAATCAAGTGTTTTACCCAGTTCAATCAATTAGAATTCACCTGAGGATATGACCTAGAAAGGATTCTTACGTTTAACCTTTTCTTAAGCACAGTCTTCTTTATTTCCCCGAAATCTTATTGTAGTTTATATATAAACTGCATTCAGTGCCAAAACTAATAAAGTTAAAGTTAGAAAAAAAGGAATCCTACGTAATCAAAGATAACCAGGACCTATCCTAGCTATTTTAATTTTTTGTGCGATGTTACCTGAATGGGGATATATATGCTTAAGCTGTTGCACAGTTGTTTTGCAATTGCAATGAACTTCTGGTCTTCCATATTTGTTCTTTCCATGTCCATGTGTAAAGTATGTGTGTGTGTCTGTGTGTGTGTCTGTGTGTGTGTCTGTATCTCAGAGAGAGGCAGAACAAAAGAGTGGAATAGTCACGTGAATAAATAAACATAAAAATGAGTGACTTCTCTAATGTCTGTTTATCTACCCACCCATCTATATGTAATTATGATTTTTATGTAATAATTCTTGTTTCCACCCTGAAAAATCAATGAAATAAAAGTCATCTGCCATTACTTGTCAGTAAAAATAAACTGGATACCATAATGGAATGTATTTTTTTTATGCCAAGCAACAGAAAGGATAAATCAATAAGGAAAAACAAAACTAGTTGCTTTTCTCCAAGCATACTAATATGTGACTTTTTTAACTGTATTTATTGCACAGATCCTGTGAACAACAGTGACTGTGCAAATTGCTTAAGTGGTCAATGTCTTTTTTTAACTGTTAACCTCAGTTCTTGTCATTTCACTATTTTATATTTATTCTATCTGTTCATAAATTGTTACCTTGTATTTGAATTAATATCTGAGCAGCAATAGACAGGACATCATATGTATGTCAGAACAGGATACAGAGAAAATAGCTACAGATAAAAACTCTTAGAAGTGCCAGAATATAAGTAGATACCAAACTAATGTTTTTATTTTTCTCTATGGCTAGCTGAGGTCATGCCTCAGAAATTCATCTTAAATGTCACTTTGATAACCCAGGCTGCTAAGTGACTCATTCTAGTTACTGAGCTATTTCTGACACTTTCCATCTTTGATTTTCTAAAGTTAAAGTTTGAATCCTTATTTGTCAACAGGAAATATCATAAGCAAAGTTAAGAACGTTTTAAAGTTATTTTAGCTAATTTTTCCCCCCTTGTGTACTCCAGGTATTAACACCTTCTGATGTCTTGTTGAAGCCAAAGAGAAGAAATATCCCATAAGATTTTTATTTTAATCTAAAAAAATTCTACATAGAATGCACTCAAATTGAAAATAATTTATATTATGTTAAAAGTATTAACCATATGTTACTTGTAACAAGATAAGGAGACAAGTCTAACAGTTATATACATAGTTCATAAATACTCGTGACCTCCCAAAAATGACAGGCATATATAATGTACAATGAAGATTTTATACATAGCTTTATCAATATGAATATTTGCTGTTATCACTTTGCCATGCTCACTTTTCATAATTGCTATCTGGAGAGATTTAATTACCTCTTAAATTTTAAGTATATTTTATTGATTATGGCATTAGTGTTGTCTCATTTTTTCCCCTACATCCCCCTCTGCCCTGCATCCCCCTCCCTCTACCATTGTCCCCCTCAGTTCATGTCCATGGGTCACACATATAAGTTCTTTGGCTTCTCCATTTCCTATACTATTCTTAACCTCTCCCTGTCTGTTTTATGCCTATGAATCATGCTTCTTATTTCCTGTACCTTTCCCCTTATTGTCCTCCTAGCTCCTCCCTGCTGATAACCTTCCACGTGATCTCCATTTCTGTGATTCTGTTCCTGTTTGCTATTTGCCTAGGTTGTTTTTGTTTTATTTTAAGTTCAGTTGTTGATAAGTGTGAGTTTGTTGTCATTTTAATGTTCATAGTTTTTATTTTTTTCTTAGATAAGTCCTTTTCACCTTTCATATAAGGGCTTGGTAATGATGAACTCCTTTAAGGTGACCTTATCTGGGGAGCACTTTATCTGCCCTTCCATTCTAAATGATAGCTTTGCTGGATAGTGTAATCATGGATGTAGGTCATTATCTTTCATGACATTAAATACTTCTTTCCAGCCCCTTCTTGTCTGTAAGGTTTCTTTTGAGAAATCAGCTGATAGCCTATGGGAACTCCTTTTTAGGTAACTCTCTCCTTTTCTCTTGTTGCTTTTAAGATTCTCTCCTTCTGTTTAGTATTCACTAATTTAATTATGATGTTTCTTATGTTCCTCCTTTGATCCAACTTATTAAGGATTCTTTGAGCTTCCTGGACTTGCATTTCTATTTCCTTCACCAGACCGGGGAAGTTTTCCTTCATTATTTTTTCAAGTCAGTTTTTAATTTCTTGCTCTTTTTCTGGACCTTTTATGACAGAGATATTGGAATGTTTAAAGTTGTCCCAGATGCTCTGAAGCCTCTCATTTTTTAAAATTCTTATTTCTTCATTCTGTTCCAATTGAATATTTATTTCTTCCTTTTGTTCCAAATTGTTGATTTGAGTGCTGGTTTCCTTCCCTTCACTGTTGGTTCTCTGTATATCTTTTTTTTATTTCACTTTGTATAACTTTCACTTTTATTTGTGACCATACTGAATCATTCCTGTGAACATCCTGATACAAGTGTTTAGAACTCTTCATCTGGTAGGCGGTATATCTCCTTGTTGCTTAGTACTTTTTTCTGGAGTTTTGATCTGTTTTTTCATTTGGGCCATATTTCTTTGTCTTAGAGCACCTGTAATGTTGTAAGGGTCAGAGCCTTAGGTATTCACCAGGGTGGGGCAAACCACTTAGGTGGGTTGTGGTGCTTAAATTTTAAGTATTGACATTTACTTTGTTTCATGATTGTCTACCACTAATGTTTCAAATTTTTCCATTTGTGGTGACAACTGGTCACTCATTATTAATAAAATGACAAGTCTTATATCCAAGTTGTAACCACATAGGTTTTTAAAACAAACTTCAAAGATTAAATCTCCTCTGATTTCCTACAGAATGTACTCATCAATAGAGTCAACTTTGAGCTGCCACTTTCCTCTGTTAAGGCTGAGTTCCCACTTAAACTCACCATATTCTTTGAAGAACATGATTTGAAAGGGAACAAGTAGTTAGAACATGCATTATTCTTTTGGGAATTCATATTTACTTATAAAGTAGAAAATGGATAGAGATCTACATTAAGTTCATCTCACATATCATTTATATTTAATCATTCTGTGGCTAATGCACTAATATAATATATTTAAGCTAAGTAATAGCAAGAATTACTTCTTAAAACTAACTTAGCTACTTAATGTGGCCTCATGTCTTGGATGGTTTATTCTTTAATTAAACTTTGTTTAAAAAAAATGGCTCAAGTCATCCAAAGCAGTCAAAGAATTTATGTGTGTAAAATAAATTTTAAAATATATTATCTGAGCCATTTTTGAAAAAATAGTGTTTGTGAAACTAAGTCAATTTTCCGTCAAAAACTTGTATGCAATATTTACAAATTTTATGTTCCAGATGTGGAAGATGTTTTAAGATATTGCTACAGCTGAATACAGAACAGTAACATCTACAGACACTATATATGAGTATTTGAATAGCTCCAACTCAAAATATATTTATGATTTGATTATATACATAATATACATAATACTATATATTTGAGCGGTATAATTGTATCATTTGCTCAATAATCCTATTAATAAAGTCAATACAATATTTACTATAAGCAAGGAACAGATAGAAAGACAAACCATAGTCAGTATCCTTACAGAACTTGAAATGGAACTAGTTATGATTAAGGGAAAAAACTATAAGTAACTTACAAATACTGTAAATTAATTCAGTAAATGTGGCAGCCATACTAGGCAATAGCAATAGAAAAAGTGGTGTAGTTTAGATATTTTAAATAGTAAAACTGACAATATCTTATGCCTCAGTAAATGTGAGTAAAGGAAGAACCAACCATTACTGAAGTTTCTTGTAATATTAATTGTGTGCACTGACAGTCATGACCCAAGATGGTTAGAGTGTTTGGTTGGGGATAGTATTTAGTTTGGATTACATGGAGATTAAGGTACTGCTTCATCAAAATTTCATCAAATTCATCAAAATTTCTAATGTTCCAAACATTCAGTAGAAATCTTCAAAAGGCAACTGGTAATGAGTCTGTAGTTCAAAAAGGATTTGGTAGTAATTGGAAAAGAGGTGGTAATTAAAATCATGGTTGAAATATTTTATTGAATAAAATTTAGTAGAAAATATAATCTTGGAGCCTGCCATTGAAAACTGAACATAAATTCCATAAGTAGAGAAGGAAGGCAAACTTTGGAAATACCAAAGGTAAGAGGATGAACATAGAATTTTTGCAATGAATAGATGATACTGTCTTTCAAATATGCTAAAAATCATAAACAGGAATAGACACAAAAACCTTACATAATAAGCATACACACATATGTAAATATTGTTCTTAATTCTTACTGAACGGAAAAAACCTGATTTTCTTTTAAGGGAGAATACTGATGGGTTATAGCAATCCAACTGTAACCTACTGATGGTATTTTCCTTCCTTTTTTAAACACTATTTTGCAAGATTTTAAAATAAACTTGGTATTTTATTATGTTCCCTAGTAGTGAACTAATGATTTTTGTAATATATAAACTACTTTATTTATGTCTTCAGCATTGAAGGATTTTTCCCACATTGGGTATAGAATTCTAGTTTGGCTGTTGTTTTTGTTTAGCTCTTGCAATACATAATTCTGCTATCTCCTAGCTCTCATCATGTTGGCCTGTATATCAGTTGTCAATTTTCTTGCTGCTCATTTGGAAATATTGTGTATAATATTCTTTTAGCTCCTTTTACGATTTTCTTTTTGTCTTTCATTTTCAAAAGTTTAACTAAGATGTGTTGAGCTTTTTTTTAAAATAATTATTAGGATTCTCAGAGCTTTAACCCTTCCCCAAGTTTTGAAATTTCAAGCATTACCCTGTCATATATTGCCTTTTTTCCTTCTCTCCTTATTCTTTCTCCTGACTCCAATTATTATTATGTTAGATACTTCCATTTGTCTTACATGTTTTTATACTGTTTTACATATTTTCCATTTTTGCTCTGTATTTGTTTATGTTTTCTCTTGTCTTATTTTCAATTCATTCATGTTGTCTTTCTATGTAGTCTTTGTTGTATCTCATTTATTGTTGATTATTATTTTCATTTCTTAAATTTTATTTCATTCTTTTTTATTATATGCTAAATCTCTGATAAATTTTATCTATGTTCTTAATCTTTATATTTAACATATTATCTATAGTCACTTCAGAACTCTTGTTTGGTAACTGTGATATCTGCTTTGGCTATCGTTTTTTTTTCTTTTAGTTTTTGGTCTTATAGCCCAATCTCATGAATTGATTATATATTTTTTACTTAATGCAGAACATCATTTTGTATAAAAAAGATGAATCAACAACCTTCCTCCAATGAAGGTTTGCCCTTTCTGTTACCGAGCAGATTAAGTTGGATTTATCACTTCACTTGAGTAAGGGACAACTCTGAGAGATGGCGAGGTTTGCCTTTGCTCACAGAGCCCCATAGCCTGGTGTGTTCAATGTGGCATCTTTTCCAATATCTAACTCTTAACTCTTCAGCAAGAAGAGACTGCCATAAACTGTGCTTTTTGATAAGCATTTTAGGATTCAACTCAAATATCTCCAAACTTCGGTGAATGTCTTAAGTATATAGCCAAAATTTATGAGGTTCACATCTCCACTCTCCTCTTTTTTTTTTTTTAAAGATTTTATTTATTTATTTTTAGAAGGGAAGGGAAGGAGAGAGGGAGAGAAACATCATTGTATGGTTGCCTCTTTTGTGTCCCCCGCTGGGAACTGGCCTGCAACCCAGGCATATGCCCTGACTGGGAATTGAACCGTGGTTGCTTGGTTCCCAGGCCGGTGCTCAATCCACTGAGCTACACCAGCCAGGGTTTCCAGTTTCCTCTTATAACCAGAATGTTTTCATCATAAGCTTTAAGGTCTGATTTTCCAGCCATATGATTGTGGATTTTTTTTTTAATCTACTAGTGTTGGCTTTCTGCCAAGGAAACATCTCGGTTATTAGGTCCATGCCTTAAAACCAGTAATGCC
This sequence comes from Artibeus jamaicensis, assembly GCF_021234435.1. NCBI lineage: Eukaryota > Metazoa > Chordata > Mammalia > Chiroptera > Phyllostomidae > Artibeus > Artibeus jamaicensis. The sequence continues at coordinate 28,810,376 of NW_026521486.1, forward strand.
AAATACTCTCAGGGTACAGTGGCCAGAACAGTTACCTGCCATAAACTATGGCTTTTCTTCACCCCATTCTGTAACGCTAACCCCTAAAATCTTAGTTGCTTCAGTTGTTCTTCAAATGTCTTTTATTCAGTCTTCTCTCATAAGCTACCCCATAGTTTGTACCAAGAGAAATACTACCAAAACTTATTAAAGGCAATTTTAAAATGTGAAAGAAATTAAATATATAAATATTATGAATATCAAATTTTATAACTCTCTAGTTCAAACGTTTGTTTTATTTTGAATGAAATAAAAATATAGAAAATGATACAATATTATAGGCATAATTATTGCTTTAATCATTACTGGGAAACAGTCTAATTTTCTAATTTCTCAGCATCTAATGTGTTATTCATCAAGGTATGTTAATAAGTAATAATTGTTGAATATTAAAGAACAGAAAAGTAAACAGATTAATGTTGGGATTAGCTTGGACTTCTTTTTCTATGTGGTAATATGATATGAGCAATACAAAAAGTCACTCAATGGGTGAAGGGGTCAAAAGGTACAAAATTTCCATTATAAATAAGTAAATCACAGGTATATAATATACAGCATGATGATTATAATTAATAATACTATATTGAATGTTTGAAACTTGCTAAGAGAATAGACTGTAAAAGTTTTTATCACAAAAAAGGCAGTCAAGTTCATTGGGGAAAAACTGGAGAATGAACATGGTCATCTGATTATTATAGACTCCTTCTGCAGTGGGAAGTAAGAAAATGAACCAGTTCCCTTGATCCCCAACTTTCTGGAGAACAGCATACTTAATTTTGAAAAAAGACATGATATTAGTTGAATACATAATTTTACTAAACTGGAATATACATGAGCAGCCACAGGTGACCATAATCTGTGGGTCTCCATTTTATTGGTGATAACTTCTGAATTATCTAAGATTTTATTGGATTTATAACTCCTATTTATATAAACATCTCCATGTACAAAAAAAGTAGTTAAAATAGTTGCAAAAATAGTTATCTCACTTTAAAAAGGGTTGGAGAAACAGGTCTGTTCTGTCTCTGCCTAGAAAATAATATGCATGTCAGTGTGACATTAGATATGAATGCTGGTAATATCTAGACACAAAACCCCCAACCAAAGGGACTACTTTGAAAAAGATCAGCTATAAAATATAACAAATGCTTCAGACATTTACAACTCCGCACAAATATAACAAAACCTATACCTAATACTTATTTTAAACTGCAGATTTTATGTGGTAAAATGCTATGCCCAATGAATTAGAAATGCCCTTATCAATCTTAGGGTGAAAATGAAGACAAGTGACAAAAAAAATCCTGTTTATTAAAAAGGATAAGGTAAAACTCTTTATACTTTACTGATAAAAATTCACATATTACCTTAAAATAATAGCACACATATGACAGACCAGAAGAGTGGGGTTTTCTGATTGTGCAACAAACTTAAATTTAAATAAGAATAAAAGATTATGTTCAATGATATCACACAGCATTAAATTCTAATCTAACTCAATGCTAGTGCATGAAGGCTTAAAAAATAAATTTTTGACATAAAAGGCTCATATTTTGAGGTGGGTAATGATTACAGCAGATGTAACTCATTGATTTTGTATGGACTGCATCATGGAGCAAGCTCTCCTCCATTTTAATACAACACGCTATCAGAAAAGGAGTAGAATTAGTTTGATCTGGATAATTTTCAACACTTCAGTAGAGCAGAAGCCTATTCAAATGAAGAACTAAAATAGAAAAAAAGTGAAAATAAATATCTTAAGCCAGCCTTTTCTGGGAAACCTCAAAAGAAATATGATGCCTCAGACTTTAGGGAAGAAGAGACAATTCCTGTTATTCAAGTCCAAATGGAGACATTATGAAAGGTCTGAAATTCCCATGAAACTGAGCAGCTGCATTTCCAAGAGGCCAGTCACAAGGATAACTTCCCACCCTCCCAATGAAGACCAGTCCAGGCAAAGTGAGGAGCCCGGCAAGTCTGTTTGGACAGCAGACTGCAGAAACTCCAGGTCTGCAGCAGTGAAGGGAAAATTCTAAGTATTTTGATGTCACAAATACCTTAAAAAATAATTGGGGGTCAAGGGACTGAGCCAAAAGTAAAAAGGACTCATGAACATGGACAACAGTGTGGTGACTGCTAAGGAAGGAGGTTATAAAGGAATTAATGGCAATGGGAAAATACAACAAAGATTAAATAAAAAATAAATTTAAGAAAACTTTTTTGAGTCCTGGCTAATGTGGCTCAGTGGATTGAGTGCTGGTCTGTGAACCAGAGAGCTGCTGGTTCAATGTCCAGTCAGGGCACATGCCTGGGTTGTGGGCCAGGTCCCCAGTAGGGTGCATGTGAGAGGCAACCATACATTGATATTTCTCTCCCCCCTTTCCTCCCTTCTCCTCTCTCTAAAAATAAACAAAATCTTTAAAACAAACTCATTTTAAAGATAAAAATAAAATAAAGCTGTTGTGCAACTATTTTTCATTTTTAAAAAATATTGTAAAAGTTATATATAATCTTGCATAATGTACAAATGCTACCTTCAGATAGTTACTGTTCAAGTCTGAGTATAAATAATCTAAAGCAGTGCCTCTTGACCCTGTGATATAAAATGTGGGACAGAGACCAACTGCTTGGTCACACGTACTGCTAGTCCACTATGTCTCATTAAAACAACTTTACTTTCACTACCATATTTGTAGCAAGACTTGACTGTTTTACTTTCTCTTTCTCCCACCCCAACGCCTTTCCATCAGCACACCACCCACCCTTCCATTCTCTCACTACCCAATGAGGGAGAGAATTTACAAAGCTACTACTTTTTGGTAAGTATTACACAATTTGTAAGATGATTTAACTTAAAAGGCCATACTTTAATAATCACAAAGATTTCTGACAAATGGGGAGGAGAGGGAATGATAACTACCTGTGACAGCTTGTGACAGTTCTAGGCAGGTTGGTGTTATGGGAGAATCGGCCAGTAAGTTGTTGAGTGACATTCCTGTAAGATATGAATGGATCTTTTGACTGCTTTCGAGACATGAGAATAAAAGTTTTCAACTGGTTTCAATTAGTATGTGGTTGGAAACTTTTCAAGTCAGCCACTGAAGAACAAACTAACAAGAAAAGATGAAAGTGTATGAGTCAGGAGAAAGTGGACACATGAGTGGACAGAGGGAAAACAGGAAAACAATCTAACACTAAGTAAAGCCAAAAGGGACAGCCCTGGTTGAACAGGGGTAAGGATATGGAGTCACCTTGGAAAATACAGGCACACTTGAACTCCTTAAGAGTATCCGCATCTAAAACTACTATTTCCTTGTCTCTTCTTATTCACTTTTACCTTTGGACAATTAATTAGCAACTGAAGCATCACAGATCTAAAACCAAATTCTTCATTCCTTACACCAACATTTTCTTTTCCTGTTTTACTAGTATCAGCAATTCTTTTTTACCAGTCACTGAGGTGAAAATACTTGAAATCATTCTTGACTCCTTTGTTTTACTCAGTTTCCACATTGAATTATTCAAGTCCTATGTGCTCTATTTTCATAATATACCCAGAATTTAGCTGTTTCTTGTTACCCATACACCAGTAAGCCTCCCTGGCTCTCATCCTTGTTCCATTTACCTGACCTAGTTGTTATAAAAATTATTTAAAATATAATTCAGATCATGTTCTTTTCTGTTCAAATCAACCAGTGGGTTTCACTTTACTTAGAATAAAATCCCAAAGTTAAAATCCATACATGGAATAAAACTTACGTATGGTCTATGGAGCCTAAACAAGTCTACCCACGGCTTGTTTTCTAGAGCCACCCTTGACTTTTCACACACTTCTGCTCCCCTACACGCCTCCATCCTGTCCTCACTGTTTTTCCTGATGAGTTTAGCACTACTGCAAAATTCAAGGTCCATATACAAATTCAAATATATCTAGAATAAAGCAACAATTGGACTTTGATATTTCAAAGTGTATCATTTAAAATAACATCAAAACCATAAAGCACTTAGAGATAAATTTAACAAAACAGTTGCCAGATTTTTAATCTGAAAACTATAAAATATGATAGATACAATGATTAAACTTATTATATCAGTTGATCACTACATTAATAAGCCTAAAGCATTAACTAGTGAATACATTAATTAAGTGTGTGGAGAAATATATCATGCTTATAGATCATAAGACTAAATAGTTATAATAGGTAATTTTCCAGCTTTACAAATAGATTCCAAGTAAACCAAATTAAAATCCCAGCAACATTTTTGAAAACTTTATAAGCTCACCATGTAATGTATTTGAAATTATAAAAGCTTATGAGTAGCCAAACTAATTTTCAAAAAGAACATGGTTTCAAAATGTATGTAATATTTCAAGACTTACTCTAAATCTGCAACATAAAGATAGCTAGGTATTAGTGTAAAGATACATATGTAGAACAATGAAACACTAGATTTTCCAAAAATAGACCCCCACAAGAATGGACATTTTGTTTTCAATATAGAAGCCAAGGGAATGCAATTAGGGATAAATATAGAAAGTCCTCTCAGTAAATAATGCTGGGAGAATTGTGTGTCCAGATGATACAGAACTAACTAAAAATGTTACCTTATTGCATATATATGGAAATTCACTTTTAAAGTAATTATAGAATTAGAATATTCAAAATTATGAAACTTCTACGAGAAAATCTTGTGAGTTAGGTTTATCAGAGTCCTTAGAAAGGATGAAAATAATCACAGATCAAAAAATAATTAATTGCAGTTTATCAAAATTAAAAACTATTATTCTTCAAAATATTCCCTGAAGAAAATGAAAAAGCAAACAAGTCACAATATTTCTGCAAAAATACACATCTGATTAAAAGTTATATACAGAATATATAAAGAAATCTTACAATTCAATTTTAGAGAAAAAGTCACCCAATGAAAAGTTAGCAAATTATGTGAGTAGCATATAGATGGCAAAAGTACATAAAAATGGGCTTGAAATTATTAGTATTAAATACATTAAAATTAAAACCATAATGAGATACTACTACACACCTGCCAGAAAAGGCATAATTTAAAATTCCGACAGTATCAAGTGCCGTTGGACATTGCTGAGAAAATGCTAAACAGTACAATCAGCTTTACTGGTTGAATTGTGTGATTTTTTAAAAGATTTTATTTATTTATCCTTAGAGGGGAAGGAAAGGAGAGAGTGAGAGAAATATCCATGTGTGGTTGCTTCTCGTGCATCCCCTGCTGGGAACTGGCCTGCATCCCAGGCATGTGCCCTGACTGGGAATCAAACCATGAGCCTTTGGTTCACAGGCCCGTGCTCAATCCACTGAGCTACACCAGCCAGGGTGAATTGTGTGATTTTAATGGGAAATAAAATCACTGCAGCTGTTATTTAAGTTAGGATGATGTCACTAGGGTGACACGTAATCCAATAAGACAGCTGTTCTTATATACAGTGAAAATTAGTACAAAAGACAAGCATAGAGGGAAAATGATGTGAGCAGACATGGGAAGAAAATAACAATGGCCAAGGCAAGGCCTGGAACAGGGCTTTCCCTCCCAGCCCTCAGAATGAGCCAACCCTGCCAACACCTTGATTTTACCTTTACAGGGTCCATTTGGTGAAGTAATAAATGTTCTGATTTTTTTAAATATATATTTTTATTTTATTGATTATGCCATTACATTTGTTCTATTTCCCCCCTCTGTTCCCCTCCACCCTGCACACCCCTCCCCCACCATCCCCCCTTTAGTTTATGACTATGTGTCTCAAGTTCTTTAGATTCTATATTTCCCATACTATTCTTACCCTACCCCCTATCTATTTTCTATCTACTGTCTATGCTACTTATTTTCTGTACCTTCTCCCCCCTTCTCCTTCTCCCACTCCGCTGTTGCTATCCCTCCATGTGATCTTCATTTCTATGGTTCACTCCTGATTTAGCTGTCCTCTTAATTTGCTTTTGTTTTAGGTGTGGTTGTTGATAACTGTGAGTTTGCTGTCCTTTCACTGTTCATCTTTTTTATCTTCTTTTTCTTAGGTAAGCCCCTTTAACATTTCATATAATAAGGGCTTGGTGATGATGAACTCCTTGAATTTGATCTTAGAAGTACTTTATCTGCCCTTCCATTCTAAATGAAAGCTTTGCTGGATAGAGCAATCTTGGTTGTAGGTCTTTGGTTTTCAAGACTTGGAATACTTCTTTCCAGCCCCTTCTTGCCTGTAAGGTCTCTTTTGAGAAATCAGCTGACAGTCTGATGGGAACTTCTTTGTAGGTGACTGTCCCCTTATCTCTTGCTGCTTCTAGGATTCTCTCTTTCATTTTAATCTTGGCTAATATAATTATGTTGTGCCTTGGTGTGTTCCTTCTTGGGTCCAACTTCTTTGGGACTCTCTGAGCTTCCTGGATTTCTTGGAAGTCTATTGCCTTTGCCAGATTGGGGAAGTTCTCCTTTATTATTTGTTCAAATAAGTTTTCCACTCGTGACTGTTCTTCTTCCCCTTCTGGTACCCCTATAATTCGGATGTTGGAATGTTTAAAGATGTCCTGGAGGTTCCTAAGCCTCTCCTCATTTTTTTGAATTCTTGTTTCTTCATATTTTTCTGTTTGGTCATTTTTCCCTTCCTTCTGGTCTACTCCCTTGATTTGAGTCCCAGTTTCATTTCCATTACTATTGGTTTCCTGTGCATTACCATTCATTTCAATTAGTTTAGCCTTCATATGTTCCTCTAATTTGTGACTAAAATCCACCAGTTCTGTGAGCATCCTGATCACAGGATTTATTCAGTGTTTTGAACTGTGCATCTGAAAGTTTGGCTATTTCTTCATTGCTTAGATTTATTGGCTCTGGGGCTCTGAGTTGTTCTCGAGACATGTTTTGATCTGTTCTTGCCTGTTACGTAGGAGGAGACATGCCTTAGGTGTTCACCAGGGTGGGGCCACCCAGGTGGCTGGTTTGTGACACTGTATGTGGGGGCGGCGCCAGAGAGAGAGTGTTGGCTGTCTTTTCCACTCACCCCTGCCCGTTTATCTGAGGGCAAAGGTGCGAGCCTGCCGCCCTGCACCTCGCGGTCTCAATGCTCTCCTCTTCACTGGTTTATCTGTGCGCAAATGCCCAACCGACCGCAGACAGCCAGCCCTGCCTCTTCCCTGTGTCCATTCATAGCTACCCTGCACCTGGGATTTGGGCCCTCGGCTGCCAGGGCACCTCCAGGGTAGGGGGATCTTTTTTGCCCAACCCACTTCGCTGCTGGCTTTGCCCCTCTCACCAGTTTAGCTGAGCAGTTTGTTATTTTTGGACTCCGTATTGTTGATTTTCTGTGTGGTTTGGTTATGTTTATTATTATTAAAACTTTATTGTTTTTAGATTTGGTTGTGCAGGGATGAAAAGTGTTCCCACCTACGCCTCCATCTTGGCGGTGATCAATGTTCTGATTTTTAAGGCACTGAATTTGTGATGCTTTGTTAAGGTAACACTAGCAAACTAACATAGCCACTTTGGAACGTAGTTTGGTAATTCCTTATAAAAATATATACTTACCACCCAAACTAAAAATCTTACTCAAGGTGTTCACCCAAGATAACTGAAAGAATATATCCATGAAATGACCTACATGAGAAACTTCATCACAGCTTAACCCTCAACTGGAAACAACCAGGGTGTCATCTGATAAATATATAAAATTTCTGTAGTACATTTATAAAATGGAACCTTATTCAGCAATAAAATGAAGTACTGATGCATGCAAAAAATACAGGTAAATTTGAATTACATTAAGTAAAAAAAAAGATACAAAAGGCCATATACTGCATAGTTGCATTTATTTAACTGTCTGGGAAAGGTGCAACTGTAGGGACAAGAAAAAATCTAATGATTAACAAGTTCCGAATGAATAGGGGATTACTATAATCAGACATTGAAAACTTTTCTAATACGTAAAGAAGTGAGACCTATGTTGCATTTTGGAGACTTATTCTCCTTTGAATCTTTGTTTTGCTTCACATGTAAAAGAAAATTCTGGTGTCTTTTGTAAAAGTTGAATATATGCAGTCTTACTGGGTCTTCCCCACCATAAAATATGGCAATGACTTGTAAATTGAAGAGATTTAGTATATTCACAACTGAAATCAAAACAGTGATAGAAAAAGGGGGAAGGGGTGAGAAATTCTAAACAACAGGATACTGGTTTGGGTAAGGGAAAAGCCACATATTTATTATGTAGATAATGCACATGAAGTAGAAAAAGTAAAAATGATTCTAAAAAAATATTGTAAGGTTGGAGTTACTCTTCTACCTCTGTGAAAGTTGACTTTGACTAGATTAGCTTAGTCAAGTAAATTTTTTCTGAACCTTCACTTTTTTCAGTGGGATAATGAATGAAGATGGAGCAATATCCAAATTTTCTACCAGCTCAACACAGGAAGGTAAACTCAGACCCTAAAATGTAAGTTGCCAGGATGGGTCATTGCAACCTGAAATACACTAGAGGGACATAAGTGACGTGTGAGGTTTTATGGCACACAAATACAGAGATGGTGTAACATGGCACTGATACGGCACAACTGAAAAAAATATGTGGAGAATTTTACCAACAATAAACTCAACTTTCACAGTGTTACCAAAAAAGTTGAGAGAATTCTAAGGAGAAATAAAATAAATTCCAAACACATGCACACACACAAAACAATAGTGCCTTACTCTATTTTAAAGACCATGCTGGCGTGTTAGCCTCACTCTGAGAATCATACTTTTAGAATGCTGTAGACACACTGTGACACGGGCATAGGAGAATGGGCACAGGACTCAAGGCACTCTGTACCGCCATACACAGGGAAAATGGAAGGACCTGAACCTTTTCATTTTCTTTTTTCTAAGGGAAGCATGCCACCTTCAGACACTTAATAGGTGTCCTTATGGCAGAGGAGTTAGACTTATTTATATTGATTGTGTGAATTAGAGGTTTAAAAGTGGGGTATTTGTTTATAGGTAAACAGATTTAAGCAAGATTTTTGATTGTCACAACTGTCTAATGATATGTACAGATGTTTGAAGAACTGGTTGAAAGCCATTTCACTGGAGCTATTCAAGCGGGGAATGTATGGCCAAGTGTTATGTACATTTATAAGAATTGACTGGCTGGTTGGAGTAGAGCAGATTCAAAATTCTTTTTAGTGCAAAGGTTCTGCGATCCCCTGATAACTCTCATTTGCTTCATAAGTAAGGGCAAGCATGGAAATGAAGGGGAGACAAATTTCAGCTCAAGAGACCTAACAAGTTGCTAAGAATTATGGTTGTACAACGGCCTGATATGGTTTATTCTCTCCATAGTAAGCCTCATTCCCTACCCGAGGAAATGTCAAGGTATATTCACAGTTTAAAATCATTTGTAGGTCCCCTGAATGCTATTAAACTCAAAATATCCTGCCTGGCATTCAGACCCTTGCTGCCAGACCCTGGTCTATCAATTCGTATTTATGGCTATCCCCCAAGTCGGAGTCTATTGCTGAAAATTTGATACTTTTATTTTTGTTTACATAGTGTTTCCATCATCATAACCGAGTATAACATTCTACTATAGAAGAATACTTTATCTCTTTTCTTCATTCTATCCAAATCTTACATAATTTTCAAAAATTAGTTCAACTTCGGTCTCTTTCACAGAAGCCTTCCCTCACTGAGTCCATCGAGCTGCATTTTCCTCTGCATACTTCTACCTGCTTCATAAACCTGTCTCTCCTGAACAAAATCAATTGTTTCTCATACTTCCCTGTGTGACTGTCCTCCAATCTCAATCTGAATTCAGAACCAAATCATATATTGCTCTCGTTTCCACGAGAGCATCTCAAGTATAATTTGACACAGAATCAATATTTGGTAAATGCTTTCTTTTGCTCTCAGGATCCTAGGAGTCTAATCATATCCATTCTCTGGATGGATTAGACTCCCAGGAGTCTAATATTATGAATATTATTGTCATTTAATTATTTCACAGTTATCTTGTATCAGTTGTCTATTGCTGGGTGAGAAAACATAACAACGAAACCCAGAATTATTTATTATTTCCCATAATTTCTAAAAGTCAGGACTCTGGGCAGGACTTAGCTGGGTAGTTCTGGCTGAGGGTCTCACATAAAATTTCAGTCAGTATATTGGCTGGGGCTTCAGTCACTTGAAGGTTGACCTGGGCTGAAGGACATGCTTACTTGATGGTTCATTGAAATGGTGTCTGAGGCCTGAGTTTCTTGCTTGGCCGTAGGCAAAAGGTCCCACGGCCTTGCCATATGGATCTCTCCACAGGGCTGGTTAAGTGTTCTCATTTCACTGCAATTAATTTAAACCAGAGTAAGTGAGAGCCAGGTGGATGTTGCCTTGTCTTTTATAACCTAGTCTAAGAATGTATATAGCATTATGTCTATCATATTCCGTTGGTCCATTATATGGTGTCCCTAATTTAATGTGAGAGAGAATTACACAATGTGCAAATATTAGGAGCGGAGGATCATTAAGTGTTTGCTATCACATGTCTCCTATTAACTCATATAATCAACCTTATGAAGTGATTTCCAGCATTTGTGTTTCATGTAATTGTAAAGTGGTAACAAGAATAAGAACAAAAAGTCACATGATTTTAGTTATTTTCCTTTTGATTATATATATTTTTAATTTTATTTGTTGAATTACATTTCCTTATCATTTGATTTTTCCCTTTATTTTTATCGTGGACACAAATACAGATGTCCCATTTCCCCCCACCCCCCTTGCATGCCCCCACCCGTGCCCGTATTCCCTTCCACATGGCTGTCACCACACTGCTGTCTGTATCTATGAGTTATGTGTGTGTGTGTTCTTTAGCTAATTCCTTCACCTTCTTTCATCCAGTCCCCCACAACCCCTCCCTCTGACAGCTGTCAGTATGTTCCATGAATTCATGTCTCGGTTTCTATTTTGTTCATTGGATTCTCCATAAAAGTGAGATCATATGGTATTTGTCTTTCTCTGGCTGCTTATTTCTCTTAGCATAATAATTTCCAGGTTCATCCAAGATGTCACAATAGGTAAGATTTTCTTCACTTTTATAATCACATAGTATTTCATTGTGTGAATCTACCACAGCCTTTATTATCCACTCATCTACTGATGAGCCCTTGAGCTGTTTCTGGGATCTTGGCTATTGTAAATAATACTGCTGTGAACATAAGGGTGCATATATTTTTCTGATATTGTGTTCTGGGGTTCTTAGGAAATAGTCCCAGAAATAGAAATGCTGGGTCAGAAGGAAGTTCCATATTTAATTTTTTGAGGAAACTCCATGCTGTTTTCCACAGAGGTTGCACATGCTGTATTTCCACCAACAGTGTTCAAAGGTTTCTCCACACCCTCGCCAGCACTTGTTTTTTGTGGATTTATCAATGGTAGCCATTCTAGCAGGTGTGAGGTGATACCTCACTGTGGTTTTAATTTGCCTTTCTCTGATGATTAGAGACATTGAGCACTTTTAATGTTTACTGGAAATATATTAGAAAAATAAAAGGAGTTGAAAAAAGGAAAGAATAAAACAATTAATTGGATTCCTTCAAGTTTTTTTTCTGAATTTTCAATGTGAATTGTGCTCTTACTAAAGTGAAAATTGAAGGCCTTAAATTTAACTAAGACAGAAGGGAGGATCTTATAAAGTGTTGGAGAGCTAAATGCACTTTCTGCATCATAGTTTCAGAAGTTAAATGTTTTTCTCAAATCTTCTTACATTTTCCTCATTATCAAAGAAAAATACTTTTAAAATAATTTTGAACAATAACTGAGAAAAATAAATGGTGAAAACTATAGATGTTTCCTGAACTGAACCCATTTTTTACATAAAATTAAAAATACATTGATAGTCTTGGCATTACTGACATACACAAACTTTGTCTAACATCTCCTTGAAAATTAATTTTCTTTTGTTGTAAATCTTTACCTATGAATGTCCAAAACTCTTCCTTTTCATGTAAGTTAACCATCTCAACTAAGGATGATAATTTCATAATCTGAACCCTACTTTACTTGTTGCTTATACCACCTGTACAGATACGATCTTCTCTTTATGTTCCCTCTTTTATATTTTTGAGTATAAAAAAGATGGAAGTTGTACTCCTCATACCAAACACTGTGCTTGAAATATGCCATGTTTTTATAAATGTTTATTAAAATAAAATATCCTTGCCTTACTCTAGATTTTATCCCAAATTCAGTGCTGTGTGTAGGTCTTTTATAAGCCTGTGTATGAATTTCATTTTTACATTTAAATGAATTTATTTAAATTGCTGCTACTTTTCTACAATTAATCACAATTAATCCTTATTAACTTTTTGGGGGGTAATAGGTTATTTCTATAATCATCAGCCATACTTTACTATGCAGTTTTTTTGTGTGTGTGTGAAATGATATTAATTATTCCAGCTGAAAATAAGAATCACTGAGAAAATATTAAATTATAAGCGCCTGGGCTGTAGTATTTTGTAGTTATATGTTATTAGCTTTTACATGGAAATTCTATGTGTGATAATGCAGTATCCCTTTATCCTTCTTCAGATAACCCCACCCTGGCCTCTGTTTGGGAAGCGCTCTTCTTCATTTCTTAGTCCTTGTGCTTTAGAAATGGCTCCCCTCCAGGCTGAGAGACAATGGTTCCCAGGCTCAAACCAATGAGGCTGTTACACGGTAATCAGTTAAGTGATTGTCATCATGCAAACATACTTTCAAAACCAGTAAGGAACAAAATGTGTCTAGAAAATGTGTCTACTTTTCTTTTATGAAGTTTAAAGTACAGAGATTGCAAGGTGAATTGATTCCAATATGTTTACAGCAGTAAGAAAATGTTTTAGAAACATACAGAGAATAGAGTTAAAAGATGGGTTCTCTCATCATTTGAACCTGTGATTTATATCTGATGCAGAATTCAAACACCAATTTTTCCTACTACTTAATGTGGCAGCATGTTTACTAGATACAAATGGTTATTAAATAATTTTATTTTGGCTTCATGCCCTTTTATCTTTTCCTCAATGTTTTAGTGGCTTTGCTTTTCTTTTAAAAACCTGTTAGCTGAATAGATTAAGCTCTGTACTTGTTAAACTTTCTTCTATCTACCCTAATCTATCAGATAATTATTTATTGCTAATAAGCTCTGGCACTGGTCACTTAAAAAAAAAACTATTGACAGCTTCAAATGCTTAGTAAGCATATAAAGACATTTCCATTTTATGTAACTATCTTATTAATTTATCTTAACTCTAGAAATAGAGATGTGACTTTAATACAAAATAGGAATACCTAGGACCACTTTACAGTTGGAAAGTATGACTTGGTGTTTTAGTGGAGGAGAGATCTATGAGCCTGAATCATAACGCTGTATTCAAATCCATATTTTACTCAGTACCAGTTCAGGTCAATTCATATGCAAAATAATACAATAAAGAACAAACTCTGTTTTGCATACTAAGAACTATAAACCTACTTTTTCCCCTCCCTGAATATACATAAAGAGATTGATTTAATGAATTGGCTTATACAGTCATGGAGGCTGGCAAGTCAAAATGTATAATGCTGGCCAACAAGCTAGAGACCCAAGGTAGAGCCAAAGTTGCAGTTCAAATATGTAGGCCATCTGTTGGCAGACTTCTCTCCTGCTGAGGGGAAGTTAGTCTTTGTTCTCTTTAAACCAATTGATTGGATAAGACCCACCCACATTGTGGAAAGTTATCTGCTGCATTCAAAGCTCACTGATTTAAATGTTAATCTAACCACAACCCTCCTCCTGCAAAAAAAAAAAAAAAGATCCTCACTCAGAATAATATTTGAACAAATATCTGGCACCATGACTCAACCCAATTGTCACATAAAATTAAGCATCACAAACTTGATAGTAAGACCATAAAAAATAAAGCCTAAAATTCATAACATAGCTTATTTCATATTAGCTTTGACTGCCTCTTCTATCTTCTTAATATCTACTTACATTTACTTAAATTTTTGAATATTAGATAACTAAGTTTGCTGTTGATTCTGGTCAGCAAACTGTCTTCCTTTAGTAAATTGCAAATGTCATATTTTGTTATCACTTCTATCAAATCAACTCTGGGTTTAGTAGTCAACATTTGTTTCTCTTGCCTTCAATTCCTGAAGAAACATCAGAAAGATTAATATCAGTTCCTAGGAGTCTGCCCTAAAATTTCCAAATACAATGTTTGGGGTCATTGACTATGACTTGATGAAATTTTAAAAGGGCAAATCTTACATGAAAAAAAACCCCTTCGTTTTTATAGTCTACATATCTTAAAAAATTCACAATCATTTTAAATTTTAACATTTTTAATCAGTCTAGTTTCACTACATTTTAACCTGCTATAAATACTGTATTAAAAGTAACTAGAGGGAATTTAACATTTTTCATGTAATAATTTCCTGAGTTCATTACCCTTTATTACAGGAGAACTTTGATGTAACAGATAAGTATAAGCATCTAAACATCTAACATCAAGATCCTCTAGAGAAATGATTGTTTCCCTGGTGATAAACAGGTTTATCAAACTTTTATCAAAGTTCAAGCTACAGTTCAAGACCTGAAAAGAAAATTGTAACTTCCAACTTTATGAAGGTGGATTTCCTGTTCCATAACTATCTTTTAATTTGTCTCCCTTTAATGGAATCTTTACTATATCTCCAATTGCATGATCTTATGCTTTGGAACAGTTTGGAAGAAACTGTCTAGGAAATAATTCTACCCACTGCACTAAATTACAGTGTTTCCTCAGTCATATCACATCTGTGGTGGCACTTAACACCTGCACCACACTTACACCGGTGAATTGCTGCTGTCTGTTCTGTGACTTAATGGCACAGAATATGCACCATATGTTGGTAATTCTTTTGTAATATGTTTGAAAATGTGTATACACATGAATCCTCTTCAGGTGCAAGAGCATGAATTTATAGTGCAATTAACAGTTTGAGCTCACACCTGCTTTAAATACCACATAGACTTGTATTTTAATTACAAGGTGTGCAGTGAGACCACCCACAGTCTCGATTCCATATGTAATCTAAAGAACTGGAGCAGAACCCAATTCCAAGTTTGAGCCTTGTTGTCAAGGCTCACACATTTTACATTTAAGAAATAAATGTCCTTCTTGTAGACAACTCAACTACTATGGAATTCAACAATGAAAGATCTTTTATTTTAAATAACAGAAACAGAAAAGTAAGGTTGATTGCTGATTGGCTGAAAATATAATAGAATTTCATGCCTAGATATATTTAAGTACACAATTTTGACTCAAATATTCCTTGACTCTGTACCTCTTATTTGTTTAGTTCAACATGTCTGATCCGGATTACAGAAATGTTAATACTATCTGTCATTTCTACCAGCAGCATGCAAAAGTTACTATTGCTTCATATCCTTGCCAACCATGAAACCAACAGACTGCTAAATCTTTGTCAGTCTTACAGAAATATTACTGGGGTCTTAATGAACAATTCTCTTATCCTGATGTGGTTTTCACTTGATGACTGGTTGCTCTTATTTCCACTTCCATGAAATACTCACTGCCAATTTGTCCAATGCCTGTTCCCATTTTAAACAGGGTGTGTGTTTATTAATTTAATCTGAAGAAATGTTTATTCTGCACATATTATTTATTTTATGGTTATGCTAATTGCAAGTAGTGTCTCCCAGAGTCTACCTAGTCATTTAATTAACTTTATAAAGTCTGTTCATGAATAACAAAGCTTAATTTTAATGTAGTAAATATATTAATATTTTTCTTTGTTGTATATGTGTTGAGATTTTAAATGCAAAATATTTTCCTGGCCTGATGTCTTAAAGCTATTACTTCCTTCTAAAAGTTATAAAATACTTCTTCTCATCTTTCATTCCTTGATCTAACTGAAGCTTGATTTATTTGTATTGTGTTAGGCAACAAACCAATTTTTTTTCCTTCAAACAGCTGTTATCCCAGCATCATCAACTGAGTAGTAGCTCTTTTTCAGTCATTTCTGTCGTAACACAGGTGTCCGTGAACAGGATGACCCAGCTCTGATCAAATGGTCTTTGTCCCTTTACCAAGACCACACTGTATTACTTAACTCAGAGGGTTTTATTAAAAATAGTTTTGATATCTGGTAGAGCAAATCTCCCCATCTCATTATTCTTCAAGAGAAATTTGACTATTTTTGATATTTTGTCTTGATACAGCCATTTTAGGGTCAGCTTTTCAAAGTATTAAAGATATGTGTTGTAGGTTTTTTAATTAGAGCTGAAGTATGTCTATACATAAATTTGTGGACAACTGCCTCCTTATAAGCTTTTTTTCATTGTTAATATCATTTAATGACACTTTAAATTTTTCTGTAAAAGTCTTGAAATTGTTTCAAAATGCTTAAGCCTACGTTTCTCATTTTTAGTTGATATTTTAATGATATCATATGTTGTTATTTTGGTTGACAGTATTATTACTTGAAAATATGCATTACTCTCCTTGAGGAGGGTTTATATTTCCATACATCTTTGAGAACAAGCTTGGTCATATTTATATAAGTTACGTAGGGGCAGTCACTTGAAGAGCCTATGAATGGCACTATCCACTCTCGTTTTTCTCCAATATCAGTTTTAATCATACTTAGAATTCTAAGCTACTGAGGTTTTCAAGTCATTTGAAACTGTAATTTAATGTGTATTTCTCAACCTTCTTTTCTTCTTTATAGGTTTCTCTGTTTCAATTCCAATGTGCTGTTAAGATTTTTCGGAGGGGGGTCAAATAAAGTTGAGACAAGTTTGAGGGTCAAAAATAAGATTTTTTTCATCTATGAAAATAAATTGTCATCCTTTTGTGGGTCATATATCAGGATACTTTAAACTGGAATAATTATATTTACTAACCTTTGTCTATTTTGAAAACCAACAAAATTAATTTTTTATAATAATGCTATATAAAGGTATCTTGCTTAAGTCTCTAAGACTAATCATTTCTTTGTATTTAAATTTTATTTCAGGTAGACAAATATGAGCAAATAGTGACAGAATTATTTTTTTCTGATCCCAGGTTAAATATCATTAACCTCGCTATATACTTTCCTTTTTTTTTTTAAAGGGACAGAAGTAAACAAGCAGAGGCTGTCATGGGACAAGTCAACAATAGCCAGCCTCTAGTCTTAATTTTTAAACTTTTATATCATAGATAGCTCTACTTTACTGGCACATCTGAATCCCTTTGCCTATCTTTTTTTAAAAATTTTATTTAGTTATTTTTCAAGTACAGTTTTTTGTCTATTTCTCCCATCCTAGCCCCCTCGCCCCATGCTCCCCACCTCCCTCCCATTTCCACCCCCCTTAGTTCTCATCCCTGTGTCCTTCCTATTTGTTCCTCCAAATCCCTCCCCTTTTTCCCCCTTAAATTCCCTTCCCTCTCCCCTCTGGTCACTGTCCCCTTATTCTCTATTTCAGTGTTATATCCTAAGAATCCTAAAACATCAATTTCAAAGAACCTATGCACCACAATGTTCATAGCAGCACAATTTACAATAGCCAAGAGTTGGAAGCAACCTAGGTGCCCATCAGTAAATGAATGGATCAAAAAATTGTGGTGCATATACACAATGGAATTCTATGCAGCAGAGAGAAAGAAGGAGCTCATACCCTTTGCAACAACATGGATGGAACTGGAAAGCATTATACTGAGTGAAATAGGCCAGGTGTTGAAAGATAAATACCATAGGATCTCACCTTTAACAGGAAGCTAAACAACAAAACAAATACGCAAGCAGAATAAAAGCAAAGTTGCCATATGCTTTTCTTTCGGACTAGCTCCCTAACAGAGAAGATGTTGTCAACTTCCCTGACAGTTTCTGGTTTCAAAGGAAATATTTCTCACATTTTCCTACTGGTAAATCTATTTGCTTTATGTTATTTTCTGATACTATACATAAAATTAAGAAAAATTATATGTAATAGTAAGTAAATGCTAACCTTTATCAATGACACTTTAAAATACACAATACATTGGTTTAAAAAAGATAGTAGTTTTAACCTTTCAAATAACTATTGAACGTTAAGTTAACGTCTTTCACTCATCTCAGATGACTCAGGTTGTTGCTATTTTCCAGCTATTTTACTAATTTTATTTTCCCCAATTTTTTTAAATTCTAAATTTACACAGAAATATAAGAAATATAAAAGTAGTACAAAATACACCAACAAAAGCATGAACTCTTTACCTGTGGTCAACAAATAAGAATATCCTTTCTAACCTGCTTAGAAATCAACTTCAACTAAATTGCTTAGAAATTAACTTCAACTAACTTGATACTTTTCTTTCACCATGAGTAGTTTTTTAAATTTTGTGAAAGTATTTATCTGCTACTGTTGAAACTAAATTGTTTTTGTAACTTGACAACATAATAAATTACATTTGTAATTTTTCTAATAACTTTGAAAATGCTAAAATGGCTGTCATCTGGAATAGTTAACTCTGAAAAAATGGTTTTGAAGAAAGAAAACAAAAGCATACATAGTTTTAGACAAGTAAAAGTTACCAACAGATTTTCTAAAGAAAAAGATGATTAAAGTATAAACCTAAAAAATAAGAGAATATCCTAAAAGAAAGAATCAAAATGCAAGAAGAAATCCTGGTGAAAAGTAATCATTTGCATATATTTTAAATTTTATTTAAAAAAATGATAAGATGTTACTATGTACAATTAAAATTTAATGACAATAGAAGTACTTTCCATGAAAATTATATCACATAATTTGAAATTTTTGAAATAAAGTTCCGTTTAGGCATTCTTCAAGATGAGCTTTTTAGCTAAATATGTACATTTAAATTGCTACTGGGACCATGAAGGAAATACAATTGAGTGCCTAATTTCTAAGTAAGCAAAATGAACAAAAATGTAGTAAGGAAAGGAAAAAATAACCTTAAAGGCAAAAAATAGTAGAAAAAGTGAGAAAATAAGTAAAAAAATGAACATGATACATATTTTGGTAACAATATTTAATAAATGCAATTATTATAATAAAAGTAAATTTTTCCTTTACAGCTATTGGCCCTGTGGTTTTGGGGGAAGGAAATGTAATGACTTAAGTTGTATGGGCCACGACCACGTGATGTGGAGAAGGCTGACCAAAGTTGGAGAGTGAAATTGGGGAAATTCAGCACAACTACGCACTGTGGAAGTTTTTCCAGAATATTAAGAGAAATGAACAGAAAAACTATAGTTACTAAAGTTGGTTAGTTTCAGAATGTACCTGCACAAGTACTCGGTATGTATCATTTCACTCAACCATCACAGGAACTTAAATAATACACACAGTTATTCAATCCAGCTTTTATAAATATAAACAAATATGAAGAAGGAGAAGTAAAAAAAGGAGGAGGAGGTGAAAATGACGACTAAGGTGATATAACTTGTTCAAGATCACACATTATAGTGGACAATATTGTGCACTTCCTCAACATCCCTTCACTCCTTTTAAATCTTCTCAACAGAATATTTTTTAATGTTAAAATATATAATACTTTTTCATATAGCCATAGTTTTCAGAAGATCACTATTCCAAAGCTCCAGGAGACCATTCTGATTAAATCTAAAGCTGGCACTTTATGGCATTTCTTTGCTGACTTATATTAGTCCAAGTGTGGCTTAGTGTCCAAATATAACTTTATCATGGTGAAGAAATTTTTGATGTTGATTAAGTTTCTCTTTGTAAACTGTTTCTCTCATAATGGTTTATGTGTGTGTATGTTATATATATATTTATATGACATATTTACACATATATTTATATGTGTATTTATTTTTATATATCAATATAAATAAATGTGTGTTTATATATAAATATATGCTTATGTTTATAATATTTAGATGTACTTATACAAATAAATATATATTTATGTTTATTTCTGTAACATACCTATTTGTATATAACATAGTTAAACATGAAGCAGATGAGTTAAATGGACTTGAGTTTTGACTTGATTGATACGGAACTTTATTATCCTGTATAACTGTAAGTTCAAAAGAGGAAAACTCTCTAGGTTCATTCAATTGGTAGTTCAATGATGTCCAGGGTCTATCTGTTCTTGGTCTACAGACGTTTCAGCACTGGCTTCATTCAAAGGCTGCTTCCTTTGTAGTTTTAAGATGTAGTTTTAAGTAGTAAATGGAAAATGTATTTTTGTTCATGCACAAAAGAAGAAAGTTCCCAGACTATTGGGTTTTAAGGAAATGATTGAGCTGCTTCATATAACACAGGGACGTATCTGAAAGATATGGGGGGATAATTGGAAGAATGTTGGACACAGAGAATAAGAGCAATGCTGGAGACTAACCTTCCTCCGAATTTAGAGATTTTTTTTATCGATTTAAACTTTTTCCTTTAATGGTTTTGTCACTTGAAGCTACAAGTGTGCCACACACAAAATTTTT
The DNA here is from genome assembly GCF_021234435.1 of Artibeus jamaicensis. Lineage (NCBI taxonomy): Eukaryota > Metazoa > Chordata > Mammalia > Chiroptera > Phyllostomidae > Artibeus > Artibeus jamaicensis. The sequence continues at coordinate 28,830,884 of NW_026521486.1, forward strand.
GTGCTACATACAACATGTAAGTGGTAAATACAGTTATCCAAGCCCAAGTCTTTTTTATTATTGTGTCTCATTTTTAATCACTATGCTATGCTCTCCATAAACTGTGACTTTAGAAGTGATAAGAACATACACCAGAAAACAGTTCAACCTAAAAATGTACGGTATTCTTAACAAAATATCCAAAGCTGTTTGAAAGGATGCAATATTCATGTTTGAACAGCATTTTCCTGATCTTTGGAAAATGTGAAGTTTAAAAGATTACAGTTATATACAGAATTAACTTTTAAAAAAATATGTTCTGTAGGCCCTGGCTGGGGTTGCTCAGTTGATTTGAGTGGCTGGGTTTGATCCCTGGTTAGGGCACATACAAGAACCAACCAATGAATGCAGAAATAACTCAGAAAACAATCAAGTTTCTCACTCTCTCTAAAATCATTCAAGATAAATAAATAAATAAATAAATAAATATAAATCTACATGTAGACAATTCCTTTTCAAATAATAAAATAAGCAAAAACATCCCAAAATTATCCATGCAAAAACAATAACAAATGTTATATCCTACTGTACAACAAATTGGAGTATACTGTCCTTTAATCCAAACATATCATGGCAATTGAAAAATAATTTAATTATCCAATCTAATTTAGTTGTTTTGATATCTTCAGGTAAAATTGCTGCAGTCTGTTACTAGGACATTAGATAATGTAAGAAGCTCCCCCAAGATGTCAAATAATCTAATCCTTGGTTAGCATGAGGGAATCTTCCCAGTTGGAACATGTAATTGTCTGGCAACCAGCTAATGACTGATGGTGATCAGCAAATTAGTAGATTGGCCAATATGTTCCCAACCTAATCATTTTCTTATTTAAATGACAGTTGATATCCTCATTCAAGCTTGTTAGTGAATTAAAACAGGTTTTAAGGTTTTATTGTTTCTGGGGTTTTTTCCTGACAGAGTACTAATTACTGCAAGATGTAAACCATTGCTGATGTATGCCAACCTTTCCATATTACCTGGAAATATGTCATCTAACTTGCTTTCCCAGTAATTCCAATTATGGAAGCCAAAAATCTGAGAATCATCCTAAACTTCTTTCTTTCTTACATAGTCCAAATTTTTCCTGTTTAGTTTGTTTCATTTTCTTTTAAATTTTTAACTTTTCTTTCATCTCACATTGGTCCTTCTTCCTGATTATTTGCTTATATTTAGATTTTCCTCAAAATAAACAGCCACAAAACTGGTCTTCCAGTGTGAGAATAATTTCGTATTTCCTTTTTGGCTCTCTTCCATGTTTCTAAAATGAACATCAGATACCACCCTCTTCTTCAACGTCCTTCCATAGTTTTATATCATCTACTCACTGAGAAAAGGAAATCAGGATTCTTTTTGCTTCATTCTTCATTCAGAGCATAGGGAAATACTGAGCTGAAGACAAATTATTTTCAGGGTCTTTGCTAAGGTGTTGTCTATCCTATAAAATCTAATTTCTTGGAGAAGATTCCCTCTTTGTTCACTTGGCTAGAGAAAGTAGGGTCAAAGGTGGCTCACAGGTGACAGTGTCTTGAAAGGGATAAATTAGACCACATTTACCTTGAAATTCATTCTCAAGAAACTGAGCTTACTCTCTTTATTTTCCTTGGTGTGATCTGTTTATTATCTATCTATCTATCTATCTATCTATCTATCTATCTATCTATCTATCATCTATTATATACCTATCTATCAATCATCTAATGTATCTGTCTCACCATTTCTTATCATCAAAGTGGAAAGATACTGATGTTGAAATGTTAAGTTAAAAGTCAGTTTGGAAGAGACCAAGAGAATTTTTCATGAAAAATTACTGTTGTAGGTTTTTTGGAGCAACATCTAACATAGACCAAAAGACATTCTTCCACCAGCCTAAACTAGTTCCAGAAGGCTAGGTTGGTGCCAGGAAAAAATACGTTTATGCTAATAAAGTTGCAAACTGGCTGACTGTGTGTGCACAATGGTAATTTTTCTCACAGATGTCTAAGAAGATGACAGTGACAAAAGAAAATTCTAGGGTTCAGAATTTTTTTCCCTAGCCAAAGATCATTCATTACTTGCTCTACTAACTGGACTAACATTTGAAAGAGAAAGGGAAGGTCTTGGGACGGGCTCACTGTTGTTAGCCTTTTCATTCTTAAAGCCATCTCCCCATTCTCTCCACTTAAACTTCTCTTTGACTACTCAAATGTTTTTGCTCTCTCTGTTTCAGTTATGCTTTTGAAAATACCATTTTATTTCTTAAATATACTGTAAGCAACAAGTAAACTCCAAATCTTTAAAGATTCAAGGTAAAACCAAAAACAAAACACGAAGACTCGATGTAAATGCCTATTTCTTCTGTCCTTCTGGGGAAAAAAACACCTTAAAAACAATTGAGTCCTGGCTGATGTGGCTTAGTGTGTTGAGGGTCAGCTTGCAAAGCAAAGAGTTGCTGATTTGGTTCCCGGTCTGTGTAGGTGCCTGGATTGTGGGCCAGGTCCCCAGTCCAGGGCATGCTAGAGGCAACTGGTTTATGTTTCTCTCACACATCAATGTTTCTGTTCCTCTCTCCCTCTCTCTGCCTCTCTCTAAAAAAGTAAAATCTCAAAAAGAAACAAATAATTTAATTTATTGCTTTCTAATGATATTTTTTGCTATGCTGTAAACTCAGTACATTTATTTGATTTGATTTGATTTTGATTTTTTGTACTTCCAAAATTGATGCAGGCCATGAACCTTGGGATATTTATTATATTGAAAAAAATACAATCTTCTTTTCTAGGCAAAGAAAGACTAGATTTGAATACTGGTTTTGCTACTTTATCTGGGAAAAATTATTGGAAGTTTCTAAGCTGAATTCACTCATTAGTTCATTAACATTCATTTTTAAATATTTCTTCAATCATTATTTTTTCCTAGTCACCTGATCAGATACTTAAATACATTAATAAAAAAGAAAAAATATATATAGAGCATATTAGAAGGTAATAAATTCACTGGAAAAAATTAAGATCAGAGAAAGGGCTAACAGAAGACTTGGGGTAATAGATTGCAGTTTCAAATTGTGTAGTCAGGTCAGTTTCATTGACAAAATGACATGTAACCAAATGTATAAGAGGCGTAGAGATCTAGCAACGAGTACTTCAGGGAGAGAAAACAAACAATTAAATGGCCCTAAAGCATACGAGAAGAAAACCAAGGACACCAAATGGAGCTATGGCAGAGTATATGAGAGGATGAGTCAGAAAGATAAAGAGAACTTGATTGGAAAGTTGTAAAGGGCCTTGAAAGACAGTAAAGAGGTTTTGGTCTGTACATTGAGTAACATGAAGGACCACTGGAAGAGCTGAAGCAAAGAATGAAGAGGAACCATTTTATGTTTGTTTTTGTTTTTTAGGATAGAATAATGGGAAGGACCAACATTTATTTTTAAGCTTTTTAGATTAATAAAATTCTAGAAAGAAAAATCTTTATTCATTTCTTGATTTTTATTTTATTTTATTTTATTGTTGTTCAAGTACAGTTGTTTAACTTTTCCCCCCACAACTCCCCCCACTCCAGCCATCACTATCTCCCTCCTCTGATTCCACCCCTCCTTGGTTTTGTCCATGTGTCCCCCATAGCTGTTCCTGAAAATCCTTTCCCCTTTCCCCCCCACTATCCCCTCCTGCCTTCCCTCTGGTTACTGTCCATTTTTTCTTAATTTCAATGTCTCTGGTTATGTTTTGCTCGCTTATTTGTTTTGTTGATTATATTCCACTTAATGGTTCATTTCATGCTTGAAAAGAATCACTTTAGATGTTGTTCAGAAGCAGGGAGACCACAACTGTGGTATTCCAGGAGGAAAATGATATAGATTGGATTGGATCATGTGCTAGAGGTGGTGAAAATAAGATGCTAAAAGTATTAGAAAATAAATCTCAGTAGACTTATGGATACTAAATTTGAGATGCCTGCTAGACATTTCAGGAAGGTGTGAGATTTATGAGATTTGAAGATACCTAAGCAAAAACAATTATTTTGGAAGTTGTCAGACAATGGATGGTAGTAGCTAAAGCTAGGAAACAATGGGATTACTTACTACAAGAGTGATAGCAGATTGCAAAAAACAAGCTCATGGGCTGAACAAGGGAATGTGCTAATACTAGTGGTTCAGGGGGGATGAGAAAGAAAAGACAGAGACTATTGAGAGGAAAAGAAAAGGTGATAGAAAACCCATCACTGTGTGGTGTGCTAGAAGCTAAATAAAGTATTTTAAGGGAGAGGTGGTCAATGCTGTTATATAATATTTATAAGTCATCTTTATCTTCAGATAAAGATGATAACTCATCTTCAGATACAGCATCATGAAAGCTGTTGACCTTGATAGAGAGCAACTTTTTCGGAATGGCAAGAGATGTGGTGATGAGAGTGAAGTGTTAATAGAATGTGGTTCAAAACATAACTTTTGAAGGTATTGTTTAAAAAATTTAGACGTATATGTACATATTATATATGTATAAATTTATATGCAATCCACATGCACTACATACCTACAACACATATGTTACACACATAATTTCACATATATTTTGCATATATGTATATGTACATATAATACATATTTTACATACGTAAAGCAGGACAATGAAATGATCATCAGTAAGAAGGGAATATGAGGTTATATATACTCACAGAAGGAAAATGTCCTTGAAGAGCTTAAAGTTATCAGTACTCAATGTACTACTCTCAGATATGTTCAGAAAAAAAAATCATCCACCATTATAAGAGGATAAGCAAACTATGTGGGCTCAATTTCAAGTAAGTATATATATGTAATCAAAATTAATCATCTGTATTAATTTTCTAGTGCTGCATAGCAAATTAGCACAAACTTAGCAGCTTAACACAAATCATGTTTACTATCTAGTTTTCATGGGTCAGGAGACCACACATTTCCTAGCTGTGTCCAAGGTGTTAGTCAAAATTGTGGTGTCTGTTCCCCAGCTAACATGATTATTGGCAGAATTAATTTTCTTAGAGCTGCAGAACTCATGACAGTGTGCTTATTCAAAGCTTTGAATCTCTGCCTTTACAAAGTTATCTTGATTCAGTCAGCCCTACCTAAGATAATTTCCCTTTTGATTAACTAAAATCAAATGGTTGGAGATATTTATTACACCTACCAAATCCTTTTACCTTTGCTATATAATGTGAGTAACATCCCATCGTCTTTCCATAGTTTATTGCTTGGAAAGAAGTGGCAACTTGTGCCCACACTTAAGCAGAAGTACCTACATAAGAGTTTGGTTTACTAAGGTTCATTCTACCACATCTTCTAATTCACTTTTGATGTTAATGTGTTCCTCTTAAGGGAGTAAGAAGCAAAGTCAACAACTAAGATTGAGCCTTGGTAGGAGGTATTAAAGATATGAGGAGAAGAAAAAGTTGGGAAATAGTTACATGGAGGGAGAGGAGGGAGAATGACTGGGTAAGGACCCACTCAAGACTGGCCATGCACGAAAGGAACCTGGCATTATTTTATGTTTTTCTTCGGTCATGTTAGGCTGTGGGAGCTCTTTAATGCAGTAGGAGGAGAGCTGAATCTCCACTCATGAGAGTACAGCAAAGTGGAGGGAGGGGAAGTCTGTTCATTTAAAAATGAGTTAAATTGATTTGATATTCTCTGAAATGCACAAGATGACTTTATGTAAGTATTCACTCAAAAAAATCTTATCGAGCTTAAATTAATGTATGTGACCTTAGGATAATACTGTAAACCCTGTAAATATTCACTATTTATTTAATAATTGTAATAATCAATCATGTCTTTGTCCATTGAAGGAAATTTCAAAAGATATCAGATTTATCTTAATGTTAATAGATATGTAACATTTATTTATATCCCTGCATATTAAACACACTTTAGTATTTAATAGTTTTCTATGATAACCAAAATAGGTTTTTTTCCCTATCTTTCATATTTTTTTCCTAATCTCAGGGCAGTTTTTAACTTCAGATATAGTGAATATGAATATAATGAAAACATCTCTAAATACATTCAGTCATTTTTATAAAATTGATGCTAAAGGCTGCCACTGTATTTTGCATTCTGGTATAAGATACTATACATAAATTTTGAAGCATTTGTTCATCTTTACATCCAAAATCTTATTGTTTGAACCCACCCTGTGCGTAAGATGTAGGGACGGCCCATCTGGAGGGTTAGTGCTGCTCAGTGGTGAGGGCTGGATTCCCCAGGAAGGTAGGTGTGTAAGTGAATCTTCCTATCAGCAAAGCATAGAATGAGATAATGCAGAGGGTGAGCAGTTTATTAAGTTCATTAAGAAAATGAGAACCGTAAGCTGGAAGCGAAAAAGATAGAATTAAAAAAAGCAGGAAGAAAGTAAAAAATAAAAAAGAAGAGGTTTTAAGTTATTCATATGCATCTAACAATGTTACTGAAGATTTTCTCTGTTTTCTGGTTCCATTAATATGTTGAACTTTATATTTATTAGGTAATGTACACATTGTTGTTTCTAGGAGAGCAACTTGCTCATTTATTTTCTAATAACCTCAAAGACTTACATTCTCAGAAGTATTAATGTGATATGGGTGATGGAGACACCAAGCTCTACAGTATTATATTATAACAAGAGTCTTGAATTCACCTAGATATGAAATACCATCATAATGCCTGGGATCTCTAACAATTATTGCTTTTTGTGTAGTATGTGCGACTGTACATATTCTCCCATGTTAATTTGGTTGTTTTGCAGGAATGTTATGAAAAACAAGAGGAGTTAATTATTATTACTTTTTTGATTCTTGAACAAAAGACATAAAACTAACATGAAAATGACATGGATGAGGAAGGACCTGCCTTTGCTAAAAAATCATGACACAGTGACAGGGAAGAAAAAGTTGAGAGAAAGAGAAAGCATAATCACAGTGACTGCTTTTTAAAAAATTTTATATTATAGGCAAAAAAGATTTTTTCCACTCTAAAATTATAATTTATATGATTTGCGACTGTAATATTTTTAGATCAAGGATTCTTGATCATTCCCATCATTTGTACTTTTTCTGCATATTTGTCTGATACGTTTTATCATTTAATTACCTTATCAATCACTTTCTCCCTTTCATTCTTAAGTACTATTGAAAATTATCTTCGGAGCATTGGAAAGCAAAAGTGATTTGCTCTTCCTCCTCTTTTTCTTTTTTTTTTCCTTTTTAATCAGCAAAGACTGAGCTCCACATATCTGAAAATTACAGATTAGATTTGTACAGAATGGTTAAGTTTTTATTTAACCTCCGTCTTTCTAGCTTGCCGTTGTAGGAATCCAGCAGAAGAAATACAATTAAAAGAACAAAAATTAAAACAACACATTGAAGCAACCAGAAGAAATTGAGCATGCTTCTAGCAGATTCATTTCTTAATTACAGCCAATCAAAGGGAAGCTAACAGGAAAACTCAAGACGCCCATTTGCATGCACACAGACACATTTAAGATTCCACAACACCCAGGAAATCATTCCCAGGTAGTTTACTTTGATTATTCACATTTATACAGACACAGAAACAGAAGCAAGTGTACTTCAGCATTTAATATGGGCACCAACAACTGTGGTTTTTTGAGGCTATTTGAGTTTCAGACATACCTATTTTGATATTCTGATAAGAAAAGTTTCTGAAAGTATATGGAAATCATTAGTTTATTTATGTGCTCAATTTCAACAAGTATTAATCTCTTTTAAAAATACGAGAATCTATCTAGATGCTAATCATACCCCCTCAAAAAAGTGTATGTCAGAAGATTCGCCTTCAGAGTACATGTGATCTCCTGGAAGGTATCCTGGGACATAAAAACAGGCTTTAGGGACAAACTAGTGAAGTTCAGGTAAGTATAGATTTTAGTAAGTAGTGATACAGCCCTGCAGTGCAAAAATCTTCCAGTCACTGATGGCTGACATGCACGACAGCGGTCCATCCCGCAGGGTTATAATGGAGCTGAAAAACTGTTATCACTGTCTGACATCATAGTTACAACACAACACCTTACGACTGGCTAGAGTACTCAGTATAGTAACTCGCAGTAAAAGCTTGTAGCCTAGGAGAGTTGGGGTGGCTTCTTTGGGGTTCTCTCTATATAATGACTTCTGAACATTGAGAAAATATTACTTCTTTCTTTTTTATTTGGGTGCTTTTAAAATTTTTATCCTGCTTAATTTCTCTGGTTTCGATAAAACAGAGCAAAGTGAAGTACCCAGCACTTAGTCCTGATATTAGAGGGAAAGGTTTTCTGTTTCACCATTGTGAATGATGACAGCTGTGATCTTGTTATATAGGGTGGGGCAAAAGTAGGTTTACACTGTATGGGAGGAAAACAATACAATAATCAATACAAGAATTAATAATAATAATAATTGTAAATAATAATTGTAAATTGTAAGTGTAAATAATAATACAAGAATAAACTCTGTGTTTCTCATATTCACAACTGTAAAACTACTTTGCCAAACCCTGTATATGGCCTTTATTATATTGAGGTACATCTTTTCTATACCTAATTTGTTGAAAATTTTTTTCATGAAAGTATGCTGTATTTTGTCAAATGCTTTTTCTGCATTGTCTTGAGACGATTGTATTATTTTTATCGTTTATTTTTTAATATAATTGTTCTTGGTAACTTTTAAATTGAGTTTCTTTCAGTGACTGAATAGTCTGGTGGATTTGTGTTCTAGTGAAAATACCATTACCAACACTCCAGGGAAGACACAGTACATACAGTAACTGCTGAACTTTGCATTTAATATTTTTAAAGAGATGATCAAAACATCTTCATATAAATAAAAAATCATTGTGCCTTACTAAAGGAAGCATTGAGTTGTTACTGGTGCTTTATGAGCACTTAAATATGCTTAGAAGGAGGTGAGTTGATGCTGAGTAAGCCGAAGAAAAAAACCAAAAAATTTTAATATGTTTTTAAACTCCATCAATACCTTTTATTAAATATTTAAAAAAAATACAAAAAATAAAAACAAGGGCCCCAGGTGATTCTTATGCATGTATTGAATTTGAGATCAGCCTCCCAAGGGTTGCTCATTTCCTCCTTCCAAGCAAATGCACAGTTATCCTCATGAGACACATCTAACCATGGACTTGACATTTTAAGGAAAAATACCAAGTACAGTAAATGTATTACTAACTCACTTCCATTTAAACCATTTGTCATTTTATTGGATACTCTTCATTTCCTCTGTAAAATTTACTGTGTGATACACAAGTCACACCAAATGCTAACATATAAGCCACTCTTCTTTGATACCACAATGTATTTTGTGGTATTAGTTGAATTAGTTGTAAGCCAAGAGACAGTTTGTATGTAATTAAGTAAAATATAAGTATAAAAGTGAGTTATTTTTGTGATAATGAAGTAGAATTTTTGAAGAATTCCACAAAAAGTTGAGTGGTTAAGAGGCTGCTGTAAAATCAGGTGTGGGGAAGACATGAAATAAGAGTAGATGGAGGAGTCATGAAATCTAAAAAGATGTTGAAATTTGCTTTATAATTTCCTTTAAATTCTTGTTCTATGTTTAAAAAGATTGATATTGAAGAACATATATCATGACTGTTATTTATAGGAAGAAAACATGATATGAAATCTGAATGGTGGACTACGGGAAAAAAAACTTACATGTTCTTAGCTCAAAATATTAGAGAACAAATGAACCTTATTAACATTCTTTTTTCCAGTTAGTATGCTAAATACTTTTTCCAGTTAATACGTAGACCTGAAAGCATTGGATAAAGAGTTTTGAAATATTTTCAGAATAATTTTAATATTGATCAGAACTCCCTAAGGGCAGGTTTAGAGGCTCTTTTTCTGGTTTTGGATCTTCAATAGACTGAGAAATGAGTTCTGGCCTGATCAGGCATATGGAGTACAAATGGTACATTGTACACCAAAAAATATTTCACTCCAGCTTACAATTAAATTTCAGAAGTAAATGATCTCCCAGTGACGACTGGGAGAGCGGCAAGCATAGTATAACTTCTCTGTAATTTCTCTAGCCTGTCCCCAAACTAGAAACCTACCATTCTCTAAAAATAAAAGTGCTCTTATAGATCAACTTTCAACTCAGTGTGAAGTTTTTGTTCCTTATGAGAGCATTCAGTTTAAACGTTTTTATTGTCAGCCCTTCCAATACTTCATTATGAAGTATACATCAGATTTTTTAGAAAATTAGAAATTTAAAAGTTTAAATTTAATTCCTAATCTGTTGAAAATTATACTCAAAGACAAGGTAATACATGGCCATTTAGCATTTAAATGTACTAGTGCATATATTTATATATATTATATTAGTTTTCAGAACTAAAATTTAATAGATGACTGTCAATTTTGTTTAATTTGCAAGAACTGCTGGATAATTAACACTGGAATTCGCTTCATTTCAGAAGAAATGGATTTTCTAATCAAGATTCAAATATCAAAGTTAAAAAAGACAAAATGTCATGAAAAATGACATTAAAGGAAATAATTGACAAAATCCAATTTTGTCACGAATATTTTAGAAACTTAGAATTAGTTTTGATTTCTGTTTTTGAGATTGTTTTGTCCCATTCATCAAGATGGAAATTTCTAAAAAGTGCTTAAGCCAGAAAATGTACCCTTGCTATAGACAGTGGAAAGAGGAAGCTTAGGGACACAGCGATAAGGAGGAAAGAAGAAGACATGGGAGGAAAGTTCCTATTCAAAGAAGCCAGAAAAGAATGGGGGTGGGCTGGAGTGATGATACATTGGAGATAAACACTGATGAAAATGTTTCAAGTCTAGAACAAATTTTCAAAGTCGGAATAAAGTCAAGTAAGAATGTGGAAAAAAATAAGGATTTGATTCAAATGTATCAACACATATTTTACTAAGAAATACTACATATAAAAGAAGTTGAAAAGATAAATTGCACATATATGTAATATAATACATTTGTGTATATATATATATATGTACACCCAGAAATATATATATATATATGAAATAACTATAATCCAAATATAATAGCTGGTAAATTCTTTGTAATCTTTCTAAGTGTAATTTCCAACCTCACTAATGATTGTATTTCCAAAATAGTCCTAATTAAATTGAGTATAACATTTTTTCACACAGTATTATATCACCTGATAACATCTCTTTACTTCCCAGCTGTGATTGGACAATGAAAATGAATGTGGGAATTGCCTTGATATACTGAAAACTCCTATAGTTTGTTCAGAATAACAAAAATAATCGATGATAGTCTCCAGTTCCATCCATGTTGTAGTAAAAGTTAGGAACTCCTTCTTTCTTTCTGCTGCATAGTATTCCACTGTGTAAATGTACCACAGGTTTATTGTTTTTTTTGGTTTTAATTTTCTTTTTTGATCTAGGGAACTAGAGACTATCATGCTAAGTGAAATAAGCCAATAGGTATGAGACAAATATCATATGATCTCGCTTATAAGAGGAATCTGATGAACAAAATAAACTAATCAGCAAAATAGGACCAGAGGCACGGAAACATGAACAGACTGACAGGGGTATGGAGTGAGGAGGAGGGAGGGGCTGTTTGAAAGAAGGTGAAGGGATTAGTCCAGGAACAATGAAGGACCCTTGGACAGGGACAACAGGGTGGGGACTGACCATGAAGTGGGGGACAGGCTAAGTGAGGGGAAAAGGGGAAAATAATTAGAACAACTGTAAAACATAAAAATAAAAAAATAATAGATGAATTTACATTTTGAATAAAGTATAAAATTGATAATTTGAGTATAATTTTAACCAATTTTTTGCTAAATGAGTTATATTGAGCAGAATGCATTATTTCCAAATATTCTTTTCAACATCAGAAATTTCAGTATTTTTACTGTTTTCTAGGTTTTTGTTCTATTCAAAAGTATATAAAGGAAGCAACTGTATGAAACCAGAAAAGTAATTTCTTAATAAAATGAAAAACTAATATAATTCAATTATACCTATACCAAAATTATACATTCAAATCAGTAATGTCATCTTAAAAACTAATATAATTCAATTATACATATACCAAAATTATACATTCAAATCAGTAATGTCATCTTAAAAACTTAGTGAGAAATATGTGGAAAGTAGACTTAGAGCTTATTATTTGAAGTTATTACAGTAACTTAGCTAGGACTTCAAACATAACTCTGAGCTCAGGAATTATTTCTAAAGTTTACAATACATTTTAAGCATAAACAGTAGTACAAAATCTCTATGCCTTGACAACAGCTTGATTTGCAGAAACCAAATGTCATTACTATCTAAGCCTGTTAAAAGATCATTTAACCAAGGTGGGTAATAATTTTGCCAAAAAAATGCATGACTGGAACATTATGAGATGGGTGTTTCTCACTGCACTTTAAATTCATCAGAAAACATTTATAAAATTGTTTCGAGATATAATTGTATACACTATATGTGTTAAAAACAATTTGCTATTGAATTAATAGGTCCTATGAGGTATTTAAATAGGCTAATGGACTTACTCTTTACTTAAAGGGAGATTAGCTATTTAATATCTTAACTTTTTTTTCAGGATGTTACAGCTGGATCTGACCATGGAGAAATTCAATTTTGGAATAAATGTTTGATGGGTGTAGACTGAACATCCAGCTCACTCTTCCTTTGCCAAGCCATCATCTAAGCATCTGAAACATCTGAAAGCAATGCAAGCACAATGACATGTGATTGCAAAGTGAAACTGCAAATCTTACAAAAATTGTAAGATTTCAAGAAATTTCTGTAAGTAATGGTGGAGAACTACATTAGTCACGGCTAATGATTAACTGCATTAAAACTGGTAACAATTAATGCAGGCAAATATAATTAACAGAATTAATACATATTAGTGTAGTTAAAAGTCCTGCTGCATTTTGTACAGGTAGGAAAAATGAAAATAAAGTCAACAAGGTTAGAGATAGGCTTGATTTGACAATCTGAAAATAAGATGGATTTTAGTGAAATTTGACAGGCAATTGATTTCTTTTTTGATCATGTTTCAAAAGTTAGATCGCTTCTATAGTTATGGTATATGATTAGATTTTCTTTATTAAGTTAGAAAAGTTAGATATGAAGGCAAAGATAATTTCCTTATTGTCATTGTTTTCATCCTTTGTTCATTTTTAAGAAAAGGAATATGGCCATACTTGTAAGCTAAATTTTGTTAAATATTAAATAGGCATGTGCTTATATTTAAGTTTTACTTTTCGTAATAAATTTCTTGTGAAAACGTTCATCAATATTTCCCATAATTAAAAAATTGTGTCTGAAATGATTTTAAGTAGTTATAGTGTTTATTATTAGACTGTGTAAAAGAACCATCAAAAATCCAAAAATCATGGCTCTGGAAGCTGAAGAATGAATCTGAGAACTAGTCACAAAAAAATTGCGACTGACACTTTTCCTCTCTTTTAATGGACATCCATGTCCTTTTAATATATTTGCATGAGGTCTCTGCAACTCTAGGCTCTTTCCCTCCCTGCTCAACCAGGGCCCTCTCCTCAATTCACTGCTCATCAGGTCTGAAACTCACAGACTGAAAGTTCCCTCATTGGTTGTGGTGCTTACTGCCTGTGTAAGATATTGCTACATGGACGCTGAATTTGGGGCAGGCTGCAACTCCATTTACATTCCTACATTTTATTTTCTCTCTTAATTCTACCACCAAAATCACACTGGTACACCCAGGTTGTAGGAATGCATGTTTAAGTAAATGAGTGCAGACAAGTAAATGGAACACATTCCTGCTAGTTCAGACTGCACTGATTTCTTATTATAAGCAGACAGTGAGATTGCGGGTGCTAGCCAGTGACTGGCAAGCAAGGGTGACAGCTAATGCCAACTCATCAGCTACAGTGGAATATACTATGCTGTGTTGCAGAACAACGTACGAGATAACACGTTGTCTCTTTGGTACTTCAAAGGTACAAACCCACTATTCTGACTTACTTCCACTTTTAGACCATCTGACTTGTGAGGCTCCTGTGTGTTTTATAGAGGCAGTGCTGATTAAGTGTGTGGTCTTTGAAGGCAGACTGCCTGAGTTTGAATAGTGGTCCCACTAAAATGTATCACTGTAGTCTCAGATAAGTTATTTAATCTCTGTGTCTTTTTTTTTCATTTGCAAAATGGAGATAATATGAATATCTGCATAATAGATTGTTGTGGGTTAAATTAATACACATCAGTACACTAAAACACTTTGTCAGATGACACCTCATATGGGTTAGCTTTTATTATATGAGTAAATAGCCCATTTCACACTCCATTATCTTATCATCAAAGTGAAGATACTAATATCTGTTTACTCTAAGCATCAAAACAAATGTTAATGTAAAACCAAAACATGAAATGGGTGAAAACTCAGAGACAGGTCTTTCCCTCAACATCATGAGGTTATCCAGCTTTCACTTAAAACCAGTTGCCATTTCAGGGAGCAGACAGAGTGGCAGTTGAACTTTGAACTGAGGGATTACCCAAAAGGAATTGAAATTATTTGTAAATACAAATATTAATGGAATCTGAGTAAGGCATCTTTAATTGGCAAATATAAGTTCCTATTGTCTAATCAGAATGACAGGCACTTGAAAAATCAGGCACTTGGAAAAATTGACAGTAGTAACTGTAAAGTTTTGTTTGTTTTAATTACAGCATGCAAACTTTGACTTCACTATTAGAACAATACTGACAGAACTGATGCCTTTTTAAAGAATCATTCCCTTGCTGTTTGTTACTCCTTGTGCAATGTATAATGGTGATGCTCTTTAACAATTCAACAATATGACTTGATTTACATCTTTGGAAGTGTGAATTTCTATTAGCACATTCCTGGAAAACATGAAGAAAAAGATGTATAACAGTTGTAGGCTAAAAGAATTTTGATTTGTTTTTATTCTTCCCTGTCTTCATGCTGAGTTCCCTGCCTGATGAGTTCCATTTCCAAAAGCCAAGTCTTGCTAGAGAAAAGGCTACTTGGTTGACAGTGAAGTGTTTTTTCCCAGTCCTTTGAGTTGTTATTGTTGATTAAATGCTTCAGGTTTATTTGTACTTTTACATTCTATAAGCACTTAGTAAACATATATGTGATAACTTCCAGGCAAAAATATGCAGGCATTAATAAAATATGCAGGCATTAATAAAGAAAAAGGTGCTACATCATCTGTGAATTAAGCAGCAATCAGCTCTAGCCATTGCTCCCTATAATATAGCATTTTATCACTCCAGTACTAATGGATATCCCTAAGCTTATAATTGATGGGTTTAATTTGTGTTGGTTATAGTGCTATAAGCAAAGCAATAAATAAATTCTGATTTTATCTTTCATAGAAATATTTTATTTTGAGGCAAAATTTTTGTTTTTCAGTCATTGTTGTCCTGCCTTTTTTTCCATTGTTCTCCCCTGCCCCATCCCTCTTATTCCCACAGTCAACCACCCCCATTGCCCATGAATCCTCCATTCTTATTTTTAAAATCAGACAATGGACTTTGCTTATTTACAAATATAGGAAACTCCTGAGGTTACAGAATTACCCTGTATAAAAGAGAACTATTTCTTCTTTTTTTTTGAGACTTATTTATTTATTTATTTATTTATTTATTTATTTTTACATTTTTTGTTGTTATTCAAGTATAGTTATCTCCATTTTCCTCCTACCACTTCCCCCACCCCAGCCATCTCCACTTCCCACCCTTGATCCTACTGCCCTTTGATTTTGTCCATGTGTCCTTTACAGAAGTTTCTGAGAACTCTTTCTTTAATTTCGATTAAACTTCCTAAAGTGTTCACTGAAGAAAACTGAGTCTTTATTTGAATAAGGCAGGTAGTCTTTTCAAAGAAACAATACATTAATTTAACTCCAACCCAAATCTAAAAATTACAAAGACTGTACTATTACAGATAGGATTCTTTTTTCTTTTTTTGCTTTTTGTTTTATTTCCCCTACACTCTGGTGTTGCCAGATTCCCCAAAGAGGAAGTTGAAATCAAGAAATGAAGAGGCACTAAGCTTGGTGGGGAAGTGCAGTGGTCTCAGGAATGTCTAGTCCCTAAGCCTGCATAGGGACACCACTTGGTCAGTAATAAAATCTCTAAATCTAAAGCCTTGAGGATGACCATTCTCCATGCATTTTTTTATCCCAGAGGCTGATAAAATATCTAAGGGGGAAATATTGTTGTAAACTATTACTTTGTGAACTCTAGAAAATAATTAGTCATCACATACTTATTCAATCATACACAATAAAAACACACATAGCTTCAGCACAAGTCATTCTCATTACAAGTTTCTGAAGGTTACCTGAAGTTTCCAAGTAGCACACTTTTCATAACAGTAATTTACTAAATGAGAAGGTGGTGCATTAAAATTATTCATTGAAAAAAATAATTTAAGTTCTCTCATACTTAGCAAAGACAGCAGAATGCTATAATAGAGAAAACCATCACCTTTGAAGAGGGAATTGCAAAAAAAGGATGGGTGGGGAGGAATTTTCCTATGTCTAGGTTTGGCAAACCATGTGTAGGCTTTGACAAAGCTTGGAAAGGTCTAAATTCTAGAAACAGCTCTCACAGAAGAAATGCAACATGGTGATTTGAAGCCTGCACAAAAAAATCCCAAAGTAAATTTAATATTTCACCCCCAAATTGGGCAAGGAGTTACCATTTGAGTTTGAAGACTCTCCAGACATCACTAGATTAACCCAAAATTGTATGCTGTAACACAGTTCTGAACGTACTTTAAGTATCTCCCCATAGCTGCCTTGGTAAGACCAAGAATAACGTAGTGAACAGGACAACAAAATATTATTTGTGTGATCTTCACATTTGTATATAAAATGTTAAAATATAAAAATATGGCTCTTCATAACAATGACCTCACTGCTTATCCTGAATTCAAATAAGTAGATGTGTGATACCATATAAGTATCTAATAAATAAGATTATTTCATAAAATCTACACTAAAAAGGAAACCACATCTAATAGAAAGCCAAATGAGTCAAAGCTTTGTATCCTGGTCAAACACATTTTTTATAGATTTATAGAACATGAATACAAATGTATTACTTTTAATTATCAATAGTAACACCCAGATACTTCAAATTAATATTTAGAAAATTCTCATGAAACACTATAGGATCTACTGTCTAGAAAATCTTGCATTAGTCATCCTAAACACATTGAGAGGGAGAAGGGAAGAAGAAGGATTTCATTAAAACTTTTTAACAATGAAAATGTTCTCAATTGGAGAATCTAATTAATCAAAGCACTCTAATTCTGAAATAACTCTAATAACAAGGAAAAATAATACATGGGGTAAAAACTTAGTTGTAGCTTTCACTGCAGAGATCTCGTCTAGTTCTCCTTTATCATATTACTAGTTTCTACACCTGTTTTTACTACATGGTAGCTACTTAATTAATGCTTGTTATGAATGTTAATAAAAACATTACCATTATATCCAGGGCTCAATAAATATTTGTTGAAGTAATGGGTGAATGGAAATTAAGATTTTTACCTTGTGTAACGTGTATATTTTGTTTAATTCTTATTAACACTATTAGAGGTATTCCCATGTTTTGTTTTATAATTACTGAAAAGAAACCCTCAAGTGGCTCAAGTCTGTTATTCTCTGGTTATTCCTACTACTGCTATTTCATGTATTTGTTATTACTTTGTAATCAAGTAGACTGCCTTAATAATCTGTGAATTCTCCATGTTTAGGCATAGCATAAATGCCTAGTATCACACACACACACACACACACACACAAATTAACATGTGCTGTTCTTGTTGAATGGATAAGTGATAATAATTATTTGGCAAATATGGAAATTAAACCTTCCCCTGCAGCAATAAAACCATTAAATAAAATAAAACATTAGAACCATGCTTGGTATAGTAAGCACTTAATAAATCTCAGCAATATTATTACTGTAAAATGATCTCATAAATAAATATTCATAAAGTTTTGAGAGAAACTCATGCAGAAACGATTACATTTCTGAATTAGATAGGAAATCACAAAAGTGTTATCATAATATGAGCCATTAAGTGTAAGCATGACTTTGCATGTAGCTGGATATAAACATCACATTTTTAAAAATACATTTGCATTTTTATTGTTAAAAAGTACATTTGCAAGTGACACATAGTAGGCACCCATCTGTACAATTAATTACTCAAGATATTGAAAGTAATAAATCAGAGATAAGATGAAACTAACTTGGAGCCATTTCACTCTGGATGGTAAACATGCCTTCTAATATAGTAAGAATGATATATTAATTAAAATACATCAACTATGAGATAGAGAAAGAATCTAGTTAATAGCTTACTTTCAAGATCAATCTTCATTTTCATTGTTACTTGAGTCTTTGCTTAACTGTAGTAGCCCTTTAAAAATCTTATCAAAGTACCAATCAAATGTAGTATCGTTAATTTTCTCCAACAAGCAAGCTATCAAATCTGATGAGATAACACAATAAATTTCTCTGATAGCAAAACGGGAATATGTACTATGTGGGATGTAAAAACAAAGCATGTGCTTATTATATCTGGAAACAGATTGGAAAGGACTCTCACCCCACCTCCAATTAGTGAGATATGATAAAGGTTTCTAAAATGTGTGGATAAGTAAAATATGATAATTCACTTGTTTTTCTGAAATTGTGATTATAACAGAAAATCATCAACAGAGTAATTTTATCATATGGAATGGGGTTTAATCCTTAGTTATCAAAAATGAGAGTAACAGTACTAATACAACAACAAATAAACAACAAAGAAAACCACTTCTGGCCTATTCACTGGAAAACTTGCAAATGGGAAACTTTATCCAGAATTTAATTATTAAGAACTCAGAAAAACTCTTCTGTAAAAACCATATTCTCATTCCAAGGAGAGATTTTTCAAAGACCTGTGAAGTTCTAGGTTTGGGAAAGGCACTTTCTGAGATTCTAATAGTCACTTGAAAATTCTGTACTCACGAAAAATAATATTTCAGGTTTCTTTTTTTAAATTTTATTTATTTATCTTTAGAGGGGAAGAGAAGGAGAGAGGGAGAGAAACATCAATGTATGGTTGCCTCTAGTGCTTCCCCTGCTGGGAAATAGCCTGCAGGGAACTGGCCTGCAACCCAGGCATGTGCCCTGACTGGGAATTGAACCGCAATCCTCTGGTTCACAGGCCTGCGCTCAATCCACGGAGCTACACCAGCCAGGGCATATTTCAGGTTTCTTTAAATGAAAAAAAAAAACCTATGATGTTAAGGTAAAAAAGAAAAATTAAATGATAGTGGCCATGCTTTAATTATTTAACTTGGCATCTGTTCAAATGACCTGGGCAAATGTTCCTTTGAAAAATGTCACAGAATTTTTATTAATGATGAATATTTAAGGCCTCAAACCACACTCATCTTAAAGATGACTACTTTTAGCAATGCAGGTTCTGTCAAAACTGGGTTTGGAATGACTTGACCCTCATAACAATCGAACTAGATCTGCATGCAGATGTGGTCTAAATCACTTCCTTTCAGGTGTCCAAATTCTTCTGTGAGATATGAACTAAACTTGCACCAAATTTTTAAAAATCTGCTAACATTTATTTCTTCATCAAACTTATACTTGCTATTCAGTTTCTTATTGCAATGCAGGATTTTGTGGACTTAACATTTGCAAACCTAGTTTCACAGACTATGAAATTTTTAGGATTTACTTACTTCTCAATAATGCCTGATTTCAAATGTCCAAATACCAGGGAAATATATAAGTTAACACAAAATATCGTGAGTTGAAAACCAACATAGTTTTGTCTTCATTGAATAAATAAACTTTAACAATGACAATATAAATAATAATGTAATTTTCAAAACCTTTTTTATTTTACTTATAGATTAGCATGTACTATATCAGACATTTTTTAGTGCCTTTCAAGAATTTTCTCATCTGCAGTTTCTATATGAAACTCGATGCAGGATAAAGCTGGTAGGCCATAAAACCATAAAGCTGGTATGAAACCAAAATTAAATGCAATGACTTTTTAATATATATTTAAGATTTTATTTATTTATTTTTAGAAAGAGGGGAAAGGAGGGAGAAAGAGAGGGAAGAAAGTGTCTCTTACGTGGCCCCCACTGGGGACCTGGCTCCCAACCCAGGCATGTGCCCTGAGTGGGAATCAGACCAGTGACCCTTTGGTTCAAAGCCCATGCTCAATCCACTGAGCTACACCAGCCAGGGCTGAATATAATGATTTTTGAAATAAAATTTTCAAATTCATCATAGGAGTGCAAATGCTGAAAGTTCTGGAATACAAAAGACTTTGGTTCAAATCCCTGTGTTATTGCTTGTAAGCAATGAACCTTCAACTTACTTGAACAGATCATGCCACAACTTTTTTTAATCTATGAAATGAGAATACTAATAGTAAGATTTAATGATAATCTGTCCCATAGGGTCCAATTAGCATTAGATGAAATAATACATGCAATGCTCTTAGAAGACTGTGACATACATAACGTAATGTTTTATTACTATTGCAATTGTCACTATTTTATCATTTTTCTAATGATTGGTTTATTTCTTTTTGGCAGCTATTTTTAATTATAGTTATTATATCTTATATGCTATAGGGACATAACAACTTGGTATTTACCATAGGTTAGTATACTTTCAGAAGGTAAGATTTCCAGTATGTCAGAAATTAAGAGATTCCTGCCTTAATGATACACAATTGAGAAATATTTAACTAGAAATAAATTTGTGACTACAAAAATACATATTAAGTCTAAATAAAATAATATTGAAATATAAAATATTAAAATAGCAAAAATAAAGCAAGTATATGTACTCAAAAATTGGGTTGATTTGACAAAGACTGTATAAAAGAGGAAGTGAAGGAGAAAAGAAGAAAAGGACAATACAAAGCTATTATGTGCCTACATGTGTTGGTTTCTTCTCACTTCTCCTGAATTCCATAAATTACCCATATCCAGGTCTTGCCAATTCATTTTCAAACTTCATCATTTCTCCACATCTCTACCATCACTTAGTCCAAACTACCATCATCTATTTTTATTATAATACTTATCTTTCATTTACTGCCACCCTCTAAGTTTTTCTCCATGTGCATAAAAAGCCTATCCAGACTGAATGTGATCTTGTCACCATCTGATTTTTATCACTCATAAACTTTCAATGGATTCATATTATCTTAGGATAAAGACAATTACATTGCCCAAAGTCGGCTTACCTGAGATACCGTTCACCTGTGTTCTTTCTCTTTAGTCAGTCCCCTATATTGGCAATTGGTCCCCTGACACAGGGATTATTTCACATAATTCTTTCCTTATCAAAAATGATCTTCTTAAACTTCACTTGGTTAACTCTGACTCATTCTTCTGATTTCAACTGAATCATCAGTCCCTTGTTATAAAGAAGTCTTCTTGACATAGCAAGACCTACAAATTAGACTCTGAATTGAGTGCCTCCACTTCAAATGGTCATAATAGTTACCACTTTATATATATTTGTGTTTATTTGATTATTGTCTGTCTGTCCTCTAGATTGGATTAACAGCTAATTTGTATTCTCTTGGTACTGTACATTGTTTTAATGTGCTTTATGCACACTAATTAAAATTCTTGTAGCAACCTAAACATGAATTCTATTGTAAATAATACTTTACAAACAAAAAGATCTAAAGTATAAAAATTAAGTGCATTTTGCAAGGTCATAAGGTAGTAGACACAGGATTCAACCCAGCATTGCATTCAGAGTACTTTCTCTGACTTGGTTCATTTGCTGCCTCTCAGGAGCTGGGCAGTGATTGGCATTACCAACATTGTATCCTCCAGAATGATCACAGTGATTCAATACAAATGGATGAACATGAGGTAAAAGATATTTTGGCATCATCTATCAAAATGTAAAATTGACTTATATTTGAACCAGCGGTTCTGTTTCTAGGGTTGTCTAGGACTCTAATGTTTTGTGTCCTCGAAATATAGGTAGAAGAGCACATGTTGCTTTACAATGTGGACTAGCAATAAGTTCAGATGATGACAAAGTCAATCAGTAGAAGACTGAATAAATACGTCATAATACTCCAGGCAGGGGTATCAAGCTCATTTTCACTGGGGTCCATATCAGCCTCGTGGTTGTCTTCAAAGGGCCAAATGTAATTTTAGGATGTACACCATCCTTAACCAGGGGCAAGGAGCTCTACATTAGGCCCTTACAAAAAGTAGAACTATTTTGCTGATATGAGTAAGGAGCAAATAAAAAGTAAGGAGCAAAGCAGTGCAAAAAAGCTTATTTTTATTGTATAAAAACTGGTTTTTATTACATATACATGCACTATATACATACGTGCCCCATAGGGTCCAATTAGAATTAGATGAAAGAATACATAGAATGCTCTTAGAAGACTGCGACACACATAACTTAATATTTTACTACTATTGTAATTGTTATTATTTTATTATTATTTGTTTTCTAATGGTTGATTTATTTCTCTATATCTCTGTGCATGTGTATAGTCATAATGTGTAGAATAATACATGAATTTGGTATAGTGACTGCCCTCGGGAAGAGAGATGAAGACACTGCATGTCAGCATTAGAGCAACTTACTTCTCAGAGCTCAACGTTTTCTTCTTCCAATCACATATATTGGTGTTTTACATTTTTTAACGGGGGGATAAGGGAGAAAAGAAGGGGAAGGGTCTAATCAAGGAACAGGTAATAATGACCATGGGCATGGACAACAAGGTGGGGGTTGACTGTGGGACTGGATGGGGAGGACAGGACAGGGGAGGGCAAGGGGAGAAAATTTGAACAACTAGTAAAACAATAAAATGATAATTAAAAACCCCCCAAAATAAACTCATAAGTTGGGGACTGTAATAGCTCAGTGAGGATATTCTAAGCAAATTGTAAGGCAAGTAAAAAATCTCATTTTAAAAAGAGAGGGGAGAGGGAAGGGAATTTAAGGGGAAAAATGGGGAGGGATTTTGAGGAACAAGTATGAAAGACACAGGGATGAGGACTGGGGGGGAAATGGGAGGGAGGTGGGGAGACGGGGCAGGGGTGGGCTGGGATGGGAGAAATAGACAAAAAATGTACTTGAAAAATAATTAAATAAAAATTAAAAACTAAAAAAAAAGATATGTATCATTTTTCCTCAAGGGCTGTCTAACTACAAGTGAAGCAAAATAGTTTCAAACTCTCAGGCTGTCTGCATGTCCGACGGGAAAGGGAGAAGGTCTCTTCAATACGCACTTAAGAAAACAACTGGGGCAGCCACTCTCATGTACTGGGCCGCTCAGAACTTCTCTTTGGTAAGAGGGTTGTTCCTCTAGCGAAGCACATGCAGGCCCTTTGGGGATGTGACCATCAGAACCCCACTCCCACCACCTGAGTGAGCCTCCAGGCAAAGTCAGGAAGAGGAAGGTTAGAGCTGAATTTTCCTGCAGAATAAATTTTTAAAAAATCCTAAGTTTTCTTGGGTAGCTTTACAGGGAGGGGCTCTGAAACTGGAGGATTATCCAAAGGGAAGGGGAGCCAGAGAAACAAACTAAAAAATTGTGCAATGAGTATTTCCAGGAACAATGATACTCAGCATTTAATCTTTAGCCATTTCATCTTCTATCCTGCGCCCTAAATCTTTAATAAAAGGTGAACACACAAGCTGACCGATATTGAAGGTGCTCTGGAATATTAAAAACACGGTAAAGTGGTGGTCGGGATGGGAGGGCAGATATCAATCGCAGGACTGAGAAAGATCATAAAAACATCAGGCCGCAGGTCGAGAAACACAGGCTGCAGTGTAGACTCTTTTAACAAAACTATAACCTCCCTTTTCCCCACACAACTTAAATTCTTTAAGTATATTGGAAGGATTTACTATTTCCACAATGCAGAAAGAGGACTTTGAAACACTAAAAACTATTTAAAAACACAAAATGCTTATGAGGCTAAGGCTTGGGGCTTAGACTCAAGGAGCCTGCATGTATGTTCATCAGGGGGAAAGTGCTGCCTAAATGAAAGGTTGTTTACTTCAAATTCTATCTTAAATCCTGAATCAAGATGCCAAAATTGTAGCTTCTAAAATATTAAGTTACCATAAATTCATCAAATCATGTGCACTGAGGTCAGTAAAGGAACTAAACTAGAAATGAAGGAATTTCAAATAGCTCTCTAAAATTGTGAAATATAAATTATAGGCAGACTATAAATGTTTGACTATAACACTATAGTCAAACATTTTCTCGGTATTTACTCACTTGGCAGTCAGCCCTCCAGGTGAAGCACCTGCTGACTTGAACACCATTCTCAAGCACAGGCCAGGGCTACGCATCTATTGAACTTTCCACTTTAATTGAAGTAATTTTTGTTATCAGAGTTTTTAGTTCATCCGAAGTTTTCACTTGCTGAA
Organism: Artibeus jamaicensis; assembly: GCF_021234435.1. Taxonomy (NCBI): domain Eukaryota; kingdom Metazoa; phylum Chordata; class Mammalia; order Chiroptera; family Phyllostomidae; genus Artibeus; species Artibeus jamaicensis. Next base: position 28,855,376 of record NW_026521486.1, read on the forward strand.
TCTTGGACTTTAACAGTGGAGTGCTGTAAATGGGTAAATTTGGATAGAATTACATAAAGATAAACTATTAAATTTATAACATCTTCAATTGTTCACAATGAGAATGTTCCAGTGCAGGTCACTCTAGAACATTCTGAACATTATACATGAGAATATTAATGTAAAAAATTACACACACAATGACAGCAAAAATAAAATTATAATTATTAGACCATATTAGATACTACTATTCTCATTTTTAGCTGGAGACTTAATTACCTATATACGTTTCTAAGAAATATTTTCCTGGTCGGATATCAAGCTGAATACTACATGGATATATTTTCTGTGCAGTATAGGTTCTTCATGAGAAATTAACATACTATGAATCATCAATATGCTCAAATTATAACCTATTTATGAAACTCAAATTTTAAACAAGAATTTGGGGTTTAGACTCAAAATAATAGCCATTAGATTTTAATAGTGTTTTCTAATTGTGAAGCTCTGAAAATATACCATCAAGCATTCTGTGAATTCTCTCTATTTTGAAAAACATTGAATTGATATAGTGCTAATTGTAAGAACAAAATTGTTATAAACAGAGACATTCTTAAAAAAAAGAACACCATTACATTTCAGTCATGACATGGTCCAATTCTCTTTTCTTAATATAATCTCATTTTTTCTTTCCATTGAGATATAATTGACATACAGCATTGGTAAAGTTTAGGGTATGCAATGTGTTCATTTGATACATTTATATTTTGTAATATGATTATTAACATAGTGTTACCTAACACCTTCATCATGTCACATAATTATAATTTCTTTTTTTGGTGGTAATGACATTTAAGAGCTAGTCTCTTAGCAACTTTGAAGTAAATACTACAGCATTGTTGACTATGATCACTATGCTGAACATTAGATCTCTAAATCTTAATCATCTCCTAACTGCAAGTTTTTATCCTTTGACTAACCATTGCCTCCATTCCTCAGCCCCTGGTAATCCTCATTCTGCTTGCTGTTTCTAGGGGTTTGGCTTTTTAAGATTCCATATATAAGCGGTGTCATGTTAGGCAAGGTGGTTTCTAGGATTTCATATGACTAACATCATCTTAAGAAGCAAGTTGTTCTCTGACCAATGATCTCAGGGTGAACCTGTTTGGCCTGAAAGCAATGTTTTCATGGAGATAAGTAGGCCCATTATTGCTTTGGAACATACAGCTATTAGCAAGCATGTGCCACTTGGCTACAAGCCACCTGTGCTCCTGGAGGATACGTATTTCAAGCCTCCATCCCACTTCCCCACTTCAGCCATATCGTCTACTCATGCAGTATCTCCCATTCCTTTTTAGAATAACATTTCCTTGTCTACCTGGTTGAAGTTCTTAAGGATCATATTAAATACCTCATTCCCCCATTACCTAGCCACAGTGCTCCAGTCGACTCAGTAATTCCAAAATATTCTGATTTAATTCATATTTTTTCTTCTCCACTATGAATGTCCTAAGACCTCTGACACACAAAAAAAGAAAAGTCACATTTCTCCTGGGCTTCTGAAGTAGCTCTACAACTGGGAAACTTTGTCCCTTTATTACTCTATGCACCTCACAGATGCAAAAGGAATTCTATAAAACACCCACTAAAAATTCTCCAATCTCTTTCTGTAGCACTTAATATAAGTTCCAAATTCTGGATTATGAATCCTTAGTTGATGTGGCATATTTGGACACTCTTGGACTTGGACCCTGTCTCCTTCTCATTCTGCTCCGCCAAATTGGCCTCTTCTTTTTCTTCTTTAAGTCTTTGGACGAGTAGCATCTTTTGCTTAGAAGACTCTTCCCTCTGAGTTCAAAAGGTTGGCTCCTTCTTGTCAATCAGAACCCAGCTACAGTGTTACTGTCCTCTGAGAAGCTTTCTCTGGCTAATTTAATGTATCCTTGAGGCCAAAATTTGTAAGAATAGCATGTGTTACCATAGGATACATATTTAATTATTTATCTAATAGTTTATTGTATTATCTTTAAGAGTACAATGTGAGGTCCATTTTGTCTGACTTGGTCTTCACTGCATCTTCAATATCTAGAACACTATCTAACTAATACTTTGTTGTATAAATGATCGAATGAATGAATGAGTAAATAAAAAGGTGAATAGTCTGTAAGAAAGTTTTCATAATCTCACTGGTAGAATATTTTTCCTTTTGCTTTCATATGGCTTCAAAGCATCAGTATGTTTGCTTAATGGAATTTGTATATGTCTTTCTCTGCTGTTATAGCCCAAACAATCTGATATCAGTGCTTTTTTGTCCATCTCTGTATTTTCTAAGTGTTTTAGACATAATGGCCATTCATAAGTGTTTGTCTAATTGAATTACGTGTTCTTTAACAACATCTCAAGAGTCTCTCATGAGCATTCCTAAAGGAAAAGTTTTCTCTCAGAACCTCTCATGAGTACTTATCCTAAAATTAATTGCTACTTCTCTATTCCCATTGTGATCGGCATATGCTAAGTGTTTTTAACAATAAGATTTCTATTGTAGACCTCTCTCCTCATGTTTATTTCCACAGCCAGACTGCGAGGATGTTAGCATGGTTTCTTACATGTAACAGGACTTAAAAATATCATTAATAATAAATGGGAGTGACATTTATTTATTTGTCAGTTCTCCTCAGAATGTGGGCCATCAGCAGAGGAAAACAGTACACCCATGCAGATTTAGCAGCATTCCCTGGTTGTCGTGTTACCAGAGGATAATGGTGCGTTGTTCTGGACAGGGCTTGACTGTCAGGTCTACTGCTCAGTCAGTCTTAAAGAACTCAGTCTGGGAAAATAAAGCAGAAGAGAAATATAGCAAAGCCATGAAATCCCGTGACAATCAAAGGAGAGCTCATAGTTTACTTCTGTGGGTGGGGAAAGGCCATGATACAACTCCTAGTTAGTTTTCACTTTTCTGTTCTGGCTAAAACAATAACAACAAAGACAACCTTTTCAGGAAAAAGTAGGTACTTCAGGTGTATAGAAATCATAATTTCATTAATTTCTAATATTATTGTGCCTTCCTCTGACAACATTTGAACATATAAAAGAAAAACATACAACACACACACACAGAAATGTTCAGCACAAAAAGAACTTATTAAGCACATAATGGTTAAGTTTGCAAAGAAACACATTTTGGAAAACACTACTTATCATATATTTGGGGAAGCAGGAAGTGTGCCTTTGAGATGTAGAGTTACACTTGAGGAAACCCAACATTCTCTGATGACCCTACCTCAACACGGCTGTAATATATTTTAATAGGAGACTTTTGCCAGTGTTGTCTCTGGGAATGCAGCAGTAAAGGGGAAAAGGTGTGCCATAGCTTCCAGGAATTTTTCATAATAGTGGGAAGTTTCATGGTTTAGCATATACCAAATAAGGAAGACATTTTTATTCAATCACTTTCTTCAGTCAAATTTCAGATCTCTTCCTATACAAGCTGGAACAGCCAAAATTGCATAAACTTGGCACTGAAACTAGAATACCAGAGGGAACAAAAGCTACCCTTATTCTGCAGATCCTCAGTGTGAGGATTCTGTAGCCATTCAGTTTCTTCTCACCTCCCAAAGCAATCAAAAAAGAAAAATAATGTAGTAGCTCCTAGCTAAGATCTAGAGTCTCCAAGCAGTGCATGCAAGAACAATAAAATCTAAAGATAGGCAATCTTCCAGAATTCCTACAATGCTCCTTGATTTGGGGGTTGGGGCTGGGGGAGGGTATCATTCAAATTCTCCTACCATTATGCCATCCCTTAGACTCATGTGGTCTACAGTGACAACATTTGGCAAGATGTCCTAAAATATTTTTAACACAAATGACACTTGTTGAGATGAAACACTTTCTTATAGTCTTTATATGTTGGTCTATCCATATGACTTTAAAGTTTCCTTGGACATAATCATGGTTATTTTAATCTTAAATCTTTTTATCTTTATAGCTACGACACAACCTTAGTGGTGGTGTGCATTTTGCCATGAAGGCACAGTTAATTCCCCAGTCCAGTCATTCCAGACACCATTAGTCAGTTCATATGAAGGTTTTGTTTTAGGATTCAGGAATCGAATGATCTTTATTCTTTCTCAGATTATGTTACTTTCTGAATGAAGTATTCACATACCTATATGACAATCTATTGAATATATATCTGAAGAAGAAAAAGAAAGTCAGATCTAACAACTGGGTTCTCTGAAACAGTGCTTCAGCCAGACAATTGGAATAGTTGTCCAACCTTGGTGTTAAAGAATTTGACACAAAAAATTTCTAGACTCTGTTTTACTCAAGATCCTCAAATTCCATAGCCTGCTCTAAGCATCACTTCCCACAGTGGTACATTAGTGCCTGGAAAGGATACACAATATTTTGCAAAATATGCCATCTTGGGATAAGGATCAGCTAAATATTTTCCCCGTCTGATGCTGAAAAATGCAGGTTCCAGTTTTGGTAGGGCTTCTGAGATGATGTTCATTTAGGGGTATATTTCAGAGATAAACACTGCACTGCATTCTTCCCAGTACATATATTATCTGTCTTTGCAAAAATTTGGGGGAAATGATAACGTGCAATTTTTCAATGAAATAAAAGCTCACTAAACTAACCAGCGTCACAACTTTTCCTTCATCGGTAAGAACACTATTTATCTTTTGTCCTTGCTTGGTATGCCTGGCCTACAAATAGTCTAGACTCTATCTTCCTTCCAGAAATAATTTAGGAATGCATTTACATGACTGGAGTATGAACTTCTACTGACATTGTGGTTAATATAAAAACACACCTATGATCGTATTTATTTGTTTATTTACTTTTCATTCATTTATTTCATTAATTCATCTGTGGTCTTTGCAGGTCTGTTTACTCGAATGCGTGTGTGGTGGGGCGGGGGGTGGAGAGAAGGAGGTCGTTCTTGCATCGCCTTGGGTCAGATTTCCCCGTTTAAATCTGTACTCTAAGCCAAGTTGGAAAAAAATTGAAAAGGCTCAGGCAAATTATTAATCACTATTGTTTGTCCTGCGATAATTATTATTGAGAAAATAGCAGTGTAGAGGGCATGAAAATAATTCCAACTGAGCTAAATAGCTTGTACTCCAAACATACCCATTCAAGAGGTCAAAGCTTCTCTCTGTCAGAAAAAGAGACTGTGTACTAGTTTCCTTCAAAAATATTTAAGAGTCCTTAAACCTTTAATGTGAATTAGTCGTTCAGGCTATCTGTAAACAGTAGTTCATGTTTTTCCTCCTGTAGCAAGATTATACTATTGATTACTGTTCTGCATTGCTAGATGTGGGATGAGAGATTGGCAAGGCAATGCATCTAGAAGTTTATATTCTTAGACAAGAAAAACAGGCACTTGTCAAACTTTAACAACTTCTAGGTAAGGCTGTTTATTTTTTGCTATAATAGAATATCTCACTATGACGGCACTTTTAAAATCATCTCAGTGGATAAAATCTACCAGCTCTGAGTCAATGGGCAAATAATGATGCAATGAATGCTATGGGCGGTATAGAATTATACCATCTATAATTAATCACTATGTTAAATTTTCCGTGGAAAAGAGACAGAATATCACTAGGATCTTTAGTTTGAACTTTCTTGGAATATTATAAACTGGAAGTCTTAGTGATCTAACTGCTTATGAGGCACTAGAAACTAGAGAATGTGAAAAGCTGCAGATGGAAACTTTACATACTGCATATTTCATCAGTTGGTTCTTTCTCCATGTTGCAAATATCAATTATTAACTACTACCAATGTTATTTAAGTAGTCACTTTTAATCATAATATTTTACATGTATATTTATACCATCATAATGAAAGCTCCCAATGTGTTTTACAGACTACACAGCTTTATTAATAAAATGTGACTATCTCCACTAAAAGCATATTTTTATTCAAGATAATTGTAAACTGCAATAGTCATAGATTATGCTAATAGACAAGAAAAAGAACATGAATAAATACAAGCCATAGATAATCCTCCAAACCTAATTTTTACAGCTATTTTAAATTTTCTTCTTGTACCAAAACCTTTATAAGAGTTGCTAACAAGTAATAAAATTGACTGATTGGCACTTCATTCTGCCTTCCTTCTGTTGCTTACAAGCTAGTGGAAATGCTAACAAGCATGGGAATAGCCAGTGGGCAGGGAGTAGAGGAAAAAGGGAAGAGACAGAGGAACAGGGGTAATTCACCATCTAGATAATCAGCTCATGAATAACACAGAGTTGACTGAAAAGATAACACTTAAGTAAGTACTGTAATAAACTCAGTAATCAGTATTCTCAGTGGCTTAGTGGCAGGGAAGAGAACTACGTTTTTTTAAAACTACGGGGAAGTCCATGATTTTTACAGAATTTATAGGGCAAAGAAACTATCAGGCTTCCATCCAAAAAGAAATCTGTGGTAGTTGAACTAGAGGGTTTAGATCATCTCAAAAATGTCTTTGCTTATGTTACATAAAGAAAGGCTCCAAGTTTACAAGACCTTAAGGGACACGAGTATATCATTGTGATGTTATCATTGCTGGCAAAATTCACCAAGCACAAAATTCAAGACCCACAATATGTCACAATGTGGATTGTTCTGATCTTCCCCCAATTATTTTTTTTGTCTTAACTGCCGGAAGTTACAATTATTTCCTCAGAGACACAGGGAAACCTTGTGAGAAGACAGGTGGTCGAGTTTGGTGACAGCACCACGGCCTGATAAAGGAGCACTTCTACCTATTGTCACCTTGCTTGGGTACACAGTTTGTCACAGTCATTTTCAACATCACTCCTAATCAAGGATTGTGCAGTTAGTTCTCTTTGTCACTCTATTGCGAAGTCCTCTAATACACCCAGGTAAGGAAGAGTTGGTTGCTCAATGGCAGGAAATAGAAGCACTAGCTGCGTCTCCCTCCCGGTATCTTTCAATCTGCTTTCTATAATCATGTTAGACATATATCTCCTAGCAATCCCTCCGATAATGATCAAATAAATGCTTCTCTTTTCACAAATTCTACCTTCCTGGGCTACTAAATATCTATTATACTTCTCCAATGTTTTCAAAGAAATTAAGTCTCTGTGTTTGTTTCCTTCTTCCCAGGAGTCAATCGCATGCTTCCCACCTGCAGGCAATTTCACTTCCCAGGACTCACTTCTGCTTTGCTAAGCAGTATTTTGACTTCTAGATCTAGAGTCTCAACAGTGGCAAAGCAAACCTTCACTCTCTTGTTTCAGGATGTGGAACATTGGCAAATAAGTCTGTGACCTCACCTCTAGATGTATGCTTAGTATCGCATATTTGTACTGGGAAAACGCCTGCATTTGTCACTCCTAATTGGGTCCCAGGCAGGAAAAAAGCCATCCGCAGCACGCCCTCTGTGAGCTGTCATAAATAGAAACATGAAGCTGTGCCAAATTCTCCAAGGCCTGACAGCCGATGATGAGGATGTTTTAATTTAGTGGACACAGAGAACTTCTTCTAACATCAGAATGGCTGAACACCATACCTTCTGTTTTTGTGCACACATCCAGATTTTGACTGAACGAAAAATAGCTTTAAGTAGCATTTTAAAGCCAGCAGAGGGATTGATTTTAGTGGAATTTAGAAGTATGTTGATAGTATAAAATGAAATCATAACTGAAATAAATAAAATCAATCTTAGACATTTTCTTCCTCAAATATTCATAGCATTAAGGGAACACACACACACACACACACACACACACACAGAATACTATTTTAGAAATATTTGGGATTTTTTTCCTTTTCTGCTATGGCCTTCCACAGCAAAAGGCTCAGCCTTCCACACAAGACTCAGTTACTTGTGTCTCTACAAATACAGTGTGATAAGAAAACATGATTAGGGGTGGTTATGTGTAACTTCTTTTTTTAACATTTATTTTTCAATTCGTTTACACTCATCATTATTTTGCATTAGTTTCAGGTGCACAGCATAGTGGTTAGATAATCATATACTTTACAAAGTGTTCCCCCCAATATTTCCAGTACCCATAAGTCACCATGCATAGTTGTTACAATATAGACTACGTTCCCTATGCTGTGCTTTACATTCCCATCATTAATTTGTAACTATCAATTTGAACTTGAAGTCCCCCCACTATTTTCCACAGTGGTTGCACCAATCTGCATTCCCACCAACAGTGCCCTGAAGGTTCTCTTTTCTCCATATCTTCACCAACACTTGATATTTGTTGATTTATTAATGGTAGCCATTCTGACAGATCCGAGGGGATATCTCATTGTGGTTTTAATTTGCTTTTCTCTGATGATTAGTGACACTGAACTTCTTTTCATATATCTATTGGCCACCTACAAGTCCTCTTTGGAAAAGTGTCTATTTACATCCTCTGCCCATTTATTTGATTGTTTATTTGGTGTTGTGTAGTATGAGTTCTTTATAAATTTTGTATATTAATACTTCATTAGATTTATCATTGCTGAATATCTTCTCTCATTCAGTAGGTTGTCTTTCAGTTTTGTTGCTTACCTTTGATGTGCAAAAACTTTTTTAGTTTGATGTAGTCATTTTTTTTTCTTGCTGGAGGAGATATTTCACAAAAAATATTGCTAAGAGAAATGTCAGAGATTTTACTGCCTATGCTTTCTTCTAGGAGTTTTATGGTTTTGAGTCCTACATCTAAGCCTTTAATCCATTTTGAGTTTATTCTTGTACATGATGTAAGAAGGTGGTCTGGATTCATATTTTTGCATGTACCTGTCCAATTTTCCCAACAGCATTTATTGAACAAACTGTCTTCACACCACTGTGTGTTCTTGCATCTGCTGACATATGTTAATTGACCATATATTGCCTCACTCATATTTCTTTTGCCTCTTTCTTTCTGGAACATTTCCTCAGGCTTTCCTTAATGTTTGTGACCTTGACAGTATTAAAGATCATAACTTGTTATTTTGTAGAATTTCCTCAATGCAGATTAATGTTTTTTCACAATGTCTTTTAAAAATTTATTTTATTTATTAATTTTAGAGATAGGCAGGAAGAGAGAAAGAGAGAGAGATAGAGAGAGAGAGAGATACAGAGAGAGAGACAGAGAAACATTAATTTGTTGTTCTACAAAAATACACATTCATTGGTTGATTCCTGTTTGTGCCCTGATCAGGGATCAAACCCCCAACTGTACAATATTAGAATGATGCTCCAGCCAACTGAGCTGCCTGGACAGAACAAAATAATTCTATTTATTTATTTATTCTTAAATTTATTGGGGTGACATTGGTTAATAAAATTATGTAGGTGTAAAGTGTACAGTTTCATAATATATTATTTGTATATTGTACTATGTGTTTGCCACCCCAAGTCAAGCCTCTTTCCATCGCCTTTCTTGCTTCCTCCCATCTCAATGGTTTTTTAATTAATTCTTTCACATTTCCCCCCACTCCCTCATCCCCTCTCATGAATAAGAGTGGTTGGTTATATGTAATTTCTTTTGACACGGCTGGGGAGAAATAGATAAGGGACAGTTATTGAAACACACTTGAGTTTTTGATGTTTTAATTGATATATTTTATTTGAATAAACCTGCTCTATAAAATTACAAATGTAGAAAGTTACACTTATTTTTTGCTTTCCTTTCTACTATGTGCAACTAATGCATTACGATGATATATAGACTCACTCTCTGATTTCACATATTTTGTGGGAAGTACATTTACTCTCAAATAGCTTCTTCAGAATACCATTTGTTGCTTACTGTGACCCAAGATAAACATTTTAATCTTTTGGCATCAAATATTGATGACTGATATAATGTATCAGGTGGACCCAAAAGCCTGTATGTTTTTTTTCCATAAAGAAAGACACATTTTTTCACCAATAACTTTATTGATTTGGATATTTTGAATATGTCTGCTATCTTCCATGTAGTATAATTAATTGATCCCAATTAATGTCTTGATTTGATCACTATCAATTTCAACTGGTCTACTATCTGTAGAGTAATATCCAGAAAGAAATCTGCAGCATGAAATTCACAAACCACTTTTGACACATTTGATCAGTCACCTTCTTTATACACTGCATGAATCTTTTTATTTTTTGCATTTCAGTATTATTTTTAGTTTTTTGAAATAATAAAGTATATGACAAAAATGTATATTTTTATATTTTCAATATAAAATGGCTACATGACATTTCACCAATCTTGATTTTTAAAAAAATGCAGGCTGATATGACATCTGTCACAATACAATTTAACAAAATTGTTTCTAATGAAGTTAAAAACACCTAAGTGCTGCTACAGCCATTTTATGGGGGGAAAAATCAAATGAACTTTTTGACTAACTCAATAGTATTGATAATACACAACTGTTACCAAACTCTTGAAAAATTTTAGTCCCACTTTGAGACTATATTTCCATGATGAGAGGAGAAGGAGTCCTCATGGGAGCTTGAGGGGAGTAGGTAATTTTATCTTTGAAATAGAGAATGAAAAAAATACCATTGTCTTGCCTGCTACAGTTTTCCCCTGGGATGACCCTGGATCCAACGATCAGAAACCACAGATTTATTTCTGTTATGATCTTACAAAGAAAATGTGACCATTAGTTAATGACAAAGTAATTTTCATCATCATTTGAATTTGCATTTATAAATTATCTTTTTCTTGGGATTTTTTGGTCATATATTTACTTATTTCTTAACCAGTCTCTTGATTTTTTTCAGAGTAACTTTTGCCAAATACATGAGTCTCTTTAATTATTAAATGCCATTTGGTCATAAATGCTGAGAAAGTCATTGAGGAAATAAAATAAAAGCAGCATATATATATATATATATACATATATATATAAAATGTTACTATCAATAATGCATTTTCACATAGATTATTTTATTTATTTAACCCTCACAATTACCCAATGTACCAGTGAAGTAGCTAGACTATGCTGCAATAACAAATCTCTAGAAGTGTTTATTTCTTGCTTACTACACATATTTACTGGGGATAATTATATATATTATATATCTTTATGTATACAGCAACAGAAACTTAGTATAACTGAAGCTTCATCTCAGTACGTTAATCTGAAGTCTCCACAGCAATAATAATAATTTAAAAACAGTGTATGGTGCACCGACTTTACAAATTTCCATCCAGAAGTGATGCATCCTTTCCATTTCACAATTCATTGGCCAAAATGATTCACATGGCCACATCTAATCTCAAAGAGGGTGGAGAAATGAAACCCTATGAACTGCCTGGAAAGGGGAATACTTAGAAATATTTCAGAAATTCACTGATAAGTATTAAACCCAAAGAGGTAATTATTTCTCTTCCTATTGCTCAGATGCATGTATTTATTCATGATTATATGGATCTATTGTGTTAAATATATTGGTTTCCAAACTCTCATTCTCATGAAATTAATCAAGAGGCAGGCTAAGAGACACAGAAGAGCATGTGCAACAGAGGTTTTGTTTTTGTTTTTTAGCATTTAAATGATTCAAATTAAATTCAGTACTTCTGTGTGCATTTACCTTTCTGCTCCATATCTGTTGACCTGTCCTCAATTCGGTCTGATGGAGTCCCTTTTTCCTGCCACTGTCCACTACTCACCACTACGAAATAGCCAACACGGCCGCCATTGCTGGGCCAATTACAAACGAGGCACGCCATAGGTTAAAAGTTTCCCATGGCACAAGCTTGATCATAATTGAATGAAGATTTTTATAAAATGTGGGATCTCCTTACTTATTTAATCATAAGTCAATAGTAGCTTATCTATTTTAACTAGGGATCTCACCAATTCTAGATGTCCTCTATCACCTTTATAAATGTGTTAAGTAAATGAGAACACATTAGCTGAAGTTGAAATCTTTGTTTCTCATGTGCATTTACATTTTAGTTTTTCTGTTTAATGTTCAGTATGAGACAGGCCATATTAAAAAAAATAGTGATATACATACAAACATGTCTCTAACTTTTCCCAATTCTTATTTTTGCATACCTTAAAATTGGTTTTAGCAAGTTATTCTCAAGTTTGATATACTAACATATATATACAATTAAGCTCCAAATAATTTATGGGCTCTCACTTTGCTTAGTTTCCAACCACTTGTTAAAAATGGAAACTCATGTTAGCAAAAATCAGCAGGGATGTTTCTCTGATGCAGTTATATATTCTTAAGTTCATACTGAATTATTTTTATATGTTTTTAAATACTTTCTTTAAAAATTCCTGTGTCATGTTAAGTTTAACTCCTAATTACTTCATAGTGTATCATTGATGCTATAATCATGAATAATTCCTGAATTGTATACAAATTTATGCATATTTACTACAGACATGCCATTGTCAATAAAATAAAAGTGTTTTATTCAGGGTTCTTGGTTAAAGCAACAGGGTAAGAAATGAGTCATCTTAAACAATAAAAGAATCATTGCAAGGGAATTTAGACTCAGGAAAATAGCAGAAAGCTGACAAACCAAGGTTAAAAATTGGCAGAAGTCAAAGAAGTTCTCTGGAAGGGGTGCAGCAGGAACACAATAAAGGGCAGGCACCAGAAACCAAATGGTCTGCACACTATCTAGGCTGCTGCTTGGAATCTGGCCTCCCAGTGCTTCCTCTGCCACTAGCACAAGACCCAACATTTCAGGTTCCCTGACTGACCAGCTTAAGTCCTGTGTCCAACTCTTGTCTCTGTCTGTGAGTGGAAGAAGGAAGACTCTACCTTACTTTCTCTAACAGAACTAACAGCTTGTGAAAGTTTGCTGTGGGAAGGTGAACCTAAGTAATTTGTATTCAAATAAGTTTACACAAATTACAAGGTTCCTGCCAAAGAGGTACAGGTATAGCTGTTGCAATAGGAAGGAGTGAGGTGGGACATAGAGCCACTTTTTTTAAAGCATACACTACTTACTCATAAACATGATTGTAAAAGTGTTACCTACTAATATTATTTATTCTGTTTTAAAAAATTGTAAAGAAAATATTTTATGTTCAAGATGTTAGTTATTTTAAAATTTATTTCATATATAAGCATATGCATTTATTTACTTGTTTTTATTTTTTAAGCACCCATGATAGATTTCAGTTGCCACAGTACACTGTCCAAGGCTAGTAGAATCATCCAATTTGTACCATATGACCTAGAAGAAATTTACCAAAAATAAAATAAAAGAATATGTATGCCAAAATATCACCAGCTTTAGGAATTTACAAAAATCTAATAAATAATGTTAATTTCAAACATTTTTTTTCTGAAAACTGGAAAACTCAGCATTCATGCTGCCTGTCACTACCAGAACTAGTAAGTAGAGACAAGGACTGAATATTTATGGGTGTTTTATTCAGACAGTTGGCAATCTGAGAAGACAGTGGGCTATGTACCCTAAAAGACTGTCTTACACCTCATTTCTGACTGACCCTTTTTATAAGGAAAAGAAAGTGTAGGCAAGGGGTTTGGAATTTCAGAAAAAAGTAGGTAAGAGGTTTGGAAAAGGTTAGTCAGATAAAAGCTGCAGACCAGCGATTTTCCTAGCATTCTTTCATCTGTTGACTGGTGATTCTTTATCTGTTGAGCTGGGCTGCCTATCTCTCCCTGCAGCACAGTGGCTGGTTAAATTGCTCGTGAGTCTCCAGGAGTCAGGGTGGGTCCAGTCATCCCAGTTCCTGGAACAATAGCTTTCTACATGCATTAATTACTAAACGTATTAACTACAACATAAAACTAGAAATTTACCAATCCTTGAGTTCCCCCATCAATGTCTGTGGTTTTATATGTTTCTATAATTGTCTAGGGGACTTCTGAATCAAAATCACCTGGGAGATGCCATGCTGGTATAAATGCAGATTCTTGGACCACATCCTAGAACCACTGAACCTTAATTTTGGATGATGGGACTAAAACATGCACATTTTAAAGAAACACCCAATTAAATTAAAAAATTTAAGACCCTATACATTAGATATTGCTCTGAGTAGTTCAAACTGAGGTTAGCTTAAGTTGGATCAAATTTGCTAAATAAGAAAAAACAAAACAGGAAGATCAAGCAGAATTTGAAAAGGAAAAACAACCAGGGAATTACAAGTGCTTCTGAAATCTTCCAGTCTAATGTTTGGTCACTTTTATGTTCCAAAAGCCAAGATACTTGAGCCACTACATCAAAAATGTTTTACATGCTTAATACTGTTTTTAAAACAGAGTGGATTTTTCACTGTGGTCTAGTCACTTCCTGTTTTTCTCATGCGGCTCATATAAAATTTACCAGAGAGTTATACCCCAAGTTTTTAAAATATGATTTTCTCACATGTGACTTTTTAAGCATATTAAAGGAAAAGTTATTCTGATGAAAGGGATGCTGTGAAGGAGAGGGAAGTTACCACTGCACCTGCCTTTCCCCTGCTTCTGGCCGTAGTGTTCTAGCACACTGTATTGAAATGAATGGAAGCAATTATAAAAGGAAGCTGCTGACCTTTCTGAAAAGGCTGCCAATCCATAATACCTCCTGCAATGCTCATCCCCTTTATTCGTGCTTAACAAACCTTGTCACCCTTGTCGCAGTGCCTCAGAACCCCTTGTTAACTTTTCCCCTTTTGTTGTCTTTAGGGTATCTGCAGCAGGCCTGTCTGCTGAAATGCCTCTCAATTGCCAATTAAAGGGAGTTTAAGAATGAGTACCTAGGGATGAATTAACCTAGCAAGTTAACCTGGGGGGGAGAATGTGTTAGGGTTACAAAGTCTCCTCATCACAGTCTTGCATGTTTACCTACTCATTTGACTTACTTGAGGGAGGGTGTTGGTTATATATTTGTGCAACAATCAGAAAGCATCTCCATCTGGTTTTTCAGGGTGTAAACAATTTGGAAAGCAAACACCAGAATCTTCTAAATGCTTTTCTCCCCCACAGTGTGTTCATTTTCCCTCAAGGAAAAATTTAAAAAGCTAATATTTAAGCACTGCTTTGCAGAAACACTTATAACAGGTACCAGTAGGTAGTATGCAGTAATTCCTTTGAGAGGATTTTATTCAGAATATCTTCCTGTTTTATGATGCCAATTTAATACATAAATTTAATACATCATCCCTGTTTGGATTAATACTCATTTGAAGGATTATTAAACAGAATTCTCTAGAATTAAATAGTTCTGGCATTCACATAAGAAAAAAACACCCCACATTTAAGTGATCTTATGTTTGAAACTCTCATGAAGTTTTTTATTTGTTTATATTTTTGGGGTTATGTTTCTCATTTTATGCACTCACACCAATTAGTTTTCTCGAGGGAATGTTTTAGGCAATGACCTCTTAGTACTGATAACTGAATGACTTGTTAACTGGCTTGCCCTAAGACAGTAAAGAGAAACGAGGTGAATAATTTTAAATATGCAGCATATTTAATTCTGACGTATACTTATTTTCCATAAATATCATGGATCGCTCCTAATATTTATTGAAAACATATGCAACCTTATATATTTTTACAAAGGTTGAAGCAAGAAATAGCATATAACGAACCTAATAAATATATGTGCTAAGTCATTTCCATGAATCTAACTTAACAACATCTCAGTAACTCTCTAATATCAATATTAATTACAATTTTTAGATGAGGAACCTGAGAAATACACAGATGAACTTGTTGGAAGCCATTTGGCTAGTAAGAGGCAGCAGAGACATTCAAAATTAAATAGAATTTCCCAGTTCAAATATGATTTTCCCTAGACCCAGAATCAAAGTTTTATTTTGCTACCCATACTTTACCAAACTACTTATAAATAAATCTATTATGAGATCACTAGGTACCAAATATCAAGTTTTGAAAGAATCACAGAATTCTGTATCACTGATTAAATTACTTCTAAGTGATTCAAGGGAGTGTTGGAGTCTATAAAAATTAACAGTAAAATATGTCTTTCTACATGTTTTATCAATACCACCTGAAAAACATTTGTTCCTTGGGGTCCACTCCATTTCACATTGTCTAGGAGAGTACATGTGTAAGGACTGAGCTGAAAGTGTCTATGGCTACCAATCCAGTTCCCAGCTATAAAGATATGGAAACAGCACAACTTGCCAAGGTTATACAGGAATTATGGCAAACATAATACATTGCATGCCTTCACTTTTTCTATATGAATGAATGTTAGTTTGAATTATTTTGTTTTTCTCATCCAAGACTTGCCAGCCCATTTACAGCTGATGCTTGAACAACACTGGTTTAAATTCTGCGATTCACCCCTCCCTGGATTTTTCTCAGTTAACAAAGTTGGCCCTTTCTATTCAGTTTTGGATCCATAGATTCAACCAACTGCAGATGGAAAACTATTTTTTCATTCCCAACTGCAGTTTCCCAGCCACACATTTCCAGACACAGATGGAAACCTGCGTTCCACCTGCAATAGCTGAATCTGCAGGTGTAATGTGCTGATTGCAGTTACATTTTATTATTATTATTATTATTATTATTATTATTATTTCTGGTAGGGGGCATCAAAAGGTGTACATAGATTTTCAACTTCTCAAGTTTGGCAACTTAACCCCACATTGTTCAAAGTCAATTTCTATGTGATTTACTACTTTCATATTGTTTCATGTTTTCTGTGAATATCTAAAAACAGAGCCATATCTAAATATCTAAAACACAGAACCTTTAGTGTTCTGGTCAATACAGTAATCTATGACACTTCCTTTCTCCCATATTTCCAAATCCTTGCTATCTTCATATCTGACCTAGTATAATTTGGACAAGTATAATTTCTAGACAAGCCCCAACAATGCAGCACACCTTCCCTACAGGAAAGTACTTTCTGCAGTGCTGGGATTTGTAGGAGCCTGAGAAGTTACCTCGTACCAGTTTGGTCATGCCAGCTCACCTTGATACTTTGTTTTGAAGAAAAAACGGAGGCCTTTTTTCTCTTTCCCACAACATAATCTTCCATTTCTCACCTATTCTGCAGAGTCACATCCAGCCTCCTGCAAAACATTTACTAGGGCACCTCTCAAAACACTATCGGTGTGCTAGGGATCTCTACTGCAATGACTCATTGGCAGTGCTCCATCTTAAAATATTTCTGAGTGGTTTTTCTTTCTTGGAGTAACAACCAGTGTCTAGGTTATTAATAAAAGAGAAAAAGTGCTATCATCTAAGAAATCATTCTGCTGATTTTAAAGTATGATGATTTAAAATATAATTTTACTTAAAGTAAGAGAATTATTCATTAATGTGTCAGTTAATTAGTTAATAAGAATGCAGTTGTCTGAAAAAGTACCTGAGGTTGGGTCAAATGGAATAGGAAAAACAGTGTATAGATGTGTATCTGATTTTCCAGTTTCCTTGTGAATATTAAGCTATTACAAATATATAAACCTTCAAAGAATAGCCTTCTTTAACTTTACACAGGGCGAACAATAGTCCTTCTCTCTTTCTGAAGGTGAGCAACTTTTTCCCTTATTGGAAAAGAAATGACTCTCAAAGTTACTTCATCTTAGACAGAATAGAGTAATAATTACTAATTTGCTTTCTGTTATTTTTATAAGGTCCCTTAGGATTGTAGAGGGGAATATTAGAGCTGAGGATCAGAAATATAACTGATTAAGAAGAGGAAAGGTAGTCCAATTTCAAACACTAGAGAAGTGAGATGGAGCCTTTGTTGTCCTGTTAGCCCTTGTCTTTACGGATCTTAGTAGTCAGAGGAGAACTCAGCTCAGATTACACCGTTTCCTTTCCTCTGATTTTGTAATGGCCTTCCAGAAGAAAAGATACGTTTGAGAAAAAGGTGTCTCCAGCTTCATTCTAATTGCTCAGCATGATTCTCCAGGATCTGACTCTATATAATGAAAAAAGTCTGGTGTAAGTTTATTTCTGAGGCTCCTCATGGTGCTTTATTAGGTTTCATATTTATCATTTAGGACATAATTTCTTTTCCTACATCTTATACTTTGATCTCATTCTCAGCTAAACAAGTGTCTTATGAGAAGGGGAAAAAAAACTCGTTTAAGTGCTGCAGTAATTAAGAACTAAAAGATGCTTCCCCAGCTGTTGCCTTTGAAGTCAAGTTTAGTTATCGGCAAGGTGCCAATTATCAATTAGAAATAAGATTTTTATTTAAAACCTTTAATGTGTTATATTATGTCAGTAATTCATTTTTAACATTCTTTAAAAAAAACCAAAACCCTTTTCTGGTAACGGGTCTAAGTCAGTAATTATTAAAGGCTGAGTCCTTTGCCAATGGCATAGCATTCGCGTTTGTTTAGCTTTTGTCTGTTCGTCATTCATTAGGCTGAAATAAAACCATTTTCCTTATGTCCCCTAAATGCTTTGAGGAAATTTTACCTAAAAACATATTTTTCTATTCTTTCTTTGTATCTGAAAAGATACAAACACACACATATGCACGTATACTCTGTGCTTAAGTTCTAAAATAGACGCTGAAGGAAATAAGTACCAGTGTTAATTCAAGTTAATTTCATAGTAATCTAACTTTTTCTTTGCCTATATTTTTTGTAATAACATAGATGATTTTACCTCACCTAGACATACATGCTACTTCTCTTATTAACCAGAAGATGGCATTGGAGGAAGCTCGGAAGGGATTTAGCCGAGTGGGAATTTGGCCTTGATGTTGGTTTATAACAAAGCTAAGATCCTAGACAGATATGGCAGTACCTGAATACCATGCCCAAGAAAACACTGAATACAATAGATACGTTCTGTTTCCTTCTATAAGGACATTATTATTTTTTCAGCGTGACTGGCCAAATTCTGTAGAATTAATATTTACACGATTTTCCATTAAGAAAAGCTATATTTTTTCTTCTGTCATTTCTCCTCCCCTGGTTTTGGCTGCCTTCTGAGGCACTGATGCTCTGTGCTAATGAAGCTCTATTTGGTCTAGCTTCAGGTTCTCATTGTCAGGTAATTAACTTGGCGTCGCAACAGCCCTTGGCGGCTATGGCCTTTGACTTGGAGATAGTTAGCTAAAAGGCTAGGCAGAGCTTTAATTCATTGCCAACTAAACTATGTGTGTGTATGTGAACCCGAAATTTAACAATGTGTTTTTTCCTCTTCAGATTATTTTATTTGACTAGTGGAAATTATGAGGATATATATTTGAGTTCCATGTAGGTCCAGGTGGGGAGTTAGGAGGAGGCTTAGTATTTCAGCATACATTGCAAAGGAAAGCTACTTAATATTCATTGTTATTATGTTTTATGTTAGATATAATAAGATGTCTTCAAAGGAGGGTTTTTCCCCTGGCGTTGCTATAAACAGATTGGATAATCTGGATTCCTATATTAAAACATTGATCTACATTTTCTAAGCCAAATTATGTGAAAGATATTAAATTCTCAATTCTCTAGAGAATTTTAAAAGTGAAAGAGAAAAAAGAGGAAAGCAGATGAGGGGAGCAGATCCCCAAAATGTTCTTAGTTTTTTATAATTATGTAGCAGAACTTGAACCCTGATTAAATTTGACTCAGTGTACTCCTTATCTGTTGCCACCAAGCTGATCACAGCTAGAGAAAAAGCACGACCATTCAGGCTTAATTAATTTAGCATTCATTACCATTAAATTTTGGCAGGACTTTAGTATTCACTGGAATATTTTATGTGTTGTTCGTCTAATTGAAAGTCAGAAGTGACTTTTGCAAAGGACTTTTTCTATGTCATTCAGAAAGTAGAAGCATTCAGGAGTCAGAAGATGATTTCTACAAGTCTGCACACATGTACACTCACTTGGATCTCTGCCCTCCTCACTGACTCCTCTTTGATCAAGTGAGTAAGCACTTTATGCTTTAGTCTAAAGATGACGCCCCACTTGCGTTCTACATACATCTCTTTCACCTACTCAAGGACGTTGCTCTATAAATTCTACCTTCACTTCCTTGAATCATCAGTTTTTAATTATTTACTTAATCATCTCCACTGGCACACAAATGGTCAGTAACTTCCCCTATTACAAGAAATAAAGGTTTGTAAAAGATCCACTCCGTTCTATTATACTACATTTTCACTTCCTTGTATTAATAGCAAATCTCCTTGAAAGAGTGGTATACACTCTAATCCTCTCCTCCAGTACACTAATGAGCACACTCCAGTAAGACTTTCTTCCCAACATGAACTGTTCTTGTCTGGGGCAGTTAATACTGACCTCTCAGCAGCCTGTGATACAATTGATCTTTAATTTTTTGAAATGCTGTCTTTGCCGGCATTTAAGATGCCACACCAACCTTCTGGATTTCTTCCTACTCTGCTTTAGCATTTTGTTCCTTCTCAGTCTCCTTTGCTTGTGCCAGCTCGTCTCCAGGAGCACTTCACATTAACAGCAAGGACACCAACATTGGCGCCCTGGGGGCCTCACCTTGGCACCTGTTCTCTCTCTAAACTCACACAGTCTATGATCTCATTCATCCTTTTGCACTGGATTCCAATTATCTGATGAAAACTCCTAAATTTAGGTTTTTGGCCTGAATTCAGTTCCCTGCATTCCAAGATCTCATATAGTAAATAATTAACTCATAGGACAATCAGTGGAATTTCTAATGGACAACAAAATCCAACTTCAGATCGCCCCAAACCACAGCCCCCAACACACACATGAACCTGTTTTCCAGCCATGTTTCTCATTTTAATAACTAAAAATTCACCCTCCTGGTTGCTCAGGCTAAAGTATCTTGGCACCAGTCTTCACTCCTTTCTGGTTCTCATACCCCACAACTAATGCAGCAGTAAATTGTTTAATTCTACCCGCAAAATTTATTAAGAATATCATCACTTTTTACTACCTTCACTATGTCTGCCCGGTCCAAACCACCATCATGCATTTTCCTGGATCATTTCGTTAGCCTTTTAACTGGTATTTCTGCTTTCACCCTTCTCTCTATAATGCTTCATCCTAAACTTAAAAGTCAGAGTAATTATTTAAAACACAAGGGTAGATCATGGTATTCCTTTCACCAGTCCCATCCAGCAGTTTCCCAGTTCCCTCACAGTCGAAGCTGGAGTTCTCCCGGGACTTTCCGAAGCTCTGTTCAATCTGGCCCTTTCCTGACTTCATCACCCGACATCCTCCCTGCACAGCTCACTTTTTAACAGCTCTTTTTACCTGCCCCTTCGTGTTTTTCTAGTGGCCCAGCCATGCTTCCTTCTCAGGTATTTCCCACCTGCTGTTTTCTCACCATTCCTATTAAAGAGGCAGGCTCCTGACCAGAAAACCTGTGTGTGATTTTTCAGGTCTGACCATAAGCAATTACAAAGGCTTTTGTTAGAGAACAAAAAGAGTTTGTCCACTTGGAGCAATCCAAACACTAGACACCGAGCATTGCAATGGAGAGATATTGGCTTTTTAAAAATTACGAATGGTGCCATCCAGGAGAATGGAAAGATAATTGGCAAAAGCCAAACTCCCTGATGGTGTGTAGGTTACAGATCACATAGGGCAAAATCGGAAGATATCATGGGTTAGGTGTTCAGGGTTATGCTGGAGACCTATTGGTTGGAGGTGAGTTACGGGTAATGAATCATTTCTTTAGGTCTCAAGGATAGCTCTGAGGTCTTTCCTCGTGTACCCCTGTCTTCTCTCATGCAAAAGTAGCCAGGGGTCTGTTCTACCTTAGAGCCCAGGAACTGGAACAGAGCTTGGGTCAAGATGTTATCTTCAGCCTGCCAGAGGGATAGACCTTGTGACTATTATTCAGGTCCAGGCTACTGTCTTCTGTTGACTCGAGGGTTGCAGGTTATCTAGGGGAAAGGCTGGGTCTCTGATGGGTATATAAATATATAGAAAGAGAGGTGATTTCTAGAGTTCATATTTAAAAACAATTTAATCAAAGTCTTAAAGACCCTCGGTTTCACGTTCCCTGGAATGTCTTACGGAGAAAGGCTGTCCCTCCCACTTCAGATTTGCTGCACAACTGGGGTCTTACGGTCTCTAAAGGGATTGCAATCAAGGACTCAGGCCCCTCTGGCTGCCCAGGGTCTTACATCTATTAACAGTCCTAGCCCAGACACCTTTATTTGTAGGTGTCTTTATGTGAGACTTTGGGAACAACGGTTTGGGGGTGCATGGATCAATCACTCCTTATTCAGGGAAGCAAAACCCTGATGAGACCTTTTCCAATTCTAACCCAGTCTCAGTACTTTATCCTCCTTCTCCTACCAGCCCTCAAATCCATAAACTGCAGGAGACTTTTTTTTTGCAGGGAAGGGAGCGTATGGACAGAAAGACAGGAGGAGGACTCCCACCTCTGTACTAATCCATCTAACCCTCCACCAGTGTACCCCTTGGAGGATCTGGAACAGGGGGTGGGTGGAGGACTTGGAGCTTTCTCTGGTTTTAACCTCTTGCTTGTGCTATTGAAGTAAATAATCAAAGTCTTGATTGTTACTTTCATTTTTGGCTAGTTACTTTAATCAGCTATTATACCACCCGATAGTTAAGTTCTCTCCACTTTAGCTGTAGCTGAGTTTCTAATGCCTATTTCTGGAATGGCTCAAATCTTTGCTCAAATGTCCCTTTTAATGTAGCTTTCACTCATCATGAATTTAAAGTTATTATTCTGGGAGGACCCAGAATTTTCTATTTTTATCTCCCTGCTTTGCTTTTCTCCATTAGCACTTAATCCTCATCTAATGTACTACATATTTTATGCCCTTTTTTAAAATTATTAAATTCTTCTCATTTAAACATAAAATGTATGAGGTCTACAGTTTTTGTTTTTAGACACCGTGTATCCTCAATTTCTAGAGTTGTACCTGGTATATAGTAAGTTGTCAACAAAAAATTGTTATGTGAGTTTTCTACTTGTGAGGCGAAGGAGAGAAAAGCAGTGTGCAGAAGTAAAATCACGTTTCATTCTCTGCCTACTGATGGTTGAAAAAACTTACTTTGGTTACCCTTTTCCCATGCCTAAGCCCATTTACAGCTCCCAACTTTACTAAGAATGTAAGATAAATAAGTAGGTTAAAAAGCCTTTTACCCACTATCCTGGCAGGTTTCCTATCTGAATTGACTTAAAACATATGGAGATTGATTGTGACCATCTCAGAGTGATACAGGGTGCAGCCAAGGGGGGAGGGGGCAAAAAAAAAGATTTGGAATGGTGTCCAGAATTCAAAGTGTATAGGAATATTGGAGAGACATATAAGATGTCCTCACCACCCACCCCAGGGGGAAGAGACAAATAGAGCCAGGGCCATTGAGAGCTGTTTTGCATAGCAATAGTTTTGCAGCTAACCTCTGGAATGATTATTTAACATATCTATAACCTTTAACTGGTTTCATAGATATGTTAAATAGTTGTGGCCAAGTTTTGAGCCAGGGAAAAGGGCTCAAATACAGATGTGGCAGCCATTGAAGGGAGAGCCACGGTGTTTCAGCAGAGTGCGGACCCCCTCTTTCCCAGTTGAAAGGAAAACCACGCAGCTTTACCAGAATGGAGATCCCTGCAGCCAGGTGAAGAAGAAAGACACATGCTTTTGGTGGAATGAGAACCCCTGCAGCTTTGGTAGATGAGGCCCACATGGCTCTGGGGTACCCCTTTGGCTGCATGGCCTGGAAAGTGGGAGAGACTTTGACTGGAACTTGGTACAAAGAACTCTTGCCAGTGGACCATGAGAGGGTACCACAGTACTTTGGATTAACTTGAGAGAGATCCTGTCTGCATGGTGATACAGCTGATAATACCAGTGGCCTGAAACACAGACGTGTGCTCTTTTCCTGATTTACGGTACCCAGATTTGGGACAGTGGGAGAAGGGAGTGCTGTGTGAGTGTAGGTGTATACCTTAAAAGACTCTGATATTTTAGTGGAGGTGTTAGGCCTGAATAGCATTAAATAAACATTTCATTTCCTTTTCACAAATCTCTGACATTGAGAGATGTCTTTCCAATTGGCAGCGGATAGAAGAGCCCAGTAGATATCAGTATACCGTCCTTGGGAGGGGCCCCTGTTCTGTAGCAGTTTTTGGCATCCCTAGGTGGGCCAAATATTGCCCCCTCCTCGGACCTGTTGTTCGGTAACAAGAGAGTCTACCAGTTAGAATTGACTCTGTGAGGTACAGTGTAGTATTCTAGTATCTTACACTAATGAATCATGGTCAACTCAGAACATGAAATTTGCCTTAAGGCAATTGTCCTATCATAAAACCAGAATGCTACATCTCTGGAAAGGGAGATAATGATATCATTTTGTGCTGAAAACCTAATTTAATAACAGATAACTTCCCAAAGGCTAATTACTTTAAAATAGACATTTGTAATAGGTGTATAACTTTTAAAACCTTAAAGAAATTTTCAAGCTGTGATAAAAATAGCTATTGAGTGACACTAGAATTTAAGATACATTCAGCCATACATCCTTATCTTTTTTATTTAATTTTTTTCTGTATGATAATGCTTTTTCATTTGAGACACATTTTTGGTGAGATATAAGGATATAATGAAAAATATAATGATGTTCAAGTTTTTGGTTTATGGAAAACCCATGAATTCTGTCTTGGTCCTATTAAGCTTGAAGTGTGTATTATACATAAATCCCTTGGTGAAGTACAGTAGAGGGTTAGATACGCAAATATGGATCTCAAGAAAGGAGATGGAACTAAATAAAGAGGTTTGAGTTATTAGTCTTGCATGTGGCATTCAGGAGGATGTACTAAGTGAAATCACTGAGAAGCGGGTGTGGGATGAGTTCCAGGACTGAGCCTTAGGAGCACTCAAAAATCGAGGAAAGAGAAGAGGATGAGAATCCAGAAAAGGAAACTAAAAGGAGGATACAGTGATGTAAAACGAGATTTAAAAGTGTGATAATCTTGGAGGTTAAGGGAAGAAAGATGTCCAGGAAAGAGTCATCATTTGTACTAAGTGTAGTTGAGAAATTAGAGAGACAGAGTTCAATGCGTGTCATAAAACTAGCAAGTATATAAGCAATGATTTAATCAGTTTTGAAAGGAGACTTCCTATATTTCATTTCTATACAGTCATTTTGATAGTCATTTAGAATAAAAATATAAATGTTTTCTGGTAGCATAAAACTCGTTGCTCCCATGCTGTGAACTAATTCCCATCAGTCATATTGTCTCTTAGGTCCATGTTATGTTCTGAAGGATATCGAGGTCTTGATGTGTAAAATTAATAATAAAAATACTCCCAAATAAAATTATACACACTGTTACTGTTACAGGAAAATGAAGCAACCAGACACTGAGGGATTCTGGAGTACGAGGTTTATTAACGTGTACGAGCCAATAAGAGTCAGTCTCCAAATTCTGAGCCCCGAACAAAGGATTCTTAGGGTTTATATAGTTTACGGGGTCTTCCTGTCTACATAGCAAAGTGGGATACAGAAGTGGAATGGGAATGTGGTAATTAGTTCTATCTACGGGGCAGAAGCAGAGTACAAAGGCTAAATGTGAACATCAGTTCTAATGGAGGGGGTGCTAGTCCTAGCCCTTGTGAATATCCTGCTGTTTGCTTTCCCAAACGGCCCTATCACTCTTCCTAGGGTGCTTGGGGTTTGGGTAAACAAAGGTTCTTTAAAACTTCCCATATTATTACCTGTCTCTCAGATATTTTCAGATTCTAGGACTTCCCAAGGACTAGAAAAGCATGATTATTTTAGCAAGCAAAGAATACCAATAGGATGATTATACATAAAACTGCCATCTCTTAAAACCATAGAGAGAGGAAGGTAACACAAATAAACAAATGAATATTTGCACACAAAAGAAATTTTGTACCTGCAAGAGTTATTGTTTCATGCCAAAGTGAAGTCCCTCAGGCTAGTCCCTCAGTCCCTCAGCCTGAAGGGCAGTTGCTTTTATATTGAAAGATAATAGGCTGGCGCCAATCTTGGGGTAGTGATAGTAAAATACACAGTATAAGCACATAAATGTGACTCAAGTAACAATAGGAAAGTCATTGGGAACTTTGAGGTTAGCATCTTCTTTCTTATGCAGTGAATTGAGGCAATGAGCTAAATCTTTGGTCCTGAGCTAGATATTCCCTCAAGATATTTTAACATTCCTTGTTTCTATAGCAGACACTTACCCTCTCAACCTAAGGCTCCACTTTCAGGAGACTGTAGTAGTAAAGCATCCTCCATTGTACCGAGGCTTTCTGCATCTTCACAGTGCGGCAGAACGAGTGTAGAAAATGTAAGAGAACACTTTCTGCTCTGGGCACTCTCTGTACTTTTTTAGAGTTTATACCTTCAACTCTCAGAACTTACTCTGCTCAGCATTACTTTGTCACGTTAAGAACTTTTCAAGTTGAAATTTACAGATAATGATGTATGGCTCCCTTTGCCATTCAGTTGTGTATTAGGACAACTAAGGATTATCTCAAAATTTGGTTTGCTTTGTCATTTGCTCTTTGAATTTGACCTTTAAATTATATGAAATACATTGTTTATGCATTTCACTTTCCATATTCAAAACAGCATCCAGTGAAACAATCAATTCAATAATTTTAGGGCAATAAAGCTGAATAAACATGCAGTGTACTCATATTTGCTAACTATAAGCATGACTTTCTTATATTTTAGTTGGATACCTACCTTTGGGAAGAAATTCATCCAGCGTAGGGGAGGGGAGGGACTGAGGTTAATTTCATGCTGACTATCACCTCCTTTTTTCCTCCTATATCAATCCTAAATTAATACACTAGGTGCTCCGTGACCAGCGTGGTTGCACATTGATCCTGGCCAGCTTGTTTACAGTGTTTTGGCAAGTTGCTGATGTACTTCTCCCTCGGGATAGAGCAGGGGTTAATTGCTGTTAAACTCTCAGTGCCAAGTAATGGTTCAGCCTCTCTGCTACATTAAAGATGACACTAATAAGGAAAGAGTGCAGTGGATTGCTCTATGTTGAAAATTGGACTTGTGGTGACAGAAACTTGGAGCAGAGCTGATGTAATAGGAAGACCATAATGTAATTATAACTGCTGAACATGTGTCATACCAAGTTAAATGATACATTAATGAATCAAAACAGGTGATGAAGTGTTGCTCTTTCAGCAGATAGAGGTGCTTCCAAGGTTAGATTGTCATTAATTTAATAATCTGTAATATGGATATTCTTCAAATCACAAATGAAATCAACCTTAATGCTTTCATACAGCATTGCTTCTTGAGTTTCAAAGACAAAAGATAAAAGAAACAAAGCAAAAGTGAGCAGAGTTCACTGTAACCCATTCTGTGTTTAATTTGGTAAGAAATGGTTTTCTGTTGTAAGGTGAGTGTTTGCCCAAGGCCTTCTTTCTCTCCCTGTGGAGCACTTGGTCATCAAAATCATTGTAATCCCCAGCTGGCCAGTCAGCAACGTGCATGGGAGCAGAGAGGCCTCTAGAAGCGAATAATTACTTCTTTGCAAGCATACCTAATATTTTAATGTGGTTTACCTGAAGTTCACAATAGGTAGAATAGAATAATGTCCCCCAAATCTTCTAATGTATTTTGGTATAATTTGATTTTTTAATTTTTCTAAGTATTTGTAAAGCTTTCAAACCCAGTTATCTTATGAATTTAAAAAATAGATGACAGTATCTATGATTTTAAAATTTGTCTATCTTATTTTTCCAAGTAATGCCACTATTATTATCCCTAGTTTGTTTAGAGCTGTTAGAAAACTAATAATACCACAACTTCACTTACACTTGGCATTTAGAATCTCAAATATGGTTTTACTTTGAAAAAAATAAATTTATTTTTATTTTTAAATAGAAACTCAGTATATTATTACGGTGGGCTCCATGTTACACATGAAACAATTCAGAAACAGGATACTTTTAGTGTGTTGGAACTATTTTGTATAGGTTTCCATTATGTAATGTACAATTTAATTTTAATTTTCCCATAACATCTCTTTCAGTGACCAGTAGATACTGTTAGTTGGTGGTATTTTACTAATGAATGAAACCAGTTACAAAGAAAACTACTTGATTCTTTTCCACAAAGTGCTACTGTTGTAAAAAGAGAAAATAAATGGATGACTTTAAAATAAAATAGCCCTGTCCTGTCTGTCTTTTAAAAGATA
Organism: Artibeus jamaicensis; assembly: GCF_021234435.1. Taxonomy (NCBI): domain Eukaryota; kingdom Metazoa; phylum Chordata; class Mammalia; order Chiroptera; family Phyllostomidae; genus Artibeus; species Artibeus jamaicensis. Next base: position 28,883,399 of record NW_026521486.1, read on the forward strand.
TTAACTATGAAGTTTATTTTACACTAGAGTTTCTCTTTTTTATAAATTTCTAAGTACATTCCATTGATTATGCTATTACTGTTGCCCCGTGTGTTCTCCCCTTCATCCCCCTCCACCCTGCACCCCCATCCACATTTGCCCTCGTAGGTGATGTTCATGCATTATAGAAGATCATCAATGGTGATTTAAATTTGAATATTCTCAAGAGAATTAAGCAGATTTGGACATCAAAGGGTAGCAGAAATATGCCCACTCATATTATGCCACTTTGGAATATTGATTATTTTGAGCAGTAGGCACTTAAAAAATAGCAAATATAAGGAGAAGATTTCTTTGAGGTCCACTTATCTGCCTAAAGATGGGTCTTCCAACAAGAATTCAAATGCCATAGATCGCCTCCCTGAGAGTTTCAGCAGTCAGAGAAGACTGGCTAATCACACCGCAAAGAGATGAGGAGACTAAAAGTCAACAACACCTCCAGATGAGCTTCTTCACAAACACCACACCTCCCATCTACTCTTCTAAGCCCATTCCTCTTTCCTAAAGATACCCACTTTCCCCAAAAAGGCCTACATCCTCCCTTCCATTCCCTCTTGAGATGGTATTAAGCCTGAATTCTAAGCTGCCTCCACAGTTACTTTTTCCCTGGGTATCTCCATGTATTCACGGGCTATTCATGTTTGCAAAACAAACTTGTTTGTTTTTCTCTTACCCTTGTTTTTTATCACCAGGATCTCAGGTAATAACTCAGAAGGATAGAGAAAAATTGTTTTCCTCCCTTACAATATCATTAGTTTTATCTTTGTTGGTAGCAATAATAATAAATACTATTACTTGTAACAAAGACCATTATTAAGAAAATACAGTGGGGTGGGGGATGGAGGCAATAGTACTTTAACAACAATAAAAAATGTGAAAACATACAGTTTGTAATTTAATCTTTAATAATTTTAATTATTTTAATACCATGCTAACCAGCCTGTAACTTAACTGTCCTGGAAACACAGAACTTAAAAAAACCCACAAAAGCAAACTAACAAAAACAACCTAGTTTTCTAGTTTTTACATAGGCATTACTTGTTATCTGCTCATACCTTTCTTACTCAGGGAAGAGAGGATCTTTCATCAAAACAGGAAACAATAAGAATAGAGGAGAACCAATTGGGAAGGGAGTATAGAGATGACCTTGGGCATCCAACTTGAGCATGTTACATGTTTAGAACTCAGAAATAAAGGTCATGTAGTGTCACTAAACAGATTTGGAGTGATCCAGCTGCATGAGTAAGGAAAACAAAAAGAACGAAGCCCTTCAGCAGATGAGTACATAAAAAAGTCCCACTACTAGGGAGGAAAACTTGCTTTCTAGGAATTAAAGAAGGTCAGTAATGTCAAATGATAAAGAGCAAAAGTAATATATTGCCTAATAATACCACTGATTTTAACCACAGTAAGTTTATTAGTGTCTGATAAGACAGGGACCGTGGTGGAATGAGAGCTGAAGAAATGCATAGAGCACGTGGACACTATTGGGAACCATTTTATCCATTAGGAAAAGAGAAAGAATTCCACTAGTTAGAGATTACTATAAGGATGAGAGGACACTGTCACTTTAAACAGGGAAGAAACTTAAAATTGTTTCTATGTAGAAGGGAAAGAATCAGTTAAGAAGAAAGGACACGGACAGGTCAAGAGTGAGGGTAATTAATGGAAAAAATGGTGGTGAATAACAGACAATAACCCCAAACAATGGTAGAAAGGTTAATTTTCACATAAGAAAGCTAATCCGTCCATGAAAATTTACAAGCATGGTGGGCGTTGATGGTTTGGAGTTCGACTTTCTGCCTGTTGACCTTTGTTGACCTTTGTTATTTACTTTCGTTTTACTGTGAAGTGGGAGACAAGCACTGCTGTGTGGGAGGTTGAAAGACGTGGAAGAGAGGACTCAGGAAACTAATAAAAGGATGGAACTAGCTGCCGGGTTATCGGAGAAGTGCTCACCTGGGGACTTGGAGAAAGTTCACGACAGAATCGAGGGAGTGGCTGCTTGCCAGTTCCAGCAGAGGGGAGGGCTCTGTCTCAGAACCAGAAGACCACCTATTTCCAAGAAAGTCAATGCAAATTTGATTGGTTTCACCTTTTTTAATTTTTTAAACTTAAGTTTAAATGTTATTCTATATATGTAGAGTTTGGTCTGAAAAAGACGATTTCATGCTACTCGTGTGTTTCAAGAACAGTGGATGAACAGGAAGATGGAAGAACACTAACAAAAGAGAGTGTTCTCATACTGTTGAAGATCTCTCTGAAGCCAATATGTAGGTTTATATAAGTGGGGCCTTAACTTGTAAAGATTGCTCCAAAATAAATTGAGTAGGTGCAATAATTCACTGAAAATTGCTCCTGAGTTATTGCATCCCACTGCTGACCACAAAGAAAAACAAAACACCCTCAAAAACCTGAAGTCAGCAACTTTGTGGTTAATGTCCCCTTGGTTTATGTTCCTCTAGCTATTTAATTTCTTTTTCTGGATGGCACGCAGAGTGATAGTCAGTTTCTGTGATTTTTTTTTGCCAGATTCATGTTTTCTGCTTACCCATTTGTTGTTTTTTGATGTTATTGTTTAAATAGGAACAATTAAAAAGATACTTGGGAGAGGGACGTGTGTATATTGTTAATGAGACCAGCACAATCTAAAGTGAGCCATTACTTTTCCTTTTTAAAATGTATATAACACCTGTCCTTGGGTGTTATATTTTGGTTCATCTATCTATTGGGGCCCCAACTATTGTTCCTGTTCCTCACTATTTCAAGTTCCACAATTGGGCTTTGTATTCTGACGGTCCTTGTGATGAGGGACATGATATGGCATACATATGTCATTATCCAAGAGAATTTTTGAAAACTCTCTGGAACTCATACTCAAGATTTATAATGATTTTCTCTGACGAGCACAGACATGATGATGGAGGTTCCACTAATAAAGTATTTCATAATTAAGGAAGTTATAATTTGCTCACAGGGCTCACAACAGCTGCCTGTGGAATAAGACAATATGCTTTTCCTCTCCCTACTGGGCCTAATTCCCTAGTAACCTTATTGAAAATGTGCATGGGCTACAAAACTAAAGATTAACTGTCCAGGGACCTGCTTCCTGGAGCTTATTTGAAGATTAAATCAAATGGCAGGCAATATATAGTTGGTAATACGGCTTTGTTGCAGTCATTTTCTCACGTAGTGGTGAGTGTAATAGAAGGAGATGACACTTTATAGCTGTTAAAAAAAATAAAAGATTTTTCTAAATGTGAAATAGTTTTGTCCTCATGCTGCAATCAAAATGAATAATTTATTTCTTCATATCCAAAAGCATCTTCTGCTTTTTGAACACATAATAAAGAATCTCTAATTACAAATTATCCATAATCACAAATTGTTCAGCCTCTTAAAAGATGATTATTATTCATTATCTATTTATTTCATACCACATGCCACTAAAGGTGTGAAAGATGAGTTTAAAATGCCAACGGAGATGTTGCAACATTTTAATTAAATAGAAAGCAGTTCAAATATATATTTTAAAACATAGCTTTTTGACTACACATTAGTAAGTGGATTCCTACTTAACAACTCAAGAAAGATGGATGAAGATGTTATGCTTTTAAAAATAGTCTATTTAGCATGCCTGTGCAGAGTCTCTGAATTGTGATTTGTCCTCATGGCAGACATCTGAAGAACAAGTGACATTCTTACACAAAATCCATATTGGTGATGTATTTAATTACAGAGCTGATTGAAATTGACAGCTTTAGTGACCTGCATTTGCACTTGTGGTGATTGATGTGTGCTTCAACTCTGGTTACTTTGAAACCAATTCACATATTGCTCAATACTATAATATCATTCTGTCAAATTGCAAACTACATTTTTACAAGTGTGGGGACAGGAGAAAGTGCATGCTTAATTAAAGTGAGATAGAGACAAATTGTTTAAAAACACCAATACAACTGTTAAACTGGGATCACTGTAATTTGAAAGCAGAGTGAAAGAAAATTCAATACACTTACTCAGGCATTTATGTTGCTAGAATCCTCTTTACTCATAGGAAACATATTCCTGACTGCTATTCATGGTATAGAAAGAGGTCTCGGAAACTGAGGCTGCTGTCTCTAAAGCTTTGCTTTTTTAAACATGATGTCAGCCTTTAAAAAAAATAAGTAAATAAAGTTAGTGTCTTGGAACAAGGAGAAACCTTAATGATTTTGTAAACCAAATCCTGTCTGTTTTTTTCTGCTTGAGTTTCTTTTTACTCAGACTAGAGAGCAGCTCCCCACAGAGGAACTTGTTTGTGGAGGAGCACAAAGCTGCTGCTTCTGCACAAAACTGAGGCTAAAGTACACTTCTTTTCATTCCCAGTTCAAGGTACTTTTATATCATGCAGGATTCCCTTCTCTAGACATCTTTCCCTCCCTAATTCGCTTTTTAGGTGTGGACATATTATGATCCCAGTCTTTATCAACAAGTGATTCATTTTGTTTAGGTACTTTCAACAATATTTCCAATAAGAGTAATAAAAACCATTGATTGAGTCTGTTATATATCACACTCTGAATTATACATTTACATAAAATATTTCTAACAACGTAAATGCAAAATATGGGATGCTATTGCCAACTTATTGGTATGTGGTGAGATAAAAAGAAGTTCAGCAAATTTTTTAGGTGGCCTCATGCCCAAAGTAGGTGGAATATATATACACACATACACACACACATATATAAAATTAAAGTAAACTTATTGGCTGTCAGAATGATAAAGAATTGATCTCTCAAGGGAGATTGTTACATGTCTGCTTGTTAAGAATAAAGATCTACAAAATTTGGGGGCATCGATATACAAATCTTCCTAAAAAAAACAGACTGCTGGATGAAATAATCTTTCATTTTACCTCTCAGATATAGAAATTGATGTCAGAATTAATTTATCATTTCAGTGAAGGACACTGGTCTTGACATCGTAAGCTTCACTGGAAATTTTTAAAATATACTAATAAAATGGCTGAAATCATCCCATGTGGTCAGGGAAATAGAGTTCCTCCATCTCCCGCGTTTGTTTCGCATCTTTAGGAAACGAAGAATCGCAGAGGAGCAAGTGTTAGTGCCTGAATGCCTCACAGTTTCTGTTCCATATTTACTTCTTTATGTAGCAACTTGCCCTCTATAGCAGTAGTCCACTTCATTCCACTTACAGACCTACGTTGTTCTCATTCACTAAAATATCATGGAGTGGTATCACTGCATGGCACAGAAAAATGGCAGACGTTCTGTATGTTTTAAACATCCTTCTACCAGGCTTGACTATGTTTTTACTTGGACTCTACCTGTCACCTGATTTGAATGGTTGACGCCCTAATTCCTCTGTTTCGTGTTCTCTTCTTCTGTAACTATCGAGTCTTATATTTTCCTATAACGGAATCCAGAATACAATGCATGTATAGCAAAAACCCATTATTTTCTCTTCCAGTTCTCTATCATTAATTGCTTACTTAACACAAAACTAGGTCATGAATAAATCATATTTAAAATGGTAGACTGAACAAAAATGTTTATTTGCATTGCTTCTTCAAACTTCCCCACAACTTGCAGAAAATATTTAATTAATAGGAATGGTAGAATATAAAATAATGGGAAAAATTGGTAGAAGTCAGAAAGTGAGAGATACCAACAAATTTTTAGGCTATACATTATCTCTTTAGAGTGATTTTCTGCCCACCCCCTGTAATGTACCATTTTCCAATTACTACTAACATTATGCTTTATCTCCTCCCATTTTTCTTCATAGATATTACACAGATATGTGATCATTTTACTTAATTTTGGTACACTAATTTCATTCCTCCCACCCTCCCCCTAAAATTGAAGCTCCATGAAAACCTTTTTACTGTTGAAATCTCAGTGTTACTCATAGGACCCAGCACCAAATAGCTGATCAATAAACATTTTTGTTCAGTTCACAGTCTGGCGCTCAATCCACTGAGCCATACCAACTAGGGCTCAACAAACATTTTTAAAAGCACCAATAAATGTATAACCTTGAAGAAATTAATAATCTCTAAACCATTTATAAACATAAACACATTCTACTTCATTAAATTGTGAAAATTATGTAAATATGAGATACACAATAAAAGGCAATATATCTAATAAAGTGTATTGATAAAAATAATAATCTAAATGTATAATCTAGTGGGAAGTTATTGGCTACTTTTGAGCAAAAGTGTGATTTAATCTATCCTTTAGTGACATGAATTTTTCCTCACTTTAAGAAAAAAATAGATAATATTGGAAAGTCAGTAGACGCTGTAAGATTTATCTTACTAAGATGTATAGGAAACAATGAAGGGCTCAAGCAGAATGGTGACAATGTGACTAACTAGTACAGAGTGTACTAGTCAACTAGTGTACTAGTCACAGGGTGCAAGGATTAAGTAAACTATGAAATAATTACAGTGGTAGGATTTGCTTTTCTTGACAACTAATTAGATATGGAGTATAAGAAATAAAGATATCTGATATTTTAGGTGTGAGAGACTTAGAGAATGACGATATTGTGAAAACCAAGAGGGAATTATATGGTAAAGTAGATGTTTTTGAAGGAAGGTGAGAGAAGAGGATATTAGTGGAGGTAATTATGAGGTCACTTTTGTACACTAAATTTTTATGATGAGAAGTAGGAATGACAATTTGGAATTTAGAAATTAACTCTGGCTACATGCAAAGATATTGTAGTCAAAATGTAAAGAAAATAATGAGCCCTGGCTGGTGTAGCTAAATGGATTGAGCGCTGGCCTGTGAACCACATGATGGTGATTCGATTCCCAATCAGGGCACATGCCTGGGTTGCAGGCCAGTTCCCAGCAGGGGACACATCAGAAGCAACCATACATTGATGTTTCTCTTCCTCTCTTCTTCCCTTTTTTTCTAAAGATAAATAAATACATTAAAAAAAAAGAAAATCATGAATGTATGGGTTTCAACAGGCCCTTTCGGCATGTTTCAGATATAATAAGAAGAACACTATTTCTCCATGAGATCTGAGCAAAAGAAATGAGAGAGCAATGAATGAAAGGACATTATGCAAGTGGGAAAAACAGGGCTTCAAAAACAGAATGTCAGCTGGCACAGAGAAGTCGAGTATTGTGAAAAGTGAAAAAAGCCTTTGTGTTTGACAGTAGGGAAATCTTGGTGTGAGAGCAGTTGTGTTTTGATAATACAACTTTTATATTTCAAGTGATTAAAATTAATAAAATTGTTTTTGTTTTATGAGGTCAAGAAAAAATACTTTTCTCAATGGCTGTCAACACAACACACCATGGTGGGATTCTGTTATTCTGTTATTGAATTGTGCCCCCGACCCGCATGTTAAAGAACCGACCCCCACTGCATTAGAACGTGGTCTTACTTGGAAACAAGGTCACTGAAGATGTATTAGCTAAGATGAGGTCCTACTGGGTTAGGGTGGGCCCTTTAACCAATATGACTCTTACCCTTAAAAAAGGGGGAAATTCAGAAATGGACATACATGTAGAGAAAATGCCATGAGAAGATGAAGCCAAAGAACAGTGATGCTTCTGTAAGTAAAGGAACATCAAAGGTTGCTGGAAAATCACCAGCAGTTAGGGGAAGGGCATAGAAATCATCCTTTGTCATAGTCCATAGAAGGAACCAACCTAGCCAACACCTTGCTCTTGGACTTCAACCTCCAGAACTGTAACACAATAAATTTACACTGTTTAAAACACCCAGTTTGTCATAAAAACCCTAGCGAAGTTATACTGATTCAAATGCAATAAAAACTGCTGACAATTGATACTAAAAAGTGAGTAGTTATATTTCTTTTCTGTTTTTAAGACTATTTGTCTCTTTAATCTCTCATAATTTTTCCAAACTTTTATGACACACCATCTATTTTACTTAGCAATAGTGTTAACTTACTACTTGAAAGAGAAAAAATGAAAACCACCTTCAACAGTGTTCAAATCTATTTCCAAATATATACCTTATAAAGATTCATGTTTACCACCCTGGCTGGTGTAGCTGGGTGGATTGAGCGTGGGCCTGCAAACCAGAGGATAGTGGTTCAATTCTCAGTCATGGCACATGCCTGGGTTGCAGGCCAGTTCCCAGTGGGGGATGCACAAGAGGCAACCATAGATTGATATTTCTCTCTCTCTCTCTTTCCCTTCCCCTCTAAAGATAAGTAAATAAAATCTTATAAAATGTTAAAAATATTCATGTTTATCACCTACTTCCCTGATTAGAGTGTTTTAGAGAAAAAATAACTGGACAGTAAACACATGGTTGTTCACTAGGGCATTTGGGTACAGGCTATATACAAATTTGAGATACAATAATTTCTTTTCAAATAGACACCTATGGTGTACTGAATCCTAAGCATTGAGACTTAGACTGGCCAACCACAACATGGTGAACTGGTTGAATCAAATCTTCCAACCATAATGGACTATTTGGCCAAGCACTTGCCCTAATATGCTCCAATGGGGCTAACCATGTTTACAGTCCTCTATTTAACAGTCAGCTAAATTTGCTAGTAGCATCTCCACAATGATCTCTACATCCTGTCAGTCTAGACTAAAAGTTCTTTGCATATTTCCTATAGCTTTTTGCCTTTTTTGGAAATCTTACCTTGCTTAAAATTCTTTGTTGAAGTTCACTATTGTAGAGGAAGCATGGGTTAGGAAAGAAATGGTTATAAACTAATTAATGCACATATTTCCAATTAGTAAAGTTTTGTAATGCATGTAGATTAGTCCATGTTAGAGATATCTTATGGATCAGCTCAGAGAGAGGTTTGTTCTCTTTATGTGTAAACCAAGGACAGGTTGAGACAGTGGAATCTATTTTCATGACACAGAGTCTAAGTTCTACCAGAGTGAGTAGAGTTCTAAGGGAATTTTTCTCAACATTGTTTGCATTTGCAGTTTTTTTAAAATTCAACATTAACCAAGCAGTTGGATGATAGAGGTTTAGGACATTCACTTTTGAGCTAGCAGGTAGGAAAACTCTTGTCCTCATGAAATTGTGACCTTAATTGTCACCTACTATAACTTAGTTGTAATGGCGTAAATCTGTTTTTATCTTCCTTACTATTGTGGTTTTTAAGCAGAAGTGTGCTCCATTTAATTTATATCTCCAGTGCTTTATGCTGTGACATGGTAAGCAGTATATAATTGGTTATTTAATAAAACAATGATTAAATGAGTGAAGACTAGGTATTTGATTGGTGGCTTTAATCAATAAAATCCATTCACAATACAGGTATTAGCATGTAAATTATCCTGACCCAAACTGCAGGTTAAAACGATACCATAGATCTTTGTGATATAAAGGATTGTAATGGTCAGCACTCCTAATCCCCTCACCCCATTTTTTTTAAGCTAACAAAATATGAATTTAGCATGAATGTGAATGATTCCAAAATCCCTTAAGTTCTTTTTTCTATCTGTTTAAAATTTCCCTGACACCAGGAAAACAACAGTTGAATGATGACCAGATGGCAGGAGAGCTGTGGTAATTTGGCTGGAAGTAAGATGAGCATTGAAGCATAATGAGCAAATTAGAGAGTTAAATCTTTTCTATGAGCAGATCAACCTAATGGGGTGGACAAGATCACCCAAAGGCTTTTTATTAAGTGTATTTATTTCCTTTGTAAAACATTTACTGATGCATCGATACAATGATTTGGATGATTTGGGGGGGAAATGTGACTGATGGATTGATTAAATGAAAATACTTTTTAGGTATTACCTTCTTAGAGCTACCCAGAGTGAATCCTTCCTAATCTTAGTGTAGGAGGGCAGGAATGATATCATTGAGATGCATAGCTAAAACCTGGGAAACAATCTTGCACTTTCTATTCAGGAGAGTGAAAGAGGATGAAAATCCCCCAATTGTTTCTTACCTTGTCATCTTTTTAAGGATTATGAGATCAGGGAAGTTTTCATGTCTTGAGACATAATTCTGGTCTTAAAAAATTCTGAAAAGACTTTTTGATGTTAGAGATAATTGCTGCAATCAGGTTTTATAAGACTTGATGGAAAAATCTGTCAGCAGCTGAGGCTTTGCCTAGGTTTATGGCTTGAATTTGAGGTCTCTCACTTTTAATGATATTGCATGGTCCAGCTGATTGACTTAATAGAGGGAGTGAATTGAAAGCAAGGCCTATCAGTGTTCTGTGTGGTATAGCATTGAAAAAAAATATGTTGACTAGATTCAAAAACATTTTAAAAATATTAAATATATTTAGTTTGCCTCTCTAAATTATTGGAATCATTCAACTTGGCCTGCATTTTGATCAGACCTTTATCATTTTGCTAGCCCATATTAACTGATAAAAATACATATTACATAAATTAATCAGTATCTGAGGTATTATAAATGGGGATTCTATGTAGGTTGTGATATTAATATAGATAGATGGGATAATGTATATTCCCAATTCCATGTGCAATGATAGAGATGGCAATCTTTTTAATTCAGTGAATAATAGAATAAAATAAACTGATAAGTATTTATTTATTTCTATTCTAAAATTGTGACTTAATTAAACATTTCAAAAACTAAAACCCACTTCTTGTTTACTATGTTCTGTCAATAGTTGTTATTACTAAAGTAATACCAAATTCATGATAATAATATATGATTTAAAAATAAATTACTTGTGGATAGACATGCAATTCTCAAATTTTTCTTTAATATCAGTCTTTTTTAAAATATATTTTATTAATTATGCCATTACAGTTGTTCTACTTTCCCCCTTCATTCCCCTCCACCCTGAACACCACCTCCCCCACCATTTCCCCCATTTAGTTTATGACTACGTGTCTCAAGTTCTTTAGATTCTATATTTCCCCTACTATTCTTGCCCTCCCCTATCTATTTTCTACCTACCATCTATGCTACTTATTTTCTGTACCTTCTCCCCCCTTTTCCTTCTCCCACTCCCCTGTTGCTAACCCTCCATGTGATCTTCATTTCTATGGTTCTGCTCCTGATCTAGCTGTCCTCTTAGTTTGCTTTTGTTTTAGGTGTGGTTCTTAATAACTCTGAGTTTGCTGTCCTTTCACTGTTCATCTTTTTAATCTTCTTTTTCTTATGTAAGTCCCTTTAACATTTCATATAATAGGGCTTGGTGATGATGAACTCTTTGAATTTGATCTTATCTGAGAAGCACTTTATCTGTCCTTCCATTCTAAATGAAAACTTTGCTGGATAGATCAATCTTGGATGTAGGTCTTTGGATTTCATGACTTGGAATACTTCTTTCCAGCCCCTTTTTGCCTGGAAGGTCTCTTTTGAGAAATCAGCTGACAGTCTGATGGGAAGTCCTTTGTAGGTGACTGTCCCCTTATCTCTTGCTGCTTCTAGGATTCTCTCCTTCATTTGAATCTTGGCTAATATAATGATGATGTGCCTTGGTATGTTCCTTCTTGGGTCCAACTTCTTTGGGACTCTCTGAGCTTCCTGGATTTCCTGGAAGTCTATTTCCTTTGCCAGATTGGGGGAGTTCTCCTTTATTATTTGTTCAAATAAGGCTTCCACTCGGTGACTGTTCCTCTTCCCCTTCTGGTACGCCTATAATTCAGATGTTGGAATGTTTAAAGATGTCCTGAAGGTTCCTAAGCCTCTCCTCATTTTTTTGAATTCTTGTTTTTTCATCCTTTTCTGTTTGGTCATTTTTTTCCTCCTTCTGCTCCACTCCTTTGATTTGAGTCTCAGTTTTCTTTCCATTACTACTGGTTTCCTGTGCATTTCCATTCATTTCAATTAGTTTAGCCTTCATATGTTCCTCTAATTTGTGACTAAAATCCGCCAGTTCTGTGAGCATCCTGATCACCAATGTTTTGAACTGTGCATCTGATAAGTTGGCTATCTCTTGGTTCTTCAGAGGCAAACTTTGACTGTCTGAATACAAAAACGCATAAATAAATTGTTCTCTTCTCCAAGTGTACTTTATTTTAGAAGTACAGTTCAGTTGTTGTCTCTTTAAATGGATTCTATGAGATTAAGAAGTCAGCTGGTCACAAAAAAGTAGATGACATTACACATGACTTCCTTGTGCTGATTAATTTTTTTCTGGATCATTCTTCTTTCCCCACATTCCTGGGATTGACATTTGATATCAACCAGTGGTAAAACAAACTTATTATTTAAAATCTTTATTAACTGGTATGATAAAATGCATTGCACTTTTACATGTCAAAAATGACAATACACATTTACTGTCTACCCCTAGGGTTATATTAACCCTCTTCTCTCTGTTGAAATATAGTCCAGAGAGTCCTTTGATTGTCTTAAATTCCATAGAATATCATTTTGATCCACTATATTTATAGCATAATGCTAGTTACATATGGTGAATGGGCCACATTTTACATGTTCTAATAAGATAGATATGCCAGAAGAAGTAATAAATGTACACTAAGATTATCAGCTGGAGCAAAATTTTGGTTATTTACTTCATTTTCAGAGAGAAGTAACCATAGTATAAATATATGAGGTCTGTCCAGAAAGTATCCAGCCACTCAATATGAAAAATATTTATTAAATAAGATATAAGATACAAGAAATGCTGTACATAGAACAATGATGCTTCAGCCTCCTTCAAAGTAGGCATCTTGGGACCTCACACAGTTCTCCCAATCACCATCAGCTGCCCCATGTATTTTCCTGAATGTCATTGATGGCCTGAAATCTCTTCCCTTTCAAAGATGAGTTTAGATTTGGGAAAATCCAGAAATTGCTGGGTGCCATTGAGTGAGCATATACTGTATGACCGTTGCATTAAAATGACAGCACCACTAGAGCAGAGTATCTGCATTAAATTTTGTATTAAGCTTGAACATTCTTCCATGGAAACTATTCATCTAATTCAGAAGGCCGCAGCTATGGGCAACCGGAGATTGGAAGTTCTTTAACTTGGCTCCTGTGTGTCCCTTCGACATATCCAAATCATTCTGATTTTCTTTTCTCAAATTTTCAAAAAAGTTCTGATATTACAAGATGCTCTAGAGTCCATTAATTATGAGCAGTGGATTCTTCATAGGCACCCTTTATAAGACTGAGGAATTTGTCCTCTGTTTCCAGTTTGTTGGGTATTTTGTTAATGAAAGGGTATAGGATTTGTCAAATGTTTTTACTGCATTTATTGATATAATTATATGTTTTTCCCTTTATTCTGTTAGTATGGTATGTTATATTAATTTATTTTTTGGATGTTAAACCAATATTGCAACCCTGGGGTATATCATAATTTATGGCATATAATTATTTTTATATCTGGATGGGTTTGGGGTTCTATAAATTTATTTTCCTGTGATATCAATATCTGTTACATTATCAGGGTAATACTGGCCTCATAAAAAGGGGTGGGAAGTGTTTTCTTGTTTTATTTTGAAAAAATTATATAAAGAATTGGAATTTATTTCTTTTCAAATGTTTTTTAGAATTCTGCAGTGGGGCCATCTGGTCTGTGCTTTACTTTGTGGGCAGATTTTTTATTGCCAATTTAATCTCTTCACTTGTTATAGGTCTGTCTATTTCTTTCTAAATCAGTTACAGTATTTTGTAACTTTCTGGGAATCTGTCCATTCAATCTGAAGTTATTAGATTTTTGGTATATAATTTTTCTACAGTATTTTTTTACATATATATTTTTATTTCCCTTAGGTTTCTAATATGGTCTTCTTTTTTTGAGTCTAATGATTTGAATCTTTTCTTTTTTTTAATGATTAAATAGCTATAGGCTTGTTATTTCTTTTTATATTTCAGAGAATCATCTTTTGGTGTCATTGATTTTCTGTTCACTTTTATAAATTTACACCATAATCTTTATCATTTTATGAGAGTTTGAAGTTTGATCTTCTGTTCTTATTTTTTAGTATCCTAAGGAAGATGGTTAGGTTAAAGTTTTGAGATCTTTTTTATTCATAAAATAGGTATTTGTTATATATTTCTGAGTAAGCAATGCTTCAGCTGCATCTCATAAATTTTTAGTATATTATATCTTTATTTTCATTCATCACTAAATATTTTATGATTTTCATTTAGAGGTGTTCTTTGATGTAATAACTATTTATGAATGTGCTATTTAATTTTTACATATTTGTACTTCCCAAATTTTTCCAAATTACTGAACCAAATTTTACTCTAGATGCTCACTCAGTAAACATATTTATATTATTTATTTCATTTTAAATACATTAAAATTTGTTTTCTGGCATGGTGTACAGTCTATCATCAAGAAATTTTCATGTGCAATTAAGAAGAATTTATAGGTTATTGTTCTTGAGTAAAGAGTTTTATAGATGTTTCTTAGATCTAACAATTGTATAATGTTACCCAAGTGTTCTATTTGTTTGGTGATCTTGACTCTCTACTTATCCTATCTGTTATTGAAAGTGAAATATCAAATTCTCTAACTATTATTGTTGAATCATCTATTACTCCTCTCATTTTATTCAGTTTTACTTTATGTGTTTTGGTACCTAGTTATTGGGTGCATATATATTTGTAATTGCTATGTCTTTCTGATTAATTAATACCTTCATCATTATAAAGTGTCTGGCTTTAACTCTAGTAAGACTTTAAAAGTCTACTTTGTCTAATACTAGCATAACTGATACAGGTAGATCTGGCCAGATGGTGCAGCCAGACTCTAGAATGCGGGAGGAGTCAAAGAAAGCACCAGACAGTGGGGGCAGAGGTTGGGGGAAACACACTGCCAGTGCAATGCATGATGACAGATTTTCTTAGCCCTGGGCAGAAATATGGTAGGAGGACATGTTGCACGGCGAATGCATGAGGCTAGTGAAAAGCTTTCCTACTCCCTTTCAGAACATGGTGGCATAGAGAGGTACAGATCTGCCAGTATAGCTGTGAAAAAGACAGGATTGAATGAGGAACTCAACTCTGCTGGAGAGCACAGAATTTTGGGCTGGGGGATTTAAATGCAGGAAGGGCAGAGACTCTTCCTTTCTCTTCCTTTGGGGTCCACACATGGATGTGTGGGCCAGAGTGCTCATAAGACCTTGTGGGCCATGGAAGCTGTGTGGCCAGGCTCTGGGCCTCATGGACAGAGCCCCTTCATGGCCAGCTGCAGCAGTTGGCAGCAGCCCTGGACTCTCAGTGCAGAAAACTGCTACATGGTAATGGTGCACTGGGCTGTGTGCATGGACTCCAGAAAGCCTGAAGTCAGAGGGCTGCCCCTAGCAACGTTGTGCTCCAAAGGACAGATAACAGTGGAGTGGGATTTCTGGGTATGGTTTTGAGTTTCAGTCTTTTGGGAAAAAATGTTTTCTTCTGACCTGGCTGGTGTAGTTCAGTGGATTGAGCACAGGCCTGTGAACCTAAGGGTTACAGGTTTGATTCCCAGTCAGGGCACATACCTGGGTTGTAGGCCAGGTCCCCGGTAAGGGGTGTGTGAGAGGCAACCACACACTGATGTTTCTTTCCCTCTCTTTCTCCCTCCCTTCCCCTCTCTAAAATAAAATAAATAAAATCTTTTTTAAAATGTTTTATTCTGTGCTTTGTGGAAGAAAGGAGCTTGAAGTCAGTGAGTCTCCTGTTTCCCAAAATAATGCAACATCTTAATGAGGACCGTTTTCCGTCTCCACCAACATCTGTCTTTGGAATACACCCGCGTTCAGTGGTGAGCAGCCAACCTCCACTTTTGTTCAGAAACATAATCACTCGGGCTTTTCTGTTATAGTTGGGGTTTGCGTGATGCATCACTTTAAATGATTTTACTTTTAGTCTATTTGTATCTTTACACAAATTGTGTTTGTTAAGTATTTCTCCCATAGACAACATATTTTGGGGGTTCTGTTTTTTTATCCAGACTGACAATCTGTGCCGTTTGATTGGATTGGATTGTTTAATGAATTCACACTTAATGTTATTTTGATATACTTAAATGTAAGTCTTCACTTTTCTGTTCAGTTTCTTACACCATTTGCATTTCTCTATTACTTTTTTATATTTCTTTTTAAAGTAAGTGCATACTTTTGAATTCGCACTTTAATTTTATTAATAATATCATACTTAATGATGAAAGACTTAAGGATTCCCTTTGAGATCAGGAACAAGACAAAAAAGCGTACTTTTGCCACTTATGTTTAACATTCTATGAGTTTCTAAATAGGACAAGTAGGCAAGAAAAAGGAGTAAAAGTCATCCAGATTGGAAATGAAGACATAAAAATTTCCCAGCTTGCAGGTGATGCAGTCCTGTGTAAAGAAAATACATATATTCCACACAAATTAGATAGAAAAATGATTTCAAGGTTGCCAGACATAAAATAAGCATACACAAATCAATTGTATTTATATACACTTGCAATGAACTATCCAAAAATGAAGCTTAAGGAAACAATTCCACTAACAATGGCATCAAAAAGATTAAAATTCTTAGGAATAAATTTTTCCTTTAAGAAGTGCAAAACTTACAATCTGAAAACTACAGAGTATTGTTGAAGGACATAAAAGAAGATCTAAATAAATGCAAATATATTCCATGTTTCTTTACTAGAAGACACTTAACATTGTCAAGTTGGTAATACTTTCCTAAAAGATTTAATGATTTAACACAATCTTTGGCGTAATTCTTGTTGTTGACTTATTTCTAGAAATTAAAAAAAATTGATTTTAAAATTTATATGAAATAGCAAGGGTACCAAATACCCAAGACAATACTGAAAAGAAGAATAAAGTGGAAATATTCATGCTATCCAATTTTAAAATTTAGTACAAAACAACAGTAATTATAACAATATGGGAATGGCACAAAAATAAAAAATACATTATTGGAATACAAATGAGAGACCAGAAATCAACCCGTACATTCATTAAGTATGCAGAAATGTTGTTTTGGGTGTAGGAACTGAGACAATGGGATATTATACCAGAATTCATGTTAAAATAAGTGTTGATCCATGGTTAATATTTGCTGTAACTATATGTGCTAGAAGCTTAATGATCCTCTATTTTTCTCGTTTTTGTCACCTTTGTTGATTTGGGCTACCATAAATTCTCCTCCTCAGAGATAGAGTCCAAGCATAGCAGATCTTTCAGGAATAATCGTTTACTGTTATTCCGGTGTTTTGTTACGATCTTGCGGAGAGAAAGCAGTCCGTAATATAATTAAGTTTCTTTATTTAACGAGTCTATGTTTTTGGAATGTGACCTCATGTTTCTCCAATGGCATCAATTTTTTTTCTCTCCTGCCTTTTACTCCCTTCACTGGCTGGATCTTTTACATTTACATCCTTGAAGCCATAACTTCTGTTGACTATGGCATTTGTCCCTCACCCCGGTCCCCACCCTCCAACAGGTACTTTGGGTAAGACAAGAAATCTAAAGATTTGGGAAAAGGATCGGGAAATGTCTTTTCTCCTGTTGAATAGACCATTTTTATGAAATACGCTCTGGGCTCATTTCATAATATCTACTCTTCAACCGCCGTCAGAACTATGACTGATCTTTACTGTGAGAACCTTGTAGGGTTACTGAAAGTAAAGCCCTGGAAAGTGTACCTGCCCACAAAAATTATGTGTGTCTCCCTTCAAGGCTTCCTCACTCTCAAAATAGTGTACACTCAGAATCCATTAATTCTTTATGATTGCCATTTAAGTATTCTTCTCATTTTATGGCTTACTAATTTATGTCCCACATAAACAAATCTTGGCTGCATCTTTCAGGATGTGGCTGTCTCTTCTGATTTCTTGGTGGGGTTTTACCCTGAAACTTCTGATCTCTGATGTGTATAAGAATAATCATTGATTTTCAGTTTGTCCATCTTTTTCTTCTAAGGACTGAAGTGACAAGATCTAAGATCTTTGCAAGTTCTTAAAAAGAGAGCTAATAAATATTTTATATTTTCAGGTTGTATGATTTCTGTCATAACTATCACACTGCAAAAGCAACCATAGATAACATATGCAAATAGATGAGTGCTTTTTTATTGTGGTTCAGTTACAATTGTCCTACTTTTTACACTGTTGCTCTACCCTGTCTTGTCCCCTGCCAACTATCACAGTCAATCCCCCCTCCATTGTCCATGCCCATGAGTCCTCTATTCAGGTTCCTCGACTTGCTCCTCCCGCTTCTTTACCGTATGATCCCCCTCACCCGTCCCCTCTGGTCACTGTCAGTTTGTTCTTTGTTTCCATGTCTCTGGTTCTATTTTGCTTATTTGTGTATTTTGTTTAGGTTCCGCCTACAGGTGAGATCATGTGGTATTTGTCTTTTACCATCTGGCTTATTTCACTTAGCATAATACCTTCCAGTTCCATCCATGCTGTCACAAAAGATAGGTGTTCCTTCTTTCTTTCTGCAGTGTAGTATTCCATTGTGTAAATGTACCATAGTTTTTTGAGCCACTAATGGGCACTGAGGCTGTTTCCAGTACTTGGCTAGTTGTAAATCACACTGCCATGAACACAGGGGTGCATAGGTTCTTTTGAATTGGTGTTTCAGGATTCTCACTGTATAGTCCCAGCAGTGGAATCACTGGATCAAAAGGCAGCTCCATCGTTAATTTTTTGAGGAAATCCCATTCTGTTTTCCACAGTGGCTGCCCCAGTCTGCATTCTCACTAACAGTGCATTAGGGTTCCCTTTTCTCCATAACGTTGCGAGCACTTGTTTGTTGATTTGTTAATGATGGCTGTTTTAAGAATTTTATTTGCAAAAGCAAGATTTCTTTCATGTGCTAGCTCACTGACCTCTATTTTAGAACTATACCCAGGCTTTACAGCAAACTCTAGAGATTGAAGTTCCAAATAAGACCCATTAGAAGTTGTAATATACAGTGAAATATTTGCATGATTCAGCCAGTTTATATAGGTAGACTACTTAGAAATAGGTGTGGGAATGGACTTCATGATTGTAAGATTAAGGTAGAAGGATACAAAATCTTGGATAAGGCCAGATTTATTGATAATTAGTCCTTTAAAGCAGAGGTTATGGACTCAGTGTTTTAGCTTGAGGGGTTAAGAACATCTGTAACAGTTTGCTTGGTCCATTGACAGACATATGGACCCAACCAAAATCTATATTATATGAAGTAGAAATGTTAAATCTTCCTTTATTAAAAAAAACTGTACTTGAACAATAATTAAAATAAAATTAAATTTAAAAAGATAGATGAAGGTATTAGAAGATTTAGAAAGTTTGGAATGCTAAAGGGAATTTATCAACTGAGATTCAATCATGCATCTCATCAGGGGCAGACCATTGGCCATCACTGTCGTAAACACATTTATGAGGACAGCTCCAATTCCCAGGACAACAGCTCCTTTCACAAAAAAGAGGCCATGTGTGTTGCAGTAAGTTTCTTGCAACTCCTCCAAACATTTATACTGCTGGTCAACCTCCCTAGTATTCTTAATGGGCCCTGTAACCTGTCTGTGGATTATGGAAGAAAAATGGTCAGAATTGTCAGGATTACTGGACACTGATTCTGTAAGTGCCAAGCAGCACTGTGGTCTACCAGCCAAGTAGGGTCTTATAGAGGTTATTGATTAATTAAGGTGCTTTTGTTGTCATTGGTTTCTTCTTATCAATGAAAATTTGTGATACTCTGTCTGTCGTACATTAGGCTTAGTTTTTCTAAGATATATCTGTGCATTTTCATACTCTCTTATTTCCCTGGTAAGGTAGTATGGGCTGGAAGAGTTTACTACCTCTCAAGGGGGCGTGTTGCCTTCCAGAATGTCTCTAAAAAGCATCATTAGATCATAGCAGTTGAGCTATGAGGGCCTTTCCAGTGAGCGGTTTATTATTTGGAGGGAGTATGGAAAATGTGGCATACCCTCTAGAATATCCCTCTATCTTATCTGGCCATTAGGTTTCTGTCATCAACATGTCTACTTTTATTTACTGTGAAACGTTTAAGCAGACTTACCCAATTGGTCATAAACAAAGACATAGGAATAATGCATCTGGATTTATGAAGTGCAGCTGTATTACTCATATGAGCCAACCGGATTGAAAACAATGTGACTAAATTAGTTTTAATTTTCATCAGAGGTGTTTTATGGACTTGAAAGTGTAATAGCATTTACTTTCTAATGAGTATAAATATCTCAAGCACTTTCTGATATTGCTAAGATATCAGACAAATTCATTTAAAAATGATAATCTCTCCATCAGTCACAGCATAAACAGAATTGTATGAACTTGTCTAGACTGATAGATATAAATATATTTGTCAGTGCTTAAAAACAATTTTCACAGCTGGGTTTATTATTTAATTCAGAGTTAAAGGGCTTATACTGAAGTTCAAATGATTTTAGTGGATTAGGTGTCATTATCTGAATATCTTTGTCAGCAATTATTGGGTATAAAAATATCAAAACACGTACAATTTGTCTAAAATAGACATGTTTCCTTTGAAAAGTAATGTGAATGTTTCTTTAGTTACCTTCTTTCATGAAGAACTGGAAATTAGATTCAGCCAGAAGAGTGTCAAAAACTTACCTTCACTTTTCCTAACTGTAGTTTAATTGAGCTTTAACATCAAATAAACAGTCTTTACCTTTAATGCTAATGCACCCAAAAGACAGTTTCTATTCATTTTGTATGATTAAAACTGCATTAGGAATATGAATGTATTAATTTAAAGATACAGATACTAACTGCTTAAATATTGAGTTCAAAACTTGGCATTAATATGGGCGGAATAATTGGTTCTTGCTGTAGAAGGAAACCATAATAAAGAACTTGAAAGTGTTGTCACATTTTACATAACTAGTAAAGTCTCTGAATATTTGAAAAATATTCTGAAAGAAAATGTCTTGGGGCTTTCTTAATGAGAATGAATATGGTTTGAAAAGATCAAATAATATTCACATATGTCAAATACAAGTTTTAATAACAGTTAGAGATAATGAATAAAATTAAAGTAGGTCGATTTAAGTCATTTCTTTTCCAAAAGTAGTTACATGTTATAATCACTACTTGTTAAGATATAATTAAAAGCAAAATGAAATTTACCTAAGAAAGCTCAATTACTAAATATAAAAAAGTCAACATGAGTGATTTTATCATCTGTTTCATTAGCATATCAGCATTTTGTAGTCACTGGTCATGTAAATATGTTAGTATCATAAGAATTTAGGTAATAAATAGAGCTATGAATACAGTGTCTTTACTTTGGCACTGATGCTTTAACAGTCTACTTTAAGTGAGATTGGGAAAAAAACCAAATGCTTTTTAGCACAGGTAAAAATAAATTGGACGTCCATATATCTGAAAACAAAAAATTCTGAAGTACTAAAAACATTTGGATTTATAAAAAATAATACTAAAAATAAATCATAACCTTTATATATACATAAATTAAAAACAAAAGGCTATAATCTTTGCAGTTTCGAAACTTACTCTTTTTGGAAATAAGACTCTGATACTAAACCTGTCAAATTACATATCTACATTCAAAAAGATTGTTCTTGGTAGAGGGTGCAACTTGCATAATAAAAGGTAACTGTAAATTCAATATAAGTACCTAATTTTTAAAATAAAATTAGACTTAAGTTTAGAAATCTACTGAATTGACTCTCTGGAATACATTTCAGTAAAAGTCATTATTTATAAGTGCCCATTTAAAATAAATTCTAGATAATCTATTTGTATTCTAGAAGTTATTGCTGTAATTTCTCAATTTTTGAATGACAAGAAGAAATATGAGCCAGAATCAACAGAAATTGATTTTCAGAGTTAGGAAGGCAGGTGTTACAATCCTTACTCTATCATAAGCACAGAAACAAAAATAAATATCTTAAAAATATGCATTATTAGCAAGTTCTAAAGAATAATGTATTTATAGTTACTTTTATTATTTTAAAGAAACCATTATTACAATTTGTCTTAGTATGTAACATTGACTAAAATACCTACTTAATAAAATGATTTAAGTCTGCAGATAGATCTTCACAAATTTTACTCAGAAACTTATGATTAATTAAATAGAGTTTGTTTGGACTAATTAAATTATGTACACATGGTTTTCAGTAAAATGTTTTGATTTTTAAAAAGAAATACATGTATTGTGCAACACGAATATGAAAATAAACATTTACTTTCCCCTGGTTTTTCCAGCAAGGCCGCTTGGTGAATTATTATCCATTTGTGAAGCCTAAACTTATTTGTGAAATCAATTATTGATTTTAATTGTTCTATAATTTCAAGTCTTTGGTGCTTCAATGTATAAAGTGTCTTGGTGTGTTTATTACGGAGGCTTCTAAAACTGAGTTGGACCTGGTTATTTCTTAGGTTTTCTCATTTTCAAACAAACAGCGTGACCTTTCACAGGGTGTTATTACTTCAACATATCATGAAAGTTTTTCATTACACATTGATACATATTGGTTTCATCCTCGGAGTTTAACTACCTTGCCAAATTCTTGGAGATTGTTCTCTAGCTTTCCATAGTAAGACTGCTGAGGCCTGTAGCTGTACCTGTCTGTGATTAACTAGTTAGCTAGACCATATTTGTTGTCTGTTATGTGTATGCTTTCTTCCCCTTAATATAGCCCAGATTGGATTTAATTACACAGCCACAGGCATGATGAGAAAGAAACTGCCTTTGAAAAGCACATCTGCTTTTAAATAAGGAAAACATCTTATTCGTGGTATATTTCTCCTAGAATTTCCTCTCTCTAGGGTAGAATATCACCAATTTTGGAAGAGAATCCTAGAGAGAGAGTTTGCATGCGCATATGGTATTCAGTGTGACATTAGCAGGTGCAACATGGCTTTAAAGGCTGCAGTTAGGCATTTTTAAAATGATATGAAAATGCGCAGGGAACTCCAATCTATTTGATTTATTCTGAAGAATAGTTTCCACGTGGGTTATTCTCCCATATTCAAAATACTTTGAAACTATCTTTTTCTTTCTATTATTGATACCAAAATAGACCATTAATATCATATTCTATGCAAAAACACAATATCAATTTATGTCGGTTTAGAAGAACGTAAGACTGAGATATTTAAAAGATTTCTGGAGGCTGCTTTACAGCCTACTTATTATGGCTGGAATTCAAATCCCCCACATTGTCTTCATGAAAATGTTGGCAGAATAACTGAAAAGAAAGCAGAGAAGACTTTTTTTCTTTCTGCTTAAAGTTTTAAAATATCAGTTAAATGCCCAATCTTGGTTTTCCACTGAGCTAATCTTAATTAATTCTATTTTTAGTTAATCCTATATAGTAATTATTATTTACAGATAATCACTCTAGAAATCATTGGAAGTTTCAAAATTGATCATATATTATTCCCCAGCTGACTTTTAGAATGTTAAAAGGCTTAAAATCTCACACAAATAATCAGGTGTCTTGATATATTCAGTAGTTCCCCCTTATCCACAGTTTTGTTTTCTGGGGTTTGAATTTCCTGCCGTCAGCCATGATCTCAAAACATTAAATGGATAATTTCCTGAATAAATAATTCATAGATTGTCTTTTCTTTTTTAATTAGTTTTTTAAGAGAAAAAAGGGGGAAATAGAGCAATAAACATCAACTCATTGTTCTACTCTATTTATGCATTCATTGGTTGATTCTTGTACGTGCCCTGACCAGGGATTGAACCCACAACTTCAGCATATTGGGGTGATGCTCTAACCAACTAAGCTACCTAGCCAGGGCACAAAATTTATGTTTTAGATTGCATGCCATTCTGAGTAGCATGATGAGATCTGCCATCTTGCTCCTTCCAACCCAGGATACAAATCACCCCTTTGTGCATGGTCTCCACACTGCATGCATACACTATGCTCCCCTTAGTAAACATCTTGGTTATCAGATTGACTGTTGTGGTATCACAGTACTTGTGTTCAAGTAACCTTTATATTACTTAACAGCTCCGAAGCACAAGTGTATCAATGCTGGCAATTTGGGGATGCCAAAGAGAAGCCATCAAATATTTCCCTTCATTGAGAAGGCAAGTACAGTGCAGTAAGATATTTTGAGAGAGAGACCACATTCACATAACTGTTATTATATTATATTATTATAATGATACAGGGTGAAAGCAAGATGAGGGCCCCCAAAATGGATTTGGAATAGGGTTCAGAACTCAAGGTGTCTAGGAAATATTGGAGAGACATATAGGATGTTCTCACCCCTTCCCCCTCAGGTGTGAGTTGGGGGAAGGGACACATGGAGCAGGAACATGCAGAGCTGTTTTGTACAGCCACAGCCTTGCAGCTAACCTCTGGCATGGTCATTCAACATATCTATAGCCTTTGGCTGGTTGCTTAAATATGTTAAATAGCTGTGGCCATGCTTGGAACCAGGGGGATGAAGTCACTACCTCAAAGGATGTAACTGGGGGATAGGTCCCCTGAATCACAGTGCCTGCATGAGAGCTTGGAGAAGATTAGCTCCACAACATAGGGCCATACCTGCCCAGACTCACAATGGCAGCCCAGTAAAGATGGAATAATGCAGGAATGCTGGCAGGTGTAACTGATTGTAGGAGGAGTCAGAAATGGGGGTACTGAGGAAGATTGGCGCGGGGATTTAAACCCAGACACGGAAGCCATTGGAGAGAAAGTCACACACTTCTGGCAGAGTGGGGACCCCGGCAGCCATTGGAGAGTGTCACGTGGCTTTGCCAGAGTGAGGCCCTTCTCTCGGCTTTGCCAGGAAAAGAGATCCACGTGGTTTGGCCAGAGTGCAGACCCCCACAGCTCTGGTGGAGGAAAGAACCATGAGGTTTTGGCTTGAGTGCAGACCCCTGCAGCTTTGGTAGAAGAGGACCACATGGCTTCAGGCGGCTCCCTTTAGCCACATGGCCTGGGAAGCAGGAGAGACTTTGCCTGGAAAATGGGTACAAAGAACTCTTGCCAGTAGACCATGAGAAGGTGCCACATGGCTCTGGGTTAATTAGAGATCCTGCCTGGACGGTGACACAGCTGACAGTGCCAGCCGCCTGAAACATGGACCTGTGCTTCTTTTCTAGAGTTATGGTACCCTGAATTAGGGCAGAGGGAGAAGGAAGCACTGTGGGCATCCAAAAAGGACTTTAATATTTTAGTGAAGATGTTAGGTCACTACTTTAAGTCTGCATAGCATTAAATAAACATTTCCTTTCCTTTTCACTAATCTCTGGCATTGAGAGTTGTGTTTCTTACTGGTAACAGAAAATCAAGCCCAGTAAGGGGTCCTTTCAGAATTAGTAGTATACCATCCTCGGGGCCCCTGTGTTCTGTAACAATAACTGTTCTATTTTATTAATGATTAGTTATTTTTGATAATCTCTTATTGCACCTAATTTATGAACTAAACTTTACCATAGGTATGTTGTGTATAGGGAAAAATATAAAATACAAAGGATCAGTACTATTCGAGTTTCAGGCATCCACTGGAATCTCAGAACCATGTTTTTTTCTGTAGATAAGGGGGGACTACTGATTAGTTACTAACATGAGGTAGAAAGCAACGAGTGTCAAAGAACAATTAAAGTATTGTGTGTTGAATAGGAAAATACGCATACATTTATTTTAAAACTTTAACATAACTGCTATGATCCATTGCTGTCACCCATTTGAGCAGAAAATGTTATCTATCTTGTTTACTCATATATCATGTATATTAATTAACCTTGAATTTCAACTAGGAGGCAAATGCTGAGAATCAATATCATGTCTGGGCCTATGATTCTTCTGTTTATTCCCAGTGCCGACCTACTTTGTGGTTATTATAGTGGTTATACTGTGTGCTGTATGCTTTACTGACATTTTTATCTATTCTCTTAAATAACTCTAGAGGTACATACAAATATCTCACATTTTCTGATTAGTACGACAAGTCAGGCTCTTATGTAGAATGAGCATGCATCACATTTAGGCTTTACCACTTTACCTCAGTAAAATGTGGCAAGTACTTAAATTTTCTATAATGCATGATCTTTCACCTTTAAATGGGGTATACTCTATGTACTTGTATTTTGGAAGGGGGTTAAATAAGTTACATGTATGGAAAATATCTAAAAGAGAACTGGTACCTGTCAAGCAGTGTATGTTTGCTGTTATTCCAAATAGCACAGATAGTTTATTGCAAACCAGAACATCAACCCAGGTGTACGTGGTTAGTTCAAGTATTTTGTGAAAAACAGAATTCTTACTGAAATATATAAAAGGGGATTATAAAACTAATATCCATTTTTACACCAGTAAATAAAATTTTTGCTAAATGCTTTTTCTGTCCATATTAAAATGATCTTGTAGTTTTTCTCCTTTAATTTGTCAGTGTGTTAATTTTCCTTAATTGGTTTCTAATATTAGGCAAATCTAGAATCCCTGAAACTCTGACAATCAGTTCAAATTAATGAAAATATAGCATTATTTTTCATATTACTACACCCCATTTGTTAGTGTCTATATATCTGTTACTCCATGAAAATAAAATTTTCTTCATTCTCTGGCTATTTTCTACATCTTCTTTTTGTCTTTGTTATCCTGCAGTTTCTTTGTAATGTGTCCAAGTGAGAATTGACTGCTTCCTTCCTTTCTCCCTTCATTTGTCTATCTCCCTCCCTCTCTCTCTCTGCCTCCTTCCCTCACTCCTCTCCTTTCTCTGTGCTTGGGATTCAGTGTAGTTCTTCATTGTGGTGATAGGTGTCTTTCATAAGCTCTACAAGCCTATCTCAGGAGTAAATATGATTTATTTTTATTTTTATTTTTTTAATTTGTTGTTGTTCAAGCACAGTTTTCTGTCTTTTACTCCCATCTTATACCCCCCCCCAGTGCTCCCCACCTCCCTCCCATTTCCACCCCTTAGTTGTTGTTCATGTGTCCTTTATACTAGTTCCTGTAAATCCTTCCCATTTTTTTCTGAAATTCCCTCCCCTCTCCCCTCTGGTCACTGTCAGCCTGTTCTCTATTTCAGTGTCTTTGGTTATATTTTGCTTGCTTGTTTGTTTTGTTATTTAGGTTCCTGTTAAAGGTGAGATCATATGGTGTTTGTCTTTCAACGCCTGGCTTATTTATGATTTTACTTCTAATTCATCTCAATCTGAGAGTCCTTTGGAGCCCCAACTTAATGAAGGTAGTTTTTCCCCCAACTTTGTTTTCAGCCTTTTGTACCTCTGGTCATCATTAAATTTAAGATTCTATTATATGAGTTGCAAGTGCTTTTAAGATGAAAGAGGTTACACTGTTTTGCTTATCTTTCTCAATTACTGTCTTCAACTACACGTTGGTTTCATTGTTTCTTACTGTTATAAATTTTTCTAAATAATTTTCAAAATATTAAAATATTTGTATACTATGTTTAGTTCTTTCTATTAGAACTTAGTGCTATGTATTATCTGAAAAAGAAATGACATTTAAACTAGTATTTTTAATTACTATGCGTTCATAATTAGAACATTCAGTACTCACCAAAAATAAGGTCCCATCAACTATTTTTTAAATACCTATTATGTGTGAAGATCATTTTTGTATATGTGGGATAAATCAATGAACAAAAGAAATAGCCCTCTGTTCATGAGGTTTATATTCTAGTTTACTTTCCATTAAAAAACAAAACAAAAAAAGGAACTCTAAGATAATACACCTTTGTTGTGTTTACTAATCTTCAGGGAATTGCAGCAACCATACTAAGTGTTACTTTAAAAATTGCAAATACATATACCTTAGTGTGTATTATTATATTTTATTTTTACTTTCATTTGAATATTGGTAGACAGTCACAGGAGGTTTGCAAGTTGCTCTCATAGTATAATAAAATTGGTTAATTAAGCTTACTGTACTTTTTTTTTACTTTCAGGTCCTCACATAATTTGACTAAATGTTTAGATTTACTTTCTTTTAAAACCTGATATTTCCCTAAATCCAAGCTTTTCTGAACATGTAAAGAAAAGCTTTGTTTTGTCTTTTTCCTGGAGGCCTGCCAAGATATTCGCTATTGAGTTATAATTAAATAGTTTAATTGTTAATTTATTTTTATTTTTCTACATCTGTTTCTGCTTTTTAATAGTCCCTTTTTATCTGTCTTGTTTGTACTTTTTTCTTTTCTTGCCAACAACATTTTAGAACTGTTATTTGTTGTTGCTATTTGGCCAAGCCAGTGCTTTCTATTTGTCTCCGTTCCTTATTCACTGTGATTGATTTTTAACCATCCAGAGATAAACTGTGGCTTCCAACTGCTCTGTGGCTCTGGCTGCTGCAATTCCTTCTTTGAAAAGGCTGAGTGAGCAGAAGATGACTCAAATCATGAGCAGGAAGCCAATGATTTCTTCCCTCCTGCATCTTTGACTCAGCATTTGGCGAAGTCTAGAGATGTTGAGGTATTTCCAATGGTCTCATTCTTCTACTCCCCCTCGATTGTTCCAGCACTTAAGAACCATCAGAACTTCATCAGAAGGGTCATCTTTTTTCACTGCTCATTGATATAAAACTAGTTGAAAAATATGATAGTGTGTTTCAAGTGATAGTTGCAATGCTCAAGTGGAGGAAAAATATGACTTGAGGTAAATTTATTTTCTAACTTAAAGATTATCAGAGGATGTACTATGTGCAACAAACATTTTAAAATAATTATTCAAAAGAGAGTGATGTAGTGAAAAATAGTTAACACAAAGTAATAGATTACAGGGAAAATATAACGTAATCCAGCTTCAGGAAACCTCAGGTGTTTCCTGGCATTTATTTTCAACCAGAACTTTAGAAAAAGCCTCAGGTTTACTTTTACATGATTATATAATTCTAGGCAACTGATTTGTACTATCGAGGCCTTAGTTTGGGCATATATGATATAAAAGTTTTAAACTCCTTCCCTTCTCTAATTCCTTGCATTGTCCTTGTATGTACCTTTTGCATATAGTAAAACTTACTGTCCCTTTGCACATGCAGTCCTATGCACTTTATCACATTCATTAACTTTATATACCTACCATCAGTAAAAGGACATGGAAAAGTTTTATCACCCCTGGAAATGCTCATCCTACCCCTTTACAGACATAGCCTCTGCCACCCCCACTCATGGCACTCACTGCTCTTCTCTTGTCCCTAACAATGTCTTTTTGCAAATGTCACAGAAATTGATTCATAACAACGTATAACATTTTAAGATTGGAGTCTCTCACTCTGCGTAATGCCCTTGAGATTCATCCAAGTTGTTTTACTTCCTGAGTCATATTCCATTATTCCGGATAAAGCATAGTTTGTTGATTCATTCACCTGCTAATGGGTGAATGAATTTGGGTTGTTTCAAATTGGGGCAATTATCAATGGAATGTTTTATTAACACTCAGATGCCAGATTTTTTAAAAATAAAAATTTTACTTCCCTAGTGTAGCCTCCTAGGAGAGAAATGCTGGGTCATATGGTTAGGTGTATATTAAACTTTACAAGCAAACTGCCAAATCGATTTCTAGAGTGGCTAGTCACTTTGCACTTACACCTGCAATGTGAGAGTGATCCAGTTCAAATTCTGATCAGCATCTGTACTATCAGAAATTCTATAACCATTGAGTCTTAATAAACATGTATCAGTACCATCTTATCTTCATTTAAATTATATATTCCTAGTGGGTAATGACGGTGAGCATCTTTTCATTTGCTGGTCATCTGTGTTCCTCAGTAAAAGGTTGATTCATGTCTTTTGCTCATTTTCTAATTTGTAGGGCTTTTTCATGACTGAGATTTTTAGAGTTTTTTGTTTAGTAAGGGTACAAGATTTTTGTTAAGACATATGACTTGCAAATATTTTATTCCAGTGGATAACTTTTTGGTTAAGATTATTTTTAGAGATGTTTTAGGTTCACAGCAAAATGGAAGGGAAGTTACAGAGACTTCCCATATATTCCTCCCATACTTCCTACATATGTCTCCCCTCCACAAATGCATAGCCTCCCTCATTATTAATATCTTTGTGCAGTTGTATACACACTAGTAACAACTGATGGACATACACTGAAACATCATAATCACCCAGAGTCCATACTACTTTGCATTAGGAATCTCTCTTGGTGCTGTAAATTCAATGGCTTTGGACAAATGTATAATGGCATGAACCCATCATTTTGGTTCCATACAGAGTATTTTCTTTACCCTAAAAATTCTTTTTCCTCTTCCAATTCATTTTTATGCCCGCCCAAATCTATAAAAACCACTACATTTTCTGAAATTTCAACTTTATCAATAGCTTTATCTTTTCCAGAATGTTATATAGCTTTAATCATATAGTATGTAGCCTTTTTGGATTATCATCTTTCACTTAATAATGTGAATTTAAGGTTCCTTCAGATCTTTTCATGGCTTGGTAGCTCTTTTTTTATGTGTGTGAGCAGAATAATATTTTATTATATAGGTTTATTAGTGTTGATTCATTCATTAACCTACTGAAGGGCATTTGACTGTTTCTAAGTTTTGGCAATTATGAATGAAGCTCCTATAAACATCTGTGTACAAGATTTTTGTGTGGACATAAGTTTTCAACTCTTCTGGGTAAATACCAAAGACAGCAATTGCAGGATTGTATGGTAGGTATGTGCCGTTATATAAGAAACTAGTTAATGGTCTTCCAAATAGTCTGTCCCATTCTGCATTTCCATCAGCAGTGAAGGAGAGCTCCTATTGCTCCCCATCCTTGACAGCACTTGGTGTTGACAGTGTCCTGAGTGTCCTCACCATGCCAATAAGTGTGTAGAGGTGTCTCGTTGTTGTTTTGTTTTCATTTGTACTTGCCTAATCACATATGATGTGCAACATCTTTCCAGGTGTTTAATTTCAATTAGCATATCTTCTTTGGCCCTGTGTCTGTTAAAATCTTTGCCATACTTTTTTAATCAGATTGTTTGGAATTTACCATTGAGCTTCAATAATTCTTTGCATATTTTCAGTAACAGTTCTTTATCAGATATATCTATGGTAAGTATTTTATAGCAGTTTGTAGTATGTTTTTAATTCTCTTGGCATTGTCTTTCACAGAGCAGAAGTATTCATTTCAATACAAGCCAGCTTATTAATATGATGCCTTTGGTGTTGTATTTAAAAAGTCATCACTACACACAAAGTCCTTTAGGCATTCTCCCATGTTATCTTTTAGGAGTGTTAAAGTTTTGAAGTTTATGTTTAGATCTGTGGTCCATTTTGAGTTAATTTTAATGAAGGGCATATTCCTGTCGTCTAAAAGGATGTTTTTGCATGTGCACATCCAGTTGTTCCAAGACAGTTTGTTGAAAACACTCTTTGCTCCATGGCATTGCCTTTGTTATTTTGTCAAACATCAGTCAATTATATTTATTTGAGTTTATTTCTGGCTGCTCTATTCTGTTCCATTGATCGATTTATCTATTATTCTGCCAATACCACCTTGTCTTGATTATTACAGCTTTATAGTAAGTCACAAAGTTGGATAGTGCCACTACCTAACTTTGTTCCTGTCATTCAGTATTGTGTTGGCTACTCTGGGTCTTTTATCTCTCCACATAAACTGTAGAATGAGTTTGTTGTTATCCACAAGATAACTTCTTAGTATTTTGATTGAAATGGTACTGAATCTATATCCAGTTATATGATGCATAATGATGTAGTGGTTAAACATGGACTACGTATATGGCAGTGGTTTCATATGATTATGATGGAGCTGAAAAATGTCTACCAATCACTTAATGATGCCATAGTAGTTATAATGTAGTGCAACACATACCAAATCTTTGTGGCAATGTTGGTATAAACAAATCCACTGTGATTTCAGTCTTAAAAGTATAAGACATATAATTATACACAGTACATAACAGTTGATAATGATAACAAGTCACTTTGTTACTGGTTTGTATGTTTACTATCTATGCTTTTTATCATTATATTTGAGTGTATTATTTCTACAAATAAAAAAGCTGGTTGTAAAATAGTGTGCTCTATTAGAGAGATTTCAGATAGTACTTCATCATATCTATTCAATATGTACTATTTAAAACTTTAACATATATACTGCCTTTCTTATCTTTTTTTTGTCTATCTATACAACTCTCTTGATTTCTACAAGTAATTATACAATATGGGAAATACACTACTCTTTTCTGGTCAACAATTTAGTCTATGCAGATTTAAGAGTTAACCATTGTGTGGGAAGCAAAGTTATTCTGGAAAGAAGAAATAGTGATTGTAAATATCTGGACACAGAAATGATAATGTTGTACATTTTTTACCAATGGATGGCAAATAAACTCTGAAACACAGAGATAAAGAAGAGAAGGGCAGAGAAGCAAATGGAGAAACAAACAGTACATTGAAGTATTTGGACAGAACACTGTGAAGCTATTGCATTACCTTGAAGACATATATGACTAATTTATATTTTAGAAGGAGGAAAGCAGATCACATGGATACCACCAGGAATCTGGGAACATGAGAAAGAGCGTGGCCCTTTTGAAAACCTAGGAAATTTTTTTATTATAGCTAGATTTGATGAGAGCTTGTACTGTGGATGGAGGAGGAGGCTGCAGCAGAAGGCAAAGACCACCTGGTGACAAGTCTCTGCAAGTTATGCTAATGAATTTGCAACTACTAACATTTTTGAAGCCAGAGAAACAGATTCCGGAACATTTTGTGCCACATTCACTATTTATGTAGCTATTTCTTTATTGGTAATAAGTCATTCAATTACAATGGCTGCTAAAATCTGAATGAATCTGATTAATGTTCCTTTTTATGAATTATACTCATTGAAGAAATTTCACATAAATATATTCAGTCTTTTCTTTCACAAGATTATATTAATCATAACATAGATTTGAATAAAACTTTCTAATTTATAGTCCTTTAAAGGAATCATTTAACTTCATACTAACAAGGAAGTTGGTAGGATGAATACTTTAACACCATTTTACAGATATAAAAACTATGACATATTTTTTAAAATGTGCTCATTATCTCTAAGTTAGTGTGTGATACTATTAAATTCAAAGCATGCCCCCTGGATAGGTTTTATGTGAGCCTACTGAATTTTAAACATACTCTGATATTTTGGTCTCAATTATTTGAGATATAAAATAAAGCATCTGGATAGGCAGGCAACCGGGGAGGGTCTGGGTGGTGAGCGGAGGGATTGAGCAAAAAAAGGAAAAAGGAAGAGAAAACTCGTGAACATGGACCACACTGGTGGGGACAAGATGGAGGAGAGGATGGGGGGTAAAGGGTGATGGACAGAGACATGACTGGGGTGGCGAACATCCAAGACAGCAGTCAGATGAAGTGTTATAAAATAGTGCACCTGAAACATGTATAATTTTGTTAACCAGTGTCACCCCAATAAATTCAATAAAAAGATAAAACAAAAAGAAGTAAAGGATTAGTTACTATAGTAGAACTAAGAAAAACCTAGTTATTCTGAGGGATTTATGTGACAATATTTTTCTGAACTTTAACCTTGGGCTACAATTGCATTCAAACAGAAATATTTGAAGAAATGCAAAGACAATATTTCACATTAACTACAAAGGAACTTACTGTAGTGCTCAACAATTGCACATGAGCTATTTTTAATTTTTTATTTGTTAATATTTATATATCTAAATGGTATACTCTATGAAACTAGAATTTTCCCTTGCATGTTTAAAAGTCTTTTGTAGCAGACATACTTTACAAAAGTATAGATACTTTTAGGTGTTTTTTAGATGTATGTGTGTTTGTGTGCATAGACATGCACACATGTGCTACTTTTAAAGTTCAAGCATCATTGGTTTTTCTCTTAATTTTAATTCAATTTTCAACTTAAAAAATCTATTTTATTATTTCTATTGCTTTTCCATGTCTTCAGAAATAAATATATTGGTTTATTATGGGACATATTTCTGTTTCTTGGATTGATTGATTTCAACAAGTATATGTAAAACCATATTTGTTTTTAATGTTATATAATTTTGCTAGTGTTCATTACTACCCTAAAAACTGTATTTGCTATTTGTTACAGAATCTGTGTACCTGTTCATTTAAAAAGCGTACATGAAATGGATGTCTCGTGCATCTATGCTCCCCAAACAGTGTGTTTACAGTGTATACACTTGGACTGGCATTACCATCGCATTCTTGACCAGAATGTGACTGTAGCATCCAATTTAGATATCCCTTCACGCCTGCCATTTCTTCTATTATTCCTGTTTAACTTGGCTGATGAGAATATTCTCTTTGGATAATTTTATTCAGCAACTTTGGATGCATGCAGATCTCAAATTGCCATCTGTTTTGTCAACAATTACCACTGCATGAACTCCATCCAACAGCCGTCCTTTGCACCTGACATGTAATATCATTTTTTCTATTTAAACCTATACTTTTCTCTGGTCAAGTTTTCAATAATACTGATGTTATTCTAATTGCATGTATTGGTGACCTCATATATTCTATTGATTCTGAAGAGTAATAAGTTGGAAATAATCCAATGTCTTCAACAAAGCAACAAATAATATGTAATGTATTAGAGATATACATTACATTTTACAGTATAAAATATATCACCACATTAGTCATATCCTAAACAAAAGTCTAACCCTGTTAAAATATGAATAAATAACAATAAATATCGAATAAAAGGGAATGTAATAAATAGTAAAGAATTCACTGAAATAGATTGAAGAATGTTAATGCTAAACATAATTTTTATAGTACCAGTTCCAATAGTTATATTGGTAGGTGAGTAGTTAATTATTTGAAACCATAGAGGCATGAAATTATTATCATTCCAGCCAACATTGTATGCAAAAGTAGATTTAAAGTGGCAAGATTGTCAACATTAAGGAGTAGTGGAAGGTGCTGGAAATAAACATACAAATAACAGATGAAAGATCAATAAAGGAAAGGAAAATAAATAATTGTTCCCTGGAGTAAATGAGAGGGTAATTTCAATAACAAAGATACAAAGTAGGTCATTTTAAAAACTAGTATACCTTATAGTTTTTTTTAATACTGAAAGTATATAAAAGGATGGATCAGATAAATAAGGTAATCTGTAACCATATTTTCCTTATAGTCATTATATGAAGTATATGAACTTCCTACCAATTCAAACTCACTAGTATTTTTATTGCAATTGTGTATGCTTAAAAAAAGTAGATTACATGAAAGGGGGATAAAATTTCAAAAAATATGTAATGCTTTCAGAAGTCTCAAATCTTTTAATATTTAACTCATATATTTTAAGTGAGATTTGGAATGAGAGACTCCAACATAGGAAACAGATTGAGTTAAACTCAGAGGCAGCACAGTATGGAGGGGTTGGGGACCTCTCTGGGGCAGGTGAGTCATCGATTCAGGAGAAGTCCCCTCTGAGGTGCTGGTAATGATCGAAGAGAATAATGGGTGGACTATATAAAATGAGTGCATGGTCATCTCACCAGGAATTAAGGGAAAATGTGGTTTCCCCTAAATCCTGCTTTGGAGAGTGTATTCGTCTGCTTGGGCTGCCATAACAAAGTAGTCTGAGTGTCTGGACAACAAAAATTGATTTTTTTGCAATTCTGGAGACTGGAAGTTTAAGATCAATGAGCCAGCAGGGCTGATTCTGGTGAAGATCTCTATGACTGCTTTCTCATTGTGTCTTCAAATGATCTTTTCACACACTCCTGGTGTGCGATATTAGCCCTTTTGGATTAGAGTCCCAACCCTATGACCTTTTTAAACCTTAATTATCTCTTTAAGGACCTATCTTCCTAAGTGTTTAGGTTTTTAATATATAAATATTGGGAGTTACAGTTCAGTCCATAATAGGGAATGGCAGGCCCTGGGAGAGATAATCCAGCCTAGAATGTTTGGAACTTTGGAAGGTCTATCCATCTCTCTCTCTCTAGTCAATCACCCATCTATCGATAAACAAAGACACAAACGATAGGTAAAGATTTCTTTATATCAGTAACACAAAATTCTCTAAGCATGGAAACAGGGTAAAAAACAAAGGAGCCTCTATTTTCCTGCTATCTTAGGCCTTCACAAGTTCTTATCATTAAAACTTTGTGTCAAAACCTACAGCTGCAACCTCAGTCATTCTAATCAAGAAATTCACATCATGGTGGCAGAAGACATTATTTCTTTGTGTCCCCCTTTTTAAAAGCTAAAATTTAATGTTCATCAAAGAATATAAGTGCCTACATGGGAGTTGTAGGATGTACACCATATGCCAAGGAGTCTCAATAACCTGTGCACCGGGTTATTGGCAGACAGACCTCAGTATGGGCTATGGATCTGGCAGGAGCCTAAGACCTGG
This sequence comes from Artibeus jamaicensis, assembly GCF_021234435.1. NCBI lineage: Eukaryota > Metazoa > Chordata > Mammalia > Chiroptera > Phyllostomidae > Artibeus > Artibeus jamaicensis. Next base: position 28,919,678 of record NW_026521486.1, read on the forward strand.
CTTCAGCTCCTCTTGGTCATGGTTGGGGAGCACCTGCAGAGTGTTGACTTGGGAAGACACCCAGGAATGAAAGAGCCTTTGTAAAAGTCCAGGTTTCCTGAGAAGGATTTCAACTCTCTCTTTGAAGAAAAGCAAAACAAAACAAAGAAACCAAACCCAACCCAAATCAAATAAAAGGAAAACAAAACAAAATGACTTTAGACATTTTGGAGAGAACAAGAGAAACTTCGCCAATGCATCTCCCTTCCACGTGGTGCAGCATAGAGCTGAACTCTATGCAGAGGAAAAGGAGAGTAGTGAGTGAGTAGCCAGTTTCCTGGACATTGCTGCAGAAACTTACCTTGTTTCTGCAGTAACCTCAGTATTGAGGTGTAATCTCTATGGCTGGGGGGAGGAAGGAGCTCCAGGAAGAGGCAGATAAGAATATCAGGGGACATTAAAGAGACACAGGTCCTGCTGCATGCATTCAGAACTCTAGCAGAAAGCCTTCCCACAAGCTCCTGGGATAACCTCACCTGAAGATTCCTTCAACAGGCCTGCAGGCATTTTCGGTGGCCTCAGTGCCCAACCTGTACCCCTTCTACCCTGCAGCTAGTTTCTTATGCATATACTTGAAGGCAGCAGCAAAAGCAGGCTCTGGTAAATAGGGATTATGTGCAGAAAACAGGTCAGGGCCAATGGGCAAGAAAGAAACCATAAATTTGAGCACTAGAGCTACATTCAAGAAAACAAGAGAGATTACCCTGATACTGAAGCCAGACACAGCAAGGAGAAATTAAAAACTATAGACCAAAATCTTTGATGAATATAGATGCAAACATTATCAACAAAGTATAATCAAACCAAGTTCAAGAGCCTGTTAGGGATGAGTGAAAAAGATGAGGGGATTATGCAGTACAAACTGGTTGTCACAGAGTAGTCATAGAGATGTAAATTATAGCATAAGGAATATAGTCAGTATATTCTAATAACTATGTACAGAGCCAGGTGGATATGTGGTTTGTCAGGATGATTACTTAGTAAGTTACGTAATGCCTGGTCACTGGGGTGTACACCTAAAACTAATATGATATCATATGTCAACTGTAATAGAAAAATTTAAAAATGATTTAAAGAAAAGCATCTCATACCATGTTCAATTTGGATTTATCTCTGGGATTCAAGGGTAGTTAAAAATATAAAAACCAATTCTGTGATACCTCACATTAATTACTATACAGATAAAAAATTATTTGATAATCTCCATAGATGAAAATATATTTGACAAAATATAAGATTGTTTAATGATAAAAACCTTCAACAAATTGGATATAGAAGGACATGCATTTAGATTATAAGGTCCATACACAGCAAATCCACAGTTCACACTATACTCAATAGTAAAAGGTTGAAAATGTTTTCTCTAAGATCAGGAACAAGACAAGTATGGCCACTCTCACTACTTCCCTTTAGCATAGTACTGGAAGTCCTACTTAGAGCTATCAGGCAAGACAAAAAAATAAAGAAATCCAAATTGGAAAGAAAGAAGTAAAATTGTCATTATTTTCAGCTGATATGATGTCATATTCTCATACATACAACCCTAGTGACTTACTAAAATCTAGTTGAACTAATCAACAAATTTTGTAAAGTTGCAAGATAAAAAAATCACTGTAGTGGAATCAGTTGTATATCTATTCACTTACAATAAAATATTAAAAAATAAAATTTAAAAAATACCATTTATAATAGCATCAAAAACTAATAAAATATTTAATAATAAATTTAACCAAGGAGGTGAAAGATACATGTAATAAACACTAAGATTTTGATAAAAGAAATGGAAGAATAAAGAAATGAAAACACACCTTGTGTTTATGAATTAAAATAATTAATATGTCCATACCATCCAAAATGATATACAGAATCAATGAATTCCTACCAAAATTCCAATAAATTTTTTACAGAATTAAAAAAAAAAACCTCCAAAGCTTGTGTGAAACAACATAACACTTGAAGAACCAAAGCAATCTTGAGAACAAAGGAGAAAGCATCATACTTCATTATTTTAAAGTTTGTTACTGTCACAGTAAGGAAAACAACATGGTGCCGGCCTAAAAATGGACACACAGACGCGTGAAACAGAGTCAGGAGCCCAGAAATAAACACCCACGTATAAGGTCAACTAATATTTGACATGGGAGCCAAGAGTACTCAGTGAAGAACAGTCCTTTAATAAGTGGTGCTGGGAAAATGAAATAACCACACACAGAAAAATGAAATTGGACCCATATCTGACACCACTCATAAAATTAACTTGAAATGGATGAAAGACTTAAAAAGTAAAATCTATAACCATCTGTAACAGGGGTAGAGTGCAGGCCAGAACTCAGGGTGCTTTGAGGACCTTGGAAAACCCCCACTAACCAGGCTTGGCAGATGGGAGAAGTGGAAGCCGGCCACTGAGAGTTAATTTGTGTATCTTTTGGCAACTTGGCTAGCTTCATAGTTACGCTAGAAAGCTGTGCCTGCCATGCTCCAGGCAAGGGAGATGAGCATGACTTTAACCTGTGATGTATTTGGGCCCCTTTCCCATGAAGCAAGGGATGGTTTGGTCTGCTTCCAGGGCCACACCTTCCCAGACTAACAATGGCAGCTGGAGAAAGGCAGAAGATAAGGAGGACTAACAGATGTCATTGATTGTGGGAGGAGTCAGAAATGGGGTTACAGAAGCAGCTCTGGCCCAGGATTTAAACAAGGCATGGCAGCCATTCTTTGCTCTTGGCCATGCTGTTACAGAACAGAGCCAAAGGGGGTACAATATACTACTACCGAAAAAACCACCCCACTAGGTTTGCTGGTCCGCCACCAGAGGAAAGATGTCTCTTAGTGCCAGAGATTTATGAAAAGGAAAGGAAACGTCTATTTATAGCCATATAGACTAAAAGTAGAGACCTAATGTCTTCATTAAAATATCAAAGTCCTTTAGGGTACCCACAGATGCACACAGTTCTTCCTTCTCCCTCTGCCCTAATTTGGGGTACTGTATCTCAGGAAAAGAAGTAGATTCAGGCTCTTAACACCATTAGCTCTGTTCAGAGCTGGCCAGGATCAAGCCACATGATTCTCCTCCACAAAGCTGTGGGGGCCTCCGCCCTGGCCAAAGCCGAGTGGTCCTCTCTTACATGGCTGCTGAGTCTGGGTTTAAATTCAATCTTCAATCTTCCTCTGCAGCCCCATTTCTGACTCCTCCCACAGTTGGCTACACTTGCCAGCACTCCCATATCCTCCCAGCTTTACTGGGCTGCCCTAAGTGAGCAGGGCAGGCGTGGCCCCATGCCATGGAGCCAATCATCTCCAAACTCTCATGCAGGTGTTGTAACCAGGGGGGGAGTTGCCTCCCAGTTACATCTTGGGTGGAAGTCACTTCTATCCCATTGGCTTAAAGCATAACCACAGCTATTTAACATATTTATGCAACCAGTTATAGGCTATAGATATGTTAAATGACCATGCCAGAGGTTAGCTGCAAAGCTGTTGCTGTACAAAACAGCTCTGCACGTTCCTTATCCATGTGTCCCTCCTGCCAACTCACACCTGTTGGGGGAAGGGGTGAGGACATCTTATATATCTTTATAATATTTCCTGAACACCTTGAGTTCTGGACCCCATTCCAAATCCCTATTTGGGGCCCCCCTCCTGGCTGCATCCTGTTACAGTGGGGCTTGGGAAGGAGAAGGGATCTTGGGCATGGGGGTTGAAAGACAGTAGTAAGAAGGGAGAAGTAAGCAAGCAGCTGTGTAATTTACACTGAAGAAGGAGGCCATGCAGTCTGGACTAATAAGAAAGGAGATGCTGCTGCTGTGATCGTGCCTGCTCTAGCCATCTTCAGAGCTGCCAAGTACTTCCTTGCAAGATCCTGTCCTGCTAACACTGGATTTTACCTGGACCCTCTGGACTTGTGCTTTTTCTGGACTATTAGAGGCTGATTACTACATACCCCAGATCTTGAAGGAGAGAGCTGCTGCATGAGGATAGACTTTGGAACCTTCCAAAGGGACAGGAGAACTGTTTGTGCAAACAGATTAATCCCAGATAATAACATGGAAAAATTGGGGGAATGTTTCTGGCTAGTAGCATTTTGGGGAGCACGGGAAGTGCTGGGATTCATGGGAAAATTGGAATTCATGGGAAAACTGGGCTCAGAGCACCAACGCTCTAGATTCTTATAAGGTTGGAATATTATAAGTAAGGACCTGCTCCTTCCAGCATTAATTGTTGGGTCATTCACCAAAGTGCCATATGAATAGGCCCCCATCTGCTCAGTAATGATAAACTCATAGAAAAAAAAAGAGGGATAAAGCGCTTTGTAATTGGTCTTGGCAACAATTTATTTGGATGAGACCAAAAGTATAAGCAGCAAAAGCAAGAAGCAATGAGCGGGATTATATCAAACATAAAAACTTCTGCCCTATGAAAGAAATAATCCACAAAATGGAAAGGTAATATATGGAATAGGATAAAATATTTGCAAACCATTAACAGATAGGTGTTATTATGCAAAATATTTAAAGAACTCATGCAACTGAACAAAAAAAAAACACAAGCAAACAGAAAAGCAGTTCAATTATAAAATGGGTAGTATGTAGACATTTTTCCAAAGAAGAAATCCAAGTGGCTCAACATCACTACTCATGAGGGAAATGCAAATCAAAACCGCAATGAAATACCATCTCATACCCAGTAGAGGGGCTGTCATCAAAAACAAAAAAGAACAGGTTTTGGTGAGAATGTGGAGAAAAGGGAACACTGTACATTGTTGGTGGGACTAGAAGTTGGTTCAGCCACTATGAGAAACGGTATGGAATAACTAAAACAATTAAAAAGAGAAGCATCACGTTCCAAGCCATTGCACTTCTGGATATATATTTAAAAATGATAACAGGATATTGAAAAGGTATCTGAATTCACATGTTTATTACAGCATTACTCACAGTAGTCAAAAATAAAGAAACATTCTCATTGCCCATCAGTGGATGAATGGGTAAAGAAAATGTAGTGTATACACACAATGGAATATTATTTAGGCAAGAAAAAGAAGGACATCCTATCATTTATGCATAAACTTTGAGGGCCTTCTGTTAAGTAAAATAAGTCAGAGAAAGACAAATGCTGTATGATATCATATACATGAGATATATAAATCCTATATATATATATGTGTGTGTGTATATATATATATATTTACATTTATATAGATATATCTATCTATCTCTGTATATATTATGATCTAATAGAGCCAAACTCATAGAAACAGAGAGTAGAATGATGGTTACCAGGGTTTAGGGAATGGGAGAAATGAGGACATGCTAGCCAAAGAATATAAACTTGCAGTTAGAAGATGAATAAGTTCTGGAAATATAATGCATAGCATTGTGATTATATTTGATAATACTGTATTATATATTTCAAATTTGCTAAAAGACTAGCTCTTATGTGTTCTCACCACAAATAAAGAAACGACAAATTTGTGACATAATAGAGGTATTAGCTAACACTATGGTGATAATCATAATGCAATATATAAATTTATCAACTGAACACATTGTATATCTACACTTACACAATATTATATGACAATTATATCCAGATTAAAATTGAAAGTGAGATTATATTGATAATATGCCTAAAAATGTGGATGATATAATGATTGATGGACCTGGAGAATATTAGGCTAAGTGAAATAAGACAATCAGAGAAAGATAAGCACCATATGATTTCACTTATAAGTAGAATCTAATGGACAAAATAAACTATCAAACAAAAGAGAAACAGACGCATAGATACAGAGGACAGACTGACTGCTGTTAGAGGGGACAGGGACGATGGACAGGGCTGGGTGGGTCTGTGTGAAAAAAGTGAAAGGATTAAATAAAACAAACATGCGAACAAAAAAGTCATGGACTCAGACAGCAATGTGTTGGTTACCAGAGAGAAAGGTGGGTGGAAGGAGGTAGAAGAAGGTGATACAAGGAGACTTGGGGTGGTGAACACATAATACAATACACAGACGATGTATTATGGAACTGTAAACCCGACACCTGTATAATTTTATTAACCAATATCACCCCAATACATTCAGTGAACAAAATGTAATGGTATGCCTTTTTTTCAAGAACGTGTCTGTTTATAGTATTGTTCTTATAATTACCATTATATCAATGTTTCTCAAAATTGTAAAAACTTTCAGAATGCCAGAAAATATATTCGCAGTCCTTCATGATGCAGAAACACTGAATTAAAATACAATAACTTTCATTATGAGAATAAACCCAACAATAACTTGGTAAGCAAACTGAGATACAATAGGCTGTAATTTGAGCACCCTGACGATCTGCAGTATGTTAATTTCTGACAGAGGAACCGCACACCACAGAAAACGTGTTTACGTATCTCCAGGAAGATATTTCTTAGAAACTTGTAAGTTAAATAGGTAATCAAGTCTCCAACTATGAACAAGAATGACTCAGGAGGAAAGAAAAGAGGTTTCAAATAAAGGAAAAAATGAAGAAAGAAATTGTAGTACAATATTGCAGCAAGAGAAGTCTAGGAAGCAGCACCAAGAGAAATTCTCTGACCTCTGGGGTACCTGGGGCACTAAGAAGGTTAGAGTTGATGAGAAGACTGAAAGCATATGAAAGAAATTATCCTGGGCATTCCTGTTTTTCCTATTCAGCATGGATACTATTACTTCTTGGAGACGAACTGCTTCTCCACAAATTACTTTGTAAATGTTTTTACAGGATTTATGTTTTCCCATAACCTATTGAGGTATTAATGACACAAGTAAGTCTTCATGTTTTCAGATAAAACAATGCATGTTTAAGAATGATAATTTTTGTGCATTTCTTGCATTAAAATGTTGCTCATTAATGTTCAACACAGCAATCACATCCCCCTTCCTGATTATTACCGTTGCTCCTTTCACCCACATAACCATCACCAATGTCCCCTTTGCCTAGGTGCTGGGTAAGAGTCTCTGAATTTCCTGACAACTTTTCCTTGATGCGACTTTTTAAAGTGCATATCCTCATACCTTCTGCTTTTCACCTGTTTGGGGGATTTCTTTTCCTTATTTGCCTCTAAATTATACTGGTATTACTGGTTGTCTCGAGACTAAATCAATGAAAAAAATTGTGTGAATGTGTGTGTGTCTGTAGAAATAAATATCTATATATCTTTTTCTTTTTTATCAACTGATTGAGGGAGGCTTTTTATTTCTGACAGTGGAATTTGGCACTGATAGCTTCTTATCAATAGGTCTTAGTATTTTTTGGTGAAGGTTAACTAGAACATAGAAACAGTGGCCCTGATTTTGGGAAGTTAATTATTCAAATAAAATAATGAGTGTATAGTTTATTCTAGAGAAATAGAAATGTTTTAGTGCCTTCTGCACTAAAACATACTACGTCAGACAATATCCTATCAAAATCTAAATTTGAATTTATATGATTTATTAAAGATAAGAAATTTTCTGAGTACAGGCATAAACAAATTAGTAAAAGAAGTTAAAACCCAAGATTGTTGCCATACACATCCACAATTTACATTTTTATTAAAAATTACAAATTAAAGTATATAATTAGGTATATATTGTCTTTCTGTTGTGGCTATCACCCCCTTGTATTCAATTTAGTGTAGGCTCTATTTTGGAAAACATTTTGTCCTTCCAGATACTTATTAAAGGAGAAACATGAAAAATGATGCAGAACTAAGACATAAAGGTAGAAACTTCCCAAAGAGGAATGAATCATTACACATTCAACAATGAATCTCATCAAACTTGTTCTTAGCATCACATACTTTACTTTCAATGGTCAATCTATGAACAAACTAGTGACTGAGCTATGGGCTCCCCATCTCATTTATCACAGCAGAACTATAGCGTTCGCATTTCAAGAAAATTACAGAAAATAAAACTGCAATAAAACCAAAAAGCTGGAAACAGAGATGACACCCGTGACAACATTAAAGAAAGGATACTGAACTTGGGCAGCCATCCGCTCAACTTACAATTAATGCAGCACAAGATCGATGTCTGACTTCTCCCGGCGCAGAATCTGCCTGAGCCTGAAACAGGACCCAATGGGAAACAAATGCACAGCAAAATAGGTTTTATTACTAATTATAGCTGATGTATATGTCATCACTTCTTAGTTATATGAGTACACACATATATATACGTATTTTTCCTGTGGCTCAACTTTAATGCAGTTCATATATGTAAATATATAACATTTATTAATCTGTACCATGACTGAGATGAATCTGTGATTTAGATCTGAGCTAATACAATGTATTTCTCCCAAGGTGCTTATTCTTGGCTATAACCATTCTTCATCTGAGGGATTTCTATTAGGTAGACTTGTCCTGAAGTAGGCATTGGAACTAAGAAATCGGATTAAGAGACTGTATATGTACATGGATAGAGAAGAGGAGCAGGGTAGACACAGGGTGGAGAGGAGGTCTGTCATTAAAGATGGAACTCAGTCATGTAGAGCGTCCTGGCAGCACTCTAAACACGAGGCTGCCCCAGACTCTTGTTCAGGGAAGGTCAGTCGTTCTCAAAATGGAGGTGAGTGAACTGCAGGGAGCATGAGCAGAAAATTTTCAGGGACTTTATTCATCATTTACCTTGCACTTTTTCAACTTACATTTTCATGCAAAATAAATTAATACTGCAGAAAATTTAATTGTTATTAATAGTAATACCTATGTTGACAGTACACAATCATTTTTACATGTGTAGGTCATTGCCAGACTTCTCCAGTTGACCTGTGTCTGACACTGCCCATAGCAGGCAGGTTGCAGAAGGACAGACTCTTCAAAAAAATTCATAGTCATCTACTTGTTTTAGAACAATGGATATGGACTTACAACTCTAAGGATATGTGCTTATCACTGACAAGAATTTGTGCAACTCATTTAACTCCCTGCTGCTGATTTTTGAAGACCTAGTTTCTAAATTTGTAGTATAGGCCTGAATTCTAACCTAAGAGATTCAAAGTACATGATTAATGGTAGTAATAAAGGTGGTGAAAACTTTTTTTGTCTGCTTATTCTTAAATTATCAGTATCAAGTATTAAATAAAAGCAAATCCTGGAATTAACTATCTTGTTCCTGTGACTGTGAATTTGTGTTCATAAAATATATAATTTAGGATTAATACATACAGCTAATTTGGAACTATACATAAAATAAGTACAAACATTAACAAACAAAACCATCTGTGTTTTCTCACCTATAATTTGAGGACAATAATTCTACCCACTTCATAGAGTTGCTGTGTGCATTAAATATGCCTACCACATAGTGCTCAGTAATCTCTAATTCATATTATTATTGTTTTAAGTTTCTCTTTGATTTTTCCAAACATCTAACATAATTCCTTACACACTCAATAATATTTACTAAATACTGTTGAATAAAGTAATGAATAAAGGCCCATGGATGCTCATGCAATTTTTTTAAAATCATATTCTTAGCAAATGAATAAGAAGATTAGAGGAGTTTTTATGATTTTGGAAAATGGAATTCCCTCTCTATTAAAGACTTAGCTCTCTGTCCTCACTCTTCAGTACATTAACCCCCAAGTAGTTTTGTGGACAACACAATAGTCTCAGCAGTTCTACCCAGACTGGAAGACTTTTTTTAGCCTGAGATCGCACACGGCAATGACAAGAACAGTTTCCTTGTTCTTATACCTGCTTTTGGAGAGTGATGATGGGGGTGGTTGGGTGGGGATTTGAAGAAGATAAAGTATTTGGAAAATGCCTTGGATTTTGTAGATAGGATCAGGTTGTCTGTGGCACAAAATATTCTTTCTTTTACAGAGTCACTTTCTAGTGAATTCTCATTCTCATTTTTTTACTTTTCCACACTGTCTTCATTAAGTGACCATTTGCATCTGGTGTGTTCTACTTTTAATTATGTCATTACTCACTAGAAACATTTCTTTTTTCCTTTGCTTGGCTATATAAACTTCTTTGCTTTTAAAAAAAGAATATAAAAAAACAAATCAGACTAATCATCTTTAAGTATGGTTTCCTTCATGGCACAATCACATTTAAAGGATTACAGGGGTCTCTTATCCCCTGTTTTGTCTTGTAGCCTGTGTTCATTAACATCTTTACCACCCAGGTATTTGCATATCCGTTTCTTCGATTTTAGGTTACCGAATCCACACCACATTCCACTCTCTGCATCTAGGCAATTCTTGCCCACCTGTAGTGGGTTGAGCAGTGGTCCCCAAAATAAGACAGGTCCAGTCCTAACCTCTAGAACTTGTTAACAGGACAATGACTCCGAAAGGGTCTTTGCAGATGTAGTTAAAGATGTTGAGCTGAGATTATCTGGGTGTTAGGGTGGACACTAAATCCAATGAGAGATGTCCTAAGAGTGGAAGAGCAAAGAGAGAAACAGAGGAGAAGCTGCCTTGAGGACAGAGCAGAGACTGCACCTATTTGCCTGCAGCCACCAAAATCTAGAAGAGAATGGAACAGTTTCTTTCTCAGACCCTGCGGAAGGAACCACACCTCCCAATGCCTTTAGTTAAGACTTCTGATTTCTGGATCTATGAGCAAAGAAATTTCTCTTATTGTAAGCCACCAAGTAAATGACCAAGTATTGTAAATGATCAAGTTTTTCATCATTTATAATAGCATCATCTTTGGGAAACTAATACACTGTCCTTCCAAATTCATTTTAGGTTATAGTTGTAACAGTAATAGCCAGAATTTGAAGCCATACCAACTGGATTTGATTGCCAAGTCTTCTACTCACTAGATGTTTGGTCTTGAGCAAGTTACTTACCTTTCTCTACCTCATTGTCCATAAAATGGGAATAACAAGTACTCACTACACATTAAACAATTAGAAAAATTAACTGTTACTATTTTTAGTTGACACATAGTGAAATTATACTATATATTTGTTAAATTAATAGATATGCTGATGGATACACAAATGTGTTCCATAAAGTTGGACTTAAGTACTCAGTCCTCACTGGCCTCCTGGCCAATTTCTAATACGCACCTATCTCTTACTTATAAAGTATAATAGTCACACATAGCACACAAACTATTGGAGAATAGTTATAAATCTCCAACACAATCAATTTTCTCAGTGAAAACACACCCATGTACCCAGCCCCTGAGTATTCACTACTTCTCACCACAGAAAAAAACCACTCTTTTGACTTGTAATACTATAGATTAATTTTGCCTTTGTTCAAAATTTACATGAATGGAAACATACAGTATGAAATATTTTGTGTCCTGCTTTTTCTGCTCAACATTGTTTGTGAGCTTCATCCACATTGTTTATTCTCACTGAAGTATACAATATATGACAATTATATAATTATACTAATTTTTTGTTGAACACTTAAATTGTTTCTTGTTTTGTTTATCTATAACAGTGCCGCTGTAAATATTGTTATGCATTTTTAAAATTTATTTATTTATTTATCTTTAGAGAGGAAAGAAAGGAGAGATGAAGAGAAACATCAATGTATGGTTGCCTCTCGTGCATCCCCTGCTGAGAACTGGCCTGCAACCCAGGCATGTGCCCTGACTGGGAATCAAACCACAATCCTTTGGTTCTCAGGCCCACATTCAATCCACTGAGCTACGCCAGCCAGGGATTGTTATGCATTTTGATGAACACTAAGCAATTCAGTGAGGCATATACCTAGAACTTCCATGTCACAGGTGTGGTAAATTCAGCTTAAATAAATACTGTATTTTGTCAAAATAATTGCACAAATTTATACTTCACCAACAGTCTATGAAGCTTGAAATTGTTTACATGCTCTTCAACACTTACTCTCATCTACCTCTTATTTTAGTCATTCTAGCACATATTAAATTTAAATGTAAATCTGTGGTTCCTTGATGGATAACCATGCCTATAGCTTCATCTGTGGCTTTCGTGTTTGCCGTTTGTCCACTTTTCTATTGGGTTATGTGAAGGTTTCCTTTTCTTACTTTGTAGGCAATTTGTTGTATATTCTGCATGACTCCTGTTTCAGATATGAAACTACACATGTTCTCTCCCAGACTGTGCTTTGCCTTTGCAGCCTCTTTAATGGTATCTTTCGACAAACAAATGTTCTTAATTTTAATGTAATTTGATCAATCTTTCTTTTTCCTTTGAAATAAGAACTCTGTACATTGTGTTAACAATTTCTAAATGTCCTAAGGTCTTAACAGACTTTTATGCTTTATTTTAGAAAATTTGCTGTTCTACATTCATCTCTGGCTATAAAGATTACGTGGAGTACCTTTTCTGAATGATTTGGGGTGAGGGTTGAGATTCATTTTGTAAAAGGATAGACATGCACCTTTTACTGAAAAGATCATTGTTTTAAAGCTTTAGTTCAGTGCCAATTTAACCAATCAAAAAAACCTCATTTCTACACTTAGTAAACTTAAGAAGAATATAGCAATGTTTTGACATTTCTGTTTTTCTGATTATATCCTGAGCACAGTCAATGGCTGAAAGTGGCCGGAGGAGTAATGATAGTATAGTACATTCTTGTTTAGTACGTTAGTATCTTTTGAAATGTTTATTCTTTTCTAACTAAATAAATACTTTTCTACTATGAAACCACATTTTATTATTCTACCTGATTAAGCCGATATTTAAAATAATTCACATAACCCTGTAATTGAAGACAATTTTATACTTCAGTTGAATTTATTATTAGTTTTTTCCTTTGCTGATGAGCATCTATTAAATTAGGTAAGCATTACAATATTCTGCACTTACAGAGCCTAGCACATAGTAGGTACTAAAAATATATGTAGACACTAAAGAAATATATTTGGAAAGCACAAATAGATGGAAAACCCCATTTTCCACATATTATGCTCATAAAAGGAGGGAAAGATAATGAGTCAAAATAAAAAGATGGGATGAAAGAAGTATTTCTTATTTTTTCTAAGATGCTTGCGCTAATTTGTTTGATTGCAAGTTGATGTTTCTGTATGTGCAAGTATGCATGTTTGTATGTATCCTGTTGTATAATCCTTTCATACTTTGATTCATAAGGATAACTTACAAAAAATGCTAACATTTCTGCAGGTTAAGGACATATTGTAGCATGTCTGTGTATCACAATGAATGTCACTTTCTCTGAAAAACAATTTGATGACAAAAGTTGGCGATTCTAAATGCTACATAACCATCCTCTGAGCTGTTTACTTCTTGTAAAAAAAAAATGTTACCTTGATAATGGGTGAAAACATGCTTAAGATTTGGCAAAGCTGATAACCAAAATCTGAAAGTGCTACTTCAAAAATATATCAGTGAAAACCCAAGTGAGAATATAATCAAACAGAAATTATTCATTCATTCATTCATTCATTTACTCATTCATATATCAGGCACATTGTTTTACCCTCAATAAAACAGTCATAAATTATTTTGATGTGTTCCCGTTCCCATACCTCACTCTCGAATGGGAAGGAAACCAATTTAGGTTTCTGAGTGACGGGTGAGAGGGAAGTATATTCAGAGGTCAGGGATGCCAGGGGGGTGCATATTCAGGCTAGGTTTCTCCCTTCAGGAAAGATCTCTTTCTTTCTCCCTCTCTTCTTTCTCTTTCCCTCTCATATAATTTCTTTCCTTTAGCTCAAGTTGAGAGTTAAGCTTATACTCATGGTGAATGCACACAAATACTAATAAAGCACTGCTAGAAGTCTTTTTATTCAGCTTGTTGAATATGCATTGCCAAAACTCAGGTACCATATAGAATAAAATATAATATACTTGATATATGGCCTTTCATACTCAAGGTATCTGAAAGCACTTTACAGAGCAATGACTTAGATAATGTAGTGCAGTGGTGGTGTTGGCAAACCGGGCTGTCACCGCTAACTTGGCAATACATCACCCGGTAGCCTTGAACACTGAAACCTGTGTGAGTGAGAGAACCAAAGTTAGCTAAAGTTTTGAGAATTATACCTGACAGATTTTTAAAATGACTTTGCTGTATTGTTATTCTTCTCCTAAGTCTGATGTTTTATTTAAACAACAGACTATCTATTTATCAAGGTTTTGTTCATAAGCTGGCACAGACATTAGTCCGACAATTTTCATTAGAGTATATATTCCAAGAAGAATAATCTGATAATGGGAAATGAGAATCCAGTTTGTAATGATATTTTCTTGTGTTTCACAGGTAAAGCTGGGAGAAAAGTTGTTTGGGGAGGGTATCAAGTACTGAAAAACAGATGCATATTATAATTATTTTATTGATATCTGAGATACACAATTCTAGGAATTTCTACTTTGAATCCCCATGGCAACCCTATGAGATATATATTATTATCTTCATTTTGCAGGTGAAAAACCAGGTGCTGAGAGATTAGGAAACTCACTCAAGGTCACTGTTAAAATACAGAAAAGTGATAGATAAGCCCAGCTCAGTCTCACTCCAAAGTGTAAGATCTTTCCCCTGCATAAAACAGTCTATGAAGGGTAAAGACAAAGGAATGTATTGATTGTTTCATTCAAAATTGAAATAAAAAATTGGTATGTAGACTAAGGTTACACCTCAAATATAAAACAAACATGAATGAGAATGATGTTATAGTAACAAATAAGTCCATCTCAAAGCTTCAGAAATAATCTCAGATACTTCCACTGTTCAGAAATAGTCTCTGTTATTACTTACAGTAGAAGCAAACCTCTCCCTGGATGTTAACCAATGTGAGAACAGGGGTGAAGTTTCATTGTTCTCTTGCAAATAGGTATCTGACTGCATATAGCATTTGGTCATAAAAATAAAATTATATACTTAAATATGTATTCATTGCCTATTAGATATAAAATTTTAAGTTAAAGATTGTGAAATTATACATACAAACTAAATATAGATACTGTTCTCAAAAACTCACATTTTAGTTTATTTCAACATGCAAGAATTAATAAAATGAAAGAATAAAAAAATTACCAAAAAGCAAATGATAAAAATGCTTCCAGCAAGGAGATCAGAGAAAACTAATAATCAGAGGGTATATTAGTTGGACAAGTGTCCAAGTACAGTTGCAAAATGAGACCCATTATACCAATTCCTCTACCAAATATTGTCCTTTACTCTGCTTTATATATTGGCTAATAATATCATCATGTACTCAGTCAGACACTTACACAAGAAATCTTCACTTTCCCTTTGACTTTTGTTTTTAACCATATAGTACTTTCAATATGGAATACCATTAATTCTAGCTGGTAAATGTGTATTTCTTATCCACCCGCTTAACCCTCTTTTCCTTGTTCCCATGATATTCAGATTTCCTTTATCTCATGTAAATTATCCCCAATGTCTACTATATTTAGATTTGCCATGTTTCAAACTTCTCTTCACAAAGTAGCCAGTGTTGTTTGTACAACACAAATATCACTACATCATTCCCATGCTTATATTTTCATTTAAATCCTCGGTTTAAAGTTCAAATTTCTTAGCTTATTTTAGTGGGCCATTTTTATGGCAACTGCTCATTTCTCTATTTCCCCAGTGCCATTTCACCACTTGTCACCCTTCTTGTTAAGCTGCATTTACACAAGTACTTGAAATCCTCAGAACACTGATTCCTAGTATTAAACTCCTACAACAGAGTTCCCATTATCTGTGGTGCTCCCTTCACACATTCCTATGTTTCAGATTTCCACTGAGCATTCACGTCCCTAAGCCTTACACTTGCTGCACTTCATAGGAAAAATAAACACATGGCTTTATATACCTTCACTGTGTCATTTCTAATGACACTTTTCATACTCTTTATAGTCACTCTGTAGATGTCACTAGACTTTAAGCATCACAGGAATGATATCTGGCATACGGGAGCTGCAAAACACCTATTGGTAAAATGAATGAACAAATGCATTCATTTTCTGCCTCTTCTTAGGATTGTCATTTAATTAGTTAAAAATTGAGCTACATGAGTATTTCTCTGTCAATATTGCTTAGCAAAATTTTTAAATGAAGAGGAGAGACTTTGTGGTTACCCCCTCAATATCCATCTTATTCTCTAGAACATAAGCTCACCGAATAGTCTGGTAGAGAGGACAGCGACCCCACAAAGATGTCCACCTGCTAATCTCCAGGGCCTGGGAATAGCTGCCTTGCCTGACAAGAGGGATTTTATGTTTGTAATTAAATTAATGGTCTTGAGATGGATAGACCACCTGGAATGATCTGATGCCTCACTGTAATTGCAAAGGTTCTTCTAAAAGGGCGGCAACAACATAACAACAACACTAAGAGGTGTGATGTGATGGAAGCAAGCTCCTGCGTGGCTGTAAGAGAGGATCCGCGTGCTGAGGAAGGCCACCACCTCCAGAACCAGAAAAAAGGCAAGAAAGCAGATTATCTCAAGAGCCTCCAGAAATAGCAACACAACAACACAATGGGCACTTTGACTTCAACCCAGTGAGACTGATTTTGGACTTTTGACTTGCAGACCTTGAAGAGAATAAATTTGTGTTGTTTTGAGCCACTAAATTTCTGGTAATTTGTTACAGCAGCCATAGAAAGCTAACAGGCATAGTGGTTTTCACATAGTAGGAAATAAATACGTATTTATTAGGTTAATAAAGGGCAACCTTGGGGCAAATGTGCCTGATGGAACATGGAAAGAACAAAGAAAAAAGTCTACAGATTGTTTTCCCATTTTCTAGAAATGTCGGTTAGACATATTTTTAATTAAAACACATATATGAACAAAACTACCCGAAGAACTAAAAGGTGAAGAATAGAAGCAATATTTCTTAAAGGGCAGCACGTATGAGAAGCACCTGAAACGTTGGAGCAGACTCTCAGGTTTTTGGTTCAGCAGTTCAGGACAGAGCCTGGTCCTTCCATGTTAAATAAGTTCCAGATGAAGCTGCAGCTGCACCAGGGTTGTGCTGTGAGAACTATTAGGATAGAAAAATATCTGTTCATTTTGATTCTTGTTGCTTTCATTTTCAACTAATTTGAACTTCTGATCTATTTCATATTTTCGAACATTTCTTAGGTGACATTAACATTACAATCATTTTCCAAATATTTCAAAATACTTTTCATTTGCCCAAACATCAGATTTCTTTTACATTATATAGAAAAGATTGATACTTAAGTTTACCATTATTTGAAATGTTTCATGAGATAATAATTTTTTAATGAGAGAATCTTTATAAGTACACAAAACTCAACTGAAGATCCCAAATTCTTCTATCTAATTTTTTAAACATAGATGCATGGAGACATTTGGAAAATAATGGAAAAATTTTTTCTTAAAAAATAATGTTGAACCTTAAATTTTAGTCTGGGGTGCCCTCTACCCCCCCATTTCCTTTGTGGAGAGCATCTATGATTGGAGAGGGTGATTGGAGAGGAACAGCATACTTTGGCCAAATCTCTGATGGAACTAAACATGTTAGGCTACGATACGGTGCACTTTCTTCCTTCTCAGATTGCAGCAGGAGGTTTTTGTTCAGCACTGAAAATTCTCGATAATGGTGAGTGGACACCAATGCTACAGCATTACCTGTCATACCCTGAAGAATCCCTTCTTGTTATGCAACGCCTCACTAAGAAATATGATTATGGTGAACCGTGGGCTTACAAAGCACAGGACTACCAAGAACAAGTATGCCACATCTAAGCACGCTAAGGTTAGCACTCTAGCACAGCTGAATTCTGCACTAGTTCAAGATTTAGCCAAGGCTGTGGCGAAGGTGTAACTTGTGAACTTGAGTTGGAATACTGCAATATCTCAAACACAATTGGCACCATGTGCTATCTTTATGTATTGTGGGTGACATTTACTTACTTTTAATAAAGCTATGTTCCTTCCTAATTCTTAAAAATAAATAACATTAAATGAAAAAAGTCAGACACCTAAAATATGTAATCTGTGCTTTTATTTCCGTCATGTGCAAAAAAACAAGAACATCAATTGTTTATGACAGACGACAAGATGCTGGTTTCCTCTGGTGTGAGGAGCAGGTAGAAGTTGGAGAGAAGCCCAAGGCTGATGACGGGGCTGAGGGTCGGGTTCTACCGACTGACTAGCTGCAGGTGCAATGCACCAGCTGTGTTACTAATGTATTTTTATGTGTGTACTTTATATTTTAGTAAAAAGTACTTATTACAAAAAACCCCTAAGAATTGTTTCACATGTGTTTTCTACAGGGTATTTTCCATGTGATTGGGCCTTTTTCATGTATATATCCTTGAAATGACTTATCTACAGGTAATGTGATCTGAAATGGATGTTGTAACATGACTATTCTCTGAAATTATTCTCTGACATAAGTAGTTTTTAAGAAAGTGAAAAGGCTACTGCTTTCCAACACACACTTTCAACAAGGCCTTTTTATTGAATATTTAATATTTTCATCTACATGAATCTTATAAATGCATCATAAATGTGCAGGTGAGATTATACTTATATGACTTCTTTTATATAAAGAATAAAAAATCAATTTGTTAAGTTGTGCAACATAAAATAGGAAAGTACAAAAGCCAAAAACCACTTTATTTTAAAATTCTTTTATAATATGGTGGACTTAAAAACTCATTGTTGTGTTTATCTTCATTTTAAATTTATTCTTTTCCTTCTCTTGCCTATAATCTATTGCAGGAACATTGTGTCATAGATGAATTATAAAAGAGGTGAAATAATTGGTTATTCAGTCAGTGATTCTCATGGATTAAAAACAAGACATGTGGTAATGATTCAGCCAAAGTGAATAAAAAGAGAACAGGTAAGCACATATGGTACAACATCTGCTTTCAAACTTAGAAAATATCTTCTCTAATCCCTGAAGCTTTCTTGGCTTTTCTTCTTAATTCTTTTTCCTTACAGAAAGCACTGTGAAAATACATCCTGACTATTTTTCACATTTATTATAATTTTTCTAAATATTAAATCACTACAATTTCCATTTCACAGTTTCTGATCCTATCACAAAAGCTTCTGAATACTGAAGCAAATAAATTTAGAATAGTTAAACATAATCTGAATCTCAGAGAGAATCTTTCTCTTCTTTAAGTGGATTTAGTCTGTTTTGTCCTTGATCTTATATGATAGAAAGTAGTTTTGATTTTTTAAAGCCAGTTGATGCATTGTAGGAATATTATAGAAACAAGTGTATTATATATTTTACTGGTATTATTCTTCATTTCACCAAAGACAGCTGAATGTACCAACGTACCATTAGGAACACTGTATGTTGCAAATATATTATAATCTTTTCTTTCCACAATGACTATCATTTGCTGTCCTGTTAAAAAGCTGAATAAAAAATAGTTTTAAAATGCAATGTTTCAATTCCTGATGACTCAGAATTTCTGAAACTTAGAAATACAGGCTGTTTATAAATTATTTTCCTGTTTATTAAATGAATAAAATGGGCTCCATCAGCCAGGACTTAGAAAGGATCTTTCATTTGCATATTCACTGTGTAATTATTTAAAAGTAATTGTTCAACAATATTTACTTGTTCAGTACTCCAACATCAACAGATGACTTGTCTCAGTTTTACTACATTCTTGCCTAGCTAATCTGTCTTTTCTTGAGCATCTACCACGCAAGTTTTCCTAACACCTGTCTCATTGACTTTCACAACTATCCTATCCCCGGTCCCTAGGCAAGAAAGTAGGCTTGGGGCTGATAAAATAGTGAATCTTAAATAGAGCTGGTTAAAGGGGGGGCTGGCCCTTCATCTCAGTCTCAGTCTATCTGATTCCATGAGCGTGTACCCCTGATTCTGTGTTAATGTATCTATATATAATATTATGAATTTTAATATTCTCCAATTTGATTTGAGGATAAAAATTCTAAATTCTACATGAAGTGAGGAAAATTATATTCACTTTTACTGTCAATGGAACAACTGCCCCCTCAAGTAATAGAGGTAAGGAAATGCTTCTTATCAGGAAGGTTTGAAAAACACAGTGCCAGACAGTGATGGGACTCTTTTGGGAAGATTTAAAGTATTGTGGTGGATTTTTCTTATTTCTAATGATTAAAATGCATTTTGCAGACCCAATAATTATTCTAAATACTCAGTTTTAAAATTAGAAAAATATCTTTAGTATTCTAAATATATGTTATATTTGGAAAAAAGTTGTTTTTATTCTTGTCTCTAAAACAAAAAATACATATGTTTAGTTTATTTTAATGCTGTTCTGAAATGTTTCCATTGTTTTGACTTCTCTTTTATTATGAGCTCATGTAAGAGTTGATAAACACACAAAATAAATTTATAACATCTTTATCTTTATATGGAATTAGCTTTTGAACTTCTAAATGGTTTGTTTTTCTTTTTACAGATAATAAGTTATTTCTTGCTGCATGATAGTTTTTATATTGTAAAAGTATAATCACTAGTTTTCTTTTATTTTTATGTTAAATTGGTTTATTGCAGCTGAGTTATAATCAACAAGTGATCTGAGAATTAAGTGTTCATGTTATTAATATTAATCAACTATTTTCTATTGTCAGCATCTGGCTCAATATCATCCTCAAATTATTGTAATCTGACCTATTGTCTTTGGATAGAAATCCTCATTAAAAATCTAGGTACCCAGCACTGGAATAACAGAGGAAGAAAGATTCTATTCAGAGAGAAAGAGAGTGTAAGTGATTTTGGTATTATACCACCAGGTGATATAATGCTATTGAACTGCATTACACACCACACACACACACACACACACCCACACACACACACACACAATCAATTACTCCTCAACTGTGTTTTCTATAAAGAAAATAGGATGAAAAAGAGAAAGGAGAGGGATGGTAATAATCAACTCTATTCTCCTTGCTGGCAGGAGTCCTGCTAAGCTGACTTCTTAGGAAGAGAGAATGCCGTTTTCTTGCCTGTCTAAGACGAACAACTGCTGCAGACCAGAAGTCTATGGCTTTCTTCAGAACTGCCATTTTTGTGGCAGGAAAGATTAAGGGTAATTATCCAGCAATCTCGAATTGCATATAACAGTGCAATTATATGCAAACAGTACGTATAACACAAGCACTGTTTTTCTTTTTTGTTTGTTTTTTGAAGCAATGATGCAATAAGTGAATTTGTATTTCTTCAAACATTTTTTGAACGGCCTTATAACAATTTTCTTCCACAATGTAAATGGAAGTGATTAGTAAGCCATAGAGTCAAATATTTTAAATTACATCACAAATATATATACATACATATATAATAACCACAGATTTATGGTTATTTGATTTTTATGTGTAATATATAGTTATTTGATAAGTGGTTATGGTCCATTTTTAATAGAAACCAATTCTGTTATAGAAAGTTAAAGTATCTGCCTGCCTCAAGAAGCTGAGAGGCTGCATTTCAAATAGAATTTAGAAATTATGTTACTTGAGCACAGGAGGGCCCAAAACATGTACAGTGGTTTACTAATCTCTTCTAATGAGAAGAGGTCTAGCTACCAAATATAAAGGCATTTTTCTAAATGTCCTAAAAGCTTATAATTTGCTTTCTATTCTATGCATTTTAGGTAATTATTTAGATGTAAATAGATTGATATTACGGACACAAATGTTCCTGATTGACATTTTAATAGGCCTTTCCTTGTGTGGTAGAGTAACACGCTCATACGCTTCCTCTCACAGACACTGAGGATCTTCAAACTCAGGAATGGTGTGGGCCCACTTCTGTTATTAGACAGCAGTGGTGGGCGGTGGGGGAGTTGTTCATCAGGACCAGTGTTCAAGTTCTGCTAAGCACAGACTTCATATACATGAACACAAGTTCTGTTTTGCTTCCCCCCCCACCCCAGAATTCAGTTTTCACTTTTTGGCATGTTCTAAGATTAAAATCTTTTTTTCCCCACATGGTTGATGGCTACTCAGTAAAGTCTTCAGAACCAGCTCTACGAATTTGGTGGCCCTAAGGTAGTGTAACTGTAAAACGGACGATGAAGATTTTGTCTCATCCTGAGATGGTTTAAGACACTTAAATACATGAAAGATTAATTTATCATTGATTGATTACTTATCTATCCCATCAACTACATAAATAAGCCAGTAAGTGAAAGACAACTGCTTTATGACATCACTTATATGTGGACTGTAAAAAAACAAAATAAAATGAAGAACAAAATAGAAACAGAGGCATGGACAGGCAGAAAGTCAGAGAGGAGGGCAGGCTGAGGGACTGAGTGAAAGAAGGTGAAGTGATTAAATAAAAAGCAAACACAGACACAGACAATAGTCAGTCATAGCCCGAGGGAAAGGGTGGTCCATTGGCGAAGGTGGGCAGGAGGGTGATGGGGATGGAAAGACACTTAGCCTTAGGTGATGGGAGCTCCAGGGTGCAGATGATGTTTTGCAGAGTTGTACACTCGAAACCTGTGTGTCATTGAATTCAATGAAAAAGTAATACTGGACTAGATTACAAACAGCATTACTTTAATCTCTGCTAACAATTTGTACATTATTTTTTACCTCTAAATCTTAAACTGCAAAATCTCTTATCTCTTGATTTTTAGAAATCTTTCTACTTAAGTATACTCTGTTGAGGGCATTCTAACCCTGTCTGCTTCCTTGCCCCTTAGTAACAAGCAAGCAAAATAAAAACAATGATACTGAAATAGAGAACAGGGGGACAGCGACCAGAGGGGAGAGGGGAGGGAATTTCAGGGGAAAAAAGGGGAAGGATTTACAGGAACTAGTATAAAGGACACATGGACAACAACTAAGGGGGGTGGAAATGGGAGGGAGGTGGGAGGCATGGGGGGGATGGGCTGGGATGGGAGTAAAAGAATACTGTAATTGAAAAATAATTAAATTTAAAAAATTAAAAATAAAAAAATTTTTAAAAAGTTGTCTTAGGACTCAAGTCTCCTGCTAGGTAGGTAACCTACTGACTAACCACCCTTTTACTACTATATGACTTTTATTTGTAAACCCTCTTGAGTGTATATGTCCATTGATATTCCTATGGTCTTCCTAATTGGTAGGGGCTTCTTTCCTAATGGCTTCTGAAGCACAGAGAGAAAACAACACCCCTAATAAACCTCGTTCCCAGACATTTAATGCCATGTAGTTAAATTGCAATTAAAGAAAGAACAATAAGAAATAATTGTTGATCAAAGTTAGTTTAGTTGAAAACCAACCACATAAGTGTAAAGAAATCTGTTACAAGTTTTCTACTTTTTAGACTCACTTTCTTTTTGTGATAAAATTAAACTTAAAAGAAAATGCTTACATAGAAAGAGTGATTATTATAGGCAGATTTATTTTTTATAAGAGTAACCAATTTCAAGCAGTTTAAAATGTATACATTTATTAAAGCACTTCTTCGAAAATAAAGAAAAATGTGTGGTTATAATATTTATTGATAAAAGCCATACCCACTATTTTTCAGCATCTATTCAGTTAATATAGGTCAATAAGCATGACAGAGGATGCTTATTTCAAATTGGTAGCTTTATTATACATTAATTGCCAGATATTTCTGCAATGTGGCATTTGCAACCTGGGACACAGAAAACAAATTATTACTTTTTTGTGTCCATAAATATTGTATAGTCACTCCTAGCTTGAGAAGCTAAATGTTAACTTTAAACTCTCTTTCTATACTTTGATTTGAGTACTTATCTAATTTCTAGAGGTACACATAGACTGAATTTATTAGGAAAAATGATCATATTTCTTTCCTAGGGAAATATATCCATGTTATGTATGTATTGTTTTTCTCTAATTTATTTTCATGTGGCCTGACACCGGCTTCTCTTAGGATAAAAGGAGATCGCTGATACAAGCTTGTACGTGCAGATAGTATGCCTTGTGGAATAAAAATACCAGTGTGATATATCTACATTTGCTATTTTTGATAGAGCTGTTTTCCTTCTACTTCTTTCCCTTCTAATAAGTGGCACTTTTACGGTCCACGGGTGGAACAGGAGCACCCTGTCAACACCTCCCGGGGAATCCCCTTATTACACGTGTTGTTAGAGGACGTTTGCCATATCTGCTTTAACGCCACCGACGTTTTAAGTAGGTTATTCCATCACTTTGCCATTTTGATTATGACAACAAAGTGACACCATATTGAAATAGATTTTGGAAAGAAAGGCTAACTGTCCAAAGGGGTCCATGCTCATTCTAATTAAACTTGGCTTAGGTGGCACAACCTTCATAATTCAGAGTATGACTGTGAAGGATGTGCGTGTAGAAAGCCTTCTTTGCTCATTAGTGCTATTTCTGTCAGACACTACTACCTGCTCTTTTCTTAATGAATGCTAAGCCATCTCTTTAGAAGATTGCGCTGCTTCCCTGAACTGAAGGAACTGTCTTATTTCCTCCCAAGTTCGTCAGGAGTAAAATCGGGGAGTCACCTCTTTGACATTTCTCAACCTCTGTACTTATTTATCTCTTTGAAACCCTGCGCTCCAGAGATATCACTGTCTTAATTAAGAAGAAGGATGTGACCATGGTAAATTGACTGATTTCATTGATTAAGGACTAGCTGTACAAGTAACATTGATTTTAACAGTGGGTCTACATAAATGTAATTGTTCGAACATGGGGCTGCATAATTATGGTGATGTACGAGAATAGTTGGTTTGTCCTTTTCAACCTTCACTAACATTCTTTTGCATGATAATGTACCTTGTGCAATTAGCAGAAATTTTAAATGTTACAAAATGTCTTTTGTGAAGACATGAAGTAATAATTATATTCTAGTTTAATTCAACAACATCAGACAATTTTTCTTTTTCTTTCTTCTATTTGTACACAGAAGATCTTGTATATGGTAGCATGAATTTGGCCTTTTACCTTCTAATATCAATAATCAGCCCATACAAATACATATAAATAACCTCTATTGTATTTCAAGATAAATGTACTATATATGCTCTGAAACAATAATATTTACTGTTAAATACACATTTAAATGGGTTCTTCATACCAGGGCTTAAATTCAAAAACAGTATCTATTATCTTCCTACAGCTATGAAAAAATATGTAAATGTCAATGAGCATATAGTAGATGGGTGGCTTTTAAATTATTTGTGTGAAATGATTCTTTAATATAGCAAACATAAATCACAGTGTAAGTAAAACACAATAATCACTGTTTTATTTACTATTAACATTTTAAATAAGGTGACAAATATGAAATTTTCTAGGATATCACTTTAAGGGCCTTATTTAATAGGAACTGGATTTCTTAATAGGTAGTATTAGTTCATAGGCAGTCAGGTTTTCTGATGCTTCATGAACAAAGGAAAGAAAAATTCTAACCTTGTATGCAGTGAAACTTAAAAAGAATAAAGAGAAATAAATCACAAGTGTATCTGGATTTTAAAAAATCTTGGTTAGTGAGGCAGGAGCATTGCATTTTTTCATAAACCTACCACTGATTACTTATGTGACCTTTAGTAGCTGTGTACTGTACATAATAAAAAGTAGCTTAAAATAAGGGCTCATTTTTCATATGTGTTTATCTCTTTTATCCACTGGTAGGTCAACTAAAAAAATTCTATAAACTATTGAGGAAAATGCTAAGTCTCCAGACTGACTATGCTGGTATGCATGTTTGCTTGTTTGTTGATTGGTTGGTTTTTAAATGGTGGGGTGGAAGGTTACACGACTAAACTAAAAGCAGTGCCATCATTCCTGGTTGCCATCAGCATTCAGATCCTCTCTGTGTCATTCCATGATCGCTTCTGTATTAATGAAACTCTGTCCAGCATCTACATATGTATCTAATAGGAACAATATTTTTAAAATGCCATCCAGTGCATGTTCTCCAATTGATAACACAAATTGTCTTCCCACATCGCTCCTGCAGCGAAACTAAACTTACCACTTCTCGCTTCCACCTCCCACTTTAGAAATAAAACTCTACCCAATCTTATCCAATAAATCCTATCTGATAGCTATAGGAAGTAGAAGACTTGTGGCCTTGTGAAATATGGGGAGAATATGGGAGAAGTTTTTCAGAGTAAATGCTTTAACATGGATGTTCTTACTTCCTCTCATTGGCCCAGAATTCCCAAATAGTGTGAAGTGTGTGCATGAGAGTGTGTGCATGGTATAATTTGATGGGTTGTGATAGATGTGCAAAGCAGAAAAGGCTTTTGTTGTGACCCTTATTTGTAACCTGACTGGAGACTGATCTGCGGGTGGCCCCATGCTAAGTCAGGGTAGGTGCGCTGGAGTAAAAGGTAACATCGTAGCATTTTAGAGAGAACTAACATTCTCAATCTTCTGTAGCTTCCATAAAAGATAGAAAAGAATCCCATGCAATGTGGCAGTGTCATTATGGGAATAAAATTTAACTGAATTAAAGGATAGCATACCTAACATGTGGCTACTGTAGCAAGGGGCAAAATGACCCTTCCACAAAGTCCACATGTCACCAGCCTAGACACAGGGTGGAAGAAGAAGGTTGCTGAAACTTAAAACTGATGCTTCTATAAAAGCCAAAGAGATGCTAATAAGGCAAGGAAGTGCCACTGGTCTCTGGTTCAAGAAAATAAACTGCATGTCTATCAGCTGCGTCTGAGAGGGCAGCTGTGCAAAGGTCCAAGAGGTCGTATCACAGGCGCCCTTCCGCCACACAGAAAACCGAGGTCTTGGGAAAAGCACAGGGGAACTTGTGATTGGCACACTCCCTCCCCCTTTCCAACAGGCCACATAAAGCCCAAAGCATCGGACACTTCCCTGAAGGCTGTTGAAGAAACTATTTAAACTTGAAGACAAATAGAAACAGAAAAGCTAATTGAAATTTACACATTTGCCCCCTAACCCCACTGAGAGTTAACCACACGGCAATTCATCTGAGTTAAAGCAAGTCATTTATACAAAAGAAAAAGTCACACTTTCTTTAATGTGAACACTACTTTTTCAATTTGTGCCTACTAATTTTTTTTGCCTTACTACTACACATGGTCATTTTCACTTGGTTGTGATTTCATTGTTTAAATTATCTTCACTTGAAATTCAAATCAGTCAAGGTACCTTCCCATTGGATGGAGGGGTTGAGATGGGGAGGAAGATGTCACTTTTCAGGAGCCTGTTATGTTCCAAGTTCTAGTCTGAGCAATTGAAATGCATGGCCTCAGTTAATCTTTTCCTATGTCTGGATTAACACGTTTTATCCAGTATGATTAATACTGGAATGATGAGAAAATGCTTTTATTGATGAGAAAATGCTTTTAAATGATGAGAAAATGCATCCCAAGATTTGTTGAGAATACGAGAATATAACCCTACCTAGTTTTCACTTATTTAACGTACACATGTGTACGCATACACACTTCTTTTTTCAGTGAAGAAACAATTCAATTACACCCATGTGGAGAAACACAGGAAACCTGTGCACAAACATTTTCTTTCACACTCTGGGGACATTTATTCACTTTCCCTAGGGCTGAAGTCAGAAAAGGATAACAGCAAAAGTTTATTCCTGAAACACGAATAGTTTTTTGCTTGTCGGACAGAAAAGACACAATGAGCGGGAGGAAGGAGGAAGACCTGAAGCAGTAGAGGAGGTTTGGAGACCTGCTAGTGGTTTGGGAAGACTGCTGCTTCAACAGTCTTCTCACCGGCAGTGGTGAGATGTGCAGCTGGCGACTCACTGCAGTCAACTTATGAGTAACTCATGCTGTAACATAGAAAAGAAAAAGAAACTGAGGACCAAAAACTCTAGTTCAGAAAGTTCTGCAAAAACCCCCAGGGAGAAACAGAGTCTATGTGAAATAATGCAGTGGCCAGTGGAAGAAGAGGTGGAATACCTTTGGGAGATAAGAGAAATTCTCATCATCTGGTGGGAAGTCAACTTGCTTTCCTACCAAACTCCATGGAGACAGGCTGTGTGATTACTGCAGGAACAGCCCCAGAATCAGTTGCGGGCTCTGATTTCCCTGACACACCCTTGATTATGCTGAGAGTACTCCTGAGACCCTGATTCTGTGGGTTTTGTAGTCTGGCTGTCATTTGGGCAATGGACCAGAACAAATAAGGTCAAATACAATCTTTCACTTCTTCATAAGGTCAAATGTGGGTGAAGCCATAGTCAGGACATATTGTGTTTTGTGTTATGTTGAGGCATATATATCTTTAAACATTTTGTATTTATTAATAACTTTCTATGTATCAGACATGACAGTAAGTACTCCACATGAATTTTTTTCATTTAATCCTCAGAATTACACACTAAAGAAAGCACTATTATAAAAAAATAAGGTAAAGTTGTCCCTAGATCACTATTCAAATCTCAAAAATTTAGACTCTGAGTCTTCTGGTATAGGTGGCTTAATTTGCCCTGCAGTGCCAGGGATATAGTACTTGCTCAGTAAATATCTGTTGAATTAATAAGCAAACATATTTTGCCCATCTCTAAGTAAATGTCAAACTTATATTCATAAACCTGGAATGACCTTCCCCAAGAACAATTACTAGACATAGGACAACATAATCAGGGACCTTACGTGGGTAGATTTGCTTTATAGAAGTGCAAATCTAGTTCCAAAGGATAAATACATATGACAAGGTTAATACTGGAGACAGCAAATTCCATGAAAGAGTTGTTTCAGTAATCCAATAAAAGCTTCAAAAAAAAGAATGATGACAGGAGAAAAAACAGAGGAAAATGAATTTTATACACATCAAGGAAGAAGAATTAATAAAACGTAGTGAGTAATACAATGCTGTGGTAAGGAAGAGAAATGAGTCCATTCTTTGCACATGATTATGCAAAGGGACCTAAAATTCACAACTGCTTTCCTTTGGTGATATTAATGGGGTCATGCCTCATTGTTCTCATGACTCATAGAATTTGTTGCAATAATTTTGGAATTTACATATAAGGAGAGGAAATGTTATACTGACAAACTAAGAAGTGAGAAAGAGAGGAAATCTACTGAAAAAAAGAGTTAGGACTTAGGTGTGTAATATTGGAATACTAAGATATCCTAATATTTCTTGCTTATGACCTATTTGGACTTAGCCAATTACAGTGTTCTTTTCAAGTCAAGCAAACAAGTATTGTCTGAGTAAATCAGTAATATGTTTATTTATCTATTAAATAAAGTAAATACTTATTAGGTGACAGGTGGTACAACAAAAACTTTAGTTATGTATTTACTTACTTTATAGTGAAATGTAGAAAATACATCTCCAATCATTAATAATTGTATATGAGTAGGGAAAAAAATCATGTTAACTCATGTAATCTGGAAATCAAAGAGTGAAATGAGACAGCCTGTGTTGTGTTAAAAAAGACATGCGTCAGGAGGAAAACAAGATTTGGGTGAATTTAGGCAGCTATTATAACTACTACCCTCCAGGCCATTTGGTCCCTGCAAGGGATTAATTACATAGACAAGGACATCTATGTCTGCTTGTATTCTGATTAGAGCCTCTCTAAACAATGTTTAAAACTTGTATTGTCTGAAAACCAGGAGAGAGGATCTCAGAAAAGGAAATGGTGTTTGTAAAGGGATCTTCAGGAAACCAGTATTAGGAGTGGAGAGTAATACTGGGAAGGAGTGGAAGATGACTATAGATAAATAAAATGGGACCATTTCTTGGTACAACTCATCTTGGTGTGGTCCACATAACAGGGGATCTTTGTTCTTTGTTTGAAATGAGACTTTGAAACAAAGTTGCAGTCAAACGTTATTTCAACTTCTAGTCTCAGAACGCAATATAAAGCTTTATTTTAGTGTTCCTTGAACAGACAAAAGCTTTATAGTATATCAAATAGAGAATCTTGTAATGTTTCTTTAGATGTCTCTTCCTCTTCTCTAGCCCCCTCTTTCTTCAGAGCCCCTGGTCTGCTCAAACGTCCCCACGCTGCACTTTGCTTATTCATTCTGCTGTGGAGGCATTGATACCTAACCCCTGATAAAAGCCTGTACACCCTGCACAGAAGCCTTCTTAATCTTTTCTTGGACTTCCATACCTCATGCCTCCACAGGGGCAGCCCGTCTGGGATTCTGGCGAATAAAAATGTTCATCCTTCTGCATCATCCTCAGAGAAATATATCTACTCTTCCAATGAAACTATTGCACAATTCATTCACAACGTGAATGACAAGGTGGAGAAAAAATATACTAAAACAGGAAATTGCATGCATTCATGGCTACATTATTTGTTGTTCCTGCTATATGTTTATTTTAATAACAACCCACCTTCTCCTCTGCCTGTGTTGGACATCTGCCTTTTTTTGTTGCCCTTGAGAATTGCGTTGCTTGTATTAAACAAATAGACACTATATTATCAGAAGACATCATTGTTCTGGAGTTTATGGCCCTTCAGTTCCTTTTCACAGTGTACAAGAAAAGTGCTCAGTCCACAGTGATGCCTCCTCACCAGGCGGGGGCGACATAGGGAAAGAAGGCAGCATCTTGGTCTGCTCAGTCCTTGGGGGCATGTTTGTCCCTCTTATGCTGAAACAGCAGCAGCTGAGCATCTTGTCACCTGAGAGATTCATTCATTCATTCATTCATTCATTCATTCATTTTGTTTTTTGCCCAGTTTTGTTGATGAAAACAAATTACAAGATGGAGGTTTTCTTCACAGCCCCAGACTGTTGTAGAATGGAAGCCATGCTCATCTGTACATCTGAGGACCTTGCTTATCTGACATCAACTGCAATAAAGGAAGGCTTAGGTGTATCATTCCAGTTAGGAAAGTCCTTAAAATAATAGGTTGTACATGTTTTAATGTTGGTTTGAAGGGCTGTTGCTGGTATAATTTTTATATAGTAAGTCACTCAGCAAACAAATCTTCCTAAGGAATAATTTTCTTATAGAATTATAATTAATGCTGCGGAAGAGCTAAGGGAAATAGGAAACCACCTTTAGAATACCACAGCCATAATTGCCGTGGGCAAGTTCCACTAACGAATACTAATATCAGTGGTTGCAAGTTTAAAGAGAGGCAGATATTTGCAAAGTTTTAAAGTAATTTTCCCAAAATATTTGTTAATTACTTTGGTGATTTTTAAATAAATTCACATTTAATTTCCCATTAGATGAAGCATCTTAATTCCTCTTTTCTTGAATGTGGGCTGGACTTAAGAGTCACTTTTGGCATTGAGTCAGATGGAGGGAAAGAGTAAATTGACAGGAGATAAGCCTGGCAGACACCACCTTACCACAGATTATCATTAACATCACCAACAATGCAATATAAGGATAGCAAACTGTAGCCACACAAAACAGATTTGATGTGGTAAGAAGAAAATAACATGTCTGTGCCTCCCCCCCAATCCATAACCTCTTCTGAATCATGAGAAACCATGAAGCAAACCCATATTAACAAATATTCTACAAAATACCTAAGCATTCATTTTAAAAGCATCCAGCACATGAAAAGCATTTTTCCCTGAGTATCTTTCATAGATTGGTGAAGGCAAAGGAAACATGGCAATTAAATACAATATGGTATCTTGGATTAGATCCTGGGCATTAGTGTAAAACTTTGTCAGCCTGAACAATGTCTGCATTGTGCTTATAATTTTGTACCAATGTTAATTTCTTAGTATTGATAATTCAAGATATCACTGTTATCATGTTAATGCAAGATGTTATCATTAGATAAATATGGGTGGTGGGTATATGGAGACTGTAGCATCATTGCGAATTTTCTGAAAGTCTAAAAGTGTTTCAAAATAAAAGTAGAAAGCAAAACTTAAATAAAAATATGTGAAATTACTCTCTCCATTTAAAAAAACAAACTCAAAATGTCTTTTATATCTGAAATTTAAAATCCACAGGAGCGATAAAAAGTTTGTAATTTTCTTTATCCCATGACACTGTTTTAAACTACAACAAACTGGCAGCTCTGGCTGGTGTGGCTCAGTGGGCTGAGCATCGGCCTGCGAACCAGAAGATTGCGAGTTTGATTCCCAGTTAGGGCACATGCCTGGGTTGTGAGCCAGGTTTCCAGCGGGGGCCACGTGAGAGGCAACCACACAGTGATGCTTCTCTCTCTCTTTCTTCCTCCCTTCCCCTCTCTCTAGAAAATAAATTTTAAAATCTCTTAAAAAGTAAATAGACCAGGACAAACTGACAGTAACTAGAAGGGAGTAAGAGGGGGATAATAAGGGAAAGACGGGGAAAGGTCATTAAGGAACATGTATAGAGGATCCATGGACAAAAACAATTGGGGCAGGATTGAGGGTGGGAGATGGGGGTGGGTGGGGTATGGGAGAGGGGGAGGGAAATAGAGACAACTGTACTTGAACAGCAATAAAAGTAATAATAAAAATATAAACAAACCACCTTTGCCTGGTGTCATTTTTTCAGAATCTGTCAAAACAAAACAAAACAAAGCAAAAAGATAGGCTGAATGGTTGACTTTCTCTGTCATGTAAAGCTCACTAGGTCTATCTGAACTTTAAGTCTTAAATTGAGTCTTGGCTAATTTTCTCCCAAATACTGTCAAGTAAAGCCCTTCTATTCTGGAAGTGGGAGTAAGAGGGTGTTGAGGTTAGAATTAGGCACTTTTGTTTACCTTCCAACTTTAGAATTCTCCTTGAAGGGATTTGGAACTCTTATAATGACAGTCATAAGACCTGTGCTGTAATCCTTGCTTTTTTTTTTTACTGACTCTGTAATTTCAGAATAATAATTTAACCTCTGTAAACTCAATTTCTTTAATGACAGAGCAGCAATCATTGTCTCACAGAACAGTTGCTATCACGTATTTGAACATCGCAAGTGTTCCACTCCTCGCCCCCGCCAACGCTTACCTCCTCTGAGCCACTGCTACAGCTTCTAAGTAGACTGTACTCCATCCTCACTAAGCTGACTGGGATGCTTAACTCTTCATTCCCCTGGGACACAAACTTTTCTTTCCCCAGGTGTGATACAAGCAATCAGTCCAGAATACAGAAATAACCATTCTACTTTTCTAATTCAAATTTCTTTCTGTGGTTGTAAGAGAAATACAAAATTTCTTGAATGACCTGAAGACCCTACGAGCTCCAGCTTTTCTGAGTTTCTCTGGGCCCACTGCACGCCGTGTTCCTTCACGCCATCGAAATGCCAACCACAGCCTTCTTCTTTCAACTACCTGTACTCCTCAGGTGCTCTAGCAACACTTCTCAACGCTGCTTCCTCTGTCTGGATTGCCCTCCTACCTCTGGTACCTCCAACTTTGATTCCTCTCTCCACATCTCAGCACAGATCACTTACTCAAGAAAGAGGCCTTTCGCTCTTTTTGTTAGGGAAAAAAATAACCATGGCATAAATAAATATATACATATATTGCTATATGTATCTGTTTTTTAAACATATAATTCAGTAGAAATTACACATGCATCTGTGTGATATTTGATTAATTTTTGTAATGCATTCTGGGTGAAATGTATGCATACCTAAGCTTTCTGAAAGTAAGATTGTTTCTATTCTTGGATTAATCAATTGTTGAGTAAAGTGCTTAGCCCATCTCAGTACTTAAAAAAAATTGTTGAATTATTAGTTAAAAATATCTGCCATGTGTAGAATACTACATGAGTGTGCATACTCTCACCATGTCACTCTCTATATAAATAGTATTTCTGATCAATGCAATTATGATGTTTTACAGTTTAAGGATAACTCAAGTTAGACTGGAAAATCTGAAATTCTCAGAAAAAAGGTAGGGTCCCCATCAGTTTCGGAAAAAAGGACTGAAAATAAATTACAGTCAGTTCTCATTATTCTTGGTAGTTATGCTCCATAAAGCTGCTGCTGTCACTAATAGCAAATACTGAGCAATGGGTCCTAGGAGAGACAAAGGGTTAGGCTCCTGCGAGCCTCTGGTCATGGCGTTTTCATCAGGGGATCTCTACATAACCTTGGGTTATGTGTGCTTTTGTTTAAATAACCTACATTTAATATATATTGTTTATTCATTAACATCAAACTCATGGCCAACAGCACTATAACTCCTGCCTGAACAAAGCTTAGCTAACACACATGTCTTCCGTGTCAGGAACAGCACAGCCTTCCTGCTTTGGGAAAAGCACTAGACAGCATTTTAACTCTATACTTGGGGCCATTTAAAATGCTAAATCACCAACAAAAAATAAAATATGAGAAAAACTTGGCACTAAATAAACAGCAAAAGGGGTCCTTGTTTACCGTCTGAGAGCTGAGCTGAAACAAGAAGGGAGGATATTGCTGTGTTTGCACTCAGCCGGGACCATGTCCATCAAGCAACTCAAATCTCTCCCTGCTCTGCGCATGTGTTACTGGGTTACTGTGCTGCTCCTATTGATTTTGGCTTTATACATACAGTTGAGCAGGTAGGTGAATTTACAAATATGAAATCGGGGGACAATAAAAGTAACCCATATGTGTTTCTTTAAATTGATGTAAGGTGGTGTTTTCTCATGCTTCCCCTCAAAAAAAATTAAAATTGTCATGTAGTCTGAGAAAGTTTAAAAACTGTCCTTATTGGAAAATATCTATGTAAACCACTCTGAAAAAAGAATCTAACTTTTGAAATATTACCAATTCTACTCAATTTCTACATTTTATAACAGATTCAAATAAAAATACTATCCTTAGAAAGCAAAACATCTTTCAAGTGTATAATTCTTTAAAACATCATCTGTATATTGCACTGCCTATTTACCAACCAAAGTCAAATCTTTTTCCTTGATCATATATTTGAACCCACTTACCCTTTATTACACCTCTGCATGGTGGTTACCATACTGTTGTCTGTGTCTAGGCATTTTGTCTGTTAGTTTTCAGTTGTTTGTTTTACTTATTCATTTATTGCTTTCAGTCTTTTATTAACTAATGTCACCCCAACAAATTTAATAAAAAACACACAAAAAGCAATTGTTGGCAAGGATGTAGAGAAGTTGGAAGCCTTGTGCATTACTGGTGCGAAGGTGAGATGGTGCAGCCACTATGGAAGACAGGATGGGCACCATACCTGCTGGGATAGTCATTCTGCTTGCTACCACTGAGCCACTCTCTATTGAATGTGTGGTGCCGGTGTAATCAGAAAATTTGAGGTCTAGAATTTCAGACAGTATTCTAAGAAAATTATGCCTAATATACCGTGCAATTATGTTATTTTTAGTTTACAAATGTTCTGCTGAAATAACAATTCCCTAAAAGGAATAAAGGAAATGCCCTGAGGACTTAGTCAAAACAATCTTAGGGCATGACAGGAATAGTACAGTACAGCCACACAAAATATTTAACTATCTAATTTTGCTATAGACATGAATTATAACAGAGTAATTTAAATTAGAGTAAATGAATAGGAAGCAAAATATATGAACGAAGATTATATTACTACATATTGATTAAATACACAATCATTTCTTAGGTGCAACTTAAACATTGTTTTAAAAAGTTTTTCTTTTATCTTTAGATTGGTTCCAAACAAATAGATGTTAAATGTCTGCCAGACTTTCACATACACTTACTAGTGCTAAGGCTGATGCCTGGCTCAGTGGCACAGGTGGCATTTTGAGGATGACCTTGGCAAAGGCACATTCACAGACAGCTCTTGGGTCTGGGAGGAGGTCAGGAAACTGCCGCTGTGTTCCCAAACTGAGGTCACATGGACACCAACTAAAACATGACTGGACGTTTTATAACTTTAAATGTATACATGTACTTTATATGCAATGTACATTGTATTATATATACCATATATAATACGTGTAATTGTGCAAATTAAATGCTAACTCACTGAATTGAATGCCATTATTCTACATCATATTTTATGACTTAGAGTAGCACAGTTATTCTCTTAAAATAAGTAACCACCACAAAATTTCCTCATGCAATAGAAGACATTTCAGTTCAAGATTTATTTTTCTAAACAAATGTTCATTTTCAATAGATATTTCTGTGCCACTTACATACAAAAATGAGCAGATTAATATAGTTCTATTAAGAAATATAATTTTGCATCAAAACTGTGAAACTCATCACATTTTTATTTCAGAAAACAATAATAACACTTCTCCTAAGGGTGAGCTTGAGTGAGGGCATATGTGTATATAACACCTAAAAAGGAAAGGAAGACATCACAACGAAAGATAATACCACATATTTGGCATTAGAGGGCAACAACGTCAGATCCTGAACACATGGCCAGGAATGTCATTTGAAGCACTAGATGCTTTACACTGTGCTTGTGCTCACACTGCATGATAACACAACTGAAGAACTCACACACTGAGGGGGCATTGGGAATTTTCTCTGAGAGACTGGAAACACTTTAAGCATCTGAGCCAAAATTGAATAATGTTTACTTTTACACATTCAGTCTCTATTTCATTTGCGCTACTTTTTCATGACCTGTACAATTTCTCCGGATCTTAGTGATGGCAGAAAGGAATTGATTTTTACCAAGACTTCTAATGCAGGCCATCTTCTATTCATTTAAGTCAGTGTTTCATTTCACCTTCTTGGGGTGGGAGTGGGAGATTAGAGGGGAAATGGAATGGAGAGAATAAGTGAAATTGTTTTGCATTTGTTTCTTACTCTTGGAAATGCTTATGATAATATATGTCTTCTTACATTTAATTTCTCTGTCTCTTGGAATCTGTATCTTTTATTCCATACAAATAATGAAAAAGGAGATTAGAAATATCTTGAAACTGGTTCCTGTTGGAATTCTTTTGTCATAAATTTAAGGCTGTTTGAGGTAAGTTCTAGGTACTGCGTTTAGTTGGCTGCATATGCTGAGTAAACTTTAATGAGGCAAAGAACAATTTGAAGACAACTAGTGGGATCTGTAACTACGTGTCTTCACTGACAGAGCAAATTTAGCAAGGTGACTTTTCACACACTCACATCGACCTGTCTTGTCTGATGTTAAAGAATAGCCATCTCTCTGCTAATGTCTAAATGAGGAGCTGAGTCGGCAAGTCAAAGTGCTACATTTATATTGACATTTTGATGTTTGTGAGTAGCTATGTTTATTTGCCTACATTGTACAAGTACCGCAAGCAGAAAAACAAAAAATGTTTCAGTTTTTTGCCTATGTAGATCATAACTGAACCATAGATATATAGGCAGCCTATTAAACATACTTCAAGTGATACAAATAATGGAATAAAAGTCACAGATCTGAAGAACCACTGAAGTCCAAACACAATGAAGTATATCATCAAATGCATGAACAAAATTACTTCTATAACAAAATTTTTTAGAAAGTTGCAAAATACAGTTGTTTCTAAGCGATGAGACAACCAAAGTGCATTTCAGAATTGTACATTTTAATTTTTTACCCCAAAAGTCAACAAGCAACATTCAGATGTGTTTGTGTGTAGCCAAATATCTATTGATTACAGATATTTCAGATCTCTGGCAGCAAATAAAGGTGATGAACATGCTCAGTAATAGCTATGAGGACTGTGAAGACCTCATCTGCTTACATGGGTGGAATCTCACTAAAAATTGGATTAGTTTCTTCTGTTGTGGAAACATTTTGTTTTTGTTGAAATGAATATAATGCTAAGACCTTCATTTAAAATCTAAATCAGTTACTCATATTGAATATTTAAGAATCACAGAAGAAAAACTATAAAACAGTTTTAAAGAACATTGCACATGGCAGAAGAAAAAAAGACACAGAAGTTAGGAAGGATTAGATGATGTGTGGTGCCAATAGAAGTGATAAACAGAAATTCCCAGTTTCTCAACTTATGTAGTTAGAGATGAAATGCACATAGGACTTGCCAGATAACTGATTGTTTTCTCAAAGTTGTTAGAGGAATTACTTCCTTTCCCTAAATCACCCTATTTAATTTAAGAATTACCTCATATTCCTCTACTATCCCTCTCACTATTCCACTCAAGAAGAAGTCATTGAATGTTGAGAATAGAAATACAAGCAGTTGTATAAATCTTGGATGATATTTTCATGGTAGCAAATAGGATCGTAGAGTACACTGATGACTTTGTCTTATTATGAACATATTACTTTTTGTTACATGTTAAAAATAGAAACTCTTGCCAGTATTGTGAGTCGATTCACCACAGTACAAGTGTCTGTGAAGGTCATTGTAATGCTCTCTGTAGAAACATTATCGTCCTGCACCCATCTGTATGTCGAGACACACACAGCACATGTCCCTGATAATGTGCCTGCAGACCTCACTCCGTGGCCAGTTCCTGGGTTTCCTGAGGGTTGTACCATTCCCTCTCAACCTCTAGCTCAGCATTTCACAAAATGAAGATGCTCAGTACATATTGGTTAAATGAGTGGAAATGATCAGTGAGTTCCACATTTAAATTTAGTATAAATTAATTCTTGAAATTTTGTCCATTAGTCTGTGCTTGCCATTCAATTTAAGCACAGGAAATCAAAATGCCCTATTTCAGCTATTCCATTCATATCAGCTTTAAAAATGTTCTCATATTTCCTGAAGCTTAACCTTCTAAATTTTTATGCAATTTGGAAATTTGTTATTCAACTATGCTATCTTTTGAGTGCATTATTATTGAAAAGGCTATCAAATATTTACTGCATATATAAATAAGAAAGTTGAATCTTCTTTAGTCCTACACTGGTAATGAGCAAAATTATCCAACAAAAAAAACCTTGAAAATTCAAATGTAATATAAGATTCCATGCAATGATTACAGAATATTTATTAGAAATTAAAAAGTAATATCAGATAAAATCATAATTGTCCATATTTTATTACCCCAATGTGACATAGCTCCATGATTAGTGATGTTCAGCTTTCATTACTCTAAAAAAATATACCAGTGAGGTTTGATTATAATAATAGCTTAAGAAATAAGGCTTCAAAACCTTTTTTAAAAATGAATAATCTGCTAGATTTTCTCCAAAAGATTCTGTGATTCTTTGCTCATAAATAAGTTCCTATCAAGTACCTGATACTACAGATACAGAACTTAAAACATGCAAAACTTTTAAACTCAAGAAATAAAACTTTTAATTTTTAACAGGTTTTAAAGCAGATTTTTACTTATGTAACGGAAGAAACATTTAAAAAACACAACTTTAAAGTTTTCTTACTTAGACCTAATACCTATCTGAATTTAAAAAAAACAGTAAATAACTTAATAAAATTATGACCTTTTTCTAGTAATTTGCAATATGTATTATTCCTTTAGGGCAATATTGTCATGCACCCTGGTAAGATAAGATTTCCTATGTAAATGCTACCCTTTTAAGGTCAAAAACTGTACTCAGTTAATGATAGCGAAGTAAAAATGGCTAGTTGTTCAGTATAAACAAGAAAAATCCAGAGCTTTGATATAATCTAGTGTATTTTAAAGCAGTTATAGCTATTTTAATATATCTATATGTGCATATACTTATATAGTTCTATAGATATATACAGATAAATACATTAGTTTCTAGAGAGTAGGATACAATTTTGCTATTATTTAATTTTTTAATATGAGCTAAAATTAGTAAAAACCCTGTTAAATATTATTAACATTGTATGTTTAATATTTTCCTTTAATCAATCTTTTTCATAAAGAGTCTACAGTTTGCATTGTACTAAGTATACACATGCAACATAAATATTCTCTGTGGAAGTCTCCCATTTAGGTCTATATTAGAAGGCCATTTTTAAAAGAAAAGGAGGTTGAGTCTGTTTAAAATAACTCTGTCTTTGTTTATAATCAAGGAATTCAGTGCGTTCTCTTCTATTCTTATTGCCTTGGTTTAATAGGGTGGTACAGTCTAAAACAACATAGATGCCGGCATATGACATTTACTTCAGGTAAATCCACCTTTCTAGGTTACAAAAAATACAGGTAAAAAGCATGTGAACAGAGGGAAAAACAGAACTCGTTCAGAACAAGTTTAAGAATAGCAGTTACCTACAAAGCTGTCAAATAACACTGTTAACTATAGTAATTTATTCTATAATTTAATGTAATCTTGACCCCTGTCACATGTTAATATAGCATGAAGAATAGCGGATAAAAAACAGGCTTGTTAATGAACTAGAGATATAATGTGACATTGTTTTTTGCCACATTCTTTGAAATATCTTAATATTGGAATTAGTGGAGCTTAGACAATTTCAATATGTAATTATGCCTGTCCATATCTTGCTAGTTACTGCTGTGATTAAGAGACATTTAATTTTTAATTATGCCATAGATGGTGGGTTGATTTTTGAGTCAGGAGAACTCTGGACATTAACTCTGTGACATGGATTGTAATTTGCATGCTAGGAAAGCTTGTAATGGAGACTTTTAGCAGAAAGACAAACGAGTTAAGGGAGGGGGCAATTGCTTAGCTGATAATCTCCACCATTTTAGTGATTTATCTGGTTAAAATACTTGCAATGCAAATAAGGTAAGTGCAATTTGTTTAGTCTTGTCCTGCTGACAGATCAGTGTTATGACTTATTTCACTCTCTGTTCTTCCTTGTGTTTCCCATCTCTCGTCTCATCACCAAATACATACATACATATATTAAATTACTAACAATGATGCCTACTGCTAATTTCTTCATTTTCTTTCTTTTTTTAAAATATTTTATTTATTTATCTTTAGAGGGAAAGGGAAGGAGAGAGGGAGAGAAACATCAATGTTTGGTTGCCTTTCGTGCGTCCCCTGCTGGGAACTGGCCTGCAGGGAACCGGCCTGCAACCCAGGAATGTGCCCTGACTGGGAATCGAACCGCGATTGTCTGGTTCGCAGGCCCGCGCTCAATCCACTGAGCTACACCAGCTAGGGCTAATTTCTTCATTTTCAATTCCCTTTACATAAGTTACCCATACCCACAAGATAGGGTTTCATTCAGAAGAAAATAATTTTTCTGTTTAGAGAAACAAGGATGGAATCCTTTATTGGGAAGCCCTTTTGGGGGTAAGTTTCCCTTTTCCTTTCATTCTGATTTTTCTCAGCCTATATTTTACTACATTTAATCTCTTCTTGCAATTATCAATAAAGGTGAAATTACTCAAGTAGTATGAAAACAAACAAAAAATAATGTTCCAAAGTTATTCTCTAGGAAAGGATAGTCACTTCAGTCTACTAAATTTACCAGCTATCTTATCCCATAATAAAGGTTTGTTGAGAGCATGGGGTGATTATCTTCTGATTTCTGTTAATCTGACAATACTGAGCAAATCATTGAATCGTAATGGAAACACAGTACTAGGTGAGACAGTGAGAGATTGCTAGATTGTACAATCCCATTCACCTAAGTTACTGAAAACTAATAAACACCTATGGCCTATGAGAACTTGGTTTCTCATAGAACTGAGTGTAACAGGAACACTCTCTTAAATCTCCCTGTGATAGAGACTGTCTATTTGGAATGGATGGAATGGGAGTAAGCAGTAATCAGAAAGTATTGCCTTACTCACTTTTGTGAGTCTGTGACTTCTGTAACACTTCCCCAGAAATGGCTTTTTCACCTGAAGGTGATATACGATGTTGCCATTCATGGAGAAGAGCCCATCACTCTTCCAGCACTTTTTGTGGAGCCCGCAAGGAGATGTGGTGACCTGCTTGCCCACCAGCCACTGACTTACCAGGCCCTCTAGGCTATAATGTCGATACAGGAAGCTCTAAGCCTCAACAAATATTGTAAGATCCTCACAGTATCACACTATAGAAGAGCTAAAAGTTTACATGTAGATCTAAACCTTCCCCTGGGCTGCATAAAGGAAGATATAGACTTCTGCAAGGACAGGTCTCCTGTGTGTGCTCATTGAGAACCTAACTTGTCCCGGGCTCTTCTGGGTCCTCTGAACTCATTGCCAGTCTCGCTCAAGAACAGCAGACGGAGGCCACTCCAACTCACCTTAAAAATATCTCAATCTCCTAAAAAAAAAACCTTCCCCCTTGATTCGTACCTGGGTTTTGAAAATTTCAGCAGTTCTTCTAGAAAACAGTGAGCATCTTTTCATGTTCTCCTCAGAGACTCTAGCTTAGTGCAAAGAATAAATGTGAATAAGCCAGTTCCTGTCCAGTCCTCCACCAGAAGTGTGAGTTGCCTGTGAAAATAAATCCATTCTTCCTGTTAACGAGCACACCTTTCCCTTGGAGGAAACAAAAGCATTATAATAATCTAAGAAGTGAATGTGTCTCCTCTTATGTATTTCCAGTTGTAAGCCTCCATATTATTTGAGAAAGAGGTTTTTGGCTT
Organism: Artibeus jamaicensis; assembly: GCF_021234435.1. NCBI lineage: Eukaryota > Metazoa > Chordata > Mammalia > Chiroptera > Phyllostomidae > Artibeus > Artibeus jamaicensis. The sequence goes on from NW_026521486.1 coordinate 28,961,830, forward strand.
TCTTTTGCCTTTTCAAGGGTATGCCGTGTTATTAGCAACCGATATTTGTCACCGTGATTAGATTAATTTGATACTAAAAAGTCTGCCTTAAAAATACAATTCTAGGATTTTTAAGAAAACATTTCTACCCTGAGCAGTCAAGTGGCATTAAACGTCTAGGCACTGAGTCAAACTAGTTGAATTTGAACCCAGAGGCAGAACTATTGTGTCGGGCAAACTGCCTAATCTCTACAGGCTCAGTGCTCTTTCTGTGAGCAATGGGACTTCACCTATATAAAAAAAATGGAAAGATTTGATGAGTATATGCCTGTATAAAATATACACAAGTATCTAAAAGTTCTTAAAATAATCTGGCAGTTGACAAAAGTCACACTTATCACTTAGTGTTAAAGAGCTGTTCCTTTGCACTCACTCCGTCCTTCCCTTATTTGCTATCACGTACGTAGCTCTGTTTCGCGGTGTTCCATTCTCTCTCACATGCCTTCTTTCCACTCTCCCCTGAGAGTACACCATTTCGTCTCTATAAAATGCCAAGAATAGTATTTATTTTTACCGCTTTGAGGGTTATGTAAAATAATGATTATAAACCCCTAACACGCTGCCTATTAATAGTATTTAGTGAGTTACGTGAATTTTATTATCATTGGTAATACACATATATGCATATAATGCCATTCATTTTTAAAATTGTATGTAGAATTTATAATTCAGTTAAATTTATACTTTAATTAAATATTCATACATGGTGAAGTAAGAAGATTGATCATATAATTAATAGCTTTAAGTAAAGAATTAAAATATTTGATAATTAATTATAAAATGTAAGATCTATTGTTTTCCTCCAATGGACAATATTTAATGTATAGCTGTCAAGCACTAAGCACTGTATTGCCTATTGTATGTAAGTGTAAAAGAGATTAAGTACCTCTCCCCATGGGGATTGAGGTCTATTGTGGAAAGTGATTCATAAAATGTTAGCAGAAAAGGAAGTGCCAAATGCTAAAAAGAAAATACAAATGGTGCTGTGATGAGGAGTATTAATGTAGAATGTTTGCAGAAGGCCCCAATAGGGGACGATGTTACAGCTGAGAACCAAAAATTGAGAAATACCAAAACCAAAGCACTCCCCACCATCAAATCACAATAGCATAATCGAAATATCTTAAATTGTTTCATGTTTTTAAGAGTTAATATGATATACTTTACTGTAGTTGGAATTATCACATACATCAATGCTATTATCAATCTAATGGCATTGGACACTTTACATTTATATAAAATTAAACTATTGTTCATAACTTGCATTCACATAACAGCTCCAAGTTGCTTCATAGCACTAATATAGCACACATATCTATATTATACTATACATAATATAATATTATTATATACTACATATACATTATTATAGTATATAATACAAAACATTATACTGTATACTATATTACTATATGTGCCTGTATAACATACATATCAATATTACCAATTATACCAATTATTACTATGTGATAGTAACTAGAGGTAAACATTTTCTCAAACATATGGATATTCTAAGAAAATTTTTCATGATAAATAGTGAGATGAGACAAGTGCTATATTTAAAAATAGTTTTTAACCTTTTGCTCTACATTTCATATATAAAGTTACTTTTTCTTTGGAATGAGCAATCTGACAAAAGTCATTTATTCCCTGGAACTCACAATTTTTCTGTTCCTCTAGATAGTTTGAGATCAGTGAGGGGTGGTTCATAAAAACCACAACTTTTGAGACATTTCTAGCTATCTCTTTGAGAACACACAGCCAGCATTTGATTAGATTTAATTGTTTAAAGGACACCTGGACAAAACCAAAGGCGGGGGGGTAGGATTTGGAGGGGAGTAGGGATGGCTGGGGTCGGCTGTGGTGGAGCACTGGGAGGAAAATGGAGACAACTGTACTTTAACAACATTAAAATGTAAAAAAAAAGACAATTGAAAGAATATAAGTATGAATATATCTTGAAAGAAGCTAGTAAATATTTTAGTTATATTTATCCTGTTATAAGTATTGTCTCTTTTCAACTTCAAATAAATTTTACAAGAGTATTTCCCATAAAATATCTGTCATTTTCCCTAAATATTTTAGTTTAAAATTCTTACCTAATTAGGCAGATTAAGACTACAACAAGCCCAGGAAGTCTCTGGGTATGTAAATGATAATAGCTTTGTTTCCATCACCCATACATATATAAGTAAAAATTTGCTCTTTCCTCCATTAATGGACTCATCTACAAGATGCTAGCTAAGCATCTCTTTCTTATCATCTAATTAGTTTGATTAAAAAGTAACATATATAGATTCTTTGTCTACCAGATATTAAAGAACTGAAACCAAATATTTGAATTCCGATGACATGTGTACTTGACTTCTTTGGAGATACCAGAAATCCTAGTTACCCCTGTTTCTTCTTTTTGAAAAATCACGTAGGATAAACCACATGTCTAAGGTACAAATTTTGCTCTGGCTGGTGTGGCTCAGTGGATTGAGTGCTGACTGACCTGCAAAACAAAGGGGCTCCTGTTTGATTCCCAGTCAGGACACATGCCTGGGTTGCAGGCCAGGTTCCCTGGGGATGTGAGAGAGGCAGCCGACTGATGTGTCTCTAACAGATTGATGTTTCTCTCCCCCTCCTTCTCCTGTCCTTCCTTTCTCTCTAAAAATTAATAAATAAAATATTTAAAAACATTCATTTGAAAGATACTAAGTCTTGTATTGCTGTGAAAATGCAGCTCTAGATGTCATCATGAGTAGGGACTTTTATGGTGTCATAAAATTTCAGTGTCGCTATAAATTTACACTGCTGAAAATATCAACATTTATGGCTTCTACAAGGGCATATTTTTAAATGATACTAAAACTTGATACAGCAACTTTTATTTAGTTAAAAAGTAAGATTATAGAACAAAAACATTTACTCTAATTTTTGAAACTGTCAATATGGATGATTAATTTTTAAAATTGCCAAATCATATTCTGGTTTAATGGGTACTTAAAAATAGATCACTCAAAATTAAAAAGCATGAAAGCATGTTCATGTATTATTTAAATTAACAGTTAATTGCTGCATATAATTGATATTCATTTACAATGAATTTAATACTGACTTTTAATACTTGGTAAAATACTAATATGCAAACATAGGGCGATACTAATTTAAAAATTACAGATAATCTCAGACTTATATTAGTAATTGATTCTTATTTAATATCCTATGGCAACCAAAATTATTATTTTTTAAAAGATTTCATTTATTTATCTTTAGAGGGGAAGGGAAGAAGAGAGGGAGAGAAGCATCAATGCATGGTTGCCTTTCGTTAAAGGCAACCATATATTGCCTTTAACATCCCCTGCTGGGAACTGGCCTGCAGGGAACTGGCCTGCATCCTAGGCATGTACCCTGACTGGGAATCTAACCGTGACACTCTGGTTCGCAGGCCCACGCTCAATCTACTGAGCTATACCAGCCAGGGCCCCCAAAATTACTATTTTGATTAATAAGCAGGATTGCTGGCCCTTGGGCTCAGACACCATGTATACGACCTAGGTATAAGATAGGTCTTATAGCACCTAGGTACAGGTCCTACGTGAACACTTCCTGAAATGAAGTGTGCACATTTAACTAAATTATGGTACCTAATTTTATTGTTCCAAAGTTATATTGAAAATGTGCAGTTGTAAAGTTTAAGTGATAATTCTTGTAGGTGGGATGCCTGGACTACAACCAGTGTAATGGTATAAATGTTGCAGATACATTTTTTATATGATTTGCTGGGTATACTCACACTCGGAAGTGAGCTGTCAGATAAGTGGCTACGTTGCCTGTCTGGAAGGGATAAAGAGTTTCACGTTGGAGGACAACAACTAAGAGCTTTTGGAGACTAATTGCTATTTCTCTACATAATAAAAAATCAGAATTTATTATTTCCAGGAAGGTGGAGGAAACATAATTTACTTTATTGCTGTTATTAAACATAATTAAAAACCTTGGACATTGTATGGGAAACAAAAACAGAAAGACCGAAAGTTGGGGTGAAGGAAACAGACTGACCAGGGACTTTTAGGATGCAAGAAACAAAATAACGGTGGGTTCCATGCAGTGCCTTCAAGACCAGAGATTCTAAATTCAGGTTTGATGAAGTTGCCGATTTGTTAGGAATGTAGAAAATAGAAAGCTCCAATAAAGCCTGCTTTCCTTAACTAAAGGACTATAAAATGGGCAGCCTAGAAAGACAAAACTTTTAAGAATTGCCCTAAACTTGCCACAGGAAAAAAAATGTTAAAAACCTTGTGGCTCCATGCTCACCCATAACAGCAAAAGTCAGGTGGGAGCCCCAGACTTCTCACCCTTGGGAGGCTGTAACAGAGCATCCTAGTCCCCCCCCCCCCAGGGGGATGTCAAAGAATGCCTGGTTGGGAGCCATGATTTTCATCCCTACTGGATTGTTAGGTAATTTCTTCTTTTCTCCATGGTAACAGCGCAGATCACGTGAAAAACTTGAACTGCTTCCTCCACTCAGTAATAATGAGGCAGTCCCCCTCTTTCAGGTTTGCTTGGTGTCTTCCCTAGTGAAGAGGGAAGAACTAAAAATAAACCCTTGTACCCAAATGTTTATAAGAGCACTGTTCACAATAGCAAAAAATGTGGAAACAGTGTAAATGTCCACCAACTGATGAATGGAGAAACGCAATGTGGTATACTAGGACTGTCTGGAAAAATTCCAGCCCCTGTAAATATAATGCAAACAGTTTGTGTGACATCAATGTCACCTGGCAGCCAAGGAGAGTGGACTGGAAGGCGCATGTGTGAAAAATGACGACTTCACTGTACCAGTCAGTGGGGACTGTAGACTGCCATTGAGTGAGCATGTGGACTGTGTGGCTGTTGCATTCAAAATGATTGAGTGAGTAGAGCAATGAGTCTGCATCAAATTTTGTGTTAAGCTTGAACATTCCTCTAGAAGAACTATTTTCATGATTCAGAAGGCTTTCAGGGACGATGCAGTGAGAGCAGTGCAAATAAAAGTGTGGCACAAATACTTCAAGGATGGTAGAGAATCTGTTGAAAGTGACCCACTTTCTGGAAGGCCTGCAACAAGCAGAACACCTGAAAATGCTGTATATGTATGTTGTGCAATCATAAAAGATCAGAGAACTGTGTGAGGTCCCACGGTGCCCAGTTTGAAGGAGACTGAGGCATCATTGTCCTACATACAATCTTTCTTGTATCTTGCATTTTCTTCAATAAATGTCTCTGTTTTTCACAGTACATGGCTAGATATTTTCTGGATATCCTCATATGTACGCAGTGGAATGTATTCAGCCAAAAAAGGAATCAAGTACCTATATGCTGTAAACCTTGAAAACAACATGCTAGTAGAAGAAGCAGACAAAACATTCACATATGGTATGATTCCATTTATATTAACTATGCAGAATAAGGAAATCCAAAGAAAAGAAAGCAAATTAGCTGTTGGTTGTAGCTGTTGAGAGGGGAGAATGGTAAGTGACTCCTTAACGGGTACGGAGTTTCCTTCTGAGGTGATAAAAATGTCCTGAAACTAGATAGTTGCAATGGTTCTACAACATGTGGACCTACTAAGAGGCACTGAACCATACACTTCGAACTTCTTATATGATAAATTGTATGTTATGGGGGGACCCAAAAATAGAATTAATTTTTTAAAAATTGTGTATTTATTCTTACATGTTTGAACTTCTGTCTCCTTTAAAGTACTCTCTATTTGATGCAATACGCCAATCAACATGTTTTTCCACTGCTCAAAACAGTTTTTGAACTTGATTTTGACAGCTTTTAGTACTCATGCCATTTTTTGTTTCACCTCTTTCACATCGGCAAAACGTTTCCCTCTGAGTACTTTCTTTTCTTATTCAGGGAAACAGTTGTTAGGGGTGAGTCTGGGTAAATAAGGAGGGCTGGGTAGAGGGATCATGCCTCTTTTGGTCAAAAACTGCTAACCACTCAGCACGGTGTAGGCAGGTGCACTCATAAACCACCCATATGAAATGGGCAAACATGTTGAAAGAGTCTTCAACAGAATTCACTGAAGCTGAATGCAGCTTCTTACAACACCAGCCAGTACTTGGATACAGATGGGGTCCCAGAACACTGACCTTGTGGGGGAGTCCTGCACTACAAGATGAGCGGCCTCATATGTCTGTTATAACACAATGGAAAAATTAAATAGCATACATAAACCTTAATGTGTCAGGAATTACATTAAATTGAAATGGTCTAAACACACCAATGAATACATAGATACGAAGAGAGTGAATCAAAATGTATGACCCAACTGTATTTTCTTTATAAGTAACTCAATCCAAATATAATGATATGAGTAGTTTGAAAGTAAAAATATGGAAAAAGTACGTAATGCAAAATTTAATCAGGATAAAGTAGGAGTGGCAATACTAATATCAAGCAAAGTACACTTTAAGACAAAATTATCAGAGGCAAAGAGGGACAATATATAATGATGCCAGCGCTATTTATGGAAAAATTGTACTTGTTATAAAATCACCCTGGCACCTTTGTAAAAAAAAAATCAACCAATTAAAAGTGCAAAAGTTATTTTTGACCCTTAGTTCTATATTTTTGTGTATCTATTATTATTCTGCTACTACATACAATTGCATAGATATACCACCTGCTTGTCTTTCATTATTTTTTATTATTACATTTATTGGGGTGATATCAATTAATAAAATTATAGAGTTTTCAAATGCAGATACGTGATCTGCTTATTGCATTGTGTGCCCACCACCCAAAGTCAGATCATTTTCAGGCACCATATATTTGGCCCCTTTCCCCTTGACTAACTCCTCAACCCTTTCCCACTGGTAAACATGATACTGTTATTTTGAATGCAACAAATTGCCAAAAAACTTAGAAATATGGTATCCATACCATTTAACTAAAGAACCATAGATTGTCCTAAAAAGTCAAGAGCCTCAGAATTATTGTTTTGGTACAATTTTATCCAAATATTTGCCTTTTTTATTCAGTCAAGTAACATGCACATAAATTTCTTGAATATATCAGCTTTTATATAATTTGCCAATAAACATAATATTTCTTAATTAAATACTTTTTATATCTACTTGGATTTGGAACACTTCCGGTGCTCAGAAGACTTCTTGGAAGTGGAAGAACAATTCTGAGTGTCTATTTCCACGTACTTTTGTTTTCTTTGAAGTAAAATTAGTTTATAGAAACCACCGTATCTCAATGCAAATTGTATTTGCATTAAAAAGAAATATTTAATGTACACAACTTAAAACAGTGTTTTAAAGCAATTAAAGTGATAACATGTGGACCATGTAAACAGTAAACTTTAATTTTTTTCTTATAATTAGTTACCTTTCTTCATTTACATACAATTAGCGTGTATTACTTTTTTGACAATTTAGCATAGAAAGCCTATTTGTGTTTTATAGTATAACATAAATGGAATTTTTACTAACACTGCTGTTTAATATGGACAAATTATTAACTGAATTATTAAGATATTGTATCTTTTGTGTCTTAGTAAGTCTTGGGCTCTAGAGTCTAGACTTCAGAGGGTAGGCCATAAACATCAGCCTTTTGCAAATGGGCCTGGTGAAATAATTGGCTCTTATTAAACTAAAAAAAAAACATGTAATGTCTCTGTATATTAATTTTCCCATCTAAAAACTGGGGAGGCGGTCACATGCTCCTTGAAGGACTGTAGAGGGTCACAACGATGCCCAACACGTAGTATGAGCACAGCAGCCACCAAACATTGTTAAAATTGTGAACAGTATGTGCATATGCACACACAAGTGTGCAAAAGTACAAATAATATGATTATTATTTCTCTTTATAATTTTACATTGAATAGAGGAGAGTATGAGCAATAAAAGACTAAACCCTTTCTCAGTTTTACTTTTGTCTCACACACATATCTCAAAATTTTGCCTTCATGTAATTCTAACTTTTTTATTAGTACTTTCCAACCATTTAGGATTTTACATTTTCAACCATATAGAGAAAACTCTCCATTCTGTTTAATTGTAACCTATTTGTCACACCATTTTACAACATAAAGATTTATGTAAATAAAATAATGAGTTTAAGAAGGAGTATAGCTTGAAATTCTCCCAGATAAATAATTATCCAAATACTGCAATTACAATGAAAACTAATGCCTCATCATTAGAAACCTTATTTTTCCATTAATATTTTGTCTTGAGTCAAACTCAAGACAAATGTTTGAATGAGTCAAACATTCTTACCAGAACTGACTAGACATTCCAATAGCATATATAATCTTCTCTCTTCCTTTTTAATGGGTCATAGTTTCTATATCTAACAATGGAAGGCTACCCATCTTACACTCACCTTCCCATTGAGAACAATAAATATAATTATACATAATATACACACAAGTTTGCACTATAATTATATACTATATTACATATACTATTCATATTATATATATTTGCATTTATTTGCACTATAATTATATATACTATATTCTATATACTATTTATATATATATTTGCACTTAACATAAGTATACATATATGTATATACTGCTGTATATTTATTTAAAGCTATCAGAGAACCATCTAGGTAGCTAAGACTTGTAGGCAACCATAAAATTTTAGAAATAAACAGAATCAGACATTGGCACCACTTTCTCAGTACTATTTTTATTGATTTCAAAATTGTAGTTGAAATATTGAGAAGTTTTTTATAGTTTCATGGAGTTAGAAATGCAAAAATTAAAGCCCAAAATTTACCAAACAGTGGTGTCCTGGTGAACTCTATGCACTGCAGAATGGGACCCTCAGAGTTACTTTGTAAGAGGAAGGTAAACAGAATACCGAGTTGTGCTCTTAAGGACTGATGTTAATTTTTAAATCAGCTCAGTATCTGACTAGATAAAAGTGAGGTGCTCCCAACTCAATCTCATGCCAAAATCAAAAGTGGACCTTCAGTGAATGAAGATTGTATAATCCAGATTGTATAATGGAAGAGTTTGGCAGATTATTCAAAAACAAGAAACTGCCTTGGCTAGTGTAGCTCAGTGGATTGAGCATGAGCCTGTGAAGCAAAGGGTCGCCGGATCAATTTCCAGTCAGGGCATATGCCTGGGTTGCAGGCCAGGTCCCCATTAGGGGACACATGAGAGGCAACCACACATTGATGTTTCTCTCCCACTCTTTCTCCTTCCCTCACCCTCTCTCTAAAAATAAATAAATAAAACATTAAAAAAAACAAGAAACTATAGAAATTTTATTGAAAATAAAACAACTAAAATTCAGAACTCTGTTAATAGGTTTAATAGCCATTAAAGACAATTGAAGAAAAAGTAAGTGATTAGAGTTAAATGATAATATAGAAGCATGAAATGACAAGACAAGGTACAATACAAAAAAACTGCAAAAAACATACATTGTGAAAAGATAAAACAATTCCATGCAACTGACATATCAAGAAAAAAAGGTAATGAAAGCAATATTTAAAAATACAAGGTTAACACTTTGCAAAATGATTAAATATATCCAGCACAGAGATAAGAATCTCTAAGAAACTGAAAACCACATGTAGGGGCATCCCACAAAACTGATATTTTAAAAAACACATAGATGATTTTGAATGCAACAAAAGAAAGAGCTATCATACTGATAGCTCTTTCTCAAAAGAAACAATTAAAGCTGAAGAACACCAGAATTTTACCTGAAAAATGGTGTGAAAAAATGTCAATGTATATTCCTTTACCCAGCAAAAGTGTTCTTCACAATGAAAGCAGAAATAAATGTATTTTCAGATAAACAAATAAGTTATCTGGGGTCCTTTTTTCTTATTTTGGCTAGAATTTATTGTTTATTAATAACTACAGATCACAAGCAAGATGAATGTTTGTGTTAGTCCAAAAGTAGAAAATAGTTATTTACTAGAATATTGAGACAACAAAGGCTCTGGCTTTTCTCCTTGAAGTATCATTCTGGGATGGTGCTAGAGGAATATGTCATAGTTTAGTATCCTTTATTTGAGTCTTTGTTTATTTCAGTATTAAATATTTTCCTTCTCTACACAGGTAGAACTTGTTTCATTTTGGGACCCCATTAGTACAAGGACATTTGCTGGCCTCTTCTCCGGCTCTCCATCTTAAACTTAGTTTTATAACCACATCCCAACCACATGCATTGCTTTGTTAGCCAGCTTGGAAAACATGAAGGGTCAGAGGGAACAAACTGAGAAATCATAAAGGCAAAAGAAATGCTTTTACTTAGATGGTACCCTCTGAGCTGTATCTGTTTTTCTGAAGTTGAAATATGCCTTATTCTTTCCCAAAATCTTTCAACGATTCACTGAGATTCAGTGCTCTTCTCCCCGAAGATTCCTTCTGCCGGAAAGCTAAAAAAATCATTTCTCATACCCTAGAATTTCTCTTCCAGTTTCTTGTAGGTCTTGTCGCCCTTTAGGTAGCCCTTTTAGACAGAGTCCGAGACAAGTTTAAGTCAACACTTCACCCTGTCATGTGACTTGCACCTCATGCATAGAAGCACTTGCACCCTCATTCCAACAAATTCAGAAAATGCAGTGCTGTCTAGTACTGTCGTGAAGTTTCCTGACTTTATCACTGTAAAAGGTAATCTCTCATTTTCTACATTGCTCAGGCAGGGATAAGACCCTAGTCTACTACGTGCTCCAGATGTAGGGCAGGATACCTCCTGGAAGCATCATATCTCGTTAGCCAGGATGAAGGTTCCTCACAGACCATCTTTCTTGAAATATATCCTCCTCACAAAAATATTCTAATTTATCTGCACTATGACCCCTAGTTTTAGTCCTTAATATGTCTGGGGGGATGTTAATAGTTCTGAAATTTCTTATAAAAGTTGGTATATGTGTACTTCTACTCAGTTTGGACCTTAACTCTCTAACGTTTTGGTGTCCGGTCATTTTGACATCCTATTTCTATGGGCACTTTCTATATGGCTTTTCAATGATTTGATTAATGATCATTTTAATTTTGATACAAAGATTTCTAAACACTTGCTTTCTATATTACATAGAGGTTATTTAAATTTTATATTTAAATTTTGACACGGTACAATATCATCAATATCATTAGATTCAAGTATGGGAGGATGCTCATTTTGAGACTCAGAAAAGTGTTGTGGCTTTTAATTTTCTTTCTTTTCAAAATAAATATTATTCCTATTACAAAATAATAATCAAGGACTAGTGGATGAAAATAGGTTGGAGGCAAAAATAAATAGAATTCCAGGTCCTATCCATGGTAATGACAATTTTGTCCGAGAATACATACTTGAGAGACATAGTAAAACAGAGTGGTAAAGTTGGATAGTTCAGATGTGTATCCCACTTTGTGACACTAACACAGTGAAGGTTGTTTTGAGTTTTGTCTATCAGCACAGGCAAGGGATTCTGAGATAGTCTTTCCAGTAAAGAGAAGCTTTAGGTGCGGTAAACCCATTTTACACATCAGCACATTAAAGAGCATACCTCTATGAAATGTGATTGTCATGGTCATCATCACATTGGTGAAAAAAGTGGAGAAAGCCATAAAGGGAAGTTTACTGAGCGTATCACAAGGGGTGGGGGACAGGAAAAACCTTTCATACAACTGAAGGCATATTCTTTAGCACAACTTCAGGCCTTACATGGGTATTCCTCCAGGAACTTAACTTATGCAATTCTTTTTACACCAACTAATTTGAAGAAAAAAATGAACATCACAAAAAATCTTTGTATTCTGAGGTATATATACTGGCATTGATAACTATATGAGGACTTTGTAATCTGGGGATTTCTGAGTGGGTGATAAAATAGTGATTTATACATTTATGGCTGCTCTTAAAAGCTAAAAATTAAACATCCCTACAGTATATACTCATTGGAGTTTGTACTTTCAGAATATAATTCCCATTTCTTCTGAACCCCTCACCTCAAGCTCAACATTTCTCTGAAGGAATGAGAGGTATATAAAACATCTGACATTAAAAAGATTCCCTAGTAATTTTCTGGTCATATGCATTGTCTTCACTGTGTATTATGAATTTATTTCAAATGGGTAAGAATACTTTGCATAATGAGGCAAAGCTTTTAACAAGATGGTTTTGTGAATAAGGCATTGTTCTATTTTTTGAAAGCTTAGCTCTGTCTTAGTTACACAAAGTGCAAGATTTAGAAGCATGTAAACCAATAATAGTTATTCAGTCTAAGCTGTAAGGGTAACTTACTATGGGCACTGGAGGTTGAGATGGGATATTGTATTTGCATATATACAGTATATGGAAAACTATCCTACCATTTTATGGAGCAGCAATCATATTTAGTTTAATGTCTTTTAAGCCCCATAAAAAGATATTAGGAAATTTTGCTATTTGGATGGTGAGCAATCAAAGCTGTGGTGTTAACTCATCATAACACTACTCGTTTGACTCTTCAGGCTTCATTAAATTGGGGATATAAATATGCCAAATAACCAAATGAAATTAGAATGCTTCTGTTCCAGGTTTAGAGTAGGCTGAATGAGCGTGATACCTTTTTTATACTTGTGGTCACATACTGCACTTGCTGACCTTGTGACTGCAGGGCCACTTCAGTGAGCACCATGATTAACATATATCAATAATTCTCAACTTTATGCTGTAACTATCTATAAGATCCTGTAAAACAGGTGTGTCTGGAATTTTTCCCTTCATCAGTTCCCTCATTCTTTCTTGTACACCTAAGCCAAGCCCAAAATGAGTTTTGCAGCTATTCTAAGTAATAACATTTCAGAGCTAGACTATGGTAATATTGTGGGGAGCTTGGAAACAGTATAATAATAACAATGGGTCATTGTAAATTTGCTGCCATGAACATTGGGGTGCATAGGTTCTTCTGAGTTGGTGTTTCAGGGTTCTTGGGCTGTAATCCCAGCAGTAGAATTGCCTGGTCAAAATGCAGTTCCATTTTTAGTTTTCTGAGGAGATTCCATACTGTTTTCCACAGTGGCTGTACCAGTCTGCATTCCCACCAACAATGAACTAGGGTTCCCTTTTCTCCACAACCTTGTCAGCACTTGCTGTTTGTTGCTTTGTTTATGATGGTCATTTTGACTGGTGTGAAGTGGTATCACATTGTGGTTTTAATTAGCATCTCTCTGATGGCTAGTGGTGTTGAGCATCCTTTCATAGGTCTATGGGCCCTCTTTATGTCTTCCTTCAAGAAGTGTCTGTTCAGATTCTTTGCCCATTTTTTAATTGGATTGTTTGTCTTCCTGGTGTTATAATAGCCAAGTGCTGGAAGCAACCTAAGTGCCCATCAGTAAATGAATGGATTGAAACCGACAGTACATTTACACGAAATAAGCCAGGCGCTGAAAGACAAATATCATATGATCTCACCTGTAAGTGGAACCTAATCAGCAAAACAAACAAACAAGCAAATATAACCAAAGACATTGGAATTAGGAACAAACTGACAGTAACCAGAGGGGAGGGAGAAGGGGAGTAATGGGGGAAAATAGGGGAGGAGTTGTCAAGGAACGTATATAAAGGACACATGGACAAAGCCAAAGGGGAATAGGACTGTGGTGGAAGATGGGGATGGGTGGGATGGGGGGCAGTGGTGGGTGGGAAATGGAGAAAACTATACTTGAACAACAATAAAAGAAGAATAACAATAGGTCAAATCATGCAATTCTTATTATCTATATTTTGTCAACTGAGTATTTGGTGCTTAGAAGTTCTGTCTCTGCTGCTTTTCTTGAAATGCATTCATTAATCCTCAAAATGAACAATAGTGATCTAAAATGAAGGTAAAATATTTAAATGATTTAGACATACAGATGAGAAGCAAATTGCATTTTTATAATCCTAATAGCTTTAAAAATACTTACTTAAATGTTGAGAAGAATGATGCTGTGAAAATAGATAATATTTCTACCAAATTCTGGGGTATAGATATAATTTTCATTTTAATCCTCTATAACAACCCATGACAGAGAAAACAAAAGTCATTTTAATATTATAATTCTTCCACATAATTAAAAAATTACATATATGTGGTAATTTGAGATTTTGTTTTATTTTGTTCTATTGAAAGAAGTTTCCAAGAGGCAACCATATGACTTAACACATGATTAGTACATATTTAAAATTAATGATGTTATGACTCTTCTTGTTCTTCATATGTATTTATGGAATAATTTGAAGGAGAGTGTTGAACATGAAAGGCAAATTCTTATTCATTGTTGAGAATTTTGAATGAAATACATGTGATCCCTGAACCCCAAATTGAAACCTATGCAACATTTTTTAAAAAGCACACATAAATATTACTAACATTTATAGTCATAATACCATAACATTGTCTTACAGTAATATAACATACTGTCTTACAGTAACACTAAGTATAGCATATTACTATATTTTATTGTAAATATACACATTCAATTTTAACTTTAAAATATTTTGTCAGTTTAGCCCAGAAATCTAACTGATATTTGTAGGCTATTAAATGAAAAGTATATTGAGTTCTAAGTAATAAATTCATAAATGTCCATTTGAAAAAATTCATTTATGGATTGGTGATCTGCTGGACCCCATTCAACAAATAAGAATTATAATCCTAATTGTCAGTAAGTTATTTCACATTCCTAAATATTTCTATTGCCAATGGGTATGCAAATGATATTGACAAATACCATTGAATAATATCTATTTAGCAGAATTTTAGAAATATTTATGGTTCCCTGCAAATATGCTGACCTTGTTTCAGCGTAACTATAATTTTAAAAATAGACATCAAGTTTAAAAAGTACAAAATGATTTACTTTCTAGAAAAATAACAGTAATTAATGTTTATGAATAAAATATAGGTTAGCTTAATTCATTACAGTTTTAATAATTCTTTGATTATTTTAAATTGTGATCTAAATTTCTCAGAACCCAAAGTTCATTTTCAGTTACATAATTAGGTTAGGTTAACTGATTTCTGATTCTTTTTTTAAAATAAAACTTACTTCAATATAAATGATTCAGAGTAATTGGTAATTATTGAGAAGTGAAAATAAACAATTACACTAATGTAACTTAATACTTAGTCAGACTTTTTGCCAGACTATTTATTTTATTAGTAAGTATAATCAGAGAATATTGCCACCTCTTTCTTAAGTGTATAGAGAGCTCAAAAACATTTACTGGCGGAAAATTTATCTCCCCCTTATTTGCTTACTAGGAGCATTGTTAAAAGAATCTTTTCACAGCTCAGATCCATTATGTCCTGGAATGTCAATTGAAAGTTGTTTGCTTGGTTTCCAGTAGAGAGTTAGTTATTGTGTATCTGTCTGCACTATTCTCATTGTGAGTGACAATCATAGACCATTCTGCTGAATACCACCCCTGTCATTGTTGGCGTTTGCTACTTGACGATTTTGTCTTTTTTCACCTTACTCTTTACAAGGGGATAGAAAATCAAGTAATTCATCAGAAGAAATACAAAGTTAACTTAGCTTTCAAAACCTTGCCTGCTGTCATTTCCTATAGTTAAGATTTTTACCTGAAGCATTGAATGGCTCACCCTGACATCAGACTGCAGTAATTAATCATTAAACAGTGACTGAGGCAGTGGACCCCAGAAAATATCTCCATACACTGCCATATGCTGGAGCCAGCTGCAAGCTAGTACTTAGAGAGAAGCAGCACAGAGGAGAACCGTGCCTGACAGTTCCCTGCTGTGAAGTCCAAGTACAGTGTGCTTCTAACTAAGGGCCAAAAACAGAATGCTTGCTTGTGTTGACCTTCATTACCTGACACTATTTAAAAGATAAAATGTCAGTGTTAATGTAGTGGAAGTTTAAACATTTAATCATATTTTAATGAGCATACCAGCCTTTTTTGCACTTCAACATTTATTTTTCTAAGTTTTTTTTCCTTAACAACAACAAATGACTTCAGCAACACATACTTGGTCTCAAAATAACCACCACAACAACGACAACCTAAAACTGACTTCTCAAAGGAAAACCTAATAAAACAAATCTTATACATTGAATTTTTTGTAATTAAGGAGTAATTGGAGGGCTAAGGAATAACATGGATATTGCCTTCAAATATTTAAATGGCTATTGTGTAAAGAAGAAAGTAAATCCATTGTCTGTTTTTCCACAGCCATTTAAAAGAATTCAAAAGTACAAATTATTAAAGGGTTTGTATTTAAAGTCAAATTTACTGACAAATAGAACTAATAACGCCATAGCCTCTATCATGAAGTGGTGAGTTTCCTATCACATAAAGGAGTCATATTTGTTATAAATGTAGTAGGAATCCCTTGAATAAGTGGGATGTCAGATCACATGATCAACTGAAGACCATTACATTCAAGTTTATAAGTGGTATTTACCAACTGCTATACACTTATTGCATTAGGTATTTTACTGATTTATTCAATTATATAACATATTCTAAATAAACATACGTTTTGTGCTTATTGATTATAGAGGATAACTCTTGTTTGTAATAAGAATTTTATTTATTTTATTTATTTTATTTTATTTGTTCTGAAAGAAAAGTGAGAAGTTTGTATTACTTTCATTAAATAAAACTCATATGGTGATTCTATTCTTATGTATCCATATGTGATTGACATTTAGGAATTCTCTTTTGAACACAAGCCATCAGTCAGAGATGTTTGCCAAATTTACACGTGGAGAAAGCTTTCTAATTAGGGTTTTTGTTGTAACTGGATAATATTTTCAAAAATAAAAATATACACCTTAAGTAGGAAAGACTACAAAAAAGTGTTCGACTGAGAACCTCTGTCTTTAGGTGATACTATTTTTCTCCATTGCACAGATGAAGCAACCCACATACCAGAAGGGTTAAATAAGTCTCTAATATACTGGATAGCATGTCTGACTATAGAGTTGAAATATTTGAACATGACAAATTTCTCAGTCTTCAGTTTATGGGATTTTCCTGCCAATTATTTCAGATCTTATTGTAGAGGCCAAGCTTTGCTCATATCAGAGAAGAACACATGCATAGAGCAGAAATAAGATGTTTATTCGAAATAAACATTTTTTACTATGTTAAATCATAAATTTCTTGGCTTACTCCTTTTTGTCCCATCTAGAAACTGTTGTTTTTGTTTCTTTTTTATTTGTTTACTTGATAATGGGAATGTTTATAGATGAAAAGGGTATACATTAATTAATACATTTTACAACTCTACATGAGTAGCAGCTTCAACTCTCATGGATGACATTGCCTGATATTGAGTAGTACTTTTTATTACTGTGTGTATATGCAAATGGCATGTAATTCCTTTAAGCAAGAACCAAAGGATTTAGGTGAAAGAGATATTTAAGATTATCTTTTGAGTTGTAGAAATTTACTAAGTTTTTTCCTAACATAATGAAATGAGAATTCAAGGAAGTTTCACAAATAAAAATTATTTAATAAGATCTGTGAAGATGAGCTTTTTTTTTGCTAATTAAAGGTCTAGTCATGATGAACTTCAATACATTTTTCCTTTTTCTTAAGAATTCACATATGTTAATTCCTCCTGCAAAATTGTAGATTTCTACTCTATTTGAATTCCTAGTGCTGGTGCCTGCTGCTTCTGCCTTTAAAAATAACAGCTGCTTATTTGGGGACCGCAGGTAGTTCTGCAGTCAGTTCTGCGGTCACTGTCATCTGCCTTTCATATAGAGCTCCTGTGCCTTTCATGGTGGGCAGGTGTCTCCGGTTTCCTGTGATTTTCCTCCAGAATTGTACATTAGTGCCTGGTACCAAAGAACAAAAAGAATAAAGTTATATTTCAAAAGGCTTAGATTCCCTAGTGCATGATTACCTTTAGTTTTTTTTGAATGATTCAGGTTATAGTTTATTTTTATGCATCAAATTTTATTTTTTATTTTTTTGCTCATATAACCCTGAAATATAAACATTTTCCTGGCAGAGCATATTGGAAAAAAGCTCTAAAATTAATGGTAAGCACTAATCTATATTTTTCATGATGGATTTTTGCTTTCATTAGAATTGAGAGTAGTAAAATTCCTGATTTAACACTAAAATATCTGTATTGTCTTCACGTTATAAACGAAGTTTCCTTGAAATTAGAGTTAGAGTTGTCAAGATCAATTCTTTTTTAAAATGTTCTTTGTTGTTTATTTATAACATACAGTTAAATGTGTGCATGGATATAAAGTTAAAAAACAAAAACAACCAAAGTGCTCAGAAGAGCTTTACTTTTAGAAAATGCAGGTTGAGTAAAATTGGGCCAGTTTGAAAGGTCATTTATTAGTGTTGTGAATAAGGCCTTAGAGAAGGGAATAGCATTAAATTGACCTGTAGGCCTGAGTCAGCTCTTTTGGTGCTCTTAAAATAATTATAGAAAATGTACATTTTACAAACATTGACTAACACATATGGCCTGAATGGGTTTATGTCACCAGCAGGCACACACAAAATAAAACACTTTGTGTGGCATAAATTCGAATAAGTATCAATAATCTAAAAAAAAATCAAGCAGAATGAAATGAAGCTACTTTGGAAGTCCTGTACATCTATCTAACTTAATTTCATGTGAAGAACAGTTTCTTGGAAAACACTGTAAGTTTTTCCCAGTATAAATGTGAAGCAATCAAAATCATTTTTAATTAAAGTTCTTTCTCAGTTCACTAAGGAATACTGAGAGAATGCCAAACTATATTAATGTACTCCATTATGACTTTGACTATATTTTACAACTTGAAAAATTTTCGTTTTTATGGTGCCATCAGCCTGATACTTAATAGGAAATGTTTTATTGACATTTATGTTCTTTGCCTAATGATGTGTATTTAAATGATGGCTGCCATCTTCATTAGAAGTGACTGTTGAAAGAGTAATAAGAGAACAGGGAAACTTGATATTCTAATTGAGCTTGCAGAATATAACCTTGGGTTAAATATTTTACTGATATTTAACTACAAGGTTTGATTGAAAACACCAAAAGCTCCAACATTATATGAATGTTTCATTGTGATTTATTATTTTTACTGATTCATGAAACACACATATGTTGTTTTTGTTCCATTTTCTGTTTGTTCTTAAAAATAATGTATGATTTTTAATTTAAAAAATCCAAACCCCTAATACTTTCAAGAACAATCAGAATATTGAGATAGTAGAAGTCATTCCAAAAATACACTACACCACACTAATATGCCCAGCGTTACTGAGCATTTACCAGTTGTCTATATGTACTATTTATTGGTGCACATGAAAATTCTGATTCTTCAAAGGACTGGCTAGTTGTAATCTATATATAGCCTTGATTTAGTTATTTTTATTCATGTTAATCACAGTAAGACAATTATTCATTCCAATCACCATTTTTACCTTGTCAACTTACAATTTGTAATCTTTTGTTAAAAATTGCTCAGTACCATGTTCAGAAATAAAAATTTGTCAATGAAATTTTTATGATAGATAAAAAATCTGAAGAAAAAGTGTATTAAACCTGATCGAAGATATTATAATCATTTTATCTCTAAATCTAGCAATACCATGTAATTTTATTTTCTACTCTTTCACTCAAAATGTAGATTTAGATACATATTTGTACTATGTTGAAAAGGGATAAAACAGTATTTACTTTTAGAAGTTGACCACTCATTTACCTTATTTCATCTTATTAGGGAAATTCATTACTTTTCTCAGCATAATTCCAAATTAGAATTTGTATTATTTCTTCAAACGCAATTATAACTTTATTATTCTTTTCTGGACTATGTATCTACTTTATATATAATGTCATGGTTCCATTTATATACTGTCTTGTAGTTACTGTTTTCTGGTTTTGTGGTAACGAGCCTCCAAGATGGCTCCAATTGTCCCACTTCCATGTTGAATCCTGGTGATTTCTGTACAACAAAATGAATACAAAGGTGATAGTGTGTGACCTCCTAGGCTAATTCATAAAAGAGAATAGAGCTTTGGCATTTGTTTCTGAATTACTTACTATGGGGTAAACCAACGGTGATGCTGAGAGGAAACTCAAGCTGCACAGTGGGGAGGTCTAGGTGGAAAGAAACGGAAGCTCTCCGCCAATAGCCATTGGCCAGCTTTCTAGCTGAGTGGGTGGGCCTTGTCAGTCCCCAGCCAACATCTGTGATTTTCCCCCATCTATGCTACAGATACTTAGCACAGTGCTTAATCACAACGAAGCTAGAAACAGTGAACATCTATTATTCAAATACTAAAAAAGGAAGACCTCAGAATAAACTTAGCCAAGGAAAAATATTATTTTTAATAGTAGGCAACAGGCAAACATAAATTAAATCATTTGATTCAGCAAAGCAATTCATCTAATTACTCTGAATCAGTTAATTTATCCCAGCAATCCAGCCATAGAAAGGTTTATTCAAAATTAGATATACGTTAAGAATTATCTAAAATAGCCCTGAATGATATGGTTCAGGGGTTTGGGTGTCATCTGGCAACCCAAAAGGTCTCTAGTTCAGTTCCTGGTCAGGGCATCTTCCTGGGTTGCAGGCCAGGTCCCTGGTCAGAGGCCTGTGAGAGGTAAATCAAATGATATTACTCTCACACATTAATGTTTCTCTCCCACCCATTCCCTCTTCTCTAAAAATAAATAAATAAAATCTTCTGAAATTTTCTTCTAAAATATTTGGATGGTCAAGAAATTTATAATACCAAGACTTTAAATTTTCCAGCTTCATGTGTTTTTCCTATATTCTAGGACATGCGTACTGGATCACCACTTTCCAGGCACATTGGGAGAAACAAAAATACCCATGTGCCAACCACTAAAAAAAAACTTTGCTGAAATCCCTTTAGTTCTGTCTAATGTGATACTTAAATATGGAAAATTAAATCCCAAGCTTTTGTCTCAGAGCTAAGGCTTGAATGAATTCTTCCCAGCTTTTAACTTTTTTCTGCATCATTAAATCCTTGGAAAACTGGATCAGGTTAATTTCACTTACCAATAATAACTCTTCATTAAATATAGTTTTAGAATATTCTCTTGTTTTTTATTAAGAGAAACTATAAGAATTCATCATATATAGAATGCTTCTTATAATAAATGTTTTTGGATAAAAGAGTTTGGTGAAGTATCTCAATTTATCAGAATTGATTCTAGAAATGAACAATTCATTATGGATCACAGAAAAACTAAAGATATTTCTAGGTTTAGATAGAAATAAGATTTTAATAAAAGATGTGAACTAGGTCCTGGCTGGTGTAGCTCAGTGGATTGAGCATGAGCCTGTGAACCAGACAATCGCAGTTCAATTCCCAGTCAGGGCACATGCCTGGGTTGCAGACCAGTTCCCTGCAGGCCAGTTCCCAGCAGGGGACACACAAAAGGCAACCATACATTGATGTTTCTCTCCCTCTCTCCTTCCCTTCCCCTCTAAAGATAAAGAAATAAAATATTAAAAAAAAGATGTGAACTAGTACCAGATTTAGAACTAGCATCTGATTATTACATTTTTGGGAAAGTCTTTATTTATAAACTAATACAAATAATTGAGATAGAATACCTAATGTACCACACATATTTTTATTAATTATTTAAATGACAAAAATTATTTCTAATGTTGCTAGGCCATCAACAGCTCTTTTTTGTTGCCTTTTTGAGTATCTTAAAATAAAGGTAATTGATTTCAAGTATCTTTAAAACAATCTCTAAACTTCAGTGGACTTTACTACCATATTTTATTGTCCTGATGTTCCAGCAAGAGCAAACCCAGATTAGAGATGAGATTTACATAATCAATGGTCTAACAATGGAAAATCTATTTGAGCAGACTTTACATAAATATGCCATTGACTTGCAGATATACTAATTATGATTTCTCATACTGAACATGTCTCGGGCTTTTTTTACAAATTAAATTTGGTTCATTTGATACTATAATTTGATTATTTAATGATCACTATAAACAGAAATAAACTAATAAAGTAATGGCTTGTATGAAGGAGCAATTTTCCTAATGCCTTTGCAGAAAGAAAAACCACAAGGGCAATGCTATTACAGCAAAATAACTTCCCAATTAATTATAGTGACTATAAGTAGATATGGTTGTAGTAAGAAAGAGTAGAAATTGAAATAAAGGGAATATTATATTTAGCAAATAATTAAATTTGAAGTAAAAAAAATAGGGAGACTCAGAACATGATTCATATTGGGGCTATTTCCTCTCTTTAAAACCACTTTTTAGTTCAGCCACTTTCATAGATGTCATTATCTTCCCTACTTCTTCTCAGCCATCATAAAGACCAACCAAATGTCTAAAATGTTTTGTTTGCAATTACATAAGAATGAAATACTTCCTTTTGGTCCTTTTATTGTTCAGGTGACAATATAGAAACTTGATAATAAATCAACTCAGCAATTAGAGCATTAACCCATACCTCTGAACATTTTCTCAGTCATGCAGATTTTAAGTTAAAAAAAAGAATAATCTTTCCTGTTTTTAATGTCTTGTTCTTTGGAAAAGATAATGATACTCATAAGGTGGTGTTTATCACTTTTCTCACTCATTATTTTTTTCATTTTCATGGGATTTCCTTTCCCATATTTTCTTGGTAGAGGATAGAGCTGAAACTGTTATTCAATATCCTTCACAGTCTCTATGTGAGAGCTACTACTTATTGGCTTTAATTAGCTTTATCAGCTACCTTTCCACTATAGTGTTATGTTCATTTATTTTATAATTATTTTGTTTATTTTTTTACTATTTAGTGTCTGTTATTTTCACCTTACAATGTCAGAAACATGAGGTGAGAAGCCTTGTCCCAAAGCTTATCACAGTGTCAACTCCAGAGTAGTAGCTTAATAAATATTTGTTGAATAAATAAATTGATGGTCAGTGATGGTGATTAAAAGCAACTTTAAAAATTTGGTAGGACAATAATTAATGTTAGAATATCGGTGATATTCATTATTTTTAATTCTAAAAATTAAAAATTATTGCTGCTACTACTGCAAACCATTGGATATAATGTTTGACATTTATATTTGTGACAATTGACCAAAAACTCAACTCATATCAAAACTGCAAATGAGGCTGCCCAGACACTGAGTTCAGTTCTGTCTAGTCTCAGCCTGGAGGCATTCCCTGTTGGTCTTTTCATCTACTTAACTCTTTGTCTGGAAAAAGGGAATAGAAGTAACACATCAATAATCAATATCATTGACTGGACTGTCCCAGTTTATTTATTTGTTAATGTTTATGGTTGAAAATTATCTGACGCATCATGTAATTTATTTTTTTAAATGTAGAACTGAGGGCTCTTTTGATAAGAGGTGGCAGTACTAGGGCTTGGACAAGCTTTTGGGCAATTCCAATGCTTGTTACATGATGGACTGTGATTTTCCATTTCAACATGAGAGATATTAAAGATGTTCGGAAACAATGGGAACTGAAAAGTTTACATCTTTGTTTGCATACAATCCATATATCTTTTAAAAAAGTATTTCCCAATGTTATGGGAAATAAAGATTTATTTAGTGACATGAGAATTTTGATGCATTTTACAGAGAACAAAAAGAACCAAAAAGTATTAACCACATAGTAAAGTGCAGTATACTATTTTACAACATCAATTATATATTTTAAAGTAAATAATATAAATGAAAGTGCAAACATTAGCTATTTTATTTGGACATTAAGGAAATACACACATGTTTCCAAGATGGATGCTTAATATAGCCCTATATTGCTTCTTTAATATAACACACAAAATATGAATTTTTGTACTGTTTACAGATTTTTGCAATATTTAGTAACATTAAGATAAATGAAGAGTACATGCTTTTCTCAATCTTAAATCTTTTCACAGTCTTATCAGAACACAGGTCTGGCTGACTGCTGCAATGGAAGCCCAACACATGGGACAGGTGCTGGTGAGAAAGGAAATGGTTTATTCCAGATGCTGGCAACCTAGAAGACAGGGGACTTTTTTCCCAAAACCCATCTTGCCAACTCTGGTTAAGCCAGTGATTCTTACAGGGAGTTGGTGGGAATTTGGGAAAGGGAACTGCCCAGAGGAAGTACGGGCACACAGGTGCTGGTGAGAGAGAAAAGAAGGTGTGTAGGCTGCATCCTTGCTGGTCCCGACATGGATTTTTCATGGTCGGCATCCTTGAGTTGGCCATGTGATTTTTTGTCAGTTGAACACCTGAGCCAGGACCTTGAGGTTGCTTCTTAGGTTCACACAGTGAACTATCATGAATGATAAAGTAAACTTAGGAAAGAATCTTTTAACATGCAAGTTCTAGTTTGGGGAGAAAATTCAGGTAGAGTACCTAGTTGGGTGTAATATTTAATAAGTATAGTATGTTCATTTCTGTTACATTAATTCCCAAGTTCCTGCTTTCTGGTACTTTGAAAAAGAGAATAACATAATCAATGGTATATTTTAATATATTAAATATCAGGAAATTTACTATGGATATCCATATATAATGCATTTGTATAGATATGAGTAAATACTTGTATAATTTTAATTAAGGATATAAGTTAAAAAAGTGCTTAATACTTAAGGTATTTACTCTTCATCTTTTTATGAGTGATTCAAGAACAGGAAACTAATCTTATTTTAGAATTTAAAAAGCAAAATATAATACTTTTTAAGTATATATATTTTAATTATTCATAATTTATATAATCTCAAAATAACCTAAAATCTCCCAAGCCCCTAGGGAATTCATAAAAATGGCCTCTTGGATTTTGAGAAACTGGCAAGTATTGCAGAAGGTATGCTGAGACAAGGAGTTGCTTTCTAGTATCTTTAAATTAAAGTAAAAAACATGAGTTTTTGTTTTTTATGAAACAAAAAAATGAAGCAAAACAATCCTCTCGATCTCAAATATACATAAGAGAGCTACAGACTGTCACAGCCAATTAATTATGCAAGCAAGGTACCTACTAGCAGAAAATTAAATATTTGTTAGTTTATTCCACAAACTTTTTATTCACTGATGTTTTAGAGACTCAATTCTTAATAAAACATAAACACAATGCAAGAAATGCACAAGCCTATAATGCGGTGGCATTATTAACATGATGGGGATTTAGGAGAGGAGATTTTTGCCATAAATGCTTAATATTGACCCTTTTCTCTTTTATCCATCTTTTATTCTCCCCACTCCACACACCATTCGAGGCAAGAAAAACAAAGTTGTCAAGATGTGGTGTGGTAATTAAATGGCTGATCATAGACATTAGAGGATGCAAAACAGTCTCTAATTAGACTGAGCAAGAGAGTGTTAAATGTGTGACTATTTACAGGTCTCCTATGGGACAAGTAATGTATGTCAGGGGAGAGGAGATAAAAGGGATAAAATGAGAAAAGAATAGAACATTTGGAGTGAAGAAATGTATTTGTAGGAGAGATAAGAACCTTTCAGGAGTTTCTGAAGTCAAAAGCTGTGTAGTAACAGGTGATTAAAAATCTATTTTAGTGAACAGTGCACTCGAAGCACCTAAAATATTTGCAAGAGACTTAAAATGAAAATATTAGAATTTCTATTGCTTTTGGGCTCCTTTAGACAGGACGTTTTCCCATGACTTCACTAAATAAATGCATCACTGCTTTGTAAGCACTAGAAAATAGCTAAATTACTACAATTGTTCATTTAAGAAATACTGAAAGAGGTCCTATCTTGGGGAAAGAAAAGATGATGGATTTAGTTTATGTATTTGAACTTGAGATAGCTTTTAAATAGCCAAGACTAGATTTAATGTAGGCTGAACACATCGGCCTGAAGCTCAAAAGAGGTAGGTGTCTGAGAGAGGGACAACCAAACAGGGTTATCAACAGGGAGCTGCAGAAGAACCCCCAGTTCCCACTCATGACAAGAACACGTAATTTTTACAAATTGACATGTGGCATAGAGAAAATTTAATCGGTTCCTAGACCTTGTGCTGTGGTCATCCTTAACATTATCCCCAAACTTCAGTTAAAGCCTGCAAAATGAAGCAACCTTAGAAAAGGAAGAAGTGATCAATGTCATGAGCTAAGTTAAGAGAAAGAGGACAGGAGCTGTAGAACTGGGCACAAAGGTGTACAGTAAGAATTGAGGGGGAGTGAATTTGAAGCAAGAGTTAACCAGGGAAATTTGAAGTCCCAATTATCCTCAAAAAATCTCTAAGGAAAGAGTATATACTGGCATTGCCATACCTCATGGGATTAAATACTGAAACTGTTTTGTTTTAATGTTAAAGAAAATTGTAGCTAATATTGATATAGAATTTAAGGTATTTTACTTAGATATTTAGACACCAGCAAGAAGGTACAATAGAAAGCCCCCCAGCACCTTTCCCCACAGAAACAGTCACTTAACAACCACATAAGGAGCAACGGTAGTTTCAGGAGAGGTCCAAAGCCCAGCTAAGTTGTTGCAGTTCTCCAGGTGAGCACAGAACCAAGATCAGTCACACTGAAATGGGTGAAAAAGAAATCACTCTACTAATGTCAACACAGGACAGCACCAAGCTGACAACTCCTTTATGATGGAGGAGGAGGGAAGAGGGAATGAATGAGCTGAATGAGCTGAATGTCCCATGCTCCGGGCTTTTCGGTGAGCTCCCCAAGGGGTCAGCTCAGCCTTGGCTCACGTGGCAGTGAAAGTTCAAATCTTCACAGTTGAGATGTTTGGGGCAGCTAGAGAGATGGGCCTCTTCTTGCAGCTGCCACTGTTCTATTAAGCTTGTAGGAGGCTCAGAACTTAGGCCTCTCCTCCAATAAAATGAGAGGAGTAGAATCAGATTTCAGTGTGCGCGCCGTTCAGTGGGCTGCCCAAGGGACTGGTGCCTGCCCATTCTCACACAGAGTTCTGAAAGAAGCAACATAGCCCTACACTGGGGAAACAAGAGATTAAACTTCTTTGCTCTTGCTATGGTTAAAATAGCCTTAGAGTTTTAGAAGGAGGCATGTTGAAAAGAGGATAGGGGGCAAAGAAACCCTATGAATGAGAGGGTATAAAAGCTATGTAAGTAGTGCATTGTTTCACATAGGACAATCATTTGGATGGTAGCCAATAATTCACTATTTATTTTAAGAGCTTTGTGTAAGGAAGGCTGAAACTAAGCCGCAAGCACTGACAATGCTGACGGAGCCAGCGAATCACACCCACCTTCTAAATGGCTGGTGCTGATTTGTGAATTGAACTGCTGCCTGTGGTCAAGCAGGACTTGATTTTTTTTTCTTATTGTGCCCGCACTCTGCTGAAGACCAATGGAGAATTAATGATATATTCTTATACACAGCATTGAAACTTTTATTTTTTAATTAAAATTCAAGTTTCTAAAAGTGGATACAGTAGACAGTTGGACAGCCTATTTGGCAGAAGCTGTGTTTGAGGGGGAAAAAAGAGAGAAACAATTTCTGTACATGACTGCTTTGGATCTCTCTTCTCTCCGCCTTTCTTGGTGCATAAAGTGAAACTTTACTTCACATGCATACTATTTAGAGACAGAAAAAGCTTTGTTTGTTGGTGGGTACAATGAAAAATGCATAAATCAACCTTCTTGATTTGGATGACTTGGGTAATTTGCATTCATCTGTTTAAAGAGAGATGTCTTTGGAGACTTTCTATTTTTACATAAAAATTACACTCAGCATCTCCCAGCCTCCTTTGTTCACTAAATTTAGATTTGCTCACTTATACACTTTAAAGGCCCTCATTTGTTCAGAGGGAATTTATATGCCACTTACCACATCCCCTCTTCTCACCTACCTCCTTCAAAAATGTGTGCATGTACAGGGGCTGCGGCCCCCAGATTCAGCAGTGCACACACCCTGGTGATTAATGGAGTGCACACTTGTGGGTGAAAGCCACCTCTCGGTTACAAACCAGACCAGCAAATCTGGCAAACGGTAAGGTTTGCAAATACCACAGGGCTTTGTAAGAGTAATTACCCTGGCCTTCAACATTAATGAGCAGTTAGAGGACCATCCAGGAAACAGTCCACTGAATCTGAGGTGCCCACAATTCTGGTCCTGTGGTTTTCTTTGTCAATAACAGAGTCCTAACTCTATGCTGATGTCGAAAAGCCTTGTGATTGCTGTGGTTATTACATCTATATTGCAGTTCTCTTCCCATTGGATGGGTAAGCCCACTCTAATTTGAAAAACTATTAGCCAGGGAGCTGCAGAGAGATGTATGCTATACTGTACAGGAAGAGATCATATCACGAGACAATGAAAAAAAAGGGAAGATAAACATTGAAATATATATTTTAAATTGAGCATATAATATTTCTATTGTGCTCTAAAAGCCTTTAAACAAATACATGTTAAAATGAAAAGAGCCAGAGATTGAAAGTTACCTATATCTTTGCTCTTTACAAGGTGTGTAAACTTGGGCAAACCAGTTAAACCTTTCTAAGACTCGGTTTACAACTTGTGGAATTCCTATTCCACAAGTATCCTGAGGGTACCTAGGTGAAATTAGCAAGGCCAACCTCACGAACACACGACCTAGGCTTACATATGGCCACGTGCTCAGATGGGTCCACAGTTGCTTTCATGTTCTGCTGTTGCTGTCTTTCAATTTTTAACATTTCCCTCTATTTTAATTTTGTTTTACGTCCCACAAATTTTGTAGCATGTTCTGCAAATTCATAAATAAATCATCTGGACCAGTGATTAACTCCTGTTAGGTGTTCTGTAATTATATATACGTGTGTGTGTGTTTATTTACTCTCCCCTTGCTCGCTGGCTCCTAAACATGCAGGGTCAAGGGCAAAGTGTCTAGTGCTTTCATACTGACTTCCCATACACAGCAAAACTCTATTTCATTTCAGGGGCTTCCTTTTTCCACTGTATCTCTGGGTCACTTTCTGTCCTGGCTATACACTACTTAACAGTTTAGTTCCACATCCCCCCTTTCCTGTATGCCAAGGAGAGACAGGACCTAGCTAAAGACATAGGTGCCCTCCTAAAGGGCCAATGCACAGCTTCTTCTTTGTAACCACTCACTCTGGACTCCCGGGCTCCAGTGGGGTGGGGGCAGAGCAGACTGGAGTTGTACAAGGAGAGATAGGGGGTTTTTGCTCTGGGAAGGGAGCTGAGGTGCCAGGTGCCAGGTGCCAGGACCCTGTGCTGAGTTACTCTTCAACACCACAGACAATATCTTTCTCATCTGGAGCATTCCCTTGCATACAGCATCAGCCTGGGGGTATCCAATAGCTCTATACTCTGGAGTCCCTTTTGCCCCGCTCTGCAGAACTCACACTTTGCTGAGGAGGCAGCTGCCTGAGCCACCGTATAAAGGTCTGGGCAGACTCAGAATGTCAGTGACTGTGTGGTATGGCTTTGGGGCAGGGGCTATTTCTCCTACTTTCTTTTCAACATGACTGCTGCCTCACCCTCATGGAAGATCCATTATGCCGACCTCTAGGCTCAAGGTGGCCACACCTTCTCATCTCTTGATGAAACTTCCTTCATGAGATCTGGGCAGAACAAGAGATAGTCTGAGTTGTGTGGCTTTGGGATAGGAACCATTAGAGCACCTTCCCTCAAGCCTGACTGACCCTTACCCCTCACAGGAGATGCACTAGCCCAACCCTCCAGACTCCTGGAAGCTTCATCCTATTGAGCTTGAGCTTCTTGCATAACCCTGCACAGAGTGAGTTGTGTGGCTGTAGGACAAGAGCTGGTTTCCCTTACACACCTGACTGGTGCAGAGCCCTTCCTTCACATGGCCACATATTTGTTCAGTGGGGCCTGATAACCTATGCTGGCCTCAACTTGGCAACTCCCTGATGCCCTGCCCCAACACAATTGTCTGCAGACCTGATAGGTGGCACCTAGACTTGGTATACCTTGGGACATTTGCTGAGTAACCTCAGGCCTAACACTGGCACCGAGTTCGAACCTATATCAGTCTGGTGAACACCACTCACCCCTACCTGGTAACTCACTGAAACCCTATCTCATGCAGCTCAAGTACCACTAGAGACTCTTTCAGTGACAGAGTCTATCAGGAAGCCAGCAGGTGGAAGCAGACAGACAGATCTCAGTGTGCTTTGGGACTTTTGTGGACCTGTCCCTGGGTCTGGTGAAAGTAAAAGCCAGCCTTGGTGCATAGCTGGGTCTTTCTTGTGCCCACCCAGGACCAGCAGAGGCAGCCACAAAATGTGTATCACTTTGTACCTCCAAACAGGTTGCCTAGGGCCAGTCACAGGCGGAATCTGACATTGGTTTGTACTAGAATCCTTTCCAAGGGACTCAGCAAGCAACACACCCAGTGTCCAGTTTCAGACAACTCCAGAAAAGATCCAATGAGCTTAAAAGGCCTTGCTTAGCAACAGTGGTCCCAAGTGAGAAGAACAAAGTTGGAGGAATTCATGCTACCTAAAATCAAACTATGTTACAAGTCCATAGTAATGGAAATAGCATGGTACTGGCATAAAAACAAACACATAGATCAAAGAAACAGAATAGAGAGCCAAGAAGTAAACCCATACTTTTATAATCAATTAATATTCAACAGTGGAAGCAAGGACATACTATGGGGTAAAGATAATTTATTCAATAAATGGTTTTGGGAAAATTGGGTGGGTGGATACATAAAGAAACATAAAACTGGGCACCTTCTTATACCACACACAAGAATAAATTCAAAATGGAATAAAGACTTAAATATTATATCACAGGCCATAAAAATCATGGAAGAAAATATAGGCAATAAAATTGTGAACATTCTTTGTAACAATATTTTATCTGATATATGTCCTTATATATATAAGGGAAAAAATAAACAAATAGGACTACATTAAACTAAAATATTTTTCAGAGAAAAGAATATAATCAACAAAATAAAAAGACAACTTGTGGAATGAGAAAACATATTCACCAATGATACATCTGGTAAGGGGTTAGTATCCAAAATTTATAAAGAACTCAGCTCAACACAAAAAAATACAAAAAATCCAATTAAAAACGCACAAAGGACCTGAGAGGACATTTCTCCAAAGTGGACATACAAATGACCAATAGATGTGTGAAAAGATGCTCAACATCCCTAATTATGAGAGATACACAAACTAAAAGCACAATAAGATCAACTCACATAGGTCAGAATGACTATCATCAATAAATCAATAAACAATGAATGCTGGTGAGGATCTGGAGAAAGGAGAACCCTAGTGCACTGTTGGTGGGAATGTAGATAGGTGCAGTCAAACGGTGGAAAACAGTATAGAAGTTCCTCAAAAAATTAAAAACAGAACTGCCTTTTGACCCAGCTATTCCACTTCTGGGAATATATCAGAAGAAACCCAAAACACTAATTTGAAAGGATGTAAGCACCCTTAAATAACACCATTGCAGTGTTTTTACAATTACCAAGATATGGAAGCAGCCCAAGCTCCCATCAGTAGATGAATGGATAAAACAACTATAGGGCATTTACACAATGGGATATAAATTGTCCTTAAAAAGAAGAAAATTTTACACTTGCAACATCATGGATGGGCTGGGAGATCATTATGCTAAGTGAGATAAGGCAGTCAGAGAAAGACAAAAACCATATGATTTTACTCAGAAGTGAAATGTAATTAATAAACAAAACTAACCAAGAAAGTTAGAGACAGACTCATAGAAAGCAGAACGACAGTTTTGGGAAGAGGTAGAGGATGGAGGAACTGAGTAAAACATAAAGAGAAATAATAGGCATGGACAACAGTGTGGTGATGGCGAGGGGAGGCGCACAAGGCAGAAAATTGGTAACGGAAAAAATACAATAAGAAATAAAGAATATTTAAGTTTGTCATGCAAACAAAGAGAGAAAAATCTCAAATAAAGAATCTAACTACATACTTAATAGAACTAGAGAAAGAACAACAAGCAAAGCCCAAAGTGAATAGAAGGAAATAAATAATAAAGATCAGAGAAGAAATAAATGAACTAAGGTTTTAAAAAATGCAAAAGATCAATGAAACCAGGAGCTGGTTCTGTGAAAAGATAAATAGTACCAACATACCTTTAACCAGACTCATGAAGAAAAAAAGAGAGAAGACCCAAATAAATAAAACCTGAAATGAGAGAAGAGTATCGACTGACTACACAGAAATACAAGGAATTGTAAGAAAATATTACAAGCAACTGTATGCCAACAAATTGAACAGTTTGGGTGAAATGGATACATTTCTTGGAAAATACAGTCTTCCAGAACTCAGGAAGAATCAGAAAATCTTAATAGACCAATCACGACTAATGAAAGAAAAGTAGTAATGAAAAAACTCCAGAAGAGTTTTCCGGAGGAGGAGGTCTGGAAACTGATACACACTGAAGGAAGACCATTTAAAGATGCAGGGAGAAGACCGTTACCTACACACCCAGAAGGAAGTCCTCAGAAGAAACTGCACCAGCCGCCACCTTGGTCTCTCACATCTATAGTCTCCAGAACTGTGAGAAAATAAATGTCTGCTATAAAACACAAAAATAATCTCTATTGCTTAACTACTTTACTATCATAAAGGTTGCTGAGTTTCTTTGTTCAAACATGTGGTACCATTTATTTTGACTTTGTCAAACTCTTTTACCTCTAATGCAGAGATATGTGTGAATTTACAGATCCACTTTAATTTTCCTATACTCTATACAGCCATGCACTTAAACATAAAGCATAAGTAATACCTTGCATGTCACTATGAACCCCACTATCTTTGATCTGAAAAGGAGTCAGTTATGTTCTATATGTTCAAAACCTGTAACTTACAACTAATGACTAACAATATCGTTTTTGTAAAATGATGCTCAAATTGATTATTTTTCAAATGAGGCACAAAATGCCCTATGTCAGATTAAATTTTTTTTAATGAATGACATTAATTCCTTGTGTTTTGTAATATCATGCCAAAGTAATTGCTATTCTAGGATATACTAGAATTGGAGTGAGACAGATTTGTCAAAAATATGAATTCTACAACAAATATACATGTACTTCTGCCTACAGGCTGTGATTCCTTTTAATAAAGAATGTTTGAACAACTTTCTGGTAGCGTGCCGCTGCTCTCTGTTCAAGGATTAATTAAAACATGTTCCAGTAAAAACCTCCAGTGTGAATACATGGAACCAGAGCATGTTCTGTGTGCTGTACCTTCTTATGTGATAAGCCACACTTTTCTTTCAATGGCTGCGCATTGCCTCCATTTTTAGAACTATTAAGCTGGGATAATTATGGAACAATCTCGGTAATGTTCAATAGCCCATGCAGATGCCTGACAGGGCATGTTGTCTCTTAATTAGGAATTTGAATGCCTAATTCTTGTATATTAACTGAAATAATTGAATAGATGTTGTACATTTCTTTCACTTTTACTGACATCAAAGCCAGACTAACTAGAATCGTGTGTTTTACTAATGAAAATATTTTATTATATGTTGCATAGGAACTAAAGATATTGTTGAATATTATATTGAACAGATATCATATTAATAATTTTGTTTTCATTTTTGAGCCCAATATTTAATATGGCATTTTACAGATTCTGAAACATCCTGCTATCACCACCTCCTATAACTATTAGAAAACTAAGTTAAATAATATACTTTTTCCTTAAATATCCATTCCTTATTAAGTTGTATAGCACTCTGCATTTGTGTGTGGTGTATCACTAATATATTATAAACATATATATTGTATATATTTAAAATGCTTGATAACTTGGTATTTATTCACAACTATTAATACAAAAGCTGTTTTTAAACATAACAAATTGCTCTCGATTAGAGGTACACATAATGACCTATTTCCATAAACATTTTTAGTAAGAGATATCTTAATGTGTAAAACCCTGCAGACATTTTATGGAAATTAGACAGTATTGTGCAGAAGTAAATCAGGGCCATATTGTTTTTGCTTAATATTTCTGAGAGGAGAATTATTTTTGTTTGATATATGATGCAGAATAAAGGACCCTAAGCAGAGGTGAATATGACCATTTGTATGTTTCAATACATTTCTCCTTTTGTTTTTTGCTCATGCATCTGGTTTCCTTGCAAGATTTTATGCATATAAGAAAAATGCGATTATTTGGGAACTAGGTGCTGTGTGTGCTCTCACATGTACAATCGGATTAATATTGATTACATGCACAAAGAAGAATAGCCTTCACGGGCTCCAAGACTCTTAAGAAATATAAATTTTGGTAAAATAAATATTTAGCAATCAAAATGGTATATACTCTTTAGCTCAATTTTTTGGAACAAAAATATAGAGTTTGTCTTACACTAGAGCACTGAAGGATTTAGACACGTTGAATGTCAAATCAAGATATGCATATCATCTTTCCCCCTGAACAATGTGACTACCTCCACATTAGATTAATGTGGGCGTCATGCAAAGTATAGGTATTAGATGCTGTGCAGAAAAACAAAGCTATAATTCAGAAGAAGATGAACTCTGTTTGCAAGAAAAGAGTTGGAAATCATAAACTATTTTAATTTTGTGTTATAATTCAGAAACGCAGACACTCTTTTCATTTTTAAGCAGCCATTCAGCATCTTCTACTTTTTGCATTTTATTTTGCCATTTTAAAATCAGAGAAGCCATATTAATATGTTAGATTGATTTAAATAATATATCAACTCTTCTCTTGTCATATTTGTTAGAATATACACTGTAAATAATTCACATATTGGCCTATATTTGATAGAAGATGATATATACCATAATGAAAAAATAACAGCAAAATTATTAATAGAACAGGAAATGCTCAATGCCCAACAGTCATTCCTTCTAAACAACAACAACAAAAAAATTGAATCATATTAATGTATTCAACAGTGCCTTGGTGACACATCAGATGCCATCTGTCATTACATGCTTATTATGTTGCTGAAATAGAATTATGGGGTTTTGCTGACAATTACTGCAGAATGTACTATGTCACATCCTTCTTCTTTTTTGGGGGGGTGTATTTCATTTCCACTAGACAGCCTAAGGAAAATAAAAGCAAACATATGAGTCATATTAAGATTTAACTAAGAAATTTCATTCTGTGACTTGTTAGATGTACACCTAGAAATGGAAACATTCTCTTCTTTGATCCTTTGTTCTTCCTTTTAATATTCTCCAATGGTAGATATAGTAATTTTATTTATATAAATTTAGGAAAGTGGATTTTAATTCAAAATATTCTGTTACCAAGCAATAAATCTTTTGGAATGGAAATTTACAGAAAGAATAATTTACAGGAATCAACTATAATTACATATAATTCATGCTGCAGCTGCTTATAATTGTAGTTTTCCCCAGGACCTTCCCCTACTTATAACCACCTGAGAATTGCTTCTTTGCAAATGGTTAATTGGAATAATAATTTTTCCCTAACTAGATGCAATGGAATAAACGATTAGTAAGAATTCCTTTTTTCTCATAATAATCTGATAAAAAGATAAAATTTGGTTTGACAGCAAAAAATGTGATAAATACCTACTATGTGTAGAAACATGAACGTGCTGATGCAGGTTGGGATGTGGATAAATAGAAATCACCGTCTACCTAGAGGAATTTGAAATCTTGCTAAGGGATTAAAAACGTAACTATAGCTAAAAACAGTGTAAAAATGTAATGGAGAACACTGAGAGAGTACAAACTATGAAGGTATCATTTTCTAACTATAAGGCCCATTTCTTTCACAGAAAGGTGAAAATTAAAAATTTGTTCAAATAAACTGGCCAGGAGACAAATGCCGTGCCGGATCCTCTCTGCGTATTTATGCTGTTAGACTTCTGAAGATCACGTGATGCAGTATAAACTTTTGAATGTTTCTCCTAGTTAAAAATAAGAATAAGTATCTACCCCTTGAATCTTATAAAGATTCATTCAAATGCTGTAGATGAAAGACCAATGTGTAGCAGACCCAGGAGAAAATAGATTGTTATGACAGTAAAATTCTATTTGCAGCATTGTGGATAGAGCCTTCTTGCCTACTGGGCAGTAGAATATTTTATTGTAGCAAAAATAAAAGATTTAATATTGTATATATACTATATATATATATATATACACACACACACACATTACCTAGAGTTAGGGTAATGTGTATATACCTAACTCTAGGTAATGTGTATATATATATATATATATATATATATATATACACACATTATATATATATACACATTATATATATATACACATTTTATATATATATATATATATATATATATATATATATATATACACATTACCTAGAGTTAGTAATTTATGAACAAAACAAAAGTATTTCTGGAGAGTGATGTGATCGAACCCATATTGTACAGTTAAATCTGTGTACATTCTAATGTGTATGTATATGTAATATATATTTATAGCCCTGGCTGGTGTGGCTCAGTGGTTTGAGCACTGGCCTGTGAACCAAAGGGTCGCTGGCTCAATTCCCAGTCAGGACACATGCCTGGTTGCAGGCCAGGTCCCAAGTGGGGGGCATGTGAGAGGTAACCACACATCGATGCTTCTTTCCCTCTTTCCCCATCTTCCCCTCTTTCTAATAATAAATAAATAAATAAATAATCTTTAAAAATATATGTTTATATACATATATAATATATATTTGATTTTATATCTATATAACAGACATAAAAGATTATTCAAAGGAACCTAAAAAAGATAGATGCAGAGTTCTCTGCACCTATAAAAATGGTGATATCCTTAAAATCTGTTTAGATTAGGCCACCTTCCATGCGTCTAGTTAGAGAGTTTTGGGATGTGTGAATGTGTCCATCAAAGGACAGACTATGTCTGTTGAGTCCCTCAGTAAGCTGCATCTCCTGGAATTCACATCCTATGCAGACCCCACCTACTCCAGTATGGGCTGGTCCTGTTACTCATCTTGAACAAACAGAGTACAATGAAGTATCTCCATGAGGCTTCCAAGAGTAGACCACAAAAAAAGCCTTATACCTTTCTGCTCTGTGAGTGGCTCAAGAACCACACAAGGAATCCAATCATCTAGAGGCAAATAAGACACTGACTGTCAATGACAGATTCCACATCTGTGTTGTGACTAGACTGGGCTCGGGAAGTTCTGGCTTTTCCATCAGTTGTCTAGAAGGCTCTGACACCCATTTCCTATGAGCAACAAAATTAAGGACACGTGTTTTGTGTTGACTAAGAAGAGAATGGAAATAGTAAGAAATCAGGAGATAAACTGCTTTGCTCTTCCTTTCCCTCGACAAGATGTTGCAAGATGGAGCAATTTCTGCACTGCCTCCGTGAAGACATCCCGAGACTCAGAAACTGTGTTTATGGAGAATCCGAGCCTCACTCAGGAATAAACCACAGGTAACTTCTCCCACTCCTACTGTTATCTCACTTTTCTGTTTTACTCAGTGTTATTTCTCTGATTTGTCCCCTCCAGTAAAAGGCATTATGCAAGCTTTTGCCACAAGCCCCATTTCCTGGAGAATCTAGGGGTGGCAACCAGGAAGGGGACAATATAAAATACATTGGCATATATAAGGATAGATTAGAGTGGAAAAGATTGAAATTTAAGGCATTAGGTGACCTAAATCTTTTCTTCTTTTGGAAATTGTATACTTCCCAAAATATTTTGAAAGTCTGAGACTTACTATGTTAAAATGGTTTGCGTGATTATGCAGTAGCTCTCAAGCCCCTGCTCTGATACCTGAATACAACCAGTGTCTACTCTGGGTTTGATTTTAGGTTTTTCTGTGTAAGTATGCCAAATTTAGGCCCTGATATTCCTTTCAAGATAAATTTGAATTTAAAAGTTAGTTGTACTAAAGTACTGCAAGTTCTCATATGAGAAATTTGCTATAAATACTGTCATGAGCTCTTAAGAGTTGTCACTTTCTTCGGTACATATAAACAGTTCAAGAGGCAGAAAAATGCTGCTACAGAGTCCATACCTCAGCATATCCGAGACCAGGGATGGAAGTCAGGTGAATTAGCTGCAGGTGCTTAGGATTTGGAAAGTGCTGAGGGGACAAAAGGCCAATGTGTTGGCTCCAGGTTAGTTCTTATGATCAACTATTCTTTTTATCTTCCCATAAGACTACCTCTCTCGTTTGTTGCTGAGGATGGGAGGGGTAAGAGGAGGGGGCCAAGAAGGAGTTAGAATGTTTGATTTCAAATAGGAAATAGAATTCCTCAGACGGCCACGTAGCGATGAAAAAAAAAACACATTAACTCAAGCCGACAGAGGAGGGCAGCAGGGGTGAGGCATTAGAATTTTTCATATAATTTAAAGCATTAAAAGTAAATCAAGACAATGGCCTCTTCAGTGTTTAGACCTGCGCAATTTCTGGCCTCTTTCCATATATTTTTCTTTTGTTTATCTCCAGAGAGATGCCCACTTGTGTACAATACAAAGAACTGAGTCATAAAAGCAGAGGTCTGTTAGCCTCCCCGAGGACCAATTAATGGTGCTCCAAATCTTGTGGGCAGGTAGATAAAAAGGATAGAGAGAGCGAGAGGAAGAGAATGAATACTCAACTAGATGGGGCAGGCTTTTTTTTTCAGATGTTGGAAGAGACTCCTTTAGTTATTCTTATCTAACTTCTCTGGGGTTTGCACGTGTTTTTTCTTCCTTATTTTTTTTCTCTCAACTGCTTCTGTCGTTCTCCTAGCTGTAATGTGAACAGAGGGAAAAGTCGTACTTCAAAATATCAATTAGGCTTTCATCCAAACTGATGACAGCACGAGCCTGGCTGAAAAAAATAAATAAAAAGGCCATTTAGAATGTTTCTGTCCCTCCTTTCATATATTGGCAGTTTTATTGATAGGTGCTTGAGTGCGTATTACCATTTGTGTCTCCAAGCTGGATATTGCTGTGAATGCAAGGAGCTTTGTAGTTCAACCTTTAACTCAATCTCACCCCCCACGAGTCCACAG
Source organism: Artibeus jamaicensis (assembly GCF_021234435.1). Classification (NCBI taxonomy): domain Eukaryota; kingdom Metazoa; phylum Chordata; class Mammalia; order Chiroptera; family Phyllostomidae; genus Artibeus; species Artibeus jamaicensis. Next base: position 29,000,767 of record NW_026521486.1, read on the forward strand.
GCCTTTGAACAGCAACGGAGTGGCACTTTGAAATCAGGAGTTGAAAGTGTTTGCCGTGGAAAGGGGAGCTTGAAAGTCTTGCTCTTTGAAACTTTTCAAAGTCCCACAGAAAGTACAGGCAGGACAATAATGGGCCGGCTGGGGGATCTACCCGTGAAGACAGGATATGCGGTAATGAGGATTTAAGTATTCCTCTAGCTTCATCCCACTCTGCTTCCTCTGCTCCAGGGAATTAGAACTGCCTCGTAAGATAACAGAGTTGCCTTTTGGTGGCAGTGTTTGGGTTTTTTTTTTAAACATGTTAGTTCTTTGCTTAGCAGAAAAATTGATCCACACAGTGAAAATTAGAAAGTAGACATCAGAACTCTCTCTTGTGGAGGGAGGTTAGAAGACTGTTGCGTGATGTTGCAGAACTTCCCAATGACCAGTGCTGATTTCTGAAGCTAATCTCCTGGCAGGAAAATGGGCTGTTTCACATTACTTGGAAAGGGACTTGGTCATTACTGTGGTATTTCATCTGCTTGACCAATAAGTAGATTAAATTCTAATACCACCATTTGTTTTAAAGCCCAATTCAGATGACTGTTGAGTATGGTGAGGTAAGATTATACCTTAATTTTGGGGAAATTTAGCTCTCTGTCAACAGAATGTAAAGGTAAAACTTCAAGGAAAATAACTCTACATGTATTTTCTATTTTATAATGTTTTCCAGCACTAATGCATTTAGTCATTCATGAGTCCATCTCGTGACAAGGGCCCACTTCCTCATCACAAAATTCAGTTTATGGTGATGGGTTATAGAAAACAAAACAGATCATAAAGCAAAGACATTGATCACATTCAATGGATGCCTTCAAAATAATAATTTGCAAATATTTTGACCTAGTGACTAAAGAAAAAAATAACGGTATATCTTAAAAAATTAGGCAAGTGTTCACTACTATCTTTTCTTAACATTGTATATCAGGGTTAAATAGGACAAGAAAAAGTGGCCAGAGTATTTATTAAGCACCTATTATAGACAGACAGAGTACTTCACAATTGCCTTTATGGATGCTTTCCCATTAATCTTCTCTATAACCCAGAGCTGGGCATGGTTGATTTGTTTCATAGATGATCTTGAGGGTTATAGAGTTAAGTAGTTAGAGCATGATCACGAGGTTCAAAAACAGTGAAATTAAAATTTATATTTAATCATTCTGATTCCAAAATGCATGACTTTTTAATTGGATGTCAAATAAGTGTCAAGAACTTATTCAAAAGAAAGACATACTCAGGGTAAATGAAATGATCAGTACATATGTATATCATTTCTTATAACAATGACAATACTACTATGATGGTGATATTAGTACGTTGCTTTCTTATCAAAAGAAATTAGAGCACATTTAGTATAGTTTTAGGGTATAGGAAGATTAAGGGTTTATTTATATTTCAATCCATAAATTAAACCTATTCCTAATACAACAAAAATATGTAATTCATTTTTTTAGAATGACTGACAGGCATGTGATTGGGAAATAGCTACCAAAATTTCTTATGTAGATACCTGTTCATCATAGTTTGTTTCTGCAATTATTACAAATCTAAAAACAAATTTTCATCCGAACAAGATGTTCTGCTATGCTCCAATACCAAAGTAAATTATCCCATTTTTGTCACCATTTCCTGAAGGATGAAAAAAATTGGATTGGAATCTCTGGGTTGTTGTAGTTTATTGATTGGATAAAAACACTCTTTTCTTGAGCTTTGACATTCAAAATCACACACTTATTTCGTATTATGAAATGGTGTGTTGTGTGCATAACTAACATTCACTGTACTGTGACTAAATGATGCTGGGTTAAAAATAATGACAGTTACTCTAATAAGCATAGATCTTTGTGAAATCCCTCTGGCAGTAGAATATTTTATTCCCTCTATAGGTTTCTTGGATAACTAATTTGTGGTTCAGTGTTTTCTATTTTCTGGCCTATTTGAAATGAAAATACTTTGTTATAGTAAAAATATTTTTATTATTTAGTTTAAGCACAAATATTTATCAACATATAAATACATTATATAATACCAAAATATATACATACGCCAGAATATTAAATGAACAGGAGTCCTGAAGACAGGCTGGCTGGGCACTGGGTCCTGGCTCAGATATTTAACTGTGAAACTTCAGGCAGTTTACTTAGGTTCTCTGTGCCCCTCCTTACTCCATTGCAAAATGGTGGGAATTAATAAATTACAATAAATTCATGGGTAAGTTGTGAAGATAAATGAGAATACAAAAACAGGAGCAATAAAAGTTAGCTTCCGTTGTTATCAAAGGCACCATGTGTTTATTATGTTTACTAGGTCACTAAAAAAATTTGAATGTAAACATACACAACAGGATTGTCTTACATCTCAACTTTTTGTGTTGAAAACATTAAAGACCTTTACTCTTTCTATTGTTAATCCATAGTTGTTATTATCATTGTTACTACTTGTAAACTGAGTAACTAAGACAAAAGGCTTAAATATTCAGTCCAAGGGCAATTATACAATTTAATAATATTAGAGCACATATTTTCTCACTAAATTTTATCTTACTACAATACTGATAAAAAGAAAAAAAACATCAAATGACAATTTGGCCAATCCTGGGATGGGTAGGTAATGCCTCAAGAAGCTCCTTGATCAGGATTCTGCTCTCCTGTGTGACTTTGAATGTATGTGCATTTTTATTTATCACAACAAACTTTAGATTAGTAATATTGAAGACAATCTGCAAAAAAAATTATTTTTCCTTCTCTTCCCAAATAGTGGACTTTACATAATGATGGGTGAAGTAGAGGCGCAGGTTTGAAAAACAGAGCAAAGGGAACTACAATAAGAAGTTCAAGTTGATGAAAGGTGATGTCAAACTATCTCCAAGGTAAATAATTTTGAAAATTGTCTAAAACTGAACATATTTTTGTTTATAATAGAATAATTTTAGTTTATTTAAAGTCATAGAAGATGAATGGTCATACATTTGTTTGACCATAAAGAAATAAATAATTTCTTTATTTGCCATTCAATCTTAACAATCTGAAATTATATATGTTGACAGTGTCAATTCTTTACACATCATTCCCTTGTCTGGATTCTAGATACAAAATGCTTTAATTATTCACTACACAATCAAAATTTCTTCTTGTCATTTTCATACGATTTCAATTACTCTTCAAAGAAGACATCCAGTTCTGACAGAGAATGGGAAACTTACAATTTAAAATATTTTATTTAGTTTAGAAATGCAAAATTTTTATTTATTATTTTCTTTTACCATTTTCCTATTATTGATGGATTTTATACTTTTTCTACATTTAGAAACTATCTGTAACCTGGTATATTTTTTACATATATGGAAACAAATATTAATATAGATATCAATATGTAAAATTATTATATGAGCACTTTTGATTCTGGAATAGGTGTCTTTTCCTAATTGACCTGTAAACCACTCAATTAATAAATATTTTTGTTACTGATATGTTACTTTAATATTGTAATTTTAAAACAAACAATTTCCCCTACAAACCAATCATTCCTGCTTATAACAAAAGCCAAGAGGTTTATATTTTATGAACTAAATGAATTAAGTGTTAGTTAGAAAACAGTAAGTTTTCATAGATATGCAAGTTTCCTGTCCCTATGTATAATTGTTTTTATGATCACTTATGAGAGAAATCTAAATAACCAATGGATTGATAGAACCCCACCTGCTATACCTAAGCTTTTCAGAGGAATTTGCCAAGTAAGGCTGAGTTGCACTCCCACTGGGAGCCAATATTTCTACAGGTAAAGTGAGGTTTACTAAAATTTTGTTTTCAAAACGCTTTTGAGATTTACAGAACAAAGTAGTCACAGGTTGTTCAACAAGTTTCCAAAATTTTCAAAATGGTATTCTTCAAACCAGGTCTTAAAAATTAGCAGGCATTACCATTAAGCTTGATAAAAATAAAATTTCCCTGACCTATCACTATAGCTTTTGATTCTTTAGATCTTGTGTGTAGACAAAGAATCTGTATAGCTATCTCCTTAAGACTTTAATGCATTCATAGGTTTAAGAAGCAGAAGACTAAAAACCTTTCTCTTCTAAAACATTAATATTATATCTACATAAAAATTATTTTAAGGAACAAACTATAGAGAATTTGAGTTTTCATTGAGAATCACCCACCTTCCTACTTTCCTTTTTTACTTCTTCTTAGGCTGGCAAATAAACTGAGATGATGGCAAACAAAAATGGGTAGCTCTTTCTCAAAAGATTTCATGTTTACTATGAACTAAAATAAATAACCCTTTTGGAAATAGCTGAGAGACCTCCCTGCACCCCCCAGGAACTCTCAGGTTTCATAAAGGAAGTAAAACAGGTGAGCTTTAAAAAGAATATTTGAAGTATATTGATAGACTTAACCATTAATATTTTTTCTTTATTTCTTCATACTTCGTTGCTGTCCTGTGTGTCAGCACCGCAGAACTGCCATCATCACCATGCACAGCAGCAATTGCATGGGATCGTGACCTAGAAGATTGACAGCAAGGCATCTGAACGTAGATTTTGTAGTTTCAAATGCTACTTTACCTCAAAATTGCCCTGTGCCTTTGGGGAAGTTTAACCATAATTTCTAGTTGGAAAAAATGTTTAATATAATTTACTTCATAGAGTGGTAGTGGGGAACACATGGAATAACACACATGAAGTTTGCCTCTTACTGCCTGGAACATGAACAATTCAATAAATATCAGCCATTATAGTTCCTCTTATCATTACTATGTAATGGCTACATTAAAGAAACCTCAAAGTGTCACTGGTTTGATTCCCAGTCAGGGCACATGCCTGGGTTGCAGGCCGAGTCCCCACTTGGGTGCACACGAGAGGCAACCCCACACTGATGTTGCTCTCCTTCCCTTCCTCTCTCTCTCTAAATATAAATAAGTCTTTAAAAAAAGATACCTCAAAACAAAACTGAAACACATTCTATGGCACCACTGAATAACTAATACATTCACTCTTTCATTTTATTACTAGTACTGCCGGAGAAGATCCTATCGCCTCTGTTGTCTTAATAGTATATTATGCTAGACTCTCATTATAATTGTTAAAAGTTTTTATGTGCTTTTTAAATTTGAGATGTTTTATCAAAATTTCCCATTCTACTATGTTAAACTTATTAGGAAGAACAGCAATCCTCTACCCCTCCGCTTGCTGATCTCCCAGTTTCAAAGGGAATCACCTGCAACCATAGGCGGTCCTCATGTAGCATAGCAGTGCGGAGAACACAGGGGCTGCGCAAAGGGAGATTGTTCAAAGCTGTCTTAATAAATAATGGGAAAATATAACTCCTTTAAGACCTTTAGAACTATCCAAACTAATGTTAAAGACTCTTACTCTCAGCTATAAGCATACAGAATAATAAAAATTAAAACTGGTATTAATTGATAACATTAGAAACATTGCAAATAGAGTATGTTTAAAAAAGACTCGAGTTTTTTTCTTTCCCTTCCTATGTAATGTGCCATACAGAGAGAATATCTGTTTTATGCCTTTAAGGATTTTCATCCTTCTTTCTAAATTTAGTCAGTTTTGAAAATTTCACCATTAATACTATGAATACTGTGCAATATCTCCAAGGGTTCCTTTAATGTAAAGTTTTTACCAGAATTATTTTCTTTCAGTTATCCTTTTCATCATAACTCTTTTTTAAAATATGTTTTATTTCTTCATTTATGTCAATAAATTCTCTTTTGTTGAGTTCCAGTGAGTGAATATCTACAGTCTCTCAAACAATAGACAGCTCAACGTTCTGATGGTTAGCTATTGTTTTCTATAATCCATTTATAGTTAATTTAAAGTTCAATTCCAGCTTCTTCACTTTCTGCTTACTTATGCACTTTAGTTTTCAGTTGCCAATTGACTATTTTGATTATTCATTCTTCTAATATGTCATGTGGATTTGTTTATTATTGGATGACAAGCACACAAGACAATTACACACTTTTCTGTTTGCGTGAGCTGAAAAACAGGTGTGCAGTGACTAATCACCAACAGTATTTGAATGGCACTGATGTGATTGGTCACTAATGATGTATATCTATTATTTATGTAGTTATTTGTAAACCAAACAACTAGAAGTAGAGTTTTTACTGTATGCTGTGGTAACTGAAATTTGAATCCTGTGTTAGGGAAATGTGTCATTTAATTAAACTGTGGTTACTGAACTTTTTCCACATCAAAAACCTGCAAAAGAAGGACTGCCTACATTTTGCCTAAATCACTTGTAATTTTCTCAAAACTTTGTCTCATCAGAGAAATTTCTCCCTGAGATGTCTGAACTTCTCCAATCCGTACTGATCCTGCCGTATCCCTGTTGGATAATTCCTGACCATGGAATCTCCTTACTTCCCCATCCTCCAAGTTATCTTTTAATTCCTCTTTTAAGTTGTGCCTTTGTTTTTTGTAGCCCTTGTTGTTATTTGAGTCTATGATATCACTTAAGAAAAGTATATTCTTCACTTGTTCTCAGAGAAAGACAACCTAGAAAATATTTTTTTGAAAACTGGAGTGTTTTAAATTTCTTAATTCTGGAAAGTAGGTTGACAGCTGTCAAGAAGGGGTGAAGAGGCTGGATAGGGCTGTAGAGAAATTGAGCAAAAAAGGAAAAGAGAGAAAACTCATGGACACAGACAACAGTGTGGAAATTTCTGGAAGGGGTGGGGTTTGAAGGGTGGCAGATGGTATAGAGGACGTAAATGGTGATGGATGGAGAATTGACTTGAAGTGCTGAGCATACAATACAGTGTTCAGGCGATGTGTTGTGGGATTGTGCACCTGAAACTTGTACAATTTTGTTAACCAGTTTCACCTCAATAAATTCAACGAAAAGGAAAAAATAAAAAAGTAAAATATAACCCCCAAATTTTTAATTCTACTTCATACTTGTTTGAGATGTCATTCTTATTAAATTGAAGAATAGAAGCCATTCTCCAGCAGTGGTGAAGTTGTCCTATTTTGTCTTGACTCCATTGCTGCTGGTGAGTAGTCATTATGCTTCAGTTGTGAGAATTTTTTTTGCCATCACTCTTTAGAGTTTCACACTATCTCTTCTTTGTTCCCAGTGTTATGAAACTTTTCAATAATATTTTCCTTGGAGTTGGCCAATTTTCAACTATCATTTTGTGTTTTCAACAGTCTCTTTTAATTTAGAAACTTACATTTTTGATTCTACTAAAATTTTAAATTTCTCATTAATTTCTGTCCCTCTAATATTTTCTGTTTCTTTCTCTAGAACTGCAATTATTGAATAATTGGATTTTTTTATTTATCTGGTTACTCTAAATTCTGAGACATTTACTCAAATTGTGCCAAATTTCCTATTGTAGTTTGACATTTACTTTTGTTTCCAATTTTTGAAAATTCTTTACCTCCCAATGTTTATTTTGATTGCATAGAATAATAACTTTGAGCTATCTGCTGATATTAGGGTTGTTTTTAAAAATTCATTTCTTGTATTGTACCCACTCTCTACATGCTAATTCTTTCTACATCTTAGAGGCCTTCTTAGATATTTTCTGATCCTTGTGTCTCTATAAATATTACTGAAAACTAAGAATGTGGAATGATATTTTTGATTGTGGACATTTTGTTTAGTAACTAACAGTAATATTTCTTTAAGAGAAATAGTGTGATACCTTTGTGCAATGCCTTTAGAACATTGTGTGTGTGTGTGTGTGCGTGTGCGTGTGTGTGTGTGTGTGGTTAGATGTAGTCTACAAGGAAAAATTCTCAGACCTCCTGCCTAGAGAATACAAAACTTGTGGCTGGCATTGGGAGATCCCAATAGGGTTAAGAGTAAGGTCTCAATAACTAGAATGCATGTATTAATTTAATCATCTTTGGGATTTTTTTGGAACTCTTGCTCTGTGTCTCATCTGTTCTTCACTGATGATCCTTATGTCCTACCCCTTTTACTGATTAAGCCTCTAATTTTCTGACTGGGACAGGAAGGAGACTGGAGACTCTAATTTCTTAAACAGATTCCAGAAAACCCTCTTCTTTATAACTCAGTTTCACCTCCCTCTCCAGGGGCAGCAGGTGCTACCAGTGTTTAAGGCCATGCACACTCTGCAGAGTAAGTCTCTGCAATGCACGGTTCCTGCTCTGTCAGTTTAGAATCCATCTTTCCTGGGTCTGTTACTGTAGTTACCTTCTAGCATTTGCTTTTCATCATCATAATTTTTATTTTTCTTTACATTTCTCACATTGTATGTATCATTTAGTATCTTTGAAAATATCCCTTACTGTCATTTTAGTGGAGTTTTAATAGATTTTTAGCAGATGGAAAAATATGTTGTGTATGTTTAATTTGCCTCCTTTACATATAAAGTTTTTGTGATTTTTAAAATTTAAATTAACTAGAAAGGATTAATTTTAAAAAGGTACTTTGATGTCCTTGAACTATATATCTAGCAGTCCTTGGAATTCAGGTAAAAATGAAGAAACTTAAACTCTAACCTTTGGTTAGACAGGAGTGGCCCTCACCTGCTTTGTAGAAGAGAGCATCCTTCTATTGCCTGGAGACCATCCATTTGAGCTGAATGCCTCAAAAAATAATTTTTCTCCACAGCAGCTACACCCCTTTCCCTCACGACCCTAGACAAGTGGTCCTTAGCAACAAAGACCTGGATAGGAAAAATCATCATCTGGAAACTGGTTAGACCTCGACCTTCGGAATCAGAAACTCTGAAGTGGCACCAGGCCACTTCTGAGGGCAAATCTGTTTTATCAAGCCCTCTAGGTGGTTACAGTTCATGCTAATGTTTGAGAAGCACTACTTTTGACAAGTAATTAGGGTCAGATCTTAGCATACCTGCAGTGTAAATGACAATTCCAACTATGGAGAACAATAGTTTATTTATCAAAAGAACTGCAAAAATCATATATAGTATATCCATATTCTGAATAAAAATTCTAAGAAGCTGACAATAGACAAGTAGAGATTAACACAATACTTAAAATTTCAATATTGAAGACTGTGAGTCTCTTTATATTCCCATTCAACTCACTGCTAGGGTCCCCACCAAAAAAAATACAAAGTACAGATGAATCATGACCAATAACTATGCATAATCATAAACATAACTAAATCATAATCCCAATCTCAACTCTTGTGCTGAATATGTTACATTTACTAGAACAATTCAACACAGCTGTGCCAATTAGTATATTAATATTTATCTGCCTAGTGAAGATTAAATGCTATTTTTAATCTTCACTAAGATAGAAAACAATACTACTTTGTCTTTCTATGGAAAGGATAGCAGTACACATCTCCTTCTTTCTTTCCAGAGCTACATAAAATGTCCTCAGTGAAAATTTACTCAAAAAAAACTTTAATTATCTTGACATTTGCAGCACATCTCACTGGTCCCCCAAAGTATTAACAGCATACTAATTTTATTCAGGGGTAAGGAATGACGAGTTCCTTGGATGCTATGGAAAAACACATATGTGCCCATGAATGAGTACCAAACCTGGAAAAATCAGGGGTTTGCCTAATTAGTACAACATATAGGAATCAAATGTTTCAGTGCATACTGGGCATATCCTTAATGGAAAAGAACAAGTTTTGTACCTTATACCTCCTCAAATAATTAAGAAGCACATTGTTTTTTTTGCCATTTTGGGTGCCAGGTAAGGATATACCATATCTGTGAATGTTGGTCTGTCTTTTGATCAGGTGACTCATAGGTAGGCCATTCTTCCATGAAAGCTGATCTGTTACTTGGAAAATATGATCTGACATAGCCAATGGTGCTAGAGATATCTATGCATAATATAGATCCTGTGTAAAATCTCTGGTACACCCCAACAAGATAGCCAGGTACATCATATACCACACACCACATCATCTGTGTCAACTTCACACTCAGAACAGTCTCTTAATGTATGGAGTAAGACCATTTCTTCTGCACTACAGAATTGATCACTATGTGAAAAGCATCTCCTGATGCACTACTGGCCATTGTAGAGACTGACTATCTGAGATATAAATTGATATTGAAATGATCATTGTTCATAATTGGCTGTTTATTTTTATATTTATTGAGTGTGAAGAAAGACAGTAACAATCCATTTGATGATGAAAATTGTACATTTTAGATGTGCCCTAATTAGGTTCAGAGTAAAAAGTGCCTCTCTGTCAGCTCACAACTGTTGCTTCTTGATCAGTTCCCTAGCTGAACAGCTGAGAGGTCTTGATCCACACATAGATCAGATTACTGTAGTAACAACATGCTGAAATTAGATTCCTGTTACAGTGATGTGTGGCAATCATCCCAGTGGGAAGAGCTTCAAGCAGTGTACTTGGTTATCAAGTTGGAATGGAAGGTCAGTAATCTAAGGGAAGAATACACACAAACTTTGGGCAGTAGCTTTAGCTTGGCGGCTTTGTCAAGAAGATTGGGAAGTGAGATGAGAATGTCTAGAGAAGATATATGTAAATAAACATGTGGAAGGGAGCACAGAAGCGTGTGTATCTTTGATTAATGCCAATGCTCATCAGAAAACATTTACTTTTGCCCTGGCTGGTGTGGCTCAGTGGATTGAGTGCTGGACTGCGAATCAAAGTATCTCCAGCTCGATTCCCAGTCAGGGCACATGCCTGGGTTGCAGGCCAGTTGCCCAGTAGGGGGCACTGGAGAGGGAACCACACACTGATGTTTCTCTCCCTCTCTTTCTCCCTCCTTTCCCCTCTCTAAAAATAAAAATAAATACAATCTTGAAAAAATGTGTATTTTTTAAAAAGAAGAAAAAGAAAACATTCACTTTAGAGGTTCTGTTCAACAATCCTATTATTTATCACCTTTTCTTTCCCTTTCTTTTCTTGGTTGCCATGTCTTTCTCTTTAATGGTTTTCTTGTTTAGGTAGATCATATTTTCTAGTTTCTTCCTTATGATACCCACATAAAGATAATATTTTTTCAGAACCTCCTTATACTTGGAAAATACCATTATGGTTAACAGGGTAGATAATCTTATGTTTGAAATCATATTTTAATTTGGAAATTTTAAGGTGTTACTCCTCTTTTTTTCTGAGTTGCTATCTTACTGGCAAAAAATCTAATGTTAATTTCTCTTGTGCTCTTTTTTTCATACCAACTGTTCAACCTTTTTTGTGTAAGCTTTCTTGATTCATAGTGTTCTCAATTATAAAGATGATGCAAATTTTTGACATTTTAAAAAATAATATTTTAAATTTTATTTATTGCTCCAGGCATTCAGTGAGACATTTTAATCTAGAAACTCATAATGATTAATTCTAGAATCTTTTCAATAGTATGTCTTTGATTATTTTTTTCCTACTCATTTTCTCCATTCTCTACATCTGGGAATTATAGTAATTCAGTATTGGTATTCCTATAATGATGCTTTAATTCTCTATTTTCCCATTTTAGCTCTATATTTAAAACTTTCTTTGTGAGAATTTACTCAACTTTGTGATAAAAATGTATTATTGTACTATTTTGATAATTGTATTTAGTATACTACAACCTTTTCTACTCTACTGAATTTTTCTCTTTATATTGCTATATCTTAAGACACTTTTAAGGAGACTTGTTTTTTGAGAGTTTCATTTTGCACATGACTTATCTACATCCTTTAAGTTTCTACATTTTGCTGATTTGTTTTTGTATCATCTCAGCTATCCAGGAAGTTGTTTAGGAGCCAAAACAAGAAACGGCATCAGGGTTGTGACTTTTGCCAATGCCCTGTTTTCAGTAATGTGCCTCATCTATATGCTGAAGTTCCTGTGGTCTCCGATGCTCAGGGCTGCTTTGCCAATTTTCTTCAGTGAAGAAGTGTGCATATCCAGGTTGGGTAGGATATTAGAATGTTAATAGCCCCCCAACTTCATACACTTTTGCTCAGACTCCTTGGTCTCCACGTCGTCTGCTTCAGTTCCATTAAAGTTGGCACCATGCTCCATGTTGGCCACAGGAATGTTTAGCTTCCTGTGGTGACTCAGTGGCTTCAAGGATAGTGTCATTTTCTGGCCAGTCCCATAGTTAGGTTCCCCCAAAGCCTCACTGTCAGTAGTGACATCTGGTTGTTTATTGCCCTTGGTGTCTTGGCCAACCTGCCCCCCACTGTTGATGACAGGGCTGGGGTTTCCTTTGACCAACTCTTCCATCTGGCCAGTTGTTGCAACTGCAAAAGGAGAAGATACTTCTCACATGCCTACATTCCCAGTGACCCACACAGACAGAACACAGACAGAGCCTTCCAGGGAAGCTACAGCTAATATCTCAGTCCAAGATGCCCTTTCTGTGAAGAGTCCAATAGTTGGCTGGTTTGAGGCAGGTCTTTTTGGAGCCTTTTAGTGTTCACTGTATGCCTGACACCGACTCCTCACCCCATCTCTCCTTCAGTCCACTCCCATTCCACCCCACCTCTCCCACCTTCTCACCCTCAGTGTCTGACTCCTTAGTCTTTAGGTCATTTGGCCTGGTTTGTTTAACATGGGCACCATGCTCCAGGTTGGAGACAAAATTTGTTAGCTTTCTGTTGAGCTTCGTCATCTTTGGGGTAGGTGGCCATTCCCATCCTTTCACTTGACCTGGTTCCCTAGACCCTTGGTTGGCCAGAATCACTTCTGGCCTGCTGAGGTCTTCAGTGGTGCAGTGAATCTTCTCATCACAGTTGGAGACAGGGTGAGTTTCTTTGTCAACCAGCTGGTCTTCCTGACTTTGTGTGAAGTTGTGAGAGGAGAAAAGATCGCTCATGTGCCTGCATTTCCATGTGCCTCCCACTGACAGACACAGCCCAAGCCTTCAGGGAAGCAACAGCCCAAGACCCACTCCAGCATGTCCTCCCCCACAGACAGTTCAGCGGATGGGTGGTCTGAGACCTGACTTTGCTCCTGTCCAGCCACTGAGGGTGCTTCCTGTGTGTCTGGCACTGACCTCTCCCCACAAGCTTTCCTGCACCTTCACTGCCACTCCCACTCCACCTTCCCCACCTTCTCCCCCTTGGGCTCTGCCATTTCAGGGTCCAGGTCAGCTGGCCCTGTTTGCTTAGTGTGGGCAACTCACTCCATGTTGGTTTTGGAAATTACCTTCTTTCTGTGGAGCCTGGGCAGCTTCAGGCAAGATGTTCTTTTCTGTCCATGAAAGGGCCCTGGTTCCCCAAATTCCTGGGTAGTGACAGGGATTTCAGGGTTGCTCTGGGTCTCAGTGGGGTGGAGCTCCTTTACCTCCCTGGTGAAGCTGGGCCCTGATAGAGATGGTCTTCATTGACCATCTGTTGCTCCTCCATGACCTGAGTTGAACTTTGTAATGACAACGACTGGTAGCTGGTTGGGAGGCCTCAAGCCCCACTCAGCCCTAGTCACTGCTGCTGCTGCCTACTGGACCTTCCACTTCAGGATCAGTCCAAGCCCTGTGTTTGCACAGACCTCCACCAGGAAAGTGAGATTCACCTCCAGGCTCATGATAAACCTCGTGCGAAAGGCCCCATCCATACTCCACATCCACCCCGCCAGGCCTGACCTGGTGTGTGAGCATGAACAGCCCACCAGGCTTTTCTCTTGTTTCTGTTTGGGGCAGGCCTTCCCCATGTGAACCCCCCTACTCCCCTTATACACACACACACAGGTAGGTGTCATAGGCCTGCTCAGGCCTCATGTGAGGTAACACCAGATACTGTGTGGAAAAGATGAATGAGAAACAATTATTGCTTTAAAGGTATATGCATTCCATTAGATTATGCACAATATAATTTAATACAACCCAGTTATAGAACAGTTATTAAAATATATAAATGAAACAAGTAAAGAACACCTAAACCAATCTATGTATTTAGGAAAAGACATTCTAGTGGAAGTGCCATCTAAATTGAGTGTTCAAGAGTCAAATTTAAGAAAGAAAGATAGGAAGAAAAATTGAAGCAGAGGCAAAAATACAGTGTCATACAAGAGGAAAACGTGCAGTATATTGGCAAACTAAACTATAAAGTGGGAGGCAGTTTTATTTTAATTAATAAAAGCCCAGTAAATGAAAAGTACATTTGTATACCATGCATGACTTAAGACAATATGATTAAATTTCATTTTTTAAAAAGCTGGAGACGATTATTATTTATTCTTATAGTCACATTATATCTTTCACATCATGATGTCAGGTTAAATAACTTACGTAGAAGTGAAAAATATTGTTTTGCAAGTTCTTTGAAAGTAGAACCTAGCTCAGTAATTAAAGACCTTTCCCTTTTATATTCAGTCTTTGTTTTTCCACATTTTAAAATGGGGTACCCTTCATGAGCTTGAATGTATACTTTCAACATTTACTTCAGATTCTTAGATCTAACACTTGGCACATAGAGCATATCTCAATATCTGAAATATAAATATTTTTGTACTTTTTCACTGAGAAAATTTTGGTGGAAATTAAGTGGATTAATGGATCTTCTTCTAACTTGTCCAGCAGAGAACTTTTTCTTTAGTAATATTAAATACGACATTGAGACCCTTTTAAAATTGCTTTGCTTGTAATAGCTCATTCAATACTGTATCTCTAGTAAGTAGGTATTATTGTCTTCATTTTAAAAATAAATAATCTGAGGCACAGAGAGGTTAAATACTTTGCCCAAGTTCTCATCAGTAGTAATGCAACAAACAGTCTATTCCAAACTCTTGGATTTCAAACTCTTGGATGTTCAGAGTTATGCTGCCTCTGACCGTCCAATCTAGTTTTATGAAGAGAGTAAATTAATGCAAAATAAAAGAGTTAATATAAAGATTTTATAATTGATTTCAATACCATCTCAGGTTAAAATAAATAGATTTCTTGTATTTTTGAACCTCATTAACTTATGTAGGCTTTCAGACGACTAATTACTGTTTATTAAGAAAATAACAAAAATTACATTGTATTCAGTGACCAAACAATAGGATAAAAATATTTTAGATGAGTCTCACACGTTCAGAAGGGTTGAATGCAAGCAGAATTACTGCACTGGGTCATGTAGGAAGAACATGTTTTTATTTCAGTTATACTCCCCTAAATATGAGATTTCCTTCAGAGGACTCTAGCCAGGAGATGAATTTAGCCAAGGGTGTAACAGTGGTTCATTGCTATAACAGAAGAGAAAACATAAGTCAATACAGCCAAAAAGACCAGCATTTTAAAATGAATGATAATAGCTGATGAATCAATTCTGCCTATTACCATGTCATAGTAAAAAGAAAGGAAAAGGATACTTAGAGTTGAAGGGCAGTAAATATGGAGCAAATAAACGAAAACGGTATAACAAAGTGCAACATCAACTTATGGAATATACTACTACAGAACGTAATATCATTGAATAATGTGGATGGATTCCTCAAACATTCAGGCAATTTTATGATCATAGACCACATCTGTCTTCATATAAGTTAAAAAGATGGTAATCAAATTGCATGCTTCTGGAAGGAAAGCGATTGCCTATTAGATATCATTTTGGACAATGTTTTTATTTGGTTTCTTCTGAATTATAAGCTCGTATAGGGAGGATATAAATTGCTTTTTATTTTTTTAGTGGTTCTTGCTTTCCCCACTTTGTGGCATTCATCTCATATTGCTTTACACTGCAATTATTTGTTCACATAGCCAAGTCTTTTAAATATTGAAATTGAATGATGCTTATTCAACCTATGCTTTCTAAATAGCTAATGACTTGAATTACATATGACAAGGAGTCACAAAATGCATGCTGTGTGTTCATTTCTCTTAGGGGAAGTGTGAGCTATAAGAGAGATTCCAAAGATAATTTTAATGTTCTTCAGAAACGTTGCTTATAAAGAGAGAATATTTTCTCCATCTATATTTAGTTATAAGCAACATGATTAATAAGATATATTATAGAATTTTAATTTTTCATTGATTTTTATCATTTTATAATTTTTATCAGAGGTATAGAGTAGATATTATCCTCCCCCAGTGTATAGATGGGGACACTGAGCACCAGGGTAATTGTTGGAGGTAAACCCAATAGCCCAGGAAGTCAAGTCTCCTAATTTCCAACCCATGATTTTTCTGGGAAACAATCTGTATCCTCAGCAATTGATGTAATGTCCGGAACTGAAGGATATTGCCAAAGTAAGTAAATGTGGAGTCCCCCAAATAATTCCTGATTTCTTGTATCAAATTTTCAGCAGTGTACTTACTATTTTACTCATACAATACTTACGTGGACATTTAGATACGCACGTTGGAAAGATATGAGGAAGCACCAATACTACTAGAGTAACCTGGTTGTATAATATTAAAATTTTGTATAATATAGGGTGAAAAAATACTGATGAAAGAGTGAAAAACTTCTCTCCTTGCACATGCATGTGTGCAAATAAATGGTAAGAGTTTGCAAGACTGTTGAGAGAGACCAACTTTATTCTCTACCTACAAGAGGGCCTAGTATTTTTTAATGTTCTAGAGGAGAAGCAAGCTAGTTAAAAGTCAGTGATTACTGACCACAATCTGTAAAACAATCTTGTGTATCCTTTTGCCCACACACATCATCTAGAACATGTTATTGATATTTCAAACTTAATATATACCAAACTACTACTGTTTCCTTATAATCTTCCTCTCCCTGATTCTCATACTCCTATTAAATAGCATTTCCATATTTTCAGTAGCTCAAACCTAAACTCTTGGATTAACTTTCATCTCCTAATTCTCTCACATGCTACATAAAAATCCATTAGCAAATTCTTGAAGCTTCTCTTGCAGAATTAGTCTGGAATCTGATCTCAACTGCACTCGGACAAGTCACCAGCTCAGTCTGAGTCCTGCCATCTATCACCTGAGCCACTGTGGTAACCTCCTAACTGATACCCTCACCTCCTACTTCCTCATTTCATTTTAGCACCCAGAATTATCCTTTTATAATACAAGACAGATCAGGTTAATCCCCTGAAATAAATCTACGCTTGGCTTTCCATCTCACTTATAATAAATTTCAAAGACTATGTTTACCAGGGCCCTACACAATCTGGACCCATTATATTTTCAACTTTATTTCCTATCACACATGTCCTCTCTTACTTTGACCAGACCATGTTGTTTTCTCTGATATTATGCAGAAATACCTAAAATGCTCACTTTTATGTTCTTCTCATAGATATTCACAAGCCTAAATTTTTATTCTGATAAAATATCACCTCCTCAGTGAAGTCTTCCATGACTATCCCTACCTAAATGAGGAACCTCAATTCCACTGATGCCCTCTATTACTACTGCCATTATAATTTACATTGATCTGTTTCTTAACCGAGGTCCTCAGCAGAATGTAATATCCATGAATATAGGAATTTAATCAACTGTAATATCTCTAATACTAAGAAGAGTAACCGTTACATAGTAGGTACTCTGTATATGTTGAATGAATTAATGAATAATGTATTTATGTAAAACATGTTTGAAAATGTATACAGTGCTTGCTAAACTCAGTTCAATCAATTTGAATGCATGCACATACATACAGATGCTCCTAAATTGATGTTTAATTGGATAAGTGGCAGCTTAACTGTAAGGGAAAAGCAATTTAGTAGGTAGGGTAAGGATAAAATAGAGAGATAAATGAGTAACTGAGAGAAGAGAAACTCAAGGAGAACATGAAAGGAAAGAGAAGAAATGACAATAAGGCAAATCATTAGATTAACATAGAAGAAAACATAATATGAGTAACATAACTACTAACATAAATAGTGCTTATGGGGTCAATGAATAATAAAACAGTAATTTGTGAAGAAAGTGTGGTACTTGATAACCAGTGGGTATTGGGTTGTATAATGGAGGAACCTGGACTTCAGGATACTAGTTAAGATGTGTTCTACCCTGGCTGGTGTGGCTCAGTGGATTGAGTGCTCGGCTGTGAATCAAAGGGTTGCTGGTTCCATTCCCAGTCAGGGCTCATACCTAGGTTGAGGGCCAGGTCCCCAGCAGGGGGCACACCAGAGACAAGCACACACTGATATGTCCTTCCCTTTCTTTCTCCCTCCCTTCCCTCTCTCTAAAAATAAATTAATAAAATCTTTTTTTAAAAAGATATGTTCCTTATCATGGTTTTCTTTTGGTCTGTCTGCCTCACCAAGATACCCTTGCTAAAGTAAATGAGAGCAGGATTGCTAACAGTGTTAAATGACTGGCTCCTTTCCTCCCCTCAGATTCTTAACAATGATAGTTTTTACAGCTCTGTGAGTCAAATCATGACATCCCTTTAAACTCATGCATATTATTTCCCTGGTGTCAGAAGTTGATGTGTTATGGGAAGATGGCCTTCAGCTATGCCATAGAAAGCCGAAAAAAATAAAGCGTGCAGTGTTCTTCCCATTGTCAGGAGTTCTCCTTATAACTACACTCTGCCATCCCCCTTCCTTTGGTTTGTTCTGACAAGTTTGCATGTCAGGCCATCTATTCTCTTCCAGAGTACTCTGTTGATAAAGTGCTTGGTCACACTGAAAGTCCTGGAGAGCTCATCAGTGCAGGATTTTCATTGAACCAGCTGCTTACAAAATTTTTCACGGCAAGTCAGCAAAGCTCGAGTGTGCAGCCATTACCAGAGTGCAGCTTAAAGGAACTGACCAGGCAGTTGTTCTGTGGGCTGATTGTCACATGCATTCTATCAAAAGACTCCGTGTTTTGACATATTTACAAATTTACCGCTTGAATCCTAGGAAAAGTCTGAAATCACCTTTCCTGTTTGCTGTTTAAAAAGTGCCATCCTCACAACTAAATTCCATTTTTGAACTTCATTAGACTCTCGATGTTATCACGACACACCTCCAGGAAAATACTTTCCTTGCAATAGAAGATGAGTTGCAAAACCTTACTGGCAGAAGATGCTGTGTGATTTGCCAGACTCCTTTCTGAATACCAGCCTGATTGCTCGTGATTCATCTGCCTCAGCAAAATGACTATGTATTTTAGGCCATGGGCCTTTGATCTCTGGCAAATACTCAAATCTGAGGATAATACTCCTTGGATATAAAGATTCTACAGTATTGCAACCTTCTGTATATGTCAGTTCATCTTATTTCCTTGAATGGTGTGCACTGTACTAGGCTAAACCAATAATGTGGAAACCAGTTATCAATTTAAAAGAATGAGTGAAAAGTAAAGCATTCAGTTGTACTTCAATGTAGCACAAAGTCAAATGGAAACTTGGAAATTATTTGATGAGAAAATTATTTGATGAATTTTACCAATGTAGGTGACATAGGAAATTAAGTTGGTCAATTAAATTAATGTCAATTTTATTCAATTTACTCAATTATGAATGGTTTATAATTAAACTTTTGTCCCTAAATTATTTAAATAATTTGGTCTCAGAAAACTAGACTAAAATGTTTTTATGTGTACACAAATGAATCCTTAAGATGATTTTTAGGATAAAATTTATTAAGAGTTATATGGTCATATGCTTTAAACAGCTAAGATTATGCAGATTAATAATAGAAAATTTTGACATTTTCCAGGAATTTTGAGAATATTGATTTTATCTTCCATTAAAAAAGAGAAATTAACATGAACATTTTTTCCTTACAAAAAATTCTTTTAAAACACTGAAAATATCTATATTGGTTGCTCAATTAATCTAAATTTCCAATTAGGCACCATTTATCATTCCATTTTTGGTTATTCATATCAACCCTTTGGGAAAATAGAACAATTCTTAAAATAATAGCATACACATTTCTTTAAAATGATACAATACATGTAGGGTGTTCAATTGCATTTTAAACATAGACAAATATCCCCTTAATCTTTCCTGTATGAACTGATGTAACATGATGGGAATCTGATGGATGACTGAAAGATTCACCAGCTGTACACTCAGAAATACACAATGAATAATCTCAGAGGTTATATATTGTTGGAATTCCAGTATTAGGGCCTTTTTATTTCATTTCATTTTATAAGGCAGATCACTATGCATGTCTAAAATTAGATAGATGGTAATCAGATAACAGGAACACATAAACCAATAGTACACTTGTAGGAAAAGCATTAAATTTAATAACCTCCACCGCAACTGAAGAAAAGCATGCGATCTAATTTCCTACGAGATCTAGACCAATTCAATCTTTGGCTTTGAGAAGACAACTCCTTTCATTCGTTCACTCTTTTATCCATTTTTAGTAAATATTTCTACTTCAGATAGTCTAGATTTCAAACCGGACCTCAGCCCATGGCAGATACATGGCTTTGAACAAGGCATTTCATGTAGTTGATCCTCTATTTCTGTATTAGTGAAAGTGGGAAGAATAATAATAATGATTTCCCAAGACTCTTTTTAAGGTTCAATGAGTTAATTCATGTAAAGCACTTAGCAGACTTCCTGACAATGGGAAAGCCTTTAATAGTTCTTAATAACATTTAAAAATTATATTATATGTGTCTGAACCTACAAGAGACACTGAGGCTATAAAAGTAAGCAACAGACTTGTAGTTTCTACCTCCATTTAGATTAAAAGCTAGTGGTTAAGGACAATAGCTAAATATATACACACACTATGTAGAATTATGTACTGAGTGACATGACGTGCAGCTTCTACAGAAGCTATAATAAGAAAAAATATCATAATAAGAATGGAGTTGTTTTGATTTTGGTCTTGATTTTGACTTTATTAATGGCAAAGGAAAGAGAATGGGCAAAGTATTTTCAACAGAAGAAACTTCATACCAGAAGGCCTTAGAGTAACTGTCATAATATAAAAAACAATATCTACAAATTCGGAGATTCTCCATGTTTTTTCTGTTCATTGAGGGAGATATTTCAATTCTAGCTCATAAGAGAACATTAAAACACTCCCTCCCATCATGAAGAAATGCTTAGCATTCCTGGGGAATGTAGTCACAGGCACATGGCACTTAAATAAGAGATTCAGAGAGAGGCAGCCCAAGTAGGATTTTTCATAAATATTAAGGGAAAGGATAGCTTTTTTATGGAAGCGAAAATATTCATTGTCAGGAAAAGTCTACGTGGGGCAGGGTGCATTGTCTGGTGGGTTTGGATGAACTCGAGAGGCATTTATTTGTTCAGGCTCCAACCCACAGGGACTTCCAGTCTTTTCCCTATTCTTTGGGGATGCCACCTTGGGAAAGGGTCTCTGGGCTCCTCATGTTCCTCCAAAGTAGAAGCAGGACATAGCACTGCACCCATTTTGCACACAATATTAATTTTCCCAAATTACGGAGAATTTGATAAGGCATTTATACCAGTGCCTGAGCAAGACGAAAAAAAAAGTAAAATATGAGAGAAGGTTCCAGACTGTTTCAAATGTTCCCTTAGGTAGCATTTTCCAAATTCTGAAGATAAATATTTCCTGACACTTTTGTTAACAAACCGTGTAGTTTTCCACACACTACCTGAAGATTCTAATTTCCTGGATAAGTAGTAGGGTCAGTATTTTGAATTTTAAAAAGGTATCCTAAATAAATCTTGTCATAAAGAGATATTAGGGAAAATTGCATTTAACCATGCTTAGTGAGAAAGGGGTAGAGACTGGTATCTAAACTTAGGGACTATGATTTATATTTCATTTAATAAATAATCTGAGATAAATGCATTAAATCCTTGTTACACCATTTGGATTTGTTTTCTCCCAACAAATTCTCTTGATATATATCCATAAAGATGCAAGTGTGAGAATTTCAGGATACTCTCATAGTGAAACTGGTTTGGGAAAGACTCCAGATCACAGAGTCTCAAAGGAGCATCATTGTTTGTAGATTTCTAGTAAAGTGTCCTCCCTGCATTTTAAAAAATTCAATAAGACTAGATATCAAGCAGGTGTAAGGTTTTTTATTTATATGAAAATTTATACATATACTATATGTCAATAAAGAAATTGATTTTTAATCATAGTCTGCATTTATGCTTTGCATTTTGCTCCATTTTGCTGAAAACTTTGAGATGGTTCAGCCATCTAATCTTTCTCTCCTGAACTCTTACAACTGAGAATTGAGTAGACTGGTCAGCATTGGTAGGCATAAATGAGCTACTCGACTGTAACTCAGAAGTAAGAATTTTTATCCCTGAAATAACCACATATTTGGTCATTTCAGTCATTTGTTTAATTAATATTGCCCTTTTTTTCCAACTGAAACTCCTAAAAATCTTTTGGAGAACATATCTAGAGTTTTACAAGATTTAGACTATTGGACTCTCTCTCAATATATATATATTTATTATACATATTAATATATATTATTAAATCTCCCAAAATACCTTACAAACTCACATCTGTTGCTTCACAGGCAATGTTTACAATAATGTTTGTGTAAGTGTGTAAAGTGTACGTTCTCATTTTCATTTCTTTCTCCCATTTCAGGTTATAGACTAAGTGCTTATGCATAGTAGGTTTTTCTGTGTCCATTCCGGTATTAAGGTGCTTTTATTTTTTAATGTTCACTATTTTAAAAAATCTACATAAGAAAAATAGATGGGAATGAAGCAAGAAAATAAACCCTGCTTTCTCACAATGTTTTGACATTTTTATTTTCATATATCTTCGAAGAGTTTAGCCTAATTTGGGTTAGGCTTCTATCTCAATAGGTCTGCCAAGCTAGGCTAATTCAACTTTGCCTTACGTAGCATGGATATCAAAAGTATCTCCTGCTGCTTTAGTGTATTGCACTATTTATTAAGGACTGACGGATACATGTGCAAGATAATGAGCACCCATGTGAGTTTCACGACCATCAGGAAAATCACTTTTCTATGGCTGTTCCTTCAGCCAACGTGCATCTCTTTTTTCTGTCTCAATTACTTTAATAAAAACTGCTCTCTTAATGTGATGGCAATCTATGTTAATGTCAAATACCTCAAAGAGTATTTTGATATGAATTAAATGCAATTCTAATAAAATTAGTTTGCTAAATTTAGAAAAACATGTTGCTACTCAATTTGCAACCTGTTTGCTAAAGAAAACGACAGGTTAAAAGCAGCCACCCCTTTCTTAATCTAAGCACTTCTGCCTCATGTTTCCACGCAGGTACATAGGAACTTCAGAGTTATCTCAACTACCTCATGTAACAAACACGTTTTGAAATTAAAAAAAAATAAGCAAAATGATGGTTTTAGCTCTGTTTGCTTTTTAGATGATATAAACCTAAATGAAACTAAAGCCTGACATTTTATTTATATATCTATGGCTAAAAAGTAGTTCTTCTCACTATTATTCTTTATTCTCATGCATATTACACTTCTTAAGAGGAGGAGATAATGGAGGTATTATAGGGAGAGAAAGGATCATTTATGCTGCTAAAGGACACATTGGAGTCCACCACAACTCAATGAAACATCACGGGGACAATGGGCAAGGACCAGTATTTTCCTTTTACCCTCCTAAAGAGAGAAGGATGTAGCTCAGCCTGACCCACCTGTCAAAGCCCAGGAGAGAAGCATCGGATTTTCTGTGCTGGAAGGGGTCTTAGCATTGGAGCCCAAGCTTCAGCTAGCCTGCATTCCTGCAACCACATGCAGATCTCATTAAAAACAAGAATATAGGTCTTCGCCCAGACACACTGAATCTTCATACTTTCACTTAGATTCCATGAAACTATACTTAGCACAGAACACTTATTTTCAGGAGAACCAGTTGTGAACAGAGGCTATGTAATGGTTTAGACAAGAACTCACATTTTCTGGGTCCCCATTATTCCCACAATTGCATTATGCTGATGAATACTTTCTATAAAACACAATGGTAACAAATCACCATCAAACCACAAACCCTTTATAACATGGCCTTTGATGAATTATACAATCAATATTTCCACTGTACATCCCTTGTCCATCTTCACATAGAAATTTAGAGAAAGTTTAGTCATTTGGAAGCACTACCCAGAGAGTATTTGTGGAGTGTATTCCCAATACAAATCAGTCAGATTGACAGCAAAATAATTCAACAAGTTAAAAACTGCTTTGCTTTGGGAAAGAAAAGAAAAACATATCACATATAATTAACTATATCTTTCATTATTTACTACTTAAATATTTATACTGAAAAAGGTCATCAGATATTTATAGTACAACTTGGTTTAACTAAATTTTTGTGCATGATTCTTATTCTTCAGAATCTTTTTATGTTTATGTTTACATTTATATATGCTTAGAAAGTATATGCAGTTACATCTAAAAATAAATCACTGCATATAAGAGAAACTTTTGTCTTCTTAAATTTCATTTTGCATATATTTTTCATGTCTTATTTCACTAAAATAAACTTCTTTAGTTTTACTATGCCAGCTAGCTTGAACATGAATCCTAAAACTTTAGGACTATTTTAACTATATGGAGGTGCTTTAATCTAGGTAGTGGCTCTAACAACACAGAACATTCTGCACAAAAAAAGGGGAGTGATTAGCTTGTCAATTTTCTCATTAACAGAGAGCTGGAGTTTTAACTCCCAAGCTAAAGTTGGTCTGCTGGGAACTACTGGAATGATATTTGTCTTTTTCTTTCTTCCTTGCTGTCTGGTAGCATGAAGTCTGAGAGATTCGCTGTTTTTTCCTTTTTGTTGAGTTTACTGGGGTGACACTGGTTAACAAAAATTGTACAGGTTTCATGTGCGCAATTCCATAGCACATCCCTGTTTTAAGCTCTCTGCTCAGTTGCATACTTGCTCACAGAAGTGGAAAACATCCAACTAAAAGTTTCCTTTCTTTATTGTTTCTTTATAATTAATTCAGGTTTTCACAGTTATACTTTTTTCTAGAGAAACAAAACAAAATAATCAAGAAAAAATAACAAAGAAACCCATACAACATTGCAACTTGCCAATTATGAGCGTCTGTGCTTTTACATAGCTGCTGCCACCTAGTGGCTACCCCGTGGAAAGCAATCAGCCAGATTCAGGGAACAAATTACATAATGGCTTTTAAACGCAGTGAGCAGTCAGGTGCATTCAACTATTAAGTCAGTCCTCATTTTACTGGAAACACGCCCATCCAACAGTAGAATATATGTTCCATTACAAAGAATTCTAAGTTCTTCAACAACATGGAATACAGAGGCTGATAGTTTTTGTTGAATGCACTGGGGAAATACAATTTATTATCTAAATCTCATTAAAAATCTACCAAAGTTTCCTTTTTCCATGTTATTTAAGGCTTTCTATCATTGCTCTAGGTAGCATGTATCCTTGCCCCCACAGAGTAAAAAACAGGGGGTTAAAAACAGAAAGAGATGGATAAAAGAGATGTCGGCAAAGAGCAGGGTTTTCTAGTAATGAGTTGCTTAACTAAGCTGTAAAAGTGATAATTTTGGTTATTGTTTTTGTTGTGGAATTTCCCTCTTGCTCTGTCATTTATACTCTCTATGGTGAAGAAAAGAATTAATCTTCCAGAAATGAATTCAAGCCATTCATCAAGTAGGGCAAATAAGCAAATATTTTCAGAAATGGTTAGACAAAAATAGGGCATCCCTTCTGATCATTTAAGGTAATTTGATGTGAAAACTGATTCTGTAACTAATTTTCAAAAACAGTATGTCACAGACTACTACCTAGAAAAAGGGTAGGTACGAGGTCTGTCTGGAAAAAGCCCAGCCATTGTTAACATAACAAGAAAGGTTTGTGCAACATCATGTAACCTGGCAGCCAAGGAGAATGGATTGGGTTGCACATACATGAACAATAACAATTTCATTGTACTAGTTAGTGGGGACAGTAGATGCTGTCCAGTGATCCTGTGTATTGTGTGGTCATTGCATTCAAAGTGACTGAGCCAGTAGAACGACAAATCTGCATCAAATCTTGAGTTCTGTTTGAACATTTCTTCACAGAAACTATTTGGATGATTGTGAAGGCTGTAGCTAAAGGCAACTAGTAATTGGCAGCTTTATCAGGACAACATGGCCACTCAGGCATCATGTTTTATGCAGAGAGTTGTTTGGCAAAACATCAAATCACCCAGGTGACTCAGTCAGCCCTATAGCTCAGATTTGGCTCCTTGTGACTTCTGGTTTTACTCAAAAGTAAAAACACCTCTGAAAGGAAAGAGATTTCAGACCATCAAAGAGATTCAGGAAGGCACAATGGGGCAGATGGCTACTGGGAAAACTGTGTGAGGTCCCAAGATACCTACTTTGAAGGGGACTCAGGTGTCATTGTCTTATGTACAATGTTTCTTGTATCTTGTATTATCTTCAATAAATGTTTCTATTTTCCATGTAACATGACTGTATACCTTCTTGACAGACTTCGTATCTGGACAAAAAAAAAAAAAAGAAAGTCTGGAAGAGTATAAGCAAGGCAATATAAAAGCAAAGGGCTGCGTGCATGTTACATACTAACACAAAATAATTAAAAATTTTATTATAATTGCTTAAAATATTTTGCTGCTTTCCATCTCACATTGTAGAAGTTTGTTATAATTCAGCTATTTGTGGTGAAAATATCACAAAATATCACTCAACACAGTGAATTTGTATTATGTAAAAGTCTTTGTTATGGCCAATATGGTGTCAAAAAACCATTGTGGTGAAATATAGATAAAATACAATTAAAAATTAATAGAAAAATAGAACATGGTAATAATAGAATGGTTGTTCAGTCAGTTCTTGGTGTTATATCAATTAGGGTATAATAGTAAAAATAGAAATCATTCCAAAACTTTAAACAGAGATAATTCCATGCAAGGGATTTTGATGCAAGTGATGGAACATAGGAGAAACTCCAATGCAAATATTAGCAATTGCAAGAAGTTGCTAACACTTCTACATTTGATCATGAAAGGAAAGAGTCAATGTCACCTGAAAGAAAAAACTAGACCCCCAAAAGAAGCTGATATACAGTGGGCCTGTTCAGTAAAGGGAAGGGCTGCAGAGAAGAGGCAACTCTTGCTAAAGGAGCAAGGAGGAAACCTTGACAGACAGCTCCCTTTTTCTTGACCCCACCGCCTCCCACATCAGGGCATTTGGTCGACTAAAAAAATATTTTAAAATGTCAAAATCCAGGTTACATGGGAGCCAAGAGTACAGCCTGCAAAAGTGATCATAATCCAATATGGGAGCTGAAAAGGGAAAGGAATCAATTTAAGATTAAAATAAGTCAAGGACTGGAATAGAAAAATATAATATGAGGTAGACACATCAAGAGTTCTGACAGATGAGTATAACCTAAACTCTGGAGAAAGAATGGAATGTAAGGAAGAAAGAGGAAGGGGAAGAGCAAATCATAGCAGCAAATAGTGTGAAGCAGAATGAGGAGGAAAGGCTGTGAATGATGCAATCAGGAAACGAGGAGGAGCTTAAACAATTAATCAAAAAGCATGGATCATCCAGAGAAGCATGGAGAGTCATGAAGCCCTGAATGCTAGAGTAAGAAGTATAAAGTCAATCCTATTGACAGCACTTTTCAAAAGCTGTTACATAGGATGCTAAATTGGAAGGTGACAAAAATCTTACTTGTGAAAAGGATGTCATCATCCAGGGAGTTTGGGAAACATTGGTATTTCAGGGTCTTCTATATATGCAAGTGTTTTTTTTAATCCAAGAGTTGCATATTGTAAGCCAAGTTTCAAATTTTTTGATCACAATTTATTTGTTTTATTCACTATTTTCTTGCTTATGATGCATCTCATGGATGCAGTGTTCTGCGCAGGACACTCTGGAAACTGCTAACAAATTTGGAAATCTTACCACTTCACAGCACACTAAATGAAGACTAAGATATTCACAGAGCAACTAAACCCCAAAGATTGAAGTAAAAATATTATTATAATAAGCTATAATTGATTCTGATTTCAACTAATTCAGAGTTTATGATCTATTAGCTGGAGCTATGCTATTAATTGAAAAAGTGCTTTGTTTAAAATAATCAAGTGTTTTAATGGATTTTAAAATAGATTTGATCTGTAAAAAGAAAGCTGATAATTATAAATGAGTCTCATTTATTCATTCAGGCACAAATGGCAGGGCATCTCATTAAATCAGGAGTTTTAGTTGCTAAAATATTTGTAATAAAGCTTATTTAAGATCATTGTAATGGAATTGTTAGCTAATTCAGAAATTGTCCTAATAATGGGGAGAATCCCAAAATCAGCGATTGCAAGAAACCACCACCACTTCAATACTTGATCATTCAAGGAAAGAGTCAATGTTACCCAAAAGAAGCTGATACATGATCAAAGTGGCTTTTGATGGAACCTTTCGAAATTACTAAAACAAACTGCACTGTGTACAGGCAGCCAGTAGTGGGTAGAGAAGAGTGAACATCAAGGTTGTAGCCCATTCCTTCCCATCCTGGTCGATGCATGGCGAGGCGAGGGGGAGCGTGACTTTGGCCAGACCTCTGCGTGAGCACTACTGGTAGAGTCCCTAGTGGAAAAGCACCAGAAACCCTTATCTATAAAATGTTTGGGGAGAATATACATGGTTGGTCTAGATTGCTTCTTGTAGATACACCCAAGTTTACACCTCGTGGGGCATGGCTGACTCGGGCAAGGGGCGTGGTCATATAAACACTGTAATTGGTGTACAGAAGGGGGTGTTCCCAAACTCACATGGCTAACATTTATGATCAATGCTTACACACGTACTACTCGTAAACCTCATGACATTAATCTCAAACCAGTGTGGGGGGGAAATGGCCATTTGGAAGAGCTCCGTTTTGAACCATGGAAAGAATACCCTGGTATTTGTCTGGATTCTTTGAGTCCTTAGATTGTGTCTCAGTCTAATCTGACAAGTCAAGCCTTTGTGGTGACTCACGTGGGCAGAGCAGGCATGGTTAACTTTTAGACCTATACGTCATATTGACTTATTGCACTGTTAAGAAGAAAATGGAGGTATTGAAAAATGTACTGAGGATTTGTATTTTTTTTATATAAAGTTACAAAGAGTTTTAGACTGTGGAGGAAAAGTCTTAACAATGGAACCTGAGGAAAATAGAGATAGATCTTAGAAACTGGCTAAATGAATACACAAAAAATGCAAGCAGAAACAATTTAATAGAGACATACTATTCCCCAACTACCAATGGCAGTCCTGCTAAAATCTAGACATCTATAGGAAGAGACTAGAATAAAGGCTAGAAAAATAAAATAATTTTTTCTTGATTTAGTAAAAAGATAATGGTCAGTCATAACCCAACTGACCTCAGATTCCAGAATTTATTCTGCTAAGGGTTAGGATGCTCTATGGAGAAATACAAGCACCAACTTGATGAATTCCTGCAAGGATTCTCCAAATAAATGGTCAAGCAGGAAGTCAGTGATTTTAGATATAGTTGAATGAAAAGAGTTATTTGGGTTATGAATGATCCCCAAGTACCCAAAAACTTCTGTGAAAAGACACTTTCAGATCGTTTAATAACTGACTTGTTGCAAAGGGTAAAGATAGGTTTTCTGCAGGTTTGCACTGAGAGGGGTAATTTCCCTATACTCTCTTCAAACAACAAACTGAACACTACTTTTAAAACAGTAAATGGGAGCAAGCAATCCCAAATTGGCTGTATGATAATCAGAGAGATTCTTATAATTTAATGCCTTTTGTACAGAGTATGCTGGAGGCCAAAGTGCATCCTTAAAAATTCATTTAGAGTGGGAACAGAGAAAAGAGAACAGGAATATTTTCAAAAGAAAACAACAGATCTATCTGCTAACTCAGTGACCATTCCTGGGGCTAACCAATGGGAAAAAAGATTCATGCTATCCAAAAGAATGTGGCACAATGGCGGGCGTGGGAGGGTAGAAAAGAATAGCAGGGAAAGAGACTGGTATCTGGCTTAGCTGGGTGAGGTTGTTCAGATGGTAATTGAAAAATAGAATGCAAATGAGGAAACTGATGAGATGACACCATTCAGCTGATAGGACTTTGCAATTACTTCTGGGATGAGAAAGCTGCTTTTGGTCCTTTGGTACCTCTTTTGAAGGCTTCTCAAGTTTGTCGATGCATTCCAGCGTGTCAGAACTCAAATGCAACCATGAGAATCATGCTTTTGAATGTAAAATACTTAAACAAAGGGCTGAGTGTATCTCGTCAGTTAAACTTATCAATTTGAAAATATAAACAGAATGGTTGAGATCTATTTATCTCATCCTTGGTGGAAAATTGAAGATCTTTTACTTTGAAATGGTCTGAGAATGGTGCACAATACTTTTTGGAATACTGGTTACATTCCTTCATTGTACAAAGATTTCTATGGAGGACAGAAAAAAATCATTCTAAAAGGTCAAAGATAAACCTGGATGCTATAGAGATTCTGTGCTGGTAGGTAATGGCCATGAAAGTTATGCTGAATATTAGAAAATTTTATTGGAAAAAATATTAAATAGTCTGTGGCTATATTGCTATTATCAAAATGCATGATTGGAATCAATGCATTGTGTGAATGAGGGATCCTGCCTTTCTCACAGCCTTGTGGGATGAAAGTCATTTTTTCCATAGTTTTAATTGAAAAGGGAAATCTTTTATAATACCCAAGCCTTTCTGAAATAAAACAATAAGCAATATAGAATTCTGGGATGTCATGAAAAAAGATCATTGCTCTGCTAAGGAAATAATAGTGAAGAGAGCAGAGTGAGTATCCTTAACTCCTTTGTAATAGGCCTTTCTGGGATCACAGAAACAGACAGACTGTGCAGACCAACAGTGTATTGTCAGGGATAAAATAAATGCTTTCCCCCCATTTTTTTCAGCCATGGACACTAGGGCAATACCATACAAAAAATCCCAGAACTACAGCAGGACACCAGGAACTGGAACACCATGAGAGATTTGACTAAAGACTTCTTTTTTATACTCAGTCTTGCAGCCTAGAAAAATCTTTATTTTAAAAGAATGATATACACTAAGAAAAAGTTACTGTGCTACATTAATAAATCATGATAAGTGCCCATCAGAAGCAGTGCAGTAATAGTTAAAGACTTTTGTCCTATATTTTGTCTATCGAATGGTTGATTATCTGAGATAACATGCAGACCTGGTTCATTCTGTGGGGCTGAGAAACCAGAGACATGTCTCAAACTTTGAGGAATACATTGTCATTTCTTACCCTGCCACTAAAGAATAGCCCCATTAGCACTGTTTGCAGAACGCACATTGCCACCTTGGGACCCTGCTGAACTTCATTGACTGAGAAATCCAAAGCTCTCAGAAGTCTTTGACTGTGCTTAAAAAATTCAGACTAATTGCTTAGGTGTGTTTATAAGAGATATTTTCACTGAGAGAGAAAATAAATTCTTTGCTTTGTGCACAGGGAGATGCTGAAAAATAATAAACATACGTCATTTAGAACAGAGAGGAAATACTAACTGCTTTTAATCCACTGAAGGCCATGAATTGGCCCTCGCTCCAAGCAAGCACAAGGGCAATTTAGGGTAATCAAGTAAAATTGAACACTTAAGAGCAGAAGAGCCAGTGATGAACCCCTCTGGTTCCACTTCCTATGTTCCATCATGCTACCTCCCATGACCAATTCCAAGTAGTTTAGTTAGACCCCGTGATAGGTGAGCTTCTCAATGCTTAGCTGACTAATATCTGTGAGAACATCCTGTTATTCTGCCTAGAGTTGTTTTCCGCGGTGTTCATTGGGAGAACTGGGCCCAGTGTTGGGGATATTTAGACTATGCCATTAGCTCAGAGGATGATGCGTGGAGGTTCACAGGCACAATCTTACAGTGTAATTACCGGCAGTGAGATCCAAAACAAATGCTTGGGGTGGATTATCCAGGCTTTTAGCACACTGGCAAATTTCTTAAACAAAATTTCTTAAACGAAAAGTTAAATACTCTGGGAGCAATATGTTAAAAAAAAAGCTACCAATTCCTAATTTGACAAATATGTAGAGTGCTAAAAAAATAGTAAATTATATAAAAGATCAAAGACCGCTGTTACTTAAATGTGAGACGCCAGAGGACAGCCAAATATAGAGATTACAAGCCCGATGTGTGATCACGCTCCCCATATATTTTAAGAGCTGTGAACAAATATCTGATTTCTTCCTCTTTTTTTCCCACAAGTCATATAGTAAATAGATAGCACTAACAAAGTCAAATATTAATAACCAAGAACTACAGATCCTCAAATCCCCTTTTTCCCAACCAACAAAACCCATAGAAATTTACACTGACCAAAGTAAATAGAAAATAAAAGTCAAACCACTTAAACGGTTGACATTTAGGGATGGAGCCAGGCACATGCTTTCATGCTCTGAATCACCAGTGTTACAACATTAACAGAACATAAATGATATAATAGACATGATGTAAAAGTCAGTGTTAAGGTCCAATCAACAATAATTTAATTAAAACCTGCTGGTGATTAACATAATGGCACTCTGGTAAGAGGGAAGCATTTTACTCAGCACATCATGGCTACCTTTTGTTGTTGTTCGTTTTCCCAAAGAGGAAAGAACGACTTTAAAGAAATATAATTCTTAGCCATGACCGCAACTAATTTTGAACTTCACTTATTGTTTGCAATGAATGATGATTGACTTAGAATGTAGAATATCTAATTTATCAAACTTTATTTTTTTCTGTTTGTCTGATATTCTGTCCTTTTGAAACATAAATTTAAAGCATGACCTTTTGAGAAATCACTGACCCAGGACAAGTATAAGTTTTACCTTATTAAATTATTATAGTATACTAAAGCCACCCACTACTTGGTAAATGCTGGCCAAGTGCACCATAGTCATTGCCTTTCAATGTCTGGCTTTAACCTTGGAGTATGTCTGTGAGAGGGCCTAACTAAAGAGAGAGAGAGGAAAACCATGACTTCTTCCCTAGCCAGATGACACTAGGCATGATGACGTTTGTGGTAGTGTGGGGACTGACGAATATCAGAAAACAGACAAATGAATAGAACACTGAGGCTATCTAGTCAAATTGTGTTCTGTAGAAAAAGAGAGGCCCTTCACTGATTAAAACTCTTCTAGTAATCAAAGTACCAAATGTGACTGGCAAAATCCTTTGTGTTAGACATGACTTGCTTGCTGTTCTAACCTCTTTCTTTTACTATGGTACCTTTGATATACTCTTAGCATCCTTGAGAAAATACACTTGTCACAGAATTTCAACAGAAAGCATATCACCTAACCATCTGAGACTCATGGAACCCCACGGAACCATTCATCTCTCAGTGAGAAGTGGAAAATGTGTAGAAAACCATTTTTTTTGCTGTGTTTTTCTTTACCCCCCTTCCCCCTTACTCTCTTTTTTATAGTATTTTAAAACTTTATTTGTTTTGTTGACACTATTATAGATGTTCCCATTCCCTCACTTTGTCCACCTCCACCCAACCCTCACCCCCATTAATTTTGGATTCACTGATTACAAGTTATAAAAACCCTGACACACGAAAGAAATACTAAATATGGAAAGAATTAACTTTTTATATGTAGGTTGTTAGGATTGCTAAAAAATTTCTTGTCTTTATTATCATTTTACACTAAATACTGTGGCAGTTACATGGTTTTACATTTTTAGTGGGATAGCTACATCAAAATATATAAATAATGAGTTATTTAGACTATAAATCTAAGATCATCATCATTATATCCTCATCATCATAAAAGGATGAAGAGGCAGGAGGAGGGGAGAAGAACCAAAAATAATTAAAAGTCTATTATGTGATTAACAAAATAATTTCCCCCCTTACTTTTGTTTTGGTCATTACAGTAACACCGTGAGGAAGTGCTGTGATCACCATTTCTCTGATGAAGAAATTGAGACTTAGAGAAGTAAGAGGACTTGACTAGTCCACTAACAATAATGTGTATTCGGCTTTCTACATAAATCTGGTTGCTAACATCATCTCCAAAGTTTATAGAACAGCTTTCAGAGTCACAAAGAGTTGCAGCTCAGAGACACTAAATAGTAAAGCAAATTAAAACACATAAAGAACAAAAAGAAAAAAAAACATTTATTTCATAAGTTTTTTTATTTAATTATTTTTCAACTACAGTTTTCTGTCTTTTACTCCCATCTCAGCCCACCCCCCTGTGTCCCCCACCTCCCTCCCATTTCCACCCCCCTTAGTTGTTGTCCATGTGTCCTTTATACTAGTTCCTGTAAATCCTTCCCCTTTTCCCCCTGAAATTCCCTCCCATCTCCCCTCTGATAGCTGTCCCCCTGTTCTCTATTTCAGTGTCATTGTTTTTATTTTGCTTGCTTTGTTTTGTTGATAAGTTTTTGGGGCAACTTCACCAAGAGGTGGTTTTCCAGAGAAACTTTGCTGAATCCAAATGCCCTCCATACTCCCATCCATCACCAAAAGCCTATTATGAGGGAAACCTAGAAATTTAAGAATTTGAAAAGTAAAATCTCTCATAGAGAAGATTATATACCCTTGTGTGCTTTTCAATACACATGGGAAATATCAAAAGATGGATGCAGTTTTACCAACAATGCATCAAAAGGAAATGGTTTTAAAAACAAGTAAATATTATTAAATAAAAGTGCCATACTTAGAAGCATTTTCTCCCAAGATTTTTTAATAAATGTTTGGCCACAGCTTGCCCTTGAAAATACACGAACAACTCCCACTAAAGATACAAATTATGCATACACATTTCTAGGACCAAATTTGGCCCGATGCTTAATTAGTGTCTGGCTGTGATTACATCTGTGGTGTTGAGTTTTCAAACCTAAATTTTCAGTGTTGCAACAAAATTTTGTAAGATTCCTTTAATTTCTGTAGGAGAAAAACATTCTCAAGAGTAGTTCAGAATTTCAGTCAAACTGAGAAAGTGTTTTCCATTAATCTGAAAGCCATTTCTCTGAAATTCAAAAGAAAAGCAAAAGTGATTCAAACAGATACCAAAATATTGAGAATAAATAAGCATCGGCCCTTGATTTTTGAAGGCGTAGAGATTTTTAAATAACATCGTACTGGGCAATGGGCACTGCTTTTGTTTTTTCGTGATCTGAGAAGTGGAGAGCATTTTCTCTTTTCTTTCCTTTTTTTCCCTTCCTATGCCCCACCACTACTTCATTAATCATTCACAAGTAGCTTCCTTGTAAGTACAATTCAAATCCTGCAAGCCAGAGAAACACATCTTTCCCTGTGCCCTCTGCCCCTTTTCCCATTGTGTATCTCACACATCAGTTAAAGAGCTGGGTTGAAAATGGTCTCTCTTTGGAAAGAAGTGCGTTACTGATGGAGTGTTTATTCGTGTATAGTGCACCATGGTTTGTCATTTGTTCTTGTATCTTCAGTTGCAGTCCTACTTCATTCGGAGCTTGAACTTGAAGATAAATAAGAAATCCATGCTATGAAAACTTTCTTAAGAACCGCTTTCAGGATTAGGTTTTATATCTGCAGTCTCAAGAATTCAATGGAGTCATTGTTTGCAATATGAAATGACTTGTTTATAATGTAAATTTAAAATTTGGAAAACTATGTGAAGTGACTGAACTTGCGAGGTCTGGGTCTTTCATATGAATGGCCTCTGAACAAAGACGTTTTGAGCTAACCCATATTACAATTGTCTAACTTCTAATTCATTTTTGAGCAGAAGCTGGGCACAATTTAACTTGCTCACAATTAGCCACTCCATACTTTATAATATTAAATATAGACTTGTGATTTGGCATGCCGAGTATTTCAATGATATTTGATGTTCAAAAATCATTCTCAAGGATTCTCCTTGCCTCAAGGCTATGTTCATAATTTCAAATGAAGTTCTTAAAATGCCACAGAAGGTGACAGAAAAGAGAAAAAACTATTTCAATTGTTTGTTACTCACTTCAAAGTAAATATGTTCTTTGGCTTTATTAGATCTAGTTCAACTTGATAACATTGCTTTCTTAACATGTCTTAGACTTCTTAGCAATTGGAGTTTACCTCGTTTATTTACAAGTATCTTTGGGGTGTGAGTAGCTTAGGGTCAGTTATGAGTAGTTGGGAGACTGGCTATTTGTTAGGTGAATTTTTGACTGTATGAAACCCCAAACTAATAAGAATCCCCAAGGAAATCAGGAAACAGGAAGACAACCTTTTTATTCAGTTACCTGAATAATCCAAGGTCATAAAATGTGTTGAATGTCCTGTGGTCTCACACTGTATTACATAGAAATTAAAATGTATTTGTTTCAAACCTAATAATATTTTCAGTAAAAACAGAACACATTTTTTGTAATGTATTCTATTGAATTTGGTAACGGCAGGAAAATCTTTCCAATATTCTGTAATTTATGGTGTAGACCTCATGTGACATGATCAAGAGATATAACTTAACTGAACATATATTATTTCAAAGTTAATATGACTGAAAATCACTATGTCTGGATTCTGTTACACAGAAGAGCCAGAAAAAAATAATTACTTCCATTAGAACACTCCAAAATCTTTTTATAGACTATAATTAGTGATGTGATTTACTCTTGAAGTACCACTCGGGGACAAGGAACATTGATAAAAATTCTATTCTTCATGGTGATGGAAGAGGCTACTGACCATCACCAATACGTGCTTTCTGTCATCTCATTCACTGAATTATCCACATTCTTTCTGTATCTTTGCCTTATAACCAAAGCCCTTGCTTTTCCAAATGAGGAAAATGGCTGCGTGTGCACACAGGTGCACATACATACCTGAGCGCACAACTTCAAATACCTTGTGTGACTAATGCAGTTTAAGATTTCAAAATCAAGAAAGAAAGGAAACATTGACATTCAATGATAAGAAAACAAAAATGTAAAACCACTATAGTAAATAGGCATAAATTCTTCTGTTATAGCTGAATCAAATTCAGAAGTTCATTTACAGATAATCAGAAATACTAGGATTATTATAAAGTAACGCCTTTCAACTCAATGCCTGTCTTTTTTCAATCTTAATTTTCCAAAAAAAGATTTAGATTCTAAATACCTCATAAGTAATTTATTTATTAATTTTATAATTTATAATATAACTTTATAATTTACCATTTTAATTTATTTCTTAAAGATATAGGTGACTTCACATATTTTTACAAATCATTTATATAATTTGTTATAACTATTGCCTATGCTGGTAAAGATGGTTAGTTCTAAGTATTTTGGGGAAAAAGAGTTTTACTCTAATTATCAGAAGAAAGTTGAAAAACAGAAGTAATGTTGCAAATCATTCGTTCAAATTTCTCATTTAAAATATCATTATTTGCTAAAAGATAAAGTATGACATGTTCCAAGACACACTTAAAGTTCTTTTACTCAACTAGTATTTATTAAACATACACTATTCTAGATTCTAGAAATATAACATTCAGTAAAGCAGGCACAGTATCTATGCTTGAGGTACACCTATCTAAAAGGGAGTAGGCAGAAAATAAACAAATAACAATTCACAGGGGATATCAAATGTATATCAGCTATATCAAAATTATTTAGAGGCCTGAAGGGAAATAAGGTACAGTGGTGTGATAGTTGGCCGTTTTACATTTGATGGGGAAAGTATTTTGAGAAGGAAGTTTAATATAAAATACAATTAAGTGATATTCAGGCAGAAGCAAGAGCTCATGCAAAGGTCCTGAGTCCAAAACAATCCTGCTATACTTAAGGAAGAGCAAGAAGGTCAGAAGGAGTTAAATGGAATTTTAGGAGAAAAAATAGAATTAGATGATATACAAAAGTCCAGGTCTGATGGAGCTCTGTAAGGCAGTGGAATTGTTTAAGTTTTACTTTATGCTGGAAGGTAGCCATGGAATGGTTTTACCAAGACAATTAGATAATGTAGTTAGTGTCACATCATTTTACCTTTTATAGTGAAAAACTGGTGGTTGGGCGGGGAAGGAAGTGAGGGATAATGGTGCAGAGTTCTGGATGAGAAATATTATTCGCTTGAATAAATATAGTACTTTTAGAAGAGAAAAATATGCTCAAGCATGAATTATATTTTGTAAAGTGAACAAACTTGAAAATGTGTTGGAGACTTTAAAAGAGGAGGTAAGGGGGAAAATGAAATTGAAAAAATTTTTGAAATATTTGGTGTGGTCAAGACAAGGAAAGACAGGAAGAACAAAATTTCAAGTCCAAGATTAAGTTAGTGTGAGATGCTTTTTAGATATCTGCATAACACTTTCAGAACAAGCCGTGTGTTTGAGACTGGGGGTGTGAGGGACAATCACGTCTAATCATGCAGATTTAGAAGTCACTGGCACCCAGATGTCATCAAAGCCACGGAACTTGAGATATTCCTTGGGAACATGTGTAAATAAAAAAAAGGAAAAAGGCACAATTCAGACAGAGCTTCAGGAGTTCCAACATTTAGAAGACAACTAGAAGAAAAAAATGCTAAAAGAAAACTACATCAAAAGTTGCAATGCAGGTAATGAGAGAATTGGTATCTCAAAGATTACTTAATTTTGTCCATAATTTTTTGAGGAAAAATATATT
The DNA here is from genome assembly GCF_021234435.1 of Artibeus jamaicensis. Classification (NCBI taxonomy): domain Eukaryota; kingdom Metazoa; phylum Chordata; class Mammalia; order Chiroptera; family Phyllostomidae; genus Artibeus; species Artibeus jamaicensis. The sequence continues at coordinate 29,039,155 of NW_026521486.1, forward strand.
TAATTAAACAATTCTTAAGGAATAATCAGCTTGATGATGATATGTAGATTCTTTTAGTGTTTTGCTGTCTCTCGTTCTTAGTTTGCCAGCCAGTCCTACGTGATACTAAGGTAGTCAGCCATGGTACAGATATTGCAAAGTTCATTCTCAAGACACACTGGGACAGAATACAATTTAGGTAAACTCACTTTTAATGTCTTCAGTTGCTACTTTATGTATTTTTCTTGTTTTTTCTATTTCCTCTTCCTCTCAAAGCAAATCAATGACCTGGCTGGTATAGCTCAGTAGATTGAGTGCCAACCTACAAAACAAAGGGTCACTGGTTCAATTCCCAGTTGGGGCACATGCCTGGGTTGTGGACCAGATTCTCTGGTATGGGGCATGAGATAGGCAACCACACATTGATGTTTCTCTCCCTCTTTTTCTCCTTCTCTTCCCCTTTGCCTAAAAATTTTTTAAAAATTAAAAAGAAAAAAGAAAGCAGATTAATGATAATTAACAGAATTTCCAAAACAGTGACCATTAAAATCTCCTTTAAAATCACATTTAAGCTTCATCACAGTCATTTGGAAATTTACTGGTATATGGAAAAATTTCACTATTGAGCATTTAAGCAATCCTTCTGCTTAGGACCATGTATAGAAAACATGCAATGATGCATCTTTTTCAAATACTACCAGTGCATATCATGATTTAACAGTCATTTTAGCCACAGCACTGTCCAGTAATAATGATGACCATGTATATACTAGATCAGTATATAAGTATATACATCAAGTAAATTAAATTGTACATTATTTATGATGTGTGTAATCTCAAAAAACAAGTTTCTTGTCTTCTTCATTTTCTGACACTGTTCACAAATAGTTTATGCTTTTTTTTCTTCCTAAAACACATGATAAAAAAAATTATCCTCCGCCTCTGAATTTAGGAGTGACAAGTTCTTTGCTTTGACCAATCAAATATGAATGCAGTTTGTGTCTCTTCTGGCAGAATGCTTAAGCAGCCTTGTGGCTTGTCATAGAGGCCTCCTCTGCTACGCGGACAAAGGATGAACGTAATTGCTCAACAGTGAAAAACCAAAAGTTTTTCCTCTGAGATCAGTATCAAGTCTAGGATGTCCACTCTCCTCACTTCTATTCAACATAGTAGGAGAAGTTCTCACCAGAGCAACTAGGAAAGAAAAAAAGCATCTAATCCAGACGCAATAAGTAAAATTGACCCTTTTTGTAGATGACATGATCTTATAAACAAAAATTCCTAATTACGTCATAAAAAACTGAGCAAGTAAACAAATTCAGCAAAATTTCAGGATACAAAATCAATATACAAAAATAAGTTATGTCTCTATATACTAACAATTAACTAGCTGAAAGGGAAATTAGGAAAATAATCTCATTTACAGTAGCACCAAAAAATCAAATACTTAAGAATAAACTTAACTAAGGAGGTAACATATTTAAATACTGAAAACTACACGTTAATGATGAAAGAAATTAAAGAGACACAAACAACTCATGTGCTCATGGACTGGAAGACTTAATACTGCTAAGATGTTCATGCTACCCAAAGCAATTGAAAGATCCGAGGTAATCCCTATCAAATCCCAATGCTATTTTTTTATAGAAATAGAAAAAAACAATTCTAACATTTCATATAGAACCACAAAAGACCACAAGTAGCCAAATTAATCCTGAGAAAGAACAAAACTAGAGGTATTGATTCTTAATTTCAAAATATATTGCATGGCTACAGTAATCAAAATTCTATGGCACTAGCATGAAGACAGTCGTATAAACCAATGGAACTGAGTAGGTAGTCCAGAAGCAAATCCACACATATACGGTCAACCAATCTGGATCATGCATGCCACAAATACACAATTGGGACAGCCCAACATCTCTAACAAGTGGTATTGGGTAAACCGTACATCTACATGCAAAGAATTAAGCTGAATCCTTATTTTATACCTAACCAAACATTAATTCAAAATGGATTAAAGATTTAAACATAAGACCTGAAACTGTAGAATTTCTAAAAAATATATAGAAGCAATGCTTCATGACAGTGGCCTTGACAATGATTTTCTGATACAACACCAAAAGCACAGACAAGAAAATAAAAAGATAAATCAGTGGGACAACATGAAATTAAAAAGCTTTTGCACAGAAAAGGAAACTATCAACAGAGTAAGAAAGAAAATTATGAAATGAGAGATAATATTTGCCAACCAAGTATCTGATAAAAACCTAATCTCCAAAATTTATGAGACCCCTACAACACAATAACAAACAAATGGAGGAAAAAACACTAATAAATTGATTTTTTAAATTGGGTAAGGGCTTAAATAGACATTTTTAATAAAAGACATACAAAAGTGCAACTGGTATATGAAAAAATAATCAATGTCACTAATCATCAAGGAAACATAAATAAAAGCAAGCTATAACATAACAACTTGAGCCTGTTGGGATCACTTGTTATCAAGGAAACAAAAGACAACAAGTGTTGGTGAGGATGTGAATGATTTGAAATTCTTGCATACTTCTGGTGGAAATGGGAAATGGTGCAGCTGCTGTGCACCATTTCTATTTCTTCAAAATAAAAATAAAAATGGAATTTACCATCTGATTCAGCAGCCTCACTTCTGGGTATTTAAGAGAATTAAAATCAGGATCTCAAAGAGATATTAATACTTCTGTATTCATTGCAGCACTATTCATTGAGATCCTCAATAGCTGAGGATAATTCATTGCCAGTGCTTTTATGATGTTAAATACTCTGGTTAACAATTTATAATCTCTTTGTTAAACCTTAGGAAATCTAGTGTTTTATTCTACACACTTATTCCCCTGGCACTGCCTATGGAAACATTTCATTCCTACAGGTAAACATCAAAGACAATTTTGGGCCAAATATTTTTCTCTTGCTTGACTACATCTGGTCCTAAGGAAACACTCAGACAACTTCTGGCTTTAGTACACTGAAAAAGTGCAGGTTACTTTCTTTTCTGTCACAGAAGATAAACAGCCAGTTTCTCATACTGCAGATTTCTTAAGTACTAGTTGGACACTGTCCACTGTGTCTATCAAACTTCAGGAGACCACATTATAATAACTAGTCCCCTGAAAGTTTCAATTCAACTGTAGAATGAGGAGTAGCACTTTTTCTCTTGCACAGACAGCATTCTCAAAAGAAATCTCTATGTAATCAAAAGGCTGCCAATTTCATTCCCTCATTCTGAGGAAGCAAGTTAAGAGTTAGACATCCACTTCTCTAAACCTTGTTTTGCAAGATTGTCTCTCACTTCGTTTTGGAATGTTGACATCAATGACAATATTTTGTGGTTCCAGCAGAAAATCAGACTAAATATATTTATTTTTACATATGGTAATATATTTTATTTTTCATTTTTTGGTATTCATTTTTTTATTCAGCTGACATGCAGATGACTACTTTGAAAAGATTCCCAGTTCTAAAATTTTCAGAAGCTTTGCATTTTAAAAAATTGTATTGAGAAGATTTTAAAATTGAATTGTATTTTATAACAGGATAAATTAAAAATAACTTAAAATTTTACCTTATTCTTTTGGCTTGCAGGCCTCCAAACAGTGTAGAATTAACTGGGGTTTTCGTTATGTTTAATCTTGAAGATAAATGATATAATTAACTTTCCTTTTAAATGCAAATCAAATAACCACAGATTAAGACTCTTATAGCCAGAACATCATCGAGTGAGTCTACACTGGCCATTTCATCTTATCTTTGACTTTATGGGGAAAAAAATCCTACAATCTTTCAATTACTTGTTCAACATTACAAAACCAATTAATATTAGAACCTAACTTTACTTACAAAACTTTCTTCATTATATAAATATTTGTTTAGTATTTGTACAAAATTGCAAATAATTCTCGGTAATCATGAAAAAGTCTTGAACACTATAACCCAGTGATAGCTTCCTTAAGAGAACTATTTAAAAGTAAAAAATATTCAAGTGCAGAAATAGCATCAGCATTTTACCTACTGCAAAACAGTTGCTATCACAATTTAGAAATGTTTTACGGAATTTCTCTCTCCTTAATGAACACCCTTCATATTTTTTAATAGATACCACATTATTTGTCTTGGCAGGATAAAATCCCTTCCCATTTCCCTAACCAATGTGTCTTTGCCCCAAGTATAGTGAATAGATGTCATTATTAGTACTGGCAAATTTTGAAAGGTGTCTAGATGGGGATTTCCATCATGATTCTCTTGGTGTCTCTGACTGTCTTAGACCTAGACATTCACTCCAGGGCAAGTGAGGAGAAATGAGAAAACACAGGATCAGGTCTGCCGCTGTGTTTCCATTAACCTGAGTGTTCCCTTCACAACCTCGGAAGTGCAGAAGAGTGAATGATGGCCCAAGTGGGGCAGGACAGATCGATTCCGTAATTTTTACTCGCTGTTTCTCCTCAGCCCTAACTGGCTATTGATTGGATGAGCTGGAGTTGAGTAGTGCCTTTGGGACCTTACAACCACTAAGAGGAAATTCCCTCTCTTCACGTAGCAACACCTTCAGGCTCTTGTAGCCATTCGCTTTACAGAGGAGAGTAAAACAAAACTTAACAATGAAATTATCTGAAGAGAAATAAATTTCATCCTCCAAAAGGAAAGGGAACTCACTGTAATGCTTATTCATTCATAAGATATCAATTATATATTTACACTAAAGAAAATAAGTATTTCACATAATTTCCTAAAGTTGCAAAGTGGGTAGTGGTTTTTTTTAATGATGTCATTTGATCTCTTTATTTAACGGATATGAAAACTGAAGCTGAGACTTAATGATTCACTTACCCCAACACTTAGGATAATTTAGAATAAGCTTGGTTTTCCAATTCCTAGACTAGCAGGCTCTATTCTTAGAAACGTTTTCTTACTCCTACGAGAATCATGGAGAGACAATTTATATTCTTGCTCTGTATTTGTTCTGTTATAAAATTGAAAACGAATGCAGCCACCTTTCCCAGTGTGAAGGTGTATCCAACTTCTTTGATGCCCAAGTAGCTGTAGGCATATAAGGTGTAGCATTTAATGGCTGATTGGCAACTTCACAGCTCTCTTTTTACCCTGATGCCATGGCAAGTGACGGCTTAAATAGTGTTGTTTCCATCACTGTAGTGGATGTGGCTTGACCAAGAGATAACCGTTCTTCATTCTAAAGCACTGAGATTTGTGGTTGTACTTTATTTAAGTCTAAACTAGGTTTATTATGCCAAGTACAGTCAGCAAATTTTTAAATGGGTCATTCTGAATTGAAAATGCAACTGTTAAATTAACTATAGAGTCATAGTGTTAACTTACATTAAAACCTTAAATGATTGCCTAGTACCACTGGTGCTGGAGAGTGTACGATGATGCTGCATCCCACTTTTGAACATACAATGGCGAAAAGACACTTCAAAAAGGGAGTGCATTTTCCATGCTAACTATCTCCAAAACACCATTTACTAAATTTTGAAAAAACAATATCAATAACTATTAATGTGTCCATGTAGGTATTTGCCCCAAGGAGGATAGCTACAATTAGTCAATGTTATAAGGAGAAGCAATGCCATGGTCAAGAGAGAAGACAAAATTTTTTTAAAAAGTCAACTAATCAAATATTAAATTTTAAAACTGATACACCTGAATTTTAGAAACTAGACATTTGACTTTCTAATAGCTTCCATTACTGGCATGTCACAGAAAGAAACAGAGTTGTCGGTACAGAGTGTGCATGAGCAAGTGAGAAAGAGGCAGGGGTTGACTTAGTTGGTGTGTTATTTAAAAAAAAGTAAAATGGTTTTATGTCTCACACCAGTAAGCTGAAACTCCAAAATAAATCAGTCTCAAAAAGAAAATAAATAAATCAGCCCTGCTGTGGGGATACACTAGCTGCAGGCAGGGAAGCTCAGATTATTTACACTTAGACTAGGGAGATACAGGAAGACTTCCTGAGAACAAAAGTTTTAAGGATGAGTAAGAGTTAGCCAGGCAAAGAATGGGGAAGTGCATTCAGGGCAGTTAAGCAGCATGAGCTAAAGCATAGAGCTGTGACACAGCATGGTGTATGAGGAAAACAGCAAGTCATTAGATTCCAAGTGCATAAAGTAAGAGGCAGGACATGGCAGGAGAGAAGGTGAGAGTCAGGTCATGGGGGGCTATGCAATATAGAATATCAAAGTGCAAGGATTTTAGAGGCAGTGTGGTACACTGAAGGGTTCTAAAGGAGGCAAGTGACATGATCAGATCTTATTTTGGATGGAGTATTGATGGTAATTCCAAGGAGAATGGATTGAAAGGAAGAGATACTGCAGGCAAAGACAGCAGTAGGCACTCAGTGAGGCCATAAACAAGCAGGATCTAAGCCAAAGGAACAATGGCATGGTTTGAGAAAATATTATAGATTCATAGACAGTTTAGTCAATACATTTAGTAGGAGGCTTTCTGGAAGGTGAGGCAAGGAAAAAGGGAATTTGACATGTATCCAAGATTGTATTTTTAATTATACTTGGACAACAGAGATAGGTTATATAGGAACAGCAACAATTTAATGGGGAAAAGAAGCTCATGCCAAGTTTGAGATAGTTTTGAAGTTAACCAGCAGATAGTTGGGAATATAAATCTGAACTTTAGTGTATTATCACTAGAGATACACAAATGGGAGTCATAAACATGGTTGACAATTAAAAGTACAATAAGTGGGAAAAAAGTCTTCAAGAAATGTATGTAGAGTGAGAATTACCATATGTTAATGTTCAAAGACATTTAAAAATTGAACAGTAGAGAATACCCATAAAAGATTGAGACAAACAAGTTAAGAGAGACAAAATGGTTTCCTAATTACAAATAAGACTGGTAATATTAACACTGTTCTAGTAGGTCAAGAAAGATGGAAAAACCCACTTGGTTTGTAATCAATATGTCATTGGTAACATGGACAAAACAGTTTCTGTAAAATAATAGAAATAGTATGTAAGTTACAGGGTATTAAAAATGGATCAGAAGTAAAGAAATATGTCTTGTTTCAAAAAATACATTGGTAAAGGGAAAAGAGTATTCAGATGATGATAATAGGGCTTAAGTTGGAAAGAAGTTTCTTTCTAATGGCATACATCTTAGAAAGCTAAAGAAAGCTAGGAGAAGTAAAGGAAAGGTTCAACTGAAGGACAAAAATGCTGGAGGATATTTACAAAACAAAGAACAGATGTCTGGGTCATCACTGACCATGCAAAGAAGTACAAAATTCTCTGAGAAGATAAGAGTTGTTATTGAAAATCTGAAGGCGAAGGGGACTGAGGAGCAAATAATTCATGTTTTATGAAGTCAAATTTTCTAACAGTACAAATTTTTAGGCAGTAAGAGTAAGAAGAGAGGAGTTGAGAGGCCTTGAAGATAAAGTTAGGGTAGGTGTTGAAAGAAATAAGAAAGGAAATTCATCAAGGAAGTAGATGACTGTCAAATGATCTGAGAAACTACCTGTGTTGAATGCATATTTAAGGCTTCATGGATGTTTAAACTGTGGCACTTCTGTAGCAATGCTGAGCATGTACATTACAATAAAAAGATAGATACTAAAACTAATTCAGTATTGAAATTTTATCAGTTAGGTATCTATAAAGATACACATGCAAGGCATTGAGGTTATTGGTAAAATAGTAATTGAAGTGATTGATAATGAGATTTGTGCTCAGGAGAGAAAACAGCAAATCTTAGAAAGTCTAGCTTAGCTGATGGGAGGTGAGGTGGGACTAAGGGGCTGTTGTTTCCATAAAGGTATTTAGCTGGGGTTGCAGGAGTGAAACTTGCAGCCAGAATGATAGGCAGTTCTAGTTACAATGTAAGATGTTAGTGCTTAAGATAAAGATGTAGTCACATTTTAGTTTAACTTCGATGTCTGGCATTGGCTGTGATAAATTAGGTATTTTTGTGCCCATTTTATGACAACAAAAAAAACCTGATTTGGAGATGCTAAAAGATTTTTCCAAGCTGAAACAACTAGCAGGTGCTAGAGCTGGTAATTGAATCCTGGTCTTTCAGACTCCAAAGTATCTGTACATTTTACATATTGTTCTTCACAATTTGACTTTTCAATACTGAAATAGAGGTAGGAACCATTACTTACACAGCCTGTACTGGTTTAATCTGTAAAAGGTTCAATACAATTCTGATAAACAGTTATTTTAATTACTTTGTTGTGTTTATGATTGTTGATATGCGTGCTTATTTCCCTTCAGTTTGAGATATCCGTTTCATGTTATGCCGGAGACATACAGCCCCAAAACATTTGCTCAAGACATTGTATTGAATACATCAGAGATGTTTATTGTGGCTTCAGATTAAATATGATTAAGAAGGAATGAAGTTAAAAACAAATCATTTCAATTCAACTTATATAATTTTATATTTCATTTGTAATTGGCCAAAAATCTTGTTTAAATTACTTACCCTAATGCTTTTCTTGTAGAAAACATACTGACTCTTCATGAAATCATAGACATTCATTAATGAGTCCACCTGACTTTCTAGATAATGCAAATGTCCCTCAGTTTAATAATACAAGGCTGTATCAGAGTAATTTTACTCATGAAAAAGTGGGGACAGGTGTCTTTAATGTCAAAATAAAAAGTTCTTTGATCTGTGTTAAAAAACACATACAACTTAATTAAATTATTCAAAGTCGTTTGTTTTCCCCAATCTTCCATTACTTGATCACAGTCTCCCAAATTTTTGTGTGCTTGCATTGTGTAGTTAATATCACAATTAGCTCCCATAGCAGCTTACTTTAAATGTAAGAGTATTAAATGCATTTTTTTCTTTTATTACAAGGTTCATTTTGATCTTGTTTGTGACATTCTTTCATGTTCTGATGATTTTCATAGCTTTTGCTTCATACAGAAATGTCTGTTTTTTGTTAATCTTGGTGCTGTGAACCCATTAAAAGTAACTCATTACAAAAATCTTTGAAACAAGTTGTTATTATTTTTTGCAGAGAATTTTCAGCCAAAACACATTGTCTAATTTAAATAAGCTCCTTTATTTTATAAATTAAGTTGTTCATATAAAGAAAATGCAAAAACACGGCTAAACCTCTGAGTATTAGGTCATTAAAAATCCATTCCTGCCTTTCTGCCCATAACATCTTTTTTCAGAACTGTCACCCATTTAATTTAAGCACTTAGCTCTCTTCTAATGAATGAATTGGCATTTCATATTACCTTATTATCCTATAAAACAAAACGCATACTCAATAACATTAATGGTAATTTCTCATAAAGACACATTATCGATCTGGGTGCTACCTGTAAGCATTGAAAATTGCAGCTGCACACAGAGCTTTTCACATCTGGGCCTGAAGAATTAAAGAAAAATTAAATTTGACAGCAGCAAATTCGCAGGCACAATCTAGGCCCCAATTTATATGCAAAATGAAATGCTTTATGAAAATTTCTTCTATTTTCTCACGGAGATTCGGGGGAAAGATTCCACTGGATGCTTCTTCCTTTAATATCCCTCTACTTAAATATTATACTGCAGCCACCGCAGACTCTCCTTGATGTATAAATAATCAAGTTAAATTACGTGCAGCAAGGAGACTAGTGCTCTGCCATTCTTATTTTACAAAGTAATTTCTACCCTAGAGGGTCAAATTTCCCTGACAAATTCTTAATTACTATGTTGCAACAGAAGCAGAATCTATTTGTGCATAAATCCTGGGCATTCCCATGTGGCAAGTAACTAATATTACCAACCATTTCACTTGGCCTGCTCACTGAACTCCATAATTAGGTAATACTTTTGATGATGGTACATTTGAAGTCTTAATCCATTTAATTTTTTATGAGATTTTTTTTAATTTTAATAGGGATATGTTAGTGACCACTGCCTATTTAAAAATCATTAAAATTCTGTCCACAACAGTAATAAAGATTAAAGATTACTAATATGGCATTCATAACCTTGCTGGTTTTCCAGAAATCCAGGGCTTAAGGTAAATGTTAAAGGTCATTTAATATGTTAGTCACTAATTATAATCCTGGGTAATAGGTTCCTTTTCTAATTATCATGGTATAAGAGTTCTATTGTTTGGGTCTATGCTTCTGATTTTCATGCTTAGCTTTTTGGGGGATGAGTAATCCTAGAATTAAGCTCCTGAACATCGATGAAAGTAGGTAGGGCTTGATGATTAACTGGATAAAAGCTTATATTTTAATGCTGTATGATATCTTGCCTTAAAGTTACTTGCAAGAGATGCAGCATCCTTTTTCTAGCAATAGGGTCAGGGAAAAGGTCACTATAAGATTAATGCTCCCATATTTTAGTATCAAACTATGACAAATTTGACAACAGCCTTTTGGTACTCCTGCCAAGACAGTAAGAAAAAAGCTTGGACAACCTGAAACATGAGGAAGACATTTTTTTAAAAGTGAGCGAGATTTTGTCAGTCCTTTAAACTAATAATAAAAGTACAAAATTATCCATTTCATGTGGCAATAAAGTGTTCACTCTTTGTTTGAACTCACACACATGTACATACATCCACAGACACCCTCAAGCCAGAGTTGCTGCTTAAAATATATTGCTGTCTCCTTGACTAATATTCCAAGATCATGATAAGCTAAAATCAAAACCCAAATTGAAACCCGCCAGAGTTTTGGCTATTACTTCTTAAAAAACACAGATTGTCTTGACATTTTCCATTTATTTGTACACTTGTTTTTTTTAAAATAACTTTTATTTATTGTTGTTCAGTTATAGTTGTCCCACCTTTTTCCCCATCGTACACTTACTTTGAAATCATTATATGTGTTCTACATATCTGTAGTCTACATTTTAAATGATCTCATGAACATATATTTCTTTCATATTGAAAATAATTTTCATTTCCTACCTCTTCAGTCTTATTTATATGTGCTCAGTCTTTCATCTGTTCTTGCAGGAAATATTTAGACAGGTTGCTCATATAATATGAAATATTTTTTGGTTATTAGAACTTGTAAAGAACTTTAAGAATATTTTATAAGAAATCTATCAGTAAATATTCTTTGATTAACTAATTTATAATTTTTGTTGAGCATTTGCTATGTTCCAGACACATAAAGATTCCTGCTAGTATGAAAGTCTTATGCTAGTGACATAGACATACAATAAACAAAATAAATGTATGTATTAAGTATGTCAAAAGTAGGAAGTACTATAACAGTATTTTAAATTGATCACAGGAGGACTCATTGAGAAACATGACATTTGATCAAAGACTGGTAGAGGCAACTCAGGTATAGCAAGTATCCCCGGAAGAGAAAACAAGAGGTACAGAGGCACTGATGCATGAAGGAGCATGGCTGACTTGAGGAGCAACATGGAAGTAGTGTGGTTGGAAGGGAAGAAATAAAAGTCAGAGTAATAAGAGATCTCTTTTAAAAGTATTAGGGACCAGGTTATGAAGGGTCTTTAGGCTCGTGTAGAAGCATTGATCGTGTGTGTGTGCTTGAGAGAGAGAGAGAGATGGAGACCATTTGAATATTCTAACTACGAAGTGGCATAAGTCTACTTGGATTTGAAAATGATAATCCTGGCTTCTGGATTGAAAATCTGCTGATAGAAATACAGAGGGGAAGCAGGAAGACTGGGTAAGGAGCTTTAGAAATCATTCAACCCAAAGACAAAGCAAATTGGGTTAGAGGATCATTCTGAATATTGGAAACCAAATTCTATATACTTTTATTTTTTTAATTTTTATTGTTGGTCAATAACAGTTGTCTCCTTTTCCCCACATTACTCCTCCCTGCCCTACCCACTCCCCATCCCCCACATTCAGTCCTCCCCCGAGCCTTGTCTTTGTCCTTTGGTCCTTTATACACGTTCCTTGACTTGACCTTCCCCTTCTTCCTCCGTTATCCCCTTCCCTCCTCCCCTCTGATTATTTTCAATTTGTTCTTTATTTTCATGTCTCTGGTTCTATTTTGCTCACTTGTTTGTTTTATTAATTAGGTCCCACTTTTAGGTGAGATTGTATGATATTTATCTTTCACTATCTGGCTTATTTCATTTAGCATAATACTGTCCAATTCCATTTATGCTGTCAAACAGGGTAGGAGTTCCTTTTTTCTTTTTGCTGTGTAGCATTCCATTGTGTAAATGTACTACAGTTTTTGATCCACTCATTTGCTGATAGATACTTAGGCTGTTTCCAACACTTGGCTATTGCAAATAGCACTGCTATGAACATATTTCACAGATATAGAACAAACATTTCAAAAATTTTTATGGAACCATAAATGACCCCAAATAGCCTCAGCAATTTTGAGAAAGAAGAACAAAGTAGAAGGGATCACCATACCTGATATCAATCTATATTACAAGGCCACGGTAGTCAAAACAGTCTTATACTGGCATAAGAACAGACACACAGATCAATGGAACTGAACAGAGAGCCTAGGAATAAACCCAAGTCTCTATGCTCAAGTAATATTCAACAAAGGGAGCAGAAGAATAAAATGGAGTAAAAATAGTCTCTTCAACAAATGGTGTTGGGAAATCTGGACAGCTACATGCAAAAAAAAAAAAAACAACTACCAAGTTACACCATACACAAAAATAAATTCAAGGTGGATAAAAGACTTAAATGTAAGTCATGACACCATAAAAGTCCTAAGAAGAACATAGGAAGGAAACTCTCAGATATTCCATGCAGCAATGTTTTCACCAAATGTCCCCTAGAGCAAGGGATATAAAAGAAAGAATGAACAAATGGGACCTCATCAACTTAAAAAGTTTTTGCATGGCTAAAGGAAACATCAGCAGAATGAAAAGGAATCAACCAAATGGGGAAATATATTTGCCAATGATAACTCAGACAAGGGTTTCATCTTCAAAATATATAAAAGATTCACATAACTTCACACCAGGAAGACAAACAATCCAATTAAAAAATGGGCAAAGTACCTGTACAGACATTTTTCCAACGAGGACTTATAGAAGGCCCAAAAGCATATGAAAGGATGCTGGGCATCACAGTCATCAGAGAGATGCAAATTCTATATGCTATTAAATTAGAGCAAAAGAATTTCATAACTGACAAGATGTGACTTGTGAGAGAAAGAAAACAGTCAACAGTGTTCATTTGCAACCTCAATGAAAGCATTTCTAGTATAACGGGGAATCCAATGACTGAATGAAATGAATTTAAGGAAAACTGTGAGGAAAGGAATTGGAGATAGAAAATACAAACAAGTATTTCTAAGAGTCTTGTTGTTAAAGGTGAATAGAAAAATCGGCTGGCAGCTAAAGGGAGATAGAGGTTTTCTTTGAAAGATGAAATAATATGTAGACAAGATGTGCTTTTCCAAGTGATCAAATAGAGAGGGGAAATTAATGGCTATGAATTTATCTTGACACAATGAACCATGTTCAGATTCAGAGAGCCTGATGAAGTTTAGGTGGAGAGTAAATATACCAACGATTATTGTTTTGCCAGAAGAGGGCGAAAAAGTGAAAGCAGGACAAGAAAGTTCATAGTGTTCGCACACAAAAGACAGAATGTGGAAACGTAGAATTTAGCCTTGTTAGGAGGAGAGAAGGTTGCTTATGCATCGTATCCTAACTATCTATGAAAGAAATTCCTTGATACTTGGGGAATGGAACATAGGAATGCATATATCAGTGATCCTTTTCAATACGATGGTTTTCCTAGGAGACATTATGAAAACTTTTCAGACCGAGGTGTGGAAGCACAGTGGTAAACACCAACAGGAGGAAAAATGGGAGAAGCCATTGTAATTGTAAAAGTGTTAGTCCAATCTCCTAGAAAGATAAAAACTATGGATTGTGCTTTTTCAACTAAGATTATGAAATTAACTCAAGGGCATGCTATACCTGATATCTCAGCTTGGGTTCTACACAGGGCTGTTGCTGCACAACACCCACACCTAAAATGGCCTTGTGTTTAGTGTGATTCTCTGATATCAGTCTTGAGACTTTTAGTAATTTTGAACAAGAATCTTTTGTGCAGGATCCAGTTCCCACCAAAAACTGATTTGGATGTTGTAACTGCTGATGCCACATTTTGACCAAGAAGTGAGTAAGGGTTTACTATTCACATAATATGGGTTTCTATGGAGATCAGCATACACTTGAGAGCAGATCCCCAATGGTTTGAGTAAACGGCAAAATAAGCTTTAGTTTTTTTATTGTGGTTAGAGATGGGCTGTAATGAAAATCTCAACCAAGGTGGTGGGTTTGACTGGTTTTTATTTCCCCATCTGGGACCAAGAGAGGGAGTAAAAGATCCTGTCCCTCTATGGGGCTTGAAAGCTGTTAGAGATGAGCATCTAAAATGCAAACAGATTCTTTATGAAAAGAGTCCTCCAATATTCCATCTTGTCTGGCCCCACAAATTATATAGCCAGTCCTAGTTTTAGAGGAGCAGATACTGAGACAAAGATATTTATTAAGGACTCCCTCTGAAGGGAAGGAGGAAAGCACTGTGGGACAGAAGAGAGATTGGTCTGTCACAGAATCCCAACACAGTGGTTTCCCATGATTGCCCCTGTGTAGGAAGGGGCTGAGCTTTTATTTCTCAAGTGCTCATTCACAGACGTGGCCTCACACACCCCACAGAGCTAAAGGGTGCTTTTTTCCCCAAGGGGTGGTCTAGACAGCTTTATCTCTACATCTACCAAAACTACATCTTGATAGTTATCATGTTTTGTATACAAATTCAAATATTTGAATTTTTGTACATTAAATAGAAGTAGTTCCAAAAAGAGGTATAGATATATGGCTTAGAGAAAGTTCAGCATCTTTGAGTGTTAGTTTTTCTTTTATGCAGATGATACAAATAATTCTTTGTTTTGAGGAATAAAATGTGAAGTAACTGTTGATGAGTAAAGGTTTTATATAAATAGTAGGTGTTATCTTCATCAAGAGCTTCTAAGTATAAATCCTGTGACCTGTATTTAGGCACTCAAAATTCTGTTCTTCTACTGTGGAAGAATTTTGCAATTTGAGTTGATTCAGTACATTGTATTCTATTTTGGCCTCTGTGTTAAAAACCTTATTTTTAAGAGTAATCTTTTAGTCATGCTAAAACTTTAAGGCCCATCAAAAATACTGCTTAGCATGTTTACTTTACTTTAAAAATTCAGCTAAATTATATGACAATTATCAATAAAAAATAAAGTTTTAAATTAGTCGGAGTATATGTCTTATTCACTTCAGTGTCTTAACAAAGGGTTACTGGTATGTTATATGTGATATCAGTGTTTTGTTTGTTTTCCAAATTATATTAAAAGAATGCTTCTGCTTAAACATTTCTGATTATTAAAAAATCATTTATGTCTCATGCAGGGCTCTTTGAGGATAGATCCATGTGTATTTAACATTCTCTACAGCTGTGAATTTCTTATAATTGAAATACAAATAAAAACATGAACAGAGTTTGAATCCTCACGCATATCACCAAGGGCAAAATAGGGCCCTAATTTAGTTAGGACTCTACTTCAAGTACATGTAGGCATGTCTTCAGCCTATGCTTAACACTGAGTAGAAAATGATATAAGTCCCAAGAATGAATGATAAAGGCTTGAGACTTAACCCCAAATTGTCTTGTAAATTGGGCCATGATATTTCATGATGTTTCTTAAGGTTTAAAAACAAATATCCATTGCATTATAATATTATCTATGCTTCTTTCAGGTTCTAATTTTTTAATTGAAAAGGTGGGCTTGGATGTCTAAATTTAAAATATTTTTTACCCCTTCTAATTCCATTGCTCTTTCCTTTCTTGTAGTTTAATGTCCCACAGGCAAACTCTCTTCCAATTATGCAAGGACAGATTTGTCATTCCCGGTTTCTGCAATAGGTTGGAAAACAATTGCAGATAAGAGTGGGGACCCCTAAAAACAAAACTTATTTATTACAAATTACATATTTATTCTTACATATTTAAACTTCAGTCACCTTCAAAGTACTCTCCATTTGATATGATACACATAGCTAGATGTGTTTTTTCCACTGCTCAAAGCAGTTTTTGAACTCATTGATTTTGATGTCTTTAGTGCTGCTGTTATTTTTTGTTTCACCTCTTCCACATTTTAATATGAAGGAAAAATATGTTACATTTCTATATAACCTCCTTAGGCACAGAAATCTATACCTTGAAAAGAGACAGAAAAAGAAAGAGAAAAAAACAGACAGAGAGAAGGGGGAATCATTAAGAATGTAAGCAGAAAGGTAACTTAAAAGTACAATTATAGTTGATTCACTTGATACTCAAAGAAAAGTTGGCCCTATTTTCAATGATCTTAACTTGATCTTCAGAACATACACTCTATCCCTTTGTAGCTGTTAAAAAGATTAAAAGTCATGATCACATCACTTGAAAAGAACAATGCAAGTTCATTTTGCCCAATTTGATATCTTAAAATAGACCATCATCAAAATCACTGCAGAAAAATTAGAATCTATTTTAAATGCTTCCAGAAAAAAAAGCCTGTCTTTCTCAGTTTATTAGTCCTTACATAGAAGAAAAAGGCTGATGAATTCTAAACCTAATTTTTAATTCTGTTATTTAATCACATACTTTCATGAGAGAGTTTTTGGAAAATGTTGAACTCACTCCTCTCAAACTCTAGAAGTTTTCTTTCAGCTCCCCCTTTTCTCTTTTCCTAACATGCTTACTGAGAGCACCGCCTTTGGACAGTTTGCCTGAGTCATCTCAGACGCTTGTTAAAATGCAAATACCTGAAGATCAGAATACCTAAACTTGATAACAAAAAGCTACCTGTTTAATTTATTTCTTTTTACAAATAGTTGATTATCTAATCATTACTAACACTGAGAAATATTTGTCGCAATGACTCAATTTGCCCTAATTCATTATCATAACTATAGTTCTACCTTAAATTCTCCAAGTTATTCACTTTGATAAACAATCATACTCTTATGATACCAGGATAAAGTTAAAATTTTGTCATGGTTGTTCTAAATATTCATCTTTTTAAGGCTCTATAAAGTCATTCAACAATCCAGCATATATCTATGTGGCACTTTTTCTACTGCTAATTACTTTAGGGTTATAGCAGTAACATAAATACACAAACATAATTAATTCCCTTGTGCAGCTTGCTTCCTATTACGGAGGGGTACAGAAAACAAATGAAACAAATATATATATGTATATATGAAAGTAATACATGCTAAGGAGGATGGGGTGCCAGAAGGGAACAGCAATTTTAAATAGGACAGTTAAAGAACTTTTTTCCTAATTTTTGAGTAAAAACTGAAACAAGATGAAAAGAAGGAGTGAATCAAGAGATGCTTGGGAAAAGAAAAACCACAACAAAGAAAAGAACAATTGCAATAGCTATAAGTCAGAAGTATGCCCAATGTGCTTGAGAAATAACAAAGAAGGCGCTGCGATTGGAAAGAAGGAAGCTGGAAAGTAGGAAATGCCATTACAAAAATAGCTGGTGTCCAGATTGGGCAGGGTCTTGGGTGAGATGCAGAGCCCCTGGAGAGTTTTAAGCAAAATAATAACAACCTGATTTTGCCAAGTTTGAAAGGATTCCTCTCTCTGCCCTGTGCAGAGAGAGCACAGGAAAACCAGATGAAATTATTCCAATAATAGAGGGGAGAAATGAATGGCTTTGGCCAGGGTAAAGGCTGTGGTTAGGAGTCAGATTCTGGATATATTTTAAAAATAGACTCTGTAGTGTTCTCTGATTATGTGAATATGGAACATGAAAAAGAAGATTCATGATTCCTCTAAAGTAGTAACTGAATATCTTTAAAATTATCCCATCATAAGTGGTTAAAATACATATTAAGGAGCAAAAACTGAGCTAATCAGAATTCCCATCTCTACAGAATAAAATACATGCAAGTATTATCTTGTCCCAAACTACAGATTAAAGTTTGCTGGTGACTTATATAATAAAATTAAATTCAAATATTCAGAGACATGTCTACATTTATTATTTCAACTGTTTAATTATCCTCCGGGTACATGTATTAATTAATAAATGTGCTGGCCTTCTTATGTCATGATTTGCTTTGAAAGGTAGAATTATTAATAAAGAATATTTTTCTTGCCTCAGCATATTTAGGACAAAGACCAAATGCTTGAGATATTTAAACAATTTTTAGCTTATGACAAGCCTAAAAAGTGCAAGAAATGTGTCCCAGATACACTATATGAGATAAAAAATGAAAAAGCAATGAAGCAAACCTGGGCAAGAAGGAAAAAATGCACACACAAACAAAATAATTTTTAAAAGCCCAGTTCTTTTTAACCCAGAGGTAACAAAAAAGAAAAAAAATAATAATGACAGTAATAGTTAATAATATTTACAATAAGTTCAGTAGAATAAAAATGTTAGGATAAATATAAAGGATACAACCCATCTTCATATCTTTCATTTAAAAAACTACATCATTAGCAAAAACTTTGGGAGGAAAAATATGCTTTAGTGTCTATAATGATTTACATATTATCCTCATGAGTTGAAATAATTCTTATTTGAAAAACTCTAGAATCTGTGGTTTGGGTTAACATATTTTTTCTTATTCAACATCTTAACTGCAAGAACTTTTTTCTCCATACAGATATAAACAGGGTTTGCTCATCCATTTGGCATTGTAGGCAAAGTAGGTCAAGGATAATGGCATAATACCAATCCTTTTTTTAAAATTTTATTTATTTATCTTTAGAGGGAAAGGGAAGGAGAGAGGGACAGAAACATCGATGTATGGTTGCCTTTCGTGCGTACCCTGCTGGGAACTGGCCTGCAGGGAACCGACCTGCAACCCTGATATGTGCCCTGACTGGGAATCGAACTGTGATTGTCTGATTCACAGGCCAGCACTCAATCCACTGAGCTACACCAGCCAGGGCCCAATTCTTTCTTAAAATATAGTTTTGAATATATGATTAATAGAAGAAGGGACCCATAAACACAGTGGCGAGAGGCCATGGAAGTCATGTGACCCTGGATAGTGAATCAAATCACACAAACCACATCCCAAATCTATTTTATTACCAGATGGTGAGAAATTTCTCCTTTTATTTTGCTGGAAGTTAAGCTTTGTCTCTGAGTTCCCAAGGAAAACAAAAAGTGAAGGCACATTTTGAAATGGCATTATTTACAGTTCTTCTTATGCCGGATACTTTCATGTCAACTTTTGAAAGTTTCTTTGGTCATAGACACAAGTACTTTACCTTGAAAACTGTAAGAATAGAGAAATGTGTTTCTGCGGTGGTGGACAGCATATTGCTCCAAAGCAGTGCAGAATATGCAAAGATCACATGCTCAGATGATCTCAGTTCTGGTGATTTTAGGTTTGTAAGTTTTGGTAATTTTCATAACACTTCAATACCATTTTCCAGTGTATGTAAAAAAAAGGGTATCATGATGTATGTAACAGGATACATATGATACTTTACTAGCAATCCCCAAACTTCAATGGGCTTGCTATATTCCATAGCATAGTATGGAACATTCAATGTTCCATAGCAGAAAATGCCACCACAACAATCCTTGGCTTTGACCATGAACCCTATCTTTCACATCCATGTTTAATCAACCAACAACTTTATCAGCTCTACTGCCTGGGCCTCCGGCATCTCCCTGGACCACATGAGTAGCCTTCCAGTCGTCCCCCTTTTGCTGACTCTTTTCATCCTGTAAGTCTGGATGCCTCATAGTGTCAGAGCTGTCTTTTCAAAAGAGAAATCAAATCATGGCCCTGCCAATGCTTCCATCAGAGTACACAATATCTCTGTTAAACTATGGTCTCGACGATATGGTCCCTTTCTATTAGACTTCGTTTCCTATCTGTCTAGCTACAGGAATTTTTCATTCGTTTTTTAGTTTTTTTCATTGAAAACTTTTGCTTTTGAATACTTTTAGATTTACAGAAAAGGCGTAAATATATAGCATACAGTTTCCGTATATTCTATACCTAGTTCCTCTATTACTGATACTTTACATTAGTATGAACATTTGTCACAATTAATGAACCACTATCAATGTGTTGCTACTAACTAAAGTCTATAATTATTAATATATTCTATGTTTTTACTTAATGTCCTTTTTCTCTCTCTTTCTTTGTTGTTAAATGGCCAGTTAACTAGCTCGAGGTTTTTTTCCTTTTCTTTTTAAAATTTATTTATTTTAATTGTTCTTCAAGGACAGTTTTCTGTTTTTTACTCCCGTCCCAGCCCACCCGACCCCATGCTTGCCACCTCCCTCCCACTCCCCCCCCCCGCCCTTAGTTTTTGTCCACGTGTCCTTTATACTTGTTTCTGGAAGCCCTTCTCCCCCTTTTCCCCTGAAATTCCCTCCCTCTCCCCTCTGGTCCCTGTCAGCCTGTTCTCTAAGCCCTTTTTCTACTCCAGGATATTATCTAGGATAACACATTACATTTAGATGTTGTTTCCTTAAGCATCTCCTGGTGTGACAGTGTATCAGACTTAAATGACTTAATAGATTTGCAGGGCATTGGTTAAGAATATTATAGAATGTCCCTCATTCGGAGTTTCTTATATGACTAGACTGGATTTAGGAATTTTTAGAGAAGGACCAAAGAGGTAATGTGTCATTCTATTCAGATCACAACATGTCAAGGGCACATAATATCAACACAACTTTCCACTGTCGATGCCCATCTAATCACCTTGCTAAGGCTGGCCTGTCCATTTTCTCCACTGCAATGACATCACTCCCTTTCCATACTGCTTTGAAGGGAAATCATAGCGCACATCACTCCTAAGGAGTAGGGAGTTATGCCCTGCTTCCTAGAGAGAAGTAGCTACATAAATTACTTGAAACTCTTTCAAAGAGATATTTGTCTTTTCTTCCTTATTTATTTCTTCATTTGTAATCATGTGGATTCAGGACTTATGGGTTATCATTCAAAACTATTTTATTTTCTTGCTTATATAGTTTTATCTTTTGCTACAGAAGCTCTTCATTTAAGATTTGTGTCCCTTTGACACCCTCTCACCCTGTTTAGGGTTTTTTTTAAGCACTTCTTTTTTTTTCTGGAACAATTAATGCTCTAGGCTTATCTTGGGAACCCGTTGCTTCAGTCATAGAATCAACCACCCTTCTAAGGAATCCATGTTTACTTTTACTGGGAAATAGTATTAAAACCCGTGATCTGTGTGCTAGGCATGCTCATTGCTACCTGGGTGTCATTGTTTCTCTGCTTTCTCAGCACACAGAACAATGCGATATATGTGATACACTAACCCATGTTTGTACATGTATTTATACATATTTCTTTATGTAGCTACATATAAATATTAAAGTAAACAAATGCATGCTGATGTCTCCAACTGTGATGCACCTGGGTCATTCTAGCTTTCTTCCTGGCATGTCTGTTACCTGCCAGTATAGCAGTGAGAAAATGACCTCCACCAGTCACCTTTCATTAACTTACTTGTTTAATTTCAGTGTACAGTGGTTCCAGAATTGTAAACCTGTCCCCCTTGGGTAGCAATTTTATCAACTAAAAGGCTATGTCCAGTCTTGTTTGTCTTTAGGTTTAGACTCTACTCATTTCCCAAGTTAGGTTGCCACCCTGTTCTCCCAGCGCTTTCACAGGGGTTATTTCATGTTTGTCAGATTATTTTATCATAGGGTGCATTCCATCTGGGCACCCCTTGCCTCCCAAATTATTTTGTAAAATTTGCATACACTAAGGTTCGTTGTTTGTGATCTAAAGTTCTGTGAATTTTGACAAGTGTTATATCTAAACCATTATAGTCACAAACAGCACATTCCACTATCCTAAAGTATACAGCAGGGATATGCTGGACAAAAGAATGAGCAGGAGGGAACAGACCACACGAAATTTCCTCGCACTACTCAGAATGGTGCACAATTTAAAACGTCTGGTTTTTTTTTTTTTTTTGCTTATATGATTGCTTCTGGAACATTCCATTTAATAGTTCAGACCATGGCTGACTACAGGTAACTGATACCATGGAAAGTGAAACCATGGATAAGGGGGGCAACTGTTTTTTGTGTAATTTCTTTTTAAAAAAATATAAAAGTATATTTTATTTTCCAGAATAAAATCTGTCTTGGTTAGTATTCCATATTAGCCTGAGAAGGTTGCATGTCCTGCTGTTGTTAAAAGTGGTCTATAAATGTTAATTAGATTAAGTTGATTAATAGAGCTCTGAGGACAACTATATTCTTACTGACTTCTGCCAGTCTAACCCATCAATTATTGACAGACCCACTGAAAGGCAATCTAACCCATCAATTACTGTTAAAGTTCCATCTATGATAGTAGATGTGATAACTTCTTCTTTTAGTTTTTTTCAGTTTTGCCTCATAGTTTTCCACTCTTTTGTTTAGCTACATGCACATTGAAAATCGCTATGTCTACTTAGGAAGTTGATTCCTTCATCATTAGGTAATGAATCTTTAGCTATAATAATCTTCCTTGCTCTGAAGTCTGAAATTAATATAGCTACACTGGCTTTCTTTTGATTAGTGTTAGTAAGGTATATCTTTCTCCATTACTTTATTCTAACCTATCTGGATCTTTACATTTATATTTAAAATATAAATATATGGATTTTTAAAAAACGCATAGACATAGACAACAGTAGGGTGATTACCAGAAAGAAAGGGGTTGGGGGAAGACAGAGGAGTGTAAAAGGGGAATAAATGATGATGGAAGGAGACTTGACTTTGGGTGGTGAACATACAATACAATATACAGATGAGGCATTATAGAATTGTACACTCATAACCTATTACATTTTATGAACCAGTATCACCCAATAAATTCAATAATACTGCCTTATGACCCAGTGATTCTACTTCTGAGAATAAACTCAAAGAGACTGGAAACACTGAGTTGCAAAAACATATGCACCCCTATGTTCATTGCACATTACTTTTTTTCCTTTTTTATATTGTCATTCAAGTACAGTTGTCTCCATTTTCCCCAAACAACTCCCCCTATCCCCACCCATCCCCACCTCCCACCCTCAACCCATCCCCCCTTTGTCCATGTGTCCTTTTTATATGTTCTTTGATAACCCTCCCTCTTTTTCCCCTTATCTCCTTGCCCCCTCCCCTCTGATTACTGTCAGTCTGTCAGTTTGTTCTTTATTTCAATATCTCTGGTTATGTTTTGCTTGCTTGTTTGTTTTGTTGATTAGGTTCCACAAATATTAATCTTTTTTGTTGTTTTTATTATTTTATTGTTTAAATCTTTGTATTCTATTTTGTTATTATATTACAAGTGTCCCTATTTTTCCCCCTTTGCCCTCATTATTTACAATAGCCAATAGGTGGAAGCAGTCCCAGTGCCCACCAGTAGATGAGTGTAAAAAAAGTTGTAGTGCATTTACATGGTAGAATATTACACAGTCATAAAAAAGAAGGGAATTCTACCTTTTGCAACAGCATGAAGGGACCTGGATAGTATTATGCTAAGTGAAATAAGCCAGTCAGAGAAATATAAATACTATATAATCTCACTTATATGTGGAATCTAATGAACAAAATTAACTAACAAACAGTATAGAAAAACTCATAGATACAGAGAATAGACTGACGGCCATCAGAGCGTTGAGGGTTGGGTGAGAAAAGCTTAAGAGATTAAGAAAAAACACTCACAGACACAGGCAACAGTATGATGAGTACAAGAGGGAAAGCGGGGTGGGGGAGGTAGATGAGGTTAAAGGGGGAGAAATGGTGATGGAAAGAGACTTGACTTGGGGTGGTGAACACACAAGGCAATATATAGATGATGTATTAAATATATAACTAATATTAAGTAATATTAATATATATATTAAATAATATGTAACTCTATTAGCCAATGTCACCCCTATAAATTCAATTAAAAATAATAAAATAAGATGTTTTTAAGTAACATTTGGGGCCTAACATATTGGGTCTTTTTTAATCTAATCTGACAGTATCTTAATTTTCATTTATGTTTTTAAACTGTTAATATCTATAGTGGTTACTGATATATGCACTTTTGAATATTGTCTAACTCATTGTTTATTCTTTGATTCTATTTTTCCACACATTTTCTGCCTTTTTTGGTTCTAATTTGAAATAAATTGTGTGTATTATTTTATATTATTTACTGTTTTTCTTACACTAGAAGAGGTATGATGCATTTCTGTGCACACTACACTATTTTGTAAAATGTTTTCACTTGTTTTTTTATTGCTTTTCAGGTATCGTTTTCTGCCTTTCCCCCCCACCCCTCCCTATCACCCCACCCCTCCCGCCTCCCTCCCTCATGCTTCTAGTGTATACTTGAATAACATACAAATTAAAAACATTAGAATACCCTTACATCAAAAAAATAATGTTATGTTCTTCATGTTAAAAATCACCTTACTGTAGTTGAAAAATAATTTAAAAAAATAAAAAATTAAATAAAATAAAATCACCTTTGATATAGTGCCACAAATTTCAAAATCATAATTTTTCAAGACTTGCCAAATTAAGTCAGAAATTTGAGGACTTAGAAGTAGACTGTGAACTCGGGATTTGAAGCCAGGCTACATGGTAAATTTAGGGCAACAACGGACAGTTTTTTCATCACTGCTGCACATACACTTGCCTTCTCTCATCCCGCGGTATCAATTCTCTTGACCTAAAACGGACATTTACATTTCTTAAAATGAATCTTCACAAAGCAATTTTGATGAGGAAATGATGTATGCTTGTTACATGAGTGGGCCAGTCAAACCACATATGCAACATTTTTATTTTCTAAAAGCTCAATATTTTCACTGATTAAACAATAAGTTATAAAAGGACACAGGAAATACCCTCTCATGTCTTAGAACATTGTAATAACAATGTTTAGATTTTAACTCTAAGGAGAATTTAAATAACATATCTTGTTAGATTTATGGTTATACTTCAAGTTAGCACAAAAACAACCAAATCTACCTGGTAATGCTCACATTGTATCTGTGTGTATCTTTGTGTGTATGCATGTGTTGGGAAGCGAGGCTGTGTATAAAGAGATTGGGTTAGTCCTAATAAAAGATTGGAAATATAGAATTCAAAATTCAAGATTATGTCAATCACACTTTCCTATTTCATAATCATCTTCAGCCTCAAATCTCACATAACCACAAGATTTTTACTTTGAATTCTAAATATGCTTAAGAGTATTACCCTAACAAAATTGAATTGCATCTCAGCTTCTGAATAGATAAAAGTGGAATGAAGACAGTCATCTATACAGTTCATGCCATTTATGAAAGCTGCATTTCTATGGTTACTTGAGTAGTTTATTTAAGTGTGTAAAATAGAAAATATTCTTATACAAATGTATATTGACTCTCAAGCTAAATTTTTGGGTATAAATATATGCCTATTTCTAGATAATTTTATGTAAAATTATCAAAAATGTGAAAAATGAGTGGAATATATATTTCAAATATAATTTACAAACTTGTTAAAACATATCTCAGATTTTTAATCACATATCTTCTGATTTTTATATGATCTTGAGTGCATTTTTTACAGTGAAATATATTTTTCTTTTCTCTTGATGAAAAAATATATGAAATCATTAGAAAAAACAGAAAATATTAAGAGCATAAAAACTAAAGTACTCATAAATCTAGAACATGTGTATAAAGATTTGTACCCATTGATATATCTCCATATAGATATGTACCTTATGAATATGTGTATATAATCTTCATTTATGTGTTTACATTCATATGCATGTATGCATTTTACATATAAATACAACATATGTTAAAACACATTTTTACTCTGGTATTATGAACACTTTCCTATGACTATAAGTGGACAGATTTTTTTATATTTAATCTCATATAGTTGGGCATTTCATTTTTACACAATTGTTTCTTATTAAAATAAACTCCATTGTAAACATTTTAATAATTGTATATTCTATAGCCATATAATTATTTTCATAGCATAAACTATAAAGTTAGAATTGAGATCATGGTATTTTCATTTTGAGCACTCAAAGATTGTACCAGAGGAGCAGATTGTTTAATTTTAATTACACTCAATATTCTGGCAAATATACATTCATTAAAAATTATTGAACTTAAAATTTATTAATTCCAATGTAATTTCAACCTGATTTAGACAGAGGTATCTGTATTGTGGAAAATAATAAACCATAGAATCCTGATTTTTTTAAATGTAAATCTCCATAACTGCAAATGCCACTTATAATGTATATTTTACCTTACATGCAGGTGTAAATAGTGGCACCCTCAATGGTGTCTCGTACGACACATGTGCAGCAACAGGGTAACTTCAGGTTGCTGCTGCAGGGTCAGCTACACCCACTGTCTCACTCAGTCATTCTCCATTTCACTGTCTGGTACCAGAGCATTTCTCTCTCAAGTTTCAGTAAAATTATGGATTGATAACTCTCATAGGTCTCTTGGACTACTCTAAAAACTACAAATACTAAGTTTGGAATACATAATCCATTATATTCACAAATATTTAGTTTTCCTAGCTTATTATGTTCCTGCAATACCCATAATATAGAAGGTTTAAAAATATTTAATCATAAACAATTTTTCTTGACATCAAGGACCTTCAATAAGAAATATCATTTTTTTTCTAACTGAATTTCTCTTCTAAAACCTCAACATCTTGAATCATGAAAAAACAGGACTACATCATATAAAGATTACATTTGTTTGCATGTATGGAAAAGAATTAAACAGATAGGCATATTTGGAAGAATAAAAGTTGGATAGTATATTCCACTGGGTGGAGAAAAAGGAGATACCGCAAGGTAAAAGTAGATGTTAACAGGCTAATGATCATTTTTTAATAACAGAGGGACCTTTCTGTGAAAAAATAGCAATATATTTTTTCTCATTGCTGCCTTCTCTTTCAGCTAACCTTTGAATGAGAGAAACTTCTGCTGATGTCAAATGACCACAAGGATATTAACAACTGGACTTGGAACCTGTCGGTCGCTGTTGGGTATGTCTCCTTTACCAAGCTGGCTTTCTTCACTACTGCCACTGACCTTGCAAACAGCTCCGACAAAGGTCGGAATGGATTCATTGATCAGCTAGACCAAGCATATGACAGTCTGTGCCTTAATTGAATCCCAAAAGGGGGCAGACTGGGTTTTTATTACAGAGGCCAGCCGATAGCACTCATTAAAAGCTCCACAGACTGTGTGGTTTACTAATTAGTTTATTATACAGACACCTTGACGATGGGCAAAGTTGTCATTTTGCCCTTTATCGCACAGGGGATGTTGTTAAAAGTTTAATCAGCTAACACTGACCAAGTTAGCTTGGCAGGCTGTGGATGGTCATTACTGAGGTCACCCCTGCTGTAGCAATTCTGACAGGGTCACAGCATGAACTTACAATAAAGAGAGTGTTACATAAGGTAAGCGCGCACCTGAAAGGGACCCCAGAAAAGAGATGTGCTCTGCAGGGAGTGGGAAACAGATGGGCTGTTAGGACAAGTGAGTGCTTTTAAAGTTTCTCTTCGCCTGCCCTGTTTAACATATGCTTTCTGAAGAGATGGGCCATGCAACAATTTCTTTGATATGTTCATCAGAAATAAAATTGGTAACAGGTTGCTTTTGCGTAAATTAGAGGCACTTGATTAAAAATTATTTCATATTTTATTTAAACTTTACATAGTACCAGGGAAGTAAACAAGACATTTCTTATGGTTTAAACTTACCCTAAACGGACCAAAGGAAAAAGTCCTATTTATTATATAGTATTATCACTCCAAAAATCATTGTGAGCAATGCTTGTGAAATGAGAATTGAAGTTCATGATAATATTCTCTAATTTGCCATTGTTGTCCTATTTAGTTCAGAGGTTCTAATTTTTCTAATGAGCTTGTTTCTGGTATTAAAATACTTAAGGAAAAAAATTTAAGCACCAAAGCAAGCTTACAGAGTTAATGAAGTATACATGAATCCACCTTGTGCATTTGGCAAAAACACAGGAAAATATGATACAATTTCAAGTTAAAATTAATGACGAATTGAAAATATAGGTAATGCATAAAGGAATGTAAAAAATGTTCTTCTATTTATGTTTGTTAATTCTGTATTCTCAGTAAATTTGGTTCTGTAGTCAAGCAATTACTGTCAGCAAAGAATAATTTTCCACCCATGTTTTTGTTTTTTCGTACATAACCTTAGTGGGATTATACTTTGCAAAGTCTTTTTAAGGCATGATCAACTGAGATGAACATAACCAGTTTACAAAGATGTATCTGCATTTTTCTCTCAGCCTTGTCTTTATATATTCAAATCTCTGCCATCTGCATGAATCTGAACTTTAGAATCAGTTTATAGAATATATAAATTCTGTTGATCCAGACATGATCCTTTCAAATTGAAGCTTTAACTAGCATGTAACCTTAATTTTTTTAGCATCAGTTATCCTATCTACAATATTATCTGAAGGCTTTGTGATAATAAAGCCATATGGGTTAAGCTGGATTAGAAAATGTTCAGGCTACACATTTATTTTTGATACAACAAACTTTTATTGTGCTTATGACATAAAAATAATATGTCACAGTAAAAGGCATCTACTCTGGGGATCAAAATACAATTTAATGCATGTGTGATCATATTGAAGGCTTTATGAAGAAAAATGAGTAAATATTCTGTATGACAGTCTAACTGGAGAAAAAAGTTTAGTAAGTATCGTGTATTACCCAGATTGGAATTGATCCAGGAATCTAGGACTGACATGTAGGCCGGCTGTAGGATTTCTAACGTGGAGACATCTTCAGGCGTCCACCCTTCCTGGTAGCCCCAGGGAAGCTTGCTTTGGGAAGCCCACTCAGGCAAGTGCTTCATCATTAACTCACTTTAGAACAAAGTATTACTATTACGTATGCTTTCTCCTGCAGGTATGGAGAAAATTGTGAAAAACTTTTAGTAAGAAATCTGAAATATCACCTGTTCATAAGTTTCTCAACAGCAGCATTTTAGTTTGAAATAATACTTCTGATACTTTATGCTATATGAAGTTTGACATATTTAACTATTAAGGATTAAAGCTTTTGTACATCAGGTGAGTGAAAAGTCAAATTACAGACCAAGAAAAGATATTTGCAATATGCAAAACTTGTGAAGACCCAATTTAAATAATGTAAAACAAATCCTTATAAGTCATCAAGTTGAGGAAAAATAAAGTGGAAGAATAAACAGAGGACAATAAAAATACCTTTAATGCAAGCAGGAGAACATAAGACATATATATATAAAATTTTCCCCACTTTTTAATTTTTGTTGAAGTAGAGTTGTATTTTTATATATAACATATATTTATCTTTTATAAAATATCTGTATATCTTTTATAATCTTATAATCAATCAATTGTGACTTGCTGGTATAGAAATATATATATATTTTACCACTTCTGATAGAGATTTAATATATTATATCTTTATTTTTCCCTAGGGCCACCCATTTTAATCTTAGGAAATAAATATCACTGTAGTCATTAATTGTTCTTTCATCTCATAAACTATAATTAGTGCATTAATTGTTTTATGTAATAAACAGCTTAAGTGAAACTGTATTCTTTAGGGAGAAAATCCTAAAATTAAGTATTACACTGAATATCTGCAAAGATAAGTGTTTTCTTTTAACTCAGAAGTCAATTGGTTTTTATTAAAGTGCTATGTTAAAGCTTTTATTTTGTATACTTTTTATGATTTGAGCAGATCATTTTTGGCTAATGAGGAATGCAGCACATTTTAATAACTCTGAGACTTGGCTTTAATATTGATATTGTCTCAACAAATCTTTTTTGATATTTGATATTCAGAAAAAATTCTGGGTCTCCAGCTGTGTTTTTAAAATTGCATCATTTTTTTCTAAGACAGAGATAATTTATTTCATTCAGTTGACAGTAACAAGGGATTTTAATTTTTTGATGTGTTATTAGTGTTGAGGTTGGTATTCATCAATTTACTGTAATTTATTCACAATAAGTGTCTTCATTGTATGGTATAAATAGTTTCAAGACTTAGCTAATGAAGAATTTCTGAAGGGAATAAAAATAGGGTGGGTGGAAGCCAATGAGAGGAATCTGTGGCAAGAGAGAGTATGAAGCTTTAAAAAATGTGGAAGAGATATAGATGTAGTATGTTATGTTGGAAAGTACAAGATAAAATAAGAATAGAGAATAATAAAATTTTAAAAGTTACATAAGATTAAATGGGAGAAACACAAATACAAGAATGAAGATAAATTTTAAAACATCCTGATAAAATAATAAACAAAATACTTGCTTTAAATTTTAAGAAAGTCATTTAATGTACTATTATTGGTAACAAGACAGATGGATGCTGTAAATACAGCAAAATTCTGCACTTTTTCAACATTCAAAAAAAAAACTAATTAGTAAATGTAACTGAAGCAACATAATGCCTAATAGTAATCTGAACAAAAAGCAAAGGGTCTACAAATTAAACACATTTCTATGTTGTTTAGGGTCTCAGAAATGGTAAATATTCAAATATTCTTTTAATTAATCTGTAACTTGCATGCATTTTTAACCAAATCCTAAAGAAACTTCTTTTAGATGTGAAAAAAGGATCAACTCAGGGCCTGGCCAGGTACTCAGTTGGTTGGAGTGCCATCCTCCCAGGGCCCCAGAGCTGCAGGTTCCATCGCTGGTACAGGAGTCAGCCAAAGGACGTGGTTCCATCGCTGGCACATGAGTGCAACTGTGGGTCCGAGCTTCTCTCTCTCCCCCTTTCTCTCTCCCCCCCACTCTCTGAAATCAATCAATAAAAAAAATAAATGAATCAATTCAGAAGAATATATTCATGCTACATCACACACACAAGCATAGGAAAGCAGAAAGATGTGAACTGAGACACATTGGTAAGGCTTTTCAATGCTGTATGACTAAATGCTGTAATGCGGTCAAATGAGGAGACAAACAAATCAGTGAGACGGATGAAGAGGACATAAATGGAACACATACTGTATGAGAACTTAAATACAAGAAAAAGTTGTATTTTTATGTTGGCTGAAAAACAATGGGGTTACCCCTAAAATTATTTTATAGTATTAATTTTAGATTTGGTGAAATATAATATTAGATGACTTAGTTCAAGATACCCAAATAACTTCTGATATGTTAATTATCTAATTATAAAAAAATAAAGCTGAAGATTGCTGGGTAAATACAGGTAAGCCTTTATATTATCTTGTTGAAAAATCATTCATCAGCCATGACAACTTCATCAACTGTGACAAATATTCATTAACTATGACCAATTTTCTAAAGAAAAGTGTTGATAGATTTGAGAAAATGAACACACAAACACACTCTCACACACATATGCACTTATTTTAAGGAGGAGAAAATTAATAAAGACAACAAAGGAGGAAATAATTTGCCACACCTCAGACAGATTTACCAGCCTTGATTAAAATCTATTACAAAAATAAGATTTTAAAAAGTTAATCAAGGGCCCTGGTTGGCAAGGCTCAGTTGGTTGGAGCACCATCCTGTACACTGAAGGGTCACAGTTTTGATTCTTGCTCAGGGCACCTGCCCAAGTTACGAGATCTATCCCCAGTCAGGCAGCTTTCAAGAAGGAAGCCAATCCATGTTTCTATCTCACATAGATGTTTCTCTCTTTCTCTCCCTTCCTCTCTCCCTAAAAATAATAAAATAAAAAATGTCCTTGGGTGAAGATTTAAAAAAGTTCATCAAGGGAATCAAATAGCAATTTATTTCCGTCATTGCAAAAAAGAAATATAAATAACAAATAAACAAATTATATTCCACTGCACAAGAAATCTGAAAATGGAAGTTAAAATGAACTAGAATTTTGTTCAAATATTTAAAAATTTTACAAAATCTAATATTCATAAAGATGGTGAAATTCTCACACAAATTAAATACTACTGCAAGTAAAAAACTAAAAGATATTTTTAGATGTTATTGATTATACTATTATAGTTGTCCCATTTTTCTCCCCTTTATTCCCCTCCACCCTGCACCCCACCTACAACCAACATTCCCCCCACCTTTAGTTCATGTCCATGGGTCATACATATAAGTTCTTTGGCTTTTCCATCTCCTATACTATTCTTAACCTCTCCCTGTCTGTTGTACCTACCATTTATGCTTCGTATTCCTTGTGCATTTTCCCCCATTCTCCCCCAACCACCTCCCCACTGATAACCCTCCATTTCTGTGATTCTCTTCCTGTTTTAGTTGTTTGCTTAGTTTGTTTTTGTTTTTTGGGTTCAGTTGTTGATAGCTGTGAATTTGTTGTCATTTTTCTGTTCATATTTTATCATATTTTTTCCTTAGATAAGTCTCTTTAATATTTCATACAACAAGGGCTTGGTGATAATGAACTCCTTTAATTTGACCTTATCCAGGAAGCACTTTATTTGCCCTTCCATTCTAAATGATAGCTTTGCTGGATAGAGTAAGTTTGGATGTAGATCCTTACCTTTCATGACTTTGAATACTTCTTTCCAGCCCTTTCATGCCTGTGAAGTTTCTTTTGAGAAATAAGCTGGCAGTCTAATGGGAACTCCTTTGTAGCAAATTGTCTCCTTTCTCTTGCTGCTTTTAAGATTCTCTCCTTATCTATAATGTTGGCTAATAAAACTATGATGTCCCTTGGTGTGTACTTCCTGGGGTTCAACTTCTTTGGGACTCTGAGCTTCCTGGACTTCCTGAAAGTCTATTTCCTTTGCCAGATTGGGGGAGTTCTTTTTCATTGTGTTTTCAGATAAGTTTTCTATTTCTTGCTCTTCCTCTTCTCCTTCTGGTGCCCCTATGATTCAGGTGTTGGGATGTTTAAAGTTGCCCCATAAGTTCTTAAGCCTCTCCTCATTTGTTTGAATTCTTGTTTCTTCATTCTGTTCTGGTTGAAAATTTATTTCTTCCTTCTGCTCCAAATCATTGATTTGAGTCCCTGCTTACTTACCTTCACTAATGGTTCCCTGTATATTTTCCTTTACTTCACTTTTCATTGCCTTCACTTCTTCCTCTATTTTGCTACCATACTCCACCATTTCTGTGAGCATCCTGATTACCAGTGTTTTGAACTCTACATTCGATAGGTTGGCTATCTCTTCACTGATTAGTTCTATTTTTGGAGCTTTGATCTGTTCTTTCATTTGTGCCATATTTTTTTTTGTCTCATGTGCCTCCTACATTCTAAGGGGCAGAGCCTTAGGTATTTGGCAGGGTGGGACAACCCACATCACTGCAGTGGTGGCACTGTGTGTGAGGGAGGGCTCTGAGAGGGAACAGTGCCACTTAATCAGCTCTCTGCTGGCTTTCAGTTACTTCCTCTGCTACCTACAAGCAAATTGGGCCCTTCTGGTGCAGATTCCCAGGTGTGTGGGTTTATGTACATCTAGGACCATGTGGATCTCTCCAAGGAACTCTCCTGGGATGCTAGGAGTTTCTCCTGCTGCCACAACCCCCACAATTTTTTTTTTCAATCAGAGGTTTTGAGGCTTTATTTCCCCACACTGAAATCTTGGGTTGTTCAGTCTGTCTTGCTACCCAGTTGTTCCTCCTGGTTTATCTGCAAAAAAACATGGAACTGCCTTGTCCTCCAGCCACTGTGCCATGCGTCCTGTCTGCCCCAGCTCCCCATCTCCTCCCCTCCTACCCGACTGAATGAATGTTTCTTCTTTAACTACTTGGTGGTCAGACTTCCATGCAGTTAGATTTTCTGGCACTTCTGGTTGTGTTTTGTTTGTAAAATTGTTGTTGTTTTTCTTTTGGTTGTGCAAGGAGGCAAAGTGCACATAGGCATCATACCTATGCCTCTATCTTGTCCAGAAGTCCAGAAAACTAAAAGATCTTTATAGAATTTATTTTGTCAAAATTTATTAAAAGCATGGAATGTGAGTGGACTAGGTTATTAATCCTTTATTTAATGAATATATCTTTAGATTGATTGTACAAGTGAAAAATATGTATGTTAAAATGTTCATAGTGTTGTTTACCACACTAAAAATTGAAGCTCTTAATATTCAGCTAGAATTAACTAAAATACTTCAAAGTATATATTGATTAAGTACTCCCTGGTATACTCATAATATGGAATATAATTCAGTCATTATTTACAATAGCCAAGAGTTGGAAGCAACCTAGGTGCCCATCAGTAAATGAATGGATCAAAAAATTGTGGTACATATACACAATGGAATTCTATGCTGCAGAGAGAAAGAAGGAGCTACTACCTTTTGCAACAACATGGATGGAACTGGAAAGCATTATGCTGAGTGAAATAGGCCAGGTGCTGAAAGACAAATACCATATGATCTCACCTTTAACAGGAAGCTAAACAACAAAACAAACAAGCAAGCAGAAAAAAAAACAAAGACACTGAAATAGAGAACAAGGGGATAACAACCAGAGGGGAGAAGGAAGGGAAGTTAAGGGGAAAAGGGGGGAGGGATTTGGAGGAACAAATAGGAAGGACACAGGGACGAGAACTAAGGGGGGTGGAAATGGGAGGGAGGTGGGGAGCAAGGGGCGGGGAAGGCTGGGA
This sequence comes from Artibeus jamaicensis, assembly GCF_021234435.1. Lineage (NCBI taxonomy): Eukaryota > Metazoa > Chordata > Mammalia > Chiroptera > Phyllostomidae > Artibeus > Artibeus jamaicensis. The sequence goes on from NW_026521486.1 coordinate 29,073,738, forward strand.
TGGGAAAAATAGACAAAAAAACTGTACTTGAAAAATAACTAAATAAAATTAATTATATTAAAAAAAACCAAAGAATTAGAAAAATATATGTCAAAATATTGTGAGCATATAATGTAGAGTGGAAAAAGGATACAAACATTATAAATTACATAATATTCTAAATAGTATGAATTCCCTTTGAAAGTCTTTTTCAGAGACATTTTGTTTAATTTATGAGTAAACAACACTTTAAACTGCATACATGTATGGATATAAAGAAGGGTTATCACTAAATATTTCAGATGAAACCACATTTTGATGCTCAACTTACCATTTTGAAATTACAACAATTTGTTATGTGGGGAGTAAGTTCCATTAATGTTACAGGTTAATTAACCCTTTGAAAGCCTCTTTTATAAATAAGAAATAAATGTGATTATGGGTCACAATAAGTTAATGTTTAATATGTGGCATACAAAGAAAATCACCTCTGCTAAATTTATAAATCCTTTATCTTAGGCACCTGTCACTCATTCTGTGCCCTCTGGATTTATAGAGACAGTGAGGAAGGTGTCCTACAAACATTTTATTGAACTGGGATGTTTTAACATCTAGCAATCTCATGTGAGTTGGCCTGTATGTGTCTACGTGACCATGCCCTGAGATGGTTTTATTGAACATCAAATGTTTGTTGAGATGGTTTTATGAACATCAAATCTACATAACCATAGTTCTTCTACACTTATACAAGAATAATAATGGTATAACTTTTCTATTGTGCCTATTTACAAGAATTTAAAGCTTCAAAAATCCTGTAACACTTGAAACTAATATAAAATAATATTGAATGTCAACAGTAATAGAAAAGTAAAACTGAAAAAGAATTTAATAAAGCTTAAATAAACTAATATAGAACATGAAAGTAAACTGTTAATATTATTAATATATGTTTAATAAAGTCACATATTTTTAAATCCAATTATTCAATGGTCTCATCAAGTTTAATTCAGTCATACTTTATTTTGATATTAATACAATTTACTTTTTTTTATTATTTTTACTTCTCCAGTATTCTTGTTATTTTAAAAAATTTTTATTGTTCTTCAAGTACAGTTGTAGAGACATTGAAATAAAGGACAAACGTACAGTGACCAGAGGGGAGGGAAGAAGGGTATAATGAGGGAAAGAAGGGGAAGTGTCATCAAGGAATATGTACACTTTTGTTTTATAAGAAATTATTTATTCTTCTGTCCTTTCACTCTGACTTTCCACTAGAGCTTAACATTTTCCAGTGTAGGGATTGTCCTCAGATGCCATAGTGTCAGCCAACAATAGTCCCTGATTTACGGCTTTTATTATGTATATATCTATGTTATGCTAAGTGAAACAAGCCAGTCAGAGAAATACAGATACCATATGATCTCAGTTATACGTGGAATTTAATGAACAAAATAAACTGACAAACAAAATGGAAACAGAGGCATGCACAACATTGAACAAACTAACAGCTGTTGGGTGTAGGGGGCTGGGTGGTGGAGAGTAAATGGAGAGAAATTGGAGCATCTGTAATAGCGTCAACAATGAAAAAGAAGTTAAAATAATCAAAGTCATCTAGTCTCAAATATAAAAACTGAAAATCATATGAAGCACCAATCAATGATTCAGTGTAAAACCCCAAGAGCAAGGACATCTTACTTCAGTAAAATTTGGAGTATTACCATTTAAAAGTTAAGTTCCAATGACTTTGAAATTACACTCAAAGAATATAAAACCAAAGAGGTAAAAGTTCTTAAATGTGAGTTTATTTATAGTGATCATTGCAAATGGTAGAAATAATTAGTTCTACTTCATCAAAATAAAATGTTATATTAGGCTGAAACCAACAAAGAACAAGTTTTATCTAAGTTTTTTTAGTAGTCTGATAGTTTTTCTAACACATAATAATTATAATTATAACCAGAAATTATTAAAAATCACTCATAAATTAACTCTACTGCTAAATTATTAAGATTCCCAGAATGTCATACTTAACATTTCTGAAATCACAATCTGTGTGAGAAGGAAAGTATAGTTTGAAGAGTCTGATATGTTAGCTTATACTTTGACCAGGATATGAAGTAACTTGATTGAAAATACAGAAAAACTTGATAGTTTTTATCATGTTATAAATATATTTTAATTGTGGAGGTCCAAATATTATTGAAAGAGCAGTATGATCAGAAAGATCTATGTTAAAATTCCAACCAAGGCTTTCTTTTGACCTTCTTTATCCATTTCTATTAGGTTTGATCACCTGTCATAAAGTAATAATAATAGCAAAGCTTATAGGGTTATTTTGACGAATAAGTAATATAATATTCATAATATACCTAACAAAGTATTTCTGCCCAAATGCTCTCTCCTAATTTGGAACATTACCTTTAGTGGCAAAGGACAAATAATTAGAAAACATTTGACTATTGTAAAAGCTGACCACCTCAGCACTCATGAATATGAAGTCTGCCCAAAAAATATCCAGTCAATCCATATGAAAAATAGAGACATCTATTGAGGAAGATACAAAATTCAAGAAACATTGTACATAGGACAATGACACTTTAGTCCCCTGCAAAGTAAGCACCTTGGAACCTCACACAGTTCTCTCAAAGGCTTTTCCACTTTTACTTTCAAAACACTATGCAAAATCCTGTGTTGGAATCATCATTGGCTGCCCCATCTTATTTTCCTGAATATCACTGACAGTCTGAAATCACTTCCCTTTCAAAGATGACTTTAGTTTTGGGAAAAGCCATAAGTCAGCAGGCACCAAATCTAGGCTGTAGTGGGGCTGAGTCACTGGATGATTTGATGTTTCACCAAAAAACTCTGCAGGAGATGTGATGCATGAGCAGATATCTTGTCGTGATGAAACCACCAATCACCTATTGCCCATAGCTGTGTCCTTCTGAATTATCCAAATAATTTCCACAGAGGAATGTTTAAGCTTAATGCAAAACTTGATGCAGATTCATTGCTCTACTTGCTCAGTCATTTTTTTAATGTGAGGACCACACAGTACACACGTTTGCTCAAAGGCATCTACCGCTCCCGCTGACTAGTGCAGTGAAGTCATCATTGCTCACGCATGTGTATTCCAGTCCACTCTCCTTGGTTGCCAGGTGACATCAGATGTCACTCAAACCATTTTTGTTTTATTAACAATGGCTGGACTCTTTCCAGATAGACCTCATATATAAAATGTGTAAATACTTAAAATGTTTGCATTATTTTAATATATCAGTTTGTAATACTATATATATTTTTTAAATATTTTATTTATTTATTTTTAAAGAGGGGAAGGGAGAGAGAAAGAAGGGAAGAGAAACATCAATGTGTGGTTGCCTCTTGTGCGCCACCTACTGGGGACCTGGCTCAAAACCAGGCATGTGCCCTGACTGGGAATTGAACTTTTGACCCTTTGGTTTGCAGGCCTGCACTCAACCCTACACACCAGCCAGGGCCTCTCTTTGTCTTTAAAATGTACCATTTTAGCACTGGCTGGTGTGACTCAGTGAATTGAGCAGTGAACCAAAGGGTAGCCAGTTTGATTCTCAGTCAGGGCACATGCCTCAGTTGCTGGCTAAGTCAGATCCCCAGTAGGGGTTGTCTGAGAGGCAACCACACATTGGTGTTTCTCTCCCATTCTCTCTCCCTCCCCCTCTGTCTAAAATAAATAAATAAAATTTAAAAATAAAGTATCATTTTAATTATGATGTGTTTTGGAGTAGGCCTCTTTTGGTTCATCTTGATTGGGACCCTCTGCACTTCCTGAACTTCCCTTACCAAGTTAGGGATGTTTTCTGTCATTTTTTCAGACAGGGTATTCATTCCTTGCACCTTTCCTTCTCCTTCTGATACTTGTATGATGCAAATGTTGTTATATTTCATATTGTCCTGAAGCTCCCTTAAACTATGCTGGTTCTTTTTGAGTCTTTTTTCATTTTGTTGCTCTGCCTAAGTATTGTTTTCTACTTTGTATTCCAGCTTGCTGATTCAGTCCTCTGCTTCATCTAGGCTATTTTTGATTCCTGCTATTGTATTCTTTATTTCTTCCTGGTTCTTATTCATATTCTCTACATCCTCTCTCATGCTGCTAAAGTTCCCACTACGTTCCTTGTAGCCCCATAAAGTTCCCTGTAGTTGTCACCGACTTCCTTGGGCATCCTCATCACCATTATTTTGAATTCTATGTCTGATAGCTTGCTTGCCTCAATTTCACTCAGCTCTTTTTCTGGGGAGTCCTCTTTTCCTTTTCATTGGGGGTTATTTCTTTGTCTCCCCAATTTAGGTGACTTTTCTTATTTGTTTCTGCATCTCGGATTGCTCTGCTTTGACTGCCTGTCTTTGTGGGGTAGTTTTCTGGGGTAGGAGTTTTGTGGGTCTCAGTGGTGTAGTCTTTGTTACTCCTGATCTGGATGCCTTAGGGATTCCCTTTATTCAGTTTATGTGGGCTCTCTTTTTGTACTTGGGCACTGATTTTTGATTCATTGGTGGGCTCTCTCCTCCAGCTGGCTGGCTGAACCATATATTATGACTTGTATTATGTGCTGCTGTGCAGGTGCTGGTTAACAAAGCAATACTACCCAGAAAAACCCAACCCTCACCAGGGAAAACACCCCCCACCAACACCACATCAGCAATACCAACAGCAAATCAGCAAAGATTAATAAAAGTGGAAAGAGATTAAGACTATTATAAGGTCATAAAAAAGAATGTAGGATGACTAAAAAAGAGAGAAAATGACTTTGAAAAGGATGAGGGAGGAGAAATAATCCGAGTATGGAATATACACAAAGCAAATTAAGAGAGAAAATAAAATTTAAAATGTAAGCAAAAAAGGAACGGCTGATGGCAAAATAGAATAAGAAAAAAAAGTTTAATATGAGGTTTGAAATAAAAATAAAGAAAAATAGTGAACCAATAAGAACAAAATTGAAGAAAAACCATAACAGGATCAAAAATAACGACAAATGGGCAAAGATTAATAAATGTGAAAAGAGAATAAGAATATTATGAGAAAGAGAAATTAGAATTTTTTTAATTGATTAGCTTGATGATGTTAGTATCTCAAACACAATGGCAAAAGTTGAAACACACATTCATCTCTATTTACTTTTCAGATAGTAAGCACGACATAGGAGCACGACTGATTTCTACATGTTGGTTTTGATCTTGCAACTTTATCAAATTTTTTTAGTTCTAACAGTTCTTTGATGGTGTCTTTAAGATTTTCTATGCATAAGATCACATCATCTGAAAACAGAGTCTGTTTTACTTCTCACTTTCTGAGTTGGATGTCTTTTATTTCTTTTCCTGGACTAACTGTTCCAGCTAGCACTTCCAGTACCAGACTGAATAGACGTGGTGAGAGTGAACACCCTCTTCTTGACCCTGATCTTAGAGGAAAAGCTTCTAGCCTTTCCTGTTGCATATTTTGTTAGCTGTGGGCTTGTCATATCTGGCCTTTATGATGTTGAGATACATTCCTTCTACATGCATTTTGTTGAAAGTTTTTATTTATGAAAGGGGATTGGATTTTGTGAAGCATTTTTCTGCACCTATTGAGATGAGCATTTGATTTTTGTCTTTCATTCTATTATGTGGTGTATCTGAGTTATTGATCTGTGTACACTGAAATATCCTTGCATCCCAGACATAGATCCTACTGGATCCTGATGAAGGATGCTTTTAATGTACTGCTGAATTTGGGTTCTATTTTGTTGAGAATTTGGACTCTATACTCATCAGGCATTTTGGCCAATAGTTTTCTCTTCTAGTAGTGCCCTCCTTACCTGGCTTTGTTATCAAGGTAACACTGGCCTCATAAAAGAAGTTTGGGAGTGTTTCTGCCCCTTTAATTTTTTGGAAGCTTTGAGGAGGATTCAGTATAAATTCTTCTTTAAATGTTTGATAGAACTCACCAGTGAATCAATGTATCTGGGCTTTTCTTTGTTGGAAGGCTTTTGGTTACTGATTCAACCTCCTTACTTGTTATTGGTCTGTTCAGATTTTCAGTTTCTTTATAATCTGGCCTTGGTAGGTTGTATGTTTGTAGAAATTTAGCCACATTTTCTAGGTCATCAAAGTTGCTGGTATATGATTGTTTAGAGTAGTATTTTATAATTATTTGTATTTCTGTGGTATCAGTAGTCATGTCTCCTATTTTATTTCTGGTTTTATTTATTTGAGTCTGTCTCCTTTCTTAGTCTATATAAAAACTTGTCAATTTTGGTTATTTAAAAAAAACAGATCTTAATTTCACTGATCCTTTCTATTGTTTCTCTATTCTCTATGTCATTTATTTCCGCTTTGTTTTTTTATCCCTTTTGTCCTGTTTATTTTAGGCTAGTTTTTCTTCTTCTGCTTTCTGAAAACAGAATTTTAAAAAGCCAATCCAATTTAGAATAGCTATAAAATGATAAAGTACTTAGGAATAAATTGAACCTACATTTAGTACTTAGAAATAAATGTGTGCCTACATTTAAAAACAATATTTCTTAAAAGAGTTTTCTAAGAAACAGAGGAAATTTTTAAAATCTCATCACTTAAAGGTATAATTATATCTGCAATAGACTTTTACATTTTAAATTATTTTTCCCCTTGCCTGGGGGGGTACAGCAAGTAAAATATTGCCACAAGCAATGTTTGAGATGTTACTGCCTATGTCTTCTTGTAGGATTTTTATGTTTTCGGGTCTAACATTTAAGTTTTAATTCATTGCGTGTGGTGTAACAAGTTGGTCTAATTTCATTTTTCTGCACGTGTATGTCCAATTTTCCCAAACTGTTTATTGAATAAACTGTTACTAGCCCATTGTATGTGCTTGCTTCCTCTGTCAAATATTAAATAAACATAATATTTAATGGTGCAGGTTTCCTCCAGGGCTCTCCATTTCATTCCATAGATATCTGCAGCTGTTTTTATGCCAGTTCTATGTTGTTTGTATCACTGTGGCTTTATAGTATAGTTTGATATTACATACCATGATTCCTCCAACTTTGTTCTTCTTTCTCAAGATGACTGTTGCTATTCAGGGTCTTTTGTGGTTCCACATACATTTTTGAAATATTTGGTCTAGTTTTGTGAAATATATCACTGGTGTCTTGATAGAAATGACACTGAATCTAAAGATTTCTTTGGGTTCTATGCACATTTTAATGATGTTAATTCTTTCTATTCATGAACACAGTAAGTGCTTCCACTTATTTGTATCTGAGGCTTTTGTGTGCTGGGAGTTTTTTGATTACTGCTTCAAGTTCACCAGTTTTTGTCAGTCTATTCAGGCTTTCTATTTCTTTATTCAGTTTGGAGAGATTGTACATTTCTAGAAATTTGCCATTTTGGCCTGTTTTGTCCTATTTCTTGACATATAAATGTTCGTAGTAATTTCTTACAATTTTTTGTGTTTCTCAGGTATTGGTTGAAACTTCTCCTCTTTTAATTATGATTCTATTAATTTGGGTCCTCTCTCTTTTTTTTGTTGATGAGTCTGGTTAAAGGTTTGTTAATATTGTTTATCTTTTCAAAGAACCAGCTCCTCTATTTATTGATCTTTTGATTGTTTTTAGTCTCTTTGTCATTTAATTCTGCTCTGATTTCGTTTTCTTCTTTCTACTCACTATGGGCTTCACTGTTGTTCCCCTAGTTCCTGTAGCTGTAGAGTCAGGTTGTTTAGGTGAGATTTTTCTATATTCTTTAAGTAGGACTGTGTTGGTATGAACTTCCCTCTCAGGACAGTCATCACTGTGTCTTGTCGGTTTTGGGCTGCTGTGTGTTCATTTTCATTTGTTTTCAGGTACTTTTTGATTTCTGTCTTTATCTCATTGTTAACCCATTCATTATTTGATAACATGTTATTCAGTCTCCATGTATTTGAATGTATCTATAAATAAATTTATAAATAAAAACCCGTACATAAATGTTCACAATTTTTATTTGCAGTAATAAAAAACTAGAAATAATCACACATCTTTCAATGAGCAATGGATAAACAAACTGGTATCTCTGTACAATGGCATACTGCTCAGCAATAAAAGGGACAATCCATTGATACACACCTCAATTTGGGTAAATCCGAAAGCACGTGTTAAAAAAGCCAATCTCAAAACATTACATACTGTAAAATTCCATTTATTTAATATTCTTAAAATGACAAAATTATAGTGATAGATACCACATTAGTGTCAGGATTTACATTTGAATGAAGGGGTAATTTTGAAGAAGTAATATCATGGAGTATCTTTCTGGTGACAAAAGAGTTCTATACCCCAATTTCAGTGGCAGTTATACAAATCTACTATGTATGATAAGATTTTATGGAGCTAGACATGTATACAACATTTATAGAGATGTGAACAGTCTCTCATTTACATTTCTTGCCCGGTGTGCTATAGGGCTGTCAGCCACGGTTCTTCTCAATGTTTATGAAGTCCATATACTGAAATGTTAAATTTTTGTTTGTAACATAAATTATAAATATTTCTCCAATTGGATATTGGTCATTCTTATTTTGCTTGTGGTACTTTTGCCAAGCAAATATTTTAAATAGTTAAATTTATCAATCATTCCCTTTATGCTTCCAGATTTTTATTTATAGGACTGTTTTATTCAACTCTGATTCTTAAACTTGAGTGGTTCTATGTTTTTTAAACCTAAATTTTTGATTATTTGGAAGTTTCCCTCATGAACACCTTGGGTAGGAAATCTAATTTGATCTTTTTAGGTACGACTAGCTAGCTATGTAGTATTCCAATATCAGTTATTTAAATGTCCACTTTCTCCCACAGATTCAAGATTACTTTTTTACATCGTACTAAATTTCTGCATGAACTTAAGTTTTTTCCTGCATTTCTATTTTATTATATTGCTTTTTCTGTTCATTAATTGATACTGTACTGTTCTAAAAGGGTGGCATAAGCCCTCATTGTTCTTCTAATTGGAATTTCTCTGTATCTTTTTTATTTTACTTCCAAATGAATTTTATAATCAACATCTTTAACTATAAAAAGTGGGCTGCCATTAAATATCAATTATGGGGCATGAGAATTTAATTGTTTTTAACCTTCAACCTGCAAATTTACCTATGTATTCTCCAGTACTATTTACACATGCTCACAAACAGGAAAATCCGTAGAGACAGAATGCAGATTGAAAGCTGACACCAGGATCTGGGATAGGGGTTGGGGACAGAATTGGGAGTTCCTTTCAAGGTCATGGAAATGTTTAGATAGAGGGGTTAGTTTCATAAATTATAAATATATTAAATATGATTGCATTGTTCACTTTAAAATAGTTAATTTTATGGTCTGTCAATTTACCCCCAAATACAATTTACCCTGTATCTTTAATTACCCACTTTTTATGAACTCCCAAATTATCAGTCTGGGTTAAGCCATTTTGCTATCTTACCTGGACTACCACAATACCAATGGTTTTCTACTTTCACTCTTACATAACTATAGTGTGTTCAGAGCTACGAGTTCCTGTTTTAAAAAATAAATCTGATTATAGCTTTTCACCAGCATTCCACTACAAATAGCTTATCAAATATGCATAAAGTAAAACCCAAATTCCTCACCATGGTCTCTGAAACCAGGTGTCATCCCTTACTTGTCTACCTCACTTTCTCCCTTGAACATCCTGGGTCAGGTACACTGATGTAACTGTGATGTGTTGAGCATGCCAAGCCCATTCCTGCTCAGGTTCTTTGTCATAATATTCTCTCTTCCTGGTCACCTCTTCATACAGATATATGCTTGTATGTTCCCTTTGTCTAGGTCTCTATTTAGTTGTAATCCCTCAGAAAGTTATGTTAACTAGCTTTCTCTTGTTGCAGTTTTTACTCTATTTTTTTCCATAGCACTTATGTATAGATGTATTTGTTTGTTCAATCTCAAACTTTTTAAGTCTTAAGTGTAAGGATTTTGCCTGGTTGTTATTTTTATATTTGTATCCTCAATGCACACAAGAGTACCAATCACACAGAAGTCATTTGATAAATATCTGTAGAGTTGTTGAATTAACTAGGAAACATTTTCAAAGGTACAAAATGTCTGAAAGGAAGAACATTGTGGTTGCTAAGAGAAATTCTAGACTAGATAAACATTTCTTTTGGTTATTCATCTAATTTTTCTGAAATTCCTATTTTAAATATAAAAGTAAATGGCTTCTATTACATTTTTACTTTTATCTCTAAAGAAATATTTCCTAAAGTGATTTTAGTAAATCCCATCATATGTTAACAGTGATTCTTTCTTGGAGCAAGAAAACTGATTAGATAATCTCTCTAGGGTATTTGGTTCTCTCTGTAGTTGTTGCTATGTTTGTTGCTTTATTTCATTCCATTAATTGACTTTTATTTAAAAAGGGTTTACATTTATGAGATTAAGAGAAGTTGTATAATGCAGTGATATTTTGAATTTTTATCTTCAACATCTTTAGGAAAAATTCCATATATGTTATAAAAAACAAACAAAAATAAATACAATTTATAGGAGTGAGTCTTTCCCCAACGCTCTTGGGAAGTCTCATGCAACAACAAATATTTAGGCCCACCTACTTTGATCATGGGGAAGCTGACTCAACTCCATGCTAGTTTTATTGGTGGAACAAAATAACTAAAGAAATCTTCAAGGCCATAGAAACCATTATGATCTACCAATTTTTGTAGGTCCGTAGAGACTCATGCAGTTCAACTACTCAATACTATAAGGGTGGATAAACTTCTTTGAGGATGAAGAAACCTCTTTTTGGAATTTTCTGCAAGCCCTCATTCACACCAGATCATGGTGTGTGGAGCTGGATGGACTGTATAATAAGGTGCAGCACTCTCTGCTAGAAACCCGTACAGCAGAAAGTCACTGATGAAAGCTAGAAGATTGTGTGTGTGTGCACCAGTGAGAAGTTGAGGTTTCATCTTGTTTCAGTGACTGTTGAATGTAGGACAACAGGGGAGCAGGCCACAAACTTGAACTCCCTCTGCTCCTGTCCTGAAAGTGAAGGGAGAGCATCAAAGGGAATGAAAGCAACTGAATATCCAACAGAAAAGGAATGTATATTCTTGCTTTGGGCCACAGACATGGTTTGCATTATAAAGTAAAAACTTCCTAATATAACATTTATGAACACCTTAGTCCTTGGTTATACATTGAAAAGTAGAGAAAAAATACATGTGTGTATGAATTAATTATTAACCATGGGTAAATTTATATTATCTTTTGTAATCTGAGGTATAATGACCAGATTTTAACTGCCACCCCTTGACTTTGTTTATTTTCCCCTTCACTGCATTTGAAGATTCCCCCCTTATACTTACACATATAAAATACATAATAACCCTGTAATTCAAAGCAGTTACTTGTATAACCTGAAGAATACAATGCCAAGGAAATTTTCACTTGAAGAACATTATGTTATTTGTCAATTAGGGATTCTAATCTTTTATGGTATTTATTAAGTAAACATATCCCAAATAAGAAATAGCAGTGATTAAATCATGGAGTTTTATTAAGCTAGTTAAAATTTTTAAATCCTTCTACTGGATAAAATATGAAATATTCCTTTTCAAATTGCTCAAGATACAGCTCCTTAATTCACTGAGGTTACATCTTTGGCACAGATTTGAGTTCTCCCTCAAAATTATTTTTCTAGGTTAAATTTTCACCATGTCAATTAAAAGCTTCCAATTTTTTGGGCTATTTTAATACAGCAAATGCTTCCATTTTTCAAAAAAGTGGAACTACTAGAAGAAATCTTTGATATTTTGGAGAGTATACCTAACCAACTCCCATCCCACCTCTTCCCCATTCCTGCCTCCACTATTTGTTCACTTCCAAAATATTTTACATCTGTCATTGAAACATAGCTGCAAGTTACAGAGGTAGTCTGTTTTTGGATCAGTGTTCCAAATGCAGGTTTTGATCTTTATCTTTTTCTGGGGCAAATATCCATACATATTTCAGACATGGTCCCCTGTGACTTTGTTATAGGTAGAAGAGGTTTATTTTAATTTTCCTCACAGAATCACAAATGAAAAAAATAGGACGTAGTAGTTTTCCAAAATGCCAGTATATGCCTTTGTTTTTTGGACATGGCTTTTTTATGTCATGTATAAGTGAAGATTGATAAAGATTTAATGGCCTCCTTAATAAATGTTTCAGTATAGCCATCCAATTTTGTTAGCATATGTAAATGTTTTAGTCAGAAAATATTTACATGGAAACAAAATCCTAATAAAGTAAACAGTAGGAAATACAGGAAAAATAATATGTTTTAGATTATGTATAAGGTTAAACTGGCTTATTTTGAAAGGATTGGCATTTCAGATTTTCTTCAGACGACCCAGGACAAACACAACAGAAGAGCTTAACACTTTAAATTCTGCATCCATGCTGCTCCTGACTAGCTGCGTGATGCAGGAATAATTTAACCTGAAGGTATCATTCTCCTGTACCCTTACAATTGTACTGCATGCACAGATGTTTTCTCTACTTTTCCAGCTAAACAAGAGACTAGGAAAAGAGTGCAAATGAGCTTGCTTTTGTAATTACATTTTCTCCTGTGATCATTAAATGTGTTTTATCTTTAACATGCTAAAATGCTACCATACCACAAGAGAGTACTAACTCTAAAATTAACCTGTTACATCTGACAAGTCTTACAGATTTGTACTTTAGGGCTTCTTGTAAGATTTCGTTTCCAATGTTATTTTCCAAGAGACATTGCGAAGTTTTATCTGCAGAAATCTGGGGACATGAGTTAACCTTTTATGCAAGCTGTGAAGCAGGGTTCTGTATTTAGAAATTTGGATTGTCATTATCATATAATATGTATGCAAGCTTTTCCTATATGTAATTTTAAGTTTCGAAGCCCAAGTGAGACATGAAGATATTGATATTATCGAGAAAAAAGAAATAAATAAAAGGTAGAAATGGAAAATATGCTTTATGATGAATACTACTGGGAGAAATTAAAACATTCTTTTGTGTTTAATGAACATGATCTGAATGGTAATTATCAACTGTTTGATTTTCACAGAGTATAGGAACAATTCAACCAAACTATCAGTAATAAGGTAGAGATTAGGGCTGTGAAAGACACAATTTATAGAGTAGTTAAGACTAGCCCAAATCACAAAGTTAACCTACAATACTTTTCATGAACATAATAGCTATCTTTATATTTTCAGCATGTAGCACAATGACCGTAGTATCATGATTGTTTAAATAATTGTTGACTACAGGAATGAAAGAAAAATTCAAATAAATTTTCATTAGCATTCTGATTCCTTTCCAAATGAAAAGATTCCTCTTCCTGCAACGAATGTCTGCACTTACCTTACTCCAAGAAGCAACTTGCATTGTAGATTCATTTTATCAGCAAGAGCAAAGCAGGGCAAGAAAGCAATCACTCCACCTGGGCTGATTACAGGAACCACTTGACATCTTAGGGTCCTGAAATGCAAAGTGCTTTGTCTGGTTTCCTATACTTTTGTATTCTACTACTCCCAGTTTTTGTTTATTTGTTTTGTTCAGGGAGGCATTGTTTGTTTTGTTTTCTTGTTTGTTTTTGCTTGAAGGGTAACTGTGTGCCAAGTCTCTGTGTGTCACCAACCTTAAACTTCTACAAACTGAAACTAGTGCCTATACCTTGAGTACATAACTCTTAACTTACATAGCAAGAATTTAAATTGTCCTCAGCCATTCTTCCCAAATTCTACTTTTGAACTGAATGATGAAAATGTCAAATCAACACAGGCCTGAATCCTCTCCATATTGTCTAGGTTCTCTTGAGGTTCTAAGTTCTGAGCTAACCCCCTACCTGGATAGAAAGTAACCACATTTTCCCTGATGTGTAGGAACAGAACTGGACCTCTGGTTTTGATGCTGTCCCAGAATCCTCCAGCTGTTTCACTGGGCTTCTAGATCTTCGTATTTTTTGTCATATTTGTTTCTGATAATAATTTTTTATTTCACCTTAAATTCTTGATCACAAGTCATTATAAAGTGATAACATATACATATAATAGTAAAATGGTTATACACACACATACACCATATTTTGCAGTGTATAATGCAAATTATTTTGCTGAAATTTTTGAGGGAAAAATAAGGGTGCACATTATACATGTGTAGTGCCAATTCCATACCTATATAAATGTTTTTGATTCTTTTATTTATGCTTATGTGTTAAAAGCATAACTCTAGAAAGTGATAATGATATCTGTATGAAAATAATACCCTTTCTAATAAAAAGGCATCTAAATATAAATAAATAAGCAACAGAATTAAAAAATTAAAAGATTTTTTTCCTGAAACTTTTTATGCAAAATGTGGGTGTGTTTTATACATTGGAGGGTGCTATACATGGCAAAATATGGTGTGTGTGTGTATATATATATATATATCTATATCTATATATCTCCAGCCATTGTTAATATAAGCCGAACTGTTTGTATAGCACTAAAATAACCTGGCATCAAGCAGAGTAGACTAGAATGCACATGTGTGAATGATGCCAACTTCACTACACTAGTCAGTGGGGGCAGAAGACACTATTGAGTGAGCATGTGCACTGTGTGGCCATTGCACTCAAAATGACTGAGCTAGTAGAGCAATGAACCTGAATTAGATTTTGCATTAAGCTTGAACATTCCCACATGGAAACTATCTGGATGATTAGAAGGCTTTTAGGGATGATTCAATGAGTGCAGCACAAATAAAAGTGTGGCACAAATGCTTCAAAGGATGGCTGAATATCTGTTGAAAGTAACCCATGTTCTAGAAGGCCTGCAACAAGCAGAACACCTAAGAATGATGAATGTGTACAGGATGCAACCAACACAGATTGGCAACTGACAGTGGGAGAAATAGAAGCTGATGTAGGAATTCTGAAAACTACTGTGTTTGAGATTTTGATACAGGACCTTGGCATAAAATGTATCATGGCAAAATTTGTTCTGCAGCTTCTATTGCCTGAGCAGAAAAACATTGTGCTGCAGTTGCTAATGACTGTATTCAAACTGCTACCAATGAACCATATTTCCTCAAGAAGGTCATAACCAGAGATGAATGGTGGGTCTAGAGCTGTGATCTGTAAATGAAGGCCTACCTGCCCCAATGGAAGTTGGATGGTTCTCAATGCCCGAAAAAGATGCTGCAAAGTCGCAGCAAGATAAAGGCCACTTTAACTGTGTTTTTTGATTGGGTAGTTGTTGTCCATTGTAAGTATGCCCCTCTAGGCCAAACACTTTATAAGGAGTACTACTAGGATGTTCTTCATAGGTCAAGAGATGCAATATTGGCTGCTTCATTACGATAATCTGCCTGCTCAATCTGCCTGCATCACATCTTGCGCAGAGTTTTTGGTGAAACATCAAATCACCCCAGTGACTCAGCCCCAGTACAGCCCAGAGTTGGCATCCTGCAACTTCTGGCTTTTCCCCAAACTAAAATCACCTAGGAAAGGAAAGAAATTTCAGACTGTCAGTGAGATTCAGGAAAATGTAATGATGCAGCTGATGTCAATTGGGAGAACTGTGTGAGGCCCCAAGGTGCCTACTTTGAAGTGGACTGTGGTGGCATTGTCCTATGTATAATGCTCCTTGTGTTTTGTATCTTCTTCAATAAATGTCTATATTTTTCACATTGAGTGGCTGCATACTTTCTACACAGAGTATATATTTATATATGCATGAATTATTCCATGTAAATTATTTTAAAATATTGACTTTGAATAAATTTAAATGTATTACTATAGTTTCACTTACAGAATGATATTATTGAGTGGTTAAGAGAAGGTATTGATCCCACTAAGGTCTATATGTATCCTAAGGTTTATTCTTTAAAGGTTCCAGCATGCTCTTCTCATACAAAAATATTGTGAACTTCTATGTTAAAATTAAAGATATTAGATGTGATGGTCAATTTTTGGTTTCCTCTCATACCCATTTTTTGCTCTTGCCTTGCTCTGTGTATTAGTTTCCTACTATCACTATATTACCACAAATTTAGTGTCTGAAAATAACACTAATTTATTATCTTATCATTCTGGGTGTCATTATCCCAAAGTGGGTCTCGCGGAGCTAAAATCAAGGCCGTGCTCTTTTTGAAGGTCATGGAAGTTAATCTGTGCCCTTCTCTTTTCAAGATTCCAGAGATTGGATGAATTCCTTGGCTTGTGTCCAAGATGACAGATTTGGCAAGAAAGTTGGTACATACAATCAGAACCATAACCACTAAAGGTCAAAGATAGGTACCAATTCTACAATGGCTCCAATTAAAAAAGAGTGACTTCCTTGGAGGAAGGTGTGCAAAGCATGTCACAGCTGTTGAAAGCCATTTTGCTACTATACTTAACTCAGGGTGAAGGAAAATATTCTAGGGTTCTCTGCTTTAATATGAAGGCCCCCCTTTAATAGGTGGGCCCTTTCTTTCCAAGTTATTAGGTCAGAAAAGGAAACCAGTTTTACAGTGAAGCCCACAGATTGCTCCATACTTCACCAATCCAACCACTCAGCCCTGCTCAAACCAATGGGTCTCAGGAAGCAGCAATACAGATGGATTTCCAAGCAAGGCTTATATTGTATAAACAACTACACAGGTAATGAGGTCATAGGCATATGCCCTGTGAAAAAACAGAAGTGAGAACACACAGGTTAATTCACACAATAAATCACAAACCAGTCTCTGAGTCCATGAGACTGTCTTTGGAGAACACAACCAGCTGCAAGGCCTTTGCTGGACTGACATCAGACAATGACAACCTGATAAATCCTCTTGCCTGTGAACTGAATATCTCTGATGATGTTACAAACCCAGTTTAACTTTCGAGTGATAACAAAACGTTGAAGACAGTTAGCTGCACTAGACCAACGTCCATCCTTGAGCACAGTGATTTTCCTTGTAACATGATTTTTCTCCATGAGGTCCCCCTCATTGTCCTCAAAGGGTCTGCATTAAGACTAGTATTAATTTTTTGCCTGTTCTTTTGCATAAACAGCACAAGAGCAATAATTGATCACATAGAATGCTTAAGACTGTTTTACTGGACCTCACACAAGAAACTTTTAGATTGAGTCTTAGTCTGCCCTTCAAGGCACACCTGCCATCTGCCTTTGCCTAAATTACTTGCTTCCCTCAAGTCCTTGAGGTTCCTGTTGTATATTAGGATCCTCTTTGCCATCTTTCAGGAAAACAACCTTCATTCCCCCCCTGGAAAGACGGTCATGAACCACACAACCAGTACCAGACCATTTCTCCAGTGGCCTTTCATTAGCTTTGGAATCCAATCTCAGTTCCTCAAGGCTTTCTGGTAACATACAGAGTCCAGTCCTGCCTTCTTACGCCATGATATTCCAGCCAAAGTCTTGGTTAACAAAACCACCATTGGAAACTGGACTTTTTGTTTTTATGCAAAGAACCTTTATGCCATCTTCAGAATACCAAATTCTGGAAGGAGCCAGTAGGCAGAAAATTACAAAGCATGAAGGAAGATGCTTGCCCTTCTAATACCCACCAAAATTGCATCTCCATGCCTTATACCTTCCCATTGTTTCCTTTCCCACTTATGTAAAGTTTTAACTCCCCCTGAGAAATCTCAGTTTCCTTCTGACACCACTGTAAAGCAAAGTCCAAAGCAAAGGCAGACTTCCAAAAGAGGGGGGACTAGAACCAGTTTTAGAATCTTCTCTCATACTCCCCAACTGATCATACAGATGAACATTCTCGTGTCCCAAACAGTCTGAAGTCCCAGTGGCAGAGGCACTTTCTCACCTGCCAATGTGCCCACTGGTTTCCTGGCAGAGACATGCTCTCTCTCCCAAAGCCAGGTTTCACTGGCACCAAATGACCTTTCTAGGTCCCAAATGGCAAAGGAATTCTCTCCAACCAGCTTCACAGATGACTTCTCTTAGGTCCCAATGGCCAAACAGCAGAGACAAGGGATTCCTGATGTGCCCAAAATGGTAAAGTTCAAACCATGTCCCCATTTGGTCAGAAAACAAGCAAAGAATAACCACATCTAAGAGTCGAAGTTTCCTTTCCTTCAGGTTTAAAATTTTTTATACATCTGCAACTTTCACAAACCTTCTACATAGCTTTACTCGTTCAGAAACAACGATAACTCACCTTCAATTCTTGTTTTTTCTCGCAATGGAAAGAACCATACTCAAACTCAGTATCTGGCCGCTGAAAGTCCCCAGCTTTACAAACACATGAATAAGGCAAAAGAAACATTGTTACCCTGTATGGGTGTCACCGTCTTTTTTCCAGCAGAGGAACTTCAAGTCTCCTTCAGGAGTGTAGGCCCAGCCCTTCCTTTCAGCACCAACCCCAGCAGCAGGGTCTGCATCGTCCTCAGGGGTACCCGTTTTATCTGAACGGGGTACATCCAGAACTTGATTCCTGTTAGCTTTAGGAAAAAGTGCATTTTCAAAAAGACATCATAGGGACCAGTCCGTTGTTCAACTAGCTGCCTTCAGGACCCTGTATCTTCAGGTCTTTCATCTGTCTTTGGGTGGTTAGTACAAATGGCATTAATTGGGTTTCAGTTATCTATTTTCCTGAGTGGACTGATTTAAGCTATTTACGCTCTAGGTGGGGAGAAGTGTAAACCATTTACTCTTAAGTATCCTTTGTTTAGGGAAGATAGGACTTTTCGATTTACTAGACGGCTGTAAAGTGCTCGGCTATTTACCAATCTACTCAGTTTTCCTATTCCACTTGTCCTGGCTTACTGGCTTGTCTCACATTCATACGACTGATACAATGACATAAATAAATCTCAAAAATATTTTTCTGACCAAATAAGCCAGGCGAAGGGAGTACATACTGTATGATTCCTTTTATACAAAATGCAAAAGATTCTGATCTAATCTATTTTTTCTTTTTTTGGTTTTGGTCATTCCCCTTTCCAATGGTGCTCCCCCTTGCAATAGGCATATTGACTGGCGCTTGAAGGGGCCTCTCCTCTCCCCTCTAGGGTTCCTCCTTTTCTTACGATTTCCCTGCAAGGTTTCTAAGAGCACTGTAGCCTGTCCTACCTTACTAGCTTCCCAGGCATTGTACACTTTAAATTCTATGCCCACTAGCTGAGAGGGTTTCATCCCTGATGCCACAAATAAATGCTGGAATTTCTTCCTCATATCTGTCGTGCTTAGCCCAATAAAAGCTATGTTTACTATGCTTACATTTTCTGGTGCCTCTGGATCAGCAACAGTGTGCTTTTATAGGCCTTTCTAAAAATTCAGAAGAGTCCTCATCTGGTCTTTGTTAAACAATCAGTATCATATCAAGGCTCTTTTATCTGGGCACCCCTTTCTTAAGCCCTTCCGGTATGTATCTTCTGTAATGTTCTAAGAAGCCTATCCATCCACCACTTGGGTTCTAGTTAGTCTCTGTCCAGGGAATTTCCCCACCTGGGTTGGGGGTCCCATCGGGATTCTCTTGGTGGAGATGTTGGGCCTCTTCAATAGCCCTATTTATAACCAACCATCCCTCATCTGCACTTAACAAGATATTTAGTACAGCCTGTATCTCTTTGCCCAGTTTGGATGATGAATAGCAAAAATGGAAATTATAAGACCTGCCATTCTCTGAGGATCGTCCCTATACAAGGAATTCTTCCAATTCAGTAAGTCTGAAGTGGAGAATGGAGTATGAAGCCAATAGCAGCCAGCAGGCTGGCCTTCCTGAGTTACTCCACCTATAGGATATTGCCCCAAAGGGAACTGCCTTGCTCCTGGTAGGGATGCCCCCTGGCCAGACTGGGTGCCCTGCTGGGCCTTTGGGAGAGACCCAGCTATCATCATACAGGGTCAGAGCCATTGGCTCTTTGGGAGCAGCTTTTTAAGGAGGTAGTGATAGGGGAGAGCCTCCTGCCACCAATCCTGAGTCTATTAAGTTTACAGCATTGATGAGGTTTATCTTCTCATTCTCCTTTTCTTCCTGTGCCTTACTATTAGGGAGAGATTTTGAGGCCTCTTCTCTTCTCTGCACCAACAGATGGTTCTCCATCTCTAGTGCAATCCTATTATGCAATGACATAAATGTATCGACATAATGAATTTCATCCCATCTGCCTAACTGTTGGTAATACTGGTTCAATCTCTTGATGGTACAATAACTCAGGGATCTATGCAGGGGCCACCTTTCCACACAATCCAATATATATATATAGGCCACACAGTATTACAGTAATTAATCAGTACTTCACCGGACTTTGGATAATGACAGTACAGAACTGCCCTTATTGGCCCAGATGTACAGACCAAAAGCTTTAACCAGAAAAATCTATCAAACCTGAGAACATATAAAGAAAACCGGTATCTACAACTCCATGTTTCCAAAGAGTACTCACAAGCATTTCTTCTGCCAACCAATGTCATAAACGATGGTCCCCACACAGTGGCTTCCCCAAAGCAGTCCTCACTTGGACCTGGTTTCATGGCCCCTTGAACAGACCCATTTCTGTTTCACCAGCCAGGAGCATTTAGGTGGCCGACACCTTGAGCAGATATGCAGAAAAATTCCTGGAGACTGGGACACCCCACAGTCCCATCCTTGGGGTCGACCAGCCACAGGCAGCTGGCGTCCCACTAGAGTTGTCATTGTTGTCACCAAACAGCAAGTGGGGTCCTTCTGCCTGCCACCACCCTCTAGGCAAAATTCCCAAGGCAGAGGTTTGGTCATAAAGGAACGGAGTCTTTATTCAAAGGCTACACAATTTTGGAATAACAGCTTTCCACACACATTAGTCACTTACGCCTATCAATTCAGGCTAAACTCTAACTGTTTGGTTACTGCTTTAATCACTGAAACCTATAAATTAAGTGTAAACTCTAACAGGAGTTCTCAACTCATTTCCCCTGTTAGTTTTTAATTATCTTATTTCTATAGGATGAATTTACAAGCTAAAGTAACATGAGATACAAAATCTACGCAATATTGGAAGAATGGCAGGCTTCTGTCTCAGAACTCGGTCGCCCTAGAACATTTAAAGAAGAATAACTCTGCCACCCTCTGCCAGGCCAGCCTGATCCTAGGCTTTCGCAGAGTTCCTTCCCATCCAAAATGGCATCCTTTGGGAAATGTAGGCAGCTGCAGCATGATTGATCATTCAGGCATCCTCGAGGGACAGCCAGTGAACCAGGGAGCCCTTCTTTTATTTTAAATCTTCTGGCCCATAATTCCATGCAATCCAGAGGCTCTCAGCTTCTCAGACAATCCCATCCTAGACTGTTTACATTGTTTCAGGCTGCCTTCACCTACCACCCCTTCCTACTTCTCCCCAGTGACTTGACCAGATCTCTCTGAATCAAGAGCAGGGCACTATTCCATCTGCCATGCCCCACTGCTTTGCATTGCAGTCAGCCATATTTCTAAATCCCTCACCAACTATTTCAAGCTAATTGTTGCTACTAATCAGCACAGAAAAATTTAAGAGATGGGGAAGGGAAATCAGATATTCCTCTGCTTGTGCCATGTCTCCCTTATGTAGCTATCGTTTCTCCTCCCATTTCAGATTAATGTTCTCAGCAATTCTTTTGTCTTTGTTTAAAAATGGCTTGCATTAAATTTCATCTATTTACAATTCCAAAATATTTCTGTTTCTCCAACTGAACCTTGACTTGTGGAGTTCTTGGTACATGGGAGGTCCTAGGACACAGACATCAAAGACGGGAGAGTGGAAACGAGTTGCTTAGCTGTTTGCAGTTGAATGTGGCAGTAACATATGTACAAACAGGAAGTAGGATAACGATTCTGCATGGTCTGCAGTGGCATAACGATTACATATATTATCATATGTGTTTGCTTTGGGTAAAGTGATGATTAAAAGAAAGGTTTAGGGAATCAAGCAGCCGTTGTATCTTTCAAATGCATTGATGATGATGATAGGATAACAGGATTTTTTACTGTTTTACTGGAATAGAGAGTACTGAGGTAAGAACACTGACAACATGTAGAAAAATTGTATTGGAGTTTATTTGAGCCAAATGAAAGCATGATCTCATGAGACTGAGAAAAATGTTTCCCAGAGTGACAATTTGTAATTTATTTCATGCATTTGACATTAAGTAGGGAAGGTGAGGAGGATTACATAAAAGTGGGAGAAAGTCAGGTTGAGATTGGGTATTACAAGATAGTTAACAAGATTATATGCTCTCTTGAGGGTGATTATGCTTCTGAAGAGTCTGAAGAAGAGGCATTTCAAGTGTGTGTTAACTTTGTGCAAAAACAATGGACAGGGCTTGCTTAAGGCAAAGATAACCTATTACTTGGAAAGTTATAAGCCTGGGGCATGACTACCTAGTAAAGAATTTATGATCAGATCACCTTACGTTATTTTTGTTAGGTTTATTATTTTTGGTTAGATTTGTTCATCCACAAAACCTTGGCAAAAGTATAGTAAACTCAGGGACTTAAAATGGACATTCAAGGCAAAGAGCAGAACCAGAATGCTTCTACATGGGTAGAGTTACCAAGCTGCAAATTGAATCTGCAGCCTGATCAAATCACTCATATTTTAAGATTAGGGCACTAATTGGAAATGAAAGGGAACCTAAGATTTTTATTGACAAACTTGGGCCAGACTTAGATAGACATGAGAATATTAAATTTCCAAAAGCTTCACCTCTAGAATCACCTGGTAAAGGATGCATATTCTTCTCATAATTTACCCCCAATAATCCTTATTTCTTCTAGATCCAGAAATTGAGATTATGCCATATCTAGTGAGATCTTATCAGGATAGTTTAACTGGCAAAGTAAGCAAACTCTTGCTAAATTTTATCAAGAAGAATGCAAAAAGTACGCCCAGAAATCAATTACAAAGGTTGACTTGAGACATGTCAAGCAGAATATATTCATCAGAATGCACTAACCACAGATTTTACACTTCATAAATTGACCAAAGTTGTAGAAAGTGTCCTTAACAATTTGAATAAAATTTGATTTGAATCTTAGTCCACACTCAGTTGGGTTCAAATGCCAAAATTTGCCGTCCTTCAAGTGGAGAAAGCAATGAAAAGACTAAGAAGATAGTGATGCTCTTTGGATTTTTCTGTTGACCTACATGTCCTCTTACTCTTACGCCCTGCAGACTCGGCCAACCATAGGGCCCGAAGGACCACCTCTCACAAATGCATTAGGAAGCACATTAAATTGGGAGTAGGAACTGCCTAAAAAGTATTACTTAATCTATAAAATATGAAAAAATACAAGTCTGATTAGCAGAAAACTGACTTGGATAACATCCACTGAAATTTATTACCTGTCACTCATTTTCCAGGCTTCAACATACTTGTGTTGAGAGACAATTCTCCGTGGGTCTCTCAGCTTTTGCAAGTCACTGAGCAGAGGTACAAACAGTTTACGTCTTGCACTAGCTTTACAGGGATACTTATGTAGCAAACTACTCTGGAATACAGAGATAGTGACTCCTTCTTGGACAAGAGGAAAGATTTTTGCTGTTGTTATTCAGGATAATAAATGTAATATTTTATTCTGGGGCAAAGGTACAGCAGTTTTGTGTGTAACCCATGACAGAAGATTGGTGTTTCCTTCCATTCACAGGCCAGAGCTCGATCCACTGAGTCACACCAGCTGGGGCAGAAGATTGGTGTTCTTAAACTTGATGTTCTTTAGCTGAGATGCAAATCCACAGCATTTGCTGCATGTACCTGGTCAATCCACATGACCTTGTGGAATTGTGGGTGAGGGAAAGCAATGCAAACATGAAGCTCATTGTCTGCTGGGCTTTGAGTAATAAAATCTCTACTTCCTCACACAGGCATCTCATCTTGTGCCAGCATCCATGAAACCGAGACAGGTTAAATTGTTGGCTTGCAAACAAAATAAAACCTACTATTCTTCATGGTTCCTGACAACCTAAAGTTCTGTGTTGAAATGGAGACTCACTTTCCTTAATGAGAGAAGTAGATATGTTATATGCTACACATCTTCCTCCAGTGAGTTACAGACTATTACCAAGGGACTATAGTTTTGAGATGATAAATAGAGCTTTAGTCCAGATAGATGGGCCCGGTGGATTCTCAGAGAATTCATTTCTTAAATCCATAAATGCCTCATTAGGATAGGCTTTGGCAACTTGCCAAATCTCCACCATGGTCCCTGGACCTGGCAGTCAAGTTGTGGATGACAAGAAAGAGCAAGGGTAAGCTTTTAGCATAGAAGTTCACTATCAAAGAGCAAACTTAAAGTATGACATTTCTAAGAGAATTTCAGATGTTAACACCACTAAAAAATAAAAATGCATATAAAAACACCCTGGAAGATATAGAGGTGGTGATTTAATTACATCACAATTTAAACCACTGCTCAGAGGTAAAAAAAAATTAGAAAAAAGAAAGCCAGGTATCTTTGACAATGATTGAAGAATTATTATAAACCTAAATCAGGAAATGAATAAGTAATTGGAGCACATTCATTTCTCCATCCATTTAACAAGTAATTTTAACACCAATGATTAAGTAGTGTCAGAAGTTGTGTTCAATTTGTAGGATTAACATTGTAACTTCAGTGACTTACTCAGTGTTTCACCAGAATCCTTGCTCTCTGATATAATACTATTTGGATTTACCTGAATATACATCCATTACGGGTTGAATCGTGTCTTTCAAAAAAGATATGTTGAAGTCTTGACTCCAAGTATCTCAGAATGTGATCTTAATCTGAAATAGGTTCGTGACCTTTGTAATTAGTTAAGAGGGGGTTACACCGAACTTGAGTGGGCCCCCTGATTCAATAAAGCAGCTGTCCTTATAAGAGAACTACCCTACACAGACAGAGACGTGGGTAGAGCACCATGTAAAGATGGGGGCCAAGGCTGGAGGCCTCTATCAGCCAGAGAATGTCAGGGATTGCTAGGCAGGCATCACCTGAAGCTAAGAAAGTGGCATAGAGCAACCCTGCTGAAACCTTTATTTGTAGCCTTCAAAACTGTGAAAGAAAAAAATTACTATTGTTTTAAGCCTCCAAGTTTGTGATACTTTGTTAATGGCAATCTTGGA
Source organism: Artibeus jamaicensis (assembly GCF_021234435.1). Taxonomy (NCBI): domain Eukaryota; kingdom Metazoa; phylum Chordata; class Mammalia; order Chiroptera; family Phyllostomidae; genus Artibeus; species Artibeus jamaicensis. The sequence goes on from NW_026521486.1 coordinate 29,098,783, forward strand.
AACTAGTATGTTATAGAATTTCACACTGATTTACTGTAGATGAGATATGCTGATCAGACCTGGAAAGCAGGAAATAGCATATATTGCAAATGCTTTAACAAGACCGACGAGTGACAGAATTTGGCAATAAAGTCCCAAAAAAGTCAGAGATGCTCATATTGAAGGGGTATTAGTGAAGCAGTTTGAATACAATGGACCTTGAGATTGACAGATATTGAAAATGTTGCAAAGAAAAATAGAATTTACCTAAGAATTAGGAAAAAACAAGAATAACAGTAAAACAGAAAAACAGTGTCTTATTTTTATAAGGGTGCATATATTTTGATAATAAAGTTGTTTTCATACATTAGTTATGCTTCTTCAATTAGGTAAAGAGGTTTTATATTTCAAATATATGGAATATATACCTTCTTCTTTGATAATAAACAGTATTTAACATGTGTTGGCATTTAACTTTATAAAATTAAGTGAAGATTTAAATGTCTCAAGGTTTAATAATATGCACACAAGTAAATGATAATTGTGAATGGTTTATTTTATACCGTCAGGGTTTAAAGATATTAAGGTTGAAATCTTATAAAAGAATTAAAACAATTATGTAAGAAAGCATGATATTTCTATAAAAGAATTGATGGAAGCCTTAATTAAAATAATGAAATTCATCACCAAATCTAAACAGTGTTATCTGACAGAGTCTGTACGTATGACCGTGCAGCTTTATGAGAATGCTGGATGCACAGCTAAACAGGGAGTATTTACCCCACCAGAATTGCTTTGCCTTTTGTTATAGCCTGAAAGTAGCACTTTAAAACCCTCTGTAGGTTTGTAAAGGGTCACTCTTTCCTAACTTTCCAGTAGAGACAGAGAAAGTAAGTTCTGAAGAACAGGCTGACCCCTGACCCTGAAAGCAACACTGTACGGGTTAGAAACAAAAGTTGTTTCTTCTGAGGAAAGAAAAAGTGGTTGCTCCTTGGTACCTTCGTCGTATCTTTCCTGGAGCAAACCTAGATCAAATTTTAAGAAATCTATAACTCTGTGATTCTATTATTTAAATTCCAATTATAAAGGTGGAATGGATTAGGTAGAGAAATGTCGTTCCCTGCCCAAGGCTACATTCCACATCGCCGTCACAGGTAGAATTGGAACACAAGCCTCCCTCACAGTATTAACAACCATATTCCCATCTGTCATATTCTTTCACTTACCTAAAACAGCTCTTTCTCATTTAAATAATACATATATTTTAAAGGGTAAAAGTACCAATATATAATCACATTTTCCATGTCTTATAAGCCAGACTGCTGCTTAAAATCCCCTAAATGATAAGAAAAATTATTCAAATCATGAGACTGTGATTTTAATGTCATCTAAAAGAAGGATCCTTCATGCTAAAAGCAGGTGTGCCATGCAAGTATGAGGCTGTCCCATATTGAGGAGCCGTATATTTCACAGTGAGGCTCTACACACAGAAATAAACAGCCATATGGCAAACAAACTTGCTTTTTACTGCTTCATTTTATTTGTTTCAAAATAGTGCATTGCCACAAATCCAGAATATTAACAATGCTCCATCTGGAGAAATGTAAGTTTTGGAGCCCCAAACCAGCATGTCCTCATTCCCACAAAACTTCGGAACTTCAGTTGGCTCCAGGCTTGGAACTGGCTTCATGTCAACCCAGCATGTCTTCGTAAATGCCACACTAGTGGCTGAAATAAAAATGCACATAAAATGGGTAAATTTATATTTCTGGAAAATATTTTTAAAGTTGGCCTTCTTGCAGGCAGTTCTAATAGACTCTGTTACAAGGTTTATTAATAAGTCTATAAATTTAGTTAGCTTTATTTAACCCTATTTTGCAAATGAGAGAAAGGGAAGGTACAAAGAGTGTGGCTTAGGTCTGAGCTGCATTGAAAATGCTGTTTAGACCAGAAATAAGTAACTGATACTTTCTTCATTATTTCAACAAAATTTCTACCGATTTGTATTTTCCAGGCAGAATACAAAAGAAGAAAATCAACAGATTTCAAGTGACTTTATTAAATACAAATACCCATATTAGATCATAACATATTTGAAGTTTGGGTATGTATGTGATTTATTTGATGAGAAGTTGCAGGCGTTAATTGGAAGTGATGTCTCTTTTTTACCATTGATTAGGAAACTGAAGAATTTAGATAGTGAAATTAGGAAAATTGATAACAAATGAGATCCATGGTCTTATGTTTATAAAAAGCCCTTGTTTAGTGTTGTTCTTTTTTGTTTTTTATTTTATTCTTGCTTTCTTTTAAACCATATTAAAGATGGTTCATTGTAAAGCATAGCAAAACCTACATCAGTGCACACAGGTAGTGCCACGAACCTTTGTGATGTGAGCGCACACGGAGCGATCACTCCACACGGGTCAGAATGAGCTGAGCGCGGACTGCCGCGGTGACGTCCTCTGTGTGTCACACTGGTCGCTTCCCCTTTCTCCCAACCTCGAAAGGAATAATTAAGCTTACTTCTATTATTTTTTCTTTTTCTTTTTTTCTTTTCTTTTTTAATTGTTGGTCAGTTGCAGTTGACCCGCCTTTTCCCCCATTGTTCTCCCCTGCCCCATCACCCCAACTCCCATTACCCCCCATTGTCCATGCCCATGAGTCCTCTATTCCTGCCCCCTGCTTCCTTGGCTTGCCCCTTCCCCTTCTTCCCCTCCCCTCCCCTCTGGTCACGGGCAGTTCTTTCTCTCAAAGTCTGTTGTTCTACTTTGCTCATTTGTTTGTTTTGTTGATTAGGTTCCACTTATAGGTGAGATCATATGGTATTTGTCTTTCACTGCCTGGCTTATTTCACTTATTTTGTGTTCCTTAGTTTTTTTTTTTCGTAAGATTTTATTAGTTATGTATCTATCACTAGAAGACAAGTTTAGTTCAGGACTAGCAAACATTTTCTGTATAGCCAAGTCAGTAAATGTTTTAGGCTTTGCAGGTCATAGTGGGGTTTCTGTCACAACCACTCCACTCTGCATTTTAGCACAAATGCATTTCTTTAGCTAAGAAATATTTTACTTAGCATGATATCCATGTTCAGATTCAGGGACTCTGAATCTACCTTCTTTGTTAAAAGGATAGGAACTATTGGCAAGAGCTAAATGGCAAGATTCATTTTTTTAATCACTGGGTAATATTCCATTGTTTGTATGTGTATGTATATATGTTACATCTTCTTTAACCAGTTATTTATCAATGGGTACTTAGAGAAGGACAAATACCATGTTATTTCACTTATATGTAGAATCTAAATAAAACAAAACAAACAGACACAGGCAGCTATAGAAAACAAAGTGATGGTCACCAGAGGGAATAGAGGCTGAGAAAGGGAGGAAAAGGTGAGCAGAAGAAGAGGTACAAATTTCCAGTTCAAAATAAGTCACAGGATGTAACTTACAGCATGGGAAAAATAGTTACTAATATCATACTATCCTTGCAGAGTGTCAGATGGTTACTAAACTTGTTAATTTGAAGTGTTGTTTAATATTCTATTACGTGAATACTCCATACTTCATTTGTCCATTTTTACTGTTGATAAACATTTCAGTTGTCTGAAGTTTTGGCTGCTACAGTGCTGCTGTGAATAATACATGAACTCGGGTGTACATGTGTGTGAGTTTTACCATTGTATATCTTTTTGGAAATGGTTATTGGGTGACTGAGACAGGTGGAGGCAGATCCAACAGCAGTATGAAACTATAAAAGAATTATATGATTATTGAAATATAGCAGAGAAATTGACAACTTTTACTAGTTAGGATAAACCTCAATTGAAGAATAATAAACTATTATATAGAACAACCAAGTCTGGGAAAGTGCGGGGATGTGCTAAACCTCGGGAACACACAGAATATGAACTTAACCTTTATTAAGGCTATTTCGGTTAAAGTTACAGAAAACAAGAGCAGTAGCAACTCATACATTGTCTAGAGTAGAAAAATTACTGTACTCTTGAGCACACGATTGTAAAGACTGTATAAAATAACATTTTGAAACAAATTAAAGAAAATTGTTCTTTTATAATGAAAAAAAAGACTAGACTTTGCTTTTCTCTAAAGCAAAAACCTCTAAAGGACAGACAATAATAAACAATTACTTGAGCATGTGCCACATGTTTTCAGAGAATTTTATGCCATCTCATTTCATCTTAACAGAAATCCTACGCAATAGAAATTATTGCTTTTTCACTTTAGAAACATAAAATAGCAAGGGTCTGAATAACTTGTTCAGTGTCACCTAACTGTGAAACCAAGATTTTAAACCATGTAGTAAAAAGTGTGAATTAAAAGTAAAAGCATAAACATTTTGCCAGCCTAAAAATATTTTTATTAGATGGTTCTCTACAATATTTAACCCCAGGTACAATACTATTAGGTAATCTTACCTACTTGTTAATTAATTGAAAAAAGGAGAATATTTGAAATGGTTTTGGTAATTAGCTCTGCAATTTGAAACACTTTGAAATATAAAACTAAATTTTAATGTAGTTAGCATATGTTTAAATAATAAGAGAAATAAATTTAATGGATTCAATTTACTCAGTGAAAGAAACAAATTTTTTCTCATTACAAAAAGGCAAAAAGATTTCCTGAAATAAATGGATCTATTTGATCCTCATTATTTTGCCAATTTGTCTCCTTCTACCATAATCACATGCATACACAATTATGAAAAAAATAAAGACATTTGCAAGTACAAGGAATCTGAATCTACCTTCTTTGTTAAGAAAAGGAACTATTGGAAATCTGTAATTGAAAAGAATTTCAGACAAATGCACAACTAATGAGAGTGAATTAAAGATGGATATCTGTCACAGATGTAAAAATCACCTTCTTTTCAAAAAGGAATAAAATATACCTAAATCTCATCAATTACTTGTGTTAAAAGGCCTGGTAAACTATGGAGAAGTGTGTCAGAACTGGGCTGAATAAGTCACAATTTCTTTGCTATAATGGAAGCAGAAAAAGTAAAAAGTAAGAAATTATAGGTAATCAAATAAATGAAGGTAGCTATTAAAAGAAATAAAATACAAACTTATAAAGTCAGTCTTTCATACGAATGAAAATAAAAACTATGACTGAATAAATTTTATTCATGGGAAGATGAATTAGCATTGGGTTATATACTTTATCATTTGAATATATCAAGTAATTCTTATGATTACTTTTATAAATGCCAAAAATTGTTTAAATAAACATTTTCTTCCCAAGAAAACTTTCTTATATATATATAAAAGTTGTTTAAGTAAACACATACATTTGTACAAACAGGTGTACACAAGAACTCAATGTATGATATGGCTGCATGTGTTATATCTGTGGACAGTTGGTAATTCTCAGTTGATGTTTACACACTGCAAAATAAATAACAGAGAAACAACCAAAAGCAAAATGTATATGAAAAAATATCTATAAATTGAAGTAAACTGTCATCAATCATGAAGATTTGGAAGTTAAGCAACTGGAAAACTCACCTACTGAATAATTTAGACACAAAAAGTTTACACTTATCTTTAGAAGAAAGCAAAATAACTAGGTCTCTATATCACAGGAAAACAATAAGCTGAAAAGAAAGCAAAAAGTAAAGTTGTAAAAACTTAGTTAAGAAACGTAAGGAACATATTTGGCTATTGATACTGTTAAATTTTTCTGGCCTCTTAGAAACATTGGTTACCATGTATAGTTACTATATTAATTTTCTTCTAATATATTTAATCTCTTTAATCTTTTCTTGATCATTTCCATCTGCAAACTTGTGTGGGATCTCAAGTACCACTTTCTTTATATTACCTAATTTGCTAATATTGTAAACCTTTGAATATTTTCTTTACAACTCCTCCTGTAGATTTTAACCCTGCAATTGCATTTACTCTCCGCGATCTTGTTCTATCTGATCCAGATCCCTTGTCATCTCATGCAATTGCCTAATTTAAGTTTATGAATTATGTGGTCATAGCAGAGTTTATGTCTTCTTACATATTTCAAGGATGTCAAACATTCTTGTGAAATTTTCTTTAGATCGTGGGCAAGTTTAGATCCTCTAAATTATATCATTTAGAGGAATATTCTCCCTCTTATTCTTCTAGATGCTGATAACGAATGCGAAGTTGTACAGAGGCTGCGTTTTTATTTTTGTTGGGCAAGTTTTGTTCTTGCCTAGCATTAGTCAACATGCATGATGCATGGGTTTTGATGTTGTCTGTTGGCCTTTGATGCAGATTCGATCCTCTTCTCAGATAAATCTCTGAAGAGCAACTGGATGTGCATAGATCTCAGACCACGTCGAGTCTTGTAGAATACACCCACTTAGGACACCTCCACTATTATGTCTGTTCCTTTTTTAAACTCACTTGATTGAATACACAAAAAACTAAAACAGCCTGTGAGAGATTTTCCCACGTTAGAGAACCTACAACTTGCAGGCTATATCATGGTAAAATACCACTTCTTTCAAAGACATTTTTTACACTTTGCAGTCTCTGTCAGAAGACAGAGAAATGGTGACATTGGTCAGCATTCTGACTACCTTTCAGACTAACATGTCAATTGCATAAAACAGAAGTTTCAAACTTGATATATATATATATATATATATATATATATATATATATATATATTATATATATTGTAATTTCAAATGAAGTTAGTTTGAATGTACGTATGAGCCAAGTCCAGATATATTGAATAACCAGAACCATCAATGAGAAAAACAGAGAAGTACTCTCAATCATATTGATTTCACCTTCTGATAAAAGACTGTATAATAGAGAGAGGTGTCTCTTTTTGAATTGATATAGGCCATTATTTTCTGAGGAAAACAATAGAGAAAACTAAGTGATATACGTTTTTCCTGATTCCCTAGGGGGGAAAAACAATTAAAAAAACAATGGGTGATGTATATTTTTATTCAGAGGATTTTGTGTTCTGTCAGAAGAAGCCAAGAAATAATTACTTGTCAGAGTTGAAGGTGACTTTTCTCTGACTGGCACCATTTTTTTTTAGTTATTAGGGATTCCCAACTACATTTTGATGCTTCGTTGTCTGTAAATCTTAGTGTGAAGTATGTCTGTGAGTTTCTGTCCTTTAGTTGATACGTAAGTGCTTTTATACAATTTTGGAAAATTGTATCAGGAGCTTCTACATATATGACATTTTGAACTAGAATTTTTGAAAATTACTTTACTAATTTTATTACTATATTGCAGTTGTTTAAAAATTCCCTTTAGTAGCTATATATCTTGATTTATATAATAAAAAGAAATTTTTGTGTCCATTTAAATGTTATTTCACATTCTCCCAAGTTACATGAACTTAAATATTTTTGCATTATCTTGGTAGTCACCCAGACGTGTCTTTCACATAAGGGTGTGCCACTTGAGTTAATGACATGAGGTAGAACAATCTCCTAGTCAGCCTTTCTTACTTGTAATAAAAGTATTAAAAACTACCGGCTGTGTTACAAACAATGTAATTTTCCAGCATAAACCTGGGGATGTCCCACTTTGGATTTTGAGGTAAAATTGCACAAAGGCTAACCAAAATGTAACATTTCTTTCATTTCCTGCCAAAGTTTAGGCTCTATTTTTGCCAAAGTAGAAGAAAAGCACATTGCGCAGGCGACGCCTCTCTGGTGGTTAGTTCTCCTGCCAGGTCCGCTTTAGCGCCGCCGCGCTGCGCAGCAGATGGACTCCCTAAGTTAGCACTTGGAACCGAAAGGTGTTTAGAGGCTGCAGCAGCAAGTGCGATGCTTTAATGAGAAATGATAAGGAAGGGAAGTCGGAAAGTAACCTATTAAATCGCGCAACTGAATAGTGCATCTGAATCAATCGGCAAGTGTTTTTATGTGTGTTTTTAATACTGGTTTGGGGATAAAAAGATTACTTGGAGTCTGCTTCTCAAACCCAAGAGCCAATTCTTGGATCTCATCTTGTCAGCATTTGGCCCAGCTGATTGATCACTTTCCCTTCTAAAGTGCTCTCTTCACATTTATATGTCCCACACACGAAGGATAGTTTTCTTACCTCGTCGCTAGTGGCTACTTCTTAGTATTCTTTCTGAAATTTGCTCATCTTCCTACCTTCTAAATTTTGAAATGTCCTGGAGTTCAGTCTTCACACCCCTTTGTTTTTTCTAGGTGATCTTATTGAGCCCCACGACTTCACATGTCATTAATATACTGATGACTTCAAAATGTATATATATAGTTCAAACATCATATAGCACCTGGAGACCTGAATTTAAGAATATTTGAAAATGGTCCTTTGGAGGCTTATTTGAGTTTTCAAAAGTATGAGTCCAAACTTTCTGCTTTCTGTGATCTGACGTACCTGTTTACTCTCTATGTCTGTAAATGGTACTACAGTTGCACTTCCAGCCAGCAAAGAATAAATCCTGTAGGATTTCCCTCCCCATTGTAAACAACTAGAAAACTTGACAAATTATATGAAGCGGCTGCTTTCAGACATTGAGGAGACAGGAAATTAACCTGACGGTGGGAGGCAATCCCAATGCACACACACCAAATCATCGTGTCGTGCACTTTACATATTGTTATAATTTTATTTGCCAATCGTACCATAACAAAGCTGAAACAAGAAGAGAGAGGGATTGAATACAGGGTGTGAACGATGGGCCAAAAATGGTTTTATAAAGGGTGGCTACCGGAGGAAGAGGGTTCGGAGGTAGTACAGGTGGAGGGGACTGAATTCATGGCGGCAGAAGACGGTTTGGTTTGGGTGGTGGGCACACGACGTACACACAGATCATGTGTCACAGAAATGTGCTTGGGAAACCTACGTGACCTTATTAACCAATGTTCTCTTAAGAAAATAATTTTTTAAAATCATTTTGAATGAATCTTTTCTGTTGTACCTGTTTCATTAAATAGGACTGACCTAGATTAAAAAGAAATTGAGAGTCCTACCTTGCTCCCCTCTGGGTAACTTTATCTGGAGGAAGTCAGCTAAAAAGACATAAAGCTATTCAATGAACTTGCAGAGGAATCCATGTGGTAAGAATCTGAAATACCTTGCTACAAGCCCTACAGATGATCCAAGCCGGAATTAGATACTTCAGCCCACTGGGGCTTCCTGATCAGCGCTGTCTGAAACAACATGTTGGCTACAACCTCATGAGAGACACTGACCTAAAACCACCTAGAAGCGTTATCGCTTGATTCCTGACTGACAAAAATAATGTATCTAATAATAAATTATCATTGTTTTAAGCTATAACATTTGGGGTTAATATATCACATCAATAACTAACTAATACAGACCTGGGAAAACTGGATGTAGAGAGTTGCAGCAACAAATAACTCCTAGAGGGAGTGGTTTAGCATCAGACAATAAAAAGAAGGTGGAACAACTTTTTTTAAAGATTTTTCTTATTTATTTCTCTTTAGAGGGGAAGGAAAGGAGAGAGGGAGAGAAATATCAATGTATGGTGGTCTCTCATGTGTCCCCTGTGAGAACTGGCCTGAAACCCAGGCATGTGCCCTGACTAGGAATTGAACCGTGACCCTTTGGTTCACAGGCCCGTGCTCAATCCACTGAGCTACACCAGCCAGGGAAAAAGAAGGTGAAACAACTTTTATGAAAGCAAGAGTTAGTGAAATACTTAGTGGCTGTACAAGATGCTAATGGAATTTGACAGTGCTGCCAGTGGGGGCTTTAAGGAAAATTATAAAAATGTTTCTAGAAACTAGGGGAAAGGAAAATGGATTGTTGCAGAAATTTAGCAACATGGTCATCTCCAGTAATATATAAAATAGAAATTGTTCCTCATTAACTGGGTGATTAAACTAAGGACATTTTCAGGCAAAGTGTTGATGGTGCCAGCTGATTTCCGCTTGCTGTTTATAGTAAAATGTGAGATTTGATGGACATAGTTCATGAACCACTTAGCAGTCCATACATGACCTTGATCTAGTACAATTCTTTGGGTCTGTGTTCTCACAATCCATTGTTTAGCATCCACTTTGCAAACATTTAGCCTATAATGCAACTGCAATCCCCACTCCATATACAAGTATCATTTTTCACGTGGTCTGCTTCTGTTTATTTTACTTCTGTCTGAACTTTCCAGAATGATTTACCACTCAATCAACCTTCACTTACCATATCAGAACTTGTCTTTATAATTTTCTCATAGTGTATGACTGAATGGGGTGTGTGGCAGAGTTACTGGTAGCAGGGAAACCCAATCTAACAGGAGAGGCTGCAATCCTGGAGAAGGGAGGAGTGAGAGGAAACCCCAAGGTGGCAGATTGAAATCACTACTGAAACTGTGTGACGGGCTTCCATTCCCCGGGGAAGGGTAAACAACTAGTGCAGCTTGGGACGCAGATTACACAGAGCCTGTGCAGGCTGAAGAGGTCGCAGCATGTAGCCTGTATCATGGAGGTGAGTAAGGCAAAGTCCTACCATAGACAGGGACACTGTGAAGGCTGACTGCTTTGCAAACACCAGCTGAGTTTGCCTGGGAATTTGGACTCATTCATCGCATGAGATTTTGGGGTGAAAGCTTTAAAATGGAGGGTACAGAGACACTTGGCCCTTCTTCTGTGTTCCTTTTGCCCTGCCTGGTCAGGGGGTCAGGAGTATTCATGGGACCCAGCCGATGCTGGCCTCAATTGTGGCCCTTGCTTTTCCAAGCTCACATGATCGGGAGCAGGCTTGCATAGTATGTGCACCCTGCCAGCGTTAGCCTGCGGCTCACTGCAGCTCCACAATGGGCACGGGTCGAGGACTTCCGTTTTCTCACAGATGCACAGGCTGGGAAAGTTTGCCTGCCTGGTGGGGCGAGCAGCCTTGTATGCTGGGGCCCAGCAGGCAGAGCCTTTTGCACAACCAGCTGCAGCAATCTGGCTTTGAGCCTCTGCCCCAGAAAGCTGCAGCTGGGCAATGGAGATGCTGGCCCCACAAGTATGAAGAGAGAGAAGAGGGGTGAAGGCAGGTAGGAAGAAGGGAAAAAGAGTGAGAAAGGGAGGGATGGAGGGAGGGGAGAGAGAGAGACTGAACTTGGAGCTAGAGAGATGGGGACCCATCTGTGTAGCAAGCAGCCTTGGACTCCAAAAGGACAGATAAGATTGGAGGAGGGCCTCTGGGCATGGATTTGCATTTCAGTCTTTTGGGGAACAAGAGGATTTCTGTGTTTTGCAGAAGAGAATGGCTTAGGCCAGTGGAGCCCCAGCTCCCCCAAATCAGGCACCATGTTAATAAAAACTTATTTCTTTCCCCACCAATTACTGTGTTAGGCTTGTGTATGGAGGCAGACAGCCAAATCTCCCTTTGTTTAGTAATAAGACTACAGAAAAAAAGTGGGAGTGATAAGAAAATAAGTAAATTTTAGTTTTGTTGTCTCAAAAATCTGCAAAAATAGAGCAAAACATTGTTCCTTTCTTAGTGGTTTGAGAATTTAAATTTTCTAATCCATGGGCAAAGAGAAGGGGAATTTACTTCCAAGACTGCAGAATATGAGTGACCTATGGAGTCATATTTTCTATCCTTTTGAATTTTCTTGGATTTAATATGTCCAAAAGTAAGTTACAAAAAGTTCAGCTGATTGTGTTAAGTGAGGATCTTTTGAAGAAATCAGAAGTGTTTAGCATATACACAAGGAGGTGTAAGGGAGTGAGGGAGTTCTGACAATTATCTCCAAACATTTTAAGGGAGGTCATTGCTAACAGGGTAAATTTGGATTATTTGTCTATAAAGCACACATCTTTATTAGAGTCAAACTTTAAAAGTACAAGGGAGATATCTTTTTGCTCAATGCATTACCATGTAATAAATACTTCACTTACAGAAGGGTTAGCCTACTGAGGCCATCAATTCTTCATCATTGTGAGAGAAGAGATTCATGGGTTCAGAACGAATTTGAATCAAATGATCTCTAATTCTGCTATAATCCTAAATTTCTGTGCTTTGCTTTATTTTGCTATTTGAGAAGGGGGAAAAATATCAGTGCCATAGAAATTTCAAAATTCTAATAGTAAATTTATAAACATATTTCATCACTGTTCATATAGCTTGGATTAAAGGCTATGAAATATTTGAAATGTTTCTTTTCTCTGTGTAAATTGAACCAAGGTAAATGAAGTCATGCTGAATATTAATTCATTTTGTTTAATTTCATCTTTATTTTGTATTTTGGAAAAAGTAAAAATATTAATACATGACTAGGCTTATTTCCTAAGAGTTTATATTCACCATTAACATAAAAATATGAGATATCAAATGTGAGACATTGGGAGTTTTAGCTTTTCACTTCACTGTCTTTCTTTAAAAAAAATTAAAGGGCTTTATGTTGGATCAGAGATAGTCAACTACCCTTGCTCTCTGATGGAATATGACATTTCATGTACGAAAAAGTACAGGGCATTCATTTTGGGCAATTACTAATACAGCTTTCTCCACTGTGTCTGGAAGTTAAGTACCTTCCAAACCTGCTTGAATTCTAAACTTGTCCAGCTTACACTTCTTTGTTATCCTTTGTCTAGACTTTTAGATTATTACCCAATGCATGTACAGCTCAGCATTCAAAGAAAGAACTCAACATAACTCTTATTCAAATACTGAAACTATTTTTACTGAAGAACACGTATTTCTCCAGTACACATCCTCAAATGTCCTCAGCTTTCTAAATCTACGCTATATTGTCCTGAATTTAGCAAGATATCTGGGCTGTGTTTGAGATTCCCATCGTGTACTATAGAATAGAAAGTGCTCCAATACAATAATTGACCCTTTCACAGGCACCATTGTTTTGCAGTTATTTCACTCTTTAGTTATTTTTATTATATATACATATAGTTCATTTTTTAATTTATATATGGTGGAAGGGCAAGTATATGGTCCCAGATTTCCATTAAACAGAAAAGTACCAGGTTTTCCATTACCAACAGAAAAGCTAAGTTTTTTCACTTCTATTTATTTTGAATTAAGATAATATTTACTGCAGTAAAATTTTACTTTATTTGGTGTACAAACTTTCAGAATTTAATAAACGCATTCTGTTTTGCAACTACCAACATAATCAAAAAATGAAAGATCAGGCTCACACAAACCTATACAGGCAAGAGAACTTTAATTTATGCACAATGATAGAAATTCACTTGTAGCAATGAAGTGTCTTTAATATGCTTGATCTAATCATCTCCTCTAAAAAGCCAATATTTAAATATTTAAGGTGCAAATTTCATCTGGGAGAATCTTCCCAATTAGAGGACAGTAAAAAGAAAGTCGGTCAAGTAGCCAATATTATAAGAAGCCTATCTATCCCATTTTCTCCTTAACTTCTTTTAAAGTGTTTGATAGGAGTCATTAAATCTATTTAGCATTGCAAAGTAAAAAGAGATAGAAGTCTACTAAAAATATAGTCAACTAAATTAAAGTTCTAATTTTAAATTCATTATAAAAAGCCTGGAAAATAAAATGGTTACATTCCTTAACACTTAACTAAAATATTTTTTACTTTGGTAGAAGCACTGGGATTTGAATATGTAGATGACTTTAATATATTGTAATTGTAATTGATAGACTCAGTGTATTATCATTACTATGGCATTTTATTTTCATTCGATGAAACCATTATTTAACTTTTAAAATGTTTTCTCTTAATTCTTTAAATAATCTGTTATCTTTTTCAGCAGTATCATAAATATTCCTTATCACAGTATATTCATAAAAAGTGGTTATTAAACATTAGCCACACTATCACAACATGTATATGTGGAGTATGAAAGGAAATTAAAGCAACAACACACTTATATATTCTCATTTTGATTGTGTATTTAGTTGTTTTTGAATGATAATGTCTAAAGAAGATATAATTCAACCTAGAAAAGAATGAGTTAATGAATGTTAGACAAATTAAACTTCCACCAGACACTGATGCGTTATAAAGGTGTTTTAATTTCTAAGGAAATAGATCCATGTATCTTTGTGAATCACTCAATAAAGATGTCAACTTATTATTCAACAATAGCTTAACAAGCTCTTCATTTGAAATGCAAGAAATAGAAAGTATATAAAACAAGAAAATAAAATTATATAAAGAGAGGAACCAATGGTTATGTTTTAGCAGCTGTGTTTGCTTTTAGTTATTTGCTCTTCATCAGGATGCTCCATCACTTTTACATTCATTAAATGTACATTGAGAACCAACTTATATAATTGAGAAAAATGGTCAGGAATATTCTACAGAAGAGGCAATTTTTGAGCCTCATTTGAATTATTAACAACGGATGCTAAATAACAATGGTATTAAAAGTATTCAGAACAAAAGGAACAACATTATCTTATGTTTGAAAGACAGCACGTAGTTCAATAGAGTTTTTATTTCTTTTTTTACCCCCAAATTAGACACAGTCAGATCGCAGACTCCCAAGCGTTGTGAGAAACAAAAAGGTTATATGCTTTACGTGGTTTGCAAGCTATTGTACCTCAAGTACTGAGCTGAGCATATCACATCTCCTGAAAACTCTGTGGTAAAAACTCTTTGTTTCTTCACATGAATGAGAAGACTAAGAAATAGAAATGGTAATTTACCCAATGTCCAAAATAGGTGATAATAACACCTCTTTTGGTGTGAAAGGAATTGAATCCAACATGCTTAACTCCTAAGCAGTACAGATCATTGAACACAGATATCAACGAGACACTAGTCTCATGCACTGAGCAAGAACTCATTGTGTATCACCCATGAGCAGAGCCTTGCTTCAATCACTTGAAGAAAAATGTCTATAACTTGTAGTATATTGCTTCCAGGAGGCATCCTTCCCCTTCACTACTATGTATGTATTCTTACTTGAATATTTCCCTGTGTGTTTCTTTTGAGTAATGTCGCAGCTTTTATCTAATCTTCTGCTATATAAACCTCCTGATAACATTAATTTTTCAACTACTCATTTCTACTTTCATCATTTATGGCCATGTATTTTTCTCTAAGCCCTGCTTTAGCCACAACCCACAAACACTCCTACTATTCAGCTCAAAGCACTTTTTATTATTAACTGTATTTTAAGTCAGTGGTTTATATGAACATTTATTTAATAACTTCCTATGATATGTAGACATGTAAATTTTTTAAAAAATGATTTCTAGCTGTCTTTCATTGTTATCAGAAAAGACACTCTACATGGTATCAATTCTTTAAAATATGTTGATTTTTTATGTTTAAGAAATGACTTTTAGACAAATTATCTGTACAATGTATAATTACAAACTCTAAAGTTTGGGCCTATGGTATTCTAAACATGACAGTTAGGTGTGTTAGTCACGTTGTTTAAATCTTCCGTATGTTTACTAATTTTTTGGGGGGTATGCTGGATCATTCAATCAATCAGTGACAAAGCAGTGTTGAATTTTCTCACTATAATAATTCTGGTTTAGTTAAAACTATATTACTATTAAATATTCCTGTACACATCTAGTAAAAACTTTTAACTAAATTTTTATTTTCTCTCACTTCCTTGATATTTTTATTAAGACATACATTTTAGAGTAGTTAGAGGTTCAAAGCAACATTTAGGAAAATGTACAAGGTTTTTCATATACTCCATCCCCACACACGCTGAGTCTGCTCAGTCATTAACATCTCCCACCATAATGGAACAATTACTGCAGTTAATAAATCTACATTGACACATCATAATCACTTAAAGTCCAAATCGTAGTTTAAATTCAACTCCTGAATTTGCACATTTTTTGTATTTGTATATTTTCTTTTATTTTAACAGAGTTAATGTGTTGATGCTTGCATAGTACATCTTCTCCCTTCTTCAGCCTTCTGAATCCTTATGCTTACATGCATTTATGATAAAAATAGAGTGTAATTTCATTGTTTATTATTTTGAATTTCTTTTTATTTTAACCAGGGAATTTAGTCAATTACTATATAATGTAATGACTGGTGTATTTGGATTTAAATAGACCATCTTACTGCTCTTCTCTATTGGTCCAGCATATTTTAACTTCCTATTTCTCTCCTATTCTGCCTTATTTATAGTGATTACTTTAGTATTCTGGAGGGACACTAGTTTTCTGGTATGATGTGTCCAGGAACAAAGTTGTGCTCAGAGATTATAAGCATGCATAATATGTTGAAGGAAATTAAATATATTACAAAGTGAGTCAAAGCAATATGAAAAGGAAGGGAACAAGAAAAATCAAGGTGAGAGAAAATCTACACCTGAAAATATATGAAGTAATAGAATACTCCTTACCTTTACAAAAACCAATAAGGTTATGCTACTATGAATGATGTAAACACTGGTTAATGATTTTAGACTTACAGAATCAGTCTAGAGAAAATACTTATTTAATTATGCTTACAGAAAAAAAGGTACGATCAACCCTGACAACAATAAAGAAAAACTAGAAATGACTAGAGGTGAGAAGATGAAGTAGAACTCAAAAAGAATGTGTTTGAAGAAGTTTAATACTTAGAGCAGTATTTTGAAATTTTCCAAAAATACCACCCTATGCCATTAATACTGTTATAAGATATGAAGCTAACACACGGCTGCAGACAATTTATCTATGGACTTGGCTATCACAGGCCTGACCTGTAAGTCCAAGAGCTTATGAAAGGTATATCTTAGCAAAGCCACAAGTCCTAATGGCACAGTAGCTGGGGAGTTGGGGAGTTCTACTTTAAGTTATAGGTGTAACACAGAAGCATTCAAATGGTTAGATATTTCTAAATTTGTAACACAACAGAATGAGAAAGTGATTTGATCTTAGCCCTCATCTATCATAATGAGATATCAAAACTTGACATAAAAATAATGTATTAAACTCTAAATATGGATGTAGAACACTGAAAACATCAAAAGCATTCAAGATGTAAAACTTTTTTTCAAGACTTTTTTGTTTTTCTTTCTTCTTTTCTTTTTTCTTTTGAGAAACAATACTGAATATAGGAATGGATAAATCAGAGGCCTATAAAAACTCTTTCATGGCCTTCCAGTTTTTTTCAAATCCTGTCTTATAATTTGTATAAGAATAAACAATAAACAAGGATCTGTCACATAAAAGAGTCTTTATTGGTATGTGACAATATAAAATAAAATAATAAGAGCTCTGAAAATGATATAAATAAAATGTGGGAAAAAGTAATCAATATATGATCAAAACATAATCATTGAAGTAAAAATGTAAGGTTTTATGAACTGTTCTTCATTCACATTTTTCTGGGAACTGGGAGAAAATACTGTAGAAAGTGTAAGTTTAAATGGTAATTTACTTGATTTCGTGGAACAGAATGAAGTTCCTGACCTCCATATATTGGGAGAGAAGCAAATAATTGGCTTCCTTCCATCTAGCTCCATAGATTACCTAAGGAAATACTGAAGAGAAAAGAAGCTCTCAAATTCTGATCTTTGGCTTTTTATATCCCAAACAAAATATAGCCTCTCCAAAGGCAGAAATTTGCAGTCTCCATCATGCTACAAATTCATTATGACATTAAAAAACTTGTGTTTATACTTTTTTGTAGAAGAGATCTATTTTTAAAGAAGAGAGATAATAACTGCATAAAAATGGAAAAATACTAAATATTTCTTACTCTCCAAATGTAGAGTCAATGCCATCTCTTTTAGGAATCCTTACTGAAACCAAGGTAATTTTCCATGTGTGTCTACTCTCAGTGCCCATATAATCATATTTAACACATAACATATTGTGTTGAAATTACCTGCTAATGAGTCTGTTGTCTTTATTTTACAGTAGGCCTATATAAGTCAAGGACCATAGGTAAATTATATTTCTTTCCACAAGTATATAGTCTTAAGTAAATACTCATAAAATTTAACTGAAGTTCACTATAACATACTTTTCAGTGAAGCTCATGGAATTTCACTCTATCACATTTTCTCAGAAAATTTAATCAAATCTAAGTATGCTGTTTAATTGAGTTATGACTAGACAGATGGGGTGTTGACTGGAATAACATGCAATGACCTTTATAGAATTAATGTAAGTTAAAATAAAAAAAAAGAAAAACAGAGGTAATGGTCATAAGTTCAGGAGTTAGTTTCACAGTTTCCTGTTAGAAACAAACAGAACTATTATTGTTTCCATCTTTATCTGGTAACTTTTCTGTAAATTGCTTACATATCTAATTCATAGGAAATATTTTCATTTAGCTGTACTGCCATGATACAAATTTTTTCTTTTTTAAATATTTTTTATTTTATTGATTATGCCATTACATTTGTTCTATTTCCCCCCTCCATTCCCCTCCACCCTGTACACCCCACCCTCACCATTCCCCCCCTTTAGTTCATGAACTAAAGATTGCTGCTGGAGAGAGCAATCTTGGTTGTAGGTCTTTGGTTTTCATGACTTGGAATACTTCTTTCCAGCCCCTTCTTGCCTGTACGGTCTCTTTTGAGAAATCCGCTGACAGTCTGATGGGAACTCCTTTGTAGGTGACTGTCTCCTTATCTCTTGCTGCTTCTAGTATTCACTCCTTCATTTTAATCTTGGCTAATATAATTATGATGTGTCTTGGTGTGTTCCTTCCTGGGTCCAACTTCTTTGGGACTCTCTGAGCTTCCTGGATTTCTCGGAAGTCTATTTCCTTTGCCATCTTGGGGAAATTCTCCTTTATTATTTGTTCAAATAAGTTTTCTAATGGTGGCTATTCCTCTTCCTCTTCTGGTACGCCTATAATTCAGATATTGGAGCGTTTAAAGATGTCCTGAAGGTTCCTAAGCCTCTCCTCATTTTTTTGAATTCTTGTTTCTTCATATTTTTCTGTTTGGTCATTTTTTCCTTCCTTCCGGTCTGCTCCCTTGATTTTAGTCCCAGTTTCCTTTTCATCACTATTGGTTACAAATTCTTATCAAACTACAAAACTAAGCAATTGTTGCTGTGGCAATAGTAATTACAGAACACAAATAACATTTCCTGAAATATATAGATATAAGAATTTTCTGAAATATATATAAAAATGATCATGTTATCTACTTAATACAATTAACTGTATTCATTTTTCACCACACTTTTATAGAAAAAGCTTTAGGTAGCCAAGTTGTCAGTAACTAAAAAATAAAAAGTCAATTATTATCAAATATTTTAATGCCACATTTTCATAAACAAACTCAAAATGTATACACACGAATATATATGTACAAAAAACTACATTAGACTTGTGAAACTAGTAAGCAGGTATACCAAGATATTGTAGGATACAAGGTTAATATAAAAAAGTTAATAATTTTCCTAATACAAACAATGAACACATAGAATTTGAAATTAAAAAGAAAATAACTTTACAACTCACAAATGAAATACTAATATAAATCTAAAAAAATATCTACAAGATCTATAATGAGGCAAACTACAAAACTCTAATGATGAAATAAAAGAAAAACAAAATAACCAGAAAGATATCCCATGGTCATGAATAGGAAGACAATATTGTCAAGATGTGAGTTATTCTTCATCTGATATTTAAATTCAATGCAATCCCAATCAAAATAACAAGTTATTTAGTGAATACCAACAAACTGACTCTAAAATATATAAGAAAAGACAAAAGATCTAGAATTACAAACATGGTAATGTAAAAAAAAGAACAAAGTTGTAGGACTGATATTAAATAATTTCAAGGCTTAGTATAAAGCTACAATAATCAAAACAGTATTGGCAAAAGACTACACAAACAGTGTTTTAACAGAAATTTAACAGTTTGGCTCTGGCTGGTGTAGCTCAGTGGATAGAGAGTGGGCTGTGAACCAAAGGGTCTCCAGTTCAATTCCCAGTCAGGGCACATGCCTGGGCCAAGTCCCCCAGAAGGGGCCATGTGAGAGGCAACCACAAATTGATGTTTCTCTCCCTTTCTTCCTCACTTCCTCTCTCTCTCTAAAAATAAATAAATAAAATTTTAAAAAAAGAAATTTAACAGTCTAGTACTGGAGTAAGAATGGACAATCAACGGAAAAGAATAGAGAGCTCAGAAATAAACCCAAGTCTCTATGATCAATTAATATTCAACAAAGTGGTCAAGAGCATAGATGGAATAAAATTAGCCTCTTCAACAAATGGTGTTGGGAGATCTGGACAGCTACATGCAAAAAAATGAAACTCAATCACCAACTTGTACCACACACAAAAATAAATTCAAGATGGATAAAAGACTTAAATATAAGTCATGACAACATAAAAGTCCTAGAGGAGAACATAGGCAGGAAAATTTCAGATATTCCACACAGCAATATTTTTACTGATATGTCCCCTAAGAGCAAGGACTATAAAGGAAAGAATAAACAAATGGGATTATATCAAATTAAAAAGCTTCTGCATGGCTAAAGAAAACGTCAGCAAAATGAAAAGGGAACCAACCATATGGGGAAATACATGTGCCAATGATACTTCAGACAAGGGTTTGATCTCCAAAATACATAAAGAATTCACACCTGACTGCACACCAAGAAAACAAACAATCCAATTAAAAAATGGGCAAAAGACCTGAACAGACATTCTCCAAGGAGGACATATAGAGGGCCCAGAGATGATGAAATATGAAAAGATGTCCAGCATCACTAGCCATCAGAGAATTGCAGATTAAAATCTTAATGAGATACCACTTCATACCAGTCAGAATAGCCTTCATAAACAAATCAACAAGTGCTGGCAGGTTGTGGAGAAAGGCGAATCCTAGTGCACTATTGATGGCAATATAGAATGATGCAGCCACTGTGGAAACAGTAAGGAATTTTCTCAAAAAAAGTAAAATTGGAACTGCCTTTTGATCTGGCAATTGCACTGCTGAGATTATATCCTAAAAAACCCTGAAACACCAATTCAAAAGAACTTATGCACCCAATGTTCACAGCAGCACAATTTACTATAGCCAAGTGCTGGAGTCTATGTGCCCATTGGTAAATGAGTGGATCAAAAAAAACCCAAAAAAACAGTGGTACATTTACACAATGGAATACCATGAAACTGAAAGAAAGAAGGAACTTCTACCCTCATGACAACATGAGTGGAACTGAAGAGAGTTATGCTAAGTGAAGGAAGCCAGGCAGTGAAAGATAAATACCATATGATCTTACCTATAAGTAGAACCTTATAACAAAACAAGCAAGAGACCTAAACGCAACCAAAGACATGGAGATAAAGAACAAACTGACAGTGACCAGAGTGGAGGAGATAGGGAGATAATGGAGGAAAGAAAGGGAAAGTTCAAGTCAAGGAACTTGTCATAAAGGACCCATGGACAAAGCCAAGGGAGAGCAGAATTTAATGTGGGAAGTGGGGTTGGGTAGGACAGGGGAGAGTAATTGAACAAAATGGGACAACTGCAATCGAACAATAATAAAAAAAAAAAAAAACCAGAATGGAGAGCCTAGAAATAGACCCACATATAGTCATCTGATCTTTGACAAAAAAAAAAAGTCAAAGGCAATATAATGCAGCAAAGTTTGTCTTTTTAGCAAATAATTTTGGAACAACTCGAAATTTACTTGAAAAACTGGTGAATCCAGACATGGACCCTGCACCCTTCACAAATATTAATTTAAAATGTATCACAAAACTAAATGTAAAATACAAAACTATAAAACTTTGAATACATGACATAATAGAAAACCTACATAATCTTGGTTATAGCATTGACTTTATAGATACGACACACATGAGCCATGAAAGAAATAGTTGGTAAATGGAAAATAAATTAATTAAAATTAGAAGCTTCTCCTCTGACAAAAATAATGTCAAGAGAGTGAGAAAACAAGTCACAGAATGAGAGAAAATATTTTCTGAAAACATATCCGATAAAATACTATCATCCAAAATATGAAAAGAGCTCTTAAAACTCAGCAATATGAACACAAACAACCTAATTAAAAATGAGCCAAAGATCTTGACACCACACCAAAGAAGATATATAGATGGCAAATATAGTCAAGCAATAAGATGTTCCATATTATAGGTCATCATGGAAATGCAAATTAAAACAACAGTGAGATAATACCACACATTTATCAGAGCGGCCAAAACACAAAACTCAGACAACAGCAAATCCTCACAAGGATATAGAGCAACAGAAACTTTAATTCATTGCTGGTGAGGACGCAAAATGTTACAGCCACTTTGGAAGAGAGTTTGGCAATTTCTTAAAAAACTTAATGTTCTCTTACATGTAATCCAGTAATTATACTCGTTGGTATTTTCCCAAACAAGGTGAAAATTGTTATTCATACAAAAACCAACATATAAATGTTTAAACAGTTTTATTTGTAATTACCCATACTTGGAAGCAAGCAAAATGTCCCTAAGTAGGTGAATAGATAAATAAACTGATGGACATCAAAAAAATGGAATATTATTAACACAAAAAAGGTATTAACTATAAGCCTTGACAAGACATGCGGGGAAATTAATTGCAAGTTAATAATTAAAATAAGTCAATCTGAAAAAAACTACGTGTTGATTCCAACTATATGACATTCTAAATAAAGACAAAACTATCAAGTCAATGAAAAAGATCAGTGATTGCTAAGGGTGCTAGAAAGAGATAATAGGCGAGCACAGAAGATTCTTAGGGAAGTGACAGCACTCTGTATGATACTGGGATGATGGGTATATCTCACTATACATTTGTCCAAACCCGTAGTACGTACAACGCTGTATTAAATCCTAAGGAAAAGTATGGGCTTCGGGTGATAATGACGTGTCAGTGTGGGTTCATCCTTGGTAAAATGTGTGCCATTCTGCTGAGTGATGATTAAGAATGAGGTAAGTCACCCATTCGTGGAGGTAGGGGATATAAGGGAAGTCTCTGTAACTTCCTCTAAATTTTGTTGTAAACTTTAAACTGCTCTGGATAAATAGTCTTAAAACCACCCAATAGAACTTGAAGCTATTGACAAAGTCTCAAGTATGTACATTTATACCTACTTTGCAAGTTTGTCCCCAATGAAATCTAGATGTGTATATTAAAATTTTAATTTGTATCAAAGTTCACAGAAAGGAAGGGACAGTTACATCTTCCCAAATAACTTGATAATGTCAAAGAAAATTAAGACAATGTTCTGTAATACTAAGTAAAATGACTTCTTTTCCTCCTTTATTACTTATAATGAGTTTAGTAGTATATTAGTTTATGTGAAAACGCATTTTTAGTCTTAGTATAACATAATTCAGATTAATTGAATATTCTTCCACTATATTTGGAGATTATAGAGTAATTTATAAATTGTTAAGGAAATACTTAAGAAAATTGTCAGGTTAAATTCAATCTCTCTAATTAAGATATATCTTCATAAAAGAAACAGTGTAATAAGTACATTTCTAAATTTCTAGCCTGACATATAAGTCTCATTTTGTTTCTGTGATTCTGGTTACCTCTGTACCACATTGAGATTACACTTTTTAATGTCTCGTAGCTATTCTGCTGCATTACATTACTATTACATTAACCAAATTGGCTGTTTACTTATAATGCCTTTTCCCCCCATATTCTTACTTCAACTATCTTAACTTTTTCCAATCATCTGTAAGGTGAAATAGTACATTCAGGTCCTGAAATAATTTACACTAGACACAAGCCAACTTGATTTAAAATAGTTCACATAAAATACTAAGATCATCTATCTCCAAGTTTTTTTTTTAGTTTTAAATGACAGTTTCACTAACACAAAAAATTATGAATTACAGAACATAAGATTTGGGAGGGTAGTTACTTACCTGAATGGAAGAGAAAATGCAATAACTTTGATTTCATTTATAAGAAAATGCTCTATTTGTCAATAATGAAATGTCAGGTAATACACAATTACCATTTTAGGGACCTTTTTATAAATGTGATGCACTCTAAAATAAAGCTCATATGTGTCTCTAAATTACACAAAAAAGTACTTATATCTTAGGCAAAATTAATCTTTATGATTAAAATAGGTTTTATAGTATCATCTAAATCTTTGGTGTTTTGCCTGAAAAAATTAGCATGTTTCATGAGTATTTTGAACAAGTGAAAATACCAGTTGTTGATGTTGCTTCATTCCAGCCTCTCAGGTTTTTTTATTACACAAAAATGGAATAGTTCACTCAATATTGCTGGCATTCACCTTTCAACAGATGATTCAAATTTTATATATTTTAGAAAAAAGGAATAGCTCAGTCCATAAGTTATTTCAGTATTACTAAAACATTTGTGCTGTTTTGACAAATTTTATTGAATTCACTTGAATAGAAATAAATAAAAGACAGTGAATTGCAATGACCTTATGGAAAGTTACAGTGTGAGTATATAAGCCTTGATTTTATTTTTCTGTGGCAAAAAGGTATCTTTTGCCATTTATGTTTATATGTCTACTGTCTATTTTATTGTATTTATATGTCAGCTTTGCATTTCCTTCTAACAATTTATTTAACAGTTTAATGTGTAAAACCACAGTTGTTTTCTTTTTTTGAAAAATTATTACAGCATCTAAAATTTTTATTACTTATCTTATATTCTCCAGATATGAATTTTCCCCAAATATAGGATTTAACTCTCAGTAGACATATAAAAGGCCAGATGAGCTCCATCAATTATACAGGGAAATGTTCCACTGGGATTGTGATGAAAACTTCTAAGAGAAATACCAGAATGTTCTGGCAAAAAGAATTTTGAAATTAATCTTCACAGTACTTGCCTAATTTTCAACTTTCCAAATTTCCCCAATTTGGAGTTTCCCTTTTTGGGAGTTTTTTTGCTACACTTCTTCAAGTAGCAGTATTAGTCAAAGCAAGTAAGGTGTAGTGAGCTTTTTTGTTTGCTTAAGCCATGGAAAGAATGTTGTTAATGTCCTCAGGAGTAAGCATGTGAAAACTAGACATGGTATTATTGGGTTGGTCAAAAAGTCTGTCTAGCTTTTTTCATAAAATAAAAGACATATTTTTTCATTTTTACCAGTAACTATTGATTTGGACATTTTGAGTATGTCGGCTACCTCCTTCATGGTATAACACCGATCATTCTCAATGATCGTGCCTCCTTGATCTCTGTCAACTACAGCTGGTCTAATCAACCACGGAGCATCACCCAGAGAGAAATCTAGCACAGAACTTCACAAACCACTACTGACACATTTGATCAGTCACAGCACCTTCTTCAGACTCTGTGCAAATATTTTTTGCCTTTCAGCTATGTTTACTCCTTTCGTGAAATAATAAAGCATAATATTAAGTTTTTTTAAATTCCCACTGATATCACAGCTGTCACAATACAATCTAACAAAATTGTTTTAAATAAAGTTCAAGACAACTAAGTACTACTAAAGCCATCTTATGGAAAAAAACAAAAAAAATTTTGGCCAACCCAATAGGTTTGGATTAACCTGTTTTTAATAAAAGATCCTTGAGGGGGAAAAAAGAACATGCTTATGTTAACAGCAGAATGAAATTATGAGTAGGTGTCAAAATAAATCATCCTTATACCCTGGCTGGTGTAGCACAGTGGATTGAGTGTGGGCCTGTGAACCACAGGATCATGGTTCGATTCCCAGTCAGGGAACCGGCCTGGGTTGCAGGCCGGTTCCCTGCAGGCCAGTTCCCAGCAGGGGATGCACAAAAGGCAACCATACATTGATGTTTCTCTCCCTCTCTCCTTCCCCCGTTCCCCTTTAAAGATAAATAAATAAAATCTTTAAAAAAAATAAATAAATCATCCTTAAAAGAAACTAGGAAAATCAAGGCATAAATAAAGTTTTAATAATTCTTATTCTCTACCTACAGAACAACCTACATAGCTATGATAAGTACTTCAAAATATCTAGTACCTTATAAAACAACAAATTGTTCAGCAAGATATGAGTCAAAATTCCAACAAAAATTTTCATGTAAATTGAAAGAAGTCTCATTTTTATATTAAAGAGCAAATGAGCAAAAGAAATAAGACATTCCTAAAACAAATGGATGAGTACTGGCTTTTCAAAATCAAAGCTTAATTAAGACAGTATATTATAGATACTGTAGTAAACAAATCAGAACAGAAAATATAAATGAGTATACTCATAAATATATAGAAATTACACATTTTTGATAGAACTTTTCTAACATTTCAGTGTAGGAAATTAAGAAATATTGTATCTGCTGCTGGGACAATATCAATATGGGAAAGAATCAAATTTTGTTTTCACTTTATATCAAACACTAAAAGCAATATAGGTTGTTAGAAATCAATTTATGTAGCTCAAGCCTTTTAGCAGACAATCTAAAATAATATTATTTCTGAACTTTATTAAACTTTAAAGTAAATCCTTGGTAAACTTTATCATTTTATAATTAAGCTTATATAAATTGAAAGTTAGTTTAAAGAGAGTAAAATAAAAATCACAGACCAAAAGCTTATTAATAAGAGTAATAACTTAAAAGGAATTAATATCTAGAATATCAGAAGAACTTCATTAACTCAGTAATAAAAGGCAAACAACTCAATTTAAAAAAAACAGTGAAATCAGGAATAGATTCTATAAAACAGATAATAAACAACTAATGACCATTTTTATCATAAAGATAAAAATTTAAATCTCAATGAAATACCTCTTGCATCAATTGGATTCACAAGCATTTTTAAAAACTGTTTGACATTATCATCAATTGGTTAAATATAAAGCACCTGAATACTCATATGCTGCTGGTCAAATTATAAATTTACAAATCATCTTGGTAAATAAACTTATAAAAATTATAGGTAGATAGATAGATACTCCAAAATTCTTTAGACTTTGGAAAAATGGTCATATTACCATAAGAGCAGTATTTGTAATAAAAAATAGTAATCTAAATGTTCATCAACAAAAAAATGGATAAAGAAATTATGAGACATTTTATACCAGTTGAGGTCCAATCAGGGAAGAGAAATTACATAGCTTTTTTGAATGATAAAAAGTTTAATAAAAGAATTATAAACTATAGCAAGAAACTGAGGGGGAAATCCCATAGAATTGGCTTAAATAAGTAAAGAGAACTGAAAAATAGAGGAATAGTAGATATAAGGAGCAGCCAATGTTCCTCAAGGATTAGTGGACATCTAGCCTTTTCCAAACCATCCATGGAAACATTTGGCCCATGCCAGCCCATCTACATAACCCTACAGGACATGACCAGATAGGCTACCAAGGCAAGAAAGATCATTACTGGCAATATAGCCACAACATAATTATTGGGCCAAATATGATAGGTTTTCTATGTATTAATACTGTAAATGAAAGCCGTTAAATAACCATTATTAGTTATCTGCACTCAGGGACATTTTCTATATGTAGATGTTTGAATAGGACCAAATTTTAAGGACCATTTAGGCATGAACCATCTGTTTGTTTGTTTGTTTGTTTGTTTTGGATGTTTGCACAGAACCAAATGTCCTGAAGCTGAGATTGAGTGCCTAAGGAAGAACCTGTATGCACACAACCACCACCACCATGACCTTGAGTAAGAGTCTGACCTGGTTAGAGAAGGCATGAACAATGCTTCCTGAATAATAGAGAAGTAGTGCCACCATAAATCTATTCATGGGTGAGGTCTCATTAGAGATACTGTGCTGCAAAATCTCCAGAATGGTGAGCTGGAGGAACCTGCTGGGTGCTGGGTGCTGCTAGCTTCCACATACTGTAATGCCGTGCCAGTTTGCACTAGAAGAACATGCTGCAAGATGTTAGGAAAGACCCCTTCTTCTTGCAGTGACTCCTTAGTGTCCTTTACTGACAAGGCCTAACATAGGGCCAGTTGGCAAAGACAAAATATTTACAGGACTCAGATCCACTTGTTGTTTACCTCCTGAATCAAGTAAAGGGTAGAGGAAAAGAGAAACAAGAAAATTGACCTGCCTTTTGACCCAGCAATTCCACTGCTAGGATTATATCCTAAGAACCCTAAAACATCAGTTTCAAAGAACCTATGCACCACAATGTTCATAGCAGCACAATTTACAATAGCCAAGAGCTGGAAGCAACCTAGGTGCCCATCAGTAAATAAATGGATAAAAAAATTGTGGTACATATACATAATGGAATTCTATGCAGCAGAGAGAAAGAAGGAGCTCATACCGTTTGCAACAACATGGATGGAACTGGAAAGCATTATGCTGAGTGAAATAGGCCAGGGGTTGAAAAACAAATACCATATGATCTCACCTTTAACAGGAAGCTAAACAACAAAACAAACAAGCAAGCAGAATAAAAACAAAGACAGTGAAATAGAGAACAAGGGGACAGTGACCAGAGGGGAGAGGTAAGGGAATTTAAGGGGAAAAAGGGGGAGGGATTTGGAGGAACAAATAGGAAGCACACATGGACAACAACTAAGGGGGGTGGAAATGGGAGGGAGGTGGGGAGCATGGGGGGGGCTGGGATGGGAGAAATAGGCAAAAAACTGTACTTGAAAAATAACAAAATAAAATTTAAAAAAAGACTTCTTGGTTATTGCTAATGTTATTGCTCTTAAGCTTACTAATTAATAAAATATAAGGTACATTATAAATATTTTAATTAAATATATTGGGGTTAATAAAATTATATGGGTTTCAAGTGTGCAATTCCAAATATTTTAAACATGTTAAAATACCTATAGCTAACAGAAAGCATCCTACTTAACAGAATTAATAGAAGTATTTTAAATATAAACAAACAACAAAAAAGGGTGTTTAGTAAACAAATAATTCTCAATACTGTTCTCAAGGTTGCAGTGAGTGCTGCAATATAATAAAACATTATTACAAATATTAAGTGAAATAATGATTATTATTATTGGCAGATTTTATATTTTATGATTAAAATTAACAAAAATATTATAACTAATGGAAGTCCAGTAAAGTATCTGGATAATATACTTATATAATTTATATACAAATTAATAATATACTTATTATTAATTTATATACAAAATAAATTTCCTTTATGCCAGTAATAATTAGCTTAAAGCATAATGGGAATAATGATCTCATTAACATTAGAAACAGCTCTAGAATAACAAGGACTTCATCAAAAGTAACATAGTAAAGATGACACAATAATTTATATATACTGGATATTCATACGTATATGCACAACATGTAAATATAACATATGCAAAACATAGGTGTTATAAATAGGTTTTTAAATATGGGCATATGCCATTTTTTAAATTGAAGTAATCCTACCAGAATTACAGTGGAGTTTATTTTGGAATTTATGCAGTAATTAGATTAATACAACAAGATAGTGAAAATGGAAATAGTTACACATACAGTAATAATGTAATAATCTTAATGTTAAATGTGTGAAAAATATTAGTAGGGTAATTGGCAGTGGGAAATGTAGAAAAAGTAATAAAAAATCTTTATAAAGAATAGATAAGATAATAGCAATTTCACCCAGTGAGTGATTTCATTATTGCTAAAAGAGAAATAATAAGCTATTTTGTGCTTCCTGGTATGTCACAATTTATAAGTAAAAATACAATATATTTTTAAAAACTTACCAAATATTGAACTTGAAACTAATCAGGTGTCTAGATCTCATTTTCAGTTTATGGTAACTATTGGTCAAAGAAACATATCCTAGACCACCATGAAGATGTAATTACCAAAATGCAGAATGTGGAAAACTTCACAGAACAAATGATTTGTGTTTCTTTTAAAAATTGATGTGCTAGAAATACTAGCCACAGCAATCAGACAAGAAGAAGAAATAAAGGCATCCAAACTGGAAAGAAAGAAAGAAAACTGTCAAGATTCCACCAAAAAACAATTGAAACTGTAAATTCAGAAAATAGCAGATAAAAAAGTAAATATTCAGAAATTGTTTGCACTTTATACATTAATAATGAACTATCAGAAGGGGAAACTAAGCAAACAATTCCATTTATAATTGAATCAAAAAATAAAAATATATACCTAAGAATAAATTTAAACAAGGAAATAAAAGACCCGTACTCAGAATATAATATGACCCTAAAGAAAGAAATTAAAGATATAAATAAATGGAAGTAAATACTGTGCTCGTGGGTACAAAGAATTAACTTTCAAAATGTCCATACTACCCATGGTGATCTATAAATTTAATGCAATTCCTATCAAGATACCAAGGATGTATTTCACAGAACCAAAACCCAAAAATTTATATGGAAACACAAAAGACCCCAAAGAGTTAAAGCAATTTTGAGAAGAACAAAGTTGGAGGAATCATGTTACCTTACATCAAACTATACTACAAGGCCACAGGAATCAAAACAGCCTGGTACTGTCATAAATACAGATTTGTAGATTAATAGAATGAATTAGAGAGCCCAGAAATAACCCCACACCTATATGGTCAATTAATATTTGACAAAGAATACGAGAACATACAATGTGGTAAAGACAGTCTATTTAATAAATGATATCGGGAAAATTGGACAGATATGTGCAAAAAAAAATGAAGTTAGACCATCTACTGTATACATCTTCATCTTGTACACTATGTACAAGAATAAAGTCAAAATGAATTAAAGACTTAAATGTGAAGTTTAAAACAATATAAAAATCCTGGGAAAAATCAGGCAGTAAAATTTCAGAATTTCTCATCACACTATTTCTGATATCTCTCAGGCAAGGGAAACAGAAGATAAAACAAATGGGACTACATTGAACTAAAACGGTTCTGCACAGCAAAGTAAATCATTAACAAAATGAAAAGACAAACCACTGAATAGGAGAGCATATGTGCCAATGATACATCTAATAAGAGGTTAATATCCAATTTTATAATAAAGTGACACAACTCAACACCAAAAAAACAAATAATGCAATTAAAAATGGGCAAAGTACCTAAAAAGACACTTCTCCAAAGAGGACACACAGATGGCCAATACACATATGAAAAGATACTCCAAAAATGCCTGTAAAAAGATATTCCATGTCACTAATCATCAGAGAAATGAAAATTAAAACCACAATGAGATATCACCTCATACCTGTCAGAATAAACAAACAAGTGTTGGTGAGGATGTGGAGAACATGGAACCCTCGTGCACTGTTGGTAGACATGCAGGTTGGTGCAGCCACTGTGGAAAACAGTGTGGAGAAAACAAAAAACCTAATAGAAACAGACATAGATACAGAGAACTGACAGCCGTTTAGGGGGGAAGGGGGTTGGAAGGGCTAGGTGAACAAATTAAGTGAAAATGTTAAAAAATTCATAGATACAACAGTATGGTGGTCAGCAGAGAGAGGGGGAAGGGAGCAGATAAAAGAGGTAATGACGGATAAAATAGTGATGAAAGAAGACTTGGCTTTGAGTGGTAACACACAATGCAGTATGTAGATAATGTATTATAGAACTGCGTACTTGAAACCTATATAATTTAATTAACCAATGTGACTCCAATAAATTAAATAAAAACATATTAAAATGATGTACAGATAAAGAAGGAGGGATAAGAATCTTCCATTTTAAATAAGACTTCCTCAATTTTAAAACAGCTTTGAGGTTATATATATATATATATATATATATATATATATATATATCGGGATATATACACATATATATACGCACACACAAACATTTACATATATATATAAATGTGCATATGTATATATACATATATACACAAAGCAAAATGCACTTTGGATCTTGGTAAAATTCTAAACCAAAGAAAGGTAAAGAAAAAATACATGAGATTATTGAAGGATACAAACACACATGGGATTACTGATAATAACCAAATAACTGATAATCTAATTGAAATAATAGTGCAATTATGACATAATTGTATTCAAGAAAAAAGTTTTCATCATTTAGATTCATTTTGAAAGAATGTACATTTGAATCTTGATATTTAATTAATGTGAAAGAGAGAAAGAGGGCTGCATTTGGGAAGAACCTTGATGAGCCCATGTAAAATACTGCGGAGGCTGAATAGTGAATACATGGGGTGCATTAAGCTAGAATCTATTTTAGTTTATGTGTAGAATCCTCCATGAAAAGCTAGTTATAAAGATCTTGAAACATTTCAGCCAGCAGGTGTTGACAAATGAAAATGAATACTGCAACATCAAGTATTAATAATTGACAATGTGTAAAACACCAATAATGTTCAGTTAAATAAAAAAAAGACAGAAAACTGTACTTGAACAACAATTAAAATTTTTTAAAAACTTAAAAAAATTAAGGTAGCTCCTCTGTTGTTTTGGTGATGTATATTATCAGGTCAACCCTTTTTCATATAGTTTGTACATTGTTAGAGTGTTAGCTATCTTACAAACACTGACAAACAGAGATTTAGTATATCCCCAGAAGAAAACAGAATTAAAATTATTTTCCCCCTAACTTTCAGTTGTTGCTTTCCACCTAATACAATAATTTTTCAGTAGTTGCAAATAGGATATAAAGGAGCAGTGGAACATGGAATAATTTATAACATGACCTTTCTTACTAATGTATTCTCTGATGACAATAGTGACATCAGAAAATTTAGCTATATTCTTTAGCCACACAGAAGCTTTTTATTTTGATGAGATCCCATTCGTTTATTCTTTCCTTTATATTCCTTGCTCTAGGGGACATATCCGTAAAAATGTTGCTGCATGAAATATCTGAGATTTTCTTGCCGATGTTCTTCTCTAGGACTTTAATGATTTCATTGCTTATATTTAAGTCTTTTATCCACCTTGAATTTATTTTGGTGTATGGTGTGAGTCGGTGCTCAAGTTTCATTTTTTTTGCACATAACTGTCCAGTTCTCACAACACCATTTGTTGAAGAGGCTATCTTTACTCCATTTTATGTTACTGCCCCCTTTGTCGAATATTAATTGACTGTAGAGAGTTGGGTTGATTTCTGGGCTCTCTGTTCTGTTCCATTGGTCTATGTGCCTGTTTTTGTGCCAGTACCATGCTGTTTTGATTACAGTGGCCTTGTAATACAGTTTGATATCAGGTATTGTGATCCCTCCTACTTTGTTCTTCTTTCTCAAAATAGCAGCTGCTATTTGGGGTCATTTATGGTTCCATATAAATTTTTGAAGTGTTTGTTCTATGTCTGTGAAATACGCCATTGGTACTTTAATAGGTATTGCATTGAATCTGTAAATTGCTTTGGGTAGTATGGACATTTTGATTATATTAATTCTTCTAATCCATGAACACAGTATATATTTCCATTTGTTTGTGTCTTCCCTGATTTCTTTCTTGAGTGTTGTGTAGTTTTCTGCATACAGGTCTTTCACCTCTTTGGTTAGGTTTATTCCCAGATATTTTATTTTTGTTTTTGCTATATCAAATGGGATTTTTTCCCTTGATTTCTGCTTCTGTTGATTCATTGTTAGTATTAAATTAAAAGGACAACCAACTGCACGGGAAAACATATTTGCCAATGATACCTCAGACAAAGTTTTAATCTCCAAAATATACAAAGAACTTATAGGACTCCAGTCTAAGAAGACATCTAACCCAATTAAAAAATGGGAAAAGGCCTTGAACAGACACTTCTCCAAGGAGGACATACAGAATATCCAAAGACACATGAAGAGATGCTCAATATTGTTAGCTACCAGAGAGATGCAAATTAAAACCACAATGAGATACCACTTTACACCGGTCAGGATGGCTATCATAAACAAAGCAACAAACAACAAATGTTGGAGAGGGTGTGGGGAAAAGGGGACCTTAGTTCACTGTTGGTGGGCTTGCAGACTGGTGCAACCATTATGGAAAACAGTATGGAATTTTCTCAGAAAAATAAAAATCGACCTGCCTTTTGACCCAGCAATTCCACTACTAGGATTATATCCTAGGAATCCTAAAACATCAATATCAAAGAACCCATGCACCACAATGTTCATAGCAGCACTATTTACAATAGCCAAGAGTTGGAAGCAACCTAGGTGCCCGTCAGTAAATGAATGGATCAAAAAATTGTGGTACATATACATAATGGAATTCTATGCAGCAGAGAGAAAGAAGGAGCTCATACCCTTTGCAACGACATGGATGGAACTGGAAAGCATTATGCCGAGTGAAATAGGCCAGGTGTTGAAAGACAAATCCCATATGATCTCACCTTTAACAGGAAGCTAAACAACAAAACAAACAAGCAAGCAGAATAAAAACAAAGACATTGAAATAGAGAACAAGGGGACAGAGACCAGAGGGGAGAGGGAAGGGAATTTAAGGGGGAAAAAGGGGAGGGATTTGGAGGAACAAGTATGAAGGACACAGGAATGAGGATTAGTGGGGGAGGAAATGGGAGGGAGGAGGGGAGCACAGGACAGAGGGGGGGTGCTGGGATGAGAGAAATAGTCAAAAAACTGTAGTTGAAAAATAACTAAATAAAATTTAAAAAATAAAACATAATACATTAGCAGCTATACAAGCACATACTTTATTTTAAAATACATTGAAGATATATCAAGGGTGAGTGCCCACAACACTATTTTTTTTCTAAATAGAAATGCATGATCAAAAATGTTTGGAGATCACTGGTTTATACAATAAAATGTTACTCCCCCCCAAAAAAAACTTTAGCTATAGTTTTAAAGTTCCTGCAAAAAACAAAATCAGCAGCAATGATTTTTTTGCTTTTATACATCCTGGTAGTACATGACATTTGTAAGCAAAGTAAAGATATTATGTACAACATTGTTTTGTTTAAAGTAAAATAATACACTCTGTATGCACACATGAGCTTATGTGCCTATGAAGGAGTGTTTTTGCACATGTGTTCACTTCTGAATACTGTTTTCAGTGCAAATAGATTGAGGTCCCCTTTTTTGTTCTTGAAAGGAAGAATTTAAGCTAGATATCATTGCCTTTTCTCATTAATTTAAAGAAATTCTAGCATTCTTCTCAATAATTTCTTGCATGTTTCATTGGCTATGACTTATTACAACAGGTAACAGTTTAATATAAAAGCATACCAATAACTTTTCTGATAACATATCCTAACACAATCTGCATGCTCGGCCAAATATATAACCTATATACAATTTAGTTAAATAATAAAAATAGTCAAACGATATCTGCTGACCTTTACAGGTAAGTGCTCGTGGATATCCTGGCAATCTGATACAATATAATAGGTCTGTTGTGAACATTAGAGATCATTCAA
This sequence comes from Artibeus jamaicensis, assembly GCF_021234435.1. Lineage (NCBI taxonomy): Eukaryota > Metazoa > Chordata > Mammalia > Chiroptera > Phyllostomidae > Artibeus > Artibeus jamaicensis. The sequence continues at coordinate 29,133,880 of NW_026521486.1, forward strand.
ACAAATTGCAAAATATCACAAATGAAAACAATTAAGGCCTAAAGGGATTAAGTAATATGATTAAGCTTAAATAACTATATATAGAATTCTTTGAAAATAGATGCAATTGAGCACACTCCCTTAGTTTTTGTGAAATTTCTATGCTTCTCTGTCAATTACCCCTACACACAGCAAGAAGACAACTGAAAAAGGTATTGGGCCATTTACTTGGGATTAATTCATAATTCCACAGTTACAAATCGAACTTGACACCTTACCAATAAAAATTAATATCACAAAAAACAAACTGAAATACTCAAAGTCACTTTAATGCCAAGACTTAAAGATGTTTGGTATATGTCACTAACCTGAGGGCTGGTGTGTGAGAAACATATACAATAGTTACTGACTTAGCCTGATTTGAGACAAAAACTTTCCATTTTATAGAGAGATACAGGCAATACCATGAATATATTTAAATGCAGAGCACTTTACCTAAAAAACTAAATAACTTCATTGATAGAGCAAAATGTAGGTTATTTTTAGATTAAAATAAGCTTTGCCAAGTTATTATGATTAACTTTCCAATTTGCTTCCTAAGAAGTCATAAACTTTAGAAAAAAAGTTAATATCACAATAACTTCCATCTACTAATGGAGAGACATTTTATTTACTTTTCAGAGTGTAACCTCAAGACACTGTTCCAAGTTGGGCCTTTTTGAAGAAAAAGGGTGAAATGTGAATAATGGGGAATGTTTGTTATATTTGTTAAAATACTCATAATGGCACCCAGGCAATTTTCTCCTTTGGAGACTAGGTAGATGGTAGTCCCTTATAATCACTTGTATGTATGCCAAAAGAACCTGGGTGTGGTTTCTTATATAACCCAAATAAAATGAAGTTATTTTCTGAAACTACATTGCTCTGTTTACTTGGCCCTGATTCTCTGTAACAATTGCTTCCAACATTAGATAATGTATTTTAGCATGTTTTTTTCCTGCCAGCATTTCAGCATCTATGCATTTGTACATTTTCATAACACCTGTTTTTTTTCAAATGACATTATGTGTTTGCACATAAATTCTTCTCTTTTCCTTGTCATATCTGCTAATCTTTTTGCTGTTGTTGCTGCATTTGGCACTGCAAGTTCAATTTAACTTATGAAAATCAAGCTGTCTATTCTGCTTCATTCATCATCATCAACCAAAATTATTCTGGAATCAAAACTTGTTTTCTATTATCTTGTTATTTTTTGGTGATGATATATGGAAGGGAAGGAAGACAGTGGCAGCCCATAGGATTGAACTGTAGTTTATAGCGAACATCTGTCTCTGCATAGTAACCTTGTGGGATTTGTGCAGATTCTCATGTACAAAAATCAAAATTCAGAAAAAAGCTTTTTCTACCAAATGTTTGTTAGATGCAGAACTCATTATATGTCATCAAAATTCAAGTATCAAGTACATATAGATTATTTACATTATAAATAATTATAAAAATTAAACACCAAATATGTCTGAAGTTAATGAATAACTTAAATTAAAAAACTTGTATCATTGTATTTTGAAGTAATAAAAGCAATGTAATAGACATCACAGCATATTTTTGATAAACATTTTGGGGATAATTGAAAGAAGAGTTTTTCAATTTTGTTAGTAACTTAAGAGAGTTGTAAAAGTTCACTCTTCCAGTACAAACAAGCAGGAAAGCATTCTTAACCACATTAAGATCTAATGATAATTATAAAGTAAATAATATATTTTCATTTATAAGGGAGGTTGTAAATGAAATCATTCAGAATAATTTTTTGTATCATTCAGTTTTGCCTCTATATTAAAAGGTAATAACTTTAACTATAATATGTTATGTTAGCTATATGAATGCTAGATCTTAAAGGAAGCATATAAAGTCTAAGTATCATTATTAATTCATTATATGGGCAGGCTTATAAAATATATTTAATTTGGACATTCATTTATTCAATTCTTTTAACCATTAAAGTTCTTTTAAGTCACCCGAAAAATTAAAAATACCTGAATTTGAAAGGAATAGTTCTATTAAATAACAAACATTTTAAGCAAAAAATACATTACGTATTATATAAAATAAAGTGATAGCTCAAAAAGGTGTCATCATTTTAATTTTGATCATAGTTCATTCTTGTTTTGACCACTAAGTTTTTCTAATATTATAATTTAAATGTTATCATATATAACGTGCATGTAGATAGCCTGTAATTTCTAATTCACTAATTCCCCTATTTGGAGAACATCTCAATTCAACTAAATCCTTTTTTCCACTGTACAAATGCTTGCCATTGAAGAGCTTTTTAGAGGTCCCACAGTTCAGCCTCTACCCTTATGCAGGAAAACCCTTTAAAACATCCCAAAGATATGGTCAATTTGGAACCCTTCATGAAGGAGAAAGAAAGTCATTTCCTTGTGAGCAAAGTGTTCTGGTTAGGAAGTTTTTTCTCATATTGAACCAAACTTCTACTACCTATTCACTTAGATTTGCTTTTTGAAGTTACTAAAAGAAATAAGAATTCTACAATCATATCAGAACTCTTCACATATTTGGGAATATCCTTCATGTCCTGGAGCCTTCAATATATCAGATGAAAATTTTTTATTTCATCAACTGCTCTTCTGTCATGGTTTTCAGACTTCTATATATCATGTTCTCCCACTTCCTATCATACTATAATTATGTTTCTTAATATATCTATTAGAATGTAATTTCCAGAAGTATGTACAATTTTCAAGCTATGATTGAACCTATATCAAACTTCACCTTTTTTATTTTAAAAAGTATTATATTTTCCTTAACTCCACTTCAGAATGCAATGACATTTTGCCAATTACTTTATACTAGTGGCTCATGTTGAAAATATATTTATAAAAGACACATTTATTTTATTCATTTATCCATTTGTTAAATATTTAAAAGTACATGCTCCTTGAATTTGATCTTATCTGAGAAGCACTTTAAAAAATAAATAAACGTACATGCTATCACGTCTACTTCTGGTTAAAAGCTCTGCTAGGTGCTGGGAAGATACAGAGAAATAAGATAAGGATTTTGATATAGTTGGTAAAATAGATTAATTCATATAAAGTTCAATAAAATACAAACAGTATGCAATTGGATCACAGAAGAAGATTATTTAATACATACTGAGAGTCAGAATAGCTGTTCTTGGAAAGTGCCATATAAGCTATGTCTTGAAGAATAAATAGTAAGTAATTGGAGCAGAAAGGAGAAAGATGTTCAATAAGATAATTTCTGGGGAAATGAAACGGTTTATGAAGTATTCTAGGACATCAGCTAGTTTAAACAAAAGGTAATGCTTAAACAATTAGCTTTTCAAGGTTCTAGATGAAGTTGAATCCATCCCCAATTCACTTTTTGATTATAAAGGTAACTTTTTTCTAGTGCAATGAAGGACTTCTTATGAAAGATGGTACACTGAATTCAAATGCATTTCTTTCATTTCTAAAGAAAAACTACATTAATAAAATGTAAAGGGATAAAATGCCCAAAATTCAAAACAACAAAGAATATAAGAGTGAAAGTGTGGATAAATGTATTAAATATTTCAATATGTTTCTGGAGGATGAAAAGTAGAGGGGAAAAATGATAGCTGTGGGGAAAATAACCACACAGAATAGAGGGAATTATCAATAAAAAGGTAACCATCTTGGTTCTTCACTATTCTCCAAAATAAAAAAGAATCAAAATTCTGAAGATGTTGGATACTTAGTATGATAAAGACCAAACAATGGGATTAAGATCAAATATGCATATGAAAAATACTACAACCCTTTCTTTCCCACTGTCTTATTATTTCTCCTTAGGTAGAAGTTCTGATGTTTCCATTCTAGATAAAAAAAGTAGGAGAAAAAACACTTCTCTATTTTAGCATTCAGAAATCCTCCAAGGAAATATTGAAGACCCTACTCACTTATATTAAAGCAAATTTCCCTAGCTAAGGTGCATTACCCAGGTATGTAGAATACCAAAAGAATCTTGTGTTTCTAAATTAGAACATAGCCCTCCAACATTTGACATGTAAAAATAGTCTCTAATATGAAGTACAAAGACCACTAAAAATCAAACAGAAAATGTAATTTTATAGGAGGGAGAACCTACTTGGAATTCTAATACTATAAGAAAAAAAGTGTGTCTTTAGACATAAGGAGAAGAGAGGTTGCACCCAGAAGAGAACAATCAGAGAACAAGAACTAGCTCTTGGAAACTTAACCTATGATCACTGAAGTGAAAAAAAGTGAAAGATTTGCAATTATTTTAATGGAGAAACCAATAAATTATCTTAGAAATTAGAATTATAAAGAAAAACTACAAAAATATGAAACAATACACACTAGAACAAGGCATCAATCCAAGAACTTGAACATCAGAGCACTAAGAAATCTAGCAGGCAAAAACAAGATGTGAAGACAAAATTGTCAAAGAAGTTACACACACTGAGCTTCCAGAATTGAAGAACACACATCTTTAGAGAGAAGCTTCACAGGAGCTCAGGAAAAGAAAATGAAAAAAATACTCAAAGAACATTATAAAATTTCAGAACACAAATAAATGGAAAATCTTAAATGCCTCTATGTATATCATCTAAAGAGCAATAAGAATCATACTTACTTTAAACTTGTCAACATAGACCAATCAGGTAGGTTATAGATATTATCAGTAGTGTGAGAACTCAGGAAATTTCACTCCTCCTCATCTTTTCTTAGCAAATCATTTAAGGGTACACTCATAAAATAAGAGGGTAAACCCATAAGATATAGAGAGAGACATGTGTATGTAGATGTAGATAGATACAGATATAGGTAGATAGATATGGCTATATATGCATAAATATACACAGTTGATCCAACCTAATGCAGTAACATAAATGAAGCCTAGGATGGCAACAAGAGAAAAATCAGTCCATTTTGGAGCAAGACAACATTAACTTTTTAGAGGGGTTATCTTGGTGTACAAAAATAGAATAGGTATTAAAACAAGACATTTAGAAATGGCTGATAAAGAACTGGGCAATTTAACAGGACAGGCAGAATCATGGTTCCCAGAATAAACCTGCACCATGAAGAAATATGATTATATTATACCAGCTGCTCTTCAGGGGAGAGCATTTACATCATCACAATCAAGTCGTCACTGATTAGTGACTTAACTGAAAACAGGAATATCAATTTTTACAAAAAAGAGAAGGGGAAGAAGGGATGTTATGAAGGAATACAATTGTCTCTCATCACTAAAATTCAAAAGATGATGTTCAAAACTCTCAGAAGAAAATTTATCAGTTAAAGCATGTATTTTTAACAAGTCAGGGTGACTCATGGATGTCCCTGCTTAAGGAGCTGGGACAAAGTATTCAGGAACAATTCACTGAAACTTCCACCTCTCATCTTGATTGGTTTTCAGCATTACTTCTATTTGTCTTCAACTTCAGAGCGATTCTGTTTTGTTCTTATTCTTGTCCAGAAAAAGCAGTGGGTACAAAAGGGGAGAACCTAAGAAAAGGGTGGATAGAAAAATTTCTGGGTTAACCTGTGTATCAGCAGAATGGAAACTTCCAACCTCTAATACATTTTAATGTGGCCAATCTGGACTTGAATTCAGCTGCATATTTGCTTCCCTGCTTTTGGCATTCTAGCATATCACCCTGTATTCTCTGTCAAATATGATGCACTGGAGACTGTCATTTTTCATCAAGTCAGAAGGGAGAGCATATGTCTTCCCTATTATTCCTGAAATAAAAATGTTTTACAACTAAATTATTTCTGAAATAAAAAATATGATTTTGCACATTTGTAAAGTTTTGTTATTTTCATTTTGTTAGGTGTCTGAGAAGATTTTTTAAAATCTAAATGTAAGAAGTAATAATGACAGATTTAGCCACATATTTTATTTCTCTTTTAGCTCTATCTCAGGTTAGTTTAAGTCCACACATATACACTACTTTTACAATGGTCTCTATTGACTTCAACGAATCACACTCTCTACTGATGCCCCCTGTGAGATAGAAAAGAAAGCAGCTTGTTCATAGATTCCCTGTAGCACATCACCACCATTGATCCAAGGTTTTAAAGGCTCTGGCCACTAATTTCCTCCCACCAATGGAGAGACCCATTGCTCAGTGTGTTTAGACTCTTATGGCTGCCCACTGTGACTTCACTTCTTAATCTGCCTGAAAGTGTCAAAAGTCATGCTGCTGCTTGGAGAGAGAGTGATTTTTTTTTAAATCTGCTACTGGGAGTGATGCTTTCTTTAGTACCAAGGTGCCCATGATAATGGAGAGGAGAGAGGTCTGAAATACCTCTGTGCTGCTCACTGTTGAGTAAATAACCACTATTGTTCATCTACATATGTCAGAGACATTTTTAACAATGCATTTTCAGTCAAACTCCAGCATAGGTAGTATGCTTGGTAAATTTAAATGAAGATTCTCTGTCACCAATGTCTAAATACAGGTAAAAATTTTAGTGTAATTAACAAAAGATAAGTTTGGTATTTTTAACATCTAAGCATTAAACTCCAGGTGACTAATTATTTGTATAATTTACACAACGTCAGTATATGAGCTGTTTTTCTCATTAATTGTTATTTGATTTTATACCAATAGGTCAAGTGTATTAAATAGCATTCCATATATAAAGATGTGTAACCTCACTGTTAATCAAATAAACACAAATTAAAACATCAATGAGTTATAACTTTTTACTTTCTAAATTAGACGTATTGAAAAAGTAATACTACCTAATGGTGGAAATAGTTATGATTAGGGGATAAATCATCAGTTCATACATTTTGGAAAGCAATTTGTCTATAGGAATTTAAAGACATTAAAATGTTTATCCCATTGACATATTAATTCCATATTTGGGGATCTATCTTTTAATATTAATCTAAAATACAAAATTAAAAGTCTGAACAAATGTTCATTTCAGCATTATGTATAATTGATAAAAATTGGCCCATGATATGGAAACGAATTAAACTATGATACAACCTTAGTATAAAATGTTATAGCCATTAATTTATTTTAATAGAATGTAAATATCTACATTACAGTGCTTAAAATAATAGGCCTATCCAGAATATGCTTGATAGTACTTGAACTCAAAACCAAAAATGATTGGACATAGTTGGTACTTGGAAAAAAACAAACTGCTATTGGCATATTTGTTATCTTTATTTATTGGTCAGAACTTGTTTGGTACAGGTGAAAGATTCCAATCACATATCTTATAAAATAATAGGTAAATTTAGGGCTCTTCACAGAACTTTAAAAAAAACCTAAATAAAAAATCAAAGTTTGTAAGAACAGAACCAAGACAACATGAAGGTAAAGATTACAACCAAGGGTCCCAGAGCCTTCAATTTTCTTTATTTCTTATCTTGCCTTCTCCTTGAATGTTGGCTTCACTTTCTCCTTCCATAGGCACAATTCTAAACACAGAGGAAGAAATCATGGCCCCTGACATCTTTGTGTTAGTATATGAATATGTCTGTATCTAGAAGGAAAAAGTCCTGCCTAGGGAAAGTCTCTAATTGACTCAATTTGTGTTAGGGATATATGAGTGGGTCAATGCTAGCTCCTTTCCTTCTCAAAGGAAAAGGGAGTAGATACCTGGTCATTGAAGGAATCATAGTATAACATAAACTACCTCATTATATGTCTCCTAGATTACATGATATAAAGAACATAGATTTTAAAAATCTGTGTCTATATCAGAAGAATACAAAAACACTAATTGGAAAAGATACATAAACACCTATGTTCATTGTAGCATTATTTATGATAACTAAGGTATGGAAACAACCTAAGTGTCCATTGAAGGATGAATGGATGAAGATGTGCTATATATGTATATACAGGTATGGGCAAAAGCAGGTTCATAGTTGTTCATATGGAAAATAATGTAATAATTAATAGATAATAATAAGAATAAACACTTTCACATAGAACTGCAGACCTACTTTTGCCCACCTTGTATCTATATTGTGGAATACTATTCAGCCATACAAAAGGTGAACTGTGGCCATTTGTGATACCATGGATGGACCTTAAGGGTATTATGCCAAGTGACATAAGTCAGACAGGAAAAAGACAAATATGAAATAATTTCACTAACTTGAAACATAAAAATTAAAAAATAAAATGAATGAACAAACAAATTACACAAATAATAGGTTGGTGGTGAGCAGAGGAAAAGGAGATAAAGGGAGGATAAAATGCATAAGGGGGTCAAGTGTATGGTGACTAATGGAAACCAGGCTCAGTGCTGAGCACAGTACCCACAGGGCAAATTACAATGCTGCACCTGAAGCCTATATAATGTCATAAATGAGCATTATCTCAATTAAAATAGATAGTGGAAAACATTTTTATTATGTATAACAAAATTTGAATGGTGGTGAAATTGTAGCTTTAAAAAAACACAAATCAAACAAAAGTAAATAAACAAAAACACTTAATGAGCTGTCTTCCATAGTTTTTACAATGAATATGATTCTTTAATTATTCTTTTAAAATTATACCTTCCATGTTTCACAGACTATCAGAGACACTTAAAATAAATATATAAAAATGTAAAAATGTCAAAGCATCATACAAATGGCAAAATAAAGTTGAGGATTAAAATTTGAGTTGCTCAGAGAATATGAGCATTTGGGGGCATTTCTATACCTAAACAACTAAAGAGCAATAAAGTCTTTTAATAAATCGCATTAATGGTGCAGCCAGAAATAAAGGTAGGCATGAATGTATAACAGACATTTAACAGAAACAAAAAATCTTATTGCACATTTTTACTAATGCAGAAAAGAATGTATTGTTTATTGATTGATGCTGTTGTAAACTTTCTTTTTCTGAAAAAAATTAAAACAGGGTTACAAATAAAAAGGACTTACTCTCTTAATCTATGTGACCTACCCAGCTTTACTGAAAATTACCTTGTCTCCACAATAATAGTTATAAAACTCACCCTAGGACTTGATTTGTCAAATCTAGAGTATTACATACACCATGAGGAGCAACTTTCTTCTCAGATCCATAAGATTATCAGAGTGTGCTCATGCTCCTGAAACATGGATAAGTAGTGTGTCAAAGTCTGATATTTTCTAAATTGGCTTTTCTTTTCTTATGGATTCTTAAAATGCGTGGTTATAAATTTATATTAAAGATTACTTAATTCCACATTTTAAAATATAAGACCTTTTACCTACATGTCAGGAAAAATCAATTAAATTGATAAGTTGGCATACTTTTCTCAGTGAGTTAAAAACCTCAGTTAAGTTCTCTAATTTATATAAAAGTAATTTTTATTCATTTGTTTAGCTCTGGAATTAAAATTAAATTTCCATCAAGTGCAAGGGTGCTTCCTTTTATCACTCACCTATAAAGACCAATAGTGTTTATTTGAACATGGGGACAGCTTGTGGTGACATATTCATTAATTTATTTATTTTGTATACCCAGGGCTGGTGGCAAGTCTAATGGTGTCTTTTCTACTGAAAATGGAAGATTATTGCTCAATGGAGAATCTGGGGATCTATGAGATAGAAATGTATTATTTTACATGAACACTTACTCCCCAAACATATATTAGAACAACAACCATATCTTTTCCATGATAAAACATGAAAATATTTGGTAGAAAATCTACTCATGACTCTATCCATGGACTCATTCTGATTGGAAAGTAAAGAAAAATGGAGCTAGTAATTTACTTAGGAAATGTGCCTAAAAGCTCAAGAGCCTTAAAACATGACTACTTATAAAAACCTTTAGTACCTTATTTCAAAATTTTCTTAATGAATAAGGTATGAACAGAGGAAGAATAATCATGTCCAAATTACTTCTTTCCCTTGGAAGGATCTATCTCCTGCTTGTCAAGACTAAGAAGCTAGAAATCTATATCTCAGAATCACACAGCAAGGAAACTCAGGAATCTAGTTAAGCAGTTCTTCTCATTGAGACCCGATACTACTGTTAGTTTCTCACTGTGTTTCTTCTGTGACGCTGATACAAGTTGGCATGGAGTTATTCTAACGTCAGAAGTCTCCATGATTGAGTCCTCTGACTTCAGCGGTGCCAATGAGTGAGGTGGCCTCAGTCATCTGGGTTAGGTGGCAGATTCCTGTGCTACAGGCAATTACCCATGAGGTTGTGCCACTGGAAAAGATGCTCTTCTCATACTGAGATAACATATAACTTGAGTCATTTTAAAAATGTTTATATCAGCTTTAACACTGAATAAAACATATCCAATTGGTAGGATGGACAGAATGACTTAGATAATCAAATTATTTAGATACACAATAAGTTCTTATATAACAAACTCTCCACTTTTTCATGGATGTACTGAACTTTTTCATTTTTCATATGCTCACATCACCACAGGAACCTCCCTTCAGAAGCATTTGAAATCATAGGGCTAAGGGCTTGTCCAAATACACAAGACTGTACATTTGACAGGATAGCATAATGAATCCTTATTAGAATTTTTCAGTTATTTAGAAAGTGATGGAGGCATTGTTCTGGCTCTTCCTTTGACAATCACCTCATTAATTCAAATAACATTTATTTTGGAACTACACATCATGCCATTATAAATTATCCTTTACTTTTCTGTGTATTCAATTTTACAAATAAAAATTATTATTCCTTCAAAAACCTTTAATATTTTGAATGAATTTATCTCTTATTATGATGATATGACAGGTTTGTATCAACTAAAAACTGATTGATTTTATCTTCTATTTAACAACTTGGAGTCTCAATCAATAATCAGTGTTGAGTGAGAGGAAAGTATAAAAGGGATCAGAAGAGTTTAAAATTCTAATTATTGCCTTTACACACATTATATTATTTAAATATTGATACTTTGGAAAAATGTACATAACATGTGTTCTAATGAGTATTTACTGATAACTGAATCAATATTTTGAATCCAGGCATTTCTCTGGAAATTCATACTCCTATATACAACTGCCTATTTCACATCTCCTCTTGGATGTCTAATGAGTAAATCAAATTCAAAAAATCTAAAGGGGTGCTGGAAACCTCCTCTTTGTGAAATCTGTTCCTCTCCATGTATCCTGCATCTTTGTCTGTGTTTAGTTCACCAGGTCTAAAACATTGAAGTTACCTTTGATCACTCTCTTTCCTACATTTTTTGTAATCCTCAAGCAAATTCAGTTAATTTTACTGTCAAAATATGTCCAGAACCTAAACCCTTATCACCACAATCAGTGTTACTATCTTGGTACAACTACCATTAATTTCTTGTGTAATAACTTTCTCCCTCTTTTGCCTTTGTCTCAATACAGTCCATTCTTCACACAAAAGCCAACAGAATCCTTTAAAACTCTAAGACAGATAAAATCATCCAAAGCCCTCTTATGGTGTACATTTCAGAACAAAAAGCAAAGATCTTACAGCAACCTGTGAGACTCAATTCAATCTCCCCTAATGCTATCACTGTCTCATGTCCTTTGGTTTCACTTCCTACTACCCTTTCTTTGTCTTACTCTGCTCCCAAGTCATAGACATCTCATTATTTCAAAAACATTTCAGAATTGTTTCAGTCTCACAGTTTTTGTTATATCCCCTACCTAACATGTTCTGCCAGCAGACATTGTCAGGTTCCCTCAAAATTTCAGATCTTTGCTTAAATATCAGCTTCTCAATTAAGCTTTACCTAAGAAAATTATCTAAAATATCAATACTTCACAATTCTATTAACATTTCTCCTTACCCAATCCTCATGTCCTTTCCTTAACACGCTTACCTGACATGCAATAGGTCTTAGGTTAGATTTTTCCAATTGCAGACACTGAGACAAGAATTTGATTGCAAATATAGTTATTAGGAAAGCGGTCCCAGAAAGTACCAACAGAGGAATAGAGACGTGAAACAGGGAAGAACATCAATACAGAATGTATTAAAGAGCAGGTTGTAGCTGTGGTTACCTAAGACTCAATTGCCATGGGAACATCTAGGTGGCTGTAGAGAAAAAACCAGCATTGTCTCACATAAGCTGGAGTTCTAACTGTCAATAGATATGGCAGCCCCTTCTCTCTGTAAGCACATGCAGAATGTTTTCCAGCAGCCACAGAAAACCCTGAAGCAATTTGTTTAAGGTGTTTATAGTGAGAAACCATTGGATCTGAACACATAGGAAAAGAACTGGCTATCAATGTCTGCTACAGTACCTTTTGCACAACTCAGATCTACTCATTGCCCACATTAAGTTGATTCACTTTTGTTGATCATTGGCTCTTGAAGGTGATGGTTAGTCATAATTTCTAAAATAGAATGTTAAAAAAGGAGAGTTGCTGAGAAAAAGTTTTGGATCCTTACTATTGCAGTTGTTATCACAGCAATAATTTGATTTCTGCAAAAGAACATTAAGCGAGGCATTCATTTCTGAAGGGACTAAGCTCCTATTATCATGTCCTTGTCTGGCTTTGACTGCAGTTGCCTTTCAAGACTGTCACCAAAGCAAGAACACCAAAAGGCATCCCAGCAAATTCAGTGAGCTCAAACTGCTCCCCGCACCATTCATAACAACAATCTTATATTCTCAAAATAATAAATTTCAATCACCTTTGCCAATATACCTAACTCCCTTCTTTTCTTTCTAGTCTTCTGGCAAGAGATCCCCATACAACAACCAAGCTTTATAAACCTATACCGTCATAGAAGTTTTCTCTATTCCCCCCAAAACTGAAACATTTGATCACATAGATCCCGAAAATGTATGGGTTGAGAAGCCCTTGTTTAAAGGAGAAGCACAAGAAAGGATTGTGAGAGCGGACACTCCTACCTCCAATAGTTGATTTCTGGACCTATGTACTCAGATATCAGGCACACAAAACCATACAATGGGCATTATTTTATTTTCTAAGAAAAAAACATATACTGTATCTTGAAGCACTGCAGGATGCTGTTCTTAAGTTAATGTTCTTAAGTTAATGTCTTTAAAAGGTCATTTCAGAGTTCTAGCAGATTGCCAATTTGTGACTTTGTACATTCAACTGTACAAATATTTTCTGAGTTATTTTATGTGTAAAGTATCTTGGTTTAGTAATACATAATGGAATCTTGCTTTCAATAAATTAAATCTTTCTTTAAAAATCTGAGTCTTATTTTTCTCCCATATGACAAAAGAAGATTAACTCTGGTGATTTATAAGAACTTTTCCAGTTCTCATTAATTCTCTCCCTGATTCACATAGACAGAAAACTATTTCTACATCATTTTAGTATTTTTACTATGGAGTAAATACATATCATTGAATCTGACCTCACGATGTGCTCTGTGTTCTAATGGCATGTACCCATGTGGCATTTTCTCATCATGAAGTATATTCTTAAGGTATGTCTACTTGGAATGTCTTGGTAAGTACTTTTAAAACAAATGTTTTAAATTATAGGATCACTAGATTTCAGAAATAAATTGGTAAAGCTAATGATGGTAAATAAATAAATTATGTACATAAGTAAATATACCAATACCTGGTAATTGCTATATTGGGTTGTGATTTCCTATATTTTCTCTAAAAAGACATTGACTGCAAAATAAACTCAAGTTGTAAAATTAATACAACTGTATAAATGTTGAATATGATAATTTTCTGAAACTTTTTATAAACTAAAAACCAGTTAGTGTGATTTTTTAATTTCAGTATTTATTTGGACCTGGAAAATGTTCTTTCTAGATGTTTTACCCTGCTATTTCAAGCTACTAGATTGCATTTTTGAAGTAGTAAAAACCAGCAAAAGAGAAATGTTGTTATACTTGTGGGCAGATGCAATTCCCTTACTTATGAACACAGGAACCCAATATGAATCATTCATTACCAGAATTTTTGGCAGATCTAATTTTTCCCAATAGGTGGGTCCAACCCTTTACTACTAATTACTGACAAATATTACAAGGCCAATGACCTCATGCCTATGATAATCTTATCAGCCTAAGAACAAAAATATTGTTACCAAAACCTTGAGACAGTATTTCACAAGATTATATTAAAAGTTGGGTTATACAGAGTAGACTGGTAAGTGGAAAGCAAATGGCTAAAAATTATGCATGAATATCTAAGGTTATTTTTTTATTTTTAGAATGTTGTGGCTGATGTTCTATATTCATTTATTCACTCAACACAAATTCCTTAATTTTTTGAAAGTGTCAAGTATCCTTCTAGACATTGTGATTAAGATTATAATAAAAAAATAACCCCTGCCAACATAGATCTTAGATTCTGAGAATTTCTTAAAGGGAGAAACGAACATTAGGAAAAAAAGTATTGTCTCTGCAAAGTGTATCATATAAAAGATGGTGTAATAAAGACAATGAAAAGTGCACATAAAAGAGTACAAAATATAGTAAATAAAGAGAATAAGAAAGTGTTTGCAACTGATGTGAATAAAGGTCTGCAGGAGAAGAAATGACAAACCATGTAGCCATGTGGAAAGAGAAAGAGCGATCCTGGCCATACGAGTAGATGTACAAATGTTCTACCAAGGAAGATGCCTGGCCAGCTCAGAAACATTAAGGAAGACAAGTACAGTAAAAGTGAGTGAGCAAGGGGTAGAATCGCAGGAGCCAAGATCAGAAAGCTAGCAGGAGAGCAGATCAGGAAAAGCAGATCAAGTTCATCCTCCACTGAAAGTGGGGTGGGAAGACATTGGAGGGCCTCGAAGAAAACAGTTGACATGATCTGAATGTCAACACAAAAAGTCATTGTTGCATTCAGAGTAGACAGAAGAAGGCTTGGTTGGAAGTAGAAGAGCCAGTCAGGAGGCTGCAGTGAAAAATCTAGGAAGGGGAGACTGGTCGAAGGGTGTGTTGCAAGTAAGGTTATGGTAGGTTTTATTCTTTAGTATTATGATTAATTTTTATAATAACTTTTAAAAATATTTTATTTTTTATTGTTATTCAAGTACAATTGTCTCCATTTTCACCCCACCAATCCCTGCCTCCCACCCTCAAACCTTTTGGCTTTGTCCATGTGTCCTTTATACATGTTCCTTGATGGCCCTTCCCCTATTATCTCCCATTATCCCTGTCCCCCTTCCTCTCTGGTTACTGTGAGTTTGTTCTTTATTTCAATGTTTCTGGTTGTATTTTGCTTACTTGTTTGTTTTATTGATTAGGTTCCACTTCTAAGTGAGATTATATGGTATTTGCCTTTCACTGCCAGGCTTATTTTACTTAGCATAATGCTCTCCAAATTTTTAATGAAAATATGGAGTTCTCATTTAATGGTAATTAGAAGGAGCATATTTTGGAGGTAATATAAAGAGTTTTGCTCTGATATTCAAAGTCTTAAGTGTTTATCTATCAGTCAGGTGGAAATACTGAGTAGGCAGTTGGCTACATTGACCTGGAGTCCATAAAAGCAGTAAGTATAAAGATAGAATTTTAAGCACTAGAATAGTAAAATAACCAGAGTAAGCGAAGAAAAAAAAGAGCTGCATAACATTAGAGTTTTAAAGTTATCATAAAATAGCCCTTTTCTTTGAAATGATAGTCTTTACATTAAAAACATCACTTGATCTCACAGTGGATAGCTAGGCCAATAAAGTATCCATTCATCTCCTAGCTATTAGTTAATAATTTAGTCATGTTCAGCTATCACAATAATTCAACTATAATTTAATAATTCAGTGAAACTTCAAAATGGGTCTTTTTTAATGCTCTTAGTTCACCCTTAGAATAAATAAGCTATACAACATGCTTAGCATAATAAGGAAGGAGCAAACACACTTTTGAATCTCTGATGAAAGCCACCAAGGGTATATGTTCCAAGTAACGTCACATCATTGGACTCAGGAATCATTGCATGCAATGTTAATGTGCAAAAATATGTAAATTCATGGTTCCTACAGTATGTCTTTTCTAAATCTATCTTATACGTGCAATGGAGAGAAAAACAACATTTAGTATTTTTCTAGGAGTAACAAATATTAAGTTTTGCAGCTTTTTAAAATTGATTATAGTCACATACAGAAAAAGTCAGGTTCCCAGAGGGAAATAGATTGCATAAGTGGGTAATTTGAGAAAGAGTTTAATAAAGGGGCAACAAGATTCAGAGAGGAAACTTGGTAAATGTCATAAAAGTAGTAAATTATATAATTTTCATTAAAACTAACTCTTTCTGACTAGAAAGTTCACAGGTTTAACATTATGCTATATTTTAATATCAATTTTATTGTTTGGAATGGACAAGTCAAGGAAAACAAATCTCAAAATATTTCATCAGACTGGTTCACATACATAAAGCTTTGAAGGTTAATGTTTATACTAGAATATGCAATAACATTCTGTTAAAAGAGAAAAATAAGGATTAGAGTGTGCATTGACTTTAATACAATTAAAATTACTTATAAGAAAATAATCTAAAACACTCTGAAACGTTTCTGATTCATGGGAAAACAAACTCTTTTCTTACCAAATATTACATAAGTACTTAATTAGACAATGAATAATTACAAATGCCTAGATAGCTGGATATTTTGAGAGTATAAGGGAGTATTGTAAATACTGGTATGGAGAACCGGTACACCTGAGTGCTCATGGTAACTGTGCTCAGTTGACTTCCTCAGTACTTCATGCCTTCAATTCTGCTTTCTCTTTTCATTACCTTAATTTGGTCTTAGTACTTAGACTCATGCCACCTCTCAGAGTTGGGCAAAAAAATTAGATCTAATTTCTACTGACACTATCCTCAGCATTTAACAGCTAAGGAATCTCAACACATGTGAAACTGTTCGAGTAATTGCTTTGCTAATTTTATAGTTATTTAAAACCATCTTGCCTCCCATCATTATCATTTTTCACCATCCAACATAAAAAAGCATCTCCTCATTCATCTTTTCTTATACTGTTATTTGTAATAATGCTTTGAGATTCTTTTCTCTGACCAAACATACAACTAACTCTTCACTACCACCCAAACCCTAATTGAACAAGTTCTAGGAGAATATAAACAGGGCACTTCCCCTCTCCAGCACCTAGTAGTAAAGTTATTTTAAAATGGTCACCCATACAATGCCTGAATTAGTACATACTTATAGGTTTGAATTTTAAGTGTGTTCGGTTGAATGACACCTACCCAGTTGAGCAGTTGAAATAACGGTGACTCAGAATCATGAAATAAAAACCTAGCACTTCCTCATGGGAGGCAATCACGGAGGCAGAAACGCTCTCTGCTCATGCGGCCACTGCCGAGACCAGCCCGCTGAAGCACTGTCTCTCCACTCACTGGCATCTTAGAAGACCCCAAATATGTAAAACCCAAGATGAAGTGTTACTCCCATTTTACTCATTTATTGAATGTTAAATATATCTTCCACTTAAATATAAAGCTTTCATCACTTTTCCAGTAAAGGAATAATTATTCAATAATATTAAATATAGCCTTGTCTGGTATAACTCAGTTGGTGGGACATCATTCCATAACACAAAGTTTGTGGGTTTGATTCCCAGTCAGAGTACATACCTAGGTTGTGGGTGGATCTCTGGTCCAGGTACTTAAGGGAGGCAGTCAATCAATGTTGCTCTCTAACATCAATGTTTCTCTCCTTTTCTCTCTTCTTTACTGTCTCTCTAAAAGCAATGAAAATGTGTCCTTTAGTGAGGATAGAAATAACAATAATTAATAATAATATTAAGTATATATGATTATCAAAACACAACTATTAAAAAGACACAGATTATAATAATGAATTACACAGAAAATGACCCACATATATTCTGTCCACAAGAATCTCACTTCAACTATAATAATATGAGTAGGTTAAAAGTAAAATAATAGAAAAGGATATCCTATGCATACATTCATCAAAGGAAAGTAGGAATGGTTATATCATTTTCAACAAAGTAGACTTCAAAGCAAAAAAAATCAGAGATAAAGCAATAGGTAGAATGCATATTGAATTAAGTGTCAATTTTTTTTAAGATATAACAATATTAAATATGTATTCTGACAATAAAAGTTTCAAAATACATGAAGCAAAAGCAGGCAAAGCTAAAAACAAATAGATAAATTACAATACAGTTGAATATTTTCAAACTTCTCTCAGTAATGGATAAAACTAGTAGAAAGAAAAAATCATCAAGTTTACAGAATAGCTGATCAACACTGTCAACTGACTGGATCTAATTGACATTGATAGAACACTGGGCAACACCAGATTACACATGCATTTCAAGTGCACATGGAAAATTCAACCTGATAGACTATGTACTCAGTCATAAAACAAACCTAACGTAATTAAAAGACTTGAAATCATACAAAATATGTTCTTGGAACTTATTGGAATTAAACCAGAAATCAGTAAGAGAAAAATGGGAACATCTTTAATCCTTTGGAAATTCAAGAACACAATCCTAAAATATCTGTGGGTAAAAGGGAGGTCTCAGAAAAAATTAGAAAATGTTTATCAAAATGAAAATTTAATATCAAAATTTGTGTGATACAACTAGCAGGACTTAGAAAACATTATAGAGTTGAATGTGTACACTATAATTTCATATCAACAATTTAAGATACACCTGAGAAACTAAAAAATAATTATTTAAAATTAACCAAAAAGAAGAAATAAGAAACAGCAGAAATCAATAAAATTAAAAACAGGAAAACAAGGAAAATCAGTATAATCTAATTTGAAACAACAATAAAACTGATAAACCTATGGCAATATTAATTTTAAAAAGGGAAGTAAGAAGTTATTAATATTCAGAATAATAGAAAGAGTATCAGTAGATCTTATGACAAGATGTTTTAAAAAGATAACAAAAATACTACTACAGACCCCACAAAATTATTATTGAAAAGAAGAGAATACTACAAACAACTCTATGTATATAATCTTGAAAAATTAGATAAAATGGACTTCATCCTCAAAAATCACAAACTATTAAACCCCAAAATGAAATATTATCTGAATATCTTTTTAACTACTAAACAAATTGAATTTGTAAGTAAAATCTTTGGAAAAGAAATCTCCATACACACATGGCTTACTGATGTATTCTCCCAAACACCTAATCAACAAAGCAAAGCAAGCAAAATATAACCAGAGACATTGAAATAAAGAACAAACTGACAGTAACCAGAGGGGAGAGCGGAGGGAGTTAATGGGGAAAGAAGAGGAAGGCTCATCAAAAAACATGTATAGAGGACCCATGGACAAAGCCGAAGGGGCGTGGGATTGAGGGTGTGAGGTGGGGGTGGGTGGAGTAGGGGAGGGTGGGGGTGGAGAATTGGAGAAAATTGTGCTTGAACAACAATAAAAAAATAAATAAAACGCAAAAAGAAAAAAATAGCACCAATCTACAGAATCTCTTCTAGAAAGAGATGAAAAGGAAACGCCAACTTATTTTTAGGATTGCCTTGATAACCAAACCATACAAAGGCAGTACACAAACAAAGAAAATAAGAAACAAATTGCTCTCATAAACAATAAAAGCAAAGATCCTCAACAAAATCTTATCAAATTAAATCCAGCAATATAAAAAAAGAATATTATAGGATGACCAAGTGGTGTTTATCCCAAAAATGCAAGGATGATTCTACATTCAAAAATGAATCAATATAATCCATGTAAGAAAGAAACACATAATTATCTCAATGAACGCAGAAATGCATTTGACAAAATACAATTTCAGTTCTCGTTATGACTTTGTTGAATTAACTTTGGTTAAATGGAGCACAGGGTGCCAGATGGTGAGCAGAGTTTCAAGAAAAGATCACAGCAGAAATTGAAATAGTGAAGTTTATTATTCACAGGCCCTAGAGAAGTATAAGGCAAGCCTCAAGGGGCTGCACAGAGAGGTCAGGGCATGGGTCAGGCAGAAAGGAAGTCATGAGAACTTTATTAAGTTCTGTGGATGGAGCATTTTGGGGTTCTCTAGTTAAGGCTGAATTGGGCAACTGAAACCAAAAAGAATGGAGTTTTGTTAAGCTTCATGAGGGTTTCATCAAAGTCCTCACAAGGGTAATATACTGGGATTTGAGGAAGACTGTTGATCACCATAAGGGTATTAGGGAAGTCCTATCAGGAACTTATATTTGCTTGTAACTCTCAGGCATAAGCAAATATAATACTACCTAGGGCTTAATGCTTGTGTCAGGTGGTTAGTGTCAGTTTAAAACCCCACAGGCCACTTAGACACACAAAATGGATACCAAAGAAGCAATATCATGGGGTAGCTTTGATAAACACTCCCTGTTCTTAATAAAAATTCTTAGCAAATTAATAGAAAGGCACTTTCAACCTAATAAAATACATGTACATAAACCTACAGCTAACAATATATTAAATGGTGAAGGGTTGAATGTTTTCCCTCAAAAATCTGGAACAGGGCAAGGATATCCGCTCTCACCACATTTATTCATCTTTCATCATGTTTATGATAGTCTTCAATGATTTCTTTATCATTTATTTTCCCCAATGTTACATAATCCATGTTTCTTCACAGTTGTAGTAAGTGCTGAGGAATTAACAGAGGTGGCTGAAACTCTATCAGGAGCACAGTGACAAATTGAGGGACTAACGTGATCACTCCATGACTAAATTTTAGCTGCCCTTCAAGGTGGTCCAGTGCCATCTGCCTCATGATCTCCTATGGCAAAAGGAGTTTCTACACCCAAAGAAACCACACTACAACTATTTTTGTAGTATTCTTCTTTATTCAAGTCACTTTGTCTTATAAATTTGGTGTGGACATTTACATTCTGTGGACGTTTTTGTATTTTAAGTATATCAAAGGGTAAGGCTGCACCAGTCATCTCTACTGACTAATGTAAGCATTGAGACTAAAATTAGCAGACTCCCAAAATACATTTAATGATCAATAAATGAATACATCTAAGATATCTCTCTTACACCAAAACTACATTCCACTTATAGAATTTGACATTTCCCACCTATATACTTTTCATGATGCCTTTCACCTGGCATTCCTATGCAAAGATACATTCCAACTAATTTTTAAAAATGGCCTCTCCTTCAAGAGCTGTATATTCTGTTGAAGATGTATTTTGTGCAATATTATTTGGACTTCACTGGTCAAAAATATAAGGTTTTATAATTTTCATTTTGTATTTTCCCCACACACGTTTTTCCCCAACTTGAGTATGAAGTCTTTGAAAACAGGGACAGTGGTACTGGACATTGGCGGGGACGGGGAAGGAGGGTATCTGTAGCTTTTCCAGGGAAATCGCCTGTAAACATGTGTTGGATATTTGTGTCATTTCTTTTAAAATTCTAATTCTTTCATTTGGGTTATTCAACATAAAAATGAGTATTTTCTACTTCCTGTTGTTCTATTTCCATTTAGCCACTGAAACTACAAAACCACTTTATTTGTTATAATGAATATTGCAGTAGCAGAAAATACAGATTTTCAGAGATACTGCCTTCTATTCTTTGTTTCTCAAACATGACTTTGCTCTAAGTATATTCTATACCAACATAGAAAAAACAAAATGAGCCTTTCACAATTACTAAAATTTCTCTTACTAATATAAGAGCATCTGTGGTAAGAATGTGCATAGAGAAAAGTGTATTTTTATTTGTTTCAAAAAATTGTATTTTGGTAAAATAGAGTGGTTTTTAAGATTTTATTTTTTATTTTAATTTTTAATATTTTAAACTTGTAATTGGTCAGCTACAGTTGTCCTGCCTTTTTCGTCGTCCTTGCTCACTCCAACCCCATCCCACTCCACTCCCACAGTCAATCCCCCATGCCCGTGAGTCCTCTATTCATGTTCCTTTGCTTGTCCCTTCCTCTTCCCCATTATCTCCCTCATTCCTTCCCCCTCCCATCTGGTCACTGCCAGCTTGTTCTTTATTTCCAACTCTGGTTATCTTTTTTTCATTTGTTTGTTTTGTTGATTAGGTTCCACTTATAGGTGAGATCATATGGTATTTGTCTCTTCTAAGCTTTTTCTTTGGTTGCCTCATGGCGGAGACAAATTCCTGTCAATAAGAATATAATTGTTAATATCTTTGTTCCATTCTTCTGACGTCAGCCAAGTCGAACTATTCTTACATTTAAAGTAAATGCATTGATAATACTGCATATGGTTATTTGTAATATAATAAAATACTTTTTTCTGGGTAAATGGGAATTTCAAACAGATTATTTTTAAATTGTTCCTAAAATATCTATTGCTATTACAAAGTTTCTTATGCTCCTTTCTATACTATATAATTAGAATTTTAAAAGAATAGTATGCTGAGTTTATTAAAAGGTCTTCTCTACTTTTTCAGATATAAGAACTAAAATCAAATCTCATAAGCTAAAACTATAACTGGAGTCTATAAGACTATTCAAAATTCAGAGTTGCTTTCTGAACAGATTGCAGCAACTAGTTGATGAAACTTGAGCTAATTACACTAATGTTGACAAATGAACTGGCACAAAAACAAATGTCACATTTTTCAAAAAATTACACCTCTTCAAAAGATGCTAAACAGATTCAGTGATTTGTGGGCGTAACTGAGCTATTCGTGCAAAGATAGTTTGGAAAATTCTGATTCAAAATATAAAAAAGAATGAATGCTTATATGCAATTTTCAAATGCATTTTAATAAAAATATTTGAATTTTTGGAACAATAAGGAAATTTCTGAATTTGGCACTGGAACATTAAGTCGCTTATTTTAAATTTTGTCATCATGTGCAAAAATAAAAATAACTAAGGAATGCCTTTATGTATTTTAAATTGAGTTGGTATGAACATCTAAACTGAAGATGCATTTTTTTAGAGACCTGAGTTGATGTGTTTTCTCAGGAATACCATTTCTTATAAATTCAGCCACAAACAAACATTTTATCTTACTTGGTAAAATAGCTACTATGTGCTAAAAGTTTTTAAGTCAATGACCTAATTTGATACTTCCGATAGGCCTGCAAGGGAGAAATTATTAAAATCAGACATCTCAGAATCAGAAAGATTAGATAGCATACCCCAGTAAATGGAGGGGAATTTGATAAAAAGTCTCCCCGACTCTGACTCATAAGCTTCTGCTCTTTCTACTCCACCATGAGGGATCTTAAATGGGAAGTTTTTGAGTATTATACATTCAAAATTATCAGCTTCTTGAATTTTCACACTTGAAAAAATGTTCTGATGATGTTTCCAGAATATGTTGATTCTCGTAGAATTGGGATTTGTTTTTCATTTGTTTTCTTAGACTATCCCAATTGCACTGATGTGCCATCTTAGAAGAGGCCTACCTATGCTAGATGTATTCACTATGTATCAAGTAATCTTTCTTGTCTAACTCTTTAAATATTTTAATTAAAATTAAAAGTAATTAAAAATATTGATTACAGAAATTAAGCTTGTTATTACAATATAAAAAGCGAGTTTAAATTTACAGAAGTTGTGTTAATTATCTGTTAAAATCCTAGAGAGGTAAAGAATTTTATTGACACACTATTCTTACCCAATAGCAGCAGGGTTAGATTCAACCCATCAGGGTGTCGTTAACTCTTGTGATCAGGGTTAAAATGTGTCATTCTGGTAGCCTCAGAAAACCAAAGTGATCTGCATGTCATACTGAAGTCATTAGTGCATATGATTTAATTGTCAATAGCATCTACAAACTGATGCTAAAGTTGTAAAGAAACATCCAGTTTTTAAGGTGGTGTAAAATAACTAGCAATACTTTTTATGTTATATCACCTATTATGAGCCAATTAACATTTATTCCATATTATTAAATTTTGTTTAATATATTTTTAAAGATTTAATTTGTTTATTTTTAGAGAGAGGGGAAGGGAAGAAGAAAGTGAGGGAATAAAACATCAATGTGTGGTTGCCTCTCCCACCCCCCACTGGGGCCCTGGCCCTGCAACCCAGGCATGTGCCCTGACTGGGAATCAAACCAGTGACCTTTGGTTTCACAAGCCAACACTCAATCCACTGAGCTACACCATCCAGGGCCATACTATTAAATTTGATTTTTACTTGATCTTGTTCTTGTTTCTCCTTCACTTGGCTAGTTTGGGTAGTTGATGCCTAATCTTTTATTACCTGACTCTCTGGTCCACAATTTAATTTTAAAAATCTGTTTATTTTTTCCTACCTACGTAAGTTCTTATCTTCCAAACACTTTTCCCTCTGGGAATTCTGGTTTGTTCTGGTTTAGGGGTGTGTTGAGGCTTCTCAAATATTATTCAGCATGCTTATTATCAGGGGGGCTTCTCCAGATTTTAGTCCTTTACCACTGTTTTGTATTAAGTTGAAATAGGTTTCTGTTTGCTAGACAGAAGGACACCATTCACAGCTAAAACTAGAGAGCACTAATATGAACCTGTAACACGAAGTGAAAATTTTTTGATTGATTTAATAATATTAAGATTAAGCTTTAAAAATATATAGAGTAGATTCTCTGAAATCTTGACTTGGGGCTTTTAAAACTAATTAAATAAAAATAATGATCAAAGAGGTTTTAAGTCCAGCAAGCTGAGATTATTTCTACCTTTTTTTCATGTCAATTTTGCCTAAAGATCACTAATTTATAGTTATTCATCATATTTTTATCCGGTGTTTTTACTTTACTAACTTGGTTTATAAGAGGGCAATTTTCTATATTCTTTGAGGTAGTTGGGGTAGCACCTAGTTTATTTTTTATTTTTTCTCTTCATGTTCAATAATAATAAATATTATTTTTGTTCACTGGATATATGTTTTCAAATCTAAATTGTACTATCATTTTAACTAGATAAAGACCAACAGTTTTTTGCAATATTAATATCTTCTTCTAAAAGGTCTAATCAGCTGTTTTGTATGGCAACTTAATGTAGTGCAAAGAGTAAAAGACTAAACAAAAGAAAAACCAGGTTCGAATTTAGGAGAGTAACCCACTAGGCGCTAGAGGTCAAGTTAGGTGTTTTCCCTTTGGGATGCTGTATTTCCTGCCTAAGTTTCAAGTGCACAAAATCTTCTCAAACTATAATGAAGTTTTATAACACACAGTGATAATTTCATATAACATTCTTAGTAGTATACAACTTTAATGTGATTCAAACAGAAAATTACTGAAGTATGGAATTTTGTTTTCACATAACCAAAATATAGAAGGAAAAACCTATCATTGATATGAATTCAGGTGTATCTCAGTGGGATATTTTGCAGTCACAGCTGTTTCATCAGTTGAGCATCAGTCACTTTTTTTTGTTTTGGGTATTTATTGTGTCTGTGAGTTTGGTGCAAGTTTTTTAATTAAAGTTGAATTCTCACATTTAGTTGGTATAGAATTAAATATAAATATATTGGGAGAAAATTCTCATTACTTATGTTAAAAGTGGAGAAAATTTCAAACAAATCACTGAAAGAGAAAGAATGAATTTCTGTAAAACTGAATGATGCTTAAGATCACTCAGGATGTTCCACTATCTAGTGAATTTATTTCAGATTTCATTAAATTATAGACAGAGTATCATGTTTTAAGTATAGTTTTGATTTCTAATCTATATGAAAAGAGAAAGATCTAGTCATTCAGATGTTTTCAAGTATTTATTACCATGCAGGGAAAACATCTGGAAGAGTAAATTTTTTTTTGTTTTGTTTTGTTTATCTGGTTGTTGCTTTTTCTTTCCCTCCAAATATCTCAGTATGTTATACAGATAATCTAAATATCAATCAAAATCATTGTTATCTTTACTGGATACCAAAAAATCTTTAGACTATTGATTGATACAAATGAAGATAATGAATGAATATTTAGTTTAGAAAATATACTGATAAAACATCATAAAGAATGCTAGGACTTAATGAAATTTTTTATGTAAAACACTATAGGTTTAAAAAAGCTCAGAGTTTCTTACCAGAGGCTCATTAGAGTGGGATCCACTCTGCTTTGGGGTTGCATATGGTGTGAGCATAGGTAGGTTCTGCTTCTCATTGAGTGGTAGATTGTTCCTGTCCTTAAACTTGGATTTTGATGACCTACATTGCTAAACATATTTATCATGTTTTAAAATAAGTTTAATACTTCACATATTTTGTCTTCAAAAGCCAGATGGAGTAGAGACAAGTTGTCTCTCCCTTGTAGGAGTCCTTCCACTTTTCCCCTTGCTAAATTTGATTCTATAATAGGGAATAGTAAAGAGGTGGTTTGCTTTTTGTGTGTATTTTTTTTATTTTAAAAACAGGCTGTCACTTCTGTTTCTCCATCTACTGCTCTTTTAGTAATTTAAAATTGACATTAAAACACTATAATAAAAAAGTCATACTGTCTTCTGATATTTAGTTATCCAACTAGTATTTAGTGAGCCTACATACTGGCTGATAGAAAAAATATTATTTTTATCCCAGGAGACATTGTTATAACTTATATTGGATAAATGAGACTAGATCTTCCTCAGGAAGCACCCCTGCAGTTTTAAGAAGACAGGGATCATTTTTTTCTTTAAGAACGTAGGTTTAATTTGCAAAAGGTTAATTTTTGCAAAGTTCTCAAGTTCAAAATTACACATTCCAAATTATTCATTTTAAATGAAGACTCACCAAGCAAAACACCTTCAAAGTCTACTATCATTTGAAGTAAGACTACAGTGAAAGTCAAAATAATCAAACCAACGATTAAACAGTTAAATTTTGGCAGCATCTGATCATAGAATCTGATTTATTAACCATTCCTGTAACTGTTTATTTTAATATGTTTAGAAAATAATAAAAATTACCTGAAATTTAAACTAACCACGATGCCAGAATTCAAGGCATATTTATTTAAATACATCAATCACACAGAAATAAACCAAAGAAAAAAATCACTGCACCCATTCTCTATGTCCCTGAAATCTAAAGTAAAATATAGATTGAGAAAGCTCAGTTAAGAACCTGACCCTTCTAAGGGTAGTCATATCCGTCCACATTTTTGAATTTCCCATCCTTAATTAGCAGAGCTGTCCAAATTGTTTTGATATAAATCTCTAGAGAAAAATAGAATGTAAACTCGCTCCCCTATTGTTAATGCTTGCTTTATAGATGATGAAGTATGAAATGATTGATCATGTACTATAATGATGGATAAGGACAATTTCTGGAAAGGTCAAACCTATTAAATAAATCTTAGAATATATTTTAAAACATCGTATCTGCCTCACTGGAGCATGGTAACTCTTTTCAATGACAGGTGGCCTTCACATTAGAGGAGTAACAGCAGTGGCAAACAATAGACATTCATACTTCACTGAAAGAGTGGTGGAGAAAGGAATGAGGATTTTGAAATTACCACTGCTAAAGCAAGTGGTTATACTGAATAGAACAAAAGAAATAAAGACCTTGACTACAGCTGCATAATCCTGAAACATCCTAATGAAAAGCAAGGCAAAACAAACAAAACAAAGCAAATAAATGAACAACAAATAATCCATTTTAAGCACCCAGATATTTGTATAAATGGTAACATACAAATATTTGAAAAAATTTTTCATGCTATGCAAAAAAAGTGTACTAACTAATAATAGGTCCCTTAAAAATAAAAGAAAACACAACATTCCTGTCAAACATGAATGTTTTCCACAACCTATTCAAAAGTTTTATTTCTATCAGTTTAGGAACTTGAATAAATTTCACTTAAATCTAACAGAATTATATAAGTATGTAGCTGGAAGAAACTTCGGTACTCATAAACACAATGCATATTTTTAAAATATTGTTTGTATTTGTTATACAACAAATGAACCATTCCACTCATCTTCTTTTATAACTTAATAGAGTTACGATTTCCTTATTTTTCTAATTATCTGTGAGAGATAATAGTTCATTACATGCATTCATTGACATAATGTTAATGTTAATATGCTTAGCATCCTCTTTAAAATCACTCTCTGCTCCCCAAATTCCAGTTTTGGGGTAGTTGCTTGAATAGGCTAAAATTTTTTACATTGCTCTTTTCTGCCTAGAATTTTCTATTCAAACTTAATGTCCCTGGAAAGTTTCCTCTCGTTCTTTATAGCTTACCCCAAGAATCATCTCTTCCATGAAACCTTCCTAGCTTTTCTCAGATAAGGTTAGGTTTTCCTTTAGATTATTACAGCGTTCCTTCATGCATGCATCGTCTATAGGATCCTGTTAGAAAATATTAAATCCTCCTCCTCCTCTGTGTTTCTCCTTTACCTTCTCACTGTTACTACACTTAAAATACTTCTGACACCAAATGTATAGGGGTTTTCCCCACATCAAGCAATTGTCTGTGACACCAGCTGGGTGTCTTCACAATTTAACTCAATTTAAACACTACCTACCAGGAGACAGCATCACAACCCACAGGTTAAGGGTTCAGTCCCATGAGACTGTACTTACCCACTTCACATGCCAAGCTGAAGTCCAAGTTATTGCCTCTCCTTCTAGCCAACTGATCATAAATTGGAGTTTCCCATGACCTTATTATCCTCAGGTTCAATTAATTTGCTAGAGCAGCTCACAGAACTCAGAAAACCACTTCTATTGATCAGTTTATTAAAGGATGTGTTAAAGAAGACAGTCGAATAGCCAGGTGAAGAAATATGTACAGTGAGATCTGGAAGGGTCTGGAGCACAGGATCTGTTAAGTTGGGATATCACCCACCTCATACATGGATGTGTTCACTGACCTTGACATTACCTGAGCTCCATGCCGTTGGGATTTTTATGGAGACTTCATCACATAGGCATGATGGATCAGTAAAATTACTGATGGATCAGTAATTTTTAGCCCTTCTCTCTTCTTCAGACTATTGTGATGGGGAGGGTGTTGCTGAAAATCCCCAAGCTTTTAATCATGATTTTGCCTTACTGGTGACCAACTCTCATCCAGAAACCATCTAGGAGCCCACCCAGAGTTGCTTCATCTGACTAAAAGATGTTCCTAGTGCTCTTATTACTCAGGGATTTATAAGAGTTTCCAGGAGCCCTGCGTTAGCATACACGGACTAATAAGATCATATATACTTCTTATTATAAATCACAAAGACTCAACACATTACCGTAATTACATCTTAAACATCTGTCCCTTCAACCAGGCTCCTAGACTCGCAAGATCCGGAACTGTGAAACAATAATTTGTTTATCTGTATACTAATACATCATATGTACTTAGTTTATAAATACATGTATAGCTGATGTAGAGAAACTTCATAGGAACTTGCACAGAAAATGTTGTCACATGAAGCTATAATAATGACATGCATACTGCTATCACAACCACAGATAGGCAAATACCTCAGATGATCTAACGAATTACCAAATACTCAATGGGTAAAAAAATACACTTTTGTTTTCTTAAAGTTCTGAAAGTGGTAAGTATGAAACCAATTTCACTGGACTAAATTCAAGGGGCCAACCAGGCTGGTTTCTTCTAGAGAATAGGGGCTTGGGGGAGAAATGATTTCCTTGCTCCTTCCAACTTCTAGTAGTATCCTGAACTCTTTGGCGTGTCCTTTCTCCATGTTCACAGTACATCACTCCACTCTTCACTTTTATTGCCACATCTCCTTCCTCTCAGACACTGACCCTCCCGAATTTTTCATATAAGGATCCTTAGTCATCTTTCCATGAAAACAAGCACGTTCCTCATGCTTGCTTGTGTTTGAGATTTTGAAGTAACAGATATAGGATCTGTATGTAATATATTTGTATTTTAATATCATCTACATATTCTCAACATAGTTTGGCTCTTAAAATAATTCTGCCAAGTATGTAGGGCAAGTGCTATTATCCCTATTTATAGATATAAAAAGGTCACTTCCAGGAAGTCAAATGTTTTTTTTCTCACCAATTATGATTAATCCTTTTATGTTTAGAATAATGCTATCTAAAAGAAGCTATCATGGTTAAGAAGTCCTGAGAAAAAATATGTCCAAAGAAGCAATATAGAATCAATCTTTTAAAGTAATTTTACCAATATAACTAACTATATCAATATGTTCCATATGGCTTAATATCCATAGCTCTTAACTACAGATATAAATTGTCAAAACATGGTATTTAGGAAATTTATATGCCTGACTATAGCAATTTGTTTTTGTACTTACACAACTGATAAGATAATTTTAACATAAAGGACTGCACATGGTTTGCAAGTGAATTATAAGAAAGGAAAAAACTAATGATTTTTAAAGGAATTTTAACCAATGTGAATAAAAAACAAGATAGCGAAAATGTAATAAATGGAATAACAAATATGGATTTAAACTGATTTATGAAGAGTGATTAGGGATGAGCAATGGGGAAAATGTGGGACAACTCTAACTGAACAATAAATTTAAAAAAATAAAATTAAAAAGTGACTTTGATATTTTGTATCAGGGGAGTGACATAATCAAGATTGTGGTAGGGTATTAATTTTGCCTAATGTATTGGAACAAAATCTAATCAGACGAGTTATGAGGACATTGTAACTGTCCATTTGCAAAGAAATGGTGACCTAATTTAGTGGAGATGGAGTCAAAATGTGTAGAGGAAAGAAGGGACGTGAGTTATAACTTTAAGTTACAGAAAGTTAGATCCAACATGATTTCTGTGATTACACATGATGATGAATCAAGAAAGAGGAATACATAAAAGATGATTCCACTATTTAAGGGTAAGAGATTTGTGGAATGATGGCACCATTAAAATAGTACAGAAAATCTGGAAAGTGAGGAGGAGTAGAATAAATGAGTTCAGTTTTAACATACAGAGTTTCAGAAATTAGTGTGATATTTAGGTAGAAATATCTTGTAACTGCTAATGTGAGGCTGGATTTTTTTAAAAAGATTTTAATTAGATGTATAGGCTGTGAATCATCTATACTGACACAATAGAGGTGTTTGTAATTATAATTGAGTTTGACAAGGAAGATATTGTAGGCAACAGGAGAGAGTTCCAAAGATAGAGGTACATAAAATGCCTACATATGGGAAATAGGTACCTTCCTCCCTCCCTCCCTCTCTCTCTGTCTCTCTCCCCAAATCCATTATTTACACTATTGCTTCATAACTATCTTTATTCTAATAGTTACTTTTATTCCTATCCCATTTATCACCTAACACTACAATTATTTAGTAATTCATCTCTTTGCATTTATCTTTCCAATCTTTTTTTGTTATTATAGTTTAAAAGCTCTTAAAAATGACTTTATCACACCTTTGCTTAAAGCCTTTGGATGTCTTTCTATAGCTCCTAGAAGAAAAGTCAAAATTCCCAGGCTTGTTTTAGATGTTGGATCACTTAAGATTCTCCTGTCCCTGCCCTACCTCCCACTTTACAACTCAGCCGAGCTGGCCTTCTTTTAATTTTACAAATGTACAATGTCTCAATGCCCAGCTTTTGGAATAATGTTTTGTTGTATGTGTGTGTGTGTGACATTCTTCTCATCAACATTTTTCTGGATGACACATTCTTGCTCTTAAATTTTTGTTTGGTATAACTGCTACCCCCCAAATGGATTAGTCCTGATTGCTCCCACGTATGCAATCCACTCTCTAACAATTTCTGCTCTTCATTATCCCAGGCTGACCTTATTACTTGATCACTAGAATTTTTTATCATCTGGCCTCTAGTTGCACTCATCCCATGGGAGACACACACATATCAGTGAGCAGAAGCAAAAAGACATCAAGGTAGTTCCTCTGTTTGCCCCTTCTTTGACACCGCTCTCTGATAGTAGTTGTATCTTTCTGTAGCGACAATTTTCATCAGGTGGCCCCAATTCTTTGGCTCCAATAAGACTATATGTTTCCCTCTGCCTTTTCGACTTTGGAAAGGGAACTATTTCCTGATGTTGCTAGTGTCTCAGCATCTCAATTTCCTTTATTCGTTTAGTTAAACATGCACATATTCTATATAGAATGCATGCATTGAGTTCTCTTTATTTTTGTGAATCCATGAACTGCCAATACCTAGTTGATATTTTCATTGATACCAGCAGTGGACCCATTAATATTAAATTATGGATCTGAGTTGCTCACATATTTGATGTTCACTGTGAATATGAGGGTAAGATAACATGAAATAAAACAAATGATATATTTTATATATTAGATATCATAAAGAATATAGGACAAATCATCAATCATTCACCACAAGGTTTTATTCATCAAAAAGCACACTGAAAATCATAATTGTGAGAGAAAAGAGTATAGCACTAAGCACAATTTTTTTAGAGCAAGTTAGGAATTGACACAGGCTTCTTGAGATGTAATTTTGTTGACCTAAAGTTGGTCTGTAGACTCAGAAAAGATCAGGGCTACTAAATTTCTAGAGATGTGAAGATGATTTGAAGAGTTCTCTAGGGAGTTTCTTTCTCTTTGTACAAAACCCATGAGTGCTTCCTAAATCCATCTGTGTTCAAGAGTCATTTAGTCATCGACATTATTTTTAGAGACTTTTACAGTAGTTTGATCTGTAAATATTTGGTTTGTGGTTAGTATTAGTACTTGCAGTTTTACTATTTTAAGCTTATCTACTTATAATAAACTGTCCACAGAATCTTTGTAGAAAAACATCCATTAAAATCAGTTTTAGTGAAAAATTTCTTTGGTCACTCAAAACAAATCCAACAAAGCTGACAATTTCCTCCAGTCTCTTAGTTTTATTTAGAACATTTTTGTGTATATGAATGAATTCAACTCAATGTTAAAATTATCGAAATCTATCTTAGCTATTGACTTTATTGCACTCTACACCATATTGAAAGAAGATTGTAATCATAAGCTTGATTTTTGTATCTTGAGTCTTATAAGTGGAATTTTCAAGTAGTGATACAATGTGATCTGAAGTTGTTTTGATAAGTGGTTGAATTGGAATGAAGTTTGAAATAATTGAAGTTATGAAATGTTGAAGACATAAATAATTTATGCCTTCAATTTAGGACTGCAGCTTTTGTGAGTAATAGTATTTAGAATATGGACTATGGGTAGCTCACTTACTATAATAGTTCCCGGGCAATATAAATAAAAACCGTTGCCAAATAATCCATGTACAATAATGCTCTAGATCTTTTAGGAAGTCCAGGTAATCTTGGCTGGGTTCCCCTACATGTTTTTGGACACCTGGCTAGTATCTTGGAGACTGGCCAGTCAAAGCAGACCCAAATGAGATTACTGACCTCGGGTCTTTGTAGTTTATCTTTTTTACTGGGTTTGCTATTACGGCAGAAGTAGAGTGCTGAGAAAGAGGTCTCTTCCCCAGAGTCTCAGTTAAAAATTGGCAAACTCACATATCCTCCAACTTTTAGGTAAATATCAGAGCTAAAAATCAATCCTAGTAGGTCTAACCCTAATGCCAATGTGCATTTTCTCTCATTACCAGTGAAAAATGAGCAAAGATGGTAACTGTGAGCCCACATCTAAATTACTTACAATAGTAAGGGTAACCTAGATATTGATAAACTGCAGTATCTGAGTGTTGAGAAAAGGTGGTATAACTAAATGACATGGACTTCAATAGGGAAGACAAAAAAAACTGACTTCTATCTATACCAATAGCAGGAATATCTGAGAAAAGAAACAAATTTACTGGGAGCGTTTACTTGGAAAGTAAACAAAGTTAAGGAAAAGACAAGTTTCTGTGACAGAAAGAAATTTTAAGGTAAAAAACTAAGGATTTAATTATAAAATTATGTTCTCAGGCTAAAAAATAGTAGAGCTTGTAGAAAGGTCAGCAATGCAAATGCATAAGGAATGATAGAAGAAGTATAAGCATTATATTCAAGCAATATATACAGGACAAAATCCTCTTCCTAAAAGGCAATATGTCTGAATATAAACATAATATGTCATTACAATGAAATGGGGGTGCTATTGGTTATATAGATGCCTGTGCCATTTCATTACCCAAAACCCCATAAACACACTGGTTGAGAATACTAAAAAGGACACAATAACTAAAGAGCAAAATTGATCATGCCCTTCAGGCAATTTATATTGTGAGACAATTGTAGGCATGTAGACCTACTGGTCCCCAGCTCTGGTTTGATTATTCTAACCCAGAGGCAGGATTCACCAACAGAGGCTTGCAGAGCTTGACCTTGTAGGGGATTACTGAACAAAAAAGGGTGTTCTGCTGCCTGCCGCCCACGAAAGTCAAACTCCTGAGGCAGTCGCTGGTGCAAAAGGAAAGAGGTTTTATTCAGGTGCTGGGCAATCTGGGAGGATCGACTCCCCATCTCAAACCTCATTTTTCAGCAGACCAAGACAAAAGGCAGTGTCCAGAGCTGCCCCCAATTTAAAATTCAGTCCTTTGAAGCCTGCAGACAACTGCTAAATGGTCATCCCCATAGTTTAGCTTGTTCCCAGCTGCTGTTCATTTCAGGCTCCTCCCGGAGCCTGCATGGGGCTGACTTAGCCCCAGGCCATGCAGCTGCTAGGGCCTCAAGTTCCAATGAGCATGTGAATGCACCAGTAAATGCATCACAAGGCTTCCTCCTGGAGGCCATGTGGCCCATGGAGAGAAAAGACAATGTCACCATCCAAATGCAAGTCATAAGCCAGCAAGCCAGAGAGAGAGAGAACCTTGTTTATTCCCCTGAGTTTATACTACCTTGGGTGTGGGAAGGACCAGGTCCTTTCTCAAAGTGCCCAATCAACTTCCCAAAATTTTACATGCCCTTGGTGGGTCCACTTGCCCTCCCATCCCTTCTTTCCCCAGGCTAAACTAACAAACCTCTTTGGTCTAGTACCTTCCTCTGCCACCATTTTGACCTCTATTATGCATGTGCCTGCCTCCCCAAGGTCCCACCCCCCATTGGGTACTAGAGGGGTGGGAGGGTGGGGTAATTTGATTGCTCAATGTAATAACCACCCTCTGATGGGGAGTGTTTACTTGGAAAGTAAACAAAGTTAAGGAAAAGATAAGTTTCTGTGACAGAAAGAAATTTTAAGGTAAAAAACTAAGGATTTAATTATAAAATTATGTTCTCAGGCTAAAAAATAGTAGAGCTCGTAGAAAGGTCAGCAATGCAAATGCATAAGGAATGATAGAAGAAGTGTAAGCATTATATTCAAGCAGTATATATAGGACAAAATCCTCTTCCTAAAAGGCAAAAAGAGAGACCTTCCTGACTATACCTTTTACTCTTTGTAATCATTGCTGGTGCTGAGGGGGCTAGAAAAATTTCTACCAATGTATCAGAGTCCATTCGGCTCCAGTATTCACCAAAGCCATCAATGTTTGTTTATTTCTGGAGGACCACTGAAGTGTAAACTCAAACTGAGTCCTCTGATTGCCCCTAATGGCCCTCACCTGGAGGTGATGTTGGCCTTCCTATACCTGGGGCCTGAGAGGCACCCATACCACATAGGATTGTATAGCTCTGGACTTGTCGTAGAGCAGGGCATCAGAGATGATAGAGGAAGGTGGGGGAAGTTCTGAACTGTTATTTAAAATTAAGGTTTTTGTACATTCTGTCCAACACAGCAATGGGTTGCCCATCTACCTGTTCAGGTGTAGTCCCAGCATCAATGAACTCAAACAATGTTTGCTTCCAGGTTACTTTCACTTTTCATAGTTAAATGGGGTGGGTTTTTTGCTTCTGGAGCTCCCTTTCCATCATGCAGGTATTTCCAAAGCCTGTGCCTATTCCCAGGATTTTTCTGTCTCCCCCAGATTAGCAATGAATTGCCCAATACCATAAATGATTTCTCCCATGATTGGGCTCAGCATGGATATCAAAGTCCCATAATAGGTGCTGGGAGTAGATTGGGTTATCTTGGCTTTCATTCTTATAGTGAATATGGTCCAATCAGGATCTTCAAAGATAGGAGCATACATGGCCTGTCTCATTCCCAACTCCCTTAGGATTTGTTGTACATCCTCTATAGATTTCCAGAGTCCAGGGAGATGTCCCTCATTGGGCCAAGTCTCACTGCAGGATAGAATGATCTAATCTATAAGCAGTGAGTACCCTGAACCTTCTGAATGTCATGCAATACAGCTGGGGGTCAGGGTGTGCAGTGATGTTGCTCATTTTCTCCTCCTCCTGCCAGCTCAGAGAAATGCTTTCATCCTCACATCCTGTAACTGCACTAACCATGTGTGCACACCTGATCTGCCTTTTCACTTGAATTTTACAGCTATATCAATAAGTTTAATGGTAATATTTTCTCTCATCATGAATACTTCTTGGATTGGGAGCTGTTCCACTAGCTGGGGGTATTGTTATGTTTTTGCTTTCCTTTGTGTTAGGGGTGGGAGAGCATAGGGAGTTTTCTCCCTTTCACTGTTCACCACCACAACATTCTCATCACTCTCCACACTTTCTCAGGGATCCCCTGTCTTAGCTTCCCAATCTGACTTCGTCACAAGCACTTGAACCTTAATTTGTGGCAGTTTGCTCCTTCTTTACTTTGCAAAACAGCACACTGAAGTCTCTGATTTATTATCCTGCTTCCCCACTTTGTCTACCAGTGCTAAAGCTACCAGAGTAGTGGACGCCACATGTCTTCTATAATCTCAGCTTTTCTTCCAACTTCCTAACTTTAGTCTATAGTTGGGTGTCAGTGACTAGTCAGACTGCCACTGTAGAGAGCAGCTGACTTCAGCAGTCATCTACTTTCCTTCTTCTCCACAAAGCACTGTGAGCAAGTTCCTAAAACACAGGGTCAAACAGCTGGTGTTTTGGTGGTGTACTTGTACGCACAGCCACCTGACACACGAGCCACCCTCCCTACATAGAAGTTGACAGCCAACTCAGAATTATCCCCCCTAGTACTCTCTTTCTCACGGCCCATTTATTCAGTCTCCTGCCTGGCCTACCCATTGTTGGTTCACAAACTGGCTCTGCACACAGAGAGCAAGAGACCAAGGAAAGATCACTCCAAAATGGAAGGTGGCAGATTTAATAAGCAAGGGAACTTATTACATACAAGGCTGGTCTTTTTTATATTTTTATTGATCGATTTTAGGGAGAGACAGAAAGGGAAGGAGAGAGGGAGAAACATTGATTTGTTGTTTTACTTATTTATGCATTGGTCGATTCTTACATGTGCCCTAACTATGGATGGAACCTGCAACCTTGGCATATCGAGACGATGCTCTAGCCAGTTGAGCTACCCAGCCATGGCCCCCCACACAAGGCTTGTCTTGGGCATCTGCAGCATGAGTTGACCTCTGCACCAGTCCACCATAATCTAAAAATATTATATAGAGTCTTCAATTGGGTTGAGTCACATATGCCATCCAAATAGTTGCAATGATACATTACTCTCTTGGGGCTGTGTCCTAGCTTCTAATTCTAGGAAGGCTAGCAGAATTCGCATTCAAAGATAGGGAGGGAGATGAAGAGCCTTTGAGTGCCCAGGTTACCCAGTTCTAGCTTGTGGGACAACCAGCAACCACATGCTCTTGATGACCTCCTCCAAAACAAAGGGTGCAAAGTTTCAATTATGTAGAGCAAATAAGTTCTGAAGAGCTAATGTACAGAATAGTGACTATAGATAATACTGTATTGTACACATATAATGTGTTAAAATGTGTTGAGAGCAAATTAACACCAATAGAATTTGGGGGTAAATAATAAACTGCAGTGCTACAGTGATAAGTACTCAGCATTAAAAAAAAAAGACTGTAGAAACGTAAAGTTCTACAGAAATTAAATGTAATCATAGTACGCTACACAGCTCCACTTCAAATGGTGTTCACATAAACAGTAATTTTCCTCTTTATAATAATTTTCATTGTTGTTCCATTACAGTTGTCCTCATTTTCCCCTCATTACTCTGCCCCACCCTACCCACACCACCTCCCACATTCAGTCCTCCCTCCCAGGTGGCTTGTCCATGGATGCTTTCTGCGCGCTCCTTGATGACCCTTCCCCTATTTTCCCCCATTAGCCTCCCTCCCCTCCAGTTCCTGTCGGTTTGTTCTATAATTCAATGTTTCTGGTTACATTTTGCTTGCTTGTTTGTTTTGTTGATTGGGTTCCACTTACAGGTGCGATCATATGGTATTTGTCTTTCACCTCCTGGCTTATTTCACTTAGCATAGTGCTCTCCAATTCCATCCATGCTGTTGCGAAGGGTAGTAAGTAGTTCATTGTTCCTGTTTGATTTAACAAAAATTATGGACATAACTATATTGGAAAAAGAGAGGACTCATATGAAGGAGAATAAATAGAAAATCTTCTACAGTAGAAAGTCAACAGATAAATTTAACACTGGGTACTCAAGAAATAATAGAAGAATCATGGTATGTAGAGATAGGACATATTAACAAAATGGAATTAACAGGAATACTTGGGTAAACTGTATTCTCCAAGGAGCAGCAATTTGAGATCATTGAGGTGAAAGATAGTTTTTAAAAACTTCTATTATAAATTTTGTAGGACTATTTGACTTTTATAAGTATGTGCATTTATAGATGTGGAGCATAAAATTTAAAATTGAAATAGAAAAAGTCTACTACATAAAATAGTAACAACAATAAATAGCATTATAGTTTAATGTCAAAGTTAAAAGAACTTACAGTTTTGAAGTAAAAATAATTTTGAGCTTTACTTTCAGATTATAAAATTAATAAATTATTAAAATGGAAATATTAATACTTGACTAATTAGGGCACCCTCATAAAATAACCACATTCTGTCTTTCTCTCTGTCTTTGTTTCCTTCTCACTCGCCTTTTCCTCTTTTAGCCTATGAATCGTCTATGATGAGTGTTTAACCTGAATTCTCAGAGATGTTTACATATCACACGAAAAAGACGACCAATCTCTTTGCTACTAGGAAACTGTCAGTTTTCACTAAGTCCAATTATCTCTGGATACTACTCTGAGTTAGTTACCTGATTTGTTTCACTGCATTTTCGAACCTGTTTTACTTGCTCTTATGACAGACGTATTTCCGCCATTTTAGCAGTTGAATTGAACTGTGGAGGGAAATTGATTATTGAGGAAAGGTATCTCAGCTACACAGCAGCACCATCTTTTGGCCTTCTAAGGAAAATGACCCAAACTTGTCAATTACAAGGTCTATATTTTTGGTGTGTTCACTATGTGAACTACCTTTGTAGTCTAACTTATTAAAGAAAATGAATCTAAAATGATTGAAATTCATGTTTTATAAGATTAAATATCCACAAAAAGCAGATCTGAAAGAAAAACAATCGACATTTTATGCATTTAATGAAAATTAAAGTATATTATTTTAGAAAATGTTTACCTTGGAAATAATTAACTACTTTGTTTTGATTTAGGAATTGACTGTGCAGTAACTTTGTATGAATATTTAATATTGAAAATTTTAAATCATTTCATATTTCTGACTAATGAAAGGACTTTCTGTAACTTGCTTATATGTTAGAATATAGTCCCAAAATAATATTTATTCTACTTATCTTTAGAATAGTATTATTATATATCTTCCCAATTCTTTTTTCTTTTTTAACTTTTTTTATTGTTGTTCATATATGTTTACCTAGTATTCTTATCCTTTCACATCCTATTATCAAGGTTTTCTTGAAGAAAATTTGCAGGAAATGCAAATTGTACAAAAAAACTAAATTTTAAATTGGCATAAAGAATAAAACACATGCTCTACCTCATAATATTATTTTATTTTGTCATTACTAATTTAGTTACAGCAATTAAATATATGAAATAAAGAGAATGCAGCATCAGAAAATGGTAATTTTATTCTGATCCTAAAAATGACTAACTGGTTATATGAGAGAGGTAATCCAATCTCTATTTTATACAGACAGAAATATTTTTTATTATTGATGTAAAAATTCTTTTTAATTCAGATGATTCTGATGTACTTTTCATTTTCTTAATTTATACACAGTATTTTTTAAATTTACCAAATAGAATTTTATGATTTTTTCATTTACATTGTTCCACTATGTTTGCTTAGTCTTTTATAATTCCATTGTACTTTCCAGTGTAAAGCTTTACTAAAATGCTCACTTCCAATTTCCTTAGGAAAAATCATTTTCACAGTCATTAAAATCATTCTTACAGTATAAGCTGCAATTATTGAGTCATATCCATACCTCCCCTTTCAAGCCCAGTGTGTCAGTTAGATGACTGAGTTGGAAGATACTCCAAAATAAAAACATAAATCAATTAATTGTATGTTTCAAGTTATCTAGATGAAAATCTGTATCTGTGATGATTTGTATAATAGCCACTAATTCTATGTGACTTTTAAAATTAAGTGAACTTTAAAATATAGTTTGTTAATTACACTGTATGCTCCCAGTGTCGTGTTCAACAGCTACAAAGTTGTACGGCAGCCCAGACACTGAAGATAAAGACTATTTCATCACAGTAATGCCGTAGGACAACACTGATGCTTATGTTCATGTGATCTAATATTATCTAAAAAGTTAGTAGAAGTCTAATGGTGTCCAGGTTTTTAACAGCAAGTTGAGGTAAACAAGAGCCCCAACATTTAGGAAGCTATTTTTTAAATAATAATAGACAATTGGGTATTTGAATTTTCAGAAATTAAAAAAAAATGAAGGCTTAAATCTTGTGCTATTTTTGTTCTACTTTCCAAAGCTCTAAAAAAACAAAGAACATTGATATTTCTAATTGAAAAATATGTTCTTCTTTACTTTATAAATAACAAATGCTTGGTTTAAAGCCTGGTAGTGAGAGTTACAAAAAATTTTATTTAAACAGATAATGTCTCAAAAAAAAGTGCTAAGGCCTGAAAGAAAACTTGTGATAAACTACTCTGTGACGAGACATCTCACTCAAACCACACATAGTCAGCGGGGGAAATCGTGAACAACAAAAACTACTGATTGTGTTGATTGATAGGGAGGAACTCTACACACCTTGGGGACTCAATGTGAGGTTTTTTGGTACATACAGTTAGTGAACGGTTGAAAGGTGGTTATCCCTGAACCACATACAAATTCTAAAACTATTGATATATGAAGATAATATATTTAAGATCTTTGGCTTCCCTTGCTTAGTTAGCTCTATTTGGCCGATTTCTACAGACATGTTTAGACTGTGGTTTTGTATGTTACGCCTCTTTCATGTATAAGTGGTGTATGTGAAGTGCAGGGGGCAGTATGTGGGTGTCCATGCAGTCTACAAATGTTGCCACTGTCTAAGCACAGAGACCTACAGCTGGCAGCCATGCCAGCTGGTGTCAAGTGGCACCATCATGTTCAGACAGTTGTTTGGGGGTCATACCAGCTATATACACAGAGTAGGAGTTAGCTGCGTCAAGTAATCTCTTTCAGAATTGGAAACAGATTCAGAAACAGCCATTCCCTGTATCTCACCCGGCCAGGACTCTGGAACATGAATTTGGCTCTGGTACACTAAGCCAAAAAAATCTATTTCCTTCTTTTGTCGCTCTCTCTCTCTCTATTTTTTTTTTAATTGACTCTCCAATGAATCAAAAGTGCCTTTTCTGCCTATCGCGTGCCTGCTCAGGCATTATCCCCCTTTCATCCAGGTTTTAGGCTTTTTTTTTATTATGAAGAATTAAATATTTAACTAAATCTCTGGAACATCTACTTTCTAAACTCCTTCATGTCATGGAGAAAGCTCA
The DNA here is from genome assembly GCF_021234435.1 of Artibeus jamaicensis. Taxonomy (NCBI): domain Eukaryota; kingdom Metazoa; phylum Chordata; class Mammalia; order Chiroptera; family Phyllostomidae; genus Artibeus; species Artibeus jamaicensis. The sequence goes on from NW_026521486.1 coordinate 29,175,399, forward strand.
GTTTCTGATACAAATAATAGAATAGTCAAATAAGGATTAATAAAAATAATATATGTTCCTTAAACCTAATTCATTATTGTAGGCTGCATTAGTCAGTATAATTTTAGTTATGTTGTAGTAGCAAATGGCTCCTCAATCTTAGTGGCTTTTAACAATATTTCATGCTCAAGGTGATAACCATTTCACACCAGCCACAGCTCTGCTTCACATTCTCTGCATCATGGGTCCAAACTTGACTAGCTCACTGGGACTTGAGAGTCTTACTGAAGCAGTGAAACTAAATGATTCCTCTTATTTCTCCTGCACAGAAGAGACACATGCAATTCCCACTCCTAGTTCAGGGGATAAACAAGGTCATATTACTGAAATTAATGACAATAAGGTAAAAATATGGTTCAACTTCCAGATCAGGACCAGCAGGTAGTACTAAAAACACACTTAGAATTTACCTCAAGGCTTTTCCTAAGACCTAATATATACTTACTTACCCTTGGATCCTTGAAGACATCCCTAAGATAGAAGGAGTGCAAGGTGGTGGTGGCAGGGGATGACAGTAAGTCCCAAACCTCTAACCACAGGGTGATTGTCCAGACAACCAGCCCCTACCCTTGGGTGGTGTCCCCAAGTCACCATAGTAACATAACTAAAGATATTTTATTGTTCTCAACATTTGGGAAATTCCAAGGTGTTTGAGAGCTATAAGCCAGGAAGTGTGGATGAATAGCAAATATTTTATAAATCATGATTCTCAGGGACCAATTCTCTAACATATAATAATCCTAAAACTGCATTATTCTTAAAAAGAACATCAAAATACATGAGAAAAAAGTGTTGAAAGTGAAAGGAGAGATAGACAAATGCCCTGTTGTTGTTGAGGACATCAGTACCCCTCCATTGGTAACTGATAGATCAAATAGATACAGAATCAGTATGAACATAGATGCCCATTGTCAGCAGAGGGTAACTAGCTCCGAAATGTCAAAGAAGGTTGTTAACAACTAAAATGTCATGTTAGTAGACATGCTAAATTAACTAGCAGATCTAAAATGATTGACAACATATGTCCAACACAAAATCTTATACATCGATGTTCACAGAAGATTACTGAGCCAAAATGCAGAGACAACCCAAATGACTAACAACTAAACAACATATGGTCCATCCAGACAAAAGAATACTATTCAGCCATGAAAAGAAATAACAGATAAACCCTGAAAATACTATGCTATGTAAAAGAAGCTCATGAAAGGCTAATATTTTATGATTTTATTTATATATAAATTCAGAGATAAAAAGTAAATTAGTGGTTGCCTAGGCTGAGAGGAATGAGAAAAAATGGTAAGTGACTACTAATTACAAAATTTCCTTTTCAGGATGATGGAAATGCTTGGAATTAAATGGTGGTGATGGTTGCCCAAAGACTGTGCCCTGTGAATGTGCTAAGAAACAGTGAATTTCACACTTCAATAAGGCATATTTTGTCCTATGTGAATTATATCTCAATAAAGCTATTACGTAAATATTTCAATAAAAAGAGAAATGAATATGAGCTAGGCAATTAAAGGTCACTGAGTTCTATGTCGTTATTTTTATATTATTATCTGAGTTAGATTTTATTTTATACAGGTATACATTACCAATACCCCTAGTACGTGGTTAATAAATATATGTTGAACAAATCAAACATTATATCTAGATGTAGCCTATTTTTAAACTTTCTTCAATATAGATTCTTACACATAGAATTCTGTCTTTTTTGTAATTAGAATGACACTGAATTCCACACTGATGCTAACTTATTTTATCCATGATTTCATGTAGGCAAAAATCACAGAATATATTAGGCCTCAGTTCTGTCATTTACTTCCCTTTCCGTTTGCAGAAGTATCCATTCTATAGCTCAGTTTTACCAAAGTTTTATTTCCGCAAGGCTGCTCTTGACACTGCTTTAAGTGAAAATGTTACTATACTACTTCATAGATATTCAGAACCTTCAGGTTTTAGATGAAGAGGTCTGATTGAAAATCAGATACAGACACATATGGAGAATTCTAAGTTCCCAGTTGCCTTGAAGTTAACTGGAGTGGGCACTTGATTATTATAAAGGCTGGAATTGGATTGAAGAATCATACTTAAAGGTGTAATAGAGCTCAGAAAGTGCCAGACCTCAGAAGTACCTGGCCCTTGATTGTAGCAGCTGGAAGTGATTTAACAAGCTCTTGAGGTGACAGAATCAAATGCATTATATGATGAATGAGCTGTTTCAATATACTAAATTATTTTGCTCTTTAAAAATCAGAATTAAATAGTTTACGTTTTTTTGAGGGGGAGTAGTTCTAATAGAATAACTTGCAGTCATCTACATAAATGGGAGCTCAAATCACCAACACATTACCATATTTTTCACTGGCCCGCTACACAAGTGTTATGCTCTGTACTAAGTATGTGCATCTTTATTAACTAATGAAAATTACAACTCAGCAACTACCTATTTGGGAAATTTTTAAGGCTCTGAGCTCATACCCCCCGTTCTTTCTATATAAAACATGATGTGGTACCTGAAGCTTCATTTGACATCTTGCTCGAAGCGTGAAGAGGATAGCCATATACTAAATTAGAAGACCAGGTTGGGGAGTGGGAATCAGAGAAAAGTGGTCAAAAGGTATAAACTTTCCATTATAAATACTAGGGCTGTAATGTATAATATAACATGGCGACTATAGCTAACACTACTGCCTGATATATTGAAAAGTTGTTTGAGTACATTCTAAGAATTCTTATCACAAGTAGAAATATTTTTCCTTTTTTTTATTGTTTCTATGTAAGATGATGGATGTTAGCTGAACCTCTTTTGGTAATCATTTCACAATATACACAAACAAACTATAATGCCGTATGACTTAGATTTATACAGTGATGCATGTCAATTATTTCTCAATGAAACTAAAAAAAACATAGCTTTAAAAATGTTCTTTTAAAAAGTCAGCAGACAAGAAGGGTGAAACATACCTAGCCAGACCTGTCATCAGTGGGAGCACAGCATTAGCTGACTTTAGAAACTTATTAGATTAAATGGGTTAATTGTTTAAGTCACCTTAGTCAGGCTCCTGTCACATAGACTTAAAATCAATTCTGAATATGTTTAAATAACCTTTAAAGGCAGCATTCAAAAATGTCCTTTATCAGTTTGTTCTGTATATTAGTTTGTAGTTAATAGAGTTATTAGCTATTGGTACCAAGAACTCAATTATTTACTATTTATATCAACCATTTTCTTCAGTCTCAGCTATAGGCATTATCGATGCTACCAAAAAATAGACCACGTATACCTTATAGACATCTTCTATTCAGGTCTTTTGCTTCTCCAGAAAAGAAGAGATGACTATTTTTAAGAGCACACACATGTTCCCATTTCTCTTTCTTCTTTTATAACTCATTCACCAGGAAGTAATTGTCTGCACCCTGATTGGAAACTGAGTTTTTTTCTCCTCTTTCTTCATAAAGCTTATTGTTCTACACACCAATACATATATTGCCACATCAACTCAGTGTTCTCAAAACCGCAGCTACCCCTTGAGCTGGTAACTTCAATGAAAAGCATCCTAGGTGAGAAGGTCCATATCCCCTTACACAGGATCTAGTGTTTAAAGCAGGGTACAGCTGATTTCCTCAAATCACATCCTTTAGCCTTTTCTCACAACTGCAAAAGCAATTTCAGAAAAATTGTGTTTTGGATGATCTGGCATCTGTCTCCAATATGTGTTCAGATGTGAATAAAAGCTGAAATGTCTTATAAGCTATAAGAAATAACTATATGAACTTGAAAGGATGGTTGAATTATTCTTTTTTGAAATGAATAACTGAGCTTAGAAAAATGTTTTTAAATATATAATCCAAAATGATAAAATTTAGACAAATACTCATTTTCATAATAAACTAAAATTAAGGACTATAAAAATTAATTATCTATTAAGAGGTTTAAAATACTCTAATCAGCATAGTAAAAAGTTGAATTCATTAACTTACATTGCTGAACATCTGTTCGTAGCCACAGTAAAGTTGGAGTGTCTGCGGGATGCATATTCACTTTCAGATCAACAGAAATCAGGTGCTTCATGAAATTTCAAGCATATTGAACTTGATGATAGAAACCCCAGTCTTGGGAAAAACTGCATTCTGTATTATTTGTACTGTCGAAAATAAATGTTATTTAAAGATGAAATTAGTATTTAGAAAAATTGAAATACAGTTGGCATATACTAAGACGTGAGGCAGTCACATCCATAAAATGCTTTGCAATGTCATATCTACATGTGTATAAACCTTCAACTTTTCAGGCTTTATTTCCTAGGTACCAAATATTAGCAGAGTTAGGCACATTGGGCTCTGCAGAAACCTCCAAAGTAGTCTGGAATGAAAATCTGAGTGTATATTTTACATCTGTTAAAGGGCACATAAACTATTTCAGTATACATATATAAATTCACTTAAACCACTTTAAAGAAGAAAGGCCTTCACGCATACGGCATAGGGCTATTGAATGCCAGTAATGCACTAACACTGTTCTGGTGCTGGGGGGGCAGTAGTGAACAAAGCATTTCTCATACTCACAAGCATTCAAATAAACATACTGAATTCTAGTATAAATACAAGATCCAGGCAACAAAAGTGATTTTAGTATGTTATGCCCAGCTGTACACATCTCTTGCTTTTGCTCATCCTGTTTTCCTTAGATTTAACTCATTTTCCTTTTCTTTAAGAGTTTACTTATTTATCTTTAGAGGGGAAGGGAAGGAGAGAGGGAGAGAAACATCATTGTATGGTTGTCTTTCGTGCGTCCCCCGCTGGGAACTGGCCTGCAACCCAGGCATGTGCCCTGACTAGGAATCTAACTGCATTCCTTTGGTTCCCAGGCCCTCACTCAATCCACTGAGCTACGCCAGCCAGGGCTAGATTTAACTCATTTGCCATCTAAGGGAAACCTACTCAACCTTTAAATCCCAGTTCAGACTGCACCTCTTTGAACCTTGTGGACCACTCCCATCACTTCACCCCAATAAAATCAATTACTTTCTCTTCTGAGTGCTGGTAATAGCAATGACACTGAATCACATGCTTCAATGTGATAATTCAATGGGGGCCTTATGTTATTTGTTATAGTTCCTATTCTTGGCCACTAAAAAAAAAGATTATATAAAAAAAGGAACAAATGAATAAATGAATGGAACCATTTTGAAATGTCTTCATAGAGAGCATATTGTAAGGAATAAATGGTTCAATGAAGAATTAATATTTCAGTAGTTTCTTATTGCTGCAATAAGTTTCTTATTGCTGCCCTTTCCAGTTTCTGGATGATGCCCACATTTCTTGGTCTGTGGTCTCCTTCCTCCATTTTTAAAGCCAGCAATGTCTCATCTTTCTGACCCTTCTCTCTTTTTCACCATGGCCAAGAAAGTTTCTCTGCTTTTAAGGAGTTGTGTGAATAGATTGGGCACACCGCGATAAACTAGAACAATCTCCCCATCTCAAGGTCTTTAGCCTTAATATCTGCAAAACCTCTTTTGCCATGAAATGTAAAAGACTCACAGGTCTCTGAGCTTAGGCTGTGGCACTGGTTTCCTTTGGAGGTGTCATGTTTTCCTGATTCCTCATTATTCTGCCGATTCTAAACAGGAGTAGACTAATTGTTTTTGATACATGTGTTATAACGACTGCTACTAACAGGTAAATATACAAATGACCAAAAATAGAACAAGTTTTAATAGTCAAATTATGATATTATAGAAATGTATCTATTGAATATATCTTCTTCATAGTTGATAAAGAATTGAATAAGTAAATAATTGAGTAAATGGAGTCAAGGAAATTACATAAAGAAGGAAATGAGCAAAAATTTTGTCATACTAAATATGCCTAAAGGCATCTAAACAAAAATATAGTTGTTTTATAGCATATCAGTCTCAGAATTATAACTCTTTTTTAATTGAGAAACTGAATATGAGGGGAAAATCTAAGTCTGTTTTTATAATCCTGACTTCAGTCGCCAGTTATAAGTTTTTAACATACTGGGGAAAAAAAAAACATAGATCTTTTGCAATTTCCCCAAAGAGGTCAAAGCATTGTTAGGGCATTTGTCCCTAATATCCAGACTATGATTTCAGTGGCTCAGTTTCACACCATCACTCCTACTTACATTCATTCCCATGAGCCACCCACAATAATTTCACACTCTCTTGATAACACATCCGTCAAATACTACTACTTGCCAATGACATCAATTTAGTTTTATTGGAGATAGGGTCAAAAGCAAATATCCAGTAGACTACAGTTCTCTAAATCAGATCTAAAAATACCACATTTGTTGTTGTCACCACCATTTATTTGAAGGAGAAAGGGAAAAAAAGAAAAGAATACCTCCCTTGTAAGTGTCAACAAAGAACAAGAGAGTGAATAAAGGAGAGTGGTAGGTTCTCAAGGAGTGCTTGATTTATTTTTCTTATTAAACAACCTTGAATTTCTAAGTATTTTTTAAGTTGAGGGGTGTTCTTATAACTCTGGTTTTGAGAAGATTCATTCATCTCTTCACCATCTTATTAAATTGCCATTCAGACAATATGCTTGTCTCCATTAACATACAAGTATGCTTATCTCCATATATCAAATAATCAGCTTGTTTCTGTAAAAGGCAGTTACAAACTTGTGTTTAATTACAGAAGCAAAGATATGTTATTCTCTTTACAATATTTAAGTTATAATCAGAAAACTTCAGGGTGGGATTATATTTTTAAAATTATTTTATGTAAGCACCCACTTTCAAGATGAGTAAGCTGGAGAGATTTAGTAATTTGTCCAAAATCACATAGCTAGTTGGTAGCAAAATGGGAAGGAACACTGTGTTTCAATGTCAATACTTTTCCCTACAATTAAGTTTACCTTCAGAATTTCTTCTTTTATTCCTAACAGCATCAACATTTGCATCCATGGTGTTGTGTAATACACATATTGTCCCACCTAATGAATGGGAACATGCCAGAATGCTGTTGTCAGATAAATCTGCTATGATGATATTTGCAGTGTGATGGTTTGATATAAATGAAAATATTGAAAATTGTTTTCCTCATATAACTTTTTTCCTCTTGATTCTTTACAACTTCCCTTTTTGTCTTTGATTTTATGCAGTTTTATTATAGTGTGTTTTATAAAAGACTACTTTTGATTTAAATTTTTGGGTGATGGATTATCTTCATAAATTTGCACATCTAAACATTTCCCTTTTGGGGGAAGTTCTCTTTCATTATTTCTGTAAATAATCTTCCTGCTTCTTTCCCCCTCACTTCTTCTGGGATTCAGGTGATGTATAGATTGTTTTTCTTAGAAATGTCCTATAAGTCCCTTAAGCTCTTAAAATTTCTTTTTTTTCCTTCTCTGACTGGATCGTTGTAAATGCCATTTTTGAATTTGTCCACTCGATATTCTGCTTGACCAAGTTCGTTGTTGAGGCTCTCTGCTGAGCTTTCAGATCCATCATTGCATTCTCCAGCCTCAAGTTCACTGTATCGTTCTGATGTGCTTTATTTCTTTGCTGAACTTCTCATTTTTCATCTTGTACTGTTTTTCTGATTCCTCTAAATTGTTTATGTGTGTTTTCTTCTGTCAATCTGAGCATATAGAGAGTAATTATTTTGAATTTTTGTTGGGTAATGCATATACATTCATTTCTTTGTAGACAGTTACTAAAATTACTATTTTTCTTTGGTCATGTTATGTTTTCATGATTCGTCCTGATCTCTATAGCCTTCCATAGGTTTCTATACCTTTGAAAAAGAAATTAAATGTCTTTCAGAATATATGGACTAACTTTGATGAGGACAGGCCTTCACTGGTGGGTGGGAGTATCTGAGGTGTTCTGTGACTCCAGGTCTAATGGTGCAGGGCACCAAATGCATGGCTACATAGCAGTTCTGAGCCAAGCAGGACATGATGTCTTGACAGCTCAGGCCACTGGCTCTACAACATGAACAACTGTGTGTTCCTTGCTACATGCCACAGTGGTCCCCAGTGGCTGCAAGGGCTGTTGGGGTTCTCAATTACAGCTCCAGGTCTGTCAGTGAGGGACTAGAGCAGGCACTGGTGGTGGTTGGAGCTGGTGGTTACAAACCCTCAACTGTGGGAGCCAGCTAGTGGCAGGGCCAATCGCATACACATATGTGTAAGTGAAGACCCAGGTCAAAAGCAAGGACCAGGGTCAACTGTGGGTACACTTACAGCTTCAGGGTATTGGATGTTGGCACGTTTCCATGTGGCTTAATGCCAGAGGTGTATTCACATTAAAGGGGGCTGTTCATGGGAGATGAACTGGCAGGATGCAGGTGCATAGCTGGAAGGGCTAGCTGCAAGCAAGCTGTAAGTGAAGGCCAGTGACAGCAGTCAGGTCCAAATCAGGGTTGACAAGCAGCTGTGTGGGCCCTGACTGTCAGTATCCACTCATGCCACTGCAGAGTCTTCCCATAGGTGCCCAGCTGCAGAAGCCTGTCTGTATGGAGTCAGACAAGGGGCTTGCAAATGCACAGCTGGAAGGGCTAGCTACAGCCCACCCAGAGGCTAGTGATAGGAGTCATAACCCAATTTAGTCCAGTAGGCGATTGTGGGAACCCTCTCTGTCATCTATCATTGTACATTCTAATGGTTACAGAGTCTCATCACAGGTGAAGGCACAGCAGTGGAAAAAAGAACTTCTTAAACATGGCACAACCCTAAACAATGGAGACATAGATCTGTATGTTTTTTTTAAGAGAGAGAGAGAGAGAGAGATGTGTTGTTCCACTTATTTGTGCATTTATTTGTGGTTTCTTGTATGTACCTGGACTAGGGATTAAACCTGCAACCTTAGTGTATTGGGACAACACTCCAACCGAGTACCTGGCCAGAGCAATTCTATATGTCTGTTAGAAGACTCAATTAAGATAGTAAAAAAAGAACACCCAGAATGAAATGAAATATTCCCAATGCAAATAATTGGCATAATGATGATTTTTTTGGAAAATATATAAAGAATACCTACAAATCAATTCATAAAAAGCTCAACAAAAATGCGATAAAAGATTTCACGGAAGCTTCACAAATGAGGCTAAAAAAATGACCAAATACTGTATGAAAGTTTGCTTAACATTAGCTCTCATTAGTAATCAAGAAAATACAAATTAATACGACAAATATATGCTGCTATTAAAAACTGACCAAATTGACACAGTTTGTAAAGCTCAGCAATACCAATTGCTGGCAATAGCGTGAAGGAATTAGAATTTTTTAATATTCTGATACTGCTAAACTTAATACCGTTATGACTTTGTAAAGCAGCATTATTTAATATCAGTTGATATTAAAAGGCATCACCCAGTGACAATTACATGTGGTACATACTGTCTAACATTTCCCAAGTTTGGAATGAGTGATGTACAAGAATGTCTATAACAGCATTGTTTATTAAAGGCCAAAATTGGCTTTTTATTGTCAACTTAATGAATAAATTAATATATTGTGATATACACTTACAATGAATGGTACACATATGACATACACATGTGCGATGGTTTAAGCAAAATGTGTTTAACTCAGAAACTTCAAAATAAACTGGACACTAAATGGAGGTCTTTAGAATAAAATAATGACAATTTTCCATAATGTCTTATATATGGATTTAAAAAGTTAGCATTTCTGATCATATTAAGTAACTTTATGGTTAAAATGTGGTGATATATAGAGTAAACATAATGAAAATCTGTCATAATGTCCTATATGTGAATATAGAACATTTTTTATCATTTTTAAAGCTTTATGGTTAAAATAAATTCTAACCATACTGTCTAAAATGTTTTTTAGCCCAGTTCTTTAATTTTCACAGATTTTCTTCCAAAATTTAGGCATATCATCTTCAAATATCCCTCTAACTATTCCCCTGAGTCTGCTATTGATCACAGAAAACACCCTGTCAACAAAGACAAATAATGATCCTTGCTGAAACAAATGGCACTTTATGACATCACACTTTAAAGACCCAACAAATCTGTAATTTTATTTAGTTTGACAGTTATAAAGGACATTTATAAAACTGATAGTATCTGCGATGATCTTAAGAGGGTTAGCATACAGCTAGGGAAAAATGTTCTTAAACCTCTTCTCTAGAGAAAGTACTCTAAAAGATGTTATTCTTGATTCACAGGTACTGTCACCCTTTGCTTTGATTCAATACAGGTTGGATGAAAGATGCCATTGTTTACTGCTCTAAGATGCTATGCCTCATGATATACATAGATAGATACAGAGATTTTGCTATTTTTCACCATATTATATAAAATAAACATTACTTCTAATTTCTAAAGTTTTATTATTTTTGTATTTCTATTTGGCTATAAACATGTAAACAATATTTTTTAAGTTTTTTAATAATTAAGTCATAACAATGTTCAGGTATAGGACTTTAATGAGGGTTCAGTTTCAGTGACCTTTCTTTGATAAGTGAATTGATTCCTATGTATGTAGAAGTATATTTGTTTCAGCCACATACCCCCTTCTTTTTCTTACTCACAATCTATCATAGTGCAACCTTCAAAAATGCTTTGGGGCCTGCAAACACATTTTTTACTGTCGTCATCTCTATTTTTAATATTAGGCATTGATATTTTGCAAGTGGAGTCAAGGCACTGGTAGAAAAAATACTACTTTCAGGTTAGCTCAGTTTAAGATTCGTAACTAAGCTAAAATCTTCTCATTATATTTTGAAAATATATAATTCTGGTCTCCAGACCAGTTCCCCATTTTCCTGTAACAAATTACTTCAAATAATTGAGTATATTTTCTTCATTTGGGTTCATTTAGAAGCATACCCAGAAATAAGACCTTGATAGTAAGATGATTTGCAAGGTTCAACTGAATAAGAGCTGTAGGAGCGCACAGAGTTAAGACTGGGGAAGTCAAGGCATTAGTTCGGATTAGTGCAAAATTAAGTCTTACATAGATTAAGAAATCTGGAGTATTTGTTCACCAGTTTTCTTCAGTTGTTGGCTGTTGGCTGCTGGGGTGGATGCTAGCATTTTGTACCTCTACCCTGGCCAGAAAGTGGACAAAGTGGACGTAGAGACTAATCACAAGGAAACTTCAGTAGCTGAGAGACAGGTGGGACTGTACTTCCCTGCGGAAGCCCAAAGGGACATGGGCAAAATAACAAAACTGTCTGCTGCTATGTATTTCTTACACTGCAAAATTCACTCTTGCCCTATAAGAACATATTGTTATAGCTCCCATCCATATCATTCATTCACCATACAATTTTTCCTTAGCCATCACTCTGTTCTCCTAAGTTTATTGCCCAGTAGAGAATGCCTATTGGTTATTAAGCTCTTTTCAAGTCGTTTTGCTGTGATTACCTATTACTGGGCATGGACAAAGAAACCATCGTGAATTCACTGATTTCCAGATATACTCTAACTTGTGCCCATTAACCAGTGTCAACACTATCTGTTAGGATAACAAGGGTGATTTTTCCTACCAGTGTAGGATTGCTTACTTTGCATCCCTCTCTATTATGAAACACTTTCTGTGTCTCTTGGTAGATGCATGAGTATGTGTCTCTTTAAAGGCCCGGTTGCATGCCAGGAGCTGTATTTTGAATGATAAATAGTTCTCTACTATAGAAAATATGTTCTTGAACAGCAACCTAGGGTCTCTGCGTTTAGATTCTTAGATTTTTTCCTTGGGATTTGCCTGTTTCTCTTTCTCCATAGAGACAAAAGACAAACATTTTCACCAGATCAATGGCTACATACAAGCTCAAGAGGCTTTGTCAATTGTTCTAATATCAAACCCATATTCAGCATATCAGCGGTGATTGGGGCTGTCATTTGTTACCTCAACAGAGTGGTGTACCATTTGCTGATCCAGAGGAAATGCTGGTGAATAAAACCATGGTATGATCAAGACTGCCACTCCTAACTCCTTTAAGCCTTTGAGAAAAGTACTAATTGCTACCATTCAACTTGAGATATTGTGTTCCTTCTGATTTTCTATCTGAGCCAAGGATAGGTTTTCAGTTTCAAAGGCTTCCACTCAGCCTTCCCTACAATGAAGTTTTGGTTTTCACTTCACGGGAAGCCAATGTGAAGGTTATGCTAGCTGCTAAATGTGTTTATCCTTATTTCAAACCAATTACTAGAAAGATGATCAATGGCTGGTGCTCTTACCCATTGGGTCCACTGTGAGACAAACTTAAGGCAGGAAAGAATTAATCAACTGAAGGATATGATCTTCCTCTGTCATAGAGAGTCTTACGCTCTTTTATGTTCCTTGGAGTTAAGTTCCAGATTTATACCTAACAGCCTTTGGAAGAGCTATAGCAAGTCAGGAAATGACTATGATCGTCCACATCGGTGTCTGATATCAGCCTTCTGCTCACTAGCTGTTTACTGTCTCTGATGTTTCATCAAATAATGACTTGATTAGCTTCTCATCTTCCCTAATAACGTAATGCTATGTTACCCTCATCCAATATCCCTGTGCAAATGGCCCCCTACTGGTCATCCCAATCTTGCTCCTCATTACAGTAATGGCATCTACCTTGCTGTTGGCAATTATATGCTGCTGCTTTGCTTCTGCTCTGCTTCTGCTATCCTTATAATCCAATTATCCTCGCTGACTCTATAGCTCAAATCAGTATATCTGCCTGGAATGACCCCTTTTGAATCCTTACCCTTCTCTTCCCCCAAACCTCTTTTAAGAACCTAATCCTTCTAGGTCCACATTACCCACTTTTTGGGCATAAAGCTTTGTCAGACTCACTACCCAGATTAAGTCACTCATATGACTTTCTCATTTTTAGTCTGGACTAGATCATTGCATCTCAGGTTTTACATTAGGGCAGTTGTTTATCTCATTAGAATATAAGATCCCTGAGTGTAGAAACTTTGTCCAGTTTATTATTTTACTCCTGAAGCTCTTATTCTAACAACTCTTCCTTCTTTTTGGAATAGTTGAAATCATCTAACTAAAAATTAACGCATGATATGAGAAAATGTGGGGTAACAGTACAAAGATTCTGGATGCTTACATACTTTATAATTACTATTTGGTTGATGAAATACTAGAAATTTAGCAATAAGAATAACACAGAGTTGTGATTCTCTGGATCTATATAAGGCAGGTGCTAAAATATACTCATAGTCTATAAAAGTGTATTTATGTAGATGAGAACCTCATCCCAGAAGAATGGCAGGTAAAATGAAAGTTTATTCATTTTAATGGAGCAATTGTTATGTATTACACCAAAATCCTTCTATAGCTAGTATATTACATTTTCCAGTGAATAATTTAAATAAAGTAACATGGATGAAGTACTTATAATACTCCATTTCTCTCTATCTATCTATCTATCTATATGCATACACACATATATTGGAATGACTAGAGGAAGGGTTATAATAATAGTGATTTCTTTATGCTATCAATTTTGTGCTACTTTATCGAAAGATCTCCAAGATTTTATAAAATTAACATCTGCCTCTTATCCAGGGAGATAAGTATCATTATCCAAGTTTTATAGCAAAGTGATAGAGGCACAAAGAGATTAAGTGATTTTTCTCAAGGTTAGAGTCAGTGGTGACAAAGACAAGGATAGTAGTTAGATTTACAAACCTCACTGTCATTGTGTACCTTGGGGCTCTGTGAATTTGTCATCCAAAATATTCACATGCAAACTTGAGAATACAATAATCAAAGACCACATAAGTAAAATACAAGTATGTGGACACTTGATATCATATTAAATAAGTAGGTAATAACACTAAACACAAATCTGAAAAGCTAGTTTTATTGAAGAGGAGATGGTCCATACTTGTGTAATTAAATGAAAATGGAAGATATTATGTTACCTTCATATATGAGTATATGACTGGTGTTGATGAATTCTAATACTATATATTAAAAACATGTTTACATTATTTGAAACATATTAACATGGGTTTTGCTGATCTGTAGACTTTAAAACTACATTTGAGTAACATGTTTTCTTTGCTCTTTGTTTTACCAACCCATCCTGTCAAATTATAAAGGTTAAAATCACTTTTTCTAAGTGACCTCACATAAAACAAGAATTTTATTGTGAAATCCGGGCAGTATTTATTCTTTTATTCTAGAAAATCAGCCAAGGTATGTTCTTTGTACAGATTAATTAAGCAATTGTTTATCTGTACCTGTAATATATGCCTATCTAGTAATTATTTATAAGAAATTGATTCCAGGCAACTACTACAAAGTTCTGGGCATTCTTTCAAAACAGCGGACTGCTGAGTCCTTTCAAGACAATCCGACATTGGTGGAAAATGAAAGTCAAGTCATCAGAAGTTTATTCTCTGTGAGCCAAGCTTCTACTTTTGCAAATGAGAATGTCTGTGGACCCCTTGACATCTGCAGTGAGAGTTCTGCAATATCCCCAAATTTGTTGTCTCCCCACTAAAATACCAATACCCCCATCTATTCAAAGTCAAATATGGAAGAATAATAAAATGGAGAAATATTATTCTCACAAAGGCTCATGGATTACCCTGTCTTTGACAAGCTGCTGTTTTCCCTCAGTCCCTTGGGCCCAGATCCCTCTGCAGGGAACATAGTGAACTGCACGTCTTAAGTGTACATTTTTATATGTTTTGGCACACCTTGAAACCATTATCACTGTCAAAATACTGAAACTGCCCATCATCCCCCAAGGTGCCCCATTATATTTGCTCCTCACCCTTCTCCCCTCATTGCTACCCCGACCTGTCCATCCATAAGCAACCACAGATTTGCTTTCTGTCACTATAGTCTAGTAGTTTCCATCATGCAGAATTTTGCATAAACAGAATCATGTATCTTATTCAACATGATTTCTCATGACTTATTTCATTCAAAGTTATTTCACTATTCACCTATGTGGTATGTATAAATAGTTTATATATTATTACTGCATAGTATTTCATTGTATGGGCATATCAAGTTTAAAAATTTTGTTAACCTGATGATGACCATTTGAGTTATTTTCAGGTTGGACTACTACAAATATAGCTTCTAGAAACACTTGTGTACAAGTTTTTGCATGTGCGTACTTTTCATATTTCTAGGTAAACACATAGCGAAAAGCCCATATCTTATGGTACGTGAATGTTTAACAATTTTATCAAACAATTTTCCAAAGCGGTTGTACAATTTTACATTACATGGACCACGTGTGAAGGTTCCAGTTTCTCTTCATATCTGCCAGCTCTCAGTATGACAAGTATTTTAAATTGTATATATTATAATAGGTGTGCACAGTGATATCTCATTGTGGTTTTAATTTGCACTCTCTACTAACTATTGATGATCAGCATCTTTTCATGTGCCACCCACGTATTTCATAATGCCATCCATATTTTAATTTTTTTTAAATTAGCATGCATAGTTAGCAAATCTGGAAGACTCTCCACCTGAAACTGGCTTGACTGGCCCAAGTTCAGAACTTGGAAACGATGTGCTCACACACCATCTGCAACGTCACCGCTTTGCAGTCACAAGAGCAGTCAGTTGTTCAGTGAACGCACAAGCGAATGGGTGACTCTACATTTTTATTAAAATTGCTGTACCAGCTGGTTAACTTGATCTTATAGAAAAATATACCACTATTTTTACAATATTGTTTGCTTCTTCAATGCAGTACCCAACAGCCTTATGTATTTGTGCTTCCAGCAACTAACAGGAAAGGTGGTATGAATAAGAAATAGCTTATTTTCATGTTTTCTGAACAGGTAATTGACCAAATAAAATTGGCTTTTTGTGGCCTTGGCTGGGTAGTTCAGTTGATTAGAATGTTGTCTTGATACACGAAGGTTGCAGGTTCGATCCCTGGTCAGGGCACATACAAGAAGCAACAAATGAATGCATACAGAAGTGGAACTGCAAATTGATGTCTTTCTCTTTCTCTGTCATTTTTCCTCTGTGTAAAAATATCAATAAATAAAAAAAGAGAAATAGTACATATTATCTGGATGTTGACTCAATTCTCAAAAGCCATATAGCCAAATATTTATGCATTAAAAGTATTTCTAGTAACTTTTCCTTTACCATTTGCACCTTAATATACAGATGGTAAATGTTATTTCTTTTAAAACTGTAGGATACTATAAATAAATAGGAAAGAGTTTTATTAATTTCTAGTAACTTTTTCTTAATGTTTTTAAAATGCCATGGTTGTTCCACTTCACATCAAATGTTCAGTGAATTATTTTTGGAAAGACATTTTTGTGTACATGTTTTATTTTAACAGTTGTTCATGTCAATGTTTTTATAAATGGCAATGAATATTTCTCTTTTAAGACATTTTAAATCCCATTTGTGTTGTTCCTGTTGTGCGATTCTTCAAATATCTAATAAGAACTTCCAGTCAGGATGGCAACGTAGGTGAATACAGTCCTCGAATCCTCCCACGATCATATCAAATTACAACTAAACCGTACAACAACCATGATTCAGAAATGCCTAAAATCTAGCTGAACAGAAGTCCCACTACTAAGTATATAAAGAAGCCACATCCAGACGGCTAGGGAAGGTGGAGAAGCGGAATGGGCAGGCCCCACACCCACACATGTCAGACTTAAACAATGGGAAGGACGTCTTAGCTGTGGAGTTCATCCCTGAGGAGCGAGGGGACCCAGTCCCACAGCAGGCCACTGACCCCAGGGTTGCAGTGCCAAGAAAAGAAGTTCCCATAACTTCTGACTGTAAAAACCAGTGGGGGTTGGGCCTGAAAAAGACGAGGCTTCTGGAGTCCCAGACAGCTCCTCTTAAAGGACCTGAGAATGAATTTACTAGGACCCGCTCCCTCTGAGATCCAGCACTAGAGCAGCAGTTTGAAAGGCACCGCAGAGATATGGGAAGGTGCTGAACTGTTTGGCATCAGGGCAAGAACTAAGGGGCAGCTTTCTGACAGATAGAAATGCTGTCAGAGAGCACTGCTCCTTGGATGAGCCCTCCCCCAGCAGAGCAGGCAGGTGGGAGCAGACCTGAGCCTCCATCACCTGGCTCACCCTGCTCTCCATTCCCCGGTGATTCCCTGACCTGAGACCCTGCCCCCTCCCAAACTTGCAGGCGCACCCAAGCTGTTTGTGGTGTCTTTTCCAGACAAATGGCTTATCTTAGCTCATGCTTCAGACTTTCCTAAAATTTCTCAAACAAGCAGCATAAAGTCGATAATGCAGTGACTTCCAACATTTTTTGTCTCACAGCAGACTTAAACTAACTACTAAAATTCTGTGGCACACCAAAAATATATACTTTTTAACAAAAAATAAGTATAAATTTGATCCATTCACACCAGATCTCTATTGTTGTATCGGCTGTTGTATTTTATTGACAACCTATGAGAAAAGAAGTCAATGCCCCTAACTCAATAGTCAGGTAAAGCATGTTTTAAAAATTCTTGTGGCACATCAGTTGAAAATCCCCGAGATAAAGCACGAACTGTGTGTGAAAGTTATTGTACGACAACTCTGGTTAAGTTCCTTGGACACAAATACGAGACAACTTCACTGTTGGCACTGCAAAGTATGAGACTAGATAGAAGCGCAGGAGGATCAGGAGCCTGTCTGGACAAGACAAGTGTGGGTGGGGACAGGCTTTCGAGTTCTGCGATAATGTCTGTGCATAAACGGCCCAGTGAGTCAGGTGTCAGAGCCAGCAAAGCAGAGCTGCAATCCAGTCAACAATTCATTGCTGAGGTTAAACAGTGAGAACAAGTTATATTAGCTGAGGACACAATAGGTAATCAGACTAAAGCACAGGTAGAAATGAAACCAAGGACTTCCTGCTAGGACAGGGAGCCATGGCTGGGAAAGTTGAAAAGAACACATGATCATTTGTGGCTAGAACCGACAAGTTATGGTTGAAAAACTCACCCCAAGCACAGAAACTGGAGGAGTGACAAAGCAGAGAGAAAGCAGAAGTAAGAAGACAAAATTATTCAGTGTTCACTCAGTGAAGTTAAATGTTACCCAAAAGCTAATCTGTAAATGCTGCTCCTCATCAAGTCCGATTGTGGATCCACAAGCAACTACCTGCAAGAGCAGGCAATGCAGGGACGGATGGTTTTGCCAGGGTCATGGCAATTCAACTTTTTATATTAGATACGCACAATTGAAAAGGGAAATTTAAAAATGAGTAAAGTGTTGCTAGATGTATAATGTCTATGTGCTTTACAAAATATCTGGAATATTTACAAGATAACTGCTAGAATTAATTTTTGTATTATATCGGCATTTGTAAAAAGTGAAATATTTCTATGTGTTCTCACAGATAACTAAATTTTTCCCAGTGAAATATGTCAATAAAAACTTATCTTCTGAAAGAATATTCTGTTTTGTATATATTCTTATTGATTTGACCCAGCAACCCTCATATTTATTTTTTTTCTTCTATTGAGTTACAGTTATAGTTAATAGTCCACAGGAAGCAAATTGAGTGCCTAAAACTGTGGTGACACTAAGGTTTGGGAAATTACTGAATAACAGTTTGGAATTTAAAATAAAAACAATTTTCAAACTACCATCTGTCAAGTTCAAGCTAATAAGTCTACTCTTAAATATCTACTTAAAACTAGGCTGTTTCATCACTATTTATGTATGCACTTTAAAAACTTTTTGTATATTTAATGTCATTCCCAGTTGAATGCTGGCAAAATGAAACCTCCCCTTTTATCAAACAGACTATATCAAAACAAATGAAACAAAATGCAATGTCACCCTTTGTACCCGTTTGGAGTAAACTGGAGATCATGTTTCAGAAATGACTATCTACACATCTACAGTCAAGGAAGAGTCACACGATGGATGGATATACAAAAGAGAAATAGAGACAATAAATACGAATATAATCTATAAAAGCCAGCATAATTGGTATTCTCAAAAGAAAGCACTTGTTCTAAGCAAATGGAGTCACTACTGAATTCTGAGCTTTTATAAGTAGCATAATTAATATGTCACTCAGGCCCTGTCTTAGTTTCACTGGGAAATGACCTTTTCGTTGCCTCTGTCCAGGGCGACTACAATTCGTTTTATTGTTTCCCATAACTCACTTCTTAAGGTTTTATGAAAGCTCACGAGGCTGTTTCACCTCTGGCTCTAACCCGTGTAATACTACATCACAAACTCATTTAAATAGTGATAGTAATGATTTCAGAAATCACTACAAATGGTTGGCAGCATTGTTGTTAACGTCTCAAGGGAGCCATACAAGGGTTTTATCAGCTTGAGGCTGAGTTATTTGATGAAGTAATAACAAACTAGCTCTGAATTGTCTTTCATTACCCTTTATCTCTCCTAGAGAGAATATAATCTTATTCAAATTATAATGGCCTCTGTTATCAATGAGCTTTACTATTTATTTACCTGTATCCAGACATGCAAATGCATGTGGGTTCTGCTTTTTCAACCTGCCTATAATGAAATGTCTTCACTATCAGAATCATGCACAATCACAAATCACAAACTGGTTACTCATGTAATTTTCTTAGCACTAAAAATATCCTACTTATTCTTTTAATATGCTATCTTGATTAAAGGAGTTAAATCCAACCATTCTGGTTGAAATACAGCATATTTTAAACAACTTTCAAAACAAGATCACTTTTTCAATTAGGAGCTAATTTTGTTTTGTTTTTCTGTTCAGCAAAGCCTGGAGTTAAATTGTGCCAAAACTAACTTAGGTTAAGTAGAGTGCTGTTAGACAGTGGTACTCGTGCAGCACAGAACACTTGATACCTAAGCATTTATGTTTGGTTTCAACTTAGTTATCTCTATTTATAACAATGTTCTTCATATTGGCATAAGACGGGTAATTTCCAAGAGCTTTCAGTCTTCTTATCAACTTTATCCCCTTAGGCAATCTGTAAAGTAAGGGGCAAGCAGGTATAATTATGTACAGTTGACAGACAGAGGAACTGCGATTCAGAGAGGTGCTTTGGTGCCATGTTCGGTGCCATTAAAAGAATGATAGACAGCAGTGATATACATGGACAAGGAAGATATCATAATTGTTAAAGATTTGCTTACCTTGGTTCAGTCATTAAATCAAATGGGGAATGCAGCTAAGAAATCGAGAGAGGGCTGAGACCAGGAAGGGCAGCATTGGGAGGAATTAGAAAAAAATCATTAAGATCAATTGTGTGCTGTTAGAAACAATGGTGAAGATCATGCACACACTCATATTCCCAATTACTACGTATGGATGAAAAAGTTAAACAGTAAAGAAGGCTGATAGGGAAAAGAGTAATCCACTTGAAAAGTGCTGTTGGCGGAGAGCTCTGTGGATGCCCCAAACTATCGGCAAGAGGAACAAGTGGAGCCTAAGGCAGGTTAAGTCAGAAACATTGCTGGAGGCAAAAATGACACAACTGAAGTTGTGTCATTTCAGGCACGTCATGAGAAGGCTGGGTTCTTTGGACAAGACAATAATGATGGAAAAATACAGGAGGCAGCAGGAAAAGAGGAAGACCAAATGTTTTCCTCTCTGGCATGGGTTGAGTCCATAAAAGAAGCCATCAGCATGAGTCTAGGGTTGCTGAGCAGGGCTACTGTGCTCAGGACATTCTGGTGAGCACTCACTCAAGGTTGACAGGAGTCGGGGCCAAGTCCATGGTGTGTAACACTCACAAAGAGAATCAAGGCAGGAGTCATCCCTGGGCTGGTTCTCTTTCTTCTCTGCCTAGTGGGCTTTTGACCTTAGACTAACTCTGTCTTCACTCTGTTCTATTCTTCAGATTCTTTCAAATCAATGTCTTCCTGAAATTAAAATATTAATATTATACTAGTCAGTGACATCTACAAAGGTAGGATTGTGTTTGTTTTATTCACTACTGATTTCATCTCATTAAACTCATTAGTGCCCAGCTACACTGTATTTTTTCCTGGTTCTGAAACATACCCCTTAATTCTCTTCTTCTTCCTCTGACTGTTAAGTAGTTCAATACTTGCCCACTATAATCTGTTTTTCAATCTTTCCATTTTGACATAAGACATTTCTTTACAGTTGCTGTTTTCTCTGATGGATGGTGGACACCTTCTTATCATTTGGGTCTTAATTCTACTATCATATTCTGATTATTTATTGCCTGCCTACTTCTAACTGGAGTACGAGCAGAGACCCTGGCCCCAAGATCACAGTGGTGTTTCCAACTCTTCAGAACTTCACAGAGCACATCGTAAGCACCTTATCATTGTGCATTAATGAATGAATAATAGCTATCAAGTCATCTCACAACTCCAAATATGTTCTAAGCATCAGTAACTAAAAAAAAGCATTTCAAATTACTAAAACTAATATTCATTATATTAGGTTATTTTATAATGTTAAATGAGTTAAGCACTATTACTATTATCATTTCTTGTATCAGAAAACTTGAGAGTGTTTAGTAGTCAATAACTCTGAGAACCAAGATTTGGGTACATAATCTTAAACTCTTCATTCTATGAAATTCTTCTTGACACAACTCCAAAGGTTAAGACATTTTTTTGAATTATTATAATTATATAATTATACTATTTCCTTTGAAAGATTATGACTCTTTAACATATTGCATATGTTTACAACATGTCACTTGCATTATTATTATATGAACATAAAAAATAACATAAATAAATTCCCTTGGATTGGGCAACATGAAGTCTATGTTTTATTTGAAATAACTTAAGCAACTTATATTTTCCTCCTAATTCTACAGTCTTCTGCTCTTTCTGACTGGTAAGTAGTTAGATATTTGCCTGCATAACCCTATCTGTCATTTTTCTGTTCACCACTAGAAGAAATGTTAGTAAAGTGTATAATTAGAAAAAAATCATTTTAATTCTATAACATTTATATTAAAGGATGTATTGAAAAGCTTGGATTTATGCCTGGAGGAAGAAGAAACTCCCATCAAAATCACAACATAAATACCAGTTATAGTTGCTAAGAAAACTAGAAAAGTTTCTAAGATACACATTTGTCTATGTTTTAAAATGAAAAAAATTGAAACTCTTATTTCAACATCATGATATTAGTTATCACAGAAATTGGATATTGGGTGAGGAGGGAAGATGATGACGAGGCTTTCTACATGCTATAAATGAACTCTTCCTTCTCAGCCTTATGGTGAGAGGGCAAATGTAGGCCAGAGGAAGCATGTCATTAACTTACAAGCACTGTGTGGAGATATGCAATGCCATGAAGCTCTGTACCCTGCATCCACTGTACAGTGTTTAAGAAACAGCAGCAGTGAATAATGATTCTTCAGTCCTATATATTAAAGTTATGTAAAGTACATTCCGCAGAGTACATGAGTAGGATATTAAAAACTGTTATACAAAACAAGATTTCTTTGGTAGATGCATTAAGAAAATCATTAAAGAAAGTTAATCAAGTGTTAATTTCTGAGAAAGCTTCTCATAACATTTAGTATACCAATGTGAGTTTTATTCAAAATTCAGCTATAGGTTGCAATATTTCCCAAGTTAGCTTGAATTCAAAAATATATTTTCATAAAAAGAAATGGTACTCCTTAAAGTTAGCTTGGTATTGCTGATTATTCTGATTATCAATGGGAAATTAGCTTATCTCCCACACCAATTAAAAATGTAAAAGAGGACTAGTGTGGTTAGTGTGCTTCTCTTGTCTAAGAGAAAATTAAAAGAACTGACAAGGTGGGATTCTGAGAAAAGGAAATGACAGTTCTTACAGGTAAGATTCTCTGTAGTTAAATACAGGTTAAATTAAATTGCTATCATCTTAGAAATAAATTTGTGTAGACTAAGTTGTAGTTGAGAATGCTAAGATGGTTTCTAAAAATTTTAAAGGGGTCATTTTATACCTACATATATGTATTTTTAATCTTGTTTTAAATTAATAATTGTTTGTGTATCATTAAAAAGGTTTATAAAAATAATTACTGATTGTGAAAAGGACGTGCATTCTTATAAGTTCACTTTTCCAACTAAATGACAAACGTTGCTTAAAACCTGAGATCATTCTGGAATAGACACCATTTTATAAAGTAATAGTTTTTTTCAAGTGTAGATACTGGTACTTAGGAAGAAGTATCATCTGAAATTCTAACTTTGCAAACTCAGTCTGTAAAGTAGCAGGACAGACTAAATTCAGTAGTTAGGTCCCTTCCTGTCTCTAGATGGATGAGAAATAAAATACCAAAAGGATGAACATGAAATCTTATTTTACAGATTTTTTGAGTCTTTCATATGAAGAGAATGATACCAAATAAATGAAGTACCAAATTACAAATAAATAAAAGATCAAATAAATGAGGTATCACATAAGAACAAAGTTACCTTGTACTTTCCACCTAGCCCTTAAGCAAGTCCTCAGGTTTCCTAAACTAATGCCCAGAGCAAATGCCATAGAGGACCAATTCCCTTAGAATACTGGGTGTGACCTCAGAAGTGATTAAAGATAAGTAGCAAGTCCTGGCAGAATATTAGAAGAATTTAAGGCAGGAAGGAAGATACAGAAAAGAAAGGGGAACCCATGGAGGTTCATCAATCAGTTAATACAAATGGAGTGTTTGGTGAAATAGTTAGAGTATCGAAATAAGAAATGAATTCTTAAAAATATGTTTTTATACTAAATATATTATGTTTATAAAAATATAAAATAAAGAGTGAATAACTCACCAGTATGCAGTGAAATTAATCATCACACAAAGAATGTAAGCATATCACATGAACATAGGAATTTATCATGCAAATAGGAAGTAGAAATATGATGTGGAGTGGTTTTCCTGCATGAAACATCTACAGCAGTTACAGAATTATCAAGTTCCTTTTGTTTCTGGGCCTTTGAATTACAGAACTTGTTGATAACCCGGCCATCAGTAGATTAGAAGATCGATCACTTAAAAATTGCCCATCTTTATACACGCAGCATTCTGCTTCTAATTTCAGAGTGTCTGAGACCACTGAGGGAGTGAACAAATCCGTGAAGAATCTTAATTTTGGAGTCACATTTTTGCAAACATTTTTTTACAAAACAGAGAAAGACTTTACAAAAATGTTCTCATTCTTTTGTAGAGAGGTAAGCATAGAGGCTTTTCTCAACTTTTAAAACAAAATAAGTAGCCTTGGTTGTTGTAGCTCAGTGGATTTAGTGCCAGCCTATGAACCACAGGTTCACCAGTTCAATTTCCCATCAAGGCACATGCCTGGGTTTCAGGCCTGGTCCCCAAAAGTGGGCCTGCAAGAGGCAACCACACATTGAAGTTTCTCTCATTCTCTTTCTCCCTCCCTCCCCGGCTCTCTAAAAATAAATAAATAAAATCTTTAAAAAGAAACATAAGTAGACAGAGAGTTTGGTTTTCTGGGTAACTGAAATCAGGCCACCAGGGCTGAATTAGTCTTGCCTTTGCGCTGTCTCAGATTTATCTCCTACGTCATTTCAAATTCCATTCCCATGTCTTTCTCTCTCTCTGTTGCCCCCTCTTCCTTCCCTCCCCCTCTCTCCCTTTTTGATACTCTATTATAACATGTAACTTTTGCAAAAGTCTTCACAGATTTTTAGGTTTTTCTCTTTTTATAACTGAATCACGTTGGGAAAACAGAATTATCAATCGGGGTTCGGTTGCAGCTAACAGGAACTGTTCTGGCCTAAAAGAAAAGCTCTGTGGTAGGCTAGGACAGAAAAGTTTAAAACCTTTCCCTGTCAGATTGACCTTTACCTATTTACACCTTGTAAGTAGGCGGTAACACTGTTTGATATACAACCTCCCTTAAGATTATATTCCATCCAGAAAAAAAACTAGGAAAAGATGCCATTTTAGGTAGTGCGAACCACACCTGTATAGGCATTGTTAAAGCAAGATTATAGACAGTAATAAAACAAACATAAAAATGTGGAGGTGCAATAGAAGTGACATGTGTCCAGATCTTCAAATATTAAAAAAAAAACCCTCTCTCTACATCTTTAAGAACGTCTGAAAGGAAAGTGTGTCTTCCTTCCCTTGCTCTTCCCCTCGGACTTTTGGTGGTTACTCCATTTCAACAGGAGGTGAGACACCCACAGTAGAAGACCCCTGGCCGAGAAGGCTTGCATCGGAGTGCTCCTGATTCCCCCCCTGGCCATGGCTAGTCTACCCACTTCTGCCTGCCATTCCTGGCCTGTGAGACACTGAGGACCTTTGGGAAGTGTGTGTTGGCAGAGGGGGTGTCAGAAAGCAGTGGGAATAACAAAAACTCTGTATTCTAGCGTTCTCGCAGACTTTCTCAATCACTTCCTACTACTTAGAAAATAGCAGCAAGTCTTACTGTATAGTAAGAATGTAAATAAGGTTAGGTTAAAATATAGGCTCCAGTGCTTTCTATCACCTGGCATCAGTCACAGCATTTCTGAGCATGAGAAAGGCTATTTAGCCTTAAATATAGAAACCCTGCCTTCAAAGCTATTGTAACCATTAGATAATTACATATAACATGTAAAAATGCCAAGCCTCAAGGTCCACAGAAAATAACCTCAATACACGTCAGTCCTCAGCTCTCACAAAACTGTGTTTGCTCGCCCCCTAGTGGTAGACCTCCCACACTCATTATTGGCATAAATTCTCACAGAACTGTTTTTACTCACAACAACCCGCCCAAAGGTCAAAAGATGAGACAGCGCTGTGTCCAAATTAAATACTGAGGAAAACAAACAAAATGCAGCACTTACAGAAATAAAAAGGATACAAGTACTACATGGAATACTCCATTTAGCCAGAAAAGAATATGAAAATGAGAAAATCAACAGCATAATTACAGAGAAGGAAGAACACATGCTACTCGCCCAGCCTGGTATAATTTTGGTTCTGGATGTCACAATCACAAGTGAATCAGCATTAGGTTGTTGGTGCTTAATTTACTTCTGAGATGCTTAAAGGGACCAGCTCTCCGAGTGTTTGTTTTGTGTGCTCCCATCTGTTGACATTGCCTCTATCTCGGGGATGAACTGTAAAAGCTGGCCATGCTCATAGATTTGGTCCCCTGCTTAGAAATAAGACTCTAAGAAACATCTGATTTTATGTGGCAAAACCCTGTTCTGTCATTTCAAATACTGCAAACCATGTTGTTTTTTACAGCCAGATTTATTTGTTGTAGTGTCCCTGTTCTGGTCAGGTTTCAAGGGTAAAAAACAAGGTGACTTCTCTATTCTTATTGCACATCGTGTTAACAGTGTCCATTCACCTATGGAACAAAGTTATAAAAATAAAATAATTTTTTTCACAAACACACCAAAAGCAAAATGTAAAAGATATCAAGTGAGAGAAAATGAGTTAGAAATTGCATTTACTTGTGACTTAAAAGTTGAATTCTATTAAAGAGAATACATTTTTATCTGAATGTATTTCTGGGAGATTAAGAGACTTTGAAATCCTTTCATATCTGTACTCAAATATCTCTTAAACATCCTGAAAATTTTCTATTAATTAATTGTACTAAATGCTTATTAAATAAAGGTTTCTTGAAAAATAATTGCTGGGAGATAATTAATATTGGAGTTATAGAATTAGCCACTTGGTGGTGATTTTATTACCATTTTCTTCCTTTTTGACTTTGGTTGTCTCATTTATTATCTATTACAGATAAGAAACATTCAGGTTAGCAACATCAATGGGTTTTATTTCAAAAAATAAACCCCCAAAACAGATGTTTTCATCATGTAGACCAGTAGTTTAATTAGAGATATTGAAATGTGCTATATCCCTGTTAAGCTTAAGAGTGTGAAAAAATAGTTTGTTTTCCAAGTTCAAATTCTTATACATCTACTCCTTCAAAAAATAAATCATTTTTAACATTTCAATGTTTTCAATGAAAAAAGCAAAATCTTGGCACTTTTATTTTTAAAGAAAACAATCCATAAAGTTTTAGTAAGTCTAATCACATTTAACAATATCCTATACATCCTGATCCTATATTAGAGATCTAAGCCCCATTTTTACCAACAATGTAGACCAATAAGCCCAGTATAATATCAAGGGAGATGAAAAATTGCAGCTGGTCAAAACCATATGGTTCATTTCCTCTCTTGAGCAGCACTGCAGGGCAGTGCTCTCCTCCACGTAGTGGTTCAGAGACTCTGACTCATGCCTGATTTTTATCTTTAATATGTGACTTCCAAGGCTCTGTGGGCATCACCATTAAAATCAACCAGAAGCGAGGAGAAAGCATTAGGCCTCCGAGTGGTAAAGCACTTCCACTAGAAACGAACCAACATTCGGTCCCCCTGCCACAGCCACCTGGGTATGGGAAATATAGGCTACTTATAAGCCTATAGAATTAGAAAAAAGGTAAACATCTGACATTCTTTGCCACAGCCTGACCACTGGTAATGAACTATCCATTCACACATTTCTTCTCACATGTGAAACTTGCTTACTCTCCTTTTCAGGGGGAAACTCTGAAGTCTTATCTAGGCTGAGACACATCTCGTTCTCCAACATGCAGCAGTGGGCCCTCCTGTTCTTGGAGAAGGTTGCCCCATTAGAACTGAGCTGGCTTTCTTTTTTTAATTTTAATTGTTGTTCAAGTACAGTTTTCTGTCTTTTACTCCCATCTCAGTCCACCCACCTCACCCTCCCCCACTCCCTCCCATTTCCACCCCCCCCTAGTTTTTGGCCATGTGTCTTTTATACTTGTTCCTATAAACCCTTCCCCTTTCCCCCTGAAATTTCCTCTGCTCTCCCCTCTGGTCACTGTCAGCCTGTTCTCTATTTCTGTGTCTTTGGTTATATTTTGCTTGTTTGTTTGTTTTATTGATTAGGTTCCAGTTAAAGATGAGATCATGTGGTATTTTTCTTTAACCACCTGGCTTATTTCACTTAGCATAATGCTTTCCAGTTCTATCCATGTTGTCACAAAGGGTAGGAGCTCCTTCTTTCTTTATCCAGAGCTGTCAGCTCCTCTACCTAAAGCACTCTGTTGTCTTTTTTGTTCCTTCTTTGCCACATCCAACAGAGTATATGCTATGCTGGATTTTGTGGTTTTTCAGTTTTTGTAGTCTGATTCTAAATTACAGAAATTTGGAGGCATGTGTCAGTTTTAAGGATTGAACAATCAAAAGCAGTTCTGGAACACAATAGTCATTTTCTTGGCTTAACTAGTGGCTTCAGCATCCAAAATAATAATAACGATTACTTTTCAAATGATAATATACAAGCTTAAGTAAGACAACAAATAACTATAAATATCAATTACTCTATGGAACATAATAAAAGGAAACCGCAAGTATAAAATTGCTCTGAAACAAGCAACAACAGTATTTGGAAATCAAGAAGACTTCATTTCTAGTTGCTGCTTCACTTCTTGCAACCTAAGTTAAGTGATACTATTTTCTTATAGCAAGAATGCAAACTCTGAGTTTAGTATCTTGATCTATAAAATAAAAATAATACATTTTTATGTTAATATTACATTTAATAATACAATTTTGTTTTAATAATGCTAAAACATTTTAATATTACTTAGCACAGGTAGTTATGAGTGAATAGTGATATGAAGATAATTCAGAGATATATTAGACTTTAATTTTTACACCTGGGTATTATTTATTTTTCTGAGTATATATGCAGACCTCATGAGTTCCCTGCTAATAAAATGAGGATGAATTATGCCCCTGATTTTTGATCTCAAGCGCCAAAAATAATCCTCGCTTTTCTATGAAGATGTTCATAGGCAGTGTCAGAAAATGCCCAACATCAAGGCAATGCTATTGAGTCTGTGCCTTGCTTCTATGCTTGGTTACAATAAGGGACATCAATAGGGAAGTATGACATTCTGTAGTTACATACAAGGTATTCTCTTTCTTCCCTTTAGAACATTCTGAATACTTAGCTCCTGAAGAACTGTGACCTGAAATAAAAGCATGATGTTCTGGGGCTACTAGAAGACTCAGGGAAAAAATTTAAAAAGTTGTACTGAAGTAACAAGATGACAGCAGCAGGAAGTTAAAAGCTTTCCTTGGAAGAGAAAAGTCCTAAGCAGACAGGTTGTTTCAACATTCATTTCCCCTTTTCCTTTCCCCGAGAAGGCTCTGAACGTCCAGAGGGTGTCCCTTAACTAGGCTAAATAACTTGGTGTAGGACCAAACCCTTCAGCCGCAGTGATTAGCTCAGGGGTGGTCACTTTAGCCTAAGCACTTGCCCGACTTTAAACCACTCTAAGGAAGGTTCAAGATTTGTTGATGAGGAGAGAGAAGGTTCTCTCTTTCTCTATGAAGGGGAAAACTCTGTAATCCCTGGATTGCCAAGAGTCAGCCAATCACCATGAGGGGGAGGCCAGCTCACACTGGAGGGCAAAGCTGAGGCTCACAGAAAAGAAGAGACTCTGCTCCATGGTCTTTGGTCACAGGAAAAGATCCCATGATTTTTCTACATCTTGCTACAGAAACAATCATAACTGATATACAAGGGAAGCAAATCTGCCACAAAAATTTGAAGCTTCATATTATCAGCAGATTAATTAAATCAGATTATTAATGGTTAACTCTAAAAGGTTATTATTATATAAGCAAAACCTATTGGGTGGGGAAATATATATATATATATATATATATATATATATATATATATATATACCAGTGTGTAGTAGGAGGAGAACAATAAAAGTTAGCAGAGGAAGTCAAAGTCAAAAGTAACTACAGGGACAACCATGATCACTGTAGCATTGGGCAGAATAGCCAAGAGGTAGTAATAGCCTAACTTTCCATTGACGAATGAACAGCAAACATGGTATATACATACAATAGAATAGCATGCTAATTTTGTAAAAAGAGAGAGAGAAGAAAATTCTCTCAAATGTTCCAACATA
The DNA here is from genome assembly GCF_021234435.1 of Artibeus jamaicensis. Lineage (NCBI taxonomy): Eukaryota > Metazoa > Chordata > Mammalia > Chiroptera > Phyllostomidae > Artibeus > Artibeus jamaicensis. The sequence goes on from NW_026521486.1 coordinate 29,205,272, forward strand.
GATTAACCTGGAGAATTATTGCACTTAGTAAATTAAACTAGTCACAAAAAGACAGTCACTGAATGACGGCACTCGTATGAGGTATCTACGGTGGTCAAACTTACAGGAACAGAACATGGCCCAGTGGCTGCAAGGGCTGGGAGGGGAGGAAGGAGGGCTTGCTGTTCAATCAGCACACAGTTTGGGTTCTAAAGATGAAGAAATTCTAGAAGCATGTTTTTACAACAATGTGAACATGGCTGATGCTATTGAACTGTATACTTAAAAAGGGTTAAGATGGTAAATTCTATGTTATGTTAAACATTGCTCTGAAGTTTGGGGACAATAGAGATACAGTAAATTTCTTAATGGGTGTGGGGTTTTCTTTTGGGGTGATAAAAATATTTTGGAACTAGATAGAGGTGGTGTTTGAACAACATAATAAATGTACTGAATACCACTAAATTGTAAAATTTTAAATATTTAATTTTATATTGTATAAATTTAACCTCAATAAAAAACTAAAAAAAAAAAAAAAAACAGTGCTATGATGTTTATGCAAAGCAGTACTAAAGGTTACCCATACTTAGAGTGAACTGTGTTCCAGCTCTAAGTAACTGTTTTACGTGTACTAATCATCACAAACTTATGGGGTAGGTGCTGTTATTTTTTGTATTTTCCAGAAATAAAATAATAAAACAGTTTTCCAACACCACACATCTTATAGGTCATCCCATTGAGGATTGAAATGAAGCTCTCTGCACCAATATTTTGTACAACTTGAGAAAGATACAGAGTAAAGCTGATCTCCAGAGATGTTTATTTGATTAAAAAAAAACTTATTCCGGGTCTATGTGACTCCTAATTTTAAAATCCCATGTTTATTAAGGCAGCTTGAATGAGTCTCTGTTGCTTGCAACCAAACGAGCCCATTTGAACTCAAGTGGATGATACAAAGAGGGGACTATGGAATGAGATAAGTCCTTCATGTCCTGAACAGGAGCCTGGAATCAGGGCCAGTGTTGGGAACTGCTCTGCCTGGTTTCAGGAATTGTAACTGCTTCCCATGACTAAGGATGAGTGAGTGACCTCCGGAATGCAAGCCACAAGGAGACAAAGTTTGTCTCTGGTAGTGAACACTGCCTTTGCTTACTCCCTTGCCCCCAGTGCTCAGATAGTTCATGACGGGTAAGACTCCTCAAGAGGAGGGGCAACCTAAGCCAGACTTGATCACTTGAGAGGCCATCATGGAAGGACTCAGGGGGCTGCAACAAAAGGGAGCAATGGACCCTTGACCCCTGGCTATTCTGACATAGCCCAACTCCCCATGTCCTCTGGAAGAAGCGTTTCCTGGCTCTAATCCACTTAAGCCTGAAAACCTGTGATGGGGGAGGTGGTGCAGCCTCTTGCCCGGCTAGAGTGGGATCTGGGGTGATTGGGCATAAGAAAGAATTCCTAAAAGTCCTGTGAAGCCTGCTTTGCTAAGAGTGCTTTCATTCATATGTTAAGGGTCCAAGCAGGAAATGAGTATGTCTCCCAAAGTTTCTGCAACCCCCTTTCCTGACAGACACTGACTCAGACTAAGCCCTCAGATTTTTTTTTGAAATGTTATCTACTGTTTGATCCTTACTGCCTATATTTCTGTGTATTACAACCCAATAAAAGCCATTGAGGAAGGGGTTCCTGGCCTTTCTCCTCTGAGAGATTGGCCACCTCTCCTCCCCAAGCAGATCATGTCTTGGTAGAATTACTTTCATCTGTGGCGGACAGGGGGACTTGCTGGTAAAGTTGCCCGCACAGGTGAGATTATAAGCAAAGGAAAGATGGATGGTATGGAGTAAAAACATGAGATGTTGGAGACAAATGAGACTTGAGAAGAACCAGCTGGTCAGAATCAAATAGTTTCTCCTTGATGAGGAAGAAGTAGTAATGAATTGAAATAAGATTTAGACTGATCATCAAATTGGTATCTTAAAAATTCTAGATAGAACTTTCACCACCTGGAAACTAGATTAAATGAATTTTTCCCTCAGCTGCACATGCAAAAGTAATCATATCCCTCACGCAAGAATATTATTGTTTTGTCTATACTAGATGGTAATGCTGACCCACTGATAACTACTTCATTCCAATTAGAGCTGAAAGTTTGCACCTGAGAAATTATCAATACCTATGTAGCTGAACAATGCATAAAGTTAATTGTTTTCTTTAATCTTCTGCTGAAAGTATTCTCCTCTCTAGCATTTTAGTTCTGTTTGAATTTTTATCTATTCAATTAACGTAATATTTTTTATCCTTTTGCACTGTAATTATTTGTTTATACTCAATCATTTACAATATATCTGATGCTTTGCTGTTACAAACTGAACGTTCCTTCTGGTGTCATTTTTATGTTTCTTACATGCATGTCCTTTGAATAATAAACATTAATCACTGCTAACTAATTAAGTTTTCTGTGTAACTGCACAAGTTTTCAGGAGCGACTCTGATTTTGAAATCTACATAAAAATCAAACAATTGTAAAATATCTTAATGAATACTCACTTCCAAAGATCATTATAAAATTAAAAAATAATATTCAAAATCATATACAATATTTTTTGTTTCTGTCTTTTGTCTGAGAGCTTTTGTATCAGTTTGAAACTTTGAGACTCCATGAAATTTAAAATCTGGTTTTCTCTCATCTTTTCATGAAACTAAAGCTAATGATGCTATTCTTTAGTGTGCTGCCTAATCTATGTCATTAGAGTGGAGATTTTTATGGAAGCTGTAATAATTGCAGATAAATTGATAATGATTTCAATCAATGTCTGGCTTGTTAATTGTAAAGCGTTTACCATAAAAAGAAATTATTTAACAACTGCACTTAACTACTTATGAAATTTTATTAGAAACAGAAATTAATGGTTCCTGTGGTATCTAGTGCAAGATATAAAACATCATTATGCTTATGGTAAAACTGTGATATTCAGATGCTGATAAACTATAACCAGGTAAAGATTTGGAACTCACAATGTTTCATTTATTTCTTCCATGTTTCACATATTTAAGTGATTGTATTGAAAAAGTAAAAGAAACTTTGTGACTAATAGGTAATATTCAAATATTATCACTTCCAATAGATAAGATTTAATGGAAAAATTATATCTCAGTTCTACCAGCTCAAACATTTTAGAAACCTCTTATATAGGGGATTAAATTAAAAAATATTTTTAAAGATTTTATTTATTTACTTTCTGAGAGGGGAAGGGAAGGAGAAAGAGAAGGAAACATCAGTGCAGTTGCCTCTTAACTGCCCCCTACTGGGGACATAGTCCACAACCCAGGCATGTGCCCTGACTGGGAATCGAACCCCAACCCTTTGGTTGGCAGGCCGGCACTCAATCCACTGAGCCACGCCAGCCAAAACTAAATTAAAATATTTTATATCTTATAATTACATATGAAGCTTAAAATATGTATGCCCTGAGAAAAAGCAAACTACTGACAATTTTTTTCTTTAATATAATCTCCTGATATTAGTTAGACCCTTTCAAGAAATATATTCTAATAAAGAAGAGTAGGTGAGGAGATAAGAAACATTTACTGACTGGTTTTTGTTTGCTATGCAGTACACTAAGTGCTTAAATATGCTGTCTGAATTAATGCTTACAGCCCGATGAAATAAACATTGCTTTTCCTCATTTCAAAGATTTGACAACTGAAACAAAGGAAAGTTAGTAACCTGCCACAAATCTTGAAACTATTAAATGTGAAGCTCTAATTTGAGAGGCAAGTATATCCAAATTTTCCTACTTGGTGGGCATTCAATATAAAAGACAAAGAGAAGGTGGAGAGTTTTAAAGAACAAGAATAGAACGAACACTTATGAACAGTTTCATGAACTTCACAAAGTTCTGGTGGGGCAGCTCTATAGATCCCAGAAATCCAACAACCATTTGTTTATTATTTCACTTCTTTTCTTTATGCTTTATATATGGTCCATTTTACGCTTAGAAGCATCCATTAGCAATAAAGTAAGATAAGGGGTGTGTGTGCACATGCACATATGTGTGATTTTGGTATATTTGGTGGGGTTCAGACAACCACAATGTGTACCATTGCTCAATTAACACCAAGAGTTAACCTCAGTCCTTCTGGATGACTTTGCATTCTGTAACTAGATGAGGTCCAGTAGGCAGACACAGGCAGATAAAATAAAGCATTTAAGGCCATGGTGAGGATCACTGACTTGAGTGTAAGGAAACTTCTGAAGGAATGGCCAATAAACATTTTCACTTTTCTGAGAACTTTCCTGATCTACTCAAGAAAAGGAAGAAAAGAGGACATGATAAAGAAAAGAGAAAAAGACAAGGAAAAAAAGAAATTAGAGCAAAGAGGAGGAAAGCAATCACAGCAGATTTCTCTCTCACCCCAAGGCACAGTTATCCCACTCGTGTGAAATGGGCATGAAACAGTGTTTTTTTCTCTTCATTCTACTTTCTAAGGAGGTTTCTAGCTGAATCTGTTGTTCACGATAATGGATAAAAAGTTTGCTGAGTCAGAAAGTGATCAAATCAAACTATAAAATAATACAAAACGAAGAAGAGATAATATTATCAAGCTTGATTTAGTATTTTAAGACAGATAAAGACTGCAGTTTGGGGCAGAATCAGAAAGATTAGTAGGGGGAGGACTTCTGTAATATTTAGGATTTGGGGGAGATTTGCAAAGGCGAGTGAAAGGGTATTTGGCTTAGGGATATGTAATACAATTTCTTTTGCCACTTATTTGAGAAATTGTAGTAAAGATATACTTTGCCTTTCAGTGTTTTGTAGACTTCAAATTGGTGAATTTGAATATAACTTGGTGCATAAAGGGGCCTCAGGATAGTTTAACTACTACTATGGCAGTGGTACAAGATGTCGTATTGGAATTAGTTGTATATAATTCCATCAGTAATGAATTTCTTGACAATAGCTGCCAGATGCTGTGGTGCCTGTTTTCTCAATCCTTTCTTTTCTGTATTCTACGGGACACAATTTCCTCTTGCATGCTCAGGTATATCTGTGTGTAGACCCAACTATGACCTTATTCAAAAAGAATTTAACAGACTGCCAAAGGTTTCTTATTACTATGTGAGAGAAAGGCACTCAGGCATACAATCTGTTCTTTATCTAGACTTGCAGTTGCTTATGTAGCTAATTATGACTTCCTCCTGGTGCAGCTAATGACCTGATGTCAAGGTATTCTTCTAAGGAACTAACTAGTGAAACTGTTAGATCCAAGTAGGTGTGAAACCATAAACTAGAAAACATGCAGACAATAGCTACCCAAAAGTATTTTTTTGCAAGTAGTATATAAGATTTTAATTAAAACTCATTGAATGTATAGATTAAATGACTTCTGGAGCATCTGTTCTATTCTTTAATTCCAAGCTCTCCATTCTTAAAGAAATATATATTACATTAATAATAAAACCATTCTTATTTCAAGACTGCAGTTAAAATTATTGGTTGATATAGTTTATTTTTGACAACCACACTAGTTGTTCATCTCTTTTATGGTTGGGTTCTGTGAATAGTTTTATAAAACTGTTCGCTTGGATCTGAGAGTCTTGGAACTTCAATTTTGCTATTTAGTGTGGGCTTCCTCTTTCAGTTCAAAAGGGTGAAATAACAATATTTGGCTAGGAAGAGAAAATGGTTTCACTCTAAATACCTAGAGAATTCTTCTTTCCAAGCTGAGACAGCCATCTTGTGTCCGTAGCTTGTCATCCTTACTTACTATATGGTGAACACTTTTCCCTCTGTGCTTCCTCATCTTCAAATAAGACACATGTATTATGGGATGAACCCCACAACAGCAGCAGACATATTTTGTATATCTGTGGCAACCCAATAGTAGCAAAGAGGGATCCGGAATGGTTCATTCTTCCTCACATAGGTACACACCAAAATGGAAATAAACTTTTTAAGGGTCTTCCTTGAACCCACTTATCTCTGACTACACATAATGTGATCATTTGCTTCATCGCTGTAGCAGCTACACCACTACAGGATGAGGAAGAAAGTCTTTTATCAATGTTTAAAAATGTGCTCTGAAACAGCTGTTTCTGATGCACCAACAGCCAGCCAAGAATACAACAACCAAAATACCCCCAAAACACTAATTCCTTACCTTTGTATAGCACATTATACCATTTGAAACACAGTCTTATCACTCCTCTTCTTAGGGCCCAAAGTGCTCCTGAGATATAGGGAAAAATACCTAAGAAAATGATTGGCTTCTCTATTATGAAAAATTTCTAGAGATTTGCTTCACAACACTGTGTTTGTAGTTAATGATACTGTACTATACATTTAAAGTTTGTTTAAAAATATATCTTATGTAATATGTATTTTAACAATGTTTTTTAAAGAGTGAGTGACTGGTCCAAAACCATGTACTAGTGATAAAAGTGGAATCTAGTACCCCACTTTCTCCAAAGACATTCCTTCTTCCCTTCATTCCATCCTTTCTCTCTCTGCCTTCTTTCCTTCCTTCCTTTCTTTCCCTCCCTATTTCTTCCCCCTCCTTTATTTTTCTTTTCCTTCCTTCTTTACCTCTTTTTTCTTTTCTTCTATCTTTCCTTTATTCCTTTCCTCCAGCTGTGTCATTGTGTTGGCAATATTTCTTCCAGTTTTTTATTTCTAGAATGTACATTAATGTCTATAAATGGAAGAATCATTACAAAGACACACTTCTTTAAGGAATATAACAAAAAGTTAATTACACAACATTATGTTTAATAAAATAATATTTTATGATGCTTATCAAGTGTCAATCACTCCGTAATTTTTCTTAATTAACAATTCTATGCAACTAAGCACATGTCATTCACGTTTTACACACAAGGACATTTAGGACATTTGAATAACTGGTCCAAGGTCATAAAACTGTACAATTTGGGCAGCTTAACTCCAGTGTCTGAGCTTACGACTGCTACTTTATACATTAAATCTATTATTCTTCTCATCATTGTAATAATACACGAATTCCATCAAAAGCAAACACAATAAAAAAGAAACATAAAACACTGATCGTTATTCCCACCACAGATCTCCATTTCATTACCACAAGTCCAGGTGCAGACTATGATCTTTCTTGTGTGTTCTCCCAAGAATTTTTCAGGTAACAGCACATACAATTACAAATGCACATACAAGTAAGACATTTTAAAAGCCATTTATTTACTGGTTTTAGAGAAAGAGGAAATAAGAGAGGGCAAGAGATAGAAACAGCTATTTGTCACTTCACTTATTTATGCATGCATTGGTTAATTCTAGCATGTGCTCTGACCGGGGATGGAACCCGCAACCTTGGTGTATTGGGGAGAACTCTATCTAACCAACTGCACTACCTGGCCAGGGCAACAAATATATAATATTATATGAAAAAATGTATCTTGGGTAAAGCTAACTCCTTGTTTTATATGTGAGCATGCTATGCATACTTTCATGCATTTTACTTTCAATTCCATATGCTTTGGGGATCTCAAAGACTTCTTCTTTAATCTCCTAATGGATATTTACAGTGTTTAAAAAGTTTTGTCTCTCTGTGTACATTTACAAATTTATGCAGAATAATTACTAAAGTTAATTTTTTGTATGAAAGAGCATTTGTGTGTTTAAACATCATTTAGTACATTTATTTCCATTTCCTGCCCTCTGACCACACTGTATGTTATTAAAATTCTTCGCACAAAGCACCTAGAAGTTCTTAAAATGTATCACAAAGCTTTTAAATGTGTAACTGCAAAAGTAAGAAAGTATCCTGTGGGAAAGTGCCTTCACACAAAGCTAGCCTCCAAGTAGGCCTGCAGACACGCTGTCCCAGAGCTCAGGGAACAGAAAGGCTCTCAGAACAAATCGAATGCTTTGAGTCCATTCAAAGTACACAGCACAAAGGAAAGTGAAAGAGATGGGGGAGTTAACAGACTTCAGACAGGATATAATTACATTGAAAGTACATTACCTGATTCTTGGACTTTGCAATGTCCACAAAAACTCTGTTACATCAGCCTTCTCTCTGATTCTAGGGACATGAAGACAAAAACTGAGGTTTGAGTGTTTCTTGGACAGAAGACTGGTGGGGCCATGACGGGAGTCATCAAATTCTGTCTGAATTAAGATTGTAAGAATGCGGACTGTCTTGTGTACAGTTCACGTGTCACAAACATTTAACACCCCAGGTGCCTCATGTATATTTGGTGCCATCTGAATATTAGGTAGGTATTCCTCCATCTCTTTCTATAATTACACTTACATGATCTACTTTATCTTTCTGATATGCAGGAGTTTTGAAACTTACCTGTGCTTAACCGAAGAGTTATCCCATTCACTTTCTTTCATAGCAGAATTGAATATTCTCAAATATGTAAAATGCACTTTACAGTAAGAAAAATCCTCTGGGAACTAACTGCAGAGATGCTAAAAACCAAAAAAGCAATGGATTAGCAAAATTATTTTCACATGGTACTGGAGATGGTAGTACAAGTTGGTGTACAAGTTGGAAGACTTCCTAGAAAGTAATTTGGCAGCAGTTATTAAAGTTTTAAAACAGGCTTTTCATTTGCTATTTTTATAATCTAAAATTTTAATTTATATAAGGATTCTATAAAATTTATGTGAAATAACAAATGCAATGGCATTATCTATGACAACAAAATTGCAAAATCATAACGTGTAACTATATGACATTATTTCAAAAGAAATACCTATAAAAGAAAATAACAAAATTTAAGATGTTTCTGTGAAAAATATTGGCAAATTGATAGTTAATATTGTATAAAAATATAATTTTATTTTGCAGAATTTAAAAAATGTATAAAAGCGGAATAAGAGATAATATGCATGCTAAATACACACATCTATAAAATCAGTAATATATATTAACTAGATAAGAAATGAAGAAACTTAAAATGTCCTGCCTTTCCCACTAAAGTAAAACAATATGTAAAATATGCCATGAAATACGAAGCACTTCATAGCAAAAAAAATACAAAAGAAGTTATCTCACGAGACTGAGTCCTGTGTGTCTCTCTATGTATCTTGAAGGAGCAGTACCAAAGAGGCACACTTCCCCTATGTATGATTTCTATCTTTTCCTCCAACTTCATTAGAAATTTAAAACTTTCAAGTGGTGCAGGTAATCCTTCAAATAAGGCAATGAAATAATAAAAGGCTACACTAGAGGGAGTAAAAGTTCTTACCAGAAGTCAATTTGGACTCAGCACTAAAGTAAATGGGATGCTGAGAAACCGTGATGAAAATGCTACCTACAGTTCTAACCCTGGACACCACAGTGGGTCTGTAAAAACACAGGTCATGGAAAAATGAAACAAAAGAGAGAAAGACAGAGAAAGAAAGAGGGACTTTTGTTCATGATATTAAATATATATCCACTCAAAAACATATCATTTAAACTAAAGAAACCATTTATTTGTATGAATTTATCTTTTGTAATGAAGTGGGATATAACTACATATACTGGTACAAGAAAATCAGAGTTTATTTCTCTTTTTTACCTAAAATGTAACTGAAATAATTGAACAAAAAAATGTGAGATGTTGTCAAAATTAAAACTAAACTATATTTTGGTGTGGTTTTAACTACTGTAAATTTGAAACTTTACAAAAATCATAGCATGTATAACTTTCATGGAACTGATCAAATATGTTAAAAACTTTTAAAATCATGCTATGATTTTAAAGGAATTCATATATATTTCCTTATTCCAAGTCTAAATTTAGTAATAAGTTTACTCTCTAAATTAAGTAATAAAAACAATGTGTTGAAAATAATGTTATCTAAAAAGTTATTTTGTGTTTTTAACTTTTAATATTTTGTAGAATATACTAATTCCACGTAGTGTCGTGGAAGTATATAGAGGAAACCAGATTTTTGTACATAGGCTCTTGGTGCCTATGGACCAACTGATTTCCTGTAGGGTTGAATGGACATGTGTCCCCTGGCAGGGTACAGGAAATGCCAACCTCGCTATCCTGCTTCGACACTGAACATTTGCTAGTAGGACAAGCCAAAGTGAATCTTTTCAGGATTTTTATTTTAACTTTTTTGGCTACTAGGAACTTGTACAGTTTTGTATCTGTAATTGCTTATTTGCATTTTTCTTCTTTGGGTCCTTGACTCATTACATGGAGTTGCTGCTGCTTTTACTTCCCCTTTATGCATGTATCAAAGGTTGATTTTTCCACATAAATATTTCTTTTAAATCTCTATACACTTACATCCACACTGGGTATGAAATGATGACAACATGCAGTATTGAAGACATCACATTTATCACCTGGAAGTAAAAGAATTATGCTCTAGAAGTTCACAAATCCCATTTATTTCATACCACAAATTAAGTATTTAATTTTTATTACATTCCTACTCATCTTTAACTGTATTTCTTTTGCAGCTCAGACTTTTATACTTTGTCTTTAATGCTTATAATGTGTGAGAAAGAGTACATTCTGATTAGCCCCTATGCAAATGCAGACCTACTGTGATGTCTTTTATTATATTTTCCAATATTTCTGAGAATGTAATAAATGTTAAATTACAATGACATCATGAAGGGACATTGTGAGGCATTTTGGTAACTGAAGGCTATTACACGGTGACTTCCAGTGCGTGTGCACGTTTGCCTTCACGTAACCGCTCATCTCACTCACGGTTCCGTCCTCACTACGAATGCACACACGTGGGAAAAGTCAGCCAAAGAGTGTGGTCCAGCTCTCCTCTGTGCCCTCTGCATCCACATTCTTACTCCCTACAAGGATGACACTTCTAAATAGATTGGAATGGTTATTTCAGAGGAAAATTTTACCTTTTTTCTTCAATATTCTTTACTTGTTATGGAAACTCACAATTAGGAATAGTGATAAAAACAGCAATCACCACATCATCTGCCATTCAGAAATCATTTCCTTATTATATATCTTTGGGGAGATTTGTACAGATGACTAATCTAATCCAATGTTATTTATTTTTGTAAATATTTACTTCAGAGAATGACATTTTTATGATCCTGATTTCAAATTGTAGGTTAAACCTTATTTCAGTTTAGTAACCTGATATGAATTTGCCAATATGATTTTCTTAAATTTAATGGAAACAATATTCTAAGAAATAATAATGTCTTTCATTAGAAGAATAACTTCAGTGCCTAATGACTCCACTCAATTTCTTACTCTTCCATAAACATTTCCATCTTTCTCTAGCTAAACAGGCTTCTTTCACCTTTTTCATTCACTATAGTATTAGTGGTTAATTCTTTCCTACATAGCACTTGACTCTTAACACATAAAATATTTCTAGTCCCACATGCTGTTGTATACCTATTGTGGAAAAAATATAAATGTTTTAATAAATATTTACTTAAATCTTTGATACATGTATTTTTGTCCATAATAATATTGTGAGGTCCATAATGTAGGGGGATATTAGCATAGTCTAAGAACAAGAAAGTATTGAAAATCATTTATTTAAGGGGATAAAACTTCAGATTTAAGTAAACGATAAAACTTCAGATTTTCCTACAACAACCAAGCCCTGTGGTAGGAAACGCTTGTGCTGTAGAACAGTGCTTGATATTAAAATGCCCTGCTCTTTTCTCTTTATTTGTTACTGTTACTTGGGATTTTCAATATGGAGTGTACCTTTTTTAATATTTGAGTGAATCTTAGTAAATAGAGAGATAATTTACATTCATAGAAACATTAGAAGTTAGCATGTAAATACGGGGTGAGGCAAATGTACGTTTACACTTCTAAGTACACAAAACACAGAAGCTATTCTTGTATTATTATTTATTAATTATTGTGTTATTTTCCCTATGAAACACCTTGCAATATAAATGTAACATTCTTCTAATTTAATGCTTAATTGCTTCATTTTTAACTCATCTAGAAGTAACTTTTTCAAAGGTAATGAGTTTCTGCTATTTTAAAGCAAATTTATTTATTTTTTGTGATGAAACAGTTATTTATTTTTTAAGTATATTTTTATTATGCTATTACAATTGTCCCAATTTTTTCTTCCCTCTATCCCCCTCCACCCTGCACCTCCCCACCATCCAGCATCCCCACCCCCCTTAGTTCATGTCCATAAATCTTACATATACGTTCTTTGGTTTTTCCATTTTCTATACTGTTCTTAACCACCCCCTGTCTATTTTGTACCTACCATTTACACTATTTATTCGCTGTACCTTTTCCCCCATTGTCTCCCTCCCCCTCCCACTGATGACTCCTGCTGGGATCTCCATCTCTGCGATTCTGTTCCTTTTCTAGTTGTTTATTTAAAAGCAAGTTTCTGATATTAATTTGGTCTTATACAGGCTTTCCTACTGGGAAGATAATTCAATGAGTAGTTAAAAGGTACTACATATTCGTATTCTATATTAGTACATTGTCATTCTGGTGTGTCTCTTTCTCACAAATTTGGTCGATGTGAACAAAATTATCATGAAATCTGAACACTACCAGGCCAAGCAATTAAACTGCAATAACATTTACAAATTATGAGTAGATGCTGATACAGAACATGCCAGGTGAAGTATCACCTAAAAGCAAAACCAAACAAAACCAAAAAAAGTCATAGATGTCTCTCACACTTGGTGATTTTCAACAGCATCTGAGATAAAACATGACCATTTCCACATCCAGTGGCTTTGTAACTTTTAATGCAACAATGACATTTCTGTTTACTGAAATACTGAGCTGTTTAAGACATGAAAGCTAAGAGAATGAATGTGACTTATTGATATTTTCCCCTTTAAAACAAGAGTAATCTCTGCATGCTCTGAATTTTATTTAAATTTTACTTTTTCATCTGTGTGCTGATTTTCCCTCAAGTCATGGTAATTGGATGGCCAGGTGTGCTTGTGTGTGTGTGTATGTTACAGAAAGAGAGAGAGAATTTATAAGTGTGGTTTATTTTTTTAAAACTCTTCCCAGTAAAATCAGTAAGATTTTGCTTCTTTTCCCCCCTCACATTTGACAGATATAAACATGAAGATAAGGATCATGACAGGCCGTTGAATAGTTTATCTGTTTGTAGTTTAGCTTCAAATGTATGACTCTAAAATTCAGAATAGATACATCACTCGGTGTAGTTCAGATAATTGATTCATAAGTCAGCTACATCAGGCAGGTTTTGATGGTATCTTTATAAATAGGCTGGAGCTTTCAAATGCCTGATGGTATCTCTCACGCTGACATGAAAGGCATTTAGAGGTTGGAATATGCTACCAGTGCAACTTCTATTCCAGATACAGTTCATGAGGCCTATTAACTTCCTAGAGTACAAGTAACAAAACATCACTAAAATGTTATATATTGAAGGATAACACAAGAAATGCATTTACAATTGTGTTTTAAAGAAGCAAGGCAGGATAATGGCTTTTATATTAGATATTTACCAATGGAGACACAAGCAATTTTAATATGTGTAAGACAAAGATAAAAATAATAATAAAATAAAAGGACTAAAAAGCCCAGAAGCACACCCACAACTGCACACTTCTAAAGTGGGTTCTCATCCATTTGCGAGTCGGATTGAACCCTGCCTTTGCAACATGCATTCATTCAATCTGTCTTAATCATTCCACATACATGCACGCACATCTTCTATCTGGAAATGGACTAAAGAATTAGGAGTTTGTGTAGTAAGGTATTAATCAAACAATGTACAAGATTCTAGGTTCGAAGCAGTGTATTAAAAACCTGTATTGGGTAATTCTAAGCAAGTCCCCTGTGCACTGTGAACTTCTTTATATTTTCTGCAACTACTGAGGCCACACATTCTGTATCTCACATCATGCCATCATTTCCCCCCGATGGCCAGGTCAGTCTCACTAAAGAAGACAGTTACTTTACTAAGCTTGAAATACTTCTTTCCAGGTGTGATCTCCCCACTCCACTCTATACCACAAAAATATGCATCTGACCCCTAGCATCCTAGACAGTATCTATACCCATTAGACGGAAGTCAGGATGTCACACCAACATACGCCGCTTTGGCATATTCATTTTGAATTCAAGGCACTTTAGAAACAGCAGATGAAAGGACACTCTGACCCTTTTTCTTCCAAATATGTTTCTCAGCAAATATTATCTACAAGCCCACGAAAAGAAAGACACTGACGAAAAATCCCTTCAAGTGTCCCAAATGTGGCCGGTGTCGCTTTCGTTAGAAGAAACTCGTGGGGCATGACGCTCTGAACTGTTGGAAGGGCTGGGGCAAAGTCTGCAGATCTCCCCCTGCGGGATGAGGCTGCGGGTGCACCTGGCGCTTCACAGGGGGGTGATGCCTTACCAGTGTTCTTCCTGTCTCCAGTAGCTCATTAGGAAGAAGGACATGGAGAGCCCCCAGACTCCATGCCTGCCCCACCGGTACCAAGTGCTTCCGTCCAGAATAAAACTGCAACTGCGCGAGGCTTTCAAGTACTGCGGGAAGAAGCTGTTTGGAGCTACAAGTTCAGGGACCCTGCCTCAAGTCAAAACGATCTTCGGTTGAGCCCCAAGGCCAAGCACCGGAACAAGAGGCAGTAAGTCCGTGAGCCACACCTTTACTCAAAAGGCGGATCTCAACATGCACCTGAGCGCGCACTCGGGAGGCACGCACCCAGCCACTTGGTCCCAGGCACCAATAAACAATTTGTTTTGATGCTTCACTCCCGATCTCCTTCACATCTTTGCTCAAAAGATCTTTTCAGAAAGTTCAGCCCTCCCTCCATTTAAAATAGTCACCCCTTCTTTGTCCCAAGCCTGTGGCATGCCCATATGTCTTGGCTGGTTTATTTTTCGGCTGTAGTCTTTATGCACTCAAAATTATCAAAAACGCTGTAAAATTAACGTGTTTTATCATTGTCTCTTCCCACAAAAACGAAAGTTTTATGAAGGTGTGGAGTTTCTGAAGTGTCTGCTGTTCTAGCCCCAAGGCTTGGTCCAACGCCTACCCCATAAGACGCGGTTGATACACACTGACTGTTGTATTTACTTATTGAAAGAATATGTGTTTTGTGTTTGTAAGAGCGAAGATGAGATGAAAGAAGCACACTAAACTGGTAATACTGAATACTTTGGGAGTGGTAATTTGAGAATGGTATCACATAACTGTCAGCATTTTTGTTCATTATACATTCACATTATTTTTAAAGCTTTTTACTTATTAATGCATCTACTTCCATGATAAAAGACCATTGTGATAAAACATTAAAAAATAATAGCACGGTGCCTGCTATATAATGTGCATTTACATATTTCACCCAATAAATATATTATGGGCTTCAACTCTGTGCCAGACACTGTGGGGAGATTTTGGTGAACAAGCATCCCAAGGCCCCACTTTCTTTGAGCTTGAGGTAGTGTAATACGGATGTACTCATTCCATAAAGATTACATGTTCATTCTATTGCATATAATATTGCGTGTCCTTGCTATTGTTTATAAAGTTACATTTATGTTTATGAAAAGCTGGCAAGCAGACTTCCAGATCGCTTGGGAGGGAGCACGAGGGAGATTTCCAGGATGATGGAGATGTTAGATGTCATGGTTTGACAGTACTTACACAGGTGAATGCATTTTAAAAATATTCATTGAACTATGTACTCACAATATGTGCATTTTATTTTAGGTAAATTACAATAATATAAATGCAAATATATATCCCTTCTTTCTAAATTATAAATATAGTGCACACTTGTACAAAATTGATGAAAAGAAATTAGAAGTTAATAAATGTGGTTGATAACATTTGGGATTTGCTTTAGACTTCAAAAATAAAGATCTATAAAATCTTAATAAAAGTAAGCTGTGCAGAAATTTTTATTATTCCTTTATCAAATTTTTGGCTATGCACATCAGCCCAGTAAAGTCTTCCAATATTTGTAAATATGAAATAATCTTTCAGTGTCCTTTGATTAGAAAAGTAATTAATGTTCATTTACAAAAAATTTGTAAAGCACACATTGAAAATTTTTTGGCATAATCATTTAGCATACTAGTTTGCAACAATTTTTCTAGATGTATAGATGAAATCATACTTACCTATACTTTTGTATTTTGCTTTTATATTTATCATTGAAAGATAGGCATTCCCAATAAATTAAAAACCATTTGTAGAAATAATTTGTGCCCTGGCTGGTGTAGCTCAATGGCTTGAGCACTGGCTTGCAAACCACAGGGTCACCAGTTCGATTCCCAGTCAGGGAACATGCCTGAGTTCCTGGCCAAGTCCCAGTAAGTGGCAACCACACACAGATGTTTCTCTCCCTCTTCTTCCTCCCTTCCCCTCTCTAAAAATAAATAAATAAAATTTGAAAAATGATTTTAAATGTGGGTATTTTTTCAGTGGTATTGAGGAAGTATGGTGTGGTGGAGAGAGCAGTTTAGAGCCAGCTCATTTACTGGTGAATCCCAGCTCAGGCAATAGCTGGCCTTTCATTTAGGTTAATTTTTTTAATCTATGTTGAGGTATATAAATGAAGTAACTATGTAAGCTATATAAAGTGAGGTAATATTTTCTTTGCTGGGCATTTTTATGTGTTTGTATAAAATATACTTATACCACCTAGCACTGTGCTTCACACCTAGCATATGAGCTCTGTCCAGAAAAAGTCCAGCCATTTTTTTTTAACAAGAATGGTTTTTGCTACATCAATGTAACCTGGCCCCCAAGGAGAGTGGACTGGAATGTGCATGTGTAAACAATGATGACTTCACTGTACTAGTCAGTGGGGGTGGTAGATACCATCCAGTGAGCATGTGTACTGTGTCTCCATTGTATTAAAAATGACTCAGTGAGTAGACCAATGAATCTGCAGCAAATTTTGCATTAAGCTTGAACATTGCCCTGTGGAAACTATTTGGATGATTCAGAAAACCACAACTATGGACAACTGGTGATAGGCAGCTTTATTACAACAACGTGCCTACTCATGCATCACATCTTATACCAAGTTTTTAGTGAAACATCAAATCACCCAGGGGACTCAGATCCCCTTCAGCCCAGATTTGGTACCCAGTGACTTCTGGCTTTTCCCAAAATTGAACCCACCTTTGAAAGGGAAGAAATTTCAGACCGTCGATGAGCTTCAGGAATATATGACAGGGCAGCCGATGGTGATTGGAGAACTATAAGAGGTCCCAAGTGCCTACTTTGAAAGGACAGTGGTGGCATTGTCTTATGTACAGTGTTTCTCATATAGCCTATCTTCTTCAATAAATGTCTCTATTTTTCATATTACATGGCTGGAGAACTTCTGGACAGGCCTTGAATATTCACAGTGATTATATAGTCCACATACTATAATTACTTTAACTATATTCTAGACAGTATTATTGTTTACATTTTTCTCTGCTATAACAAAGCCTACTTTAAATACCACATTTTCCTGAAAAGATAGAGTCCAGGCTTCTGGAAATCCATTTGAGTCACCAGTGATAAATAATATCACAATATTATTCTATTCATATAATTAGAGACACTACTATTTCATTCATATTATAGTCTTTTATTCCTAAATTCTTAATTTTGCTTAATCTTTATTAGAATTGAAGCTTTAATAGTCTTTTAATAACACTAATTCAGGACATTTTGAAAGTACTGTGTATCTGAAAATATTTAATCTTCACATTTCACATAATTTATCTATCTTTATAACTAGAGTTTTGCATGTATTTTCCTCATAACTCTTTTTAATTTTCTTAACTAATGTATCATATGATCACAAAGAAATTGAAGCTATGCTGGATTTTTCCCATTGATTGTTTCATGCTCTTTCTTTATGGAAGGCCAGAATATTGTTTTTAATTTTTCTTTCTGACACACCAAAGCATATTTGAGATGTGGGGTTTTATATCTTTGCACAAGCAGGAGAGGATTATTGTTTCTACTATGGATTTCAGTTTTGGTTCTAGGAATTTGTGTCATTATTATTTTAGGTTATAATCTAATTTTTACACTTAGAATATTTATATTAAGATATGCTTTTAATATATTATTCATTTCTTTGTCCTTCCTGTTGTTAAAAATATCTTGCTTTACATCAATTTCATGTCTTATTTTCTGTACTGCCAATGCAACTCTTCATTGTCTTAGACTAAGATGTTAAATGTCTGTTCTAGATTTTCTATTTTATTTTCCATTTAAAAAATTATTTTTGGACATATGCTTTCACCTGTCAGATTAATATTGCTATGTACTTCTCTTGAGCAATAATGCATATATTGGTGGTGGGGTTATTATCTGTTCAGTTTCGTGGTTCCCAATCCCTATAAAGGGAAAGATGTCAAATGGTCAGTTTCACCAACACAGGCACACCTACTTTATCCTTATCTTCATTGCTCTCCTAATCAGCGTTTTGAAAGGAGATACTGTAGCTCTCTCAGATCTCAAGTTTGAAGTCTGGCTGTCGTGTCTGTCTCAGCATAATGCCTGTGCAGAGTTGGAATTGATTGAGTCTTCGCTTGATTGTGTTAGGAAGTGGTTCCCAAAGTCGCCATCCTCTCATGGGAAAGAGAATATATTTAATATGCAACATAACACAAATTAGTTTGAAGCAAATTCTACCCATTAAAAACCCTAACCCACAGTTGTCTGAGGCCCTGCACCAACATTTTCAACAACAACCTCTCTGCTTCAGCTGCATGTTTGCCTTTACCTGTGAGTACTAGACAGGAGAAGAAACAGTTGACACTACTGCCTTTTTTATTCTCTCACTGTGAGTGTTTAAAGAAAAACAAAAGATGTTGGTACTGAGTCCTGAGTGATAGGAAATAAGGGCTGTGGCCATTCATCCACTCATTTTCACGGAGGAGAGGGAGAGATGGACAGTGTTCTGGCTGTGTAATCCTGCTGTGCATCGTGTGTCAGGCCTGATGACAAGGCTAATGCAGGATGGGCAAAAGGAGGTTTGCAGTTGTTTGTATGAAAATAGTTAATAAATAATAAGACGAGAATTAACTTTGTGTTTCATGTACTTACAACTGTAAACCTACTTTTGCTGCACCCCGTATGTTGTAGCTCACTACCCAGCAACAGGCAAACTATGTCTTTTCAGTCCAGAAGAGAGCACAAACATAAGGTATTATTTTATCTGTCATTTCAAGTTCTAATTCAGTTAGAAACACTGAATTCCTGTTCCTTGAGTGTTGTTCTATGAAGTTTCAGTAGTCTTATAAACTGTAGTTATTCAAATTAAAAAATAGAATTTTAATAGAAAATTGTAAAATGGCAGATTCCGTCCTTGGAAATGATCATGTCTCAGTTAACTCACATGATTAAACACATGTGTGCCAATATCTGTAAAACCTTAAAGCTCTTTAATAGATATCACTCACTGGTGATACATATAAATAGTAGTTCATCTATATACACATATACATGAGCACACATATATGTGTCTAGTCTACAAACAAATATGTTTAGCTACTAAAAGATGTTATTAAAAATAATAACTTAAAATGAACAAACTATTTTTGAACAAATTTTGCTCAAAACCTCTGTCGTAGAGAATAATGATGCGAGTAATAGAATCCTTTTACTTTAGGCCTCAATCTCTGATAAAAGTCAGCTAATGTGTTATTTTTTATCATTGTTAATTGAATAAATTAAACACTCTGGCTCCAGCTCAACCCAAGCATTTTAACCCTGGATGTGCTTCTATGTGAAAATATATCCAAATTTTGAAAACCTAAATAATTTACTACCAGGAAAGTAACTTTACAGCCCTGGAATTATCAGTCTATAACTTAATGTATGTTTTGCAATGTTTCAATGTATCTAGCTGTTCAATATTCATTTTTAGCCCTTTAAAATGATCTAAAAATTACGGAGATAACTCACGGTAATACTTGCATATAATGGCAAGCAATTCCATCTCTTATTCTTCTTCAATTTTATCTTTTTTTCTGAACTCTCTATGCCTTAGTTGTTCCAGGATTATTAAAATCTTCAAATCCCACATTGCAACTGACACTTTATAGTCTGCTAATTCCCTCCTTGGAAGAATCTATGTTTCTATTATTATAAATAAATATCTCCATCCAAAATAAAGAATAATAATCTGTTTGGTGGTTTATACATTTGAAAATTATGATAAACTTCTTCTTTGCTTTGAAAATAATATGTTGTCACCATAAGAGTATATTTTCAATTTATAGTCTCTCTTTTTTTCCTTTGGGAGTTTAAAATACTTTAAATAATTTGGGCTTTGCCTGATTCCCTTAGAATTGTAGAGTATGACAGATAACTGCCTTTAGAATCCCTAATAGCTAAATTACAATTATTATGCAAAGTCTTACAATAGACAGTTATATGGATTGTTAAATGACTTTGCCTTTTTTGCAAACTATAATCATTTTCCTTTATTAGCTGAAGGATTTCATAATTTAAGGAAGATGAGAAACCTATAAGTCACGCTTTCAAATAAGGAACATGGATATTGCAAACATTAAATTCCCCCATAAAAATGTTAAGGCATCATTAAACTAGGTTCAGATTAATACAATTCAGTCAACTCTAGACAGATATCTCCCATAATAAGCTGAAACAATACCTAGTGATCTAAGATGTAAAATATTTTACTATAGCCAATTTATAAACCTATAAAACGTACAGGTATCATTCAACCTCTTTATTAATAGTGCATGCCTTGTATTAAATCAAAACCACTTCAAAGGCCCCTCCTCTTTGGCATTCCCTTCCTCAGCTGTTGCCCCTCATTATGTGTTATCTCACTGAAGCTCATCCAGAGTGAATGACAGCATCTTTTTAAACTAGAAGCAGCACAGGCAATCCCCAGACTAGTGAGTGATACAGCTTAACTATCTCTGAGATTTATAGACACATTTGCTGTCCTCAGCCTACAACATTCTATAGCCTGATGTTGATATATTTGTTTCTCTGTAAGTAGATGCGTTTTTTTTCACTTTAGAAAACTGCAATTTATTATTTTTAGGTTTGCAAGTTGCTCTACATGTGAATTGTATTCACAAGAACACTAATATTGGGACAATTTCATCTTATGGACCATTTTGAATCTGAAAGGAGAATCCTTTTTACATCCTAAGGAAGTCAAGCACTTCATATCGTCCGAGTTACTGAAAGTTTAATGAATTATCTGTTCTGGTTGCCACATAACAACCCTGAAGCATAATAGTTTAAAACCCCCAAACAGCAATGATATTTATCACATTCTTAAATCTGCATATGGGATGAAGTTGTGTGGGGATAATTCATCCCTGCTCTGCTTGGCATCACCTGGGGTATTCCAAGGTTAGACACCGGAGTTACATGAATAATCGCCGGTGTATTTGGTAGTTGTGTGATGCCTAGCATCATGCAGTAACTCCAGCTTGGTGCCTTCAGGGAAGCCAGACGCATGCATGTTGACTCGCTGCTCCCAAAACAGAGTCCCAGGGAGGAACAGATGGAAGCTCTAGCTCCTTAACCAGCAGGGTCTCATTGAGTCCTACCCATTATTTCTACTGCATTCTATTCATTAAAAGAGAGTCAACACAGATGATCTGTAAGCAAGGGAAGGGGACTTAGACTCAACCTTTGATGGGAGAAGTGTCAAAAACTGTCTGGATGTACTTTAAAATGGTTACATCATAAAAGAAAAAATTAACTACTAGTTTTAAATTTCACCCTGAAAATCAACAGTTCATTTCTAAAGTTACCTCACAGAAACTACTTTTAAAATATAAATTCAGTTTTTAATGTAAAATAATGATGATTTTTTCCAGCTTTAATGAAATACAATTGGCAAGTAAAATTGGAATGTATTTAAAGTGTGCACCACAGTATTTTGATGTATGTATACACTGTGAAATGATTATCACCATCAAGTTGATTAACACATCTATCACCTCCCATAGTTACTTCTTTCTCTCCTTCTCTTTTTGTGAGAGAATTTGTTCTTAGTAGTATGTGTCATAGACTCCTTATAATAAAATAAGCAGGTCATCTTGATAAAAAATTAAAATGCAATAAACAAAATTTTAATGATATATAAATATAAGCAGTAACTTTAGCAGAAGAGTTTTGCACTGGGATGGGTCACAGATACATATGCACAGGC
Organism: Artibeus jamaicensis; assembly: GCF_021234435.1. Classification (NCBI taxonomy): domain Eukaryota; kingdom Metazoa; phylum Chordata; class Mammalia; order Chiroptera; family Phyllostomidae; genus Artibeus; species Artibeus jamaicensis. The sequence goes on from NW_026521486.1 coordinate 29,227,370, forward strand.
TCTAAGCTATGAAAGAATTTCCATACCATGTTGACACTAGAATTCTCACATGTAATGTAGATAAATATTTTGTTTTAATGTGATATATTTCCCCTCAAAGAATCTTTAACTGAGAAAATATTGTCAAAGAATGAAGAACCAAGTTTATAAAATTAAGATTATTCAGGAGAAAATAAGAATAAAAAATGAAACTAAAACAAATTAAAGTATAAATGTATAAATTATAAAAGTATAACGTATAAATAAACAAACTGACATACATGTACATATAAATACATATACAGTAAAGAGCAAGGTTTTAAAATATTAATAATATCCCTATAAATAGTTGAAAAAAAGTATATCACTGAATTTACTAGAATAACTCTATAAAGTGTTCTTTTCTCATTTACATAGCAATATCATTTAAACATCCTTAGTTAATAAGAAGCTTTCTTCACCTAAGCTTGATGTATTTGTGCCAAAAGAGGGCTGTGCCTCATTACACCCTACACAAAAGTAGCCATGAAGCTCATCAATGAAAGAAAATGACCCCGTTTGTCAGAGCTTCAAGAAGTACACTTTGTTGTCTACATCGGGTGGTAGGAAAAGGTGTCATGGGGAACATGACCATGTTCCAGGATCTAGGCCAGGATCATGGTTTTGCAAGTTGGTCAGAGGTATTTGAGCACTATTTGGGGTAATAAAGAGGAAAGACTGGAAAAACAACGGCAGGCATAACTGGAGAAAAAGCATGTGCAGGAATTTCTCAGAGAGGGCATAAAACATACAAATCTTTGTGTATTATGTTAACACCCACCAGACAGCATCCACCAATGAGAAGTCACTTTATAATCAGATGGACCAGATAACCTGCCTGCAGTTAACCCATCTCTCTTCTTGACCACCATTGTGCTTATATAATGGACCCAGGATAACAGCATTCTCCATGGAGGGGATGGAAGCAATGCATGAGTCCATCATATGGACTTTGCCTCCATACAGCTGATTTGAGCATGCCACCTCTAGGTTTGCAACCAGCCTGTATCAGAAATGGACCTTCTACTGGGGTGTCATAGTAGATGAATAACAGACAATAGGTAAAATCCTGGCATCAGATTCTGCTGCTCCAAGATTCTAGTGTCAGCAACACTTGTAAGGAGCACAGTTCCATGGCAGCCTCCCTACTGTCAACTTTGACCTGGAGAGCACAGTCACTATTAAGCTTCTCAAAATTGTCCCCTCACCAGTGGATTTCTCATTACCTGAAGAGGTTCCCCTGAACTGTCCCACAGAACACAGTCAGATGGTGGTCTCTTGGGTCCAACCTACCATATAAATTCTAAGTCCCCATTTTTATGAACGTCCTGAATGGTTTTGTATACCACCACATGAAGTTCTTTTATTTGTACTGTTCTTGTTTTTACTCTAGTATATCATCAAGGTAAGACTTCTAATAAACAGCAAAGCTATAGAAATTAGCTCTAAGTATCACTTCTAAAAAGTTGAATCATGATTCACCGTGATTAACAGCATGTCAATGAATTCTTTCCTATCCAGGTGGATATTCCATGTAACCACTCCCTCACTCCCGTCTACAACTGTCTACTCAAAATATTCCACCCTGTTCCCAGGTTACTGACAACACATGGTAACCAAGTATGTGTAGCATCGTTTGTACTCCCAGTTTAACTTCTCTGATTTTCAAACCTTAATTTTCAGTGATTTGGCTAACATTAGGTCTAAAACTGTTGGGGGCTGGGTTAAGCCTGACACAGGCTGGTACAATTAGGCCTGAGAGATAAGCCTTGAATGGCAGGATGTTGCAGTCAGGAGCCATAGAACCTCCCCTCCTGGACATGCGGGTGGCACACCAATCAGTGCCTTGATCACGCGCCCGGCATGCACCCCCCCGACCAATCGCAGGCTAGAGCACGCCTTGAAGCCACCTATCCACTGCACTTCCTCCACTGCCCTCTATATAACTCCCTCCATTTTGAAATAAAATTTGCAGCTTGATCAGAATCCTTTGTCTTGCTGCCATTCTTCGCGCCTCCTGTCCCATCCCCCTTCATCCGTTACAGGTATATCGGCGGACCCCGTTGACTGCCTCGCGGGCCGAGGCAACTGGCGCCCAACGCGCGGCCCTACTGATCCCCTGTGCGGACCGCTGTCCCCTTGATCGCAGCGTTTCGCCCAGCGTTTCGCCCGGCTCACCGCGGCTACTCGACTGCGCGCCGGCATTCCCAGAGGACCCCGTTCCCCGACAGCGGCATTTCAAAGGTAAGACGCAGCCATGGGACAGGCATGTTCACAACGTGATTTGTTCGTTGCTCAATTAAGAGAGTCTCTCAAGGTGCGCAAGATAAGAGTTCGTAAAAAAGATTTGAATTCCTTTTTCACTTTCGTTTTTAAAATCTGCCCATAGTTTCCTCAGGAGGGTAGCATTGACTCCTGCGTCTGGCGCCGTGTAGGCGACTGTCTAAATGACTATTAAAAACCACAATAATCCCCCTGACATACAGCGCCTTTACAAAGAAGGGCAAGAAATTCTCCGCAGTCACTCCCCGGCAACCAGTTAGACCCCTCTGAACAGGCAGAGTTAGAGGATGAGGCCGCTTGCTACAATAATCCTGACTGGCCACCACTCGTGGCGACAGTCCTTCCGCCATTCAAACCGCCTCCTTATAGTACCTCTCACGCACCCGCCGCCGCCATTTTGCCTTCAGCGCATGGCGCGTCCGCCATTTCACCCGCGGCGTGCAAGGCACCCCCCATGCCTCTAGCTGTCTCCACCAACATATCAGCCCTGAATATCACCGAACAAAACTGCACCCTCAGCATACCCTTTAGAGTTCAGCCTATGCTCTTTGACTCCTACCCTTGTATCTATAAAAGTTCACAAAATAATTCTTTTGATATTTCTGTTGGTTTCGCCAGCTTTACCAATTGTAGCCACACGCTTAATTACAGCACATCCCTCTGTCCTGGCCCAGGACGAGCATTCGTGTGTGGTAATAATCTAGCTTTCACCGCCTTGCCCGCCAATTGGACAGGGCTATGTGCCTTAGCTGCCTTATTACCTGACATAGACATCATCCCAGGAGATGAACCCATCCCCGTTCCTGCTTTTGACCACTTCGCAGGACGACACAAAAGAGCCTTAGCTGTTATTCCCCTGCTTGTTGGTCTAGGAGTCTCTGGAGCAGTAGCTACCGGAACTACAGGATTAGGAGTCGCAATTCACTCCTATACAAAACTTTCCAAACAACTTGTCAATGATGTACAAGCCTTATCAAATACTATTACTGACATTCAAGACCAATTAGATTCCCTAGCAGAAGTAGTCCTACAGAATAGACGAGGTCTAGACTTACTCACAGCAGAGCAGGGAGGTATTTGTTTAGCTTTACAGGAACGATGCTGCTTTTATGCCAACAAGTCAGGCATCGTCCGGGACAAGATCAAGACCCTTCAAGAAGATGTGGAAAGACGATGAAAAGCTCTGACTGAGAGCCCTTTCCTTACAGCCTTCAACGGACTGCTCCCCTTTCTTCTCCCTCTCCTCCGGCCTTTAATAGCTATCATTCTTTTCCTGACCTTTGCTCCCTGGGTTCTCAGGCGCACCACAAACCTCATCCGAGACCAACTTAACTCCCTTCTTGGTAAGCCTATCCGGATACATTATCACCAGCTAGAAATGAATGAACCTGGCACTGACTCGCAGCGTTTTCTCCGAGGATGTCCTCGCGCATAAACTCCCTTTTACACCCCCACCTCCTACGGGAACAGTATAACTCTTGGCATTATACTTTACATATGAATGTAATGGATACCGCTAGGTGCAGAGCAAAGCATCGCAAGGAGAAGCTACCCCCGAAGGTAGCCCTGCCATGTCTCCTGAGAGGCAAGTCGGCTTGCATAGAGGTCAGCGCCCCAACCCTCTCCTCCGAAAAGGGTGCTTCAGAGCTCAGGACGAGCTCAGGAGGAGCCAGACCTCTGCCTCCCCTAGCCGGTTAAAGTCCACTCCTCACCTTAAAAATAAAAATAAGGGAGGAGATGTTGGGGGCTGGGTTAAGCCTGACACAGGCTGGTACAATTAGGCCTGAGAGATAAGCCTTGAATGGCAGGATGTTGCAGTCAGGAGCCATAGAACCTCCCCTCCTGGACATGCGGGTGGCACACCAATCAGTGCCTTGATCACGCGCCCCGGCATGCACCCCCCCGACCAATCGCAGGCTAGAGCACGCCTTGAAGCCACCTATCCACTGCACTTCCTCCACTGCCCTCTATATAACTCCCTCCATTTTGAAATAAAATTTGCAGCTTGATCAGAATCCTTTGTCTTGCTGCCATTCTTCGCGCCTCCTGTCCCATCCCCCTTCATCCGTTACAGGTATATCGGCGGACCCCGTTGACTGCCTCGCGGGCCGAGGCATAAAACCACAACTTGAAATATAGTAGGTGGCAAGATCAGCACAGGCAGTAGCAATAGTAATAAAGTCCAGAAGAGAGTCAGTTGACTTCTGAAGAATATTCAAAGTAATCTGCGAAGGCCCAAAGTGCTTGTTTCTGATGCAATATTTCTTTTAGGGCAATACAGTCCTCAAGGTTATATATGTACCAATCAATGTTATTAATGTTTTTCCTTATGATGTATGATTTCTAAATGAACTATAAAGGACTAATCTTTTGATTCCCCAAAGGATCTTAGCTATATAAGTTAATGTATCTGTTATAATTGCCCTTGTTAGTAATAGCATACAAAGAAAAGCAGAGATTTTCAACATCAGACCTGCTACAATCCACATGCATATGGGCAAGAAATTTAACTTCTTAAAGCCTAGAAAATAAGCAAAATTTGTATATTATAAAGTAACTAAATTATTATGAAGACATTAAAATTTTTTAATTTGTGCATATATATTAAATAAATCATGAACTTTCACAAATTTATTAAGCTCTATAAAATATGAATATATGAATATCACTATATATTTTATTCTAAAGAAATATATATAGATAAACAGGCCTAGAGAATAGTAGTTTAATAAAATTACACAAGCAATGTTTATGTGTAAGGCAAACTGTATAGTAATCAGCCAATAGATTATACAGAGTGTTATTTTGTGTAATAAAGAAAAGGTTAAGTATGAAGAAGAGTATAAAAAATACAAACAACCAAAAAGGCAAAGTATATGTTGGGAAACATAGTTATGGTTTGTGTTTAATCATTTTATATCTCTAAAAGTTTTTTTAATTGCAAACAAAGGTTAAATTTAATTATTATATGAATGTTAGAAACTCTGTGATATAATAAGTCCCTAAGGATCACATGTCTACTAAACAGATTTCCTTCTCTTTCCAAATACATTATTGATCAGCTTGGCCATTGATTTAGATCCACTGGATCTTCTCTTCTCTTTGAGTTTGAAGTTTGCCAGGATGTCCTTGATAATTCTGACAAACATCATTTCTACCTCCAGAGCCTGCTCTGCTGCAGACAGTTCACAGAATTGGCAGCGGTTATCCAATGCCAGCTTTTGCCCTTCTTCCCAGCCAACCTCGCGCACATGACAGAGATCTCGCTTGTTACCAACCAAAAGCACTGCTGATTCCATAGCTCTGAAATACAGATACACAATTCTTTGACAAGACTGAATTATCAATGCCTTTTTTTATTAAGTAGGGTAATGTCAAAAAATTATGGACCAAAACAAAAAAAATATTGTTGTGTATATGTTATTTATAGCACATGTGTGTGTGATACACATCTTGATTTATGTAAAAAATTATTTTAGAAAGAATGTAGTAAATGACACAAGAGCAACAAGTCTCTTAAAATGCAAGCACTAAAGTGATACCAACCTGTTTTTGAATTATGGCTCTGTTTACTGAAATTGCATGGTTGTTACCTTTCCAACTTCCAATTTTCTGATACATAAAAACTGGTAATACAGTCATTGTCACACAGAATTCTCATAGAGATTAAATGAAATGATGTACATAAAAATACCTGACACAGTGTCAGGTCATGTTAGATGCTTCTAAATATTGTTTTCCTTTTCCTTATCAATGGAAAGGGGATGTTTACACAATGGAAAACTACTCGGCAATAATAAGGAAAAAAACTTTACTTTTTATGACAGCGTGGGTAGACCTGGAGAACATTATGCTAAGTGAAATAAGCCAGTCAGAGAAAGACAAATACCATATGATTTCACTCACATGTGGAATCTGGTGAACTAAGCAATATGGTGACAGACTCAGAGAGCAAAATGATAGGTATCAGGGGAGGGATGTGAGGAGTGGAGGGATCAAGCAAAAAGGAAAAAGGACTCATGGGCATGGACAACAGAGTTGTAATATCAGGGGAAAGAGTGACGTAAAGGGCCTAAATGGGAGTGGAAAAATACAAAATAAAAGAAGAGAAAAAAGGGGAAGGGCTAACTCTACTAAATAGTAACTAATCTGAACAATTTAGATACGTAACAAGGTATAATGCCATTTAATACTCATTGATTTTTATTCTTTGTTAATATCCATTATCACATACTTGAGAGAAACTTTCACAATCTCATGACCTCGTAGAACCTTTTTTGTTTATTTAAGAACTATGTTAAGGTAATATCTTTGTCAAAGTCAATGTATTTTCATTGATTACAACAAAACATTCCTAAAACAGACTTTTGTTTGAAGAATACAGTAAGATTACTAGTCCTTAAGTGATGTGAAACTCTGCCAAGATATCTGCTATAGAAAGAAACTGAACAAGTGAAGTCATCAACTCTGTCTAAAGAGATACAATCCCCAGATTCCACTTCAAGTTGTTTTCATCCACATGACAGTGTGAGCCATGAGGAAAAATGTACGGTATGTGTTGGACTTTTGAGGGCATTAATAGTATATTTTTCTACATAGTTTAGAAAAGTATTATAAATAATTAATGGGTAATGGTAAAATATTTTGAAAGATGAGTCACAAAAATCAGATGCAATTTTAATTAAGCAATGCCATATTTTGCTTTTCTAGTTTCTTCAGATTGAGAATTGAAAGTACTCTAAAAATTATTAGTCAAGAAATTAAGAAGACTGACAGGAAATGACAAAAATATTATTAGTATTTTTACATATTTTTAGTATGCTTGAATGATTTCTTTGATTTGGAAGAACATCAAACAACTACCTCACTGTTGCTTACCTAAGTCATGTGCTTAAATATAAGACATTTAATGTTGGAAACAATGGAGTTTAAAAAAAAAAAAAACCAGTAGTTTCATAGGAAATCAGAATTGGAAGATGCCTTAGTAAAATAGCATCCTTTTCTTCTACCATACTTCAAACAGTTTTATAATCAGAAAAATTAGGGCTCAAAGATTAAAGACCAATCAGATATAAACAAGAATTTACATCAACTGACTCCAGGGAAATACCATTTATCAATTATTATCTGATGGTTCTTGATAGTGGGGCTTTTAAAATAGATATAAAAAGCACTTATACCAATATTCAGTGACAATATAGTGCTTTTTCTTCCCAGTTTAGAATGTTGTTTTGGACTAAGGACAAATTTTCTTAAGAAGACACAGAATCCCTTACATCAGCATTATGAACAAAATATTTTAAATGGGAAAGATTCTAAAACAAAAAAAATTTAAATAGGAAATTTATATGTTTAAACTTATTATATTTACTAATGCAACAATGGTTTAAGGCACAGTTATGGCTTTCTTCATAGCTACTTGTGTCAAGGCCATTAATAATGGGGAATCACTGATGGGCTATTTACATTAGGAGGTGAAATGGAAAAAAATGTATTCTCATATGTAGAATTTGCATTGGTTTGATTATTCTGTCTATTTTACTTTGATAGGTTGAACAACTAAATGACTAGGAATTGGATGCCAAATGTGATGAATCTGGGTTTATTTAGTACCCTTAACATTTTTGTGGGAAGGAAAAGGGAAGGGTGGAAAGCCAACTATCTTGTGTACAGAGGACCATTATTTTGCAGGTGAGTGTCATGTTAACAATAGAAGCTGTCTTGTAAAATTGCCACTTACTCAGGGCAAGTAACTGTTTATGTCACCCAGGATATAAAGCATTCTCATCTTCTTCCTTTTACTACATGTATAACTCCTGTGGAATGGAAGGTGAATTGTTCAGGGCTGTTAAATTTTGTAATTGGAAGGCTGTATTAAACTCTTCCTAATAATGCTTACAGCCATACGATGATTTACTAAAAAGAAAAGAGGAAGGAATGAAAAACATCTCACCTTTTACAATGGCTAGTTTGTGGCTCCCGAATTCTGTAGATCAGTGCTTTTGCAACAGCAAATGAGGACCTGTCACTGATGTCATACACAATAACAAACCCATCTGCCCAATGCAGCTCACTTGTGAGGGAAGATCTGGCTTTCTGTGGCTGAAAATGAACCAAGCACATTGAAAGGGTGACATCTGACATCTGCATTACACACTTTAGAGTGAATTAATGGAGACCTGTTTCACTGAGAAAAGAGAAAAGTCAGAAACTGGTATTTTCTGAAATGTAGTTCCCTTATTTCTTCATCACTCTCTTTAATTAAAAGTGATTAAAAGTTTAAAGTATAAAGGTGAATGATAACGAAGTTGTAGCTATCTCATGTTGCAATATTTCTCTAAGAAAATATCTCTATGTTTTTGAAAAATTGATAATAATAATTATCTTTTGAATTAACATTCACGTTTGTTTCAAAAAAAGATAATATTTTCTATCAATATTAGTAGGTGGAATATCTGTTGATTTTTGGTGCTAGACTGAAATCAGTAAAAAACATTATAGGGTAGATGAAAAGATTTAAGATATATTTTCTTCACCTAAAAGAATCCATCCCAGAGAGTCGTTTTGAAATCTTGTATTTATATAATCCTAATTTTACTTATACAAGATTATAGTTAACTCTATTCTTGTATTTACATAAATATTAATTATATAATATTGTATTTATATAGCTCTAATATTACTTTTTTTGTATTTGAATGAACAAAGAGGTTTATACTCAAAACTGCCTTATGATCTACTGACGACAGTAGTGAGCTACAAAGGGAACAGTGAAAATATAAAGTGAATAATAAGTCATTAAACTATTAGCTTCTAAAAGCTACATTGTGACCTGATAGAAATATATCATGAATTAAGCCAATTATTTCTATTTTAAAGATATTTGTAATATGACAGTTTTTTGTCATAACTTTACAGAGAAGCTAGGTAATGGGATTTATAACACTAAAATAATTTCTTAAAATTTTTTAAAGATTTTATTTATTTATTTTTAGAGAGGGGGAAGGGAGGGAGAAAGAGAGGCAAACATCAGTGTGTGATGGCCTCTCATGTCCCCCGTTCTGGGACCTGGCTTGCAGCCTAGGCATGCGCCCTGACTAGGAATCAATCAAGTGACCCTTTGGTTTGCTTGCCAGGACTCAATCCACCGATCCACACTAGCCAGAGCTAAAATTTTAATAATTATTATTGTGAAGAAAATTCAGTTAAGACTGGCAACTTTACACTGATCCTTACCCAATCTTCTTCAAATAATGATTGAAAACATAAAAGGATATTTTGTTTTACTTACTTGAGAACAAGGGTCATATATTTCTAGATTCAGTTGCTTCCCTTCCAAACACAAATGCTTATTATAGATGGATTCTGCAAAATACACATATGTTTATTGTCAGTATGGATATACCACAGAACAAAAAATTGCACCTATATTTGGATCACAATTTTGCAAATGCAAGTGGTTATACTTTAGTGGAGTTGTCATTTATTGCTAGTGGTCAAAAAAACATACCTGTTTATTTACTCATGTATATTCTTCACAAGTGAGATTCACGACATCTTTTCAGCCACATGCTTTTGTGCTTATGTACTTCTAGTCTATTACTATGATTACTGTGGATGAATTATCTGTGTTTCTAAGGATGATTTACTAGCTAGCATTTCCTCTGACCTCGTGAAAAACATGGCTCCACCAATTCTGCATCTCTCCTATGCATGATAAACTCTTCATTGTTACTGTATCATTACTACTAGCTGAATTCTCTTAACAATCCTTTGGCTCCTTCAGTCTCTTTCATTAAAACTTAAAATATGTTTCCAGACATTTAAACCTTAAAGTGTTTTCAGAGAATGCCTTCTAAACTTGATTTAAGTTTACTACTGTGAACCACCAAATTTGCCTCCATATATTTTAAAATATCCACTCCCAAAACTCAGAAACTGCCATCAGAGTCACCACCTGTCTTTCAAATTTTACTATGTCTCCTTCTAGTAGTTACTTACAAGACGGAGTCATTTTTTGCTAGTTTGTCCTCATACTGTGGTTACCTTTTGCTAATTTGATTGTTTTTTCAACATGTCTCTAAGTTTCATATTCTTAACAAAGATGTAACATTCAGAAATGTGTATACTTATTTGTTTACATAACTATACCCTGATAAAGATTAAGGCAATATTTTTTCATCGTTGCTGCCATTGTTTGGGAGGTGTTGTTTTATTCATGCTTTGTAGTTTTGGAACATTTTCTCATGTCTGACTGCTAGCTTGTATGTTGTGGTGACCCTTTGACAAGGATTGCTGACCTGAGAAATAACACAGGGAGGATTTTTATATATTCCTTCTTTCTATCATCAGTTTTAGGCACTTGTTCATAGTGTCATATAGACTGAAATACTACATTGGATACATGTAGAAAACAATATAATGCAATACTTTCTACAGTTACTTTCTGAAGAACTCTAATAACATTATCTCATAAATGAATGCCAAGTATTTTTGTTTATATTTTTTCTCATGGAAAAACACATTTACAATCATATTTTCATTTCACTCTAAATAAGTGTTATTGAACAAAATAATTATTTCTCTTTTCTTAGTTCTCATATTACTTATAAATTCATCATTTTTAAACAAAGAATGCAAAACATTTTCCCATATCTTTGATCATATAAGGTACTAATACAATTATATTGATTATTTGCTGAGCCAAAATATACTTAACCCTCTAGTAATATTTCTTATTTTTATTAATTCCCTATCATGGTATTTCCCATATGTCATACTAATTCTGATAACAGACACTTATATTAGAGCTAGTGAGATGCTCCTCAAATTATCTCAAGGTGCCCTGACACATGTTTTAGAATTTCTCTGAAACTTACATAAGCAACCTAGATAATTATATATGATCTTTAATCAAGACATAATTTCCTGTTATTTTCACACAGTTTTGCAATAAAAAAAGCTTTATTTTATAATTACTTGTGCTTTTACAATTAATTTTCCCTTATCTTTCAACAGATGCTTACCTAATTTCAAAATTTCTTCACAGCTTACAAAAACATTCGCACTCCCATGCTCTACAATATCAGGGAGTGGAGCAGGAAGAGATCTCAGTTTTCATATTTTTCTACCTTTAAACTGAAACCAAGTGACTTTCTAATCCATCTCAGGTCACATCAGATTGGATGAATTTTGTAATAAAATAGTATTCAGCTCAGTTACTTATTTTGGCATTTCTAACCAGGATCCATTAATAAATAAATTGCTTTAAAAATCAAAAATGAAAGACTTTATTAAAATTTTTTGCTGATCTTAATTCTGGCTTAATTATAATCTGAATTTAAGGTGAAAAATGTCTATAAAATAGTGACTTACCAAAATTAGAAGCATATTCTCCAATGAACCGCTTGGTAAGAAACCTTACTGTAAGGGCTGCAAGATAAATAAGCTGGATTTACAGTCTTCTCTGTTTTAGGGTACGGATAACTTAGTTATATACATAGGGTCAAAAATTACCAAGCATCGGGAAGATCTTAAAGCTTTACCAAATTTGGTCTCAATAATAGTAGCAAGAGTTCCAACACAGATCTGTAAAGGTTAAGAGGCTAGAAAAAAAAGTGACCTTAGCATGGGATCCATTCAAATCACTATTAATTAATTCACAGATGCAAATATGAGGCTACTTACCTTTTGTAATAGAGGCATATTTCTCATTATATCTGAGGTGCAGGAACTATAGCATTTCTTTTTTTCTTTATCAAATTAAGTTTGGTTTCAAGGTGTTACATGCTTCTAATGACAAGGACAGTATCAAGCAATGCGGTTACTGAAGGACAGAGGGACTTCAAAATCCAGAAAATAAAGGACCTCTAGTGTTGTATTATCTTATTACAGCTCCGAAGTTGGCCAATTATTAGTCTTTGGGCTCAGGGGGCTTCTATTGGTATCTTTATTACCATCATTAAGTGACCTTAATGTGAGCAAAAACAAAACAAAACAAAACAAAAAACAGTAAAATGGCTTCTCGGATCAGGGCAAATGTTTAGTTCCCAGGCATCTACGGAGCAATGTGTCTTTTTCTCTGAAATGTAGCATTTAAAAAACAACCCACAGGTCTTCACACATCTCTCTCTGCACCCTCAGGCTCAGAGCAGGATCTCTCAAGGTCAGTGTTTGGTGGTTGGTGGGTGTGGGGACAGGTGTGTTGGAGTCAAAACCGGGTGGGATAGTGATGGAAGGATTTCCTGTTATTCCTATGATTTTTACATATCGAAAACAAAATACAAATGAACACTTTAAGCAGTTATATTCCTCAAGCTATCTATAAATTCTTCAAATATACAGTTAATTACATCACTTTGCTTGGAAAATAAAAACTGCAAGTGAAAGACAATGTGCAGGTATATAGTTATACCAAGTTTTATACACAAGCCAATATATTTCTCACTTGCTTTGCACTCAACACCACAGCAAAGGAAATAACACCACTCACCGGATTTGCCTGTTCCTTGAGCACCCAAGACAGCAAGCTTCACATCATTCATGTTGTTTTTCTGTTTCTTTTTGGTCAGGCCCACGTTCTGGAGCAATACTGACTTGAGCCAAGTATGAGATTTTTCAAAATCCTTCTTAAAAATTAGTGCTGCTCTCATTTCTCCAAGGCCAACTCCACCCCGTATTGCTACCATCCAATAATAACATTAAAAATGTTGTAGCTTTGAACATATGCCATCAGAAAACTTTGGAGCTACTATTTAGGTACGAAGGCTTATTAAGCTAACAGTTGAGGATTTAAAAGAAGCTTAGCTCTACATCCTCTATGTGTGCGTACCCTGAATCTACTTTCTCCTAGGACCTGGAAAAATGATCTCACTTCATTAAGAAAGTTTTTAGAGGATGACTGAACGTTCTTTAATTTACTTCGATTGAATCAGTTTTGCTTTTTCTATTAATAGCTGAGTCTATATATTCTTTCATTTCTTCTGTGAAAGACGAGACAGAATATGTTAATTAAGTCTTGAAAAGAGGACAGCAGCCTCTACCTGTTAGTGCAGGGTTGACAGTGACGCAGGTGAGTGCCTGCTCCCTGTCTTTGGGCCCGGTTCTCCAGCAGAAATACGAGTAGTGCAGTCCCCCCTTCCAATGTCCTTCTCAACAAGAAGTTTCTCTCCCTCTCTTGTTTTTCCTTTTAATTTTATGCCAAATGACAGCAGTAAAATTTCTGGGAAAAAATAAAACAATCAGCTTTATGTTGCTTAAAGAGCAATAAACGGAAACCTGCCATGTTTCTTTATACAGACAGTACTTTGTAATTAGGAAAAAGAAATTTAAAAGAGAGAAAATTTTTAAAGGAATTTTATATAATTCACTTCTGCTATGAAAAAAGAGGTAGATGTAATATGCAAAGTAATGACTGTTTCATACTTCTTTTCATCAAATTTTCCTTCTACACCAAGTCCCTGCATTACTGTATTACCTTCCCCCCCTTTTTATATATGTGTAAATTTGACAGTTGAGAAAAAATGTACAACAAACAATAAAAGAATTCAACTTTTGTGGACTAAATTTTGAGGCCTAGGTGAAGAAGTTTTATTTCATTTCCAGGCTGGGTACATCACAGGGTAACACGTTTCTTAAAAATGCTTTTATTTAATAGTGGAAAGAAGAGGAAAGGACAAGTCGAAGAACCTGTATGAATGACCCACAGACATGGACAGTGCTGTGGGGATGGACTGTGAGACCAGGAGGTGGGCTGGGTGGAAGAGGGCAAGAGGGGAGCAAATGGGACAATTACAATAGAATAACTATTAAAAATGCATTTATTTAACAAGCATTGATAAGTTTCACTCTTTATTAAAGCTATGTTGTGCTTACAAGGTAAACAATTAATAGTAAATTTTCTGCCTTGATGGAGTCAAAGAGAAAAATTGAAACAACTAGAATTATAATAAATATGACCATTGCTAATAGAGGGCTGTAAGAGCTGGGAAAAGAAAAGCAGTGGATAGCAAAGTCTTCCAAAAGTCTGATAAGCTTGAAACATGAGCAGGACCCATTAAGAGAGGAAAGTAGAAATGACTGAGCATTAGGGAGAGTGTCTATTCCAAAAGAAGAGTTCTGTAAAGAAAACAAAGCAGGAGAGAGTATGGCAATTTGTGGGATCAATAAGTTAAGAATGGAAAAAACCTAAAATTTTTCTTTTATTGCAAACTATAAAAAATGTTTTAAGATTTTATTTATTTTTCTGTAGAGGGGAAGGGAAGGAGAGAGGGAGAGAAATATCAATGTATGGTTGCCTCTCATGTGTCCCCTCCTGGGACCTGGCCTGCAACCCTAGCAATGTGCCCTGACTGGGAATTGAACTGCAATCCTTCGGTTCGAGGGCCTGCGCTCAATCCACTGAGCTATACCAGCCAGAGCAAACTATAAAAAATTTTAAATAAGCTATGTTTTTTCTTTAATCCATGTAACTATATTAAAAGTAACAGGAATGATTTTTAAGAAACTTTACCAGCCAGTTTATTAAACTATGGATTTGAGAGTTTTCCCTCTATTTAGCATAATTACACCCTTACCTTCTTAAGAAACGTCTGATTGAAGCTTCTAAAAATTTAGCATATCTGCTGAAAGAAAGGAAAACCTCAACTTCACAACACGCATGCTTAGAAAAGAATAAATGAATGTTTGCTATCCAGACACTTGCTTCATTTCACCTTATCTTCCTCTTCTCTGTTCCCATTGGGTTACAAAGGTCAATCCTATAAGAAAGAAATCTGGGGTTGGAATTGCAGGGAAGTTATAAACATGAGCAGAGAAAATATAATTATGCACTTGCTTTTCTAAGAAACAAGAGTCAATGTATTTTTTTCTGCCTCTGGTAAAGGGAGCTAAATTATTAGTGTTCTGATGGATACATTATTATACCACCTACAATTTTCTCATAGCTCCCCCAAAGAGACATCTGTTCACAACTAAACCAAAATCATTTTTAATACTTTATTTATTTGAGTGAACAGAAATTTATTGTGTTTACCGTGGGGCTGGCACTATTCTCAGTGCTAGACACACATTAGTGGATGGACAGACAGTACTGACAGATGCTGGTCATGGGGGTGACCATTAAACATTACACACAAGAAACTAGTTGCTTGTCAGATATTCAGTTCTGTTTCTCTGGGGTCAGGTTAACCAGCCCTTCTCAGCTCATTCTATTTCCTTATAATTTTTCCAACAAAATGTTTGGACTCGGAAGGATGGAGTGATCCAAACAAATCCCCAAGGAGAAAACTATCTGTTCCACAAAGCTCTTTTAGGGCCTTGAAAATATCAATACTAAATACTCCCCAACCCAGTTCCTGTGTCTGTCATAATCTAAACAAGATATAAATGGTGTACATCATCTTATGTAATCATGTAAGATGTTTCTATGATTTCTGAGCATTTAAAAAACTTAGTTGACATCATTAACATAATTGACCCAAGACAATTACACTTTTGTAATTCTAAATTTTATAGAACAAGCCTTGAAAGAGAATCTTTCATTTGGGTATCATATACTAAAGAAATGTTTTATTCAATATGTAATATTAAGAAATGACCAAATTACATGAGTCTTTTTTGGGAAAAGACAAATGATGAATACCTCTCCAATTTTCTAAGGTTTTCAAAGCAAGTGTGAGACTACATAATTAATGCCTCTGCACATTTTTCTCAGCATGTATACTTATAATTACAATTGGCTTTTCAAGGTAATGATTCAATATTTACTTTACCCTTTGAAATTATTTTTGAGGTCTTTATTGTTTCATAAGATTTTATTTCCCACTATGCTTATAATAGTTGAAACATGATAGCTAATAGTAATTATAATCAAATATTCACCCCTTTTATCTTCTCTAAAAATTATGTCATTCTTTTGTGTAGATACTAGTCATTTTCTTTGAAGCTACTTTATTTTTTCTCAAAGATTCTTTAGCTCTTTCTTAATTGCCTGAAGTTGGTTAGTAGAACAAAAGTGACTGCAGCCTTCAAAAGCAGTCATTCTTCCATACCGTCCCAAAAGATAAGATGGCCACTGTTATAGCAGAGTGGTACTCCACTGTGTAAATGTACCACAACACTTTTACCTCACTCATCTACTGATGGGCACTTGGGCTGTTTCTAGATCTCAGCTGCTGTAAATAACACTGCAATGAACATAAGGGGTGCATACATTCTTTTAAATTACTGTGCTAAGTGAAATAAGCCAATTAGAGAAAGAAGTACCATATTATTTCACTTATATGTCAAATGTCATGAATAGAATAAACTAACAAACTAAATAGAAGCAGACTCCTAGATACTGAGAGCAGCCTGACAGTGGTCAGAGGGAAATGGGTTGAGGGCTGGTGATAACGATGAAGAAATTAAGCAAAAAACCAAACAAAATAAAATAATACTCATAGACACGGACAACAGTATTGTGACTACCAGAGGGAAAGAGGGTAGGGGGAGGTAGAATAGGGTAAAGGGTGGATAAATGGCAATGGAAAGGGACTTGACTTGGGTGGTGAAGCCACAATACAATGCACAGATGATGTATGATGGAATTGTACCCCTGAAGCCTATAGAATTTTATTAACTAATGTCACCCCAGTTAAAAAGAAAACAAGCAGTCTTCTGTAACGCAGCTACCTCTAACAGGAAGCTTGAATGAGCAGCACATGGTTTACTTCTGTGTATGCACTTTCCCCACAAATAATGAGTTTTAAAGGCTAAGCAATGCAGATGCGAGAAGGATACATTACTTATATTCCTTCAATTCCTTCCATTACCCTTTAGAAATAAATGTTGCAAATTTACATTCAGAATTAAACCCTACAATTTCATGGAAGTAAATGAATAAAAAAAGTACAATTCCTTTGAAAGCTGGCTATAAATAAACCTCAAAATATGCATGCAATGGTTCAAACAGAAGAATAGTATATTTCTTGCTCACATAAAACAATAAATCAGAGTTCCTCATCAGGGCACATCTCCTACAACACCTCCCAGGAGGGCTTCCAGGCAGCACAGCACAAAGGGAAAGAACAGGACAAATCACGTATGGGAGATTTTGGGGGGCTAGCTTGGAAAAGGTACACTTCATTCTGTTCGCACAAGCCTGAATCATTACCTGAAACATCAGCTCTTTAGCTCTTCTCATGGCTCCCATGTAGCAGAGTTTGGACTGGAAACTGTGCCATGAGATCTCCTAGCTCTCCACCTTGTCGACTGCAGATGGACTTCTCTGTCTCCGTATTCACTGGAGTCAATTCCTTTTAATATGGTATAATTAATATAATGTAATGTAACTTATAAATATCAGATCCTATTGGTTCTGTTTCTCTGGAGAACTCTGACTAATACAGTCTCCATGAGGAAATGGTATTTTCTCTAATAGAATATTTCAAAATGTAGTTTGCTCAGCGTTACACAGAGTAGCTGCTGAAGCCAGACCAGCGGGAAGCCTGGTCACTCCACTCCAGCACACTGCCATCCACTGCTGACCTCCTTTCCCTGCTCATTTGTTCTCACCTGAAACAGGTATATCCCCCTTTCGTATGTTTTGCAAAATTCTGATCATGTGTGCTTTAGCCTCGATAATGTTTTCTAATCAGTTTATGATGCATATTTATATTTAGCTTTCTCATTCTTACCTCATCTCCTTGGCTATTTATTCAGAAGTTGATCCCTTTAGATTCCATGCATAAATGAGGTCATTTGTGGAAAGACATATGGTATTTGTCTTTCACTGATTCACTTATTTCTTTTAGCCTAATATTCTTCCAGCCTATCTATGCCGTCACAAAAGGTAAGAGGTTCTTCTTTTCTACCGCTCTATAATATTCCATTGTCTAAATATATCACAGCTTTTTTTATCCACTCATCTACTGGTGGCCACTTAGGCTATTTCCAGATCATAATGAACTAGTGAACAAAATAGAAACAGAAGCATAAACACCCAGAACAGACTAACAGTGGCCAGAGGGGAAAGGGTAACTGGGTGAAAGATGGTGAAGGAATTAACCGAAGAACTTCTATGCATGACCCGTGGACACAGACAACAATATGGAAATTGACTTAGGGAGGGGGGAGAATGGGGCTAAGTGGAGGTGGGAAAGGGTGAAAAAGCATAAATAATAAGAATTTGAAAATCAAAGTCATTCATTGAAAATAAAAATGAAAGATATTTGCTAGTATTTTCTTTTTTAAAAGTTGAGCCCTTTAAACTTTTTTTGCTGTTTTTACTCATAAGCATAAAGTCACAGTTATGGTTATAAGAATCCCTCTGTTTTCTTTCTCAGAGAAAATGTAAGTGGGTTTTTTTTCAGTTTTGCTTTATAATAACTATTTTCTTCTATGGTTTTTACTACTCTAAGCTCTGCAATGACTTTTTTATATTTCTACCGATTTTTTTGTAAAGAGTGAAGCTTTTATTCACTCTCTGAGAAAGGAAGGAGTGTGGTACGGAGAGATACATCAGCTTCTACCAATTCTGTATCACAAAGGAAGCTGTGTCTTTTGGTAGTTCGTTATTGCTGCACAGAAAATTACCACAAACTTAATGGCTTAAACAATATATATTTATTATCACACACTTTCTATAGGTCAGAAGTCTGGGTGTTACATGTCAATTGGAGTTTCTGATTCAGGGACTCACCAGGCTGCACCCCAGGGCTTGCCCAGGACCGTGATCTTCTCTGAAGTCCTACTGGTGAAAGACCCATTTCTATGCTCCTTGTGCCAGCACAATTCTGACTCTTTATTTATTTTTTGGTTTTCAGATGGGAGGCTCTCTCAGGTCCTTGCTACGTGGCCTTGTCCATATGCCCTTGTCCACATGTCAGCTGACTTCTACAAAGCCAGTCATCAAGAGCTATCTCTCTAGTGCATGCCAGCAATACAAATATTAATAGATAATAGAAGGATTGATAGCCAGATAAATAAGGCCTTGTGTGTACATACATAGTATATATACTACATATTTACCTGGTAACATAATTACAGCAGTGATATTCCATCACCTTCAGCATGTTTCAGTGCTTAGAAACAAGTCACAGATTTTGCCTGTATTCAAGAAGAGGGGATTCACTGGGGATCATCACCTTAGGGTGATTCTTTAACTTACTATGTAGTGCTTCTTCTGAACAAAGTATATCTTAATTTTGTTTTGTTTATTTATATATCTTAATTTTGCAACTTTTAATGGTGGTGATGTCATATTTCACATAAGTGGATAAAAATATGTGGACATAGCTATTGTTTGATGTGGTATTCTGAGCCAAGGTGATCCATATAAACCCAGTTATGTCTTGCAATTTTTCATCCTAGAAATTAATTCATAAATCACCATTTGAAAAGTGAAATGTTTTTATTTGCATTATTATATTAGATAAGGGCAAGAAGCAAGTCACACTGAGATAAGCATGTGCTATTTTTCTTGTTCTTTCCCACTGAGTATACCATCTATTTTGAAAGGAAAAGAGCATATCTGACTACATCGTAAAATTTAAGAAATACACATTAAGTGCCTACTCTGTGCCAAATACCATGCTAAGGAAAATGGCATCATTCAACCTTTCTTCTTGAAGAGTTTTCATTCAGGGAAAAAAATTAATATTTATATAACAAGTACAAATTAAAGTAAACACAAGTTGTCAGGAGTGCATGGATAGGAGAAACCTAGCTGAATTCTAAATGAAAGGTACAGTAGGCTAACTAATGGCCCCCAAAGTTATTAGGTGCTAATTAACCTCTGTACCCTACAAGTGTTAAGTAGTATGGGAAAAAAAATATTTACAGATGGAATTAAGTTAAAAATCTTTAGATAGGGAGATCACCCTAGATTTCTGAGGTGAGCCCTAAATGCAGTACAATCACGTGTCCTTATAAGAAGACAGAGAGAGATTTGGCACCGAAGAAGAGGAGATGAATGTGTGGTCACAGTGGCAGATGTTGGAGTGCTGTGGCCACAACCCAGGGAATGTTGACAGCCTCCAGAAACTAGAAGAAGCAAACAATGGATTCTGTCTTAGTGACTTTAAGGGAGCAGGTATTAACAGACAGTAGCTTAAGCATAGTCATGAAGGTAGGAAGCAGGTGGTGGATAATGGGCACTGAAACACTTCTGTGTTAGACTTGTGAGCAAAGAGGGGGTAATGGTAAGAATAGGGGCTCATTTACAAGATGAAATGATAGTGGCCCTCTGTGGTGTGCTAAGAACATTAATTATCCTGTAGGACACTAGAAGTTATCAAGAATTTTTAAGACTGTAATGCTTTATTACCAAATACTCCATTCTTGAAAGCAGAGTAATCCCACACTATCCTTGGTCTTGCTTTCAACAGATTCAGTTACCAGTAGTCAACTGTGATCTGAAAGTAAATAAAATATTCCAGAAATACACAATTCATAAGTTTATATTGTACACTATTCTGAGTAGTGTGATGAGATCTCTTCCTGACACACTCCCTCCTGCCCAGGATGTGAATCACCTGTTTATCCAGCGTGTCCACGCTGTATACACTCTCTGCCCATTAGTCAGTTGGTGGCCTTCTCAGTTACCAGATCCACTCTCATGCTATCACAGTGCTTGTGTTCAAGTCACCCTTATTTTACTTAATAAAGGTCCTTAAGAGCAAAAGTAGTGATGCTGGCAACTTGGATAAGCCAAAGAGAGACCTTTACTCTTCTTCATAGCTATGTATGTATAGATCGAAACCATATTATGTATATAGTTTGGTACTATCTTGTAGTTTCAGGCATCCACTGGGATCTGGGAGCATATTCCACAAAGATAAGAGGAAACTACTGTAATACAGAACAACAGTGGAGGTAAGGGAAGCTGAAGGAGTAGAAGAAAGGATACCTAATAGGAAGCTTTCTTTCACTCCCAAAGGGTCCGAATGAGAGTAAGGAAAAGTTGTTTTGAGAAATACTTAGCCAGTAAAAATCATAAAATCAGCAAGATTTGGTGATTACTTGTCTGAGGAGGTGATATGACAAAGACAGAATAAATCTTAAATGAATACTATACCAAGTTCTTACATGATTAGGTTGATAGTGCTGTAGTTAACCGAGGTTTTATTTTTTTTTAATTTCTCTACAAGAAGCAGTTTGAAGGACCTTTTGGGGTTGATAATGGAATCTGTCCAGTAGTGACTTGTCTAATTTTACTGAGAAAAATAACGGAGCTGATGAAACATGTACTAATAGTTCATCTTATCAATAACAGTGCTGAATTAAGTTTATGACAGGTATTGCAAATTGATATCTAAAAGATTTTCTGAAAAATAATCCACTTTGATCTCTGGAGAAGAGGAAAAGCTGTTTACATAAACTTTTCCACATTTGTTTTTTTAGATGGCTTCTTAAGCCAAAGTGCCATAGATATTTTGGAAATTCTACGGAACATATTAAATAAAATAGCTGTGCTTATTTTAACAACCCCACAAATAAGCATCATAGGTCATATTTTTTCCAGTTTATGAGCACACAGACTGTGGCTCAAAGGGGATTTTAAATATGCAGCCCAGAGAAATTCCCTCAGCGAGAAGTTGTAACTTTAGCTATAGTTTCATTAATACGTAACTCCAATGTGCTTTCTACTCCGCCATTCTGTCTCTGGGCTTTCTCTAAGGTAAATGATTTTTTTCTCATCATTGAAGCTGATTATTTTCATCACTTTCTAGTGCTATGTAACATAACCAAAAATGTTTCAGGAATCAACTTCTAAAACAAATGACAGTCCTCTAACATATAGCATAGCTCTTAAAATATAGTAGGTATTCCAATATTCAATAATTGAGTCTTGGCTGACAAATTGCAGTGCCCACAATCAAATCAAGGTTCATTACTGAATTTTTATTTTAATAGATGCTAAGACATATGTATATATCATCAAATTATTGTTATAACCTCTATTACAGAGAAATACTGTGTCTCTGATAGACTTGTTATTTACTTAACCAAGCAAAGAACTGTGCTGTCACTGTAATAATTAAAGTCTTCCCAAAGGAACTCCAGCTGAGAATAGAAACCTCCCCATGAGAATCTGAAGCAGAATTTCCTTTTGCAAATCTGTGTGACCTCATGATCTTCGTTCTTAGACTCGTTTCCCTTATTCGATGATGATGGTATTTAGCTATGCTTTTCTATACCAGTTGCAAAGGCATCTGTATTTAGTTGTAGAAAGCTGTGAAAATACATTCACAAAGGTATATTTGACCAGAGAACAATGATGACAATTCTCTTCCCCAAGAAAGAGTGATTTTTCCACATGACCTTGGAAAAGGAATGCCTTGGTTGATTTCATGGATATATATATTTTAAACTATTTCTACCCTGGTTCCTAGGAGCCTGGATTTGTTCCCAGTATTCCCTGGCCACTGGGATTTAAAATTGTAAGAGTGACCATTAGAGGAATTAGAGCTAAGCTGAGTTCTCTACCAGATTTTAAGCCTGGACAGGCCAGCTGCTCCTCAGGGACTTCTCTCAGGGGCTGGGCTCCCCGTGCCGCCTCCAGCCCAGTCAGGCACATCCTTCATAGTGATCATAAATGCCAAGTGAGCTTTAATACTTCCATCAAGTCTTGCTGAATCTGAACAGAATTAATACATAGAAACAAAAGGTATTCAAAGATGTTCAGGACAACCATAGATGGCAATCACTCACAGAATGATCAGTGGTGATAAAAAGAAATAAACGATTCTGAAAAATATTTGTGAAAATTCATTGCTACAATCAGAATGGGTCAAGGATAATGAAAAGTCTCCAGTTCTATAATAGTGACATACTAACTGCCTTATTAACAGAATGAAGAAACAGAGAAGGAAAGATAATTTGAGTTTCAAGATATATTTTGGAGTAAGTTAATCATTTAAAAAAATTTTTTATCATTGTTCAATGACAGTTGTCCCCATTTTCCCCCATTACTCTCCCCGCCCTACCCACCCTTACCCCATCGTCTTCAGCCATGGGTTCTTTATCCATGCTTCTCGACTTGGCCCCTCCCCTTCTTTCCTCCTCCTCATTCCCCTTTGGTTACTGGCATAAGTTAATTATTAAAATAACTATTAAATTTATTAAAAATATATTATGTAGAATCTGTAACATTGCCCAGTTTTAGAAAAGGAAAGACAAAAGCATCTGGAATGAACATGAGCTAGTCTGTAAGGAGACATGGATTCTTTCATTTTTTAAGATATACTTATTTTAAAATTTTGTGATATAACAATTTCACTTACAGTGCCCCTGTGACCCTTAGTTATGACCTCTTAATGTTCTTTCCCTGCAGGATATATTCTGGTAAAGTAGTTTTCTCCTGAGGACGGGCCTGGGTGAGAACAGAGTGCTCTGGCCCCTTTCAAAACCACTCCTATTCCCCTCCCCTTGCCTGAAGCACAAGGGGATGTTTCCCTGATATTCACTGTAAGTATCTGGTAGAATTTCTGGAAGCAAAAGTCACAAAAGTTAGGGGCTTCGCTTGTCGGAGTCTCCCTGGAGACTTTAACTCAGAGTGTCCACAGAGAACCTCCAGCAACTTGTCAGTTGCAGTCCAGGTCTCCCTTCTCCAGCACTGGTTTCCACCAAGCTTTCTGACAAGGTGAGTTGTGATTGTCCATCCTGGCCCATCCACCTCTCCAATTCTGGTGTGGTGGTTTGCCTTGTAACCTCATTTTCCTGAAAGATCTAAGAGGGGTTGATTTTTCAGTTTGCAGCTTGTTTGGGAAGGCGTTGTGATGTGTAAGCTCATTATATACCAAACCCTTATGTTTCATTTCTAGGAAGTGAAGGAAACTGGTAACCAATCCATAGATCAAGCTGGTTCAAATCAACAGAGAAATTATTATTATAATTCTGTTACAGATGGGAAACAAAGGGATTAATTATACAGCAATAGGCAAATCTGTACTTTAAGCAATCTATAGCATTAACATTACACTTTAGACTTTCCTAGAAAAGTGAAAGGAAACTTATGGAATTTCCAGCTTTTTAAAAACTGGAATACACATATTTCAGATAGTTGTCATCTTAGAAGCCATTCATCAAAAACTTAAATGCATTCAGGTTCTAGGCAGGCAATATAAACAAGTGAAATGGTATGAAACAGACAGACATAAAACAAAAAGGAGTCCTGCATGTGATGACTAATGAAGAGTGAATGCTCATTCATTTTAAAGGGGTTCAAGCAAAGAACAAAAGACAAACTAAAATTCTCTAGCTGGACTTTTGACCAAAATCAATGTTTTAAGGCTTTCTTATAAGTAATTAAATTATAACATTTTGGATGAATGTTTTAACATGATATAATTTAAGGTACAATTTAATTGCATTTTCATTCTGAATCCACTGAAACACTAAAAAATCAAGATTTATGTCCTGAAACTACTCTGGTTGAAATCCAAGACTGAAATATCTCACAGTGAAAACCAGGAAGAAAACGAATACATTACCAAAAATAAAGTTGAAAATAAATTATAAAACAAACTAAAAATAAAACATGGGAACAAAACAAATGTACTGAAAAACATCTGATCATGAAGTTGTAGCATTTTTTAAAAGTTTTTTAGAGAAAAATATAATATGAAGTTTTGCAATCCCTATAACATTTAAACCTCACAATAATGGTATTACTAATATAGTTCTTTCTCCAAGTTCTCAAAATTACATGTTATTATAAGATTTTATAGTCCAAGAGACTTTTATTACATTTATCTTCATAATACAAATATTCACCATTGCTTCTTGAATTTCAAACCTTCCTTATAAAATAATTTATTTTTCTTGAAATTACATACTTTGTAAGTTTTTTCACTTCCAGTATATTGAAAGTAAATGCTATGCTTATTTTGCCTCAATTTTTAATTTATCTCTTGCTCTTAAGAGATAATATCTTTTGATATATATTGTGTGGTATGTATTTAATCTTTGCCCTCTGAAATGATTACACCATTTTACTCCTCATTCCGTTGTTGTTATAGTTATAGGTGACGTCTATTTTCTCTCTCGCTTTTTTCCCTCTAGGATCTTTATCTCTGTATTTGATATTTTTTAGTTTCACAATAGTGTGTATTCTAACTTATTTTGTTTGGTGATTTTGTGGTTTTCTTCAATTATATAAAGTCCTCAGCTAATATCTATTTAATTATAGCCTCTCAACATTTTATTTTATTCTTCTGGAGCTCAACTGGTTGTATGTTCACACTTTCTCTAGATGTGCTAAGGTATTCGACCTCTGTTTCATACAGTTGTTCTCTTCATCTTCTCAGAACATGGAGCATCTGTGTATTTCCTCCTGGTCTATATTCTAGCTCACTAATTTTCTTTTCACCTGGGTTTTAACCAGTCAGTTGAAATAAATGCAGTATTAAAATTGGACACTTATGAGATGTTAATAAAGGTCTGACTTACTGTGTTCAGGAAGATCCCCAAGAGCAGTTACCACATCTAAGCCTGAAGGTATAAGAAAAGGGAAGAGACCTAACAAGCTGGAGAGAAGCTGCTTGGACAACACAACCTAACAAGATTTCTGATTTTTTTAAGAGAAATACAGCCATCCCCAAGTTACCCATCTCATTTGCTGCCATGGGTCCCATTGGAGTCACTCATCTAGAAACCAAAAGAGCAAGGAAGCAAGCCAGTACAGTTCATCCTAATAGACATCTCAGGACAAAAAGAAAACCAGGAGAAACTGGTACGATGAGACATCGCTACAATCATCTTAGTCAATATAACCCTTAGGATTAAAACTTCATATACAATTACTATTTAAATCGCTCCTTTGAAAGGAATAAAAAAGGGGAAGAAGAAAGTGCTGAAGTCACATTGTATGTTGGGGTGCAGCTCTTCAGAAATACTTTTAGTCATTCAACACACAGAGATCAGATTTAGTTCTAAATGATTCACTCGCCATGGAAGGCAAACATTTATCAAAGGGCTGGAAATACAGGAGATATTAGATGTATTCATTGTTTTTCAATTTTGGAATTAATGTGACAAACTTTTCTTTTCCAAAAAAGTAAAAATCTAATACTCACCTGTTTCATCTTTATTTTATTCATCCCTGCAGGTACCATTATCATCATGGTTATATTCATCAAATACATTGCTATGAAAATCATTGTGTGACTGAATTTAAAAGCTAAGGTAAATTATTTAAAGACTTTTTCATGTAAGATAACCTAGAATAATGTCAGATAAAACTTAGGATAATTAATTTTGTTCTCTGATTTATATTCCAGTTTGTGACAATACATCAGTTTAGAAGTATAATCCTTGAATAGTCTCAGTGCAGCTCCATAAAGCCTAAAATCTGGACTCATGAAATTAATTGCTCTTCCCTTGATCATTTGAAACTCTGATTCAAATAAACAATTAAGGTCTATCTGTAAAAAGATAATTATACCAATTAGATTCAGTTGATAGAGCTCTTAAAAAATTAGAGCACAGAAAATTAGTCTTTATATGTTGTGATTCAAATCTTTGTAATTCACAACTATAGTAAGTTTTTCATGTAAAATGACCTTCAGAATAATTTAGTTTGATTTGAAAGAGCCTAATGGATATTAAAAGAACATTTTGAGTTTAGCATTAGGTGTGCATCCTATATATTTTTGTAATTTTTAGAGTTTAATGTATATTAACTTGAGTAATTTAACTTCATTCTTTCAAGAATAGTGAACTAAAATCTGAAGTTTTTAATAGGAAGCTATCTTTTTAATTCCGCATCCAGCTTAGTGAGAGAGTCTAAGAGTCTGAGAAAATCCCAGAATACATTGTTTCAAGGATTCATTTCATATTACATCTTATTCTTATTCACATCTATCCTTTCTTTGCCTATTTCATATCCAACCTCTTCCTCTTTTCAACATTGTGCTTACTTTTTAAATACATTTCTGTTTCTAGTCTTGTATACATCTTTTCTGACCCAATTTTCATCTTCTTTCTCATAGTTTGTCTCTTTTCAAAGTTTTTTTTTTTTGCTGTTTAAACTAAATTCCTCACTTAGCTAATATGTATTTTAAAGGAGGCTCTTTGTGGAATTTCTCAGTTTGATCTTATCAATTTATATCACTTTAACTCCAGACCATTTATTTTTTTCTGTTAATATCTTGAAATTTCTTGTTTCATGAAGTCAGTATGTTTCATGGCTGTTGTATCATTCTCTCCAAATTACTTCTCCTATTGTTCTTTAACATTATAATGTCCTTTGAACTTTACATTGTTTGTGTCATTTTAATTTGAAACTCTTATTTTTTAACTAAAAGCTACCATTTAAAACTAAATGATCATTGAATGTGTGTATGAATAATTAATAAATACATCAAATGAGTAATAGATTAAGTTAACTTAAAAGTATGTATAAGTGTATACATGATTTTATTCATGAATAAGTGTTGCAATTCACCGCCATAGGCACAGGATGTGCCCCAACCAAAAATTTGGTTTGGATGCCCAGACTGGTAGCACACGTCAAGCACTGTAGGTTCTGAAAGGCTTGTAACTCACATGACGAAGCTTCCTGGGAAGAGCAGTGCAGGCTCAGCAGCAGAAACAAAGTGGCTCAGGAGAGCAAGGACTGGAAACTACCTTGATCTCTATCATGATGAGATGGTGGGGCACAGGAAGCAGATCAGTGCACATGGCCAGGGCTTGAGGTGTGTAAACTTCAGGCTGAAATCAAATGTGGGGACACTTGGCTCTCTTATCAGCCTCCCAGATAGGCAGTAGAAGGGGATGGGGTGTGGTGTGATGTGAAAGCTGTTAGAAATCAAACATGAAAAATTAAGTCAGAGACTTACAATAATAAACAAGCATTTTTATCTTAAATGTTAAGGTGCACTGGTAAAACACAAGGAAAGAATAACTTTGATAAATCTTAAAAATATACACCATATATTTTCCAATAATAATTTCTTTATTAATCCAAATTCTTCACCATTCTCTTTCACATGTTGCAATCTTTATCACAGTTCATTTCTGATGGTTAAGAAGTTTATAATTTAAAACACTCTAAAGTATGTGCAAATATTTTATACCAGTTTAAATAATTTAATTTATATTTGATTATTTTTAATTTCTTTAAATAAATATTTTCTATCTCTGGGAAAACCCTGTCTTTTTAACTAACGTCATTTAGAAATTTCCCATTTGCACTAAAGTAAAATAGTTACAAATCCACAGACTATTCCATAATTCATAAGACTTTATTATAATTAAAAAATAAGTTATAAGTTACATGACTTGACTTTCTAATATTGACTCTTCTTGTCTGACTTGAAGAAACTCTTCCTCTATGAGCAGAAGTTTACCCTGAAACCTCAGCCTGTCCCCACCAAGGAGAGAATGGAGATTGGAGGTTCTGAACCTACTCATGACTTGGCTGTTTCTACTTTTAGGACAGGACTGACCTTTCTCAGGCTCAAGTTTTGAAGAAAACATTCACATAACTTTTGGGGACTTTAAAAATTAGGAACTTTCACCCTTGAGATTGATATGATTGATGTCCTCACATTTCTTATTTTATAGGCATGGTGAAAGGCTTTAATGAAAATAGATCTTATTTTGGCAGTTTGCTGGTAAAAACTCTAAAGAATTTTCTAACAATAGCACAAAATATCTATTATGGGAATATGAGATTAGTTCATCAAATCCTCACTCCCTAGATATAGTCACTTCTATTTTATATTCATTTTTATATGGGTCTTGTTTTCATAATATTATTAAAAGTTAAAAATGTATATGAAAGAATAGCAATATATATATGAATTGTCATATGTTAAAAGAACATTGTGAAGCTGGAATATGCATTTCTTCTCTTAAAAAAAGAGCAAGAATGTGTCTGCTGTTGAAATTTGAATATTCATTTAATCCATCTTAAGAGTTGCTTTGTCTTTTATATTCACCCTGGTCCATCCAAATACATTTAATTGCCCTTCTGCTTAAAAATTTCAACAACAACAACAAGCTGATGGATACAAAGAACAGTTTAGAAGTTGCCAGGGGTGTGGGTGGGGATTGGGTGAAATGGGTTAAGGGGTGCAAAGGTACAGACTTTCAGGCACAAAATAAGCCAGTCATGGGAATCTGATATATAGCATGGTGACTTCAGTTAATAATACTGTATTCCATTTTTTTAAATCACTAAGAGTCTATCTTAAAAGTACCTATCATGAGAGAAAATAAAAGTTTTATAACTATGTATGAGGACAAATGTTAACTAGACTTACTATAGCGATCATTTCTCAATGCGTAAGAATATCACATCATTATTTTGTACAACAGACACTAACATCATGTGGTATGTCAATTATACCTCCCCCAAAATTTCACTGTTGATCCCTCACATACAGCAGCACTTAGTGATGTTCTGCCTTGATTACTACTTTCAGTTACTTAGCTCTACTGAAGGTTTTATTTCAAAAATTTAGTCTTGGATTAATATGGTTCAAAGAAATATACATTAAAGTGAAGTTACAATCTTTATAAGATGAAAAGATAGATGAGAAAGTAATTTGGGGGGAAGTATATACATAGATCTCTGGGACGGAGCACAGTGCTTGAGGGCATTTGTCTCCTACAACACACTGATCAGAAAACACCCATGAGAGGAGGCTCTATAATTAAGATGATTGCCAACCCATCCTGTAAAATTCTGCATCGTGCCATCCTATGTGCTCACAAAGGGTCCATGGCAGCAGAAACTAAGGCATCTGTGGCCTCTGAATACCCCGCACCAAGGCAGATCTTCCAGCTACCGCTGTTAAGGACTCAATTGACAGCAGCAAAAACAAATTCTAAGTTTTGGACCTGGCATGGCTTCCTGGCAGCATCAGCTATGGCAGCAGGTTGTAGCCACTATCCCCTTGCATTCTAGAAGTGATCGTGTTTTATCTTCATAGAAACAGATTAATATAGACCTTTGCTTCTCCTGTCTATCAGCACCTCCATCCATGCTTTATCCATTTTGCAAGCCACAAATGATCAGGGGATGAATGGTAGAGTAACTGTTGGAGGTTCACTTACACCATCATCCAGGACACAGAGACTGTACCTTTGGGATGCTGTCCTACAGGACGTGGTAAATCCCTCCAAGCCAAGGCCATCGACTCTAAAGCCATCTACCCCCATAACAAAGGAACAGAAAAGAAAATGGACCCCTCTCATGACAGCAAATAAACCATTTTCCCATATCTGTAAACTTGATAAGTCGGTAGAGGTTTTAATTTTTAAGACAAAAAGGTTTCCTCTAGGACACAGTACTGGTCCTATTAAACTGGAAGCTGAAGCAGCCCCCGGCCATCTGGGCTCCCTGTGCAGGTTCAGGCTGGCAAATGAGATCATTGTATGGATGTGATTCTAAGTCCTCAGGGGAAACTGAGCCACTGTTACTCAACGAGCATAAGGAAAATGTATTTGAAACCCAGAAGTTACCACTGATGTACTGCTTGATACTTCTTTTATAAAAGCGATAGTACATTGGAAATATTAAAATGCCAACTTGATTAGAGACATGACCTCTAAGAAGCCAATCTGTGTAAATATGCAAGTTTCCATCACCTCATGTAACTGAGATACTGATAGAAAGTAATCCTCAATTATAAACACTAAGTACAATTATTTCATTTTTATTCATTGCAACCTCAGTTGGCCCCAAAATGATAATTTATTGTCAATTATTTAAATTAGGTCTTTTGCACATATTTGAGTGGTGATAAAATATTTTGCCAACAGAGTATCACATATATAATTACTTATAGATCCATCCAATTATTTGTGAGTTATTTTACCTTTGACTCTAGTTCATTTGAAATTTGTGTGTTTTGCTATATAATTAGTTAATAATCCTAGTAACTGTTGCTCAATTATTTTAAATTTATTTTAATTACTATATACAATGAATGATTCCTTGACTGGTTTGAAACATAACTTTAATAATTATCAACTTATTTTGTGTGTGGCAAAACAAATGCATATTATTTCAACTGCTGGTGACAGAATTTCTTTTACTATAAAATTCTTTTTGACGAGGAACTTTCTGACAATTGGTTAGGGGTAGAAGATTATTCATTGAAAGCACAGGGCAGGATGTGTATGCTCTAAAGCAACGATTTTCAGCTGCAGACTGGTGTGCCATAATAATTTATAAAACATGCACTTTCTATCTATATAGTTAAAGGCACTGACCTCTTTTCCCTTAAATTTTCAAATTAAAAAAATCACGATAGCCTAAACAAGAATAGCCATCAGGTGCAAATACCATGTCTTGAACCATAAATATATAGGTCATATAATAAAGTTGTATCATATTTGTCACATTTCATAATAAGGTTGCATCTGATTGGTTAATTCTTGGTACCAGAAATCTTTATATACAAGTATAAAACAACTAGGATAGGTAGTTACCATTATTATTTTTTGCAAATCAATAAAAATAATACCCATTTTTCTCAGATTAGCAAAAAAAAATATTTTGGTATGCCACAGAATTTTAGTATTTTATATGTGTGATGCAATGAAAAAAAGTTGAAAATAGCTGCCATAAAGAAGGCAAAGAAGAAGGAGGAGGAGGAGGGGAGAGAGTGAGGAGGAAGGAAAGGGACAGGGGAAAGGGGAGGAGAAAAAAGAAAGAATTCCTAAAGAGCAGAGTAGTAAAAAGAAGGGGAGAGAAAATAGCAAGTAACAGAGCAAGTTCCAAGTGAAATATGAGGGTAGTTTGCCTGGTGGCTAAATGACTTTTAAGAATGGAGGTTTCTTCCATCTTTATATTCAGCAACTACTTATTCAGTGCTTATGCCAAAGCTAAAGTCAAGGGAATAAATAAAAAATTGTGACACCAATATTTAGAAAATAAAATGCTAAATAAGTTAATGACAGAATGTGGTTGCTATGAAAAGTGGGTGGAGTGCCTAGTTAAGAAAGGCATTCTAAGATATTCTCATTGCTATCACATAAAATACTGTTGTTCTCAAACTTGCATATTTTATAAATTCTAATATTTTAACCAACGAGGATAAGTTGCCTCAACCTGCCAATATGAAGTATGCAAAAGAGAAGCAGGGACTAGAAGTCTGAGTCTGAAGTGATTATGGGACATAGGCCCCTAGAACTGAAGGAACAAACAGTGACAGACTCACAACTGGATTGCAGAGAAAAGAGAATGGCCTCAGTTGGCATGGAACATTATATATTCTCTCATTTATCTTTTATCTATTCTTATATACCACTATCACACTTTATCCATTTCAGTGGCATCTGATTTATTGGTAATAGCTCTCCAGTCACTTGACTTCTTTTGAAACATTTTTTTCATTTTTCTTATTAATTTTAAATGAATTGCCATATGTTTAAAAACTTCTTTGGTTTGATTATGATGTTCATCATAAATGTGGTCTGAAAAACTAAGGGTGAAGGTTGTATGTGATACAGTTACAGGTAATACAAAATGGTAAATAAAATTTGCATTCTGTTGTTAAGGATTGGTGTTATTAACTAAACTGAAATGTTTGTGTGTGGGAACCGTGCTAAGAAAGGACAGACTGCCCGTGTGTGTGTGTGTTTGGACAGGTTTATCATATGTCAATATTTGGGTAACCCCTTACAGTAAACATATCAATTACTCCATCTGAGATATTTAAAAAGTATCTTACAAAAAAGTTGAATATGTTTATCCCAGACAGTGTATAATGTGCTTTTATTTTCTGAATGGCATAGTTTGCTTTCAGATTTCCCAACTGGTAATTTCTGATATATGTGAAGGGTAACGTTTTTGTCAGAGTACTGAACACTCTTAAGAGAATTTTTGTTGGGTTTCTTATGTTTCTGAAAAATACAATTATAGATTCTGGAAATAACTTTGTTCTTTCACTTTTATTAGATGATTCTTAAAATTTTAGAAATGTGTAATTTTTCCTATCTTACTGCACTAAATAGTAGTTCTAGAACTATACATATTTATGATTCTTTGTGTGTGTGTTTTTAAAAATATATTTTATTGATTATGCCATTACAGTTGTTCTATTTCCCCCCTTCATTCCCCTCTACCCTGCACACCCCTTCTCTATCACCCCCCCCTTTAGTTTATGGCCACATGTCTCAAGTTCTTTAAATTCTATATTTCCCCTACTATTCCTGCCCTCCTCCTATATATTTTTTATCTATGGTCTATGCTACTTATTATCTGTACCTTCTCCCCCTTTCTCCTTCTCCCACTCCCCTGTTGCTAACCCTTCATGTGATCTTCATTTCTACGGTTTGCTCTTAATCTAGCTGTCTTCTTAGTTTGCTTTTGTTTTAGGTGTGGTTGTTAATAACTGTGAGTTTGCTGTCCTTTCACTGTTCATATTTTTTAACTTCTTTTTCTTAGATAAGTCCCTTTAACATTTCATATAATAATGGCTTGGTGATGACAAACTCCCTGAACTTGATCTTATCTGAGAAGCACTTTATCTGTCCTTCCATTCTAAATGAAAGCTTTGCTGGATAGAGCAATCTTGGTTGTAGATATTTATGGTTCTAAAGTAAATGTAAAATTTACCTTAATTGATTACGTATAATTGATTTGATTATAATTGATATAATTGATTAAGTGATTGAGTATTAGTTTCTCATTCTGGTAAGAAAAACTTACTGCATTATTTATAAATAATACCATAAGGTTAGATAATAAGCAATATCAAATGTAGACACTTTTATCCTGACTCATTGATTTAATTACTTTTATAGATTTCCTAATGTTACATCATGGGCAAACCGTCCCACCACTCAGGAGAAATGGTTGTAATTTGATCCAAGATGCCTCTTTCCAATTCATGCATTTTGTTCCAAATTGATCAGAAATGTTTCAACATGTATTTGATATGCTTCCCCAACTTATAACCTGATTCAGGATTTTCTTAGTACATTCTTTCAGTTTTCAGAGTGGAGAAATAGAAGTAAGAAAATTCTGTATCTTAACTCAAGTCAGTTTTCCATACAGAATCTGAACTTCAATACTTTTTTCATAAGACACTCACATCAGAGATGTGAAAAAAAGTTATAAAAAATAAAATTTTTAAAAATGGTCATATACTTATCACTATAATTTCTTGAAATTAATCAAAATGGTTAGAATTTAGAAAAACTAGAATCTAGACATTTTAGGGGGTGGGGTTTCAGTGCCTCCAAGTCACGGTCATGGACATGTCTGCACTATTTCTATCAATACATTTCCCATTACATTTTATGCCAGTGACTAAAGTACTTTTATAGGAAGAGGAAGCATAAAATTATATAGAATCATTGTAAGAAGAATCATGATAGGAAGAGGAAGCGTAAAATGTCCTTTTAAACATTTTTTAAATTTTTACGTATTGTGTCACCACTTCTTCAACTGTTTCATATACACAGGAAAATGAAACGATTCAGTGACTGACTATCAAAAAGAATAAATGCTTCTGTGGCTGTGTGTTTTCTAAGAGCAATTATTTTTAAGGGTAATAAACACTATTACAAATATTTTTTTCTGTATACTTCCTTGCATTTCTCATCTACAGGTTATTCTGAGCTTGTTACATGAAATTTTGGCTTCTTTTAAGAAATTCCCTAGTGGTAACTACACGAACCAAATAAGAATTCTGTTTTAACTGCAAACAAAGCTAAATTAACATAGACTTAGTCACAAGGAGAACTTAATAACTTTTAACATCTGTTTGTTTAATCATCCTTAGCTTCCTAAGCATTGAGCTAATAATTATTCTTCATTATTCTTGCATTTACATATATTTTGAGGGACTTTGAAAACAGTAAGTAGATAATTCAGAGGGTCACAAGACAGTATTAAAATATAATGTTTTAAATGTTGCCATTAAAATTCTATTTAAATCTGAGTTGCTTACATTCATAAAATGACTTAATAAACATAAAATTTTAGCAGATGGCTTGATACATAGTAAATGCCCAATAAATGCAGCAATTATAAATAATTTAAAATAAAAACTAATACTCTATTGTCCCTGGATATGTGTTTATAATCATCTACAGTTTCCCGTTTGTTGTTGCCCTAATAAAGTTCGAAAGTATTTAAATATAAAATATCTTACTGGAAGACATAGACTCAACAGATGTTAAAAGTAATTAAATAGTTAATGCAATAAATCATGCTGTCTTTAATCATATTGATAAACTATGTGGTATTATTGATTAGTCTTTTCTCTTTATTGGCCTTAAATCATTTATCCAACTAGGGTAATATTATTTATCAATTCATTCTTCCAAAATTTACTGAGTGATCCCAATACGACAGTGTTCAGTCTGAGTGATATGAGACTGTATCTGAACTTGCTTTTTCTTAACTATGAGTGTCCATCCAAATAACCTGATTTTCTTTTACTATTTGTCTATGCCTCTCTCTTCATTTCTTTCTCTTTCTTTCTCACCCTTTTTCCTCTAAACCTTCTTTTCAGGATATAATCTATAAACTCTGAATTTGCCCAGAGTTCTTGAACTATAAATTAGGACCATATATATGATAAATTAAATGATGTAGAAATTATTCTGATTAGAAGTCTTAACAGATGAACAGTTTATTACAATCCAGTGCATATCCTTCTCACTTTCTTTTTCTCTTCCTCCACCTACATATGGGCCATGCAAAAGGGCCATTTCTCTTGTTCATTCTATCCATCTTGTATGTTGCTCATTAAAAAAATCTGGTAGACACAGACACCAGTATGGTGATTACCAGAGGAATAGGAGGGGCTTCATGTAGTAAAGGGCAAAGGGCATATAAATGGCAATAGAAGAGACTTGACTTGCGGTGGTGAACACAGAATGCAATATACAGGTGATGTATTATAGAATTATAACTTGAAACCTATATTATTTTATTAACCAATCAAATTTTTTAAATTTTATTTATTTTTATTTTTAGAGAGAAGGGAAGGGAAGGAGAGAGGGAGAGAAACATCAATGTGTGGTTGTGTCTCTCACATACCCCACTGGGGACCGGGCCCACAACCCAGGCATGTGCCCTGACTGAGAATTGAACCAGCAACCCTTTGGTTTGCAGGCCCGTGCTCAATCCACTGAGCCACACCAGCCAAGGCCCAATCAATATTTTAAAGACCAAGAAGAAAAAAGTTACATTTATACCCAGTATTGTTCACACACAAAAAGTATTTTGTCACTTAGATAAAAGCAAGCCACTTGACGCACAGCTGGTTTTCAGGATAATTTCTTTTGTGATGTGTCGCAGACACGTAATGCCACACATAGCACTGCTGAGTTTTTCACGGAAGTGAATCATTCGCAGATGAACTTGTTTTACAACATGTACATGGAAAGACACCATCTCATTTAGAGAGGTGTCTAACATCAAAGTCCACTGAAAATGTGCCTGGAGTCGGTAGGTATTTTAAATTGGGTGTCATATCCTTGATTTATTTTTGTGTATATTGTAAACCATAGTTTTTTTTATGACTATTGACATTTTCAATGTTTACCACACTAAATGGTAGACCTTTACTTTAATGGTTTCCTTCTCTTTTCAATTCCCATATACTAATTAAAATTTTTAGTGAAAAAAAGTATAACCAAGCTGCACTTTTTGTTTGGTGTGCATGCTTATTGTATTATTTTTAATATATGCCACATCACTTAGACACCATGAACCTCCATTTCTGAAAATTAGCTGGCTGGTTTTAATTCCACATCCTTGCACCATTTTCAAGAGATCTGACTTTATCATCTTGTTTTAGATTATGTTTATTAAAAAATTTCAAATTTATTGCCACTTATTAAATGTTAGCATAGATTTTTTCCTTCTTTAAAAACATTTATTTGTTTTTAAAATTATAAGTAACATACAACAGTATGTTAGTTTTAGGTGTACAACATAACAATTCAATGTTTATATTATATATATATTTATATGTTAAAAATGATCAGCATGGTAAGTCTAGTAACCATATGTCACCATACAAATTACTATGATGTTATTTACTACAGTCCTTAGGTTGCACATATCTCTCTGTGATTTATTTTGAAACTGAAAATCTGTAGCACTTAATCCCCTCCACCATCTCTGCCTAACCCTAACCCCCTCACCTCTACCTGGCAGCCAGCAATTCCTTCTATGTATCTATGAGTTCATTTCTGTTTTGTTTCTTCATTAGTTTTGTTTTTTGTTTTTTAGATTCCACATATAAGTCAAATGATATGATGTTTATCTTTATCTATCTGACATATTTCATTCAAAATATCCGCTAAGATCATCCATGTTGTCACAAATGGCAAGATTTTATTTTCATGGCTAATAATCCAGTGTGTATACATACACACATATACACATATATATGTACACTTAGGCAAAGGCAACAAGTGTGTGTGTATACATACACATACTCATATATGTGTGTGATCTGTCCAGAAAGTATATAGCCATGTAATATGAAAAAAAGACATTTACTGAAGATACCAGATACAAGAAACATCATACATAGGACAATGACACTTCAGTTCCCTTCAAAGTATGCACCTTGGGACCTCACACAGTTCTCCTGAACACCATCAACTGCCCCATCGTATTTTCCTGAATCTCATCAATGGTCTGAAATCTCTTCCCTTTCAAAAGTGATTTTAGCTTTTGGAAAAAAAACAGCAGTCTTGGGACACCAAATATGAGCTGTAGGGGGGCTGAGTCACATGGGTCATTTGATGCATCATCAAAACACTCTACATGAGACATGATGCATGAGCAGGCATGTCATTGTGATGAAGCTGCCCATCACCAGCTGCCCATAGCTGATGCAGATTCGTTGCTCTACTCATCCAGTCACTTTGAATGTGATGACCACACAGTACACATGCTTACTCAATCATATCTACCACCCCCAGTCACTAGTACAATGAAGTTGTCATTGTTCACATATGCACATTATTGTCCATTCTCCTTGGGTGCCAGGTTACATAGATGTCACGCAAACTGTTCTCATTATATTAACAATGCCTGGACTTTTTCCAGATATATAAATATATCTCACATCTCTATTTATTAATCTATTGTTGGACATCTAGGTTGCTTCAATATCTTGGCTGTTGTAAATAATGCTGCAATGAACATAGGAATTCATTTCTTTTCAAATTAGTGTTTTTGTTTTCCTCAGGAAAAATACCCAGAAGTGGCATTGCTGGGTTTTATGCTAACTCTATTTTTAATTTTCTGAAGAACCCCCATGTTATTTTCCATAGTGGCTGAGCCAGTTTACAATACCACCTACAGCACATGAGGGTTCCTTTTTCTCCATATCCTCACCAACACTTTATTGTCTTATAGATAACATGATTTTAGTAGTTGCAAGGTGATATCTCATTGAGGTTCTGCTTGGCATTTCCCTAATGATTACAGATGCTGAGCATCATTTCATGTGTCTGTTGGCCCATCTGTATGTCTTCTTTGGAGGAAATATGTTCTAAAATCCTCTGTTCCTATTATTTGTTTGTTATTATTGTTGTTGCTGATGTTGAGTTTTATTAATTTCTTACACATTTTGCATATTAACCCCTTATCAGATACATAATTTGCAAATGTCTTCTCTCATTCAATAGGCTACATTTTTATTTTGCTGATGATTTTCTTCAGTGTGCAAAAGATTTTTAGTTTAATATACTGTAGGCCTACTTGTTTATATTTCTGGTTGTTGCCTTTGCCCAAGTATACATATGCAAAAAATATTGCTAAGACCAATGTCACAGTTTATTGCCTATGTTTTCTTCTAATTATTTTATTTTTAATATTTTATAAATCCATTTTTATTGTTATTCTATTATAGATGTTTCCATTTCCCCCCTCTGTTCTCTTCCTAACCACTCCCTGCTCCCACAGTCGTTCCCCACACCATTGAACATGTCCACAGGTCCTTCATACATGTCTTATATCTAAGTTTTAATACATTTTGAGCTTATTGGGTATATGCTGTAAGAATGTGACTAGTTTCAATATTTTGCATTTATCTGTCAAGTTTGCATAATTTTATATATAAGTGAAACAATTTTCAGCTTAATGTCTTAATGTATTTGGGGGAAAACTACATAGACAAAGAGGAGCAATAAAATCAAGTAATGTTTCTGCTAAAAGTTTAACCTGATTACCATGATTTTTCATTTTAGAAATTGAGGTTTGGGTGAAAAATAATTATGTTTACTATATCTATCATATTGTATCATCTTAGTCTAATAAAATACTATGCAAAAGCATAAGTTGTTTTGAAACTCGTAGGAAAGAGGCATTTTACAGTTAAAAATTAAAATGTTTATTCCTAATTATTTAATAATTAATAATCTGACACTGCTAAGACAAAAATATATAGAACTTTAGAAATCTTAGTATATAAACACTAATATCTTTAATACAAGTTTAAATAAGCATATATTGTATGTTTATTTAATTTTATTAATAAATGCAAGCATAATGTTCATTTATGGTTCACAAAAAGGTGGTTACTACTTTTGTATGTTTAGAATAAAATCACTTCATATAAGCTATAAAAGTTTTTAGATAAGTAAAAATGCATGAACTATGTGTAACAATAAAATAAATTGGGTACTAATGAGTATTGGAAGCAATCAAATAGTCTAAGAGACTAAAATGGAACTATAATGACAAAGATGGATTGAGAATATTGATGAGGGAAAAGCACAAGTAGAAATTAGATAAGAAAAGCAAACTGTCATAGGACTAATCAAGTAGAAGTATCAGATTTAAAAAGTTCAATAGGGTGTAATCACCATGAAAGAACATAGAATATATGTGTTACATTTGTGCATTCTAAATTTAAAGATACTGGTGCAAAGTTTAGAAACACTGAATGCATATGCAAAATGTAGTCATGATTGAAAGAATTCAATCAACCACATTCTACGACATTTGTTCTATTTTAAGAACTGCTTATGAGAGATACATGGTAAGCAAAAAGTATGGAGGATATATATGAGAATAACTATTTAGAAAAGAATTTATGCAAATAGGTATCAAGATTAAACCATGTCCTGAAAGCCTTTTCTGTGTCAAATACAAAGTCAGATTACTAACATGGCTTAAAATCTGCCACCCTGATAGCAATTTCCCATACACATCTTATTACCATGATAGAACCAGGAAACGCGGGCCGACCGAAGTTAAAGTGTGTTCGGCATGATCATAAGGACACTGTTCATCTATGTTGATAACCTCACCCTTTCCAGTCTCCTCTAGAAAAACAAGGGAACTAATGACTGCTATCATTTGTACTATCTTGTCCAGGTCACATTTCTTTTTAAATAATATTCACATTTGGTAAATATTTTGCAAAATATTTTAAATCTGGTAGCTGAGTGTTTAATTCCCCTCTGGAATAGTCCAACATTTATATTATTAAGACTTTACGATGATTGTAATTGCCATTTTTTTCAATTTCTGCTTAATAAAAAATTATTTGAATAGTTTAATGTACAATAGTATAAGTGATTTATTCTTATATCATAAGGAAGAAAGTTAAAAAAGAAAAAAAACATAGGACCCAATGATTAAATGATTGTCAGGCAAGACTTCTCCAGTGGTGGTTCTTAAAGCCAAATAATACTTTGTTTTCTATGTAATGCAGCTGTAGCATATAGCAGACTAGTTGTAAAAGGACCATCCTAAAATCTGAAGACGCGTAAGATGTAGTTGGAGAAAAAATGCGTACGTGCAAACTAGGGAAGCCTGAGAACGCGATGGCACGAACCCTGGAATTTGTTGCTGGAACTGCAGTGAACGCGGTGACGGAGACAGTGCAAGGGCCTGCGCTCGAACATTGTCCCAAAAAGCTTCCTGGAGTTCGCACTTGAAATGACTGGCTTTAATTATCCGAAAGAGAGAGTGAAAATTGCGAAGTTTCCTGAAAAATGAGGAACAAAAGTAAACACACTGGGCCATGAAGCAGCTTGGAATGCCTGAGCACAAGATATTTTGTGCTGTAGAAAAGGAGGAAAATGAGAGAAGTTGTGCAAAACGGGACTGGACCGCCTGGGAAGCCCTGACCTGCTTCAGCGCGCTGTGTATGCCCTGGAGGAGTTTAGAATTTAGAATGATTTGGAGAGGTAGGAATCCATTTTAAACATGGGAATCTTTGCTTACATTTATTTTTTAGCTTCACAATTTCAGCATAGCTGCAGAAAATGAAGTTAGCGCTTTGTTTTCCAATGACCTAACAGGTTTAGAATTACCCAGCTTACTTCATTGACGCAACTACAACATCAAATGAAATATACTAAAAAGTAATTATTTTAAAATGTTGCTAATTGAATGAAAGCAATAGCTTCAAAACAGAAGAAGGAAGGGATCCCAGAGGTAAACAAGTTCCTATGCCACCTTAAACCCTGAAAGCAGTTGTCCAACAAGTGGGCCCTGAGCTGCTGCCTATACCACATGGAGGCACACAGGACAGGACAGAAGGACTGGACTTGCACTTCTGTGTACGATGGAGGCACTGGAATTTAACTAACCCAACCCTCAATAAGAATTAGAAAAGCAGAGGTGGGATGGAAAGTGTCTGATGGCCCCGAAGGCAACAGCACAGTCAGGAAATTGAGGGACAGGGACCGTCGATACAGAGGAAATCCACAGTGAGGGCTGCACATTGACCCAGATTTGTCCCTGAGACCACTTTCC
The DNA here is from genome assembly GCF_021234435.1 of Artibeus jamaicensis. Lineage (NCBI taxonomy): Eukaryota > Metazoa > Chordata > Mammalia > Chiroptera > Phyllostomidae > Artibeus > Artibeus jamaicensis. The sequence goes on from NW_026521486.1 coordinate 29,269,359, forward strand.
AGTTTGTTGCATTATAGTGACATAGGGCCTGAACTGAAAGTGGTCTTGCTATGTAGGAAGACACCGGGTGGAGAATCACAGTTGCCAGGAGACTTAGATTGGAGAGCAAAATCCCTGGCAAAGGACCAAAAGCGTGACATTTGGGGAAAACACTAAGTACTTGTATTTAACCAATGCCTGAAAATGGAAGAGAGGCACAGCTGGACACCACAAGGGGATTGGATGTAGCTCTAGTGGGAGCCAGACATGTTGCCTACCACCAGCAGCTCATCGCACATTTCATTTCCTGCAGACCTCATTTGGACCTTGTGGAAGATTGTCAAGTCATTTTTAAGAGTTTTCTACCAGGGAAAATATGTTCAGCCTGAAGCAGAGTACCATTGGCAGATGTCAAGTGATGAAAGTGGAACATGGAATTGTGGAAAGTACCTACAATACTCATAGATACCTATCCAAAAATTATAATTTTTTCTGAAACAGAAATAAAAAGCAAGGATTCCACAAAGTAAGACAGCTATAAAGTTTGCTGAGTTTCTAAGATAAAGATTATAGAGTGAGCAGGATCACAGGAAAGTATTATCACACATTTTAAACTTACCAAGTACAGAATTTTAAGTTTATGGAAGGCCAAATAAACTGACTACAGCTAGTGAGCTCATCTCCATGTTATGAGGAGTTTCTCTTTTATCTTCCTATTGGAAAAGTATATCGTAGTTGTAGCTCGCAGACCTGCAGCACGATCTTATTCAGACCTTGCAAGGTCCGTTTTCTTAGCTAAGCTACCAAAAACGCAGGAACATAATTCTACTTTCTCTTCTACTTTTTGAAGTCAGGTGTAGACTGCCTAGCTATCCTGCCTGGCTAAAAAATTAACTAGACAGGTTTCTATTTAACAATTATAACTTTATTAGCCGAAGTCTTCACTGTCATTAGCAGATTATAATTTCATTCCTTGAAAAGGCAGTTTACCCTTAAGAATAGTTTTGAGAGAACAATTCAATGGTTCCTTCTTAAGAGGTCTAGGATTTTCCTTTACTAAGAAATGTCAAACTTTGTCTCAAATATAAATGATCTCATAGAGAACTGTGCTCTGCCTAATTAAAACTCACTTGTACTACCACAAAGTATACTCACTGTTTTCACTTTGATTTTGCATTTCAGTTATCATAGTAAAGATATACACAAACAGCGTGTAGAAACATTACAGCCTTTTAAGCTAACAGGGAATACATAACGATCGACTTGGTTTTGCTGAAAAACAGACACTTTGCCTAACATAATTGACTCCAGTCCAGAACTTCCTACCAACCAACTCTCTTTTAACCTCACTTTTGGGTCTAGTTGTCAGAAAAATAACATATTGCAAATTTGGTCTTATCATCTAGCTGCTTTAAATTACATTTGGATCAATATGAAGAAAATTGCAAAAAACAAAGACAGAACAAGTTGGCCTATGATGACAATAAAGATGGTTTCAGTGTGTTGATTTATATTATTTAAAAAATTTGTGATCGCTTAATTAAGTTGCCTTATCTTGTGCCTTAAATTCTTAAAAAGACAACCAAATTAATCCAGCCAGATAATCACCTCAGAATTTTAAAAGTGTATTGATTTTTTTTCTTCTAAAATCTCCTCAATAAGATCTGTCTCTAGAGGATTCTACAAAAGGGCAGAGACGTCTCTGCAGCCTTGGTCCCTTCAAACACTCGGCCGTGTAATGACTCATTGTACTTATCAATGTTCCTGATTAAGCTCTCTTTTTTTATTCTGTAATTTAATTTATATAATTACGTTTCACACAGAATTTTCTCATTTCTGCTTCCTGATTCACACATCATTAAATATTCATTTATGCAGTTGATAGCCTCTTATTAACATCAAGTATGTTTTCTCTGTTTGGCCTTTCGTAATCACCTATTAATGGATATTTTCTTGCAAATTGACAGAAACAATTTTTTACATGTAAGATATCTATCTAAATTCAAAAAATGGAATTTATTTATTCAAAAATTGTGTATTTATTCTTACATGTTTAAACTTCAGTCGCCTTCAAAATACTCTCCATTGGATGCGATACACCTATTGAGGTGTTTCCACTCCTCAAAACAGTTTTTGAACTTGTCGATTTTGATGCCTTTTAGTGATTCTGCCATTTTTTGTTTCACCTCTTCCACATCCGGAAAACGTTCTTTTTGAGAATTTTTTTCATCTGGAGAAAAAACAACAAAAAGTCACTCAGGGTACGATCGGGTGATTAGGGAGGATGGGACAGAGGATCCGGCACGAGAGTCGTGCCATTTTTTGGTCAAAAACTGCTGAACACTCAGCGTGGCGTGGGCAGGTGTGCATGTAAATCACCAATCATGAAAAGGACAAAAGCATTGAAAGAGCCTTCACAAAAATTCACTGAAGCCAAAGGCAGCCTCTCACAACAAGGTCAACTGGTGCACTGATACCAATGGGTTCCTAGAACACTCACCTAGCAGGTAGGGGTGGTGGGAAGTCTGTACTACAAGGGGCTCACCCTCCAGAAGATAATTCCAGGGCTTTTCCAGGGGGGGTCCCCTCATATAATATGTGAAATAATTTATCTTAATATCATTGAGAAATAAGTATTACTAAAGTATAATACTAAAAATTCATTACATCCCTGTAATGTTGCCCAGATCTTGTAGAAGACGTAATATTGAAGCAGCTCTTTGCTTACTAGGGTATTAGCTAAGTTTTCTCACAGCATAGTTTGCTACTTTAGATCAGAAGATACACAACTGAGTGTTAACATATAATTTTACACTGAAGCACAAGTTGTGATAGATATGAAATACCAATGTGAATTACTGTACTGAAATAGAATCTTTCGAAAGATAATTAGGAGAACTGCTTCTAGGATTCTTCAACCTGCTTATGTACTTGAGAATATAATAAAATAATCAAGTGGAATCTTCTCAAAGAAATGTTCTTTGATTGGGACTTTTGCCTCACCATGAGCTCTCTTGAAGGGCAGGCATGGGGTCCTTGTTTCACTTCAAGTCAACAGAGCAAAGGTGTCAAACTCATTTTCACCGGGGGCCACATCCGCCTCACAGTTGCCTGAAATTATTAGGCAACTCACAAAGGGCTGAAATAATTTTAGGACTGTATACAGGTAGCTACTCCTTAACTGTTAAGGAGTTGAAGTTACATTTGGCCCTTTGAAGGCAACCACGAGGCTGATGTGGCCCCTGGTGAAAATGAGCTTGACAGCCCTGCAGTACAGGAAGTCCTCTATGGAATGGATCCGTTGGAAATGAATTGCCCAAGATTTGCAGACTGAGTGTGACTAATGTTTCAGAAAGCAAAAGTGGCCTTTGAACTGAGGTATGACTCGTACTTCGAAAATCTAGAGACCAAGAAACTTGCTGATGAACTGTTTTGAGTCTAAGCATTAAGACTGTGAAGATCCAAAGAGTGCCACTGAAATAGGGTTTCACCCTGTTTTCAGACACAAGTTGCACAACTATTTCCCAGGAATGAGAGTCTCACCAAACTGGATCCAGAAGGAAGCTGGAAGTACAATTCCTGATATCCTGAGAGTCACAAGCAGTCATCCATATGAACTTCAGGGAACTTCAGGGAAGAAGGACTCAGCAAAAAATCCTCTACTGAGCCCTGTAGAGAGTTAGCTTTAGCCAGCTGCCAAGGTGGGAAACTAGGGAAGGGTCCCCAGGCAGAGATTACCCACTCTCCTTACCTTCCACCCTCCCTCTGCCCTGAACATGATAAAAGGCAATATTGGAGCTAGTGATGGAGAACTTGAAACATCTCAGTAAAGGACAAGACAAATCAAGTTTGATGTTTTTATTTTTGACATTCCAATTACTAAATTACGACAGCATTTGCAAATTAAAATGTCTTGAAACTTACCTATAAGAAAACACACAAAAAGGGAACCCACCAAAGTTTTCATACAAAGCTAAGAAATACTTACCCCAACTGAATGCATTTTAAAGGGATGATGGCGGGAGGAAAAAGGAGGGAGATGCTATTACATTGTGAGCTCTGCTCATTCAGCATGATCATAATTTTAAAACACTTTATAGGTTTGAAAATATATTGCTGTTTATTAAAATAATCTATTTCTAAACTATAATACTAAAATATTAATTATTTATTTACATTTTTAAGTTCCAAAAAATTTTAGTTAAACATCATTTTAATAAATGTCAGGGCTTGGAATTAACTGGAGTTTCAAAACAGAACAGACAATATTAACTTTCTGTTCTTAATTATTTTGATTCAAGCAATTATAAGCATCTTAGAAGGAAGACTGTGTCAAACATATTCACACCTCCCCCAACTAAGACTAGCGTGATACCTGACAAAATATATCCCCCTTAAATGTTTGAGGCCTGATTTAACTGGGGGAAGCAACCTGTTAATTTCAAATAATCAAATATTCTAATTAATAAAAGCTAATATTTCTAGTTTCTCTAGTTACTATGAAAGAGGTTGTTGTTCTCTCCAATATCAGAAGAGAAAAGTTGGGGCTCAGACAGTTTAGTTTCTCCCAAATTCACCCTGCTAGCAACACAGGTCATTCTGACTGCCTCCAAAGGCTGTCTCCACTCTGTGTGCTTCTGTGTATCACCCACAGTGAGCCAGGTTTATTTGCTTACAAACCAAGATATTTTCTAAATATGATTAATTAAAACAAAATCAAGTTATCAGTATGTTATCCAAATGAGGTGACATTACAAAATATTTGTTATAAAGGAAACAAAACACTAAAATCTCTTACACACTAAAAGAGGACATACTAATTTGGTTGTTTGAAACAAAAACAAGTTCTGATTTCTATGGTTTGATACAAAAACAGGGAATTTCTGGAACTGATTTGTCTTCAGATAGTTACCAAAGGTAGAAAGCATCCACTCATTACACCTGCATTCATTGGTCCCTTATTTGTTTGCTGGCCTGACTCTGTGCCCAGCAGTGTCCTAGGCCATAGGCTCTGGAGATTCATCTGTGAACAAAACAGTGTCTCTACTCTTGCAGGGCCCACTTATAAGGAAGAAGCAGACAATAACTGCAAATAAATAACTTTTAGGTAGTATGAAACTTACTGAAAGCCATCTGTGTAATAAGTATCTTTTAAAATAAAATCATTTTAAAATGTGTTTTGAAGCAATTAGTTATAGAAAGATTGAAACCAAAGTGCTTGTGTTGAGGCTAAATGCATTTCACCCTGATTGAAACAAGTAGGACAATAGTAGTGGTACTTTCATATTATCAGTAAATATAAAAACACCCTTAAATACTGTTAGCAGCAATATCTGAAAACACCACAAGATGGTGACCTTACTCTATAAAAAACAAATCTTTGCTTCAACTACTACAAATATTCTTCACTTTTCTAAAGTAAAAACTAAAGGTTTTTGTTTTTTACTGTTTCGAAAGTGAAGATGGGAATTCAAGAACATATAACAGTTGAAATTACATTGAGCGATTTTCCAAGTTAATCTTTTAAAAATCTACTAGATATTTTTATACAGCAGTATAAATACATGAATCCACCACAGCTTTGGCAAACAATGAGGTTTCACTCTCAGATTTTTTGCCTAAAATTAGTGCCTTGTCTGTTACATTCATATACAATATATTTTTCTAGCTTCTTAGACTTCCGTTGCCTGTCCTTGAATACAAATCGCAAAATGGTTTTATGTCAAAATAACTTTAAACTGTTATTAAATCTCAAGAGAGATTTAATAGTTGGCTTTAAATTGCAGTAAAGAGATCACTTGTTTCACAGCAGTCATCTATAAGCATTAACAACTAAGAATTTGAAACTAGTTAAATATTCTAAAGTAATCATACACATCTTCCCAACACATCGAGTTCTATCTTTTTACTGTTTATCAGATGGACTTATGGTCAACTCCACTCCCTATTCACTACTTACATTCTCCCCCGAGTCGTGTGAGAGACCCTGCCCAGTGGTCCTATGTCAGGGTCTGACAGTGAGAGCCTGTCACTCAGCATCTGAAAGTCAGAAGAAAAAAAGAAGCCCCTATTCATGACGGTGGTTTCAAGGACGCACATGGGCAAGCAGCAGACACGAGGTTTGCAGTGATTTCCAAAATGAATTCCTGTCCATCATCCATTGCAGTGCTGTGGACACGTGGGACCAGCAGGTTTTCCTGATATTGTTTGAGATGATAACATCGACGTGCGCTTCTGCAAATTAAACATTTGGAGGATCAGATTATTGACTGCAATGTCATCTGTTAGCATCTAGCTGCATTTTCTCTAAACTTTATTCATCAGTCCATTTCAATGAATGGTAAGCCTCTAACATCTCTATTGAAATCAGTATCTCTTGGAATACATACAGTGGCATATGGTTTCCTGATTTAACCTAGAATGGTACTGCAATCAATAGAAGTGGAGTTCTTTTGGTGTCACAAGGAAAAGAGTTTCCTAAGACCCACATGGGAGGATGGGGTTCTATGGTAAATTTTATTGATGTTGTAAAATGAAAGGGTTTCCCTCCTGTCTTCCTAACATCCCATCTCTCTCCATACTACCATGGAAAAATCAGGGCCAGAAATACAATGAACATCCAGAGATCCTGTGCAGTGCCAAAGCTAGTCCAGTCCAGTCTTTCTCATCAATCAACTAGTTTAGCTTGCATCCCAGCTGCAATCCTTTGCGTTGCTGAATACTAAAATTTAGTATTCAGGCTCTCACCTGGAGTCTGCTTGTGGAGTCCACATGTCCTCATGGCTGCTAAGGACACATGGCTAAGGAGAGAAGACACGTAATTGCATGGGACAAGTGCAGGTCACAAGAAAGAGAGAGAGAGAGAGAACTTCTTTGTTCCTCTTGGATTATATTAATTTAGGCTTGGAACAGACCAGAAGCTTTTTCAAAAGAATCAATGAACATTTCAAGTTTTTGCAGGCTTTTGATTTGTCCACCCCCTAGTGACTCTGACAGGTCTCTTTGGTCAAGCACTTCCTCTCGTGCCCACAACAATCTGATTTTGAGGGAGAAAAGCAGAAGTGTTCATTCCCGGCCCTGTTCTGTAACACTTGTTCTTTTCATTTCACCCTCTGAGCACTCCTTTATTTTCTATGTCCTAAGCCACTTCCAAAAAGCAACGCTTGTTTCCAGTAGAAATTTCGGAAACCTAAGGCCATTGCACATTTCAAAGAACCTCATTCTCTTAATTCAGGCTGGTTGTACTTCAGTAGTGTAATCCTCTCACTTAATTGGTGTTTGGTCCATTATATTCTAATTAACTAAATGTTGCTAATGTGCCAATAACAACACCTACAATTATCTTCAAGACCAGGCTTTGTCTGAAAATACTAAGCTTTCTTTAGGGAGCCAAACAGTCTTTTCACTCTGAGCCATTAGCTGCAATGAACATATTTCCCGGGACCACCTTGATTCACTTAGAATTTGTACTGTAAAGGGCTTTACGAACACAGTTTGAATTGGATTTTGCTTGTGTGTTGCATTTTAACTAGTCTTTTCTACTCAGAGCATTTGTATATGCATCTTGCACTGTTGGATATTAGAAGGAGTTGTATCTTTCAGCACTACAAGGACATATTTAATAAGTTGCATTTTCTACTATATGATGCTGGCATATGAGACTATGGTTGAAGCATTTATTTTTATCAAATATATATATGCATACATATATTTCTGAAATATATCTGAAGATATATTTCATATATCTCTGAGAAAAGTCAGAGGAAAAAAGAGTTGTCAAAGGTAAAGCGTGATGGACTCTACAATAATGTGAAGATGTCAAGAAGCCAGGATAAGATCAAAGACAATTATATCAGCTGATCTGTGTGAAGTACACCTAAGAGTATGAAGACTAATTATTATTGAAACTGATATATCCCTGCTTGTTTAATATGTATAAGTATGCATATTCCCATATACATGAGTGTGTACAACTGTCCTATGTTTATATAGCTATGTGTGACAGTTTGTCTATTGATTCTATATCTATATATTTGAGTTATGTTTTAACTAAAATAAACTCAAGTGGCATTATTGAAAGAAATTGTATTCAAGTTATTTTTATACTACCTCCCATATTTCACGTAGGTAACACTGGGCCAGATATGAAATAGAAGTGTTAAATAAGTGAAGGGTCATTTTTTAAAATTCTAATATGTATCACAATTATATTGAATTGAATGTGGGGGCAATTTTGTCCTCAAGTCCCTCCATCCACCACAGATGAAAGTAACACTACCAAGACATGATCTGCTTGGGGAGGAAAGGTGGCCAGTTTCTCAGAGGAAAATGGCCTGGAGCCCCTTCCTCCAGGAGCTTTTATTGGGTTATAATACACAGGAATACAGGGTGGCAAGGATCAAACAGTGGATAACATTTCAAAGAAATCTGACTCAGTAGTCTGAGTCAGTATCCATTGCTCCCTCTATGTTAGCCCCCCAAGTCCTTCCATGATGGCCTCCCAAGTGAGGGAGCCTGGCTTAGGTTGCCCCTCACTGTGAGGAGTCTTACCCTTCGACCATGCATTGGGGGGCAGGGGGAGGAAGCTGAGGCAGCATTTGCTACCAGAGACAAGCTCTGTGTCCTTTGTGGCTTACAATCCGGGGGTCGCTTGCTCATCCTTAGCCATGGAGGGTAGTCACAATTCCTGAAACCAGGCAGAGAGGTTCCCAACAATTGAAGACTGAGAAAAGATGTGGAAAAGCCCTCTTATCAAAATTTGATTATTTTAATATTGATTGTTTATAAAGAAGGGGTAGAAAAAATAGAATCTAACATTTGAAACCTGTACTTTTTTGGAAGCCAAATTGACCTAAACTCAAAACAGTTTAATATACCATGAATATTTTCCTATTGCCACAAGAGAAAGTAAGCTATTCTATAAAAATACTAGCACTATATGAAGTTTTTGATCTGTAACATTATTCAAACAATCTACATACAATAAACTTAACAATCAGCATTTTCACAAAAAAATGAGTATTGTGCCATCTCCAGGGTATGCTATGAAGTGAATTCACAACAAGGAGTTCAAGTTATTTTGATGGATAGACTAGATATTTAAGGCACAATATAATGAAATTACAAATTACTTGCTTTCATTATTGAATCTTAAAAAGACTGATAACAAATGATTTATTAATTTCAACCAGGAAGAAAGATAGAATGAAGGGATATTGAAAAGAAAAATGTCAGGGGTTCAAGTTCATAGATATAGTTACTTACAGATAAACTAAGACCCTTAAGTACTTAATAAAGACATAAAAGGACTGTTATCTAAACATGGAAAGGTAATTGTTGTTTACCATTAAGATGAAGATACATAATGTCTTTTAAGAAGACATAAAATGTTATAGATGTAAATATCATGGCTATTTCAATTCAAGTGAACATTTATTAAGAAACTATTACCAGTCAAGCATTGTGAGCGGTACTAGGCCACATAGATAGTTAGACTTCGTGTTACAAAAAAACTCCTCCCAGCCAAATTAAGAAGACAGGCAAGCAAACAAATAGAACCTAAAGATTTAAAAGGGTTACTATAGAATAAAGAGACTTTTTTTTACATAGAAGTCAGAAAATCTTTCTGGATGAAATAATATATGATCTGCATTCTGAACAGAGAAAGGAGTCTGTGTCTTTGCAAGGAGCAGAGCAGAACACCTTGACAGGTCAGTGACTGTACACAGACTCTGTACTTACATTTTGACCATGACCTTGAGTAAGATAACAACCTATTTGTGCTTTGGTTATCTTCTCTGTAAAGAAAAAAGTGCAATCCTTACTTTTAGAACAGTGCTGTGGTTTAAAATATGTATGTAAAAACCATAGTAAAATAATATACAATAATAACCATAGTTCATCAAGTATTTAATACATTAAACATTAAGATGAACTCTTTTCATATATGGTCACAGTCAATTTCTAGCACAATCCTGTGATACATATTATTATTCCCATTATAGAGTTGTAAACTGAGGCTTAGAAAACTAAAGCAATCTCTAAAATATTATGGTGTTAAAGGGGAAGCACTACTTGAACCTACAATTCTTTGAAATTTCTTTGCTCTTAAGAAAAAATCCAAAACGATAACCTAGCTTGCGAAGCCCTGCATGATCTCTTCTGCCTGTTGTCCCAGCCCTGCCTGGTCACCCGCTCCTCAGTCTCCACACATCAGCCTTAGAGTCCTATTCACTTCTCAATTAATTGCAGACTACCTTACTTCCCATTTTCCGTTCCTGCCACGCTGATCTCCCCTTCTTCCAGGGGCTAATCACTCTCACTCTTTAATTCTTACTTCCTGGACACTTTCTCTCGCTTTGCAGATTGTATCAGATTTGTCTACTAAAATAATCAAGGATAATACTCTCTACTTCCACTGGGTCACATTTAGCTTAATTCCAAATAAAAACAATTTAGATAATTAATTGTTAAATATCAGCATTACCACCACCATGATTCCTTTAGAGAGCAAACATTTTAATCTTGCTGGCCACTATTTCTGCAGTATGGAGCATATCACTCTGTGGGCAGGAGGGGCTCAACTATGTGTTAAATAAATGAATAAATGTTTGGAAAGACCCAAGCGTGTCTAATTCCATAAGCCATCCTCTTAAACCTCAAAAGCAAGTAAGTACTAGTACTTTATGTGATTATTACTGTATTGTTTAATGATTGTGAATGGTAGAAAGATGAATTTCTGTTGGCAAAAACAAGGCAAAAGAAGGAGAAAAGTAAAGAGAAATAGAGATCAGACCATGGAAGTGGTGCCATAAATGAAAACTGCAGGAAGCAGAGGTTGCAGTTAAAAATAGTGTGGCTCAGAAGCCGCCAAGGCTCTCAGAACTATGTATGAAAACCAGGTGACCCAGTGGTGAGTATCCAAACACTACAGACATCTGCATACCCTATCACCACTTAAATATTCTGAAAAATAACTTGATAGTAGAGTTTTATGATTTATACAATAGAAGTTTAGTGTCTATTCATACCCAATGTTTATACAGCTATCTTAATATTATACCTGAAATAATAGTTAACATTTGTGTTGCATTCCCAACATTTCTGATTTTTCTGCTGAATGTGTTATGTATCTATAAAAAGCTTTACTTTTTTTTTAGTTGGTCTTCAGTTAATAATATTTTCTAAAATATTGTTTCTATGTCACAAACATGTCAGTGAGTAAATAGAGGAAATTACTCTCAATATACCTAAGCTTCCAAAATCTGACTCCCACTATAAAGAGAAATTTCCTTTTTTAAATGATAACTTTTTTATATATTTGCTTTGAAAGTATTCATTTTCCTAAAGTAAAAAAAAAAGTTGTTTTTTTCTTTTTTACTCAAATTGCCAAGAACATGTGATGTATTTCAGGCTCTTATTCATAAAGGTAGTATGCCAGGTAGTTACTTTTAGCATCTGTTTGTTATAAAAGTTCAGTATACCCTTAAGACATATCATTCATAAACACTGAACATGAGAACATTGTTTATATTAAATTGGGTTGCATGAATAATCCAGAAATCATGAATTTAAATTATTGCTTGTATTCAGAGAAAATGGTAGTATTTCAGCCTTGAAATAAGAACTCCATTTTGTTTCCGGAAACTGAAGTTATTAAGCTGTAAATCAGATCTTTCCAGGGTTCTGAGCAATTCCTTATCCTCAAAGCACTCTAAGGAATATCTCCTTCTAGAGAATGTTAAGTTTACTTTGGCAAGAGACTGAAAACCTTTCAAATGGTTTGTTTTGCATTTTCTTACTTTTATAAACAGGCAGAATAAAATATGTAGCAGGTACTGAAATATGCACCTGACCTAAACTATGTGCGTAGATGAATTCATGAGCTATCATCAAGCATCATAATTCACAGTAGCTTCAGGACAAAGTACTCTTTTTTAATGAAGTTACCTAACTTTAGCATTTTTTTTCTGTACCTTGGGTATTCTCACTATGCTTTTTGCTCTCTTGGAACCAGAATAGTATAGGATTCTGTGAGCTGTATTTACTAGAAGTCACTGGGGTCTGGAAAATATAAATGTTAGAACCACTGGTTATTGAGTTAATCCTGCCCAATAACAGGCACGGTTCCTTCTCTTTTCAATCTGAACTGAACAAATTTTTTAGCATTTCAGCTCAGTGGGGGAATAAGGAAAACAATGGGGATGTTTACAGTCAGAGCAACCATTTCCTATATGCTTGCAATAGGTCCAATGTGACCTTCCCTCCTCTTCACTCCTGCAGCAGAGGGGGGAGGGCAAGATTCTAAGACAGTGCCAACAAGATGGGTGTCAATTTCCTTACAACTTCTCAGAGCACAGCTGATGAAGAAACAGACTTTTATTTTGCTTAATTCATGAATACTTAGGGTTCGTATGTCACACCAACTGAAATTAGATTCTAACTATGTCGTATGCTTATTTATCATGTATCTATTATGTATATGTATACAATAATATAATAGAATGTACCCTATCACCACATTTTTAATATATTTTATTGATTATGCTATTACAGTTGTCCCATTTCACCCCTTCATTCCCCTTCACCCTGCACACCCACTACCCCCATATTCTTACCCTTTAGTTCATGTTCATGTGTTATAAGTTCTTTAGCGTCTACATTTCCCACACTATTCTTGCCCTCCCCCTGTCTGTTTTTTACCTACCATTTATGCTACTTATTCTCTGTACCTTTTCCCCCCTCTCTCCTCCTCCCACTCCCCTGTTGCTAACCCTCCATGTGATCTCCATTTCTGTGGTTCTCTTCCTGTCCTAGTTGTTTGCTTAGTTTGCTTTTGTTTTAGGTGTGGTTGTTAATAACTGTGAGTTTGCTGTCCTTTCACTGTTCATATTTTTTAACTTCTTTTTCTTAGATAAGTCCCTTTAACATTTCATATAATAAGGGCTTGTTGATGATGAACCCCTTTAACTTGACTTTATCTGAGAAGCACTATATCTGCCCTTCCATTCTAAATGATAGCTTTGATGGATAGAGTGATCTTGGATGTAGGTCCTTGCCTTTCATGACTTAGAATACTTCTTTCCAGCCCCTTCTTGCCTGTAAGGTCTCTTTTTTGAGAAATCAGCTAACAGTCTGATGGGAACTCCTTTGTAGGTGACTGTCCCCTTATCTCCTGCTGCTTCTAGAATCTTTCCTTCATTTTAATCTTGGCTAATGTAATTATGATGTGCCTTAGTGTGTTCTTCCTTGGGTCCACCTTCTTTGGGAGTCTTTGAGCTTCCTGGACTTCCTAGAAGTCTATTTCCCTTGACAGATTAAGGAAGTTCTCCTTTATTATTTGTTCAAATAAGTTTTCCACTTGTTGCTGTTCCTCTTCTCCTTCTGGTACCCCTATTATTCAGATGTTGGAATGTTTAAAGATGTCCTGGAGGTTCCTAAGCCTCTCCTCATTTTCTTGAATTCTTGTTTCTTCATTCTTTTCTGATTGGTTGTTTCTTTCTTTCTTCTGGTCCACTCCATTGATTTGAATCCCAGTTTCTTTTCCATCACTATTGGTTCCCTGTGCATTTTCCTTCATTTCACTTAGTGTAACCTTCACTTTTTCATCTAATTTGTAACCAAAATCAACCAGTTCTGTGAGCATCCTGATCACCAGTGCTTTGAACTGTGCATCTGATAGGTTGGCTACCTCTTTGTTGCTTAGTTGTGGTTTTTCTGGAGCTTTGATCTGTTCTTCCATTTGGGCCATTTTGGGGGTCTTGATTCACCTGTTATGTAGTGAGGGGTGGAGCCTTAGGTGTTCACCAGGGTGGGGCAACCCAGTTGCTGGGTTGTGACACTGTATGTGTGGGCAGGGTTGGAGAGGGAACGATGACACTTGCTCTGCTCTCTCTCAGATTTTGGTCCCCTCTGACACTTCCCACAAGCAAATTGGGCCCTTCTGGTGCTGGTTCCTGAGTGGGTGATTCTAGGGTCTCTCCAATGAACTCTTCTGTAAGATGGGAGTCTCTCCTGATACCTCTACCCCCACAAATGTTTTCAATTGCTGTTTTTAGGCTTTATTTCCTGGTGCTGGGGCCCTGGGTTGTGAGGTCTGTCTTGCTTCCCATTTTTGCCTGGTTTATCTGCACGCAAATGTGTGACCATGGTCAGCCAACCACCTTGCACGTCTCACTGGGTCTGCTCATTGTTCAGAATCTGCCAGTCGATGCCCGTGCACCTGGGTCTGCCAACCACCACTTTTTCCTGCCAAGACCCCTCTTCACCATCCGCTGACTCCTCCCCTCTTACCAGTCTGGATGAATGGTTGTTGGACTTCTATACAGTTCAATTTTCTGTCAGTTCTGGGGGGATTTTTGTTTCTAAATTTTTGTTGTCTTTAATTTTGGTTCTGCAAGGAGGCACAGTGTATCCACCTACACCTCCATCTTGGCCGGAAGACCACATTTTATCATTGTTGTGGTAATAGTAACCACTGTAATTATGCAAGCATAATATACTCAAGGTATTAGACAATTGAAGGGAGCAAATAAAACTGTATTTATGTGCCAGTTATATGATTGCAGTACATAACATTCAAAACAAAACTGGGAATATATTATAAGCTTAAAATATATTTTTATTAAAAGAGATAAACACAATACAAACAATTTGTTATTAGAAAATACTGGATATGCTGTGCTTTTAATGATAATTTGACATTGTACACATAACATTTAATTTAGAATTGTAACTGATGTTTATGCTTTCTTAAAAAATTAATGCTTTTTGTCCTTGCTGGAATGGCTCAGTGGATTGGGCAACCACCTGAGAACCAAAGGGTCACTGATTAGATTCTCATTCCAGGGCATGTGCCTGGGTTGCAGGCCAGGTCCCCAGTAGGGGGCGCATGAGAGACAAACATACATTGATGTTTCTCTCCTCTTTCTCCCAGCCTTCCCCTGTGTCTAATAATGAATAAATAAAATCTAAAAAATATATTAAAAATAACATTTCTTAGACAGAGTTTTGCAAATTTATATTAAAAACCTATTTGAATCTCACCTAAAGGGGGAAGCCTGTACCAAAGGGCCCATCCTCCAGAAGATAATTCCAATTTATTTTTGCATCCCAGCATGTAGAGGAGAATGAAAAAAATAGATTACAAACATTTTCCAGAGTATGGGTTCACAAGTTCTGTTTTTAAAAACTTAAGTTTGAGACACTGAACTGTGTTACAAAAGAAGAAGTCAAAGAATGAGTTACAATGAATTGTGAGAATCATAGATGATCATTCAAAGTAGTAGATTTCATTTTGGCAGCCACCAGTCCATACACAGAATTTTAAAACACCCTTTTTATGGAGGAGAAAAGAGAGTCAAGAACTAAGTTCTGGAGTAATCTACTTTTGAGAAATGGGTCAGAGGACTAGTTATGTACAAACTTGGCATTTTGCACATGGTCAATGTTCAATAGATGTTTCTTGAATTGCATTAGTGGTTGAATTATTGCCAGGTAAGTGGGCTGCCTTGTTCAGATAGAAGGCCTTATTAGCGTGGCTGCCATTCAGGTAAGTGATGGTCGAACTCTCAACAGGATGTTACTTGTTTTGCAATTCAAAAATCAGTAACATTTTGCAGCTTTACAAGTTTTCAGTTACAATTTTGTGTGTATATTATATGCAGACCTATAATCACGAGGTAGTAAAATCACACTCATACTAGCTTAGGCCGAAGCATGGAGAGTAAATATATAGATTCAAAAACACACCATGGAGAAGGCAAGGAGGAACTCACCAAATTAGATGTTTGTATTGTATGTATTCTCCTTTGTTTCTCTACCTCTTATCTTTATCTCACTTTATTTTCTCCTTCTACAGTTGGAGTTAACCTTGTCTGGTAGGCAGCAACCATGGGTAACACTAGTTCCATACTTAGAATCTTTTAAATTCTCCTAACCTCAATTAACTTTACTATAAAGTATAGTTTACAGAAATACTATGTGCATAATGATGAGAGCTAGAACTAATTTTGAACAATTCTTGGTTTAAAGCCCATGGAAAAAATCCTTTTCTTTGCCCTTGAGGAGCTTCTTGTCTAGTAAGACTGTCATATTAAGATAAATTAGAACATTTGTTTTAGACAAAAATATATAAATAAATTTTGGATATTGCTTCTGTTATTTCTCTAACAAATATCTGACTACTTTTCATTGAGATGTTTATGATATTGACTTAAAGTAAAAAGCTTGATATTTTAAGGTTAGTTATTCTATAATTGTTATGACTATGTTGACGAAGGAAATTCCAAACCCAAAGCAAGGTTTAATGACTTTATTTCAGCCAAGGCTGAAGGCACACAAAGAAGCAAAATCTCAAAAGATTGAGAAAATGTTCCAGGAATTAGCAGTTTGGCAGTTTAGTTTATACATTAGAATCAAGAAAGGGGGTATAGGAAGATTACATGAAATCCATTAGTGGTAGATTAAGAATGCAGGAAAGAGTAAAGCAGGGAAAGATCTAGGATTAAATAAAAAAAAGAAAAATGGAAAGGTACATATTTCTTTTACGCTAGTGGATGTTAAACGTATGTTATTTCAACGCATAGTTTATAGAGGTAGGGGGATAAAAATAATAATGAGAAATGTTGGGATGGTCTTGCCTCTGTCCTGGGAGAAGACATCATTCTGACATTTTAAATACATTATCCCAGATGCCCAGAAACAATGGGCAGGGCTTGCTTAAGGAGCAGATAAATCTACCATGTAAGCCTAGGACATGACTTCATGCTATGACGTGCCCAATTATGAATTTTTATGATCAGAACATCCTGTGTAGTTACCTTAATAATTGACCTTCTCAGGCCTGCCAGGTAGCCCCCTTCTTGTTCACAAATATATTTTTGCATTCATCATCAGTTCAGCTCTAAGAATTCTGTGTCCTACAGTCCATATAATAGAAATTCTCACTCCTGAGACACAGAAAAGATATGGCTTACTGCCATGGAAATCCTACTGAGACTTTAAAATAGTTTAATATCTCCACAAAAGAAAGCATAGACAACAACATAGGTTGATTTTATCTTTAAATCATTTAATACAATATCAAATCACCTACTTTGGTGCTGTCCTTTTGTTCAGACCTAGAATGTATTCATAAGCTTTACTTTCTTTATAGCAAAATTGAGTTACATATTGAAATAAAATTAAAGCATTCTTTCCATCTGAGAGCTTGGATCCTCCTCTGCTAGTGAAAAACACCTGCTGAGAAAGTTGAGCTCCATGACAGAGCCACTTAGAGAAATAATTTATTCTGAGTGTGTGTGAATATTCCAGTGATTTCCCGTAATGACTTAGGTGGAGTAATATAAGAAAATTAAGAGTTATTTATGAGAAACTTTTAAAGTATCTTGAGGCAACCTTGAATATGTTAATTTTTTGCTGGTGGAAAATTAGGTTTACAACATACATAATATTTCCACATGCTGAGGAAGGTGTTGACTTTAAGCCAGATGATCCATCTTACGATAAAGAAGATGTAGGAATAAAAAGCAGTGAATGATGTTATAGCAGAAAGCATCCTTAAATTTTGGGTAAGAAGACTCAAATTTTTTGGCTTAGCACTGCTGTGTGACCTTGATTCCAGGCCCTGAATTAATATGTGTCTTTCTAGGAGCCTCTGAGATTCGGGAAGCCATATGGAAAATATGTGTGCATGTGTAGCATTGAACTTCTATTCCAGTTCTCACTGTCATCTTTACAACAAGAAAAGGCTTGATGAACTGAAAATCAACAACTTCTGTATACACCAAAACCCCCTGAGATTGCAGGGCATACAGCCAGTCTGAAATCTGGAGAGACAGGTGAATCTAGAGAATGACAGTCAAGAGCTACATGAGCAGAAGCTATTACAATAATAAATTGGTAAGAAAACATTCATGGTAAGATTTACACATTTCTGTAGACTGAGAGAAGACTAATTTAAAAGTGAGAAACTGTTAGGAGCCACAATCTTAGGGGAGACTACATAACCAGTTTCCCACTGTGAAGATTTCAGAAAGATTTCCTGGCAGAGGGCGGGAAAGAATGAGCATGGTGAAATATGTTCAGAATTTTCCCCACAACAAAGACCTACCTTCCAGGAAAAAAGACTTTTATGAGAGCCTTATTCCAGAAGGAGGAAGGACGTTCCTCTAGGCTTATCAACCTCCAGATCTGCTGTCTCACCTGTAGGGAAAAAATTCAGCAGAAGTCAGGACTTTAAGCGGGTAGATGGAAAAGACTGGGAATGAAGCACAGACAGAGGTCACAGCCTGACTGCAGAGATCCATGAAAACCATAAGGTTTACTCTAAAGTTATAGAATTAAAAAATGAAAAAATAAACAGAACAGAAAAGATCATAATTAGAGGGCCAGAGGAGAAATAAGAGATAAAGAGAAAAGGGAACAGAAAAAAGACTTGAAATAATAATACTTGGAAATTTTCCAAAATTAATGATAAACACTAAACCACAAATCCAGGAAATTTAGAAAACACCTAACAGAATGCTTACTGAACATAAAAGAAAGAAAAACAAACAAACAAAAAAACAGCCATGTCATATTTGAGCTGCAGAAAACCAAAGAAAAAGAAAAGTTATTGGAAGAAATTGATGAGGCAAGGAGAAGTATCTTACCTGCGGAACAAGAGTAAAAATTTCACTAGGCTTTTATGTGACAACATGCAGGCAATAAGAGATTTACATAATATATTGAACATATTGAAAAGAATAAAAAACAAAACTTACTAGAAGTCTATGTTTATTGAAATTATCCTTTAAAAGCAAATACAAAATAAGGACTTTCTTAGATAAGCTAAAATTAACTTATTTATTGCCAGCAGATGTGCAGATTGGTGCAGCCACTGTGGAAAGAAGTATGGAAGTACCTTAGAAAATTCAAAAATTGGATCTGCCTTTTGACCCAGTGATTCCCTTTCTGGGAATATATCCAAAGGAATCCAAAACACTAATTTGAAAGAACATAAGCACCCCTATGTTCATTGCAGCAGTATTTACACTGGGCAAGTGTCCACCAGTAGATGAGTGGATACAACAACTGTGGGATATTTACATAATGGAATACTACTTGGCCATAAAAAGAAGAAAGTTTTACCCTTTGTTACAGTGTGGAAGAACCTGGAGAACATGATGTTAAGTGAAATAAGTCTGTCAGAGAAAGACGAATATCATATGATTCCATTCATATGTGGGATCTAATGAACACACTGAACTAACAAGCAATATAGAGACAGACCCACAAATAGAAAGCAAGATGACAACTAAGAGGGGAGAAAGCTAGGGGATCGAGGGATTGAGGAAAAAAAAAGGATCCGTGGACATGAACAACAGTGTGGTGATTGCGAGGGGCAGGGAGGTATAAGGGGACTAAATGCTAATGAAAATAAAGACAATATAAATAAAAAATGATATAGGACTCATAAAAAAGTAAGCATCAGAGAAGGAATAAATTAAGATAAAATATTTTTATTCTTAACCTACAATATAACTACTTGTCTAAAATAAGAACATAATGATGTATTTTGTCATTATAGCAGATAGAAAAATTAAGTTCATGAAAGCAATATTGTAAGAGATAGTAGGGAAGAATTGGGAATATTGAAGAGTAAGACCTCTATATTACATGTAAGGTAGTGAAGTACTATTTGAAGGGGAACTTAGATTAGTTTAAAGTGTATATTATGAAGTCTGGAGGAACCATTAATTTTTAAGTATAATTAATATACTAATAGAGGGAATAAAATAAGAGTATATAAATTGCTCAGTTAAAATCAGAAAAGGGAGAATATGCAAGTACAAAAGAAAATAGTTATAAAAATGGTAGAATTTGATTCAACTATGTAAGTAATCACTTTACCTTTCAATGGCTTAAATACAGCAACTAAAATAGAATACTAGAATGGATTTAAAACCCAAACTATATGTTGTCTAAAAGAAGCTCACTTAAAATACAATTTTGAATCTTCTAATGTAATTTTAATGATTCAGACGAGGATAATCAATGAAACTTAAAATCACTGGTGAAATGTTGGGTTAAAATATACTTATAAGATCTCAAGGTATCACTCCACAGATTATCAGCTACCAAGAAAAAAATGTGTCTTTACAGTGGAGAGATCAAGGTGTTACTCTTGGCATTGCTATAGCAGAAAGACCTAAGATCATATGATTGCAGCTCTGATATAGTAGGAGGCACTCAACATCACCCATGCACCAGTCTTGTCAAAAATATTTGACTTAAATCAAGTCATAAACGTACTTATTACAACAAAGCATGGGTTGTTCTGCAAGGAGAAAGGCCTGGAATCTTTGAACAATCAAATGTAAAGAATAGCAGGAAACTCTAGTGCTTTTACATATGAAAAGGACGTAACCAATTTTAATTCATTAAACTTGACTAAATCCTCGATGAAATTAAATAAAGCCAAAACAGATATTTTCGCTACAACTGAGGAAATTTTGCATGTTGCTTCATGATTTTGAATTAACCCTAATTGTACTAAGTGTAATACATTATCATTGGGGAGGAAATATCTTTGTCTTAGTTGATGCCATGCTGAGGTAGTCAGGAGTGGAATGTCTTGTTGCTGGAAGCATTCATTTGGAAAGAGAACTAGAGGAAAAGGAAGCAGAAAAACAGGATGTCAATAATTGCTCAATGTTGGTGATGGGTATACAGGTGTTCATTGTACCGTTCATTCAACTTTTCTGAGCATTTGATATTTTTCAAAATAAAGAAAAAGAATTTTAAGTTGAAAGCAGACCTCTCAATTGAAGCATGTTTTTCTTTTTTACGGCTGATTTCCCATTTAAATGAATTTGACACAGGTCCAAACTAATTATCAAAGCATGAGCCTTTTGAAGGGTACCATTAATTGGAATTCGGAGCTGCAATACTAACTATTCAGAGTGAAGTGGCTATATATTATGAGCAACTTGCTTTTTTTTTACAGGGTCTGATCCATATTATTTAAAGGGTTTTTTTTTAATTGAAAACGTCAAGGTTTCATTTAATTGTATAAATTATGCCCTTCACTTTAGAAACTATAACAAAATGGATGCAAACTAAATTACAATATTGTCAGAATCAACCATTACACAGTGGGATACAGGCATCATAAAATTAGCACTTTTATCTAATCATTCTTGTATCATCTGTTAATTTCAAATAGATCTTATACACAGACTTTTTTTCCCAAAGGATCCTTACACAAACCCTTAATTCATATTGTGCTTTGTAACACTTGAAATCAAAGTTCTGAAAGAGATAATCCTCACTTCACAAAAAGAAATTGGGAGAATCATGGCTTGTTTACTTCAAATCCATGTTCACAAAGAAAATGAATACTATGCAAAATAGGTGTTATTTCCTTTAACTCTTATAACTGGGAATACTTCCAAATGATAAGTGATCTCAAATTGCCCAAAATAGCACTTATTTAGTGAAATATTGTCAGAAGATATTTCTTTTCTCTCTTCTTTTTCCATTCACACAAATATGAAATTAAATGATTTTATTATACAAAGAAATGTGTGCAGTTTTCTAAGTGTACATGATGGTAGAGGTTGATTTTTCTAATAATCTCTCAAATATTTTCCCTAATTTGCAGCCTACAAAAAAAAGTTTGTCACTTTTTTGTATCCACAATGTTAATCACTTTATTAAGTGCTCAATAAGTATGCATTATTAAAAGTGAAGTGTATAGATGGAATCATTTTCTTAATAGATAGCACCTTCTTGTTTAATGTCCTTATGAGTAAAATTTCTCAGTTGGTTCATGATTCCTTCCATCCCTCCTTCAGTAAATATGTATTGAAACCCTAATACATGTTTGATTCTATGTTCATGTCTGGATTTACAGAAATTATTAAGTCATGTTTTGTGCCCATTAGGGGATTTTAAATCTACAGTAGAAAGACATGAAAACATATTTTTAAGAAAATATTACCTTGTAATAGTGATAAAGTAATGACTTGCAATGAGTCATGAGAACAAAAAGAAGAGGAATGGTTAAAGCAGAGCGGATAGACTCCAAAACGTGTATCTTTCAATCATTAGAGGTAAATTTTTCTTGCTAAAAATACACATAGACTTTGGAGACAGTAGAGAAAATAAGGATCTAAACTAAAAGTTGTTGGGATCCATCACTTAATAACCTTCCCTTATCTCAATTAGCCTAAGTGAATTTTTTCCTATTTTTGTCAAACAGTTTATTTTTAGAAATTTCTGTTGAAAATAAATATGTTTGAAACTTCCAAGTTCCTTTAGATTTTGTATTTGCTTGAAAACTAGACACTTTTCCTATTTAATTAATCATGCCAACATTATTGTAGTGAGGTCAGGTGAAAAGCAGAGGTCTCTGCTCATAAAAATCTCTTTAGGTTCTATGAAAACATCAAGTATTCCTCTCATTATAAAGATCTATATTAGAATAAAACCATGTGAATGTAAATTTTACATGAACTAGATAGTCAAAAGAATATATTTAAAAGCTTGGGTTAAAAGGAAATTCTGTGGGCTTAAATCCCAGGAAAGTACTCCTAGTTATTACAAAACTTCAAGCATTCAAATAGAATGAATGGTGCTTATTAACGATTCTATGGGAATGAAGATGCTTAAGTTTTGCTATTGCGTCTACAATTTTTTCATGTCTTAGAGAATGAGCTTTCCATAACTTGTCAGAAGACAATTTTCACCTGTGTTTGAAAATCCATCACTACATGCCAGCTCGGGGACCTTAATTCTAGTAGTTTGAAACTGCCAGGTAACACTGACTTCTCCTAAATCTACTCTCAGCTCTTGATTATTTCAGGACCAAAATCCATGAGTCCATGCTTCCTAGTTGACATTTCTACTTGTATATCCTGCAGTCACCTAATCGTCAGTTTGAGCAAGAATTGTCACTTGCAAGAAACAGAAGCCAACTTTAGATCAGTTAGATATCCAGTAAAATTTTTGAAAGAGCTAGAGCAACAGGATTGAGGTCCAACAGCTAGGAGTAGTTATTAAAGCCGGGGTGCAGAATGATTCCTCTGCCAGCATAACTGATCACTAAACACCAGGCAATAGTTTTGCACTGACAGTTGACCTGACAGTTTCTGCCCTGCTCTGACTGCCCCTCTGTTACTAGTACTATTAATACCATAGCTACTGCTACTGTTGCTACTGCTGCTGTTGCTACTGCTGCTGTTGCCACTACTGGTAATAGTACTACACCCGAGAAATGGATGAGAGAGAGAGAGAGAGACCGGCTGATCAACCCTACTGCTGGTTATTTGTGTCATCAGCTACAGAACAAAATTCACTGGGAAAAAAAAATTATTAGAACCAAGATCACATGTCTGTTCCCTGTTCTATTTAAAGCAAGCTGAGAAAGTGTCTACTTCAATGTCCAAAGTTGACTTTATTAACATCCTGGCTCTTTTCACCTTATATTTTATTTCTCCAAGTACCATCACCTCTCAGGTGCTCACTCAAGCTATAAATTCGGAACCCATCTTTGGCTCTCTGCTTCCCCATTTTTAAACATTCCTGGTCCTGTATATCAGTCTTTTTCATATTTGTCAATTTTACCTTGTTCTTTGCATGCCCGCTGTTACTGTTAATTCAGGCCTCTTAATTTTTCATTTGGACACTGTGACAACTTATTTACCTACCTCCAGTAAGTAAGCAATTCATTCTCCACATGACAAGAATGCTCTTTCTAAAATGAAGATCTCTTACATCCACTGAAGGACTGAACAATAAATACCATCTTCCTGTAAAAATAAATAAATAAAATGAAGATCTCTCCAAGTTTCTCACATGTTCTAATGCTTTTCTTTCCCTACTGGCTTCAGTGCAGAGATGAAAGTGCCTAGAAAGTTCTATATTCAAACTATTGTTATCTGGTTCCTACCTGTCTCTTCAACTGTGTCACTAACGATGACATCACTACCATCACCATTACTACCACAGCCATATGTAAGTTCAAAGCATATGAAAGTACATACAGTTCCATTGCCTTCATGGATATAACTATAACAAAACAGTATGAAGCTAGATTTTTACTGACAAAATTAAAAATACAATAAATGACCAAATTTTAATAACAAAATTAAAAAATGTAATAAAGTAAAGTAATGCAGGTAATTATCTATGTTTTAATTCATTTCCGAGAGGAGGTTAGTGGCTGTAGAAGTCTTAAGCAATGAACTGGAAATTCCAGAAAAAAGAGTCTTGATCAGCTTTGATGGGGGATAGGCATACTATGTTTTCCATTTTATTTGTTTGTCTTACTTTTAATTAGAAATTACCAATACAATGTCAAATCATCTTTCACCTGATCTTGAAGAATATAAACTTAAAACTTTTGAATAAATAGGACTCAGTACTGAGGATGATTTTACTGTATCAAAGAACATATTAAAGGCTCGGAGTCAGAAATCCAAATTTAAGGTTTTAAGATTACCACTTTACTAGTAATCTTAGAACATTTCTAACAACTTCGACCAGAAAATTATATAACAATGCCTCTCTTAAAAATAAGATTAGGAAAACATGCAGCATAGGATTAGGTTAATAGAAGCTCAGCAAATTGCTACTGATCCTGTTTTCTCTGTATCCAGTCATTAAATTTTAATATGAATATAATTTTGATACTAATAATAATAGTCATCAATATGACTGAGAATGTCCTATGTGCCTTTAATCTAAGAGCTTTCTGCATATAATCTAATTTAATCCTTACAAAAGCCCTCGAAAGGCTGAATCAAAGAATGGACTAATTATAAAGAATTTTTAAAAGTATGTTGCACATTTATGTTATTGTTTCATATGTAGTCACAAAATTATGAACTGATTTTGGAAAACTAAATATGATCAGTAAAGTCAATGTTCAGTTTGCACAGAAGTCTATCCCCAGTCGAAACATGATGGAAACCCTTTGCATTTTTAAGGTGTGGTTCTCATTTAGTGATGTGATATTAAAGGGCAAGAGGTTTTCTCTTACCCTGAATCTAGGTTAAAAGAGACAAATCCTTTTGCATTCTAATTTTACAGATGAGCAGGCTTATTCTCTTAGTCTCTTTCAATGAATGAGGTCTGGAAGATCCTAGCTTTATGTAAGTAATCTCAGTTTCAAATTCACCCATTGTTCAGAATTAAGAACCAAGATTCTTTTTTTTTAATAATTTTATTTATTTTTAGAGAGAGATGAAGGGAGGCAGAAAGATAAAAAGAAAAACATCAATGTTTCATTGAACAGTTGCCTTGCATGCCCCCAGCTAGGGACCTGGCCCACAACCCAGGCATGTGCCCTGACTGAGAATGGAACCTGCATCCTTTTCGTTTACAAGATGAAACCCAACTCACTGAGCTACACCAGCCAGAGCAAGAACCGAGGATCTTGCAAAAAGGATTCAACAACCTCAGCTTGATATGATTTTCCAAGTTTTTTTCCTTTCTTTTCTCTGTTGTCTATTTCCCCCTTTGGTCATTTAGAGTTTTTCTTTACTTTTTTGTGAGGACAGCAATACAATAAAAAGATATGTGTTTTTTTTCCTACTATTTATAGTTAAGATACCTGGTCTGGACTATTGCTGGTAACAGAAGACAATATTAGTTTTTCTTTTAAAATAGATTGTACTGAGAGCAGGACAGAAAAACAGGGAATTAGTGAGAATAAAACCAGAATTATCATAACTTCTTTGCAATGTGCTTATTTGCTTTATTAAATATATCACTTATTTATAGATTTATTTTTAACATTTTAAAAGCTATTTCACTGAAATGTAGTAGACATTAAGACATAGGGGGAAAGTGGGAAGGAACAACTATAAAGGGCACATGGACAAACCCAAGGGGGGTGGGATTAAAGGAGGGAGGTGGGGATGGCTGGGGTGAGGGGAGTGATGGGGAGAAAATGCAAACAACTGTATTTGAACAACAATAAAATAATTTTTAAAAATTTTTAAATTTAAAATAACAAAGACATACAATACATAAATTAAATTTACAGTTCCTAATTAAATAAACTCATCCATGAAAATAGCACCCCATCAGTAAAAACTACCAAAGTCCCAGGCCACTTAGAACTTTTAAGAATTCTATTGAATCCCCATTCCATGCAATGTTATTGTCAATATGCGCTTAGACTTACAAGATATATATGCCTTCTGTCGGTTAGTCTTCATTAAATCCTATGTCACCGACTTTCATCTGCAATATTTTCCTGTTGTCTAAAAGAGCACCCTTTTGTATTTCTCTGTGTGAACCTAAAACTGCTCTAAAAATGTCTTAATATAAGAGTAAGAAATTAAAAAGTTGATTAGGGGAGTACATGAAATAGACATCTACTTACTTCATTGACTTAATTTAAAATTAGCCCATGAAGAAAGCATTTTCATGAGGCCATCTCCCCAAGGCAGATTGTGGAGAATTTCTTTTTTGGGGTTGGTCAGTTCCTTAGGAAAAAGGTTTTTCCATGTGCTGTCTAGGAGAGTGGAAATCCAATGGGTGGACTTGCATTGAGCTGCTTCTTATCTGGGAGCAGAAATGTGAATAAGGAGTAAAGTAATTAATCATTTCTTTGCAAACTTTCACCAATTCATAGTGCTGGATATTGAGAAGTCCATGAGTACTTATCACTCAGTTTCTCCAAAAAAAATATTTTTGTCTCTCTGTGAACCGGAGAAAAAGAGGAAAAAAACAAGAGACAGGATGATTCCTGAATAAAACAAAGATCTCCTGACCCACATCTGATGATCATTTATCAGTTTTACTATAATCTTCTCCTTACAGTTCTAACTCCTTATAAACTTTCTAACATCTCATAAATAAGATTCTGCTGTTTAAATATCTTCTTTCTGCTTGTACCACCTGCTTAGCCTCAAAACAATTCTGAAAAATATTGCCTGAATCCTTCCCTCAAACATTTTTTCCTTCATTGGTCTCTTTCTGTCTTTCAATTTTCTTTTGGTCTTCTTTTCTAAAACTGGTGGCAGATAGATTCCATGACAAATGCCACTTGCAATAAACTGTAATGGCTGTTTAACCACTGTGCAGAGAGGGGTTTTAAGGCCAAGTTCAGCTTCACAGAGAAGAGTTCTGGAGTTAATTAGTCGTGTTTGCGGTGGTCTACAGAATGGAGAATCTGGGGCAAATGTTGTGTTTGCTGATACTAATATAAACTTTTCACTCCAGAATATAAATACTTCTCAGTTTAACCTTCCCTGTTTCTTTCCCCCCATTTATGACACTGACTTATTTATTTAACTAACAACAACCTTCTTTATCACAAAGTGGAAGCACAGGATATTACCTCATGTACAATGCAATTGCATGGTATATGCATTGGGCACAATACTTCACTATGGACTCCATAGGATACTGTGAAAATCAAATGAGATAACATGTATAAGAATGACATGAAAGTTACCATCTTGGAATATTATCACATGCTTTTTAAAGTAAATATATGTTATAAATTTTATTTTTCTCTAAGCTGTACCTAGAACAAAGCTTTGCATATAATAAAAGTACAACAAATGTTTATTTAAATGGAAATGTCCCACTCACTTTCTCTGTAAAACTCTTTCCTGATTAATTTGATATGGACTTTCAGTGTGTGTGTTGGAGGGTGAGGGGGTGGATGTTGTGTATGTGTGTTTGTGTTGTGTGGGTATGGGTATGTTGTGTGTCCATGCTGTGTGTGTGTGAAGCAGTGGAGGGCTATACCTTCACTAGGCCAAAATCAGTAAATTGTCGCTTTGAAAACTCACATATAATTGATAATGGTTTTGGAATTTCTCTTCTCTAATATAACTCGGGAGAAAAGAATTGTGTCTCTTCCCATGTAACAAATTATTCAATAAAATGTCCTGCACTACAGACATGAGACAAATAATAATTAATGTCGATGAATTATCCTGATGAAATACTCCTTAAATATCATTCTGTATGTCTATAAAATATGACTTTTTCTAAAGTTAAAAGTAAAGGTTGCTGGCGCATTAATCCCCCCACATTTTTTTTCATTTTGGGCTGAAATGGTTTTCAGGACCATTGGCCTGTTTGGCAGGGTCCCACTTTATTATTTGCAAGCTTCTATACCTGGATCCATTGTGAAGCCAGGCTCCTTCCACCAAGTTAATAGCGTTTCTACCAGCACGTTCACACTGACCTTAGGGCTCATGATACAGTATTAAAATGATAAAATAATTTCTCACTCACTGTTTCATTGGACAGCATAAAATCACGTGCATAGTTAAATTAAATATGACTATATTCCATGATTCTCCCCAGCTCAGATCTGCTCCACTTCCTGTATTTTCAAATGACTCCTAATGAATCCCACTTTACTCATACATTCAAGCAAGAAGGCTTCCAATCATCCTCATTTCTTGCTCTTCCGTGACTAGCGTATGCAGTCATGTACTAAGAGTGCTCAACGTTACCTCCTCTGTGCCTGTGACTACGTTTGCTTCAACTCCACTGTCACTGACTTGATT
This sequence comes from Artibeus jamaicensis, assembly GCF_021234435.1. Taxonomy (NCBI): domain Eukaryota; kingdom Metazoa; phylum Chordata; class Mammalia; order Chiroptera; family Phyllostomidae; genus Artibeus; species Artibeus jamaicensis. The sequence goes on from NW_026521486.1 coordinate 29,297,864, forward strand.
CAGGACATCATTATGACATTAGGAGACAACAATCATAACTTATTAATTGCTATTTCCCCTCCTTTCTCCTGTTCATTGTTCAATACTATCTATTAATTCCTCTGAAGTTTCAAGGCAGTTTTTAAGGAAACACAGTCTGCATAAGTTACTTGTTTGGATGGAAAAAGTTGAAAAACAAAACTGAACTTTAATGCTCTTTCTGTCCAAATCCGTCAGTCCCCATTATTCCCAAGTATCCTATTCTGTTCTGATCCACACTTTCATGCATTATCTGACAAGTTTTCATATGCCTCTGTTTTCTTATCAGAAAGAGGATAATAATAACCTCTACAACATAATATAACTGAACAAAAACAGAGGTTCACCACAAAAGCCAAACCTCATGAGGAAGTTGCTGGTGCAAAAGGAAAGAGGTTTTATTTCAGGTGCCATGTGGCCAGGGAGAATGGCAGACTCCCATCTGGAAGACCGTCTCCTCTTTCTGCCTTGGAAAACGTCTAACCATCCTCAGCAAGGCCAAGAGAAAAGCCAGTATCCAAAGTTCCTGCTTCATGGTAGGAAGTCCCTATCAAGGTAGTTTAGCTTGTTTCCTGCTGCTGGTCATTTCAGGCTCCATCCTGGATCCTGTGTGTGGAGCCCCACGGCCACGGGCCACGTGTCTGCCCGCACCACATGAACACACCGTCAAGTGCATCACTATGTGGGAAAGAGACAGAAGGAGAGATTTCCCTCCTAGAGGCCCTGGACCATGCTGCTAAGGCCACATAGCCATAAAAATAACAGGTGAACGCATCATGTGAGTGCAGGTCGCAAGCAAGAAAAGCTTCTTTATTTCCCTGGAATTGTATTAGCTTGGGTGTGAAACAGACCAAGTGCTGTCTCAAAATGATCATCAACTCCCCAAACTTTTGCATGATTTGGGTGTGTCCACCACTCAAACAACCCATTCTTTCCCCAGACTTGACGGGCACGCCTCTTTGTCTAGCACCCCGCCCCCCACTCCACGCCATTCTGACTTCAATGACACATATGCCTGCCTTGCCCTGGGCCTACACCAATCTTTTGCTGGAAGGGAGAAAAACAGCTTTTTTCTCTATCCAATTATTTTGCTAGTTTTTCACATGCTTGGGCCCTATCCATTGATATTTCTAGCTTTCCACACAATCAGTGTAAGAACCTCCCCCTGCTGCCATCCTGGCCAATGAGGAGACTCCAGCATTCCAAAGAGACTCTATTGGTAACAGTATGGCCACATTAGGTTACCATAGAACAATATATAGCACAGAAAGTCTGACTGTTATAAATAATAATAATAATATAGTTATTATTGTAGTAATAATAATATAGTTATTGTTGCTAGCTATTATTAATAATACCAATAAATAATAGTATAGTTATTATTTTTAAACATTTGTTCTCAAATGTATCTTCTTACTAAAAAATTTTCCAGCTGGGCCGAGCAGCAGACCCAGTTTCCCCAGACTGTCCTGGTTTCCACAGACTGTCCCAGTTTTAGCTCTAAAAGTCCTGCCTCCAAGGAAGTCTCACCTCCCAGGCAAACCAGAACAGTGACCCTCCTGCCAGTACCCCGAACAGAAGACCATTTCCAGCCTTGGACTCCATTCACACTGTATTTATGCTTCATTTTATAATAGTTTATATACTTTTTGTGTTGCAAAAGATTTGTCTGTTCTCCCAAGTTCCAATTACTAATTGATGTTGTTGTACCCTCAATTCTTAAAGCAGTACCCCAATTTTAGGGAAAATATAACTAAGTAAACTCCACAGAAGAATTCAAATTCCAAATTATGAGATATTGGCTTGGAAAAATAGATAGTGGTCAAATCAATACTTACTTTAAAGAGAGGACTTTGGCAAATAACTTGTTGATGGAATAAAGGAAGTAGGAAATTACATGGGTACATGTTCCTTCTGTTGATATAGAAAAGTACAACAGGGTGGACGTAGGGCCAGTGTGGCTGTTCTCTGAAACTTGAACTCTGTGCTCCAATGTGTTAAACTATTTCTAGACATATGAGCCATACATAGATTCTTCTTCCTTTCCTCTGTAGCATATATTAGTTTAATTTTTGTCTTTACTGTGAAGAACCTGTCCACCATAACTGTATATGATCTTTCTAAATTGTCAGATGCTTTTCTATTATTGATGATATAAATTTCTTAGTTCTGTGGTTGAAAACATTACTTGGAGAAAAAATATTATATATATATATCCTAGATGTTATATATGTTTGTAGAAAATATTATAAAAGATTAATCTATAAAACTCAAGCCACCAAACTTTGTAATATTAACAAAACACAGTTATACAGACACTGGAGTGGGGTACAGCAGTCATGTTTTCCTGTCAAATGAAGGTGGAGCAAATTTTCTACACCTTTCACTGCAGGCAGGAAAGCACAGTAGTCTACACAGTGGGTTCTGGAGATATCCCTGACATGAATGTACATTTGAAGACTTACAAGCTATGTACATAACCTTCAAAAATTTATCTGTAATCTCTATGGCTCCATTTACTCAGCCATGAAATAGAAATAACAAATAACTATCTGCGTTTCTGTTAATTAAATAAGGTATCACTGATTAAGCACCTAATACCATAAACAACACATCGCATTTTCTTGATCAATTCCAGTAGTTAATATTGTTATCATTTTATTTGAATTTGTATTTCTAATGGCTGCATAGGTGTAGAGAACTAAAAGGTCACAAAATGTGCACTATGTTTCAGAAATCTAAATCATTAAATGCATGAATAGGTATTGTCAGATCTAAAATTAATAACAAATTTTAATTCTGACTAAACTGTTGTTTTAAATTTTATTCATCAGAATGCATTAGATACTTGGAATTAATGGAGACAGAAAATGTTAGAGTCAAAAGATGTCTAAAGGCATACAAACTTATTTTTTAATTTATTTTATTGTTGTTCAAATACAGTTGTCTGCATTTACCCCCCCGCCACTTCCTCCCACTCCAGCCACCCCCACCAAACTTAGTTTGATTTTGCTTTTGAACTTGTTTCATCCCAAAACAATTTGATGTTTTAAATTTTTATTCATTAGGATGAATAAAAATAACAATTATGATTGTGATAACATGGATTATGTTGTATATTAAAAGGGCATTTTTACATGTAGTGGATTTAGGGCTCTAGCAAGTACCACCTTTACTTTCTCTGATACATTTTGCAAATGATTGAAAGATATACACATAAATGATATAAATCAAGAGCAACATGAAACTCTCCCGATAGAAGGTGAATTGGTGCACATAGCTTTTGTGTACAGCTACCAAGCGCTTTCTAATATTACGTTGCAGAGCTCACTGTTCCACCAGACTTCGGGCCTCACCCTCACGGGGTCAAAGCTCATCACTGTGTGCTTATCATGTGACACAAAAGGTGGATCACACTGTCTCCTCAGCACCCACAGGGCACTGAGTTGGTAATTCACTGCTCTCCCCTTAATAGGAGGTAACGAGAAAGTATAGAAAAGATGAAGGTGTCTCATCCAAGGTCTTCCCTCTCGAAGCAGAATAGAAATTCCCTCTCCTTAAGTAGATACGATTAGTGGGAATGAGTGTTTGTCTTACTGGTATTTTTTGTATATTAGTTGATACAGAAAAGGATGGTTTCAGTAATAATAATGTTACATGATTAAAGGCAGTTTCTGACCTTACAGTAATTGTCATGCCATCCTACTTTTGAGACAAAATAAGTTTACATAAATAATCTGAGGCTCCTATAATACAGAGACTCTGTGCTTACCATAACCTTATGAGAGTGCACACATCTTTCAACTGGTTCAAAAACTAATAGATCTTTAGAGAGCCCATAATCATGTTTTGCTCTCAGAGCAAAATATTTCAATCCAAAGCATGCCGTTTGAGAAATCTGAAGAAACAGTCTGAAAATTTCTGTTATCTCCTCAAAAGAGGGACAAGAGATCGGGGGCATGGTGCCAGAGGACAGAGTCTGTTCTTAAAAAGGGATAATGAATACCTTCCCTGTGTGCAGGATGGGTTCCTCACATGTGCTGATGACTGATGATGTAGGCAAACACTCCAGGGATCAGGGACCCGGGCGCTGTGGTAAAATACGGTCTTTAGCTAAAGGTCAAATGAAATTGCAGTGGAAACCTTGGGGAGACTCTAAAATAGGAGCTAAAAACAGGGGCCTCCTGATTAGAGAGCATGTTTAAGTCCCACTTTCACCTTTTCAGAGATATTGTTCATAGTGTGAAAATTTGACCTCTGTCAGTTTGCCAAGCAGACTGGGTGTGGGGGTCATTTCAGGCTCACGTGTGCTTGCAGAAGTTACAGCTACCTGGGGCCTGCTTTCGAAGGACCCTGCCAAGGTGAGCAAACCCAAAATCTGACCTTCCTCTTCTTTCTTTTCATTTATATCTGTTTGCAAAGTTCAAATAGTTCTTTCTCCCTCCCCCCAAAAGCGTTTCTAATGCAATAAAATGATGAAAGATTCCAAAGGGATGCAGCTATAAAAAGAGAAGGTGAGATAAAAATGTTTCACTTAGGAAGGCAGGTTATTTAGGGAAATATAATTCAAATAGCTAAGTAGCAATTACCATATTTCTTAAGATTTAGCCTTAAAATTTTATGGCACTCCCACTTTTTAACCAGAACCAAGTGTTAACTGCTAACACATTAAAGTAGGAAAGGAGGAGAGAGACTTTTTCACAGGCAGTTTGTTAACCAGAAAAGGCAATAATTCAGAATTTTTTTCATTCTCCAAATATGTGGACCCTCTTATCACATATCTACATAAATTGAGCTACAAAGGAAAATGAAAGAATAATCTAATGGCATGTATATACAATGATGAAAGAAAAGTTGAATTTTAAATATTGATATACCTATTACATACTAAGATTTTTATTTTTCTTTTATATCCATATATGCAATTATGCTTTTGAATACATCTACTTGCTTGTTATTGGTGCCCTCTTAAGAGGTTTTATGCTTCCAGAGAGAATGGATTTTGTCTTATTAACACCTAGATTCTTATTAACATCTAATTTCAACATCTGGAACAGCACCTGGTATGTTCAGTTTTCCTGCTTCTACATAGCACCTATTTGTACCATTTTACCTTTGCTTTAATGAGTAAAAACACGACAGATATACTTACATATTTCATTTCATATAATTTACAAACCATGTGAATTAGTTTTTAAGAAATAACAATGTTGATGAATAAATAACATTCTCATAACTAGTGAGAAAAATGTAACAGATTTATAGATGCATGGACTTTTCCCTTGTCATGATAAAGGGAATATTTATTTGTAATGCAAAGAGTATTTTTATTTATATTTTTAACATAGAGTGCTGACCAATTTCCCTAGCTCAGTAACAGCACTGATTCGAGCAGTTTATTGGGACCTTTGTACACTTTAGTTCCTTTGTGTGGGAAGGGAAACCTGTCATCAGCCTGAACCATAAGAAATTTTTGGTACACCGCTACTTTCAACTCCCATAATATTAACTTAAAGTGGTCAGACCAATGTTAACTTCATTTTACAGGGGGTAACTGAGGTTTTGTGAAATTAGATAAGTTGTACAGTATCCAATACCAGAAAGTAGTCAAGATCTGAACCTGTATGTAATTCCAAATGCCGTCTTCTTTTTCTTGCTTCCCAAATATTTACAGCTTTGGCAGTGAATTCTCAAAAGTACTGAATCAGGGATAAACATGTGACAGTATTCTGGGTGTTTCCTTTCTTTTAAAACAAACATGGAAAAGCGCGTAGTGAGATACAAAATTACATAAATTCTCTAAAACAACAGGGGGCTCTTGAGAAATGTCGTACTATGCACATCGGATCACGTTGCGGTTACAAGTTCTTGGCTAAGAAACGGTAGGAAGGATGGTGCACCTCCAGAGGCCCCTCCCCTACCATTGTTCTCACACGCCCATACTCAAATGGGCTGTCGGTCCATAGAATTACATAACCTGCTGAGAATGAAATGGTCCTTTTCTCTGAAGGAAAAGGAAATCTACCTATTATAAATGTCATCAATGAAATGGTAAACTTCAGAATGAGAAGTCATGTTAAAGTAAACATTTACATACTAGCTGGTGGTTCAGAAATGAATGTAGATAAATGTGGAATATACTTAAGGTAAAATGTACATTTTTGGAAAATTAAGAATGATATTTTCTCTCTTGCGAAATCGCTTTTTATATATGTTACTTCCTTCTCTTTCTTTCTCAGTGTCAAAAATTGTATTTGCTGCATTATCTGTTTCTTCATATGTATCATTAAAATAAAAAACAGTATTTCTGAAAATTTTTTATTATCTATAAGGTAATATTTCATTTCTGGTTGTCATTTAGAAACTTATAAAATCCCAAAATACCATTTGATTTTATATTTTAGCAGCAAATAAAAAACATCAAAAAATAAAAATATTCAAAGAATAAAAGAGAGAGTATTACAAATAAAGAGTACAGTGACCCAAGTGTTATTTGTGTAAGTAATTATCTACATTGACTTTCAATGAAATACATTACTTTTCAATTAGAATTCTGAGAGGGACTGCAAATTATTGAATGAACTGATGACCAAGGTTAAATAGTTCCCATACTGAGCATTCAGAACAGCCCTGTTTTCGTAAAATGACATGCATTCTCTATAGACATATAAAACAAAAACAACTAAACAACTTTGACCTCTGAGGTCATTTTTTTTTGCCTTAAAATCTGATTTTGTGAGCAAAAGATTATGTTGAAGAAAATGAAGCTTGGATATGATTTTTATGTTTAGTTGATTTCTATACTACTACTCAAATTCCCATTTACTTTTTATTAAAGCACTTGGAAGAAATAAATTCCCATGCAGAAGTTGCATTTCACTCCAGCCTCTCATTATCAACTTCCCGGCATTTTTTTTCTCGAGAAGTAATAAAAAGGAAGGAACTAGTGTTTGTTTTCAAATAGGGTATAGTGGGACTGGGGATAACTTCTGTAATCAAGAAGGGATAGATGGAGAGTTTATTTTTCCCCTTAAATAATGGAAAAGCTAAAGTCATGCTGAACACTAAGATTTGAAATAGGTAGGCAGCAGTAAGATGCAGTGCCCTTCACCATTCCCGCCGGCTGGAGCTGATTGTTTAGTTATGGTAAGAGTGCCCTCCAGAGGAATTTAGCAGGAATTTGAGAGGTATAGGAAAAATTAATAGCTGTGAACATGATGAATTTAAACACACACTGATAAAGTCAATTAACATATTAATCTTAACAAAGCAGTTAATGTATACTTTACTTCAAATTTAGTGCTGAAAGGCAACACTAGAGCCGTCACTACAAATATCAACAAACACACACTTTTCAGGTCATCCAGGGACCTTTACTTATGTATTATATGCTTAATTTAATCTAAACTATGGCATATGTTATTTTAAAGTAAATTTAGTTCAAGTAAACAGTAAGAGAATAAGATTAATAAATTCAAATTTGTGATACTATTGTTGTGTTTTCTTCATGGTATTTCTTTCCACCAGCCTTTAGAATTTAGTATAAATAAAACTGTATTCTTCTATTAATATCACTGAAATAAGGCAAAATTATAAATAATCATCATCAATTAATGAAAGTAAATTCAAAAGGAGAACCCAAACACCAAATTATAGATAATAAACCCCAATAAAATTGCAAAATGGTAAATGTTAAAAATAGGTAATAAATACATGAAATGAAAAAACGAAGCTTTATGTTTGGTATTTAACTATTTATGCTTTCTTAATTTTATAGAACGAATACTGATTATTTTCTATGATGATTTATTTTCATTATCATAAAATTTGCTTTTGCATTTTTTTTGCTAGGCACTGATGCAAATGTTGAGAAGAGAATCATATTTATTGATCTCTCTGCTTTTTACCCCACTCACTATTGGGAGTCACCACCATAAGGATTTTCTGCATTGGAAATCTTGAAGGAAAATAGAAATCACCAAAAAGCAAGTTCCTCTCAGTAATTACTAAAATAACTGAAGAGTTGAAATTTTTAAGTTCAAATGTAATACCAGAAACTGTTACGGCAGACAGTTAGTTAGATATTAATGAATAAGAAGGGAGCCACACGTTTGATGAAGCCAAATTAACCAGGAAGGAGCAGTTTCACAGTCACTCCAGGGAACAGCCAGCATCACTCGCCAAACAGATTAACATCTGAGTGGACAGGAAAGACCAGCCTTCCAACAACTCTGGGGAAGCCCTGCACTCTACTGGATTAATGGGGGAAGGAAGAAATGGTGCAGGGGAAAGTCCTTTTAGTAAATGCACGCACAGTAGAAGTCAAATGACAAAGCAAACTATGAGGCATGTGCAGTAGAAGCCAAAATGGTCACCATAAAGGAGAGAAAACTACCTTGGGGAAATCGGAGAAAAAGATCGGATAGGATAGGGTACAAAACCTCTGAAGATCCAGAAAAGAGGTTGGGCAGGGGGAGGGCACAGGCTCAGGCCCAGGGAAAGATAGAAAAGATGTTGAATAGTCTGAAAGAAAGCCTGCTCTTTTCCCAACCCAAGCAAATAGAATGAAAGCTTAACAAAGGCCCATCTGGGGGTGGGGGAAGGGGAGGCAGCAGCTGAGTCAGGTGCCTTGACAACATTCAGATGGGGAAATAAGGCACAAAGAAGTTAACTAACTTGCCCAAGGTCACACAGCCAAGAATTTTGATGCCAGTCAGGAGCAGAGACTCAGCTGGACACCTGGAGCCTCTGGCACCAGGGGTGATGGCACTGCAGGTCTGGACAGTAACCCTTCTGGGTCTGGTGGGTACAAGCGCAGGCCTGTGACCCCAGAAATTGGACTTCTTCCACAGTGAGACCAAACTGAACCACGTGTTCATGGGTGAGGCATCAAGCATGGTGTACCTTGAGGCAGAGAAGGTAATCTACCAACTGGGTACTGGGAAGTGCACCATGAAGGACTGCACCCTCTTCAAGGGCATCTGAGACCTGTGAGTTTCCTTGGACCACACCCTTTTTTCTCTCCGGCTGTACATACTCTTGCCACTACTGCTTAAAATTTTCCTATGCATGCGTCCCTAAAATTCCTTTCCTGAGATGATGCAAGAACCTATTTTCTTCAGTAACAAAACCACAAAAAAGGAAGAAAGAGTGGCAAATAAAATAAGATCAAATAAAAAGGGCAACAAAAAGAGAACAGTAACAAATATGCTGTATATTAATCCAATTACTGTTGACCTTTGAACAACATGGTTTTGAATTGCTCTGGTCCATTCATATGTGATTTTTTTCAATAAGTACCTGTACTTTTTGCACACTATTTATTGTATTATATAAAAACTTATTGTTTTAAAATAAATTAATATAGTTATAATTGATAGTATATCAATATACAAGGTCATTGAGAATATTTTGAATCATAGCATGAGGTCTGTCCAGAAAAAAGTCCAGCCACTGTAAGTATAATAAGAATGGTTTGTGTAACATCTTTTAACCTGGCAGCCAAGGACAGTGGACTGGAATGCACCTGTGTGAACAATGATGACTTCACTGTACTAGTCAGTGAGGACAGTAGATGTTGGTGAGTGAGCATAAGTACTGAGAAGCTGTCACATTAAAAATTATTGAACCAATAGAGCAATGAATCTGCACCAGATTTTGCATAAAGCTTGACTTTCCTCCATGGAAACCAATGGGATGATTCCCAGGGCCACAGCTACGGGCAAGGGGTGATTTGGCTGCTTCACCATGACAATGTGCCCACTCAAGCAACTTCTGCTATTTGCAGGTGGCATGATATTATACAGAAAAACTCCACCAAACACTGTTAGAACTCATAAACAAATCTGGTAGAGTTTCAGAATATAAAATCAATATACAAAATCATTTTTGTTTCTATAAACTAACAACAAACTATCAGAGAGAAAAATTAAGAAAAAAAATCATTTTCACTAACACTAAAAATAATAAAATATTTGGGTATAAATTTCACCAAGGAAGAGATACATCTGTACCTGAAAACTATGAAACATTGATGAAAGAAGACAGAAAAAGGCAAATAATTTTTACAGAAATAGAACAATCTTAAAATTTGTACGGTGCCACAAATGATCTTGAATTGCCAAAACAATCCTAAGAAAGAAGAAAAAAGCTGGAAACATCAAACTTCCTAAAATCAAATTATGCCACAGAGCTGTATTAGAATAGCATGATGTTGGCTTAAATTAACAGAGAGATCAATGAAACAGAATAGATAGCCAGGAAATAATTCCATGCATATATGGTCAATTGATTGATGACAAAGGAGTCAAGAGTATACAATGGCAAAGGACAGTCTCTCTTTTTTTTTAAATTTTATTTAGTTATTTTTCAAGTACAGTTTCTTGTCTATTTCTCCCATCCCAGCCCCCCGAGCCCCATGCTCCCCACTTCCCTCCCATCTCCAACCCCCCTAGCTCTCATCCCTGCATCCTTCATACTTGTTCCTCCAAATCCCTCCCCTTTTTCCCCCTTAAATTTCCTTCTCTCTTCCCTCTGGTCACTGTCCCCTTGTTCTCTATTTCAGTGTCTTTGTTTTTATTCTGCTTGCTTGTTTGTTTTGTTGTTTAGCTTCCTGTTAAATGGAATTCTATGCAGCAGAGAGAAAGAAGGAGCTACTACCCTTTGCAACAACATGGATGGAACTGGAAAGCATTATGCTGAGTGAAATAGGCCAGGCGTTGAAGGACAGTCTCTTTAATAATTGATGCTGGTTAAAGTGGATAGCCACTTATGAAATAATGAAACTGGATTCCCATCTTGCACCATACACAGTCATCTAAAAGTGGATTAAAGACTTAAATGTAAGACCTGAAACCATAAAACTTCTTGAAGAAAACTAGGGAGTAAGATTCTTGACACTGGTCTTGGCAATGATTTTTTGAATCTGGTACCAAAGGTAAAAACAACAAAAGCAAAAATAAAAAAAAATTGGACCCAATCAAGTTAAAAGCTTCTCTACAGCAAAGGAAACCATCAATAAAATGGAAAATCAAACTTCCAAATGGAGAACATTTTTGCAAGTCATATATCTGATATGTGTTTAATATCCAAAATATGTAAAAAAAATGTATACAACTCAAAATCAAAAAATCCAATCAAAAATTTGGAAGAGGAACTGAACAGATATTTTTTCCAAAGAACATACAAATGGCCAGAAGGCCATTAATCCTCGATATTTGCACCCTCAGGGAGATGCAAGTCAAAATTACAGTGAAATTATCACCTCACACCTGTTAGAATGGCTATTATACTGAAGACAAGAGCTAACAAGTGTTGGCAAGGATGTGAAGAAAAGGGAACCCTTTTACATGGCTGGTAGAAGAATAAATTGGTGTATCCATTATTTAAAATGGTATAAAGCTTCCTTGAAAAGTTCAAAACGGAACCAGCATATGATCCAGCAATCCCACTTCTGGGTATGTAAGCTCAGAAAATTAAAACAAGATCACAAGACCTTACACATTTCCATATTTATTGCAGCATTATTCACAATAGCCAAAAGATAAAAACAACCTAATTGCCCATGAATAAAGAAAATATGATACATATATAATGAAATATTTTACAAACATGAAAATAAGGACATTATGCCATTAGTGACAACAAAGGTAGAACTTGAACACATTATATAGTTAAGTGAAGCAAGTCAGATAAAGAGAAACACTGTATAATACCACTTGTATGTGGAATAAAGAAACCAATCTCATAGAAACAGAATAAGTGGTGGTTACAAGGGACTGAAGGCTAGAAAAGTGAGCAGATGTTTATCACAGGGGACATATATGATGAATATGTTCTAGGGATCTAATATACATGCAGTGATTAAAGTGAAAAATACTGTATTATAATACTTGAACGTTGCTTAGAAATTAGATCTGAATGTTCTCACCACAAAAAAAAAGTGATAGTAATTAAGTGACATGATGCAGGTGATAATCACTTCAAAATACATAATGTATTAAATTAACACGTTTTATACCTTAAACTTGCGCAACAATATAAGTATATCTCAGTAATGCTTGAAAATAAATTCAGGCAAAAGTTAATAGGTATTTTAAATGTCTCCCAATTTTTATTTTCATTTTGATGAATCTTAATATATATAAATTATAGGAAAAAAAGTTATTCAGTGACTTTTATCTTTAAGAAGATAAAAGATTCTTGAGACCAAAATTAGACTGAACTTCATTCCTGAAGAGACAAATGAATCTAGTAATCTCATAAAGTACATTACAAAGCTGCAACATAAACCTTTAATTCCAACTCCAAATATCATCTATTACATTGGATATGGAAAAGACAGTAAGAATCTCAAAGAATAATACATTCTAGGAGAAGTTTATTAAAGTAGTCTTATAGACTTAATCACCCATCCCACCTTGGGAGGGAGTGAAAGAGGATTAAACAGCGAGATTATTACTGGTAATCGTTCGGTTGTGTATTTAAATGTGTACACAGTAAGTGCTAACGGAAGAGATTGAAGAAAATGATTTGGGTTGTGGTCACATCGGTTACTCAAGGTGCTCAAACAAAGCATGGGAACAGGTCATTTCATTTGCGTAGCAACTGATAAGATAAAATCAAAGGTGGACAGAGCTCCTTTCCTAGTGTGGTAGTCAATCATTAAACATGAAATGAGCTTCTGAGCTCACTGTTTGCATTCGAATACTGAGAGAAATAAAATTTTAAATAAGGAAGAAATTATAAGGTAAGTAATATTAATGTGGAATGTGTTGTGAAATATTTTTCATGTTTATATAATTATATAAATTCCTAAATAATTGTGAAAAATACTTATTTATGAGTAGAGTAGAATTTCTATAAGCAAAATTTTTTTCAATGTACTTTTTAAAAAATTTCAGGGGTGATCTTTCTGGATAAGAATTGTTGGGAAAGCAGGGTATAACAAGAATATTTTGTCTAATCATTTAATTGTTGAAGATCTTGATCTGAAACTTTTTTCAAAAATGAAACTATGAAACCCAAAAAGGTTAAATGATATTGTCAAGGTCAGTATTTGGCTTCAACCAAAAACAATTTGAATTCAAAGAAAGAAGAGGGTAAATAGAAACTTTAGAAGCACTGCTACATAACCTCAAATATTTTAGTCCCAAGTGGAGCATGCAGTTGAAGAATAGTAATTAGAGAGAGTGAGTGATGAATCCTTGAGAAACGAGTGGTGAGATTAATAAAGTCCTTCCTATAAATCCATCACTTCAATTTTTTTCATTTTCTAGTTTATGAAACTACCTTTCATTATTGATGCATGCTCATTTCCTATGGTTCCAGCCTTTTCAAATGAGAATTCAAATTGAGCAATTCTCAGTTAGACACCAGGCTTCACACTGAATCTGTCACTTCGATAATAGTTAAAAGACGCTCATAAGCTCATTATTATAACAAACATTCTGCATATATTTATGTGCTAGATTTTACTACAGAGAAAATAAAAATCAAGAAAATTATGACTAAATCCCTGCCTTCAAGAGTTTATGTTCAGTAAGAAAGAATAAAAATCACAATTACAGTTCAAGGTGCAATGTGATAATGACTATGTGACATAGAGACTCTATTATAAGAATTTAGTATAAACATAGTGTAAGAAAAGAATATTAGCTGTCAAAGTGATCTTGGTAAATTAAAGTTATAGAATCAAGCAAAATAACTGTATCTGACAAGCCACATAAAAAAGAAAGACATTTTCCCTGAGTTCCATAATATCTAAGAAAGTAAAAAATTAACCACAAGTTAATAGATATAAAAAGATAACAGAAGTTAATAACAGAGCCTAAAAAGAAAATAAAGAAAACCCAAGATTACAGCTCTGGTCAGACAGTTAGTAGAAGCAGACATTTAACAAACTGGACTTGTGGAGGTTCTTGGTGAATTGCTAAGAAGGTATAATAATAACATAGAGAATTTGGTAGGCACAACATTTACATTGCTTTCAGTGGGATTGTGCATTCACATCGTACCTAATTTCTGCATCTCTGAGAATTAACTTAATTCAGGAGACCCATGAATTAAATCATTTTATCTGAAATATTACCTTTCTAAAAGCGATTTTGAAGTAAATTAAACTGTTGCAAAAGTCCAGATACAACTAGAGTTTCCAATCTTTATTTGATAAAGCCCAGCTTTAGCACTGCTATAACGCTCTCATGTGGTTAGAATTGGGGAGGATAATTCAGGATAAGACAGAGAAGACTCCTCTTCGAGAATAAGCATTAATTTCAGAAACATTGAAGAAATGTTGGATGATGATGTTGAGTTAAATACAAAGTATGCAGCATATATAATACATAATATGGATGGTGTCTGGGAAGAAAGAAAACACAATATTTTCTCATTTAACAAGGTGGATTTTGATAAAAGATCCCTTTTAAAGTCAAAGATGAGGGTGAGAGTCCCCAGTTATTGTTTTTCCCACGTATCCCCAGGCAAGTATTTCCTTGTGGCTCTCAATTTTTCAACTATAAAGAAAATGGGTTTTCATTTGCCCAGCCTTTTTCACAGAATTTTTGTGAGGCCCAAATGATAAAACATATCAACTGAAAAGAACTGTAAAAGATTAAATGGACATCTGTGTTTAAGGCGCATGATTGGGGAAATACTGTGAGCCAAAAATATTAGGAAACCACTTATGGAAGAGAGTAAGTCATATTCTGTAACATACAGTTTAAGACTATTTCTTAGTCAGCAATCACAGTGCTTTATTTTTTATATTTTATTACCTCTCCAATAAATTCCCAGCTTAACTTAAAATTAGCATCTGCATTTTATACTTTTAATATTGGTGTAATATAATTAAATAATAAAAAAACTTCATTGCAAAAGACTTACTTACATTTCAATATCATATCATAAAATTGTCAAGTTTTGTCTGGATACCTTTGTGACTTTCTGTTCCATCACTGACGTATAAAGCAGAGTCCAATTTAGTAATTTGTCATTGGCAAAATGACTGTCATGCATGCTGAAATTTTCTGCTGGTGAAAACTAGGACGTGTTCTTCCCAAACTTTGACTTATATAGAAATTTAAAGTAAAATCAATTGTTTGCTTGGGCAACTCTGAAGCACAAAAATAGAAACATTATCATTTGAATATTGAATGGCAATAGACTGAGATGATGAGAATCATTCATTTTTATGTTGGAGATCATCTATCTCACAATTTCCTATATCATATTGCAATGGGCTAATAAAAATGAAAAGCTCTGTAAAACATAATGTGTAATCAATAAATTCTAGAAATTCGTCTCCTCACTGCAGGACTTCTCACAGCTCTTAACGTGCCAGCATTTTTCTTGATATCTCAGAGGGAACTCTCATAAACTCAGTTTCCCACACATTTGGGGTTGGGGGGCTATTGACCTCTTTTATCTCCCAGTACTAGAGATCGAGAAAGCCTCCAAATTATGTATACTCAAAAGGCTCCAGTTTCTTCTCCCAGCATGTGTGGATATTCTTTTGAGGTATGCCCAAAATCCAAAGGAAGCAGAAGTTAGACCCATCCGTCCGTGAGATTCAACTAGTGAGAACTAGTAGGGACCGGGAATTACTGTTCTGTACTGTGTAAACTATGGCAGTGATACACGAGAGCTACCAAGGACATGTAAGAATGGTGCAGACAGAAAGGAAACAGGAAGGAAGAAAAAATTCAAAATTCTGAAACAGGAAGAAAGAAAAACCGAATTCTGGAATCTTAGATCAAGCAGTGTCTGAAGTCAACTATATCTCTTAACATTTTAATTATATAAACCAGTAAATTTTCTCTATTTTCCCACCCCACTCCTAAACCAACTTGCAAACAAAACAAGCTTTACCAATGAACATGGGCAAAATCTGGACAGGCTCCCCAGCTTTGACTCAATAGCTGATATTTTGTACATATCAATCACCCTTAAGATCACCATACTCTTTATATTTGTTGCTCATTTATTATATATAAAGACAAAATGAAGGGGAACCCCAAAACCCAGAATTTATTTACAAAAAAAGTTGTGTATTTATTCTTACATGTTTAAACCTCAGTCACCTTCAGAGTACTCTCTATTTGATGCAATATACCTATCAAGATAGTTTTTCTACTGCTCATAATAGTTTTTGAACTTGTCAATTGTGATGCCTTTTAGGGCTTCTGTCTTTTTTGTTTCACCTCTCCCACATCAGAAAAATGTTTCTTTTGGAGGACTTTTTTTTTCATCTGGGGAAACAACAAAAAAAATGTCACTTGGGGTGAGATCTGGTGAATAGGGAGGGTGGGGCATGGGGATTGTGCCATTTTGGGTCGAAAATTGCTGAACACGCAGCATGGTGTGGTCAGGTGCCCACGTAAGTCACCCATGATGAAATGGACAAACATATTGAAAGAGTCTTCTAAACAAAATTCACTGAAGCAGAACCCAGCCTCTCACAACAACACCAGCTAGGTACACTGGTACAGATGGGTTTCTAGAACACTCATGTAGCTGAGGGAGCCTGTGCAACAATGGAGATAATTATTTCCTGCCCCCCCCAGGAGATAATTTCAGTGTTTATTGTAGAGAGTCCTCTCTCATACTGTGGCTCATACTTTGGGACATGTCTTGCTCTTGTCATGTATCTCACCGATTTTTCCCCTCAAAAATTTGGGCAAAAAATGCGTTATTTTATCTCTGCTCTGACTCATTATATTGGCTTTAAATTTATTTCTCAAGGGAATTTTGTTTTATTTGCAATTTCCCCTCAATTTCTTCCCTCTGTGCTACTCTAATTGAAGCATAATAATGAATCAATGGAACAATTCCAACAAACTATTTTCATCTAAATCTCTCTGACCCAAAGGAGTGCTTTTTGTTATTAGGACTGCAGAACTGAGCACACAGAACATAATAATCTGGCGCCTAAAAGGTTTGAAGACTGTTGGATTTCATCCTAGAAAAAGTAATCAATCTTCTATTTTCTCTTGCTATGGGTATTGCTCTCTTTGGTCTCAACATGTGCTCAAAAATCTGGTCTGCCAATCTCTTTCTCCTTCTGTCCAAGAAAAGATGTTCCTAAAGTGCCTGATGTTTTTAGGAAATAAATGTGATAAAAATTCTTAATAACTGGCATGCTATTATGTTTGAACTCTTGATGGTATTTCTTGTTGAATAAGAATTACTTTCAAAGAATGAATATCTAATGGTATAATTTAATAGAAGATAGTTTGAAACTACCAGCCCTAACTGCTAATTTAAATTATATCAATAAAGCAACTACCGTATTTTGCCTTGTATAATGTGCACCCACACTTTGTGCAAATTATACATGGGATTATTATACCCATGGTACCTAATTGTTGTACTCATGTATAATGTGCATCCTTATTTTTCCCCTCAAAAAGTTAGGCAAAAAATGTGCATTACACATATCAAAATATCATATCTTTTTATTTATCCTTTAAAATTGATATTATACTTACACATACTTTTCTCATTGGTTATTATTGGTTATGGAAAGAAAAATGATAATATTGAAAGTAAAGAAATTGATGTAAGAAAATTAATTTACTGATAATAAAGAAAAATGATAATAACCTTGTTGTGGTTTCTCCGGAGCCTCAATAATAATGTATAAGCTTCATTTCATAAACAAACCCTGCTATTGAGAGTAACTGTTTGGAGCAAAGTGTTGCACATACCGCTTCCTGGATCACTAAGAAATGGAGCCAGGTCAGTTAGTGATATCTGTCATGGGGATGAGTGGTTATCCATGCACAACAAATTTGCTCCTCTAAATTTAGCCCAAGGTTGGTAGGAAAACATAAAGATCATTTGATATAAAGATATATTAGCATATATTTCACATTGACTTCAAGTGAACAGAATTAAACCAGGAATTAGAGATTTTTTTAATCTTTGACTGATGTATTTATTTTTTAAAAATTAAACCTCAGAAACACCTCACATTTCTCAGAGTTGAAATTCCAGAAATAGGACAGTCATAAAAAAAAACTTTTCTTTACATACCTTTCTTTAACTCAATAGGATTCCAACAGAGAAATATCAAAGCTTCCTTTAAAAACTTTTCAGTGCTTACATAGAGAAAATATTTGCTTGAGGGTGGAAAATGTGGGCTGCCCCGGACTTAAATCTGAAATCTAGTTAATTGCAAGTTTAATTAACTTGATATATTAAGAATTAGTAAGAAAAAGGCTGACTGTTGTGTGCAGAAGTTATCGAGCCATGTAAAATGAAAAATAGAGACATTTGTTGAAGAAAATACAAGATATAAGAAACATCATACATAGGAAAATGATGCCTCAGTCTCTTTCAAGGTAGGCACCTTAGGACCTCACACAGTTCTAATCGCCATCAGCTGCCCCATCATCTTTTCCTGGATCTCATCTACAGTCTGACATCTCTTTCCTTTCAAAGTTGATTTTAGTTTCAGGAAAATCCAGAAGTCCCAGTATGCCATATCTGGGCTGAAGGGAGCTGAGTTGGCTACCTGGGTGATTTGATGTTTCACCAAAAAACTTTGTACAAGACATGAATACACGAGCGGGCCCATCATCATGATGAAGCTGCCAATCACCAGTTGTCGATAGCAGCAGCCTTCTGAATCATCTGAATAGTTTCCATGGAAGAATATTCAACCTAAATGGAAAATTTGAAGCAGATTCATTGCTCTACTTGCTCAGTCATTTTGAATGTGACCACACAGGACACATGCTCACTCGATGGCATCTACTGCCCCCACTGACTAGTACAGTGAAGTTGTCATTATTCATGTGTGTGCATTCCAGTTCACTCTCCTTCACTGCCAGGTTACATGATGTCATGCAAAACATTCTCATCATATTAACAGTGGCTGGGCTTTTTCTGGACAGTCCTTGTATATTCATTAACTACCCTTAGAACATATTAACTGAAACTGCTAAGGCTCAGCTTGTCCTTAACAGTTTTAACAATAGTATTACATATTTCTATGAACTATTACTAAAAGTTTTATATATTATGTTAGCAAAACAACTTTGTTATTTTGCTCTAATAAGCAACAAATGTAAAATGGACAGAATTTTACTTCTAATATAGCAGTCCAAAAATCTTTCACTTACTCAGCATTTGCCATGTATCAGTGTCTTTAACTGTAATGGGTCAGGGTGGTGGATGGAGACGTGCATCTCATGATCCATGGCTCTTCTCAGTACCAAATCATGATTACACCAATCCAAATGGGCTGCTTTTGACACATAGAGAAGCACTTCATTTCCAGAAGGTGGTGCTCTAGAATAGGTGAAGACAGGTTTGCTTCCCTCTGAAACAAAGCAGACCATCATTCATTAGCATTCAAGTTAACTGAAATTCTGAAACACAGAATTGGCATTCAAACAAAATGAATGACCAGCTTCCCTTTCTTTGATAGCTTTAAAGCTCTAAATATTTTTCTCTGCCCATGACCTAACTTATTGTTTGGGAAAATTAGCAACACAACAGTTTGGATACTACAGCATTAAAACAAAATACAAAAACATAATGAGATACGGCAGAAAAGTATGATTATGCATAAGAGTATTTAGCTTCTGTTTTAACTGTCTAATAAAGCAGTTGATGTATAAATGTATTTGAATAACATTTGAAACCATATCATTATATTATATGCAAAATCAGGTAATTAGTTGTGAAAATTTGTGGAATCTCCCAGTGATTATTAAGAATATATCTGAATTTTTAAAAACCCTGACCTGTAAAAAGCATATGAAGAAGCTGAAAAAGGGAGTAGAAAATTTTTTAAAGCATTAAAAAAAACTCTTCTGGAAAGAAAGAGGAATTTTGTCATTTCGAAAATGTATGTGGAATTAAAGAGGTAATAAAGTTTGACAATGGTAAATTGATCCATTTCTATGCAGAGACAGAATGGGAACATTCGTGGTTTTTGCCTGAGATCGTTAATATTTTCTAGCACATTTTTTATTTCTATCAGCAATAAAAATTTATCCAATGGTCAAAAGAAAGCCACATTTAGAATGCCAAAGTCCACTTCAATTTGTTAAGTTACACTTTTATAACCAGTATTGAAACACTTATTTTTTTCTCTCCAGTTGATCTCTACAGACTTTGCAAATTCTCACCAAGTATTTTATTTTTATGGCAATATGTTCGTTTGCATAAGTTCAACAAGAATTTGTTCTCTTTGCAACAGGACACAATTAGAAACTAATTATATTACAAGGCTTTTTGACTGGAATGTCGTATTTTGAGAGAGACATGGGTAGGCCCAGATATGACCTAAGGAATTAAGATTGATTTTTTGGAGCCAATAAAATCCCCTTGTTAAAAACAGGCTGGCGCCTTGCTTACATGGCTCATGGTAGTTTTTGCAGGTAAGGAATGAAGGTTTCTTCCTGGGAGATGAAAGGAAAGAAGCTCAGGATACACTGGGGAACTCAAAAAGAGAGAAATTAACCCCAATTTTATAGGCATTACAGGTGAAGTCTTCTGGCAAGTATGTAACTTGGCTTATTCTGGACTCAAGAGGCCTTTTTAAGTTCAATCTGAAGATTCCTTATGAAAATTTCCAGTAAAGCAGATTTAAAAGAGCCTATGTGGTTAGTTACTACTCTTGTTGAACTGATACAAATAATCAGGCCACATTTATTGAAACTAGACTTGTTTTGCAAATAAGTCTTAATTTTGTTATAGAGGCAGAAGTAATTTTAGACAGAAAAAATTGTTTCAGTTGAAACGAAACTATCATATATCTATATGGGTATCAGGTTCTAGTGCAGGTCGTTGTGTTTTGAGGGTTTTTTTTCCACCAGTAAATTAGACTATATCTTGAATTTTTTAGTTTTCATAAATACATGGTTACAACCCTCCAAACTAACATTTTCATTTTCCCATCCATTGACTGGGAATCACTGAGAACTAAAACTGCTGCTGCAAGCTAAAGGCCACGCAAGCCAAAGTGGGATGACTTGATGCAGACTTCAGGAAAATCACACAGCAACTCATAGAGGGGCATCTTCGTGCCAGAGACATTCAAACTACAGACCAGGAAAGTCTGTCAGATGGTAACCGCCTGTCTTCTCTTCATCTGAAAATGATTTGAGACAGCCTAGAAATCTTCTTGACTGCCTGTGTTCAGAACTCAGAAGTTACATTTATAGTCTGCTCCAATGGTTACTTTTTACTTTTGTTTCTATAGAGATACATCTTATTAAATGCCTTAGTGCTTGCACCATAGGCTGAACCTTTCGGAGTCCACTTGTATCCCTGTCTCCTGAAATGAGACACAACTGTTGAGCTGAACTGAACATTTTTCAAGACTGAGATTGCTATAATGATCTGTAAAACAATCTACCAACCCAAAAACTCTGGAATGCCAAACTTCTAGGGAAGTTTCAGAGGAGAGATTTGTGGGGGTACAGAAACAGTTACCCCAATATATGCCTCTGTGATATGCAGACTGTTCTGAGCTAAAGGCAACTTTAGCTTCAAGCCCTAGAGAAATTTCTGCCCCTCTCCCTTAAATACTTAGAAACTTGAAATCGGGGCCTTACCCATAGAGATTGTCAGAGATAACTACTTTTGACCTATCTATAAGGCAGGGAAATTTTCTATTTACTAAAGATCTTCTCTTTTCATCATCCTGCAGTGACCTTTTGAAGCCTCCAAAGCCCCTTACCTCATCCTTAGCTCAGGATGCTTTATATAGCCATGCTTCCTGTCTCTGAACCTATCTGACTTTCTCATGTACATGGCGTTCCCTTATGTATGCATGCATTAAATTTGATCATGTCCTTTTGCTAAACAGGTATGTTCTCCTTTCACTCTCAAAAGCATTTGATTACCCTGTAATTATCTCCTTCAGAGAGAATTGGACACTATTCTTAGCCTTTGGATACTACACATATTTTGTGGGCTATATTCTGCTAGGCCAGTCAAGAGGCTTATGAAGTTTCTTTAAAGGTCACATACACACTGAGTTTCAAAGATCAATATGCTCTCTAAAAACATCTTAGTATGTTTTTGCTCTAGTCACCAACAGATCCATGGACAAATAACTATAACCAAAGATCTAACCTAGACAGAATTTCTATGTTTCCAGACTATCATTTTACATTTATAGCTCTCTCTGCCCAGCACAGTTTTGCTTTCCTTCAATTTAATGGTGTCTACTTTGAAACGATCTCAAAGTATTAGTTTAGGCAGCCCCTTCCACACAGTCAGGCCAAGTCAGCAAGCAGCCACGCCACTTTCTGGTCATGGATCTCCTCAGAGTGGGTGAGCTTAGGGTCTTTGTGAAAATGTGTAGGCATGGTCCCAGCATTCTGCATATTGAGGAAATGCACTTCCTGAGGGAGTGGGTAGAGAACATGGAAGGTAAAAATACCACCTACTACTCATAAAACCAAATCAGAAGAAAATAAGGAAGAAAAAACAGATATTAGGAAGGTAGAGGAAGACATAAAAACATCAAGGGAGGAAAGTGATATCTAGAAATTTACCATGATGGTGTGATTAAACCAGACACCGACATTCCTCAAGGAATGGGAGATGAAAATGTAGAGATAACCGAGGAGGTAATAGATCAGGCAAAGGATAGAAAAGTGGCTGTGTTGATGCCCTAAATGATGATGAACTACAGAAAGCCATTAACTTATTCACAAGTGCCATTAAGCTGAATCCTCTCTTGGCCATTCTCTTTACCAAGAGAACAAGTGTCTTCATCAAATTACAGAAGCTAAATGCTGTCATATGAAACTGTGACAGAGCTATCAAAATAAATCCTGATTGAACTCAGCCTCATAAATGGCAAAGGAAAGTACGCAGACTTCTGGGACCTTGGGAAGAAGCAGCCCAGGATCTCGCCCTTACATGTAAATTGGAATATGTTGAAGATGCTAGTGCAATGCTGAAAGGAGCTCAGCCAAGGGCCCAGAAAATTAAAGAACATCGGAGAAAGGGTGAGTGGAAATGTGAAGAACAAAAAAAGAATGGAAAGGGTTAAGAAAGCTCAGGAAGAACAGGAGAGAGCCCAGAGGGCAGAAGAAGCCAGACAACAATCAGGAGCTCAATGTGGCTTTTTGCCAGGGGTGGCTTTCCTGGGTGGAAGCCCAGAACGGCAGGAATGCCTGGACTCAATGAAATTCTCAGGGGTCCAGAGGTTCTTGCATCCATGCAGGATTCAGAAGTCATGGTGGCTTTCCAGGACATGGCTCAGAACTCAGCAAATATATCAACATATTGGAGCAACCTAAAGGTTTTGAATCTCATCAGTAAATGGTCAGCCATATTTAGAGGTCAGGTGTAATAATGCTCATCTGACAGATAAAGACCCTTGTTGAAGGAAAAGCAACTTAAATCACCCAGTAAATACCACAATAATACAAACCAGTGCACTCTGACCTTCTCGTGAAGAGAGCTGGACTGCGTTGAAGAGAATCCCTCCCTCTCTGCCCCAAATGCAGCTATAACATTTGACAGTGGTTTGTCATTACGGTATTCTTTCAGATAACATTTTCCTACTGGGAATTATAAAGTTCAAACACTTTTAAACCTTAAAAATATTTTTAAATATATTACTTTAGGTAGGAAATCCTCACCTTCAATCCAAACTTTGAAGCTAGAATGTATCCCAATAGCTGAGAAGTTTCAGTGCAGGCACTAGAGGACCCAGAGGCCCATTCACTGCTAAAGCTGCTCCTTTAAAATCACCCGTCAAAACCAGCCCAAGTACAGCCTGTTGCAGAACTTTGCACAACAGAAAATAGCAAACAGACACATCAACATTCTGAGTTTTTTCAATGTTCTCGGTTTTTCCAAACAGTTCAGAGGTCACATGTCCTTTTGGCAAGAAGTCTACCTTTCTGAGGATTGCAAGTGAAGTTTTACTAAATGTTTATGATGGAGTAGTGAGGATGACTGGCTTTCCAGCCGGCAGTATCTGGGCTCCTGGCACCCAGTACCCAGCTGTTAGACCAGTGCCTCATTTTTCTTAGTATGGTAGAGTCCCACATATAAAACCCAAATCATAATTCATTAAGATTAAGATGCTATTTTTTAAAAATAGGATCTAAAACCCATCATTTTAAACAACATAGAAATGTATGTCTCATTGAATCAGCCAGGGGCAGGTGGTTCACTATCGGCAGAACAGTCTACCATTCTCAACATGTGATGGTCCCTGGATACAGGGATGTCGTTGGACCTTTGTCATCACACAGAGACCAGAAAGAGGCCAGGGTGCCAGCATATTGTATGCTCCATCCTTGTAAAGACAGACCTGAAGTGCCAAATAGAACATCTTTTTAAATTGCATTATCTAGAACTTAGACACATGGTGAACCTATTGATAAGAAGGCTGAGAAAGGCAGTTTTTGACCTGATACATATGTGAACTCTATTTCCAAAAGAGGTTAAGAACAGATACTGGGAAATGACTCACAATCTAATACACTATTGTGAATCATTTGTTCAGAAGCAAATCTAAGTATTAGACCAGGAAAAGAAGATCTTTTTTTTTAAGATTTTATTTATTTATCTTTAGAGGGGAAGGGGGAAGGAGAGAGGGAGAGAAACATCAATGTATGGTTGCCTTTTGTCTCCCCTGGGCGGCCTGCAGGGAAGCAGCCCCCAGCCCTTGACCATCCGCTACACCAGCCAGGGCAGGAAAAGAAGATTTAATACAGAGAATAAAGCACTTTCAAAACAGTGAAAGAAAGGGCCAAAGTCATGGGCTTTAAAACGGAACGTTGCCCTGCAGAACTGACGCATCCAGGGACTGAGCACCCCCTGTCCCCCAGATCTACTGAGCACAAGCCTTCACTTTAAATGCAATCCCAGGGCCAGGAAGCTGGAACTAGCTGTCACCACCACCTTTGACACAGCTGCCCCTCAACACGAAGGGAAGTGAAGAACGGACACTAGAATATTGCTTTAGAAACCAAGAGCTTGCTTATCAATAGAAAAAAAAGTCCAAAGCCACCCAAATATTCCTTGCTTCCACCTTTTAAATTTGTGCAAATGCATTTTCACGGTAGAAACTAATCCTCATCCTGACCCTTGGGCAGTGTGACTTTTAGGGTCTCAGCCCCTACGTGAGGAAGAGGGTCCGAAGGGTGTTTCACGGGCCAGTGCACAGCTCTCGCCTGTGCTGCTGAGGAACAGCGGGCACCCCAGCGGGGCAGGTGGCCTTAAACCATTAGTTTATTCCAACTGAATACTCTTTAATAAACTTGTATCTGTTTTTAATCTTTAGTGATCAAATGATCATCTTAAATAAAATGATTGGACAAGTTTTACAGAAAGAAGTCTCAAGAAACTCAATTTGTATAAGGTTGAGGAATACCAATATCAATTTGTTGCTCCTTTATACTAGACTTAACATAAATACTATTTTTGAAGGGTTGAACATTCTATCTTTATAAAGACTTCATATGCTATTGATTTGTTTTTTTTCTCCTCTCAAACCGAAGTGAATAAAAGAGAGAGCAATTTAGTTTAACTATAAGCTCCAATGCAATTAGCACTTTATTTTAAAATAACTCAATCAAGATACTCCCCTTTCTTTGTCATTTTCCTGGTATTTTAAATTGGAAGTCACAAACAAGTTTCTCACATCTACAACAGCTTTCATTTGTTTTCTGATGAGATACCAGCTGGTTCAGATCACTAGGCAACACGGCTAAGGAGGTGAAACTGAACTGTAGCCTTCATGACAGCAGGGTACTGCCAGTCCTGTTCATCACATTATACCCAGCAACAAGCAGCTGCTAAGCACCCAATAGATACTCCATGAGAATTCTTGACTTAATAAGTGAGGCCCTGCTTTCAAAGTGTTTATACAAGTAATATTGGAAAGAGTACGAAGGATAGAAAAATGCTGAGCATATATAAAGCATGCATGTAGCCAGTCTCAAGGTTCTGGATCATAACTCTCTGTGTTAAATTTTAAAGATGACTATTAAGCTGTATCTTACTGGCAAGGTCACTGTTGAAGAATCTTTCCTAACTCATTTTCAACAGCAGTAAGCAAAACAACAAGCTACTCACATTGACTTCCTAGCTAACCTTGTAAATCATTCTTTTATTTCTACTTTTATCAAATATGATTAGATAATAAAAATTATTTTTAAATTGAAATTTGCTAGGGTCTTCAGGTTGGGCAAATAAAATCCACATTTTTCTAAGCTAGAGAAAATGTGAATATATTAAACCAAGTTAAAGAAAACTTGATCATCAAACTCACGGCATGGCGAGAGCAGCACTTTCAAGGACTCTGCTCTTCTGTGAATTAAAACCATTTTCCACCCTCCTGATCCACTCCCACAATCAAATGCATGTTACATCATCAAAAGTACTTTAAAGATATATAGTTTTGCATATTACTGTTCAGTATCTCTTGGCACAAATACTCGTTTACACATTGAAGCTATTTCACTGTTAAATGTTTGTTTTGAATCCTTTCCACATTAGGTAAACGCCTTTTTTTCCATACAACCCTCTAGTGTTTGATGAAAAATAGATTCCTAAACATGCCAAACCTGCAGAACAGGAATAAAAGCTTCCAGTGAAAGCATAATGTTACCTTGAGATAGAAGTGTTTTAGCTTGTATGAGCATATTTCACTCTTGAAAAGAAATGAGATTACATTTCATTTCTGGAAGATAAATGCTTCAGGTAAGAGACTGAAACAAACTTGCTATATACTTAACCAAATAAGTAGGAGAATATTCGAGTGTTTTCTTGCAACAATGTAGCTAATTATATTGTGAAACGTAAATGACAGATGACTTTAAAATCTGCATAAATTTGTGTATGTTCTCCAGAAGACATATTTTCCTGAAGGACAGATTATGCCCTGATTACTCCTTCTCTCCACCCCCCTTCTCTTTCTTCTTCCCTTCCGCTTTCCCTTCTCCTCCTCTCTTTCTCTCTCCCCTAAGGCAGACCTCATAGTTTGCATGGACCTCATACTTTTCCTATCATCTCCTAATGCTTCACTTTCACGTCCCTCAGAGTCTTGAGCCAATTTTAGTAATGTCTGCCGGTAGATTTTTTTCTTTGTGTACATTTTTACACGTACACATGTTTAGTGTCTAGAAGTTAATGCAGGTAGTCTATAGACTGGGTGCTGATGGTGCCACCAAAAGGAAATTGTTATTCAATGAAGGGTGGATATTCTTAACATATGGGCTTCAAGCCGATTAGAGCTTCTGCTGGAAAAAGCGGCTGCTTCCTTTCTGTTCTGTCCCTCCATGCTGGGCTCCTTCTGCCCGCCCTGCCCGTCTGCCTCCGTGTTGGCAATTCTCTGAAGGCCAATGTGAACCGATCCACGTCCCAACTGTTCCTTTACTCTCTTACCTGGCAAAAGATTAGATAGCTGATATTTAGTGTTTAAAATACAGATGATATGCCCCACTTTTAAAGTAATGAAAATGTGTAACTCGTGTGTAGTGTTAAACTTTAAAAGTACATTCTCTTGTGTTAGAGTGGATGCCAGTTAACAGACTTCAAGAGGTTAAAGAACTCATGTCACCTATGTTCTGAATACTGTCATTTATGTCATTATTAATAATGCCATTAAGAGCTGGGATTTGAATCAAGGTTTTGTCATTAAAACTCAGGGGCTCTTTTCCTGATATGCTTCTTGCACTCCATACATATCTTCCTACCATCCGGGGCAGGCAGAAAGCAAGTGTATGAATTGAACTTAAGAAAATAATACTGTGTTGACCTGACAAAAAAACTAAAGCAAAACATAAAACAACAACAAAAAACCCCAGCTTGCTCTGGCCAGTGTGGCTCAGTTGGTTGGAGTGTTCCCCACACTGAAAGGCTGTCATTTTCCAGCTGGGGCGCACACCTGGGGTGTGGATTTGATTCTCTGCTGGTGAGCTTCTGAGCAGCAACCAGTCAATGTCTCTCTCTCTCACAACTCCCTCTCTCTCCCTCTCTTCCTCTCTCCACCCCTCCCTCCCCCTATTTTCTAATTTTATTGTGATTTTTCTTCTTAAGCTGTTTAGAAGTGTTTTTAACTTGAAAGCATATGAGTTTTTTCTAAATTATCCTTTTTTGGCTAATATTTAACTACATTGGAGGCAGAGAGAACAGTCTGTGTAATACTGACTTTGAATTATGTTAAAAGTCACAGAATACATGGTTGATTCCCATAAGAAATAAATGTCCTTGAACAAATGTATTACTTCCACTTAGTGAATGCAATAGTCTGTATATGTCCATTCTATCAAGCTTATTAATTTTTTAAAAACATTCTACATGCTTAGTGATTTTTGTCTAATTAATTTATAAATCATGTGAGATTTCTATTAAATCCTCTCATTATAAAGGTGGATTTGCCAGTTTCTCTGGTAGTACTATAATGTGTTGTGATAAACATTTTGAAGGAATGGTTTTTAGTACATATCTGAGATGCCCACCTAGTGAACTGGATGTTCCACTTTTACAATGTTCTCCTCTGCCCCTCCAGACCCATTCTTCTGCTGGGAAACCTTTCCTGTCTTTTTTCGTTGTTACTACTTGCCTGGGGCGGCTTTTGTCATCCTTTTGATTTTAAGTAGTCCTTACCCTTGCAAATCTGGTATGTCACTGGTAAACCCACTTAGCTTTTTTAGATAATTTTTTTATTTTTAAATTTTAGTTGGCACACAATATTATATTAGTTTCTGGTGTGCAACATAGTGATTAGATATCCATATAATTATGAAGTGATCACCCCGATAAATCTAGTACCCATCTGGCACCATACATAGCTATTATTGTGTTTCCTATGTTGTACTTTACATCCCCATGACTGTTTTGTAACTAACACGTTGTGCTTCTTAATCACTTCACCTCTTTCACCCTGTCCCCCAACTCTCCCTCCCCTCTGGCAACTTTCAGTCTATTCTCTGTATCTGTGAGTCTGTTTCAATCTTGTTTGCTTTGTTCTTTAGATTCTACATACAAATGAAATCGTATGATCTTTCTCTTTCTCTGAATGACATTTTACTTAGCACAATATCCTCTAAGTCCATCCATGCTGTCACAAGTGGTAAAATTTTATTCTTTTTATGGCTCATTGTATACATGTAGCACTGATTTTTTATCCACTCATCCATTGATGGGCATTTGGGTTGCTTCCATTTCTTGGGATTTGTAAATAATGCTTCAATGAACACAGATAAGTGTGTATATATACATATTCTTATATATGTGTGTGTATATATATATATATTCTTTCATATGAGTGTTTTGGGTTTCTTCAGATGTATACCCAGAAGTGGAATTACTGGGTCTTAAGCAGATCCATCTTTAATTTTTTGTGAAATCTCTGTACTGTTTCCTACAGTTGCTATAGCAATCTGCATTCCCATCAAAAAGTGCATGAGGATTCCCTTTCCTCCACATCCCCACCAACACTGGCTGTTTGATTATTTATTGATAACGATTATTCTAACAAATGTTAGGTAATATCATCTCATTGTGGTTTTAATTCACATTTCTCTAAGGATCAGTGATATTAAACATCTTCTCATAGTCTATTGGCCATCAATGTGTCCTCTTTGGAGAAATGTTTATTCATGTCCTCTGCCCATTTTGTAATCAGTCTGTTTTTTTTTCCTTTTCTTTTCTGTCTTTCTTTTGTGTTGAGTTGTATGTCTTCACCATAAATGCTGAATATTAACCTCTTACCAGAT
Source organism: Artibeus jamaicensis (assembly GCF_021234435.1). Taxonomy (NCBI): domain Eukaryota; kingdom Metazoa; phylum Chordata; class Mammalia; order Chiroptera; family Phyllostomidae; genus Artibeus; species Artibeus jamaicensis. Next base: position 29,327,593 of record NW_026521486.1, read on the forward strand.
GTATCATTGGTAAATACCTTCTACTATACAATAAGTTTTTCTTTTGATTTATGGATGGCTTCCTCTGCTGTGGAAAACCTTTTTAGTTTGATATAATTCCATTTGTCTATTTTTCTTTTGTTCCTCTTGCCCAAGGAGATGTATCAAAACAAAATACTGCAAATGTACAGCCTTATGCTTGTTATAAATTAAACAACTTTCCAATCACCTTCAATGTCAAGAAATGTACTGTTCCTTGCACCACAGAGGCCTTCCACCTATCCTGGATCACAGTATCCTTCCTCTCAAGAATAAACAAACACTCTTTTCATTTTTTTTAATTTCTGAACTATTCTATAGTTTCATTATCCAAGTATAACCCTAAAGTATATGGTTTTGCTTTGCCCTCTTATTTTCTGTTTTATTATAGGGTGGAATAGAGGTAGGCATATTTTTACAGCCTTTGCAATTATTTTATTCCATTTCCTCCCTTTCAATTTATGTGTTAAAGAAACTAACTTATTTCTTCCAGTATTTATTTCCATCCTGATTTAATTTAACATATTCTTCTGCTTTATCTATTTTTTGTGCATTGGTGATCAAATTTAGAGGCATAATCAGAATAGATTAGAATTAAATATGTTGGAAAGACTCCTTCCTGGTAGTTTGGAATTGTTATCAGAAAGCACATACCCCTATCTACCTCTCTTTTTGTGATGTCAGCAGCCATCAGTTCTTGGATTTTACCATTCATGATTTATGTGCCTAGATTTTACCATTCATGACTTATTGTAAAAATATTAATAACTGGAGCATGGTAATGGATTTATGGTGGGCCCTTCCCTGTGGCCTCTCATAGTGTCCCCGAGCCAGAGTAAATTGCAGCCTCAAACCATTGCCCAACCTCCTTCTCTGGGCTGTGAGCACTGAAGAGGGTTGTACAGTGTGAAAAAAAATATTAATAACTGTATAAGCAAATTATATCATTATTTCTTTATTTACTTATTGTAATACTTCTACAAAGAGAAACTTTGCCTCACATATAACATTTATCCAGTGATCATTTCATATAAAATTATTAAACAACTATTTGAGTGTGTACTTCTTTAATTCTATGTTGTACAAAGATGATTAGTAGCTGTACGTGTGTATCTGTGTCCCTCTGCCTCATGTATTTAAAATTGTTTGACATGTTTTCCTCCATCTCAGTTATTACACGTACTAACCAATGAGAGTCTTTGCAAGTTGGTTTTCAAGTGCTATTAACGCACCTTGTATTTGCTGATATTTTCCTTCCTAACTAGTATAGGAGAATCTACTGGGCTCATCTAATGCATTACCTTCCCCAGACCCAAAATCAGCTGTGGGTTTTTTTCCAGTAGCCCTGTTTTGTTTTAGTGGGAAGTGGTATTTCAACATCACAATCTAGGTTTTAGGGATGCTCGTTGTTACTGAGATGGACATTATTTCAATGTCCTTCCCAGAGAGAGAGAGAGAGAGAGAGAAATAAAAAAAAAACCTCATGAGTGCCTTCTGATATTTTCAGTCCTAATTTTGTACTACAGAGAATATTGATTCTCAGAGGCAATGGGGAAGCTATAATCTTTTGTTTTATCCAGTATTACACACAAAATATTATGAGGGCAACAATTATTACACAATCACTTATATGACTACTAAAAAGTGTTTTCACAGAGATTTATACCTGTTCTCCTTATTTTCCCCACCTTTGAAGGTGAAATGTATCTACGTTGTCAGTGTAGATTGCCATATTAAACTGTTACCTATAACCCTCATCTACCTGAGTTCTCTAAGAAAATATGTATAAATTTAATACTCACCAATAATCTTTATGTTGATGTATCTTTATCAATTGATTATCTGAAGTTTATTCTCTAGCTGTTTATTAGTGAATAATCTATAAGAACAATATTCCCTAAGTCCTTGTGTGAGCATAATACTCTGAGAAATTTTAATATAGAAGTCAGTCAGTTAATATGTATTCTTGGTTCACATTTTTTTCACTGACTATCTTAAATATATCACTACTTGATTTCCTTCTAATACAAGGTGCTAAAATGTCTAATGACCATTCTCTTTCCTATTAGGTTATAGACCACGCTCGTCTTTTTCACATCTATTATTCAGTACCTAGTATTTACTTTGCAACAGAATATCTTTCAATGTCTTCACCTTCCCAGCATCATCTTCACCTTCTTCCTTCTTCTGTTTTATCTTTTTTATAACCTCTTTTTCCTCCTCCTGTTTATATTATCATTTATTTTTCTACTTCTCTTGTGACATTCACAACTTGTGTCTGGAAAACAAATCCAGGGCCTACTCTTCCTATTCTCATATCTGCCTCAAAAACTACTGTTCTTCCTTCTCCTAGTTTCAGCATCTTCTATTCTTGAAACTTCACCCAATTCACTGAAAAATTGCAATCTTATTCTTCTGGTACTCTTGTTTATAAATTTAATGTAAAGGATTTCTCTAAACATCCAATGAATTATTAAAATAATATCTAACTCAGCCATTCATTACTAATAGAACATCAAATAATAGACACTTAAGTAGGAAGGAGTTATATAGGAAGGAAATATATATATTGGTTGCAATAGACAAAGAAAACAACAGTGACAATTGCTTTGATCAGCTGAAAATTCTCATTGTTTGGTATTTTTCCCAAGTAGAGTTGTTTGACAATAGGTGAAGCATTATTGGCTCTTACCAAAATACCACTGGGCTGTATTTAGGAATCATCCACCAGGTGTCAATGTCAAGGGCTATCAGAACTGGGACTGTGGACACAAGTGTATTACTGTATGGTTCCATAGGGCAGAAACACAGGGTCTTGTGCTAAAATCATGGTGTTGTTAGGACTGTGTCTCTGGAGGCTTCTAGAGGAAATCTGTGTCATTACCCTTTCCAGCTTCTAAAGGCTGCTTGAATCCTTGTCTTATGCCCCACCTTTCCCATCTTTAAAGTCAACAGAAGAGGGTTGAGTCCTTTTCTAATGACATCATTCTGACCTTTTCTGCTTCCTCTCCCATTTTTAGAGATCCTTGTTATTATTCTGAGCTCACTCAAATAATCTCACTATTTTAAGAACAACTGACCAATAAATTTAATCCTATCTGAAATCTTTAATACTTCTTTGCTATATAACCAAGGTTCAAAGGGTCTAGGGATTAATACAAGGGAATATTGGGGAGCAGGGGTATTCTTCTTCTTACCACACATATTTTCTATAGTTCTATAGTTCCATTTAAATCAGGAACTGATAGCCATGCCTTCTCAGTTATGTCACAGTTGCATCTAATCTGTATGTACAGCTCTGCCTCAAAGTCAGGTTAAATGACTTTTAATTATTTTATGCATTACTACATAATCCAGAGTGGAGATATTTACCAGCTGGCACTAAAAAAATTTTTATTTGTTTATAAACTAAGAAATACTCTAGTTTCTAGATTGAGATAGCAAAGAGAATTAAAATTATGACAATTTTTAAATCACTAAATTTAATATCGAAAAAATGAATCTGGAAGAGGTTTTGTTTTTATTACATTTTCAATATGAATACGTATTTCTCATTCTACTTTATCTTATAATAATGAGATTCTTTTGGACAGGCTTCTAACCCATTTCAAAGTTTACTGCTGCCAGAAATACTTGAAACAATATTGCTATTAATAAAAATGTAAGTTTTCAACTCTTTTCAGTAACGATGGTTTGAGTTAATGCCATGTTTCAGTAGCTAAATTCAATTATGTTCTACATGTCACATTATTACCACATGATCACCGATACACCTCTCTTTAATCTGTGTTTAAAACAAGTTAGTGAGGCCCTGGCTGGTGTAGCTCAGTAGATTGAGCGAGGGCCTGCGAACCAGACAATCGTGGTTCGATTCCCAGTCAGGGCACATGCCTGGGTTGCAGACCAGTTCCCTGCAGGCCAGTTCCCAGCAGGGGAGGCACAAAAGGCAACCATACATTGATGTTCCTCTCCCTCTCTCCTTCCCTTCCCCTCTAAAGATAAATAAATAAAATATTTTTAAAAAACAAGTTAGTGAATACAGTTCTGAGACCATTGGGTAAGCTGATTTACCTCTCTGTGCTTCAATTTCCTCATTGATAAGTGGTAACAGTAATATCATAGATTGAATTGAGAAATAAATATGTTAACACATGTAAATATGTACATCTATGCAGAGAAGCAGCACAAAGTAGGTGCTCAAAAATGTTAGGTGTCATTACCATTTTTACTATCAGCAACAAGAAGATGGCACACACTAAAGGAATCTTTCATTTCTGCATCAGACCACTGGAACTTTATTTAAAGACCTCCTTAAATGGCTTTATGAAATGAAAAAAATAATTAAAAAACTATCAGTTATTTTGAAGCCACCAAAAACTGTAAAAGTCACTTTCATATAGCCACATTAACTGTATTTAAGCTACGACAGAGCTGACTGCTTTGAGGAAGATAGGAACAGGATATTAACTCTGGTTGTCAAAGTCATACCTGCTGACAAATTCTTGGTTCCATGACAGAGACAAAGGAAGGGGTATAATTTGCTTTAATGAAATATCATTTTCATTACTAACAAACATGGAGATTAAAAAATAGCAAGTCTTAAAAAAAAGATTCTGGATAGACAATGTATTTCTAGACCCAAGAATCAGAATACTTTGGAATCATATTTTATGGATCAGTTTTCTGGTTAATCCTTTCTTCTAATACACTTTTATCTGCATCCCTTGTAAAATGATTCATAAATCTACTAGTTCAATTTTTTGAGTGAACTATAATAGATCTATTTATTCTTGTTTATATTATGTTTTAAAATTATATTTTATTGCTTATACTATTACAGTTGTCCCAATTTTTTCCTCATTGCTCCCCTCCATCCAGCACCCACCACTCCCCCAGATAACCCCCAACCATTGTTCATGTCCATGGGTTGTGCATTTAAGTTCTTTGGCTGCTCCATTTCCTATACTGTACTTTACATCCCCATGGCTATTCTGTAACTACCTATTTGTGCTTCTTAATCTCTTTGCCTCTTCTCCAAATCCCCCAAATCACATCCCCATAGCTGACTGGCTTCAGACCATTCTCCATATCTATGATTCTGTCTCTGTTCTTCTTGTTTGCTTAGTTTGTTTTTGAGATTCAATTGTTGATAGATTTGTATGTTGGGCCATTTTATTGTTCATAGTTTTTATCTTTTTCTGAAATAAATCCCTTTAACATTTCATCTAATAATGGTTCAGTGATGATGAATTCCTTTAGCTTTTTCTTGTCTGGGAAGTGCTTTATCTGACCTTTGATTCTAAATGAAAGTTTTGCTGGATAGAGCAATCTTGGTCATAGGTCCTTGCTTTTCATCACTTTGAATATTCCTTGCCAATTTCTTTAAGCCTGCAAAAATTTTTTTTGAGACTTTGGCTGACAGTCTTATGGGAACTCCCTTGTAGGTAACTACCTGCTTTTCTCTTTTTGCTTTTACAATCCCCTCTTTATCTTTAACCTTTGGCATTTTGATTATGTTGTATCTTGGTGTGGGCTTCTTTGCATCCATTTTGTTTGGAGCTCTCGGTGCTTCCCAGATTTGCATGTCTATTTTCTTCACCAAATTAGGGATGTTTTCTTTCATTATTTTTTTCATAGATTTCCAATTTTTTGCTCTTTCTCTTCTCCTTCTGGCATCCCTATGATATGGATGTTGGTACACTGGAAGTTGTCCCAGAGGCTTCTTATGCTATCCTCATTTTTTTGGGATTCTTTTGTTTTTTGTTTTTTTGTGTTTCAAATTATTGATTTAATTTTTGGCTTCATCCATTCTACTGTTGATTCCCTGAAAATTGTTCTTTATTTCAAGTAATGCATTCTTTGTTTCTGAGTGGATTTTTTTACGCTATTGAGGTACTCATAAATTCCTTGTATCCATAAAACCAGCGTTTGAACTCTGCATCTGAAAGATTGTTTATCTTTATTTTGTTTAGTTCTTTTTCTAAAGTTTTGATTCATTCTTTCATTTGGGCCATGCTTCTTTTTCTCCTCATTTTGGTAGCCTCTCTGTGTTTGTTTCTATATATTAGGTAGAGCAGCTATAATTCCCTGTATTGGTAGCATGACCTAATGTAGTAGGTATCCTGTAGGGTCCTGTGGCATCGCCTCTTCTATCACCCAAATCAGTTACTTAATGTGCGGCCTCTGTATGGGTTGAGTACACTCTCTTCTTGTAGTTGAGCCTTGAGTGTTCTGGCAATTTAATGGGAAGAATGTACACAGACCATTCAGCTGCAAGGACTGGCCGTGACCACTGGATCACCAATCTCTGCCCTCTGTGGAGGATCAGCTGTGCAAGGGCTCACTCCACAGAGGAAGGCTTACTTCAGCAGCACTCTGGTGCCACCTAGTGTTCTGTCTGGGGCAACTCGGCATTAGCTATAAGGTAATCAGCAGCTGGCTGTTTCTTGTGTTAGGCTTGTAGTTGCCCTACAAAGAAAGGCCAGGCTGTGAACCAAGGCCAGCTACTGCCAGTAAAAGGCCTGGGGCCACTTAGTAAGGGACAGGGCTCACTGAGGCCAGCTGCTGCTTGTTTGAGAGGATTTTTGAAGATTGGAGGCACGTGCCAAAACAAGTCATTCATATGGAAAAACCATTGTTAATCACTTGGGTGAGCCAGTAAGTTGGGTGGGGCAGAGTTTCAGAGAATCAACAGTATAAGCCAAGTTGACGGAGTCTCAGGTATTGTGTCCTCTGCACTCTGTAGTTTGGTGTAGGGAGGGCTCAGAAAAGGACTAATGGCCTCTTCCAGCAGTTCTGTCTTGGAGAAAGCCATTCTCTAGATGTTGCCCTGATGCCAGACACTTCAGTTCCTCCTAGTAAGGCCTACGTGCCTTTCAAGCTGCTGCCCTAGTTCTGGAGCTCAGCAGGAGTGATTCTGAGTAAGTTCTTGTGGACCCTTCAACAGGAACTGCCTGGGAATCCAGAAGTTTCTTCCACCAACTCAATTTCCACTGGTTTTTGCAGGCAGAAGCCAAGGGGACTTATCTTCCTGCCGCTGGCACCCTGGGCTAGAAGGCCTGGTGTGGGGCTGGGAATCTTTGCTCCCAAGATATCCCTCCCAATTTTTAATTGTTACAAGTGGGTGTGGGACCACCCCATTTCATGTCTCCACATCTCTGTGTCTCTGTCCCTCCTACCAGTCTGGATGGATTTGGTTTCTTATTTAACTCTGTGGTTGTAGGACCCTCATTCCACTCAATTTCTACTAGCTCTGAGTGACAGTTGTTTGATAGTTCAGTTGTGATTTTGATGTGGTTGTGCAAGGAAGCGAGCTGTGTTTACCTAGGCCACCATCTTGGAGGTCTAGCTCTTACACCATTCTCTATTCATTTCAATTTGGAGAAATTTCACACTATGGCAGTAACATCCAAGCTCCCATAGCTAGTAGACTGTAGCACTAAGATTCAAATCTCTGACTGCAGTCTGCTTCCAGGGTCCAGGCAGTTAGAACTGAGCAGAGCAAAGACAATGGTCCAGGTACAGTAGGTCACCACAGCGGAAAGCCCCAGGTGCCTGGCAACAGACAAAATTGGGGAAACAAAGACCTCACCTTAAGAGTAACATTTCCTCTCCTAGAAAATCCAAATGATCATGCCTACTTATTCTTTAGGGTTATAAATTCTAAGTAAATCTTTAGTGCCAATATAATAAAAAATCAATTGCCATTGCAAAATCCATTGATAACCATATTTAATAGTTAAACATTATCATACTTATCCCTTAAAATTTTTGTCTTTAACACACAACCATATAATTGTTAAAGAAATTAATAAGTCCACAAAAGTGACACAAGTACTTTTTCATTTCAAATTAAAATTTTTTAATTATAATTTATAAAATTTAAAAATTATAATTTGTACGATGTATTAAATCATTTTTTCAACAACTACAAATGAGCAACAACTTTTGAATGAAGCAAAATACTAGGCGTTGTGTTATGAGTGAGGAAGACTAAAATGGTCTAATGAGCTGATAGGGAAGAGAAATCTTACATTTGTACACTATACATGGTACCGCCGTTAGACAGTAGAAAACCACAGAAAAGATTTTCTGGGGAGCTACTGGGTTACTTTCTTAAATACATCATTAAAATATTTAATGGTGTTTGTAGGGGGCACAAGCTAAGGGAAAATGCAAAGATGAAACCCTGGCTTTTGGTGTAAACTGTGTGGATGGTGGACCATTTTCTGTCACAAAGTACACTAGAGTAGGAGAAGGTTCTTGGGTGAATTCTAATTAAATTTGGGGGCTTTCTGTTGGAGGTTTAAAAGTTCAGGAGGGGATATTGAGTAATAATAAAAATGGTCTAGGTTGGAGTCATTGACATGGTCATTTATACCACAAAAGGTATAAAATAACTGGCAAGGAGAGAATAATTGAGACAAAAAAAAACTCTGACAAGAGTCAAGTAAACAATGAATATTTTTGAGTTTTTGAGACAAAGCAAACAAAGAAGAACTTAGAGAATAGTGTCAGAAGAGCCAACATAACAAAGCAATAGACTTTAAATAAGAAACATAGTAAATAGTATCAAAAGTTACGGAGATCAATGAAACAGACACTAATAAATGTCAGTTAAATTTCCTGACATGAAACTTACTGATGAACTTAAAGTATTTTGGAGAAGTAATGCAAGAAGTTTGCAATTACTAGTAAAGTTTTGGGGGAAAGGTTTAACAATCTGACAAGACAATGGTTATGGAGGGAAAAATAAATTTAAGACCATGTGTAGGGAGGGAGTAATTGCTGATAAAGAAGACATTGTTTAGCTAATAAGGAAGACTTTAGCATGCTAGCATGCATATAGATGATTGACTTCAGAGGAAAATAATGATGATATAGGCAAGTGACTCTTTAGTAACAAAAGGGATATGAAGGGGAATATTAACTCTAAATATTGATTCCTGATGCTCCAGTCATAATTGAGGTGAACTTATTTTTCTATCACAGGCATCTTATGAATCAACGGTTCCCGTGGATTTTAATGCCATGAGCCTTGAAGAAGTTTTAAATTACTCAAGGGATTAATGAATTCACGAATTTAAGGAGAAACATTATAACAATTGTTTAGGTTTATTTATCATATTTCTTTCTTGCAAGCTTTTATTACTAATTAATCAAGTAACTTTTTGTTTCCTCTTATGCTTTTTCTAGGAAAATTCCATTCTTTTATAATATCATTAAGGAGCTATTTGAAACGAGTCAGGCCTCTTGGTTATATAAAATAAAGAATGGCGTATTGTCAGAAAACAGATCTAAATCCCAGGGAATCCCATGAAGAGCAGCATGAACACCAGGAATCGCAATCCGTAAATCAACCCCTTTTTCCTAGCCGAGTCAGTCTGGGTTTTGATCAGCTGGTAGAAGAAATCAATAATAAAATTCCACTCTATCAGAGTGAAATTGAAGAAAACACTGTTTTTGTGCCCAGTTCACCAAACTGGGACTCAAAACAGCATTCATTAAATGGAACACAGCAAATAGCCTTGAATGAATTCAATTCTGAAAGCTCAGAACTCTCTTGTCACCAAGATGGGAAAACAGCCATAATTGGTTTTAGGCCTTCTGTGCTACCAAATCCTCAAGACATAAATAAAGAAAGCTCTTGGGGAAATTTCACAGGAAAACGTCGTGGTGCTGATGATTACAGATGCAATATTTTAGCTCAGTCATCTATTAATTTGCATAAAATGAATTCACAAAAAGAAAATATTTTAGTTCCATCATCCACTAGTTTGGATAAAATTAATCTACAGAAAGAATGGGAAAATAAAAGTCATACCTACCATATAGGATTTAAAAGTAGCATTCCTTCCATACAACCACCCTTCTCAAGTGACTTCATGCCAGAAGAAGAGAACAAAAGGAACAGAGTTACAAACACTGTGGAACCTCCTTTCACGCTCTTCAAAGGGTCCTTCCTGCCCAGGATGCAGGAAGGTTCGGGGCCTAAGAACACAGAGGTATGTGTCAGATATATTGATCTTAAAATATAAATATGAATCCTTCAATAATATGCTATATTAACTTAATGATAAGGATACCTACCTTAAACCGAGAAATGTATTAATATTATATTTGAAAATCATCATTTATTAGTTCTGTGTTCCTGAATTATTTTTTTCTGAGAAAAGAAAAATAAAACTGTATAATATAATTTTTGAACTTCCCGTTTTACAAATATAAATAAAATGTTGTAGAATTTACATTTTGTTAGATAAAAATATCACAGTTGGAGGTTTTGATAATAGTATTTTCTTACTGTATCATGTTATTATACACACCCAGAAACACATCACTTTTGTTACATTTAGATTATGAGTCACATTATCATGAATTAAGACTTTAGATTATTATTAGTAAGAGAAGTTTCCCTTTACTCAGAGGCCCCTAAATGATACTGTTGGCAGGCAGGTTCCATTGGGATCATTCCAAGAGTGGGAAATTAAGTAATTATTGTGCAATTCATCCTAGTGATTCCATTAGTAGTTTTCCAATGGTTTTAGTAACTATAGATTTTCTTGTGCAATATTTGAACTTTTCTCTGCTTATGCCAAGTGTTGACACAAGTGAGATGAAGTAAATAGTACAAAGAAGAAATATTAGTGCAGCTGTAATTCACAGGTTGAGGCAAAATGATGCTTCATTTATTCAACAACAATTTACTGTCTTCTTAAAATATACATGATAAACTAGGAATAACAAATCCAAAGAAGAAAAATACATGATACCTGATCTCAGGAGTAACATATTACTCAAATTAATTTGCAAACACTAAAGGAAGGTAAGAGCAAAATAACAGAGAAGGCGAGTTCACAGAAAAGAAACAACTAATTCTGTCTGAGGCACTTGTGGAAGAAGGTAGCACATCAAATGATCCAAAATGAAAGTCAATCAATTTTAGGAACATCTACTATTGATCTTTGAAACATAACAAGTGCCAAACTTTCCCTTACCACTGAAAGCAACTATGAAGTTAAACAAAATATATGAAGTAAATAATTTCAGGCATTGAACACAGTCAGTATAGGATATCAGTCCTTGAGAGAACGGAAAGTATTGGTCAAAAAGGCAGGGAAGAAATAGAACAAAATAAAATAGAAGAAACAAATGGAAACAAACATCATCATGGCTATCTTAAATCCAAAAATATCTCTAAATATACTATATAGGAATAGGATAAGCATTCCAAATAAAAGGGAGAAATCATCAAACAATATAAAAGACTTTATTACTGTCTACAAGGGACGAGCTTAAGGCACAAAGGCACAGATAGGTTGAAAATAAAAGAAATAAAAAGATTTAACATTCAAACAGCAAAAGAAAGTTGATGTGGTTATTGATATTAGAAAAATTACAGTTCAATGGAGAGTAGTATTGAAGAAATAAAAGTGTCATTTCATAATAATAAAAAGGTCAATCAGAAAAATAATAAGTTCAGTTGTGCATGTACCTAATAATAGATTCAAAACACATAAAGCAAAAAATGAGTTCTTTTAAAGTTAATCATATACCCACCCTGACAGCCATTTATGGATTCCTTCACAATAAATAAAACACACATGCATATAAATATTTGCAAATGAAAATTAATAGTTCCTTACTCCAAACTTAACCCACATGTCCATCAATAGGATAGATAAACCATTGTGTTCTTATCTATTAGAATATGTATGTGCTAGTATACTACTAACCAACAATACAAAAAGTGAACTATTGATAAGTGTGACAACATAAGTATACTTAAAAATACATGTCACTTAACTGAAAGAAGCCAGCAACAAAAAAACACATACGCCTACTCTTGATAAATCTCTGGATAACTGTAGTTACCAAATAGATGTACAGATTGACAAAAGGAGATGTGGGGGAACTTTCCAAACTGATGAAGATGTTCCATACATTGATTGGAATATTGATATAACAGTTGTACAACTTTCTGAAAACTTAAACTATGTATTTAATATTCATGCAATTTTCTATATGTATCATTTCATTAAAATATAAAAAAATAAAAACAAAATGAATCTTTAAAACAAGTTAAAAATATACATCTGAATTTATCTTTTCACCACACCAACTAAATTAATTTCAAAATTTTTATTTTAAGTCCATAGATTGTTCCATTCAGCTAATTGAAATACCTCAAGGCAGTAATATGAGTCTGGCCTCCTTTTGTGACAAAGTAAAAAAGTAAGTGTTGTTATTTCACTAAGTTTTGAAATTTATATACCTGCATAAATTTGTCTGTTTTAACATTATTAAATTGATTAATTTAGCATATAAAATGTTCTATAATCTTAACAGTGAAAAGAATAAATTTATGAGAACTTTGTTCATTAGTCAACTTCTGGTATTGTTTTTGTTGTTTATAGTCAAATAATTTTTTCTTTTTTTAATTTAATTAAAGTTTTATGTTTCATAAAATTTCAGGCCTGCCCTTGATATTTGTTGGTAGTTTAAGTTGATTTCTTTCTCATTCTCATTGTTCACCCATTCATTATTTAACAACATGTTATTCAGTCTCCATGTATTTTAATGTTTTTTAGTTTTTTCCTTGAAGCTGGTTTCTAGTTTCAAGCCCGCGTGATCTGAGCACCTGCTTGATATGATTTCAATTTTTTTAAACTTGTTGAGCCTCACTTTATGCCCTATCATGTGGTCTATCTTTGAAATGTGATTTCATGTGCATTTGAAAAGAACATGTATTTTCCTTCTATGCCATAACATGTTCCATATATATCAATTAAGTCCATTTGATGTAGAGTGTTGTTCAATGCCACAGTATCCTTGTTGACGCTTTGTTTAGATCTGCCCATTGTTGACAATGGGGTGTTAAAATTTCCTATAATGACTGCGTTGTTGTCAATATCTTTCTTGAAGTTCTCCAAGATTTGCCTTACATATTTAGGTACCCCTGTGTTGAGCGCATATATGTTTATAAGGGTTCTATCCTCTTGAGGGACTACTCCCTTAAGTATTATGTAGTGGCCTTCTTTGTCTGTTTTTATAGCCTTTATTTTGAAGTCTGATATAAGCATTGCTCCCCATGTGCTTTTTTTATATTCACTTGCTTGGAATATATTTTTCCATCTCTTCACTTTCAGCCTGTGTAGATCTTCCATTCTGAGTTGCATCTCTTGTAGACAGCATATATGCAGGTAGTGTTTCCTTATCCACTCAGCTACCCTGTCTTTTAATCAGTGCATTTAATCCATTTATATTTAAGGTGATCATTGACAGCTACTTATTCACTGCCATTTATTCCATGCCTGTGTTCCTCTCTGTCTCTGTCTCTTTCTCTCTTTCTTCTTCTTCTAATAGCAGTCCCTTTAGCAACAGTGCTGGCTTTGTGGAGATGTACTCTTTAAGCGGTCTTTGTCTGGGAAGCTCTTTATTTCACCTTCCACTTAAAAGGAGAGCCTTTCTGCATTGAGTAGTCTTGGTTGTAGATCCCTGCTTTTCATTACATGGATTATTTTGTGACAATCCCTTCTGGCTGTATTGTCTCTGTTGAGAAATCACTGATAGCCTTCTCCGAGCTCCCTATATGTTACTAGCTGTTTCTAGCTTGCCACCTTTAAGATTCTCTCTTTGTCTTTATTTATTTTTTATTTAAAGACCTTATTTATTTTACATTTAGACAGAGGGGAAGGGAGGGAGAAAGAGAGGGAGAGAAATGTTAATGTGTGGTTGCTTCTTGCCCACCTTCCGCCAGAGACCTGGCTCATACCCAGCCATGTGCCCTGACTGGGAATCAAACCACCAACCCTTTTGTTTGCAGGCTGGCACTCAACACTGAGTGACACCAGCCAGGACCTCCCTTTGTCCTTCAAATTTTCCATTTTAATCATGATGTGTTTTGGAGTAGGCCTTTTTGAGTTCATCTTAATTGGGACCCTCTGTGCTTCCTGAACTTGTATGACTTATTTCCTAATCAAGTTAGGGATGTTTTCTGTCATTATTTTTTCAAACAAAGTTTTCACCCCTTGCACCTTTTCTTCTATTTCTTCCACCCCTTGTACCTTTTCTTCTCCTGATATTCCTATGATGCAAACACTATTACATTTCATATTGTCCTGAAGCTCCCTTAAACTATGCTGGTTCTTTCTGAGTCTTTTCCATTTTGTTGCTTTGCCTGAGTATTGTTTTCTACCTTGTCTTCCAGCTTGCTGATTCAGTCCTCTGCTTCATCTAGGCCGTTTTTGATTCCTGCTATTGTACTCTTTATTTCTTCCTGGTTCTTATTCATATTCTCTACATCCTCTCTCATGCTGCTAAAGTTCCTACTACGTTCCTTGTAGCCCCATAAAGTTCCTTGTAGTTGTCACTGACTTCCTTGGGCATCCTCATCACCATTATTTTGAATTCTATGTCTGATAGCTTGCTTGCCTCAATTTCACTCAGCTCTTTTTCTGGGGAGTCCTCTTTTCCTTTTCATTGGGGGTTATTTCTTTGTCTCCCCATTTTAGGTGACTTTTCTTATTTGTTTCTGCATCTCGGATTGCTCTGCTTTGGCTGCCTGTCTTTGTGGGGTAGTTTTCTGGGGTAGGAGTTTTGTGGGTCTCAGTGGTGTAGTCTTTGTTACTCCTGATCTGGATGCCTTAGGGATTAATTCCCTTTATTCAGTTTATATGGACTCTCTTTTTGTACTTGGGCACTGATTTTTGATGGATCATTCATTGGTGGGTTCTCCCCTCCAGCCGGCTGCCTGGGAGTCACAATCCCTGCCATGTCTGTGTGCTGATGTGCAGGAGCTGGTTAACAAAGCAATACTACCCAGAAAAACCAAACCCATGCCAGGAAAAATACATCCCCCCACCACCATCAGCAATACCAGCATCAAATGAGCAAAATTAATAAAGGTACAAAGAGATTAACAATGTTATAAGATAGGAAAAAAGGATATCAGATGGCTCAAGGAGAGAAAAATTAGTTTGGACAGGAAGAAAGAGGAAAAATAATAACAGTAAGGAATAGAAACAAGACAAAGAATGGATAAAACAAAATTTAAAGCATAATGAAAACAGGGAAGGGCAATGAAAAAGTATTTTAAGAAAATGGAAGAGTATAATATTGTTATAGGAAAACAAAGCAACCAGACACTGAGGGATTCTGGAGTACGAGGTTTATTGTTTAACGTGCACGGGCCCAGAGGAGTCATTTCCAAATTCTGAGCCCCGAACAAAAGATTCTTGGGGAATATATAGATTAGGGGTCTTCCTAACTACGTGGCAAAGCAGGATACAGAAGCAGAATGAGGTAATTACTTCTATCTACAGGGCAGAAGCAGAGTTCAAAGGCTAAATGTGAAAATTGGTTCTATCTGTGGGGGTGCTAGCCCTAGTCCTAGTGACTATCCAGCTATTTGCTTTATTTGCTCTTCCCAGACGGCCTTATTGTTCTCCTATGGCACCTGGGGTCTTGGGTGAGCAAAGGTCTCCCAGGGCTTCTCCTTTCATTTCCAGTCCTCACTATCCGGCCACCGCCCTCCCAGACGGCCCCATCATTCTCTCTAGGGCGCCTGGGCAAATAAAGGTTAAACAGAGGTTTTTCAAAGTTTCCCATATTAATATGAGTTCTGAAATAAAATTTAAAAGGTCATGAACCAAAGGGAACAAAATTGCTAAAAAAATCACAACAGGATCAATAAAAATGACAACTAAGCAAAGATTAATAAAGGCAGAAAGAAAATAAGAATAATATACAAAAGAGAAAAGAGAATATGAGATGTCTACAGTAAAGAAAATTATTTTGAGAGGCTAGGGTGAGGGGAAATAAGAGTAAGGAATATATTCCAGGCTAAGAAAAGGGAAAAAAATAAAATTCCAAACTCAGATAAGAAAGGGCAGGAGGAAGGCAAAATGGAATAAGGGGAGAGTAACCTATAAAATTTAAAATTTAAAAAATAGTGAACAAATAGGAATACAGTTGAAAAGAGCAGCAATAACCGTAATATCCACACCAAGCAAGTCACAAATTAAAGATGGAAAGAAAATAAGAAAAAGAAGGGGAAAATGGAAGTGAGCTGACTAATGGAAGGAAGAATGCTTTTCCAAGGATAGAGGTAGGAGAAATAGTCAGAGTAAGGAACAGGAACAAGGTGTTGCATGGGGGAAAATAAAATTTTAAATGAAAATGAGAAAGGGCAGGAGAAAGTAAAATGGAACAAGACAAGCTAAGGGTACAATGTGAGATTTTAAATAACAATGCAATAAAAAATATATGAAAACTAAATAAAAAGAATAAAAAACAAAAGACAAGGAATATGAGTTGATTGGGATACAATAGAAGCAAAAGAAGAAATATTAAAAAGCTATGTAAAGAAAAAATAATGCAAATTCTGAAGAAGAACATGGTGGAATTCACCTCAGCAGAGATTAGTGTTTGCCTTCTGTCTTCTCTTTCTGGAGCCGTCTCTGGATTTTTATCAGCTCAGGGTCCCTGGTGGGTCATCCAGCTTTTGGCAGAAGCGCCTCTATGAACTTGACCTGCCTCTAGAGGGGCCTTCTGTTGCAATTGGGAAGGTAGGACCCCTGGGTCTCACCTGGGAGGCACTGTTCAGTCTTCTGGGAAAATTGTGAGTGTTTCCCTCCTGCTCCTGCACCACCTGTCTTGGTCTGTCCAAGTTTATTTCCAATAATGTATAGTTTCTGATGAATTAGCTGGACCAATCTGTGTAAGAAGGTCAACTCTTTACTACTTAGTGCTCACAGTAGCTCTGTGTGTAAGCCAAGGCTGGGCAGGGTCCTGGTCCCCCCTTGCTGTACCAATGTCTGATCCCCCTGCTTTGCTGGCCTCAGTGGCATAGGGCCCCAGGAACCAGTGTAGTCTCCCTGAGAGAAGTTCACAAATGAGCCCTTTAGGCATTTCTCTTTCTGTCTTTCTGTTGCAGAATTAACCTTCAGAGGATACTTGAGCCTGTTGTTGTGCCTGTTTTGCAGAACTTCCCCCTTGGTGATGCTTAGGATCCTGCAGGAGATGGGGGCTGGGTGTTTCTTTCTCTTCCAGGAGGTTTGATCTGCCAGGGAAGGGGGCTCTGGCTGTAAATAATCTCAGGTACTCGACTCCTGTTATCCAGTTCCCAGCCCACTGATCTTGCAGCAGAGACCTGAACTCTTCATTCTGCACAGCCTCTGCCCTGCCACCTGTGCCAAGGTCGGCTGAGACATCCCCTTGCTGTGTACCTTTCTGATTTCTCTGCCCAGCTGCACTCAGTGGAAGCAAACCATGCCCTCAATCCTTTATGCTTCCTGGCAGAGCAGCTGCTCACAGGGTCCCTACACAGTATGCCTCAGCCCCCCTTTGAAAAAGTCTCTCCAGGCACTCCCAGTGAAGCACTGAATTACTGTCTGGCTTTCTGTACACACCACCTCTCAAAAAAAAAAAAAAAAAAAAGGAGTCCCTCAATGTCACAGCTGGCCACGGCCATCCCCCTTTGCCTGACCCAGGTGCAGATGGAATCCCTCTTTCCCTCTGGCACTCTCCCTATTGGCATTTGCCACTGCAGCTGTGGGTGTGCTGCTCACTCTGTGTGTGTGTGGCCTGGATCTCCCCAACTTTGAGTGTCCAAGTCAGTCCTGGATCAGGCCTGGGGGGTGCTCTGCTCTGAGAGGGGAGGGAGCTGCAAAGCTGCGATCTCTCATTACCCCTCCACAGCTGCAGGCACCACACGTGGGGTATCTCCCCTTCAACTTATAACATCTCCTTACCATCTGTTGTGAAGTGTCTTCTGTACTCCATGGCTTCCAAACTTTACATCAGCTAAGATTATGTTGAATGTTCAGTTTATTTTTTTGGAAGATCAGCCAAGTATCAAGTTGGGGCAAGAGTAAGTGGACTCAGCTTCCAAATACTTGGTTGCCATCTGCTCCTCCTTCACCTTTCTTTGAGTAACTTAATCTTACCTTGAACGGGATGCCAGAACTTGAACAAATGCATGAGTGTTTATCATTGAAAAACATTTTTTTTCACTAGGAATATTGCCAAAAATCACTGACCTTCTTTTAACTAGTCTAAAAATAAATTTCTTAATATAAAGGTAGATGCCTCTACCTTAAAAGATGCCTCTTTTAAAGACTAATTTCTCATTAGCAATTAAAATTTATATAATTCTGTCCCTTCGGTTACTAAGGTTCCTGAATCTTTTGAAAAATTAATAGATTTGCATCTGAGATCTCTTCACTTTTATTCATTTATAGATGCTTGAAATATAATAAATATATATAAATAAACTTGTTTATTTATCAGCTATAGCACCATTCTATTAAATCATCATTTGGAATTAAAGATTTGAATCATTTATTCAGTTATTAACTTAAAAGCTATTTGAATGCCTAATAACTAATTCATCATGAGATATTCAAATATAAAACAAACAAGCAAAAAAAAAGTGAAGTCCCTGCCCTAAAGAACTCAACTATATTAGAAGAACTGAAAGACACAACATACAAAAATGCAAAACAAAGCAAGTAAATTCATTAAAATATTTATCTTTAATTTCTAATCTAAATTAATAAAATTAATTAAAATGTGTATCTTTCATTTTTGATCACACAAGAAAATTTACAATGCGTATTTACAAAAAGAAAAGTCATACATAGACAACAATAGAGTGAAATATGGTGATTACCAGAGGGGAAGGGAGGCGAGGGAGTCGGGAGAGGATGCAGGAGGTAGGGAGGAGAAATGGTGATAGAAGGAGGCTTGACCTGGGGTGTTGAACACGCAATACAATACGTAGGTGATGTATTATACCCTTGAATTGTACCCTTGAAACCTATATAATTTTATCAACCGATGTCACTGCAATAAATTTAATCAATTGGTTAATTAACAATTTGGATTCATAAATTAGGGTCTTTAAAGACATCAGTATTGATTCTTTATGAATATGATACTGTAACAAGCCAACAACTAATACCAGGAACTTGACACTTTAAATCTAAAATGTGGTATAGTAGTCCCCCTTACCCACAGATATATGTTCCAAGAACCCCAGTGGATGCCTGAAAGCGCAGATAGTACTGAACCTATAATTCTATTTCTTTTCCTGTACATACATACCTTTCACTTAAAGGAGTCACTTTATGGCTTCTCTTTGTCATACCCGAATTGCCAACATCACTACTCTTGCACTTTGAGAACAGCATTAAGGCCAATAAGGATTACCTGAACACAGCACTGAGATACCCAGCAGTCGGTCTGATAACCGAAAGGGTTACTAAATGACTAGTGGGTGGATACCCTGAACGAGGGAATGGCTCGCGTCCCAGACAGAGGAAGCAGATCAGTGCAGCATTTCATCATGCTACTCAGAGGATGCACAATATCAAAGTCATAAGTTGTTTATTTCTGGAATTCCCTATTTAATATTTTCGGACCATGTTTGACTAGGGTAACTGAAGCCACAGAAAGCATAACCACAGGTAAATGGGGGCTGCCATAGATATAAATATCCTCAGTTGTGCAAAGAAACTAGTCAAATAACTCTCCTCTGACTACAAAACTTCTAAATGGGAGAGCCAGGATTAAACTCAAGGCCTCTGGTTCCAAGGAGAAACTATTTTGCAATTCTCTAGCTCATTTGAGCAAAAAGCAATTATTCAGAATGTATAAATGACTTTTGAGCTCAGTATTCTCATGTAAACTCCAAAGATGTATAAAACCCAAATTTTTCAGAAAAATGGATGGCCAAAACGGTATTTACCAAATTGATTAAAAAATTATTTACCAAAATTCTTATAGTAAGATGAGTGACTCCTAGCTTTAAAAATTCAGGCATGAACAAAAACCAAGGGGAAGAGACCAAGCTTCAAAAGCAATGTGAATAAAGCAAGTAATCATTGTACAGAGTGATTTTTATGTGTGTGAATGAAAATGTATCCTTAATTGCTTCAAATGAGGTACCCCTGGAAAAGCTTCAAGATCAGTCCTTTATGGTCATTTTTGCTGTTATAATCTTTACCAATCTGCCCTAATAGCACTGTGCTACAAATCAGCTGCTGACTGTTTTCCTCTTTTAAATCTTCTGTAGGAAACTTTGCATGTAGTTCCTTAACTTTTTCTAAGTATTATTTTCCCTTGTATTTTTCAGAATCAGAGCAACATACCATGCAGCTAACATTGATTCCAATTCGGGGAAGATCTGGAGCACTACCACAGCATTTCCACATCAACTTTTTTCTAATACTAAGTTTAGTATAAATATATTTACTGATAACTCAACACAGCCACTTTGTTTGATGCCACATGGTAAGCAACCTTGCAAATAAGCATAAAAATCTGCATAAAGCTAGTATAGACTGCATAGCACTTGAGGAAAATCATTCAAAGTAGTGTAATTAGCTAGTATTTTGTCCTGAAGTGAAGTAAGAGGAGAACAGCTGCAAACATTTTGTTAACATTTGTTTAGCTATTGTTTTTGGAGAACTTTCTTCACATACCTCAACCTGGGATGCCTTATTTTCCTGTTATAAAATAATAGCAAGTATAGCAAGCATATAACTTGCTTTTAGAATATTAAAAACAAAAAACAAATTTCAAAGATTCCAGATCAAAACTGTATATATAAATGAAAATGCATTAGAAACAACTATTTCATTATCATATGAATAAGTCATGAGGTAAAATAGGCTTAGATATATAGAACCATATTAGTCCTTTATAGCCCAGCGCAATCACTGAATCAAATGGACTCAAAATGTCTGGGAATGGATCCCAAGTATCTGCATTTCATGAAATGTATCAGATAATTCTTATTTCTCTGAAGTTTTATTTTGAATGCCTTTAAAGTTGTTTAATATTTTATTTCATGGTGATAGTAAACTATTTTACAAAATAATATCGTTTTTTTAACAAAATTTAGTTGCTATTAAATACACATCTACATATCAACTATTGATTCTTGACAATAAGATTTATTGATGACTGAATAAATATTTTCTCACTGATTTATTACTGTTACTATTATTATTATTATTGGGCTATTTTCTTTCTTACTCTAGTCCAGGCTCTGAGTAGAGTTGAGTACAAATATAGCAATATGTTGGAATAGTAATAGGATCATCTGTTTGGAAACTAATAGAAACCAACTTTCACTGGCATAAGCAGAAAAAGAATAAACATTTTAAAATAATATAAGTTTCTTACATAATTGAAAAGTAGGAATTCAGCAAAAATTTGCAAACATACTTGAGGCATAGATAAACAAGTAGTCCAAAATTTCTCTATGCTTCTCACCACACCTTCTCTCTAAGTAATTGTTTCTCATGTTTCACTTGCTTTCTACTGACTCATTTCCCTTGATTTTCCTGAACATACTAAAACCCAGGCTCTCAAGATTAAATTCTATTTGGCCAGCTACCTAAACAAATTCCAATCTCTGTGTTGGATCCAATTCCAAATTTCTAAAAGCAGGATTCTGACTGCATAGCCCAGATCAGTGGTTCCACTACTCAATCCAATCAGAATGACTTGGGTCAGGTTGGCTTCAGCTGCTGCAGAAGAAAAAGTAATTGTGAACTAGGGAAACTACTCCTGTTCTTCCAATTTACAATATTTAATTTCCAACATCTCTCTCCCACATATTCCTTTGTTGAATTTGGCAAGGCAGAGTCCTTTTTTTTTTTTTTTTTACTTTTATAAGAAGTTGCAGTAATTAGGTCATTGAGTTTAGTGTTAGAGATGTATAGTGGTAAAGAGGATGTCTGTATCCTCAAAGATAATTAAAAGTATTTACAAGGGGAAGGAATAGGAGGAAAGGGTGAAGTAGAGATGAAAGAGAAAAAATTAGAAGAGAAAGGACACTTTCATTAAAATATACAGTGTAGCATATGCCATTGTTGGAAGAAACAGTTTTTCCTCTTCCTATTTACATTTGAAGGGGGGCTGCCACAATGGTTTAATGACAATAGACAAATTAACAGAGAAAAGGCAGGGCTTATTCACACCTGCATAGGAGTTACTCAGTAACAAATTACCTGCTGAATACCTAGAGGTAAAGGTTTTTATACCAAGTTAATGCAGAAGTTTGGGGGGATGAGGGTGGATGTTTTGTGGGGTTGCTTTAGAGCTTTAATAGAATAGAATGGAGGCTTATATTGTTTTGGGTTTTTTTTTTTTTTCATGCTAATGGTAGGCAGTCTGTCTCCTTCCTGGAATTTGCAGAAAACTAGCTCAGAGCAAAGAATGGTAGCTGTATTTTAGGGAACATCTGTTTTATTCAGATAAGAGAATGTCAAATAATTTTCAAATATTTTTACTTTAAAATAATTTTGGTGCCAAAACTCTGTGGGAGAAGAAGAAATTTTTCTCTACCTTTCTAGATTCTTTCGACTGGCCTAATAATCAAATTAACATGAAAATGATGAAGAGAAAGTGAACAAATTTAATGGCATATGTACATGTGAGATCCTCTTATACATGATAGGTTCAGAGTCAGAAAGTTAAAAAGATGTGTATGTGATACTCTGAGCTAAGGATGAGTTAGGGCACCTTGGGGCTTCAGAGGAGAGGAAAGTCGTTCACAGTACAATAAAACAAGCAGATGATCGGTAAATACGTGCTTGCTCTGTCCTATACATAGGTCATCAGAAGTTGCATCTGGCCCAAATTTAACCCTTATTATGGGCGAGGCCCAAATTTAAATTCTTTAAGGAGAAATAAAAGTTTCTCATGTCCCCACATGGTCTTGATTACCTCCAACTCAAAATAATTTGCATGGGAAACTGGCACATCTTGGGGAGGTCTACTCTGCACCCTTCAAGTGTACTCCCTTCATAGCTTTGTATTAGCATTTTACTGGTGACACAGAGATTACATAAAGAACAAAAGTCTGAATAGTGCACTGTGTACATAAGAACCATCCAAACATGCAGAGAATTTTTATGAGTTTATTTCAGCCTACACTGATGACAATTGCAGGAAAGGAAAACTCCCAATGCATTGAGAAAATGCTCCTGAGAATGGCAGTCTTGCAGCTTATTTTCTACATTAGAATTGAGGGAGAAGACATAAGAAGAGTTGCATGAAATCCCCTGATAATAGATTAAGGGAAAGCAGAGCAGAGAAACCTCTGGCATTGAATAAGTAATAAAAAGGAGAGACACATAATTTCTTTACATTGGCGGGTACATGGTAGTTAATAATTATCACGGCATATAAAGATCGTATTCGGGGAAGAAGGTAACAATGAGGCTTTCTGTGGTCTGGCTCTGGTGTGGTGGGCGTGCCCCGAGGGATCTGAAATGGAGATTACTCTGGCATTTCAAAGGTATGTCATTTTAGATTCGAAAAGACAATAGACAGACCCATTGATGGATCATTATTAAGGAAGTTACAAACCTAGGACATGACTACCCACATGACCTACTTTCAGTTACGACATTTTATGTTCAGATCACCTTACGTGGTTACTTTTAATCTCTGAGCTTGTAGGGCCCCGAGCTTGTCAGGTTTAGTATGTGGCCCCTTTTCTGTCCATGGTATCAAAAATGACTTTGATAAAAGAGAGAAGGTTTTGCTAGAAACTTAAGACATAATAAAATGTAGATAGTAAAGAGGAGGACATGGGTAAGGAGTTTTCATCTCAAGAGAACTCTGGTTTGGACCAAACTGAGGAAATGGAATCCTTCCAGAAGACCAGGTCTCGAACAAGGAATTCTCTGTTCCACAGCCTTTATCTATAACTTCAACAAAGTTGATTTCCATGTCCTTATTTCCAACTCCAAAGTCATTCTAGAGCCAGTGTTTTTACTTCCACTACTTTATAGATTTGGATCATGCACAGATGGAACTATTATTATGAGGTCTCTAATCTCCAAAGTATTGGAAGTGGAAGTCAGTTTGTAAAGATTAAAGGGTAATTGAAAACTGTTTGCAGAAGTTATCTGTAATAACAGAAGAAATAATTATATGAAAAAGAAGAAAGAATTTCCATTGGTACTATAAACCTCAGTCACCCTTTAGCTATACATGATCAGCTACTGATTCTATCTTCAGACAGAGTCCATAATCCTCAGAAAGTCTGCTGTTCTGCTGGAGTTACCAAAAACTGTAAACCAACCTTGATTGTAGCTCAGTTCAAAGGTCTGGCTCAGTCCACACAGTTCAGAGTTTCAAGAAGCAAGATGCACAAGGCAGTTCCTCTGGACTGGTGTTTCAAACTCTATTTTGAAATGGCTCCCCTTATTTTACAGGGAGATCACAGATGAATATATAAAAGATGAATATATAAAAGAAAGGAGTTTTAACTGATAGAATTGGAGCCCAGTGTAAGGAAAAGAACACTGGAGAAGTAAGATTTAGTAAAAAGCAATGATATTTAACAACTCAAAAGTGATGTAAAAGAATAAAGGAGAATGCATAAGAAATTAGATTTAAGGTGCAGAGTACTATAATTAAAGAATCTCAAATGGGCCTTAGCCTTCTATGTACAGTCAACAGATTGAGAAGAATTCCATGGGATGGGAGACTATATGAAATTGGGGAAAGAATTATGTTGGCTGCTGAAATGAAGGCACAGGTATAAAATCTAACTGTAAAAAAGCCACAGTATTTGTTGGCTTACAATACGCATGAGAAATTTAACTCACATTGTTAATCAGGTTGGCTTCAAAGAGAAAGGTGATCATTCAGGTTTAGACACGCTGAAATTGAAGTAATAATAAAACATCCAAGGAGTAACATGAATCAGGTAGTAAGACATATCAAAGCAAAAAAACAGGAAAGTAACAATAGGAAGAAATTGGATTATGAAGTCTTTGATGCACATGAAAAGATGATTGTGGTGAAGTGATGAATTCATGGATGCCCCATATGGCACAGGGAATGCAGACTTAGAAACAGGAGCATCAGGTTAGTTAGAGCAAACTGGTGTGTTGAAGATGTTTTCCTGTGTAATACACTGGCAATGCTTTCCCCTACTTGTCAAAGCCCTTACAGTCATTTTTCCTGTGGCCATATTTTTTTCAACTTCAAATCATACTATTTCACTCAATATTTCCAAGCAGCAGTGTGTTTAAGATACTCTCTCCCTGTCAAAGTACTTCCACAATCCATAATTCCCTGAAATCTTTACCATTTGTTTATCACACCACATCTTTAATAATGTCTTGATCTACCATTAAAACCTACATTTTGAAATCATTGTACTCTTCCTCTTTTTTTTCACTGTGGCAGGTCTGGCATATTATTTGAGCTACTTTTTGTTAGCCGGTTTGTATCAAAAAATCTTTTCTTACAAACTTAAAGCTGTATTCAGTAAAAGAAGCCACAGCAGGGTAAACACGTCAATTGCCAACAAAACACCACTCAGAGAAATGCAATTGAGTGTTTTAGACACATATTGTAATAAGTTAGCATGGCTGTGGCCACTATTAAATAGCATATGCATGTAAAATTTAGGGAGGAGATTACGGAATGTGAATATGAAAGGACAAGGCCCTTTATGTTTTAGTATGCTTATACCTTGAGTCACAGAGAATGTAGAAAAAGAAACCACATGTTCATTAAGATTATTATAATGTTACCCAAGGGAGAACCGTAGGTGACTCCTACTTGGAAAAGAAAGAAGAATCGGCTTTGGAGAGTTAGAATCATTAAGAGCACAGTCTTTGGAAATGATAGATTCAGTTTAGACTTCTGGCTTGTCGCTTATCACTCACTATGTAATCTCTTTGGCATCTCCCAAATCCCTAAGGGTAACCACAGCAGAATATGTTTTATACACAGTTACAATGTACCAAAGATTTTAACATCAAGAATATAATACATAGCTCTATTATGCAGTATGTAGACAGGCTAATCAAAAAAATACAAACAATATTTTTCAAAAATATTTCCAAATCTAATGAAATCAATAAATGAGATGCATTTCATTTCAATTCCTCTTAATGGAACTAGACTGTTACAATAGGTCATAATTGGGCATATCACTTTTTGTGCCCAATAACTTTTTCCTAGCCAATATATATGAGAACCTTGTATTAACTTTTTATTATTCACCTTTGTTTTTAGCTAATTGTCTTGTCAGAGACCTAATTACAGAAATTCCACATTTTCGCACAAATGTCCAGTTATTCCACAAAGATTGTCTTCTAAGTATATGTGGCTATGAAGAATTCTTACAGAAGTAAGTAGCTTACAGAGGTAAATTTTGGTCACTGTGATAACCTGTGTCAAACAGCACTTACTTTTTTCCCTTTAATCAGACTTTGTACAAGTACTGCACCCTCCTAACCAGAATAATTAAATCAAATGTGGCCCCTTGAAAGTGAATTTAAAATGTTATGAGTAATATCAACAATCTTATTCTTGGTTCTATTTTGTATTTTGTGTGTTCATGGCAACATATATTTGATTGTCCTGTGACTAGGGTGACCAACCACCCATCCCAGTTTTCCCAGGACTTACGGGGTTCCCAGGACATGAGACTTTCAGTTTTGACATCAAGAGTATCCTGAGAAAACCAACTAAACTTACCTGTAATAAAGCTTATTAGTGTTGATCACAATTTTAAAAATAAACTATTTTGTAATAAGTAATTTTAAAAATTGGAATGATATAAGTATGTTGATTAAGTACTGAGTTTTAAAAATCATATATGGTTTGAGTATGATAAAAACTTTTTAAAAATTTAAATGATTTAGATGTTAGAAAGAATACTAATGAATATTGTGCATATGAAAACAAATTATATCAATATACATAGGCTGTGATATTCAAATAGTAAGCAAATCCCTGATGTATACATATCCTTTCATTTCCATTAGGGAATAAATGACTATAATCAATCTATACTAATACTTGGCAACTTTATAACTTTAATAAAAACCAGGTAAATAAATCTTTAGTAACATTTTCATAGAGTAGTAAGTTTAAAAATACCTTTTTCATTTCATTATTCAGGAAGCTTTTAACATAATGAGAAAAACCTGTTCTCAAGTATGACAACTGCTTATTTGATAGAAACCACAATAACTGTTACTCCTGAAATTGTTTGAAAGCCTAACTTGAAAATATAATAAGACTGTAAGAAATTAAATATTTTTCTGCTGATATTGCATAGTTCTTCTAGACATCAAAGAAATACAGAATAAAATGATTAATAAGGTGTATTTCCATTTGCATTTCCTCTTTGTGTTTCCGTGAGTATCTAAAGACTGGCAACACTCAATGGCTAGGCTGCGTCTTCTGCCACCTGACATTTGGTTTTGACAGCATATTCGAGGAGCAGGGAGAAACACTCGGGTGATGCAATCTTATACTGAATACCCATTCATTAAATTTCATCTTCTGAATGTGCAAGTCTCCAAATGTACATTTGGACATTGGCTGATGTCTAACATTTGATGCAAAGAGCAAGAAACTTTATTAAATATATTCATTTAGTATCATCGGTATGAAGCATCCCCAAAGTGAAACTATTGAAGAACAGAATTTTGGAAAAGTGTAATGTGGACCTTGACTTACTTAAAATTTTGAAAGGATAAGTCATCCACAATTAGATGGCAGTTGACTGCTGAAAATGTTGTATATGTCATTACACTCTTTTTCTTCTTGCTAATGTAAATATAATAAATAGATTTCTAAAATGTTTTCATGGTCACCTATTTCTACTAAAATTCATTTACCTGGGTTTTAGTAAAATAAAAAAAAGTTGCCAAGTATTAGTATAGATCAATTATAGCAATTTATTTCCTGAAGAAATTATAGAATATGTGTATATCAGGGTTTGCTTACTATTTGAGAATAACAGCGTACGTGTACTGCTATAATTTATTTTAATAAGCAAATATTCATTAGTGTTTTTTCTTATATTGAAATCTATCAGGTTTTTTTCTTTGTTCCTATACAATCTATCTAAAAATATGTCCTTAAATGTTTGGAAATCTTCATAAAGTTTTTTTGTATCAGAAACACAGGTAACGCATAATAAGTTAATAATGCAATAAGTAATGGTTTAGTCTCCAGCAGTTGTGGTACTACAAGTCATCAGAAGTATTTGACAAGATTTTATTGTAATAATAATAATAATGGCCATTTATCTATTGTACAAAAATACTTATATAATGTATACTTACCATAGAGTGATTTATAACAACAACAAAAGAAAAAAAGCAGAACAATAAAACTAAATTTCCAATAGCACTCCTAAATAATAATAAAATAGGTCATGAACATAATTTTATTATAAATGGCATAGATTTTATAGATCAATAAAATATTGCATCACAGCTTAATATAAAATGTATCATTGCTTTCAGGGTGACAAGGTACCTTTAAAAACCATATTTTAATATATTAATTTTTATTAAAATAAGTATATTTCTATTTTAAATATAAGACAAAGCTCTATACCCTAAAACATTAGAGTAGTTACCCTCAAAAAAGGACTATAATACAGGTATTTAGTCTTCTTTTTTAATGTATAAAACTTCTACTATGAACTTGCTGTTTTGCTAACAGGAGAATAAGAAAATAAGTTATTTCTTTGGAAAAACACATTTAAGTGACAGTATAAATAATAATGTATGCTTAAAACAAGTTATTAAGTAGAGTAAGGAGACCGTTACTGAATTTATGAAAGATTGACAGAGCTTGAGCTAAAGTCTAGCTGGAGTATCTAAACTTTTGGAGTCTCTGGGCCACAATGGAAGAACAGTTGTCTTGGGCCTCCCATTAAATCACAAGCACTAATGAAAACAAGAAAAAAATCTCATAATGTTTTAAGTAAATTTATGATTTTGTGTTGGACCACATTCAGAGCCATTCTGAGCCGCCTGTGGCCCATGGGTCACAGGCTGGACACCCCTGGCCTAGGCAAAGGGGCTAAACAGGAGGTATTGGCATGAGGGCATGAAAGTAGTGGGATTCATGGCACTTGGTGACTGGCTCTGCGGGACTCCATGGGAGGGAGAAGTAGATGATGTTGACCAGCTTTGATGGTGAGTTGAATATCAATGACATAGATGTCAAAGAAACATAAGTTTTAGGGGTGCAAGATAATTAATCAAGTTGGAGACATGTTGAGTATGTGAGTTCCAGGGGGCATCCAACTTTAAGAAAGTAGATGAGATTTTAGGGAAACAGGCCTAGGTCAGGGAATCATTGGCTCTAACATGGAATGAAGTCTTCAAAACAGATAGGATCACATAGGGAAAGTGACCCTCCAAAAAAGTACGCTGAGAACATCAATATTGGAAAAAAGGAAGGACGTAGAAGAGTAGAAAAATGAAATTGAGGAAAAGCAATATAAATTGTAGGATACCTTAGAAAATGTGTTTTTCACAAAAAGGAAGGAGAAAGCTTTAAATACCGAGTAAATGTGCCATCAAATGCTGAAAATAAATATGGAATGAAGATTGAAAAATCACCATTAAATTTGACACATGGAAAGTTAGCCATCCACATAAGAGTAGTTTTAGTAAAATGAAGAAGAGAAAAGCAAGATTGCAATGAGTTAAGAACAATGGAAGATGATAAATAAAAACGCATAGGCAGACTACACTCTCAGAAGTAATGTGTGCTGAGAAGAGCCAGGAGAAAGATGGGGAGTTCATGTACTGAGGGGAATTGGTCTGAAGATTCGAAGAAAATGGATAACAGATGCCTGGTAATATTCACTAGTTGAGGGGAAAAGCCAGTAAAGAGGGAAGGATTGAAGGCAGAGGACAGATCAATGGTGAGCTAAATTCTACGATGGTTTCAAGAAGTCAATGGTTTCAAGAAGTCACCTGAAGAGGTTAGTGATGCTCTGAAGGAAAAAATTCTCTCCCCAGTGACAAAGGCCAGCAAAAGTTCAAATGAATAAGAATTTAAAAATTTAATGCCCCCAAAATAAACTATGCTTTTGGAAAAGTGCAGCTTTGATAAAAGTATGGATGTTGAAAGATGTGGCATGGAGATGATAATAATAGTAATAGTAACAAACACCAGAACAGAATCTACTTCATTGTGAAAAGCAAGAATTTTCACATGCAGCACCATTCATTTTCATGTAAGGGAAGCATGATTATTCCCACTTTACAGATGGGAAAACTGAGGTTAGGAAAAATTAAATGACTTCCTAAAAGTCATAAAATTTGGAAGCACCAAGGTCGGGATAGCACAGGTTTATCTGGCTCTGCAGCCCACAGTCTTCCCAGTCTAGGGCAAAGCCTGCGACATGATACAGGGCAGCTTGGGAACAAGTTACAGGGTAATGAGCATATCCTCAGGCACTAAGTATACCTCAATGCACATCATGCTGGTGTAACACAAGGAAAAAAATGTAACGTACAGAAATTTTCTGACATTTAAGATTTTTAAAAGTCTTTAATCAGGAAATGTTTAGAAATGACTTGAATTAAAGAAAATTGTTTAATTACTAAAAGTGGGCTCTAAATGTCATTTACAAATTTCTGATTAAACAAAAATTAATTTATTTTTGGAATTTTGAGAATGTTTAAGGAAATAAATAATA
This sequence comes from Artibeus jamaicensis, assembly GCF_021234435.1. NCBI lineage: Eukaryota > Metazoa > Chordata > Mammalia > Chiroptera > Phyllostomidae > Artibeus > Artibeus jamaicensis. The sequence continues at coordinate 29,358,116 of NW_026521486.1, forward strand.
TCAAAATACATTTTGCTCACTATTGGCAATGCCACTTTCTATTACTGTTGCTTCAGAGAAATGAGTTAACCTCCCTAACTTCAATTTATTTTCCTGTTAAAAATTAAAATTTTAAATATATTTTCTACTTTACAAATGTGTGTTAGGATTACATGTTAGTCATTTTATTTCCAAATGTAAAAATTATATTAAGCCAGTACTAGTCTTTTCATTACATATAGATTGCTTTGAGCTCCTGTAAAATGTGGGCCTTAATAACTTAAAAATATACGGTTGTTAGAAATCTAATGAATTAAATAGAAAAATGTCCCTCTCATTTAAAAACTATTACTTTTATATTATTATGTAGAAACATTTTTCACTTTAAGCTTTCCTCATGTTATCAGAACTACGCTTCTTAATCCGTTCTGTTTTAGAAAGAAAGAGATCCGTTATATTTAGTTGCTACTTTTAGCCGTGTCTCATCTACTTTGGGTTAGATTAGGGTAAATCCTTCATACTTAAACTCCTTTGTGTCTTCCAGGTGGTACCTTTGTCTTTTAAACCAGTCACAATAAGTAACTTCCTGTTGAGCCAACTCAGTTTTGAGGATGTAGCTAAGCCTTTTGTCATCACAATTATAAGGTCAATGGTCAGGATACTTTTTCGCAATTTTGACAATGGAACATTTGTGACACTGTTTTTCACTTCTTCCTAACTCATATTTTTCTCTTTTAACTCACTTGTCTTTATTAAGTTTTGTAAAGTTAATACATACAATCTTAAAAGGGGAGTTAATCTAAATAAATACAATGCTAGGTAGGTAGGTGGATGGACAGATATGATATATAGGTGGGTACGAATTACACATTTATTTACATTTATATTGATTCGTTAAAACAGTGCTCTTGGATTTTAACATGTTCACTAGTCACCCAAAGATCTTGTTAAAAAAAACATTGTCATTCAGTTGGTCGGTGATGGGGCCTGAGACTGCATTTCTAAGGCACTTCTGTGGGACGCTCTTGCTCGCGTTCCACTGCTCACGTTTCAAGTAGCAATGTTACCGAACAAGAGGTCTGAGGGAGGGGCAATACAATATTTGGCCCACCCAGGGGTGCCCAAAACTGCTATACAACAGGGGCCCCTCCCCAAAACAAAATACTAAAATCTACTGGGCCCTTCTGCCCACCGCCAATTGGAAAGACATCTCTCAATGCCAGAGATTTGTGAAAAGGAAACAAAATGTTTATTTAATGCTATTCAGGCCTAACGCCACCACTAAAATAGCAAAGTCTTTTAGGGTATACACCTACACCCACACAGCTCTCCCTTCTCCCACTGCCAACTCTGGGTACCGTAAATCAGGAAAAGAGCACACGTCTGTGTTGCTTGCAGGCCGCTGGCACCGTCAGCTGTGTCACCGTGCAGGCAGGATCTCTAGTTAATCCAAAGTACTGTGGTACCCGCTCATGGTCCACTGGCAAGAGTCCTTTGTACCCAGTTCCAGTCAAAGTCTCTCTTGCTTTTCAGGCCCCTCTGCCAAAGGGGGCACCCCAAAGCCGCGTGGGCCTCTTCTACCAAAGCTGCAGGGGTCTGCACTCCACCAAAAGCATGTGGCTTTCTTCTTCACCTGGCTGCAGGGACCTCCATTCTGGCAAAGCTGCGTGGTTTTCCCTTTCACCTGGGCAGTTATCCCCTCATGTCCTGGAGCCCATCTTTTCCAAGCTCTCACACCGGCACCTCACTCAGGAGGGCAGCCCCTTGTTACATTCTGAGTTCGGAAGCCACTCCCTTCTCCCTGGCTCCCAACTTGGCCACAGGTATTTAACATATCTATGAAACCAGTTAAAGGTTCTAGATATGTTAAATAATCATTCCAGAGGTTAGCTGCAAAACTATTGCTATACAAAACAGTTCTCAATGGCCTGGCTCCATTGTCCCTTCCCCCTGGGGGGGGGGCGATGAGGACATCTTATATGTCTCTCTAGTATTCCTATACACTTTGAATTCTGGACACCATTCCAAATCTTTTTTTTGGGGCCCCCCTGGCTGCACCCTGTATCAGCAAGATATTAGAGAATATTAGTGAACAAAGAATTCAGACTGTATGAAAAAAAATGCATACTTTCCCAAAAAGGCATATTAAACAAAAGTTAAATTTAATCAACAACGCATTTAGGATGTTACACTTTGTGATATGTTGCAAAATTAAGAAAGATATCTTTCCTAGCCTAGCAAACCAAAACTTCCTTTCATAAGTCAACTTACTGTTGTATTGGCAACAATATTGGCAACTTATTGTATTGTTATGGCAACTTATTCAGCGTTCATCTTATCTTAATTTGGTATCACAAACTTCTCACATCATTTCAGACATCCCATTCTCTCTCTCTGCTCTCGCCACGGTTCCCTTTCTCCCTGTTTAATGTTTCAGCAATCATGACAGCAAACTTTAATATCATGTTTATATAGCTATTCTCAAAAAGATGAGATATAACGTATCAATACTTCGATTGTATCTAATACAGTACCATTGTCACTATTCTCCTCAAAAACTGCTTTATACACACACAGTTTGATGACAATCCTAAAGAGTCAATTAAAGAACTACGACAGAAACTTCATTAAATTTTTTCATAGGCTTATGGTAGCTTACTATGGAGCTGTCAGCAATATGAAGAATGGAATACAAAACCAAGTTAAGCTAGAATAAATTAAATAGATAACAGAAATTCATTAAAAAAATATTAGCAGCTTTCCTCACGTTCCTGGTCTGTAAGGCCCCACGTTAATTTCCGTAGTAGGATGCTGTTTTCAGTGCCGGTCCTGTATTGCCCGTGATCTCATCCAGTACACAGACCCCGCTGGGCTCGTGCAGGGGCAGCTGGAGAACAAGACAACCTTTTTTATCTTTCCTGTTAGAGGCAGCACAGATCCAGAGAACGAGAGACAGAAAGACGGTTTGCTGAGGTGGTTCTGCATCCTGCTTTCCATCCAGAGAGTAGCAATAGCTGTAACTCCACCTGGACTTGTATCCATTTTGAGTTTTTTTTCATTTATAAATATATTTATAATACACAAAGTCTAGTGGTACTTCATAATTTAATCTCTTATCTAGACCAGTATTTACCAGGAGTGCAGGATTCTGTGCTTCGTAACCCTTGCCTATGTGATTTAAGTAATTTTTCTAACAAAAATCTCGCTGTAGGTCTTACAATCTCTAATTCACCTGAAAAATAATTTTCCTTATCAGCTGCGGTGTGAAACAATGCAATTTAGTAAAACTAAAAGCTTTTGCTGAGTGAAACATGACCGCATTGTTAGTAATAAACAATGCAGTAGTAAACAAGTGCAGAATTTCAAGAGCTGAAAAATCTTTCTTAAAAATTCTATTGTGCTCGGGCCTATAGCTAGGGTCAGGCTTATATCTTTGGCTTAAAAATATAAACAAAAAAAGTTTTATTATGTAACTGATTTTTGTCAAGGAATTTTAGAATCCAGAGTGCTGAAAAAAAAATGTAAAAATAAAAGGAAGAAAGAAAAAAACTAACGTAATTAGTAGTTGTCCTTTATAACATTGTCATATGCATTCTTAAACCTCAATTACGCAGGCACTATCTACCTCTTCATTCATCAGCAGGACTGATTTGTGGGACATAGCTGCGTACTTGTAGGTGTCTTTTCTGTCTTCCGAACTCTCCTAATGGAGAAAATGCTAAATACTTTTGATTAGAGTGAGAGAGTCCTTTTCAAGCATTGTCTAATTAGAATCTTAAAGTAATCTTCTTAGGAAAACTTGTACTCTTAAAAATGTTTTAGCTAATCTTGTGATAATTTGTATTAATTTATTCTTTAAACTTTTGGTTATAAATTAGAATAAAAAAAAGACTACTACCAGCAAAGTAAAGGCTAGGTTATATTATATAAATTTTAAGGTAATGGTTTATATTCATTGCAGTAAAAACTGGGCCATCTATATTTCTGGGGGGAGGGAATGAATCTTTTTCTTCTCAATAAAATTAAGTATTCAATTTAGCTAACTTGAACAAATTGATTATTTTCAGCACATGCAGAACAGCTGAAGTATTTCAATATTATAAACTACTCTGTTATAACTGTTTAGACACACTTTGAGCAAAGAAATACATTAAGGTGTATTTCTTTTATATGATTTTACTCTCCTAATTATAAAATCACCAAGTGAGCCATCAAGCCACCATGGTTCACAGAAAGGATCATGTCACAGTGGTGGGAAGAACGTGTCACAACTCTGAAAGCTCTCACACATGATAATAAAAGTGTGTTCTCTTAATGAATCATTCATTAAGTGCATCTTCAGTGACTTCAATTTAGTTTTCAGGTCTTCAAATTACTTTTCTCAGCATTTTAAGATTAACTTTGGTTTCTATTATTAATAAATTAATAATAATAATATCATGCACACTTGCATTTTATTCCAACCAATAACTTTACTAGAATAAATGCCCCAATATGTGAGTACTCTCTATATGTCTTGTTTTAAAAAGCAATTCCCCCAAAGAAAGAGTTTGTGCAAAATAAAGTTGTTTATAATTGAAAGTTACATGCAAGAATTAGGGCATATTTAGCTCTAACACTCTAAAAACTTTTATGATTGTGCAACAGACTTAATAAAAAGAATCACCAAGCTGGTGCATGTTTTTTCCAAGCAGACAAGGCAAATCAGAATTAAATGTAGGTGTATAATTGAATTGTACTATACCTAAAACTATAATGGCCAATATAATAGCTTTAGAGTTATTTTTGTTACTCAGAAAGTATTACTTACTTCTACAAACTCAGATTGATTCAATCTCTGTCCCACCACCACCATCAGTTTTTAATTAATTGAAATTTAAATAATCTACTCCTCAATATTTCTTAAAGAAATTAGGTACACAATATTTGAATTACATAGTATTTCAAATTAGCCTCTATCACCTTATTAAGGCTTAAATGTGCTATTTTAATCTTAGTTCTTAAATGTTTCGTATTAGTAAATTCCACAAAATGTTTCTCCTCAGAAGGTTTGTGGGGAAAAAATAATGAAAACTTGAAATGAAACAATATCTGGACTATTTATCTCCTGGGTTGGTGACTATATTACCAGTTTTATATACAATACCCCCCAAAAGAACTTTTTGGAGCTTAGTATATATTTTTGCCAAGGATAAAAAACTCCAGCTTCACTGCTACATTTCTTTCTTATTGCCTCTCTGTCTTTGTTATCTTTATTTATGAAGATTTTTGTTCTATAACTTTTTGTTTTTTGTGAATGAATAGCTTAATAGGGCATCATAAACTTGAAAATATTTTTTAAACATTTTTTATTGATTATGCCATTACATTTGTTCTAATCCCCCCTCCTTTCCCCTCCACCCTGCACACCCCTCTCCCACCATTCCCCCCTTTAGTTCATGAACACGTGTCTCAAGTTCTTTAGATTCTGTATTTCCCCTACTATTCTTGCCCTCCCCCCTATCTATTTTCTACCTACTGTCTATGCTACTTATTTTCTGTACCTTCTCCCCACTTCCCCTCCTCCCACTCCACTGTTGCTAACCCTCCATGTGATCTTCATTTCTATGGTTCACTCCTGATCTAGCTGTCCTCTTAGTTTGCTTTTGTTTTAGGTGTGGTTGTTGATAACTGTGAATTTGCTGTCCTTTCACTGTTCATCTTTTTTTTTTATCTTCTTTTTCTTAGGTAAGTCCCTTTAACATTTCATATAATAAGGGCTTGGTGATGATGAAATCCTTGAATTTGGTCTTATCTGAGAAGCGCTTTATCTGTCCTTCCATTCTAAATGAAAACTTTGCCGGATAGAGCAATCTTGGTTGTAGGTCTTTGGTTTTCATGACTTGGAATACCTCTTTCCAGCCCCTTCTTGCCTGTAAGGCCTCTTTTGAGAAATCCAGCTGACAGTCTGATGGGAACTCTCCTTTGTAGGTGACTGTCCCCTTATCTCTTGCTGCTTCTAGGATTCTCTCCTTCATTTTAATCTTGGCTAATGTAATGATGATGTGCCTTGGTGTGTTTCTTCTTGGGTCCAACTTCTTTGGGACTCTCTGAGCTTCCTGGATTTCCTGGAAGTCTATTTCCTTTGCCAGATTGGGGAAATTCTCTTTTATTATTTGTTCAAATAGGGTTTCCACTCGTGAAAGTTCCTCTTCCCCTCCTGGTACCCCGATAATTCAAATGTTGGAACATTTAAAGATGTCCTGGAGGTTCCTAAGCCTCTCCTCATTTTTTTGAATTCTCGTTTCTTTCTTCTTTTCTGTTTGGTCATTTTTCCCTTCCTTCTGGTCTACTCCCTTGATGTGAGTCCCAATTTCCTTTCCATTACTGTTGGTTTCCTGTGCATTACCATTTATTTCAATTAGTTTAGCTTTCATATGTTTCTCTAATTTGTGACCATAATCAACCAGTTCTGTGAGCATCCTGATTACCAGTGTTTTAAACTGTGCATCTGAAAGTTTGGCTATTTCTTCATCACTTAGATTTATCGGCTCTGGAGCTCTGAGTTGTTCTTGAGCCATTTTTGGTCTGTTCGTGCCCATTAAGTATGAAAAGCGGAGCCTTAGTTGTTTACCAGGACGGGGCAACTTAGGTCACTGGTTTGTGACGCTGTATGTGGGGGCGGGGTCAGAGAGGAAGCAATGGCGGTCCTCTCTGCTCGCCAGTCTGTCCCACTGCCCCGGCCTGTTTATCAGAGCGGAAATGTGCGAGCCCACTGCCCTGCACCGTGAGGTCTCAATGCTCGCGTCTTCACTGGTTTATCTGCATGCAAATGCTCTACCGACCACAGACAGCCAGTTGCGCCTTTTCCCTGTGTCCGCCCATAGCTAGCCCGCAACTCGGATCTGCGCCTTCGGCTGCTTGCGCATCACCCGTTCGGGGATCTTTTTTGCCAACCTGCTCCGCTGCTGGCTTCGCTCCTCTTACCGGTTTAGCTGAGCATTTCCTTGTCTTTGGACTCCATATTGTCGATTTTCTGTGTGGTTTGATTGTGTTTATTCTTGTTAAAACTTTGTCTTTAGATTTGGTTGTGCAAGGACGCAAGGTGTTTCCACCTACGTCTCCATCTTGGCGGAAGTCTCTGAAAATATTTTTTAAAGATTTTATTTATTTATTTTCACACAGGGGAAGTGAGGGAGAAAGAGGGAGAGAAACATCAATGTGTGGTTGCCTCTCAAGAGCCCTCTACTAGGGACCTGGCCTGCAACCCAGGCATGTGCCCCGACTGGGAATCAAACCAGCGACACTTCGGTTTTTGGGCCTGTGCTCAATCCACTGAGCCACACCAACCAGGGCTAAACTTGAAAATTCGTATAAAACATTTCTCCTAGATTTAAATAACATCTGCTTTGCAGTATATGCAATTTCATTTTATTTTTGAATAGAGACACAAAGGATAGTTGTCTTTTTAGAGGCTGGAGGGAATTCTTACAAAAACTGGGGCAAGTGAATAGATCTCTTAGGTCCATGGGTATTCATTCATGCCCCATGGAGGGTCTCTGATCCAAACTATGCCTCTCCTCTATTAACCCCCATGGCCGTAAAAAATCTAGTTTTAGAATTTAACTTATACTTGTCTATCCAAGTAATAATGTTAAACTTTCCCCCTTTATGGTTCCCCTGAGAGAAAAATAACAATAAACTAGAGCACTGGCGGAGGAAAACAAATGATCACATAGCTTTACCTATGTTGAGTCAGCAACAAACAACAGTTTGCACATAAATACAGGGGGGTTTTATTAGCTACACAGCTTACTAGAATTAAAAATATGGTTGCTGCATTATAGAAATGTTTAAATGGCAAATACCAAGGGAATGTGTGTGTATGTATACACATGTGCATACACAAAAGTTTTTGAAAATGTTCTGTAGAATACTAGAGTATCACCAATATTTTCATATTTGGATTGTTTATCTTGCATTTCTTAGTCAACCTACGTGTTAAAAGAGAGCTTAATTACTGAGTTTTCTTAAAGAGATGTCGTCAGTAGCTGTCAGTAATCCTGACTCTAAAAATTTATAAAATCTAATTGAAATACTTGTTTCTATATATGACCAATATTTCACAATACATCTCTGTGACTACTTACTATACAGACTAATAAAGAATATTTAAACCTAGTTATCCTATAAAGCAACAATATGCATTTATTCTAGCTAAAGAATAATGTTCAGAAATGTGTGTTTTCAAGGATTCTTAGACTGATAGGAGTCAATATTTGTAGGTTGGACACCACTTGGGCTTTTTTTTGCCCATCAGGCAAATTTGAAGTGTTTGTGTATCATTTTTTGGTGTTAAGGTGGTTAATCTTTCTTCTGTAAGATGGTTAATATAAACATGCTGCTCTGAGACACTTTAAAATAACATAAGCTACCTATGAATAGGAAATAGGAGTGATTATGTGCAAGGATTCATCTTCAATGACAGGCACGCTCATAACAGTTCCTAAGATAGTAACTAGCACATTTATTTGTTGCAAGAATAAATAAATGGATGTTCAAAACTTTGATTTACTAGTATAAATAGAAAACCAATTATAAGGATTTTTTAAATATAGTAATTGTGAAAATGAAAACATTTACAGAGAATTTAATAGATACCAACGTAGTAATGTGCTATTCATCTGATATTGTTGGAAATAGGTGGTCCCAAATATTCAGTGGATTTTCCAAATAAATGAATACATTACCTTAAGGGCCCCAAATTTTTAATATAACATATTTTTTGCTGATGTCCTTCATATATTTAACCCAGATAATTAGACAAAGTACATTAACACAATTCAGTATTTTTAATGACTCAAAGTCACCAGAAATATCAAAATTCAAAGCTGTAGAAGAGGTCATACAGTAAAAACACTTTATTCAAAAAATAGAAATCAGATTCTTTATATTGTAAATCATTAATTCATTGTGCTCATCATTTAACCTACGATTAGCAAATATTTACACAGAGTGAAAAGCAAGAAAGATAGAAAAAAGACAGAAAGCAAAGAGGAAGAAAGAAAAAGAAAGAAAGAAAAAGGAGAAGGAAGGAAGGAAGGAAGGAAGGAAGGAAGGAAGGAAGGAAGGAAGGAAGGAAGGAAGAGAAAGAAGGAAGAAAGGAAGGAAGGAAAGAAAGAAGGAAGAAAGAAAGAAAGAAGGAAAGAAAGAAAGAAAGAAAGAAAGAAAGAAAGAAAGAAAGAAAGAAAGAAAGAAAGAAAGAAAGGAAGAAAGAAAGAAAGAAAGAAAGAAAGAAAGGAAGAAAGGAAGAAAGGAAGAAAGGAAGAAAGGAAGAAAGGAAGAAAGGAAGAAAGGGAGGAAGAAAGAGAGGGAGGAAGAAGGAATGGAGGGATGAAGGTAGGGAAGGCAGGAGGGGGGAAGAAAGGTGGGAGGAAGGAAGGAAGGAAGGCAAAGAAAGAGGAGAGAAAATATACTACACCATTTGAAATTTCTGAGATATAAAGGGATATTTTTTCTGTTCAATCTGCTTGTCCACCCTTTGACATAGACATTAATGTCCGAACTCTGCAAAGGAAAATATTGAGCTTCATATAGTTTAATTGACCTGCATAAGGTTGTGGAAAGAGTAAATCTGTCTCTATAGCCCATGACATTCCCACCTCACCCTCCGCCTCTTCCTTGCAGTGGTCCCCACATGCACTCTGTGGCACTGGCCCGGAAATCCTGTTGTCCTTACCTTTGAGATGGCTGGGTAAAACTAACTTTAAATATGTAAAATATTCTTTATTACAATGTATTATGTTTACTCTAAAGACATCTAATCATCTTCTAACTTAATGCATCTGAAGGTATTTGCCGTATCTTATCATTTAAGTATGAATAAGAAACACATATAAAACTAGGGATATATATAAAACTTTTACCAGACGCTGAGGTCCACATTAAGTCAGAGAGGAAAACAAACAGTTGGGGGTATTTGGGGAGGAAATGATTGTTCGTATTTTTCCTTCAGTGATCACTTTTTGGGGAGCCACAGAATATTTCAGAAAGATAAATCTGTTATTCAACTTCATCTGCAGAAAAATAAGGATGTTCCTGGAAAGTTATCTCGAAAGGTAAGATGTTCTTAATATTGGTTTTAATTTCCAAATTGACCATTGTAAGGACAATATTCTTTTCCTTATGATTGTTGCTGATTTCTAATTACATAGCCTAATGAATATATGTTCCTGTGAGTGTATTTATTAAAATGTAATAAAATATTTATCTATATGCCTGCTAACAATTTGAACCAGAATAAACAATTTACTGCAACCTCAGTATAATAATAAATCAATAGGTCTCTTGGAAAAGTGATTTATGAGAAATCGTTAAGGTTATTGTGTTCATACCATCAAAGAATCCACTAGAAAAAGTGAATAGAACAGAAAATATGAAAGGGAAAACACTGAATGAAGAGAAGGAGCACAACTCTCATTCTGTTTGAAGACAATGTCTGCATCAACACAGCTTCAATCTGGACAGATCAATATTCATAATACATAATAAAACTACCTAGAAAGGAATCACTGTGCTTTAATGACACAGTTCATGCTGTTAGATATGAATTGTATTCCCTGTGTGATGTCTTGAGTTACTTCAAACCCAAATTGCACAGTATGCAGTGAACTTTGAAATTCTGGCAGATTTTATCTTCCAATTACCTGCATTAAGTAAGAATCCCAGCACCCTGTCATTTACATCAGATGACAGATTTCCAGTGCCACGACTCTCTTTTCTTAGTCTGAGATCTTTCATCATAAAATGTGTCAGATGGTACATTAGGAGGCAATATATCTAAGTGGAATATAACATAATGAGGCCAAAAGAGAGCTATTTAGAAATACCCTTTGGAACTGGTTACCCAGCTCAGCCAGTGTTGAAAGCTCCAGGGCTCTGCATCTGAAACCTCACAAAGAAACATTATAAAGTACAACTAAAACTCTCAATATTAAGAAGCCTAATAATAGCCTTCACAGTGTCCTCCATGTTGACAAAATAAAGCTGAAGTCATCATTTTCATTTAAACACGAAGGAAGAGAGAAAAGATATGATTCTAATTTCTACTCTTATTTAGAAGATTCATGTCGCTAAGAAAAAAGTTATCTCATTGGTAGAAATTCACAGATCACTAGCATTTCAGTTACATGTAAATCAAAGTTTATTCTTCAATCCATATAACTCCATGTGTTTTATGACTTGGACTTGTACACTTCTATCAATTGAGTCTTCACAATAATTTTAAGTGATAAATATTATTAAAAATAAGGCAATGAATCACAGGGACCCCCGTGACTTTCCCCAGATCAGATTGATGGGTGGGTGAGCAATGGAACATGGATTTGAGCCCAGCCAGTGAGTCTCCACAGCTCATACCTCATTATACCTCATGCTTTCACCTTCCTCAAAAGTTTTAGATGTGAGTTCCAGAGCAACAGACTCAAATTGTAGATGTGTGTGTGTGTGTGTGTGTGTGTATGAAATACATTTTCTTTTTTTTAGTTTCGTATTGTTTTCCTCTGCTATATTTACATACCTTAATGTCTGGGGCATAGTAGGTGTTCAGTGATAGTCACATGAAGTGCCAGGCATTCTTATCAGTGCTCTACATGTATTGATTCACAATAGCTCAAGAGCAAAAACAAAAAAGGTTTCTTTTCATATAAATAAAAGTGCTTCAAAAGGTTATTTGAATGGCCCAATGTCTTATAGCTAATAAATAACAGAGATGGGATTTGAGCAAAGCTAGTCTGGTCATAGAGCTCACTGTATCATAATGACAGCCAATACAGTATCTTTGAGTTGTTGTCATCACCAATGTTATCATATCCAAGCATATAGTCACCTCTGGGTTTAAAGTGTATAGTTGTCAAGAAATGCCTGCTTTTCAAGCTGTCATTTGGCTCAGAGTGGGAATTAAGTTACATGGTTCTTCTTTTTTACTTTCCAAGCTTCGACTCATGAATCTTTATCTTTTACAATGACTATCATCAACTCAGCTAATTCAACAATTTATAGGTAAAGAGTATAAATGCCTTTTCTCATCCACAACTTTTCCTAGCACTTACACTCTTATGCAAAAATTGATAATATGCTTGATGGTATAGGTGTCTTTGTATTCATTATTCACTCAGATTTTCTGTGTAACTGCTGTGTAGCAGGCCCTGTGCAAATGAGTAATTAGTGTGATGAACAAAATCAATGAGATCTCTGCTCTCAAAGGGCTGAATGTCCAGGGGAGTCAACTGGCTTTATTCTCAATTCAAGGCAGTGGTGGCATCCACATGGGCTATGAAAACGGCTCTTCAAGGATGTTTTAGCACCACATTCCAAATGAGAAGACATCACGTTTTATTAAAATCTTTAAGAGTTTACTTCCAGGTACCATATATACTCTATACGTATAAAATCTAACAATTGGCTAATTCAATAAATATCTTTGCATGCCATATATATAGTCTTTGCCTTAAAAGATCTATAGAGTGAAGAACCTACTTAAAATTCAGAATTATGTCTTAGAACACATGTATGCCTGGGCTCTTATTCACTTGTTCATTAAATATACAATAATTGAGCACTTACCAAGAGACAAGAACTATTCTAGGCACTGGTGACGTGGAGGCAAATAAGATACCTCAGTACTCGTTCTACAATGTAGAGTTCACATTCAAGTAAGACAGAAAATTTAAGAAGGTACATAAAAATTTTGATAGAAATATGTGCTTTGAAAGAAAAAATAGCTATACTTTTAGAGTCTGGAGTGCGAATGCCTGATGCAAATGTGTATGAAGGACTAGTGGTGGTAATTATTTTTATTTGTACATCCTAGAGCATATAGGTTGAGCTCTGACCATAAGAATAAGAAGTATTAAATTTACTAACTTGGCATCTTTTTTAAAAGCCAGGTTCTGGTTTCATACTCCTAAATTCAAACGTCTACTCTTGGACATATTAAATTCACTGCACCTGAGTCTTCTCATTTAAAAATATGAATAATAATAGTGCTTACCTAATATGGCTACTATAAGAACTCAATTAATAAATAGCAATAAAGAGCTTAAATAAGTTCCTATATTTAGTCAGGATGATATAAATATTAGTTACCAATGTCATAAAATTGGTATGAGAGAATATATGATATTTTAGTCTTTTTCTATTAAACTCTGCATGATAAGGAAATAATAAAATTTCTTTCATGATTCTATATTTTTAAGTGCTGTCAAAATTTTCTGTGATTTTCATAATTTTAGGTGTAAAAATTATAATCAATTATATTTCTTCCTAGTAGAACAACATAAACTTGAATTGATAATATTATTTTATATAATACTAAGAATATAATGATTATTATAATTCTATTGAATGTATTGACAAGCAGTCCCTTCAGTAGATACTTCAGAATTCTAAAAGGCATTGTAAAGTTCAATTCAACTCATACACCTTTCTTATTTTAAACTTACTTGTATTTTAATGAAATAAGGAAATCTAATTCTTGTTCCATGAGATTATTTATAAAATGAGTTGACAGTCTTTGGAAATCATTCTAGATTTCCAAATTTTAAAGACCCCCTCTTAATGTAATGTGATGTTATGTGATGACTGAGTCTTTCTAAAAAAAAAATTGTTCTCCCTCTATCTCTCTTAACTTTGATCAAAAGCATTGCCAACATTGTAGATACTAGTCATAAATGTAATATTTCTTTCTGGCTCAAGGAAATATTTACAGAACATTAAAGCACAAGATTTTATGTGGAAAAAGAAAAAAACACTTTAACTTTTTCCTTAAGATGAAGGTATGACCTTTAGCATTAGAGAAAAGTAAAGTATATGATATATTCCATAGACAACTGCTCAAAATTTTCTCCAGCTTTTTGAAATGCTTTAAATGATAATTTTCTATTATAAATTACCAAATTACAAAGATCAATCTCCTCCCCTCAAAAGTATCTCTGGAAGCCAAGTAAAGTTATTATAAAATGATTATTATTATTATGCTATACAGAATGGTGTAAATAAGTCATATTATTTATATAATTGCCTAGGTTTTAACTTCTGAATGGATGAAAGTCCCAAATATTGCAATTGAAATTTTACTATCTCTTTTTTGGGGGGGGCTCCAGATTTCACCTTTTATTTTCCCTCCCTTCTTACTGTCCTTTTCATGCCTAAAGTTTAGCTTTTACTATTGCAGAAAAAAACTGTCTTACCACTATCACACTTTCAAATGTAGTCATCCCACTGACTCCATATGTGAATTCCTAGACAGTAAGCCTCATGTTTTTAAGTTCCTTAGCATTTGTACAAAGTTTTTGTTAATAGCACACACTCAACATATTGTATCGTAAGTGACCTCATTCTATCCAATCTAACTTAGCTTTCTTATTCTTCCTCCCCAAACAACCAATATAAATATCAATTTACTTTTTACCTTAAACCATGTAAAGGTTTTCCTTCTGATGTTTTCTGTTAGAAACTCTAATAAGCAGTTTTTAAAATAGGTTGTGTGTGTTTTGACATAAGATTGCATGCGCCGCAGCATTTAAAGGACTCACCCAGCTGCCAAACTTATCGCCACCGTGTGGTGAAATCGTGCACTTGTGATGACAAACTGTATTCTGTGCAGACTGGCCTAGGGTTATCCTGAAGAAGCTCGCAGCACTAATCTGGGAGTGAGGTTTGAACGTGTTGTGCAAGCGCACACTTGGATTACAGGCCAGATATTTTACATTGGGTAGTTCCCACTCATCTTGGGAGAATGAACACAGTGCCATCTGATAACTTCTGGGGTTTATAGCAATCAGTAGTTGTAAATTATTAGTACAAGTCAATGTTCATGAAATGGTAACTAACGTTGGCAGCAACATGTGGTAAAGCCGAAACGGAGTCACTTATTCCGTGTCTTCACACCAACCTGGCTCGCTGTCCCAGTTTAGGGGGCCATGGCGTCCCTGGCTCAATGGAAAGAGCAAGTGCAGGTGTGCGCGAGGTGCCTGAGAAACTGCCTTCCACCCAGGAGAAATAACGTTTGACCTTGGTGATGTCAGGATGTCTTTCAACTGTCCTTGAGGCTTATCTCCAGCTAAAGCTCAGCTCTGTTTTACTTTTGAAAAGAATGCCTATGCTGTTGAGAGTCTTGTAAGTTCTTTAAAACAACGTATTAAAGATGATGGATGAGGGTTATCAAAGAGATGAATTAAAAGACAGCAGGAAGTTACAGACCTATTTTTATCTGGTACTCATTCCTATTCACTCCATAAATATTAATATATTCTGCTGTCCACAGCATGAAGATGACCACAGTCAGTTTTTTCTGAACCAACTTTTAGAATTTATGCATATTTGGAAAATATCCAGGTAAGACATTTTATTTCTGTTCCAAGACTACTTTCTGACTGAGTTCTCAAGTGTCAAATCACAATATTTTTTTGTTGATTGTAAAAACCGTCCTTTCACTAGTACTGTGGAAGCTATTGTACTTTTAATAGATACCTCCTTTCAGCAAATTCTGTTAATAATTATCTCTTCCTCACAGCTATTCACATACATTTGAAGAGCTGCTAACACCTTTCAGAACAATCTAACATTCATTTTCAATATCTCTGTTACCAGTTATTACATTTTCAATGATTTTTCTCCCATTCATTTTGTGAATTTGAGTTTGCATGTGTCACTAAGCTCTCTGTATAGCTACATTTCCATACTTTGAAAATCACCACCTCCTGCTTTAAATTCCTTTCTGGAAATCTCTGAAAATACCTAGTATATTTAAACAGAGGACTGTGGGTTCAAACTGGAAAGCTCAAGTGACAGCAAATGAACACATCCATATTGATTCTGATATCTAAATGTATGCATGCATTATTTGAAAGAATAGACCTAACTAAGAAGCTAACTTGGGGGAAAATATCAGTGACACATGATTGGTGTATCTGGAATAAATATTGTTCTGAGTTTAATGAGCAAATAATGGGGTGTGGGAAGTATATGTCACAAATCTCTAAAAAAAAGCGTGATGTAAAAAATACAATTTAAAATTATTGTAGGTGACCATTAATAGTAACTGTCACTTCACATACATTTTGCATATATTATCTCATTTAATTCTTTCTGTAGCCCTATGGTAGTACATATTATCTTATTTCAGAATCAAGAAAATTCAATTTGGGCACTTAAAAGTTATTTACTGGGCCTAAAACCACTTATTTTGTTAGTGGCAAGACCAAAATCACTTCTGAAATTTTCTAAGGCCATATATTCTTTTATTAAACTATTGTGTCTTTCCATGTATCTTTCCTTTTTTTTCTGCCAAAATATTCAACCTCATACCATGGAATCATAGACTGGTACCCATAGACTGGGTAGGATTAGAGAGAACTTCGACATTGCCTAATCCAATTTTTTATTTTATACCTAATTACTGGATCAAGTATAGGTTCACTTCAAAATGGCACACTGACAAAGGCTATAGTGTCCCTTGTTCAAAGTAAGTTCATAAGAAAACCAAGCTGTTTTCAGGGGTAAGAGTCATCAAAGCTGACACATTCTTTAAAAAGTGGGAAATCCCTGGGAGACAAAGAACTGTTTTGAACTGGTTTGGTGGAGTGTTGTGACTTATAGCTTCCCACTACCTTGGACACAGAGAGACTTGTGGAGTCTGTAAGAACATGGTTAAAGCAAGGGAGTTTTCATGCTCTTTCTTTCTTACCCTGCCATTGTCTACTCCCTCACAAAAGTCTGGTGGCCTTGGCCACCATGCACAGTTCAGGTTTATTTAGGACAAAGCAAAATGTCTGGCACAATGAGAAGTAGATGAAACCTGGCAGGGAAAGACAAGCTTCAGAACCGAACCCCTCCATCCCTTCTGTACAATCCCAGAGCCACGGACTATAGTCTATAGGGACCCCAACTCCCAATACTGCTTGTCTTCCGTAAAGGAAAGTAAAACAGAGAAATCTATCATTTTCCCTGCCATCAAATAGATATTTAATGCCACAGCCATGTCTAAAATCAAATGTCTAACTCTCCATCCATGCTTATTCCACTTACTCTGCACTCAACCTTGACATTCCTAAATGTTATCTAGCCAGGTACATTTTGAGCCTTATAAAGGCCATTGGATACTTTGTTTCCTTTTCTTTTAAGTTTTACTGACTATAACAGACATATAACATTGTATAAATGTAATGTGTACAATTGATTATTTGATAGATAGATATCCCAAAATGTTAACCACAATAGTAATTAACATATCCTTCACTCATACACTTACCGTTTTCTTATTGTTATAGCAAGACCATTAAAGCTCTGTTCTCACAGCGAGTCAGGTGTACAATGCAGTATTGTTAACTATAGTCACAAGGCCGTGACTTTCCAGGACCCTGCATCCTGGAGCTTATTTATCTTATAACCGAAAGCATGTGGCCCTTGACCAGCACCTCCTCACTTCCCCTGCCCTCACTTTCAACCCTGAGCAGTTACCCTTCTGTGTTCTGTTTCCATTAGTTCTGTTTATAGATTCAACATATAACTGAGATCACATGGTATTCGTCTCTCTCTGTCTGACTTGTTGCTCTCAGCACAATGCCCTCAAGGTTCATCAAAGTGGTCACAAATAAGAGGTTTTCTTTTATGGCTGAATACTATTTCACTGTGTAGATTACATTTTCTTTATCCATTTGTATATTTATGGATGCATTTATTTTTTTTGTATTTGTGATATCTCATTATGATTTTGATTTATGTTTCCCTGATATTAGTCATGTTGTTCATGTATCCTTAAGAAAAGGGTCTATTTGAGTCCTCTGCCTCTTTTTAATTGGTTTTTTTCTTTTGTTATTGACTTGTATAAGTTTCTTATATATTTTACTTCCTTATCAGCTATATACTTTGTGGGCTTTTTTCCCCTCAAACCCCAGACTGCATTTTTATTTTGGTCACTGTTTCCTCCGTTGTGCAGAGCTTTGTAGTTTGATGTAGGCCCACTAGTCGACTTTGCTTTCTGATTGATGCTGCTTGTGCTGTGGATGTGATATCCAAAATCTCATTGCAGAAGACTGTTTAGTTATCCCAACACAATTCATTAAAGAAACTGCCCTCTCCCCGTTGAGTATTCTTGACTCCTTTGTCAAGTATGACTTGAACATGTGTCTATAGGTTTACTTCTGGACTCTCCATTCTGTTCCATGGGCCTACGTGTCTGTTTTTTAAATTCTAGTAAATTTATT
Source organism: Artibeus jamaicensis (assembly GCF_021234435.1). Classification (NCBI taxonomy): domain Eukaryota; kingdom Metazoa; phylum Chordata; class Mammalia; order Chiroptera; family Phyllostomidae; genus Artibeus; species Artibeus jamaicensis. The sequence goes on from NW_026521486.1 coordinate 29,376,340, forward strand.
GGGGTAAACTTGGTTAATAAAATTTTATAGGTGTGTGCTCACCTCCCAAAGACTCCTTCATGTTTTCCAACCGAATTTTAAGGAAAGTTTTTTTTCTTTCCAGACAGTGCCTTTCAACAGTAATCAAAAAATATGACTCCCAGCTGAAATGCCTGTTGAAAACCAAGGTATTAATTAACATTTGTTACTTCATTTATGAATTCAATAAGCACGCATCAAGTTTTTTCTAAAACTTTGCAAGTTTTTTAATTTATGAAGATGAATAAAGCAGTACCTACATTTGAGTGGCTTTCATTTTACTATGACAAAACAGACAAGTAAATACATGTATGTAATGACATGTCATAGGTCTTGTGAAAGACCCATGTGTACACAGGACACACACAAGGGGTTTTCCAATTTTACTTATTTGATCTGGATGTTGAAAACTAAGTATGCCAGTGATATAAAGGGCATAGTGAAGGAAGGTAAGAAATAGGGATAACATGAATGAAAGAGCCTGGTGTGATTAGGAAACCATAAAATTTACAATGACTGCAAATAGAGTTCAAGGTGAGAGCCTGGATAGAGACAGAAGAAAGAGGCAAATAGGGGCTGAGGAATTCAGGATCTTAAGGACATATTATTGGCAAGTGAACGATTTTCTTATTTATCAGGTGATGACATGGAGCCAACATGCAGTATTGTAAAATGACAGATGAGTAATTAGAGAGGTATTCATTAGCCCAAAGAAAGGCATTTGCTAGCCCAGAGAGAGGCTGAGGGCATTGTCAAAAGTTCTAATATAGGGATGGACAGGAGGGAACAGATTCACAACAGGTTAAGATGTGTGATTTATAAGATTTGGTAAAGCACTATGAGTAACAGAAGAACAGGTTGCCTAAATTTCCTCCAGATTCCTGGCTGTTGACTGACTGTCTGAAAACATCAATCCACTAAAATAGTGAAGAGAGAAGTTAGCTTGGCTGGGGGAAATGATGGATTCAGTCCAAGACTGCCAAGATTTGGTCATCAACTGGGCATCTAAATTGTAATCACTGTTATATGTGATCATTTATATGTAATCATCGTTATATTATGATCATTTCTTATAAGTTGTTCTTGCAGGAAAGTGTTCATCTTCCACAGGGAGAACATCATATGATTAAAGAAATTTATATAACAGAATGTTTTAAAGTAAGTGAGGATTATTTTTTCCATTAAATAACTTGACTCCAGATATGCATATAAAGTGACATACATCTTAAGTAACTATTTCTGACACTAATGAACAGTAAAGAATTCTGAAAATAAATTATATTTCTTCATATAGACCCCAAATTCATGTGTGAATACCACATGAATATTTAAAGACATGGGGGTGACAAACAAATGACTTACATTCCCTCCTCATTGTGATCCTCTCACTCTAATTTCACTTTCCTTCCTTGAGCCTGGCCTGAATCTGGACATTTTAAATGTGGAATGTAAAAATAATTCAAAATTAGATTGTTTTAAGTCTCATGAAAGTATCACAATTACTGCTTCTTTCATCTTGATTCTTCATCTTTGGGATAGTCATTTTTTCTAGTGTAGAATTTTAAACTTGCCAGGGACCAGGACAGTTTAAGGCTCCATTCCCAAATCACTTACGTATCTTGAATACATGTAGATATACTTTTGAGGCTGTGGTAAAGTACTCATAGATGAATTTTAATGATCTAAGTGCCAGATGTCTCATTACTATTTATGCATCATAGATGTTTTACACACACACATGACTGTTGAGAATCTGTTAACAGTTCTTATGTTCCAAAAATAGAAGTTTGAACATATTACTCATACATGAAGAATCCAATATTTCTACTTTGAAAGAAACCATTGATTATTATACATTTTTAAAACATGACATAAAACTCGGCAAAACATCAAAGAAATAGTGTCTTTGTAATATCACTGGCAAATAATTATCATCACCCACATCTGAATTATTTTATAAATAGGCCACAGTATCTGTGATTTTCCAGATGATATCCATGAAAACAATGAGCTTTTAAAATGAGATTCTGCCCGTAAAGCATAATCAATAGAAACTATCTTAGAAGTGAGGAAAGACTCTGACATTATCAATTCACAATTTTGCACTTTCTATTTATTTGACAAGTGCATTAAGTAGCATTTCATCAATGCCAAAAAAAGTATCAAGTTGAAAATTACATTTTTATGTTTCCAAAACTTGGATCATTACACATGATTTGAAAAAATAACAAATATGCAGGCTACATAAATATGCAATAATATTATTGAATATCAATGTATATAATTTAAGTTTCCAAATATTATCTTGCTTCAGCAATGATTACTTAATATATTTTAGACTTGACCTAATTTAATATTAAGCATCTTGAAAGACTTTTTCCTAACATATTGCTTAAGGCAAATCACTAAACTATTTACTCATTAGAATGAAGAGAAATGGAAGTCAGAACCGTGCTCTGAAGTTGCTGTTCTAGTTGAAGAGGCAGCGTATTCACATAAATAGCATTCATAAAGTGGGGTTTATACAGAGCAGAGCAGTGTAAAACCAGGTTTGAAGCTAGATGAAAGAATGAATGTCTGATGCAAAGTTGTATATTTCTAGTAGCCTCTATTATATAATCTCCAAAATTTTTATTCAGATGTCAAGTAGGATTTTTAGAGAAAGTTAGCAATTCCTATCACTGATGACAAACTTAACACTAGACTCTAGTAACTGGTGAGGTAGATATAAACTAGAGGGATCTGGATTCAGGGAAATCTATTTATGCTTCGTAATGTGGTTTAGCTTTGTGAAACCTCTACCTCATCTGAAAAGAGCTAAAACCCCCAAAATCTTTACTATCTAGCCCATGACTCATAGACTGTATTGACTAGATAACCAGGAGAATATGCAATCTTTATTATTCAAGTTCAAGTGATTCAATAAGGAAGGCAAAATATTACTTAACTGATACTTTTCCTTCCCTAAAAGCTAAATCTAGCTGTATTCAGACTCTAGACAGAGACTGAAAATTCCATATATAAGTAGGAAGAAAGGGGGCACAGAGGAATCTTATGTATTTATTTTTTCAGAACTGAAGCTCTTCCAGTAGCAGTCAGATCTGTTGGACATTCAAAAGTTCCAGTTTGAGATAGAACTTAAACAGAGTGACAGAAAGGACAGAACTAACTCAGGAGCGGAGATTCCAAAGTCAGATAGACGTATGTGTCAACCCTCTGCCAGTGATGGAAGTTTTTATTTAACCTTTCTAGAGTTCACAAAATTCATCACCGAAGTTAACATAATCAAATATACTAGTATTTTTTAATTACTGAAATAGTGCTTAATATAATAAAGTAGATGGACGATTAAAAGTGTTCAAGGAAAGATAAGTACAAGTGTTGCTTCATTGCTATCCAAGTTACTATTTTTCACACTTTGTAGAGGACTGTACAGGATCCAGGAGTAAAATGTCAAAAAACTAATTTTCATTTGCAATAGAGTATAAGAAAACGTGGAAAAGGAGCAAAAAAACAACATTAAAAATAAGAAAAAATAAATCAGTAACAAGGGCCGGTGGAAAGGTCACAATAGAAGTCAAGGAGAAGAAGAGATAAAAGTTGGGTCAGGAGAAAGATAAAACAATTGCAGAATTGGAGCCTACCTTAGCAGAAATAAAGGGCAGACTGAAACCACTCAAAGTCAAACCTATTATGTTTTGAACACCCCTGGAAGTGAAGAAAAAAATGAAAAAGTGAAAGTAAATCTTCAATAAGGAAGGTAATCTTTAGCCAACGTAATTTGTATTCCTAGTAAGAAAGAAAGCCTTGAAAGGTTCTGTCGAAGGAATAACATGATCTGGCATTTGATTTGGAATTTGTGCAGTGAGTTATATAACACATGGAGAATATATAACAATATATACAAATTAAATAAAAATAAAAGTACAGGCATTCACATTAAACATTAAGATGAGGACCAAAATATTGCCAGCTCATAGGATCTGACTGTATGCCACTTTCTATTTCTTTTCCTCTACATAAGAGGTATCCTTTGGTTAAAGGTATTTTGTTGCTTTTCTTTCCCATTTTCACTGCCAAAGTGTGCATTCATTAGCAATATTAAGGATTAAGTTTCTTTCTAATATCTATCTAAATGGAATAAAACTGTATGTATGTACTTTTTGAGGTAGGTACCTTTTCACACAATGTTGTTTTGGATAGAGATTTATCCACTTTGTCCCATGTGGTTTTGATTTCCTTATTTTCATTGCTATACAGTACTCAGATGAGTGGACCTTATTTATTTATATATTCTATTGTTTGTGTACATTTAAACTAACATCAAGGATTCTTCTATGGTATATGTCTAGGATCATAAACTTAAAGGTAATACAAATACCTTGTAATACCAAAGGTATTACTTTTCCAATAAGGTCTCAGACATTTTACAATACTGTGAACATCTCATTTGCCCCTCTTCTCACTCATGTGTGATATAGTCTGACTGTAAATTTTACCTCTGTGAGGTAAATGTGATGATATCTCATTTCACTTTTAAATTTTCACTTCACTGACTGCTAATAAATTCACAATCCTTTACTCTTTTTAAAGGTAACATCAAACTATCATTTTTTTTTTGTAATTTACATGTTCCAACATTTTATCCCTTGACCTACATTTCATTATCTTTTTCAAATAGATTTTTGGAGTTATTTACACAATTATTCTATTTTGGCTTATGTGTATTATAAGTATTTCTGCTAGCTTGTCTTTTTATTTTCATATGATGTTTTATTATCACATTAACCTTCTCAAAGTTTAATTTATATAATATATACTCAGTTAACAATAGAGCTTGACAAGTTTTGAAAAGGCATATACCAATGCAACCACCACAAAAACCAAGATATAAAATTATGTGCATTACACCAAAGAGTGCCCTAGCCCTCTTTGTATTAAATCCCTCTCATCTTAGGCATTATGCAGCCATGAATACAAATTTCTTTTGCCTTGATATCCAATAGAATTTTATTACCAGTGATAAAACAAAATCCTTGCCACATTGTTAATGTTAGAGGTAAAGTTGTGGCTTTACACAATTTACTATGGAGTTATTGTGAGGTTATGTAGATATGGTATAAAGCTCAATGCCCTTTACTAGGTCAGGGAAGTTTTCTTCTATTTCTAGTTTGCTACGAGTTTATATCATGAATGGGTGATAAATTGTGTCAAATGCTTTTTCTATAGCTGTAGAAATGAGCATGTAGTTTTTCTCATTTATTCTTTTTATATTTTAAAAATATCTTTACGCTGTTGAAATAAATCACACTTTGTGAGGATTTAGAACCTTTCCACGAATTTCTGGTTTTATTAGCTAATATTTTGTTAAGGATATTTGCATCTATATTTATGAGGGCCATAAGTCTATATTTTTATTTTCCTGTAATGTTGTGGTTTCATTTTGACACTGGAATAATGCTGGCCTTAGAAAATAAATTGAGAAGCAGTCCCACTCTCTGTAGCTTGAAAGAATTTGATTAGATTTGGTCTTATTTCTTCCTTAAATGTTTGAAAAAATTCATCATTGAAGTAATCAGGAGTTTTCCTTGTAGTAAGGATTTTAATTAGAACTTTAATTTCTTTATTTTTAATTGAATTTATTGGGGTGACATGGGTCACAAAACAATACAGTTTTCAAGTGTACAATTCAACAAAATGTTGCACACCCATCACCCAAAGCAAAGTCTCTTTCCATCCCTATTTACCCCCTCTTCACCCACCTCCACCTGGCCCCATCCCCATTTTCTTCTTGGTGTCACCCTGACTGTCTGTGTCTTTGTGTGTCATATGTGTGTGTGTGTGTTTTGCTTAATTCCTTCACCTTCTTTCATCCAGCCCCCCCTGTTTGCCTATGCCTAGGTCCTTCTCAATATTTTTGTTTCTCCCCCACATACTTTTCTCTTGTTTATTACTGAAAATAGAATAAAATTTTTGGTAGTTGGGTAAAGGGAGTTTTATGTTGTAGTGATCAACCACAGCCCTAGGCAGACTGTGTTCTTAAATCTCAAGATCGGAACTTTATGAGAATTCCTGACCCTCTGCATTCGCCTTTTATTTACAGTCTTGTACAGGAGAGTTTTCTGCACCTCCTCCCAGTGGTATTGTTACTGAACAAAAACAGGGATATGGCTGCCTGCCGCCTATAAAGGCAAACTCTTGAGGCAGAAGCTGGTGACAAAGGAAAGAGGTTCTTATTCGGGTGCTGAATGACCTGAGGGAATGGGGAACTCTCTTTCTCAAAGCTGATCCCCCTCAAAGCCCAGATAAAACCCAGCTATTCTTAGCAAGACTAAAACAAAAGGCAGTGCCCAGAGCTCATACTCCATTTTAAAGTCTCACCCTGCCGAACCTGTGGCTAAGCCTCTTAGCAGTTGCTAAGAGGTCATCCAGGTAGTTTAGCTTATTCCCAGCTGCTGCACCTCCTCAGGCTCCCTCCTGAAGACTGTGTGTGAAGCCTGCATGGCTACAGCCCTGTGGCTGCTAGAGCCACAAGTCTGCATGCTCCTGGACATGGTAGCACATGAATACACCAACCAATGTTTCACTAAGTTGGCGACAGAAAGAAAGACTCTCTCCTAGAGGTCATGGGCCATGTGACCACTAAACCACATGGCCCATGGAGAGGACAGGCCAGTACCTTTTCCAAGTGCAGGTTCCAATCAGTGAGCAAAGAGCAAGAGAGTGTTTCTTTGTTCCCCTGGGACTATATTTGTTTGGGGTATGGGAAGAGCCAGGTACTTCCTCAGAATGACTGATTAACTTCTTAAACTTTTGTGTGTTTTGAGGGGTCCACCTCCCAACCAATCCCTTCTTTCCCCAGACTAATCTGGAAGCCTCTTTGGTCGTGCACCTCCTCCTGCCACCACTCTGACTTCTATGGCCCATGTGCCTGCCTTCCCCTGCTCCCACCCCCAATCTGGTATCAGAAGGGAATAGGAGGGCTTTTTCCTCTGTCCAATTACCTTGTTAGCCTTGCACATGCTCTGTAAGGACCACCCCCCGGTGCCTTCTTGCCTAGGGGCAGGGAAACTCCACTGGAGCTCCATCACCTCTGCCTCTCATGCTCTAGTCCCCACATGCAGCAAGTTGCCCACACTCAGGGCCCATGGACAGAGAGTGCCCAAACCAAAAGCTTACATTAAGGGATCCTGAAAAATCTCTGCACAACCTCTCTGGCAGCACCAAGAATGGTCTCAGCAGGTTGGACAGGGCACCTGCAGCCCAGATCAGGATCACTGCACCAGGTGTGGAGTGTCCATAAGGCACATGCTCAGTTATCCAGACAACGTGGCCTTACATCCTTGGGACCTGGCGCTGCACTGTGAAATTTCATGTCCTTGCCATGGCCCTGGGGGCTTCTGAAGACATTCCTTGAACTTCCAGTCTTTGTCTCTAAAGATCATGGCTGGGTGCACATGCTGCTCCCAGGTTCTTTCTCATGGCCTAGCTCTGTCTTCCACTATGCTCCCTTCTATTCCCCGGCCTCAGCCTGCTCCCAGCAGTCCAGACAAATTATCTACCAGTATCAGTACCTGACCTGTGACTGGTATCCATGTAGGATCAAGACTCAAGATAGGGTCTCCTGCCCTGCCAGAAGCAGAATGTTTTCCTCATCAGCAAATAGTCCTCAGTTATAACTACCTCTCCCCTAGAGGTAAACTGCTTTTCTCTCTCTTCCCATCCCCCCACAAAAGCAAAAAGTTTTGCCTGGAATCAGAATGACAGAGGGTATTCTAAGTCTCCTAGGGTCATCATGTTCCTAGGACCATCAACCAGCAAAGTAATGCTTTTACTTCTTGTAAGAGAAGACTTCACAGAAGTAAACAGGGCTCTGTGCCTGACCCGTAGACAGAAATACATACCTCACACCTGCACCACTGAATAGACCTTCATTTTCCTGCATTGCCTTTAATATTTCCCTTGAACAACTGGTAGGTGTCCATGGAAAAGATCTTCAAGTGGAATGTAAATTCCTTGAATTCCCAAATATTCCAAACTGACATACTAGCTCATACCTAGCTTTTAATAATCTGTTAAAATTTTAGCTGATATATTCTCACCCTCTTATGTAGTGACCACCTCTTTCTCCCATGCTCTGCCAAAGGTCAAAGACTATCTGCCCCATCTCTCCTCAAAGTTGCCTATTATTTTGGAATTCAGTATACTTAGTTACCTTGTGACCTCAAACTATACTAGAGCCAGAAAAAACAATAATTTTGCATATTTTCTTTTTTTCATTGTTACTGTGGGAACAAAGTTGAATATTTTAAGCTGAAATGGAACTCCAAAGACTATTTTTATCATTTAAGAAACAAGCAACTTATAATAGCACTATTAAGCCTGGAAAGAAAATAATTCTCAATTTTCCCCAAACTCATTCATTGAATTTGATCATTTTCAGGATGTAAATATAAATAGAAATTCATTAAGGTTTATGTATTACCTAAAAATTTTTAAGCTATCACACAGCTGTCTAAACACTGTATTTTGGTCTCTACCATAGCTAAATGAAGGTAGGGGAAAACTTATACTGTCTTGTTTTATTCTCCAGAAAGATGCAGAGGAGAAACATTTGCCACCAAATTTCTCCAGTGTCCCAAATATTTTTAAGGTAAGCTTAATATCTAAAATATTAGAATGGTTTTCCTTCAGAGTCTATGACGCATCAAGTGTTTTCCAAGATAAGCTTGGAATGTGTCACACAAAATAACATCACAGCATGATTATCAGTTTTCAGTAGCTCAAAGATTCACAATAGTCTGGCACAATTTTTAGCATGAATACTTAATGTGGGCTGTATAAATTAATACAGCTACACATAACACAATTACTTAGTTAATCATTTTCCTTACTCAAAGCCCCCAATTAGAGAAAAGCTTCCTCAAAAGTTCTGTTGGCCAGTAAGCATGGTTTTCTTCTTCCATCTCATCCAGATGACAATCTATCCAATGTCAGGAATTTATTTCAAGACCACAGCTCCAGCGCTGACCCATTCCCTACCTATACCAACTAGTTTGGGTCTAAAATTTCAGCACCTGTTTCACTTGAGCTGTAAAACCAACCTCAAAACCTAAGGGCCTGAAACCAATCTGATTATTTCCCTCAGGCCAGGCCATTGCAACACCAATGTTGAAGCTACTACTCTGGTCTAATTTTCCTATTTAAATTTCTGTCTCCAAGCTTATTTATCTTATCTGTGTTTTAGGCTAAGCTACACATGTATATTTTTCTTATAGTTCATTTAGTGTTCATATGACTATGTGCTCTGGGTGTGCATGTTTCTCAGTACAGCTGCTGCTAGAGCTGGAATCTCCATGGCATGTCCACCTATCAGAAGGCTGCATCTGCTTGGTTGTCCCCTTGGAAGCTCAAGCTTTGTGTGTTAAAACTATATGCATAACAATCCCACCAAAAATGTTACTATTTCGCTTGTGTTTTCTGCCATAGTTAATGGCAACCTGTGTTCTTGGTTTCCCAATATGAAGTTTCGATATCATTTAAATCTGACCTTTCTGTTGGTCCTCACATCCAATTCATCACAAAGTTAATTCTACTACTGCAATATTTCGCTTAACATATTCTAGCAATCTTAGTGATATATGAATGTAATGAATAGAAGATTTATGTTTCAGAGATTCTGAGGGTTAAATGAGATAAATAGATCAGAAAAGATGAATAAGAGAGAAGTAAATTGGCTACCAAGTGACACAAGCCACCCCAGCATTAGCATTTCAACTAGCAACATTTTATGGATTTCCACAAATTCACATGTGCCACATATTTATTAGAAGATATGAATGGCCCTGGCTGGTATAGTTCAGTGGATTGAGCATGGGCTGCGAACCAAAGTGTCGCTGGTTCAATTCCCAGTCAGGGCATATGCCTGGGTTGCAAGCCAGGTTCCCAGTGGGGGCCATGTGAGAGGCAACCACACATTAATGTTTCTCTCCCTCTCTTTCTCCTTCCCTTCCTCTCTCTCTAAAAATAAATAAATAAAATTTAAAAAAAAAGAGCTCGAAAAGTTTGGCTCACTTGTATAAAAAAAAGAAGATATGAATAAAAACTAAATCTAGCAACTAATATATATCATTCCCATAGTTTTATGAGTTTTTAATTTTATTTATTAGTTATCTGGGTCTGTACAGTGTTTTGTTTCTCATAAACTGAAAGATCTGTATGAAAGATAAAAATTAATTAGCTAAAATTGAATCCGTATTCTCTGTTGGGCACTTTTTAATATTTTGCCTTATTTAATCATTACAGCAACCCTATAATTATTACTATTCTAATTTTACAGAAGAAGAAACTCAGGCCCCTGAAGTTAAATGATTCGATAATGGTCACAGGTGGAAATGATGCAGAACCACAATTTTAACACACATAGCTTGGTAGCAATACACACATAAAGTCTACTACACTATTCTGAGTACATTGACAGTATATTGATCACTGAATTGCTCTCCTTTGTGAAAAGTCAATTTGTCAAGTTCGGTCTTTAAGGTGTTACCCCGAACTAAACTTCAGTTCAGATTACATATGTAGAAAATGTGGTAGAACTCCTAATTTTCTAGTTATAATGAAGTAAATCTTCTGGCAGGCATGTCACCTTGTTGATTCGTCATAACTAAAACAGCTGACTTATTTTCATGTAAATTACCCATAAAATTTTCTTCCCTGTATTGTAATTGAGTGGTTGTATTTCCCTAGTCTGTGAAAGACAAAATGTGTCCCAATTAAATTGCATCTTCTTACCGTTAGCTCATTAATTGAGTATGTTATCCTCTTTGGAATTCTGATTGTCTTTCATAATATTAATTACCTTTTCTTCCTAGGTTTTTGTCATCCATTTTCAGTGTTTATAGAATCATATAAGAGATACTGGCAACATATTAAAAATTGTTTTTTCCATAAATGAAACAAAATGGTATTCCCTTAATATAATACTCATTTTGTGTTTATATATTGATAATGTTTTGTTAAGAAAATGATCTAGAATGAGTAGAGTTAAAATCTTTGTGGGATTGTAGATCCACGTCTCTGTGTGAAAAAAAAGGGAAAATATTTTCCCACCTGTTTTGAAATAAACTGCTGACTCCTCCATTGGAACCACCTGTGATGCTGGTGACAGAGCTGACATGTTTTGAAAAGCTATCATCACTAATGATATAGACAGTGCACATAAGAGTATCGTAGAAGGAAAGGTGAGTAGCACAAGGTTAAAGGAGAAAAATATTCCTCAACATAGTTCTTCATGATATATGGAAAAGAACATGGAAAAATCTGCTAAAAAATAGCAGATTTTTTTAATGAAAGCTAATTTAAGAACATGTGAGAATGCGAAATAAAAGGAGTAATGATTCTATACCTGAAAACTATATAACTTTATTAACCAACGTCACCCCGATAAATTCAATTAAAAAAAGAAGCTCTTGCCCTGGCTGGTGTAGCTCAGTGGATTGAGAACAGGCCTATGAAGCAAAGGGCTGCTGGTTCAATTCCCAGTCAGGACACATGCCTGGATTGCAGGCCAGGTCCCCAGTAGGGGACACATGAGAGGCAACCACACATCGATGTATCTCTCCCACTCTTTCTCCTTCCCATCCCCTCTCTAAAAATAAATAAATAAATAAAATATTTTTTTAAAAAAAGAAGTTCTTATCCACGAACAAGGACAACAGGGGTTGGGGAGGATAGAATGTAGGACAAGGGGAGGTAGACAGGGCAGGAAAGAGCAATGGGAGGAAAATGAGGACGATTGTAATTGAATAACAAAATTTTTTCAAAGGAAACTCTTTGAACTGTGATCATGATATCGGTGCATAACTATCTTAAGTGCAGCCAGTAATTCTGATATTAAGAAGAGTTTGTCACTACTGTAGACTGTACTTGTCGTCAGTAATTTTTTCAACATCAGTTGCTTCTAGGATAGTACAATCAAATGATTACAAAACTCTCCAACAGCAAACTTCATTGTCCCAAGTTTGTTCTGGATGCTGGGAATACAAGTTTTTAACACACTGCTCTCCTCTACGTTGCTTACTAAAACAAATGCATTCTGAAACTCTTTATGGGTCTGCCATCATTTGCCTTGTTTGCAAAGTATTTTGCAAAAACCAGACATTCTCCCTTTATCCATCTTTCTCCTTCCCTCCCTTCTTTCCTCTCCTGCCCTCCTCCTCCCTGCCTCGCTTCCTCCCTTCTCCCCAGCTCCTTTCCCCCCATTTCATTTCAAATAATATTAAATTAGAGTTAGAGGTGATATATATAAACTTAATAGTCCTACTTTTGAGCATTCACTCAATGCAAATTGTAGCTCAGGCCACCAGATAAAGAGTCTTGAAATTCCTTGTATGTAGGAACTGACGACCACGTTTTATTACATTTCTGCTTCATGGAAAAAGAATTAGTGTAAAGATAAATTAGTGTCCTCTCAATTTTAATAAACTGTAAGATATGGCTCTTTTAATCTACAGCAAAATGTGGAAAATATCATTGAAGAAGTTAAAAATATATGCAGTGTTCTGGGATGTGTGGAGATGAAGCAAATTACGGATGCTGTAAGTGAACTCAAATTGATTCTACAGAGAAAACAGGAGGTAAATATGCTTGCTTATTGCACAGAAGTTGTTTTAAACCTCAGTTCAATAAGTAATTAAGGAAACTGAAGGACAGGACTAACTACTACATATGTTTGTGTGTGTGTGCACATATATTTCAATCATTTGGGGACAATGGAAACTTGGCTCTATTATACCAAGAGATTTAATTAAATTAAAAGGCAATTTCTTACACTTTTAAAGTTTGTAACTTTAAAAGTTATAACAATATAACTTCTAAGTGAGATTGAAATCAAGCCCACAATCTACCTAGATGAATATGCTTATATAATAATATTCACAGGCCAGGGTGATATAGAATGTTACTGGCTCTCGTGTGCACGGTATATGTAGGCATAAGTGTCCCTGGGTGCGTGACCAACCACATTGCAGAAAAGATCCGTGTTTGGGGCATCTTTTGCTGAATTTGTAATGCATACTGTTTCTATGATCCCACATCTTGCCATGATTTCCTGGTTTATTTCCTTCCAGTTTTAAAAAAATGAGATTTATGTGATGTCTTAAGCTCAGAAATCTGATGTAGGTATGATTATTATCCAGAAAAAAAACAATAGGAAATCAGGTCTGATGAATTAATTCAGTCTTATTGTTAGTTTAGCAAGGGATTAAACAGAAAGATATGATGATTGTAATGATTATAGTAATAACAATAACAAGTACTTGATAGTACATTGCAATAATAAAGTGGTTTCACTAATATATTATTTCATTTAAGTTTTACTTCAGTTCTTCCTCACAGCAATGCTACAGAGTAGATATTTCAATGCTCATTCCATTACTAAAGCCTGATGTTTATACTGCTTGTATGTAGAGCATTAATAAGTGGCATAATAGGGATTTGGACCCAGGTCCCTACACACACTCCAGCACATGTAAAACTTTGTAAGGGAGAGTGATTACCAGCACCTTTACTGGCAGGGAGGAACAGCAGAGATTAGGTTACCTGAAATGTGCCAGCCTTGAAATTTCAAAAAGATTGAATTAGAGAGTGGACAACTGTATCAATATATAAAAATCACTGGGCTTGTTGTTTCAAGTAGGTGATTATGAAAAGTCAGTACTTTCTTAAAGTTGAACTTTCTGTTTTAATTGGAATGTTTTTTTGTGAAGAGCTAGTAATAATTAGTGTAGAAATGTAAATACCTTATTTGCATACACGAACAGTCACAGGGATGACCAAGGAGCATCATGGAAAGATTTTCGAGATAAACATCTGTTAAAAACTAAAAGTGCAAGCAACAAATAAATCAAAATTTAAATAATATAGCCAGGTGTTGAAAGGCAGATACCATATGATCTCACCTTTAACAGGAAGCTAAACAATAAAACAAACAAGCAAGCAAAATAAAAACAAAGACACTGAAATAGAGAACAGGGGGACAGTCACCAGAGGGGAGAGGGGAGGGAATTTCAGGGGAAAAAGGGGAAGAATTTGCAGGAACTAGTATAAAGGACACATGGACAACTAAGGGGGGTGGAAATGGGAGGGAGGTGGGGAGCACTCGGGGGGGGCTGGGATGGGAGTAAAAAACAGAAAACTGTACTTGAACAATAATTAAATAAATTTTAAAATAAAATAAAAAATAAAACATATACAGCACCTGAAAACAATTTAAATAATATAATTGATAAATCTCAAAATTCAATTTCTAATATAGACATGTATTTATTGCCTTAAATTTTTATTAGTGGGGAAATTTCTACTCTTACACTTTTCTAATTACAGAAGAAAGTGAGATAACTAGGCAGTCTCCAATACTGTAGCTGTGTGTTGATACTAAGGTCCATGGTTTTCACAAATGATGGCAAGGTGATAAAGCTGATGTGAACACATCTAATCTAATCATACTTTTCTATTCTATGTCAGGGTAAGAAAATTATACTGTACTTTTGAAAACCCTCTCACAAATATCTTGGGAAAATATTTTGATAAGCTCAAAAACTTAAGAATTATATAATATTAAGAAAAACCTTCCAATAACTGAAGTTAAGTCAGGATAACAAGGGAGTGGGAATTTACTTTCAATAATTACTTTCCCTTAGATTATCACATTAGAGACATTACAAGCCCCTAAAATAGTAAAATACCAAGAACTTAGAGTTATGCTAACATGATTTGAATTCAAGATCTACTTTCCAGATGAACATCTTTTAGAAAAACTTATTCATTTACCTGAGTTTTAGTTTAATCATCTCTAAAACAGAAAAACAAAACTTGCAAGGGTCTTATATTAAAAGTAATGTTAATAATTTCTGGTGAAATAAGTATTAGAAATAATGTTAATAATTAAAGTAGTGTAAAATAATATTAATAACAGCAACCAGAAGACAGTGTCCTGAATGAGAGTCAGTATTATTAGTGGAGGTGGTGGGCATGGTGATGGTGGCCATTTCCGAGAGCCTTTCCCAAGTGGCCAACATGGTGTTAGTTCACACAAGCTCCACTTAAGTCCCAGTTATCTCAGGGCCACTGACAACCACCAGCCTCATGACAGATGTGAGCCTGGGCCAGAGGGGTAGACCAGATGTATGAATGTGAACATGTGCCTTCCCATCTGGTAAGATCGCCTGGTTGTTCATCCATTTTTATGCCCAGCTCTCCGTGAACCAGCAGAAATAAACAACTGATCAAAAACTGAGGAAAATAACTTCAGGATGAAGGACTTCAACCAATATCAAAGTATTACTAGATAAAAAGCTTTACCTTTAAAACATTCATTTTCTGAATCGTCCTAAAGGAATGCAAATGACGATTTCCTCTGAAATATCAAACTTCCAATATATCTGAAGCCAAAAGAATCCTTCAAGGAGAAATTATTTCCTAGGAAAGCTACGAATAATAATAATTCTCAAGGAAAGCTCATATTCGCACTTTCCTTTTTTTGTACACTTATGAGCACTAAATTGTATGTGATTATTCACACATAGAAATGAAGAAAACAGCTAACATTTGACAGTTTTATTTCAGATATCTCAATGACCAAAATCGATAGTTTAATATCCCCTAATAAATAGATTCTAATTCTGTGAACATACTTTAAAAGTTTGCTAATTCTACATGACCTTCATTCAGACTTTTTGTTCATCTCTTTCTTCATTCTAACATAACTAGAGCCCACCCACATAACAATGTTGGCACAAAGAGTAAGCACATTCTACAGAATTTGTGCATTAACCAGCTGCAGTGGACAATGTCACCGCAGTTCAGACTGTCCACCCACCACAAACCAAGAGTAAAGAAATTCTGAGGCAGAGGAATCTTCTGCCAACAGAGTTAAACTTGAGAAGCTTTCCTTTCTTGTGGCTGCATTTTTTTGTCAACTTGCAAGAGACTATTTCCTGCCACACAGGGAAGTAATCAGGTATTTATTAAATGTAAGTTTTGGCAAGATGACAAATTGTATCACAAATAAAGTTGTACCTTTGTTCATGCCCACATTCAGCACCGGAAACAATTTTTCATCCTTCAGAATTATATTCTAGAAGCTCACATAATATATTTTCATTAAATGCTTATAAAATAAGTGAATCATAAAGAAAAAATATATGGCCTTGCATGTTGTCTGTAGGTAGCTGTCATGGTGATTTTAAAATACAAGGGTTTTTTTTTTATTCCTGAAAAAATTGAATTCTCATTAAGTCAGGCCAGCATCTTCAATAGTCAGGCTAACATGGATGGGGTAGAGCTCTTAAGAGGGGTGACCCTCCAAAACTGGAACTGTCTTCTGGAGGGTGGGCCCCTTGTAGTACAGGCTTCCCCCGCTAGCTGAGCGTTCTAGCAACCCCTCCATATCAGTGTGCCATCTGGCGTTGTCAGAGGCTGCATTTGGCTTCAGTCACTTTTTTTACAGCTCTTTCAGCATGTTTGCCCTTTTCACTATGGGTGATTTACATGCACACCTGCCCACACCACACTGAGTGTTCAGCAGTTTTTGACCAAAAAAGGCATGACCTCCATGTCCCACCCTGCCTATTCACCTGATCTCTCCCCAAGTGACATTTTTTGGTTTCCCCAGATGAAAAAAAAGTCCTTAAAGGGAAATATATTGTCAATGTGGAAGAGGTGAAAGAGAAAATGGCAGAGGCACTGAAAAATCAACGAGTTCAGAAACTTCTGAGCGGTGGGAAAAAACATCCAGACAGGTGTACTGCATCAAATGAGGAGTAATTTGAAGGTGACTGAAGTGTAAACAAGAGTAAATGCACATCATTTTATAAATAAATCCCAGGTTTTTGGGGTCCCCTGTCATATGTTCACTTGTTAAGACTAGTGGTTAAAACTATGCTCAGATGAAATATTTTACCCAAGAGAAGTCCATCTGAAAAGGTTCATGTAAATAATTCTTTTCCATAAGAAGTTGCATATAACTTTAATTACATTTTAAACATGATAGAAGTGTTTCTCTCTTTAGAAATACTTAACAAGTTTCTGGTTATAGAAAAGCAATTATTCCCTAGTTTATTTATTTAAGAAATTGAGCTTTTCATTAATTGAATTTACTAAAAAGCAAACTTGTCAAAACAAAACATTTTAAAACATTAGTGTCCATTAAAATATACCTTATTAAAGAATTGACTTTGCTTTTGGACTGAAACCTTATTTTTGTGAATCTGTGAGTCATCTTATACAGTTTTCATGATACTGAAGTTATAACCAGCAAATCCTAAACTACTAAAGTAACCCAGGCCTCCAACAAAAGAACACAAACAAGTCAAAAAATATAGAAATAAACAAAACCATCACACTAATGATGCAAACTTAAATGACAACAAAAATAAGTAAATTTCACATAGTATTTTTAAAATTTAGCATATAGTCTCAAATGTTTTAAAATTATTTTTAATCTTTTGAAAATAAAGGAACAAATGAAACTACACAGTGAAGTTATGTGATTTTGTCCACTTTCTTCCAGCCCTCTTTTCGGTGCAGCCCCAAACTTGTGCATAAATGAGAACTGAATGCACTGAATGGAAAGAATTGGAAATGCACTCACATCATTTATTAGACAATGTTGTGGAAGGAGGATTGCACTCACAGCATTGAGAATTGTCCCAGTAATACTGAAAGACTGAGCTAATCCTAGAAATGTCTCTTTAAAAAATCAAATAGCCTAGCATGTTCATTACCACAAACAATCAGGCTTGTCCTACAATTTGGATTTCCTCTGTTTATAGGAAACATTTACCTATAACACCAAGGAATACTTTGTCTTCTTAATTCCAGAGAAGCTTCAGTGTGTGGATTTTGGATACTGTCAGTTTGACTGTTTTGTGAATTTGTTTTCTGAATAACAAGTGCGCCTTGCATCTATTTTCTTTTTTAGAATTTTCATCAAGGATTGGAGACTTCAGCTAAAGGTAAAATATATACGTACTCAATTTTTTTAAAAAAGTTATAGACTCAGAGATAATCTTTTTCAATTTTCCACCCAAATATTATGGTAACAGAAACACACACAAATTTTTTGGAAGAAAAATGCATTGCTCACACTCTTTTTACTCATGAAACTGATTATCCTGTGAATGAATAATGGTCCATGCTCTCTAAACTTTTAGCCTGACATTTTTTAAAAAGGGGAACAATCAAAGAGATGTATAAAAATTAAAGAAATGTTGAGAATAGCCTTATGACTGTTTCGAGAAACTGTAAAATTTTTAGCTAATTATATTTTGATGTAAGAATGCCAAGAAAGTAGCAAGTGTCTTTCTTCAAAGTCACTAATTTCTAATTTAGAGTCAGGCTCTCACCTGGCAGAATGGCCATCATCAATAAGTCAACAAAGTGCTGGTGAGAATGTGGAGAAAGAGGAACCTGTGTGCACTGCTGGTGGGAATGCAGATTGCTGCAACCATTGTGGAAACAGTATGGAGATGTCCCCCAAAATTAAAAGTGACTCTTCCTTTGGCCCAGTGTTCCCACTTCTGGGAATATATCTGAAAGAACCCATAACACTAATTTTAAAGAACATATGCACCCTTATGTTCACTGCAGTGTTATTTATAATTGCCAAAATATGGAAGCAATCCAAGTGTCTACCAGTAGATGAATGGCTAAAACAACTATGGGACATTTACACAATGGAATACTACTCAGCCATGAAAAAGAAGAAAAATTACCCTTTATGACAGTATGGATGGACCTGGAGAACACTATGCTATGTGAAATAAGCCAGTCAGAGAAAAATATCATATGATTTCACTCATATGTAGAATCTAATGAACAAACTGAACTAACAAGCAAAATAGAGACAGACTCACAGAGAGCAGGCTGACGGCCTTTGGGGATGGTGGTGGGGGTGAAGGGATTGAACATAAAGAAAAAAAGATTCATTCATGTGAACAACAGTTTATTAATTGTGAGAGTGGTATAAGGGTAATGGAAAAAATAGAATAAAATATTTAATAAATAAAATATTCAAAATAAAAAAGTCAAGCTCCCAAAGATCAATCTTCCATAACAAGTAGAAAAATCTGGTTCTGTAATAAGAAGTGTTCACAGAGGCTCCAAGCCCATAAAATGGCAAGCCACAGGAGGACTTGGCTTTAATAGAGGATAGTAGGTATATGGTAGTGTGATACAGAGAAAAGGCTTTGTTCTTCAGAATCAGGCAGAACTGGTTTTTGAATTTCAACTCTGCCACTTTTTGACTTCATGATCTTAGAGAATTAAACTTTATGAGCCTCAGTTTTCCTAGTATGCATTAAAGATATGATGATATTTAATGTGCAGGTTGCAGTCAGGGTTATTCTTGTTTATTCAGGGAGAAGGCACTTATGAACAATGCATGTCTTTAAGAAAACTGCCTGACTTACAGATATTGAACGAACACCCTTAGATTCAGAGGTGATAAAGAAGTGCAAATAATAACCCCAATCTGTCCTCCATAATTTCAATCATTTTCAGTGGAAAGTTATGTACAGAGGGGCATCCTTTCAACACTAATCCCCACCACTCAAACGAAGACCTTCTATTATGTTGAAAGAACTGCCACTTCAGGTCACAGAGGAAAATGGGATGGCAGAGGACATGGAGAAATAAACCCGTACTAGTGAAAAAGTCCCTGTTCCAGGCATCCATAAAACTCCAGAACATTTCTGCCAGAGGAAAGGAAGGGAGTGAATCCTCCCCAACAATGTTAGTAACACAAAGTCCAAGTGATGGAATGTGGAGTGAACAAGCTGCAGGTATTCCTGCAGGGAGCTGGTCCTTGCTTTCTATTGGCAATGTTGGAATTAAATCCCATCACTCATATTCCTAAGGAATTGGAATATGAGATCCCATAAAACTGCACGGTAGCATTCCCAGAGACTTATATTCTATGCTAAGTCATCATAGATTCTAAGGAATGCACTTTAATTGCATAAATATTGTCATTATTTTTATTTCACAACAGTGTAACATTTTTTCCAAAGTAACATCAGGGATGATAAACATTATTTCTTCTATATTTCACTATCAAGCCCAGTATCTTGAGTCCTTAACACATGTCTAATGATGCTTGAAGTACTTCCGGAGTGCTGGAAGGGAAGCATACTGCATAAGCACATATCTCTATACACTTGGAGGAAGCAAATTATATAACCAACAACATCTGGGCCAAAAAGTAAAGAGTCAAGTTTGAGTAATTATCAAAATAATTAAAAATCACCAAAATATATGCTGGGGCTTCAATTAATAAGATCTCTGACCTAATGACCTAACTTTATGATTTATTTTATCTGTATTCATTTTCACAATAGTGAAGGTTATTAAAGAGAAGATGTGTGTTTCTGCTTCCGATACCAGCAGTACAATTTGGGGACCAGGAGACAAGATGTTTCTATACATTTATAATCCTCTACTGCCTGTTGTTCAGGAGAATCACTGCCAGCTGGTCTCCAGAGGGCGATGAGGCTGCTTTTAGGGCTGTTATGCTGCTCTACTCTTCTGTGTCATTAATTGCTGCTGCTGATTTCTCAGAGAATTTTAATGCGTGCTTTTCCTCTGCTCTTTTTCCTTTCGGGCTGTTTGAACAGAGGGCATAATTTTAGAAATACAGTGAATAAGTAAAATTTGGCCATCTAATAAGTTTCATACAGGATTATGAGTAACTAAGTGAATAATCAACAGCATGTTTTGAACAGCAAGAACATTTAGTTATGGACAGAACTGCTGAGAGACAGGCTATGGGTAGAAGCCCGTGCTGAAGCCGACCTCTCTCCTGAGTATCCAAACGCCTGAGCCGACTACTGGGCACTGCAGACCACTGGAGGGAAAAGCTAGTTCTTTTGTACTATTTACTTTTCAAAACAACTAGAAACCAAAAAGCAACGGTTGTTTCAGGAACAATTTATGAGGAAGCGCCTGTGTTTGGATCAACACCAGTAATGAGCTGTTGACTCTGCACATGCTGGAATCAAATCACAACAAAATTTCTAATGATGTGCTTATTCTCTCAAGGTCTCCCTTGCTGTACCGCGAGCTCTGTCACCAGTTGCAGTGCTCTAGCAGTTGCAGGGGGCGGGGTGGATATTCCTTAAGCAGGCGAGGACATGGAGATTCTGTGGCTGAGCAACTGGCTCCGGGTGGCGCCAGAGCCCCAGGCTGGGTATTTGGGATCCCAATTGAGACAGGCCAGAACCACGGTCCCTGATCAACCCACAATTGAAAAGGAAGCTGCAATCTGGAGAACTGGCGTCCAGGCCGGACCACCATGAAGCCAAGGCCACAGGCCTGCCTTCCTCACCAGGCACTCCCAGTTCCACTTGGACACTTACCTGAAAAGGGCTGCACTCTGATCCCCGAGTCTGCAACTTGTAAACTTGGGACTGAAGTTTAATAAAATCGTCCATTCCTCCATGTCTCAAGCCAGAGAAACCACCAACATCACCAGCAAACACCCGCTAAGCAGCTGCAAAGTCAGCGCAGGAACCTGCTGAGGGGGACCACCCCATCGAGGCCGCGGAGCTGCAGGCTGTGCTTCCTCACCGAGAGGGGCCCCATCAACCCCGACTTTCGGAACTACATCCCCCAAGGGGACAGGGAGCAACCGAGAGGCAGGAGGACTGTCATTAGACCTTCCACTGTCACCTCAACGTCCACTAACCTACTGAACAAAAAGGTTCCCTCAAGAAGGTTGGCTCCGCCCCTCCCTAGACTTCGGCCCTATTGCCACCCCAGTGGCTTAAGACAGGCGCTCAGTAGCCTCGAGGACAGGCGGTTCAGGTGTGTGACAAAACGTCCCACTCCTCTTGGGCCCTGTGCCCAAATCCCCCCATGTGGCAGCCACTAAGCATATTCCTGCCCTTCGTCTTCCTTCCCTAGGACACGCGGTAATTACACCTCCTGTCTCTAAGCGAAAGAGAAGCAGAAACATCTAAAATGTGGCATTTTGGTACTTTTATCTGGCCCAGGATGGAAAAGGGCAGCTTGTAAATTGAATCAGACTGATTCTGTTTGCATGGTTTTCTTCCATACTGCCATCTACCAGGACCAGATTGGGGTCCAAGGAGGCCCCTTTCGAGGCCTAAACATGGCCTGACAGATGCCACCAACTGCCGG
Organism: Artibeus jamaicensis; assembly: GCF_021234435.1. Taxonomy (NCBI): domain Eukaryota; kingdom Metazoa; phylum Chordata; class Mammalia; order Chiroptera; family Phyllostomidae; genus Artibeus; species Artibeus jamaicensis. The sequence goes on from NW_026521486.1 coordinate 29,398,558, forward strand.
GAACAACAGGCAGGTCCACACTGAGGGGTCTGTGGTCCTGACCACAGTTGGCCATGTGACCTCCCTGCCCCCATTTGGATTCTGGTCTGTAAACCCAAACGGGCACCAGGAACAAGGAGGAGAAAGAGGAAACCAGATATGTCATTCATAACATTTCACTTCATACATTCTTTTCATTTCTTAAAAACCTTTTTGTTGCTTAAATATTTAAGTGAATATTTTTGAGCTTTTATGTTCAAGTTTATTCTTCATGTAACTTTTAAACTACTACTGTAGTTGGATATTAAAACAAAAGTAACTGAAAGTAGTGAATGTATTAAAGGTTCACTCATTCACTACTGCATATAAAATACCAGCAGTGAGTCCCATTTGCTGGCCCCATTAAGAGGTTCAACACAGAACACTAAAAAATGTTCCCCACCCTCATAAGCTTTTCCACTGTCATGGGGCCATCCTTCCTGATTTCAGTCAAAGACCACCAGATCTGCCTGGCACATTTCATCAGTCTTTTCTACTTCCTTCCTCTCAGGTAGGTATTTTTTTTCAGCAAAGAGAGCTTATCAGGAGAAAAGAAGCCATTCTAAGGAAAGTTCATCTTTCATTCTGTAATTAGATGACCCTTTTCATACGACCAGCATGCCTAAGATTGGCTTCTTTCATTTACCACATATTTAAAAACTGTTAGCCCCTTTACTTAGTCTTTAATTTTTTTTTTAAAACTGGGCTATTTTATTTTATTTATTTTTAAATATTTTATTTATCTTTGGAAGGAGAGAGGGAGAGAAACATCAATGTATGGTTGCCTTTCGTTCATCCCCTGCTGGGAACTGGCCTGCAGGGAACTGGTCTGCAACCCAGGCATGTGCCCTGACTGGGAATCGAACCAAGATTGTCTGGTTCACAGGCCCATGCTCAATCCACTGAGCTATACCAGCCAGGGCAGTCTTTAATTTTTTTTTAATTTTCTACCTTCATGACACTTCAAGTCACTTTTAGGAAAAATCAATAGGCTCCCTTTAAATAATCAGTGATAAAACTACAGTAAGACTTTGTTTTGATTTTGAGTATATTTAGTATCATAAAGCTTTCATAAATAAGCTTTAAGCAGCTTATATCAGATTCAAACCAGGTACTATTACCATGTCTTTTTATAGGAACATAAGGCATGTTATACAATTAGTGTTTAGTTAATGGTAAACAGCATAGCATAATTGAATTTATTATGATTAACTTCTAGATGGAATTTGTTTGAAAAACTTGTAAGCCATGTAGCAGACATGTTTCTTGTCTTCAAATTAACTCTAAACAATAATAACCTAGAACAAAACTATCACAAATTATAGTAGATATAATGCCAAATTAATAACCCACAACTCTGGATTGGATTAAAGGTTTCCAAAATTTCCATAACTGAAGATATGACATCTCATTATCTACACTACCAGCAGCTAATTCCGGCTGCACACAGAGACACAGATGGCTGATCAGCCTCAGTTGGTGGAGGGTCATTGTAATTAAATTTTACTTAAATGTTATTACAAAAAATTTCAAAGTTATACTAGATGGCTAATGATAAATATGGTCCTTCACAGGTGACCTGATCTATATCCTTTCCCCCTAGGCTTGATAGAAACAGTGACAACTGAACTATCCACATCCATCTACCAGCTAATTGATGTCTATTGCAGCAGCTTTTATGCAGATTTCCAGCCTCTAAATGTACCTGGTCATGTTTCCTGTGTGCATCCTGGGCTCCACTCCCACCTGAGCTTCATGGTATATGCAGCTCACAACATTCCAGAGACCTGGGTACATAGGTGAGTGTCAGTGAGGTTTTTTGCAAAAATGTTAATTAATATTTACATAGCTTCTAATCAGAGTATATTGTCTTAATCTTATTTGCTAGGGCAAACATTTCATAAAATTTTGAAAGGTAATCAGCATAGATCTACTCTTATTCTTAAAATTATTTTTAAAAACTTTATTCTCAATGAATATTCCTTTTCCTTCAAGTCTTCTCCCATTCTCCAGATTAACAATGATTGCATATTGTCAATATATCACTATAGAAAAAGAAAATGCTCATCCTATTAGTGACTCTCTTAAAATTTTTATTTTATTATGTTTGAATCTAAATGCCTAGTGTCAATTCACAGAACACACACACAGAGGGGGAGAAAGAAAGGAAGAACATAGAGGAAGATGGAGAATAATTAAACATACCAAAACAACACACTGGTTTTCACCAAGTATTGAGTAATAAATATTTTGTGAGATTACTACCTTGATAAAGTGGGAATTAGCCAAGAGTTATCTGAGTGACAATAGAAATTAATCACAATTGGAGCATCATCAGTATTTAGACTGACTCTATTATGTAGCATTTTCTTGAATAACATAATTAGAGTAATATTATAATACTCTTTAATTCCTTATGTTAAATCTATAAGATTATACAGATTAAATCAAAGTTCATAGGAGAATAGTAATTTATTCATGGATGTAGTATACCTACTGCATTTAGCATTGCAAAGAAAAGCTACAAGAAACAATCTTAGTAAAATCATACACAGTTGCTAAATTGGCCTGTATTTTTACAAATAACTGAAATGTATACATATTTATGAAGCCAATTAGAAAGGAAATTTAACTTTTTATATTAAAAAAGCATTATCTATCCTCTCTCTCTCTCTCTCTCTGTCCACATTTCTTCAGAACCCATGGAGTGATGATTCTTTTATGCTTTTTCTCTTTCTTAATTTTATAACAAATTTTAAAGAGTTGATGTGTAGTATAATAAATTGCTACTCTAATGAATTTTCTATTATAATTTTAAATATTAACACATTTAGTTTAATTCACATGAAAAAACACGTAGTTAGATAAATACAGGTAAAGAAAGCTATATGTGTAGAGCAAGGTGTGACACTTAGTTTTGTTTATTTTTTATTGGTTTTCTATTCTCTGTTCTATTTAATTCAGTTCTAAATTTTATTATCTCCTCCCTTCTACTAACTTTGGACTCAGTTTTTTTTTTTTCTGGTTCCTTGCTTGTAAAGTTGGGTTGTTCATTTGTAATCTTTCTTCTGTAACATAGGCATTTACTGCTATAAACTTCTCAGTACCATTTTCATTGCATCCCATAAATTTTGTATACTGTTTATTCATTTTTATCTGTCTAAAGACATTTTCTAATTCCCCTTTTGATTTTTTATTTGACACAGTGGTTATTCAGAAATGTTAATTTGCATTAATTTGTGAATTTTCTTGTTTTCTTTCTGCTGTTGATTTCTAGTTTCATTCTATTGTGGTCAGAAGTTGTACTTGGTATGATTTCAATCTTCTCATATTTATTAAGATTTGTTTTGTGACCTAACATGTGATCTGTACTGGAGAATGTTTCATGTGCACTAGAGAGCATTATGTACTCTCCTGCTTTTGGATGGAATGCTCTATGTACATCTTTTAGGTTCATTTGGCTCACACTACCATCCAAGCCTTCTGATACCTTATGGAGCTTCCTTTGGTTCTATCCATTAGACCAGGGATGTCCAACATGTGGCCCACCAGGGTTATTATGAATGTGGCCCAACACAAAATCATAAATTTTCTTAAAAAATTATCAGATTTTTTGTGATTACACATCACAATATCCATAAAATATATGTATGTATACTCTCATTATTTGCACACATATGTGGCTTCATTTTTATGGTGGTGTGCAGCTTCCAGTGTGTTACCTTCCAAGTGCAGAAAATAGAATTGACACCATCAGATGTTACATGTGCTCATAGTGACTTAGCAAGGTAGATATTATCAATAATATTTCAACCTGCCATTGCAACATTAGGTGTTTAATGGTATTTAGAAGTCAAGTAAGCATTCTTATTTGATTCTTAAAGGTACTTCCACACCTCAGCAATGCTTCACACATTGCCCGCCATGCTTTATAATTGGCCCTTGTCCTTGACCTTGCCCTGCATCAGCAGCTGAGAGGTCTCTGGAAGGGTCCAAAGTGTTCAGCGTATTGAATTAATGTTGTTGTTATGTGTGTGTGTGTGGTTTGTGTTTTTTTTAGCTATAAAGCATTTTCTTTTTCCTGTTGGCTTACTTATGCTGGAAAGAAGCTGTTCCAAGTGAGAAACCACAGAAATATCCAAGTCAAAAAATTGTTTTTTTTCTTGGTCAACTGGAATGAAATGTAAGTTTAACCTTTTTTCTGGTAGGATCATTTATCTAATAAAGATAAGAAAAGTTTTATTTTTATTTTTAAGTAAAGCATGTGATTTTTTAAATGTTGCCAGTTTTAACATTGATTTGATTCAGTGATGTGATAAATATGCGAGGGCTAATGAATAACTGACTATTTAATTTTAAAAAATTGAAAGTCTGTTTAAAACCTAGACAAGTGTCCAATCCACATTACCTAACTGATCAAAGAGGGAAATTGGAAAAAGAAGAATTATTAATCATTCACAGACTGTGGATGAAAGGAATACCCTCTATTTAGAGTTGAAGGGAGGTAGATTCAGATACAACAAAGAAGAAATGGCCAAATATGTAATCTCTTTTCTCACAAAGGCCTATTACATTTGTTTAAACAATCAAGTTTTCTGACAATAATTATTTTTACATTTTGTAAACTGCCATCTAATTTGGGGTGACTGGCTCCTACTTCACCATTTTCTAGAGATTTAGTATATCAATAAGAAAAAAATACTTTCTTGTCATCATCTATGCCCTCCTCCTCTTCTCTGTTTTCCTACCTCAAGCCCTCACTTTACTCAGAATCGCAGGAGATGGTTCCTGCATGGTTACTGATTCTTCTCTTTGCTGTTCCCATAACACGGATCCACTATCTTTCCATCATTTCTCTGGGGCTCCACTGTTCACTGAGAGCCAATTCTCACCACACCGCAAGGAGAAGAAAACTCCACATCCCAATCTCCATCAGAACTTTCATAAGGTCTGGCTTTCTTGGGAGATAGTTTGACTACCAATATTGTACTTTCTTATTGATAAATTTTCAAAACTACTAGAAGTCCTATGATGGTGTTAGATAATACCATTTATCTCATTTTTAGTGTTATATCAATGGAGACATGTCTCAAGACATAGCATGTGATTGCTCCCATCCCAAAGCAAACCCTTATTCTCGAAACATGACCATCTTTGTCTCCCCTGCTTTGGTTAAGAATCTTAATTACTTTGATCAGATACTTGACCTTCAATTACAAATCACATTTCACTGCACAAAATCAGTTTTGCTTGTAAAATTCTTGAGAGATTCTTCGATTTCTCTAAGGTAAGTACAAATCATTTTGTGTAACATATAACACCCCCTGTGGTTTTGCCTGTCTGTCTCCGAACCTCAATCTTCAGAGTTAGCCCTACTCCTGCCCCTGCGCCCAGACACTCGCTGCCCCTGATCTACTTACCCTAAATGTGAACTAACACCTAAATGTGAAATTAACGGCTCTGTTAAGGGTCCTCCATCTGTCAAGAGCACAGTGCCTTCACTGCCCACCTTGGGAAGACCTAACTATCTTTCAAGACACAATTTCACCTGTTCTGTAAGCTCTTTCCTCTATTATTCAAAAAGAATGGTCACTTTTTCTTTTATTGATTGGTCTGAACCTCCAACTACTCCCTCCAACTACTCAGTATGGTTCTATACTGAATGTGTTTGTTTGCTTCTACAAAATAATAAAAAATATCTGTTTTGTTCTATTTTATATAAAAAATGCATTCTATCCTTAGCTGTTTACACAGCACCAAACAGATAAGTGTTGCTAGAAAAAATGAATGAATTTTGTGTAATAAGTGACTCCTCAAAAATGTTATTAACCAACTCAATTACTAAAATTATTCTTCTTAATTAAAACTTATTCTTGGTTGTTTCAAAAAATCAGATTTATTTTCAAATTACAGCTATCTTCCATCATTTAAACAACTCAAGAGAAAAATCCAATTCTAAAGTCAATTTCAAAGAAATTGAAAATATAAATCTGAACATAAACTGAAAATCATTAGTATAGTTGGAATAACTACATTGATATACTTTTCTTTTCCTTTAAACTTCACCCAATATATATAACCCAATATAAAGGGTTATATTTCCTGGGACAGTTTATTTGACTTCCTTAGTAGTTAGTTACATCAATGAAGAATTATTTTTACTAAAATTATTTATCATTTTCTGGGTACCTATAGCATTCTTTATATATTTTGTTAACTTGTGCATTCACACTATAATTGATCTTTCATTTTATTACTGTACTGTAAACCTAAGGACAGAAGCTGTGCTGTTTAATAGTATGTAATGTAGATTTTAACTACCTATTATATTTCAATCATCATAGTATAACCCCAAAATACACTATAGCATTTTGACTTAACAACAAAAAATACATAGCAGGTGTTGTAATTTCCATTTTACAGACAAGAATATTGATGTTAATGATGATTAATTCACTTGCCCCTAGCTCCACAACCAATAAATCACAAAACTGGTGCTTGGGCCACTCTGACTCCAAAGCTAATGCTTTACTGTGATTTCTATGCTGTTTCTTACAACATATCAAAAATTTAGCAGAGTATTTATATTCTAAAAATAGTTATGTTATAAAACAAAACTCTATTCAGTTCTTCCACCAACAGTCACCTCCCTTTTTTCCTCCACTTTTCATGAAAACCCTTCCAAAGAATTGCCTATATTCACTCTCTTCAGTTTTTTCTCTCCTCTAAAAAAATATTCCAATCAAGTTTTCATTACCTCTGCTCCTCTGAAATTGCCCATTAGAGTCACCAGTGACCTGCATAGCTGAGTCTAATGCCTGTTTCTTCATCTTACACAATCTATCAGGAATAGTTGTCACTGTTGATCTCGCCCTCCTACAGAAGTATGCTCTCCACTGGCTCCCACATTCTTTTGGCCTTCCTTCTCCTGAGTCTTTTCTTCTCCCAGACTGCTAATGGTCTTAGCTCTTAAGTCTCTTATAATCAAATAGCTTTAAATGTCATCTAGATACCAACAACTTCTAAATTTATATAACTAACCCAGTGTTAGCCACAAAATCCACATTTACACGTGCAACATGTCTAAGATTGAACTCGTGATCTTGCATTCCAAACTCTCTCTACCCCTAGATGGCCACTCTGGATGATCAATTCCAGTTGCAGTTTTTTTCAGGTCATATCCTTAACCTGAATCTACTTCTCTCAGATGCCATATCCAGGAAATCCTACTGGCTCTCTCTTCAAAACATTTCCAGGATATTACTTCTCATCACTTTCATTGGTCTAAACCACCATCATCCTCCATGTATTACCACAGTAGCCTTATACTAGAATACTTCCCTGAACTTTTATAATCCTTTTCACCCAATGTTTTTTTAAAGAAAAGGGTTTTTTAAAAGATTTTATGTATTTATTTTTAGAGAGAAAGGAAGGGAGTGAAAAAGAGAGGGAGAGAAACATCAATGTGTGGTTGCCTTTCACTCACCCCCTCCTGGGGACCTGGCTTGAAACCTAGGCATGTGCCCTGAGTGGAAATCAAACTGGTGACTCTTTGGTTCACAAGCTGGTGCTCAATCCACTGAGCCACACCAGCCAGGCTTTTCACACAATGTTAAAGTGACCTTTTTAAAAATGTAAGTCAGGCCGTGTCATTATTCTGTTTAAAAATTCTGAAATGGCTTGCTGTTTCACTCAGATGAAAGTCAAAGTCCTTACAATGGTCTATTGTACACCAGCATTAAAGGACAATTCTAACAAAATGTGACTTTTTAAATCTCCTATTTCACTACCAAAATCTTAGTCTGATTTAGGAAAATATTCTCACATAGAAGAAAAAATGTTTATTCTCATATAGTTTAAAAAATTTAATACTCTCTCATTTTTCTTTTTTTAATATTTCTTTTTTCTTTTATTATTATTTTATTTAATCTTTATTATATTTTTCCATTACCAATGAGTGCCATTACTCACGCCTCCCCTGAGCAATGACCACACTGTTGTCCACATATGTGAGTCTATTTTTCTTTTTGCTCAATCCCTACACTCTCTCAGCTTCATATTTTTCAGTAGTAGAGTAAGGAAAACATATGGTTAAAAGTTGAGATCTATGCCAGCTTCTTGGATTTAAAAATGCAATCTGCCTTCATTTATTGAACTGCTTCTTAAAGTATTTTGTTTCCTTTTTTGTCTAAAAGTTCATTCCTTGACTTTTCAATAGCTAGGTAGAACTTGCAAAATAGGTATTTCCCAGTGAATGTGAGATTATTCTGGCTTTAAAAATCCATATGTATTCAAGAAATGAATAAATAACTATTTATAAAGCATATATTCTTACCCAAGAAGAATTTACTTTTATTAATAAAAAATGACAAAATGGAAATATGCAGTAACTATCCACTATAACTTATGGAAATTTTTTGTCATTTTTAATATGAAAAGCTCACTAATATGTGAAGTTATACATGAAGAAGCCTAACTGAATGGGAAAAAAGAACATTCTAAATTATCTGAGGAATAAAGTGAATTTATAGCTTCCATTCTAGCCCAGAAATATGAAAACTGAACAGAAATCCAATTACAGGTAAAAGAGAAAATATTGAAGAAATTACTGTTTATTCCAAAGAATCATTAATATCTTAGGTTGACTTTCAGGGCTTCTTTTAAGCTGAGAAATATGCCCATACTATCTTAAATAAGTATTATGAGTATTAAATAATATGAAAGAAAAGACTCTTAGTTTTACCTTTCTAAACATGTAACAATTTAATTTTTTGTAATCTAAACTTTGCTAATCTTGAAAAATAAAATTTCTTTACTCTATTGATTAAATAATGAATATAATGCTGATATACAACTTGCCATTTCCATACATTGTGTTTTACAATATTTATTCCATCTTATGGAAACAGAAAAACAAGGCTTAGAAAGGTTAAATTTATTGCTCAAGGAAGAACATTTTATTGCACATAGAGCCAATATTCGAACACAGTTATATCCAGATCCAAACCTCGACTCCTTCTCTCCACACATAGTTTACATAGTGATATCTCAGACTTATTCTTAATGACATCATGTCATAAACTACATAGTTCAGTTAAAGGTATCCACTATAATATAATCTGGAAGGCTTAAACTCCTCTTTGATGCATCATTGTCCTATTCCACTAATATCTTGTCAGTTAAATATTATCAATTTTACCTCTAAAATAGGTCTATCTTTCCTCTTGTTAGTTGCTTTATTTCCACTCTGGATCTGGACCTCTTCATCTCTGGGAATAGCAACTTCAAGAGAAGGATGTGCACTTCCTCGAAATCAGTCATGCTCACTGGACTAAATTAACCCATCCTTATTCCTGAGGCTGGATGCTGCCCAACCACTCCCCAAAAAAGGGGGGTCACCAACGTCTTATTTGGCACCGTGGAAAAAGTCTGCTCCCTGGCATCCAAATCAGACAGCAGATTCTTAGTGTTAGAGACACTTTGCAATACCTGAAGCCTCAGCTGGGCCAACCTCAGTCACCACCTTGCAATTGGGTAATAGACTTAGGGCATCATCAGCCTTCCAATAATCACCCATTGCTGAAATAAGTTGACATCCAAGTTCAACTGGGAAATCGAAGACCAGTAGATTCTGTTCATAACCCACATACCTAACACCATCAGATAGCATCCAATTCAGCTGCCTCATTGCTCTTCCAGTCACTCTTCTCTTTTTTCTTTCCATCCCTTGCTGAATCTCTTTCCATGTATCTTCCCCTTTCTGCCTAACTCTGTTTGAATTTGCTCATTTCTCTCTAGCGTTCTCATCTACCACCTCGGTCTTTTGAAAAATATATCTTTAATCTCCTTGTCTCACAAATATATCTCTTCTAAATTCCATACTTTTCTTGAGGCTTTTAGAATAGAACCTGATCATTTCTATACAACTGAGATGATTCTAAAAGGAAAGAAAGATAACCCTTCTTCCTGTCCACCATTAGGGACCTTAGATCACCCTCTCACTTTTCTATCAAAAGCCCTTCTTAGAAATTATACCACCCAGGTTAACTACTTCCAGACTTAGAATATCATTTATAACCTTGTAGACATTCATTTATATATCTTCATCGCTTCAATATCTAAGTTCAAGTTTTTCTCACCATTACCAATATTGTGTTTATTCTTAGCTACTTTTTGCCTGTATCTACAATTTATGCAGGGTCTGAGTTTGGTTCTTTCACATTGACATACCCAGAAATTGTCTACTCATTTCAGCAATCACCCCCCCCTAAATTCCTAAGATCTTATAATAACCCAGAAGAGTCCACATCTAAAATTGTTATCAACTTTCTATTCTTTTAATTCTCTTGTTGAAATATTTCTCGTTTCCATTAGGAAAAAGCTCAAATTCCCTTGCCAGGCATACATAGTCCTTGAGCATTGCAGTAACCACCTATTGTTCTGATTGCATACTCTGATTGCAAACTTTCCCATGCTTGACCACATCTCTCATTCTACTCACAGTGAGCCACTCACCATTTATCAGCTGCACTTAATCTTTGTGTGCATACATATCCTTGTCCATGAACTTTTCTCTCTCAGAATATTCCTTTGTAAATCTCCACCTGATTATGACCAACTTACCCATTTCAATTTATTTCCTGTCTTCCCCATCTTCTAATACAATGTCACCTACTATTTCCTTTGTGCTTACAAAGGGTGTATATTCAAGTTATAGTAATTTTTAAAAGTAAGTTAACGTGCAAAACATAACTTTAACATTCCCCATTGATCATATAACCATTCTCACCACTCAATATACTTCTGCTATATTTGTATTTTACAAGATTAAACACAAAAGTTTAAGAAGATGCCTCAAGTATTTATGAAAATGTCACTGTAATTTATAATCTCCTTTCTTTCATTTTAAGCATCAATTTTCCCCTTGAAATAAAGTCACTTCCAAAGGAATCCATGCTCACTGTAAAACTGTTTGGGATTAACCGTGCAACCAACAATGCCGATTTGTTGGCCTGGAGTTCTCTTCCATTGTTTCCAAAAGAGTAAGTATATCATTTGTTATTAACGAGGGTTCCATCTCAATTTTTTAAAAAAGAAAACCTCCTTGAAACTAAATATTTCACAGTATATAATGAGAAAGTTGAGAAGGCATTTTGTCCTAAAATTGAAGTAGCTCAACATAAATCATGACTATGAAAAGTGGGACTGCAAAGGAAGAGGTAGAAATGGGTTTGAAAACAAGCCTCTTGTTCCACTTGTCACCTGGGTCATTTGCAATGAGGGGGCACTGGCCCGCCCACTGCAATGGCTTTTCCTCCCCGGACCAGACCATTTCTCTGCAGTTAGTTAGTATTTCAAAATTACTCAGCTCAACACTGTCATCTAGAAACAATGTAAATCAGGAAATTCTGGCATAAGCATAATTACACAATGTAACTCACTGGTTTACTGACCTTTCATTGACAAGGAGAAATATTTGTAACTTTAAGATGATATGTTTACAGAAAAATAAGCCAACTGTAAGTTCAGATATTCTGTTAGCACTAATGGCCACTGCAAAATTAACTGATGATTTAATTATATTTGGAACTACCAATACTTAAGATGTTTGATAAAGTTAACTACATGATTTTCTATGCTATTAAGGAAAATTTTTTTCTAATAAACCAGCTTAGTTATTTTTTTACATAGCATGATTTGTTTTAGAATCAAATTGTAAAATACAGTAGGACCTTTGAAAAATTAGAAACTACCTTGTTACTATAATATTGGTATAAATAATGTTCTTGTATCTATTGTTCTAAAAATATTTGATAACATAAATATGTTGAAAAATTTTTATCAGTTTGTGGTTGCCACATCTAGTCGATAAAAATAGCTATCATCAAAGCAAACATCAAAGATCTTTTAAATTGCCTTTACTGGATTGGCTTTGGACTGGTGTGTGTGTGCACATGGCTGCTGCTCTATTATCTGCTTTGATGCTGGAGCCTATTCCCAGGTATGTGCGTCCTGAGGACGGGAATGAATTTATCTCTGCAGTGTCTTCCATCCCACATAATACCTCTTATAAGAAGGTAATCATTAGAGGTTGGTTTACTAAATTGAACTGGAAAAAAATCAACTCCTATTGGATACTTAGAGTAGGAATAAAATTTCAAGTCTGTAAGAAAACAGCTTTGCCCTAAAAGTAATATCTACGGGTGTTAGCAGGTATTTCAGAAATCTGATTTGTGGGTTAGAATTTTCATTATTTTCTCACTAGGAGCAGCTGGGCAGGTGCCTTCCTTTCTGTGAGTGAGTTTCTTTGAAGTTTCACCTGCAGTATGTTGTAACATCTGGAACGTTTATAAAATAATGTTTGTAGTTATTCACTGAAAATTTTCAATCTATTTTATTTCCTTCAATCATCTAACATTCTACTTTGTACATAATAGGCACACAATACATGGTAACTATATAATAAAGTTTAGGATGTTATTGTCTTTTGAACTCATCTTAAGGCCTTTTTCTAGGTGGTTATAATAGTAAAAACGCTGCCTCCATGCTGTTTCGTCCCATGCCAATTAGCACCAATAAACATTTTATATGTACATGATCATAGACAGTGGCCATCTTTAAGTTAGGCCATTTGGGACTGATATTAAGTGGTGTTTTCCAAAGAAAAAGTGTCGAAACTATGCTTCCAAAAAACCATTTCTCATGGAAATCAGACAACTGCTTCTCTTCTGGGCTAAACAACTTGAAGAAATTCAGTTTTTTAAGACACAAAAAATCCATCTGTGGGGCAGGTTCAGAGACACCGTGACTCCATTGTGCTCATTGCTCCACATCATGGAGAGTCTGACCTTGAACATGTGCTACAGGTATCTCCTGGGTTATAGCAAATATGCCTCCTAATTCCATTTTCCTTCACAGAATGAGCCGTGCCCATAAACAGTTGGGATTGCGCCTGTCATTCATTAGAGTTTGAATTGCCCACATCTAGCCATGTGGAATTGTAATGAGCACTTATGTATTTTTTCCAGCATACATTCAACCTGAAAATAGGCATAATTAAAGGCTTCCTATCTCCTTGTGGTTTCCAGAAGTGGGTTCCAGAAGAACCGACGGTTATTAAACTCAGAGGAACCAGTTATGGGTGCATCGAGAATGTCTACAAATAAACCTAAACTTCTCAAGGCACACAAATTTGCCTTCAACCCTACAAAAAAATGTGTTACAAGTACAAAAGTAAAACTCTGACCATGGACTCTCTATAATCTCTTTTGCAGCAGACCTTCCATAGCATCTATATTGTATTCACAGTGCCTCCTCACTATTATAAGAAAGTATTATTTTCACCTCAACAATTCTTGCAAGCTGCCTTTTCTACTTAAATTCAAAACAAATAGTGCAGTAGTTACTTAGCATTTCTAAATTATGGTAAATTCCTTCAATGCAGAGATTCTCAGCCCTGAATGAACAATCTCCCACAGAGACCAGCAACACTCTCCCCATCATAATTCTACTGATCATCTTTCTTATCCTTATATTTTCTGTTTACAAAAGTCTGGAAATTTACTTGGTGCTTGCAATATCTCAAAAGATGTTTAATGCAGTTCATTATCAGAAAGTAACTTAGCTAATACAAAACACACACAGAGAGTGTAGAGAATGGTGCCAAATATCTTTCCCTGCTTGAATTGCTGACAAATGCTGACATCTATTCTCAAATCACCTCATCCTTTCTAGAAATCAGCTTAGATCACTCAGTTTTTTAGAGTGAAGCATGACCAAGACATATAAATACAGTAAGGCTCTAAATATAACTCATTCTACAACTTGCAAAGAAAAATGCCACTAATATGACACGCTTTCCCTCATGACCTCCTACCTTATAACTAACAAAGAGGAAAAAACTTTCAATGATGACAAAAAATTAGTCAATTCAGGAATTTCAATAGTCCTTTTAGAAGTACACACTCTCGTCGGAATTAAATGCTTAGTCATTCAGATGTCCTCCTGACACACTGGTGCTCTTCCTGAGGTCCTATCTGGATGCACAGGATCAGAACAGAAACAGATTCTTGGGCATGGGGACCTGACCTCTTGTGTCCAAATCAAAAGCACTTTTGAAGCCATGGCTGTTCATCACAGCTCGTGTAATGGTGGCTGGTACTATCCCAGCTTGACCAGGGCTTACGGACACATGCCCTGGGTGACATGGGCTCCTGCAGGCACTGCAGACCCATCCGAGGTTTGCCTGGGAATCCCGCTTGCCTTCATCTCATCCTCACCCTTATCACCGAGGTTCCTTGTCCCTCCCATATGAACCCTGCTCTTGGAAACTTCCACACTCAAGATATCTTTAGCTCTTTCTAGATCCCATCTTCCCTATACAGAAACCAAAGGAGGCCCAACAAAGCTAAACTCAGAAGTGCCTTCTGCTTATTTGCCACTTGGTCCCAAGTTTAAAGTTATGTCATAAACCATTACAGGAACAGCACAGGAGGTGATTTGCAAATACAAGCGCAAACAGGAGCCCTCTCTGCCTTCAGCGTTATCCTGTAGTCCTCTAACGCTCCTCCCCGTCTGCCTTCCAGAAGAGAGGGAAAGGGGAGCATGTGCATCTGTGCCACGCTCACTCTGTTCCACCTTTGTCTTCTGTTCCCCACCATCACCAATTGCCAGACAATGGCGACTTTTTCTTTACCACATTCCCCATCTGATGTGCCACATCCTCCTTCCTCGCTCCTGTTAACCCTTTACCGTGGGTAGGAATATTTTCTGTAAATGCGGTAGAGTGCATTAACGTCTGAGCCCTCTATGTTTGCTGTTAGACGTTCTCATTCTTCTTTCTGCATTCTGATAAAAACTAACCCCAAACCTTTTCCAAGCAGATGGGTACTTCAGACCATTTCAGAGAGGGTTATAAATTCCAAAAGACAAAAGGAAAAATCACACTAATGATATTCTAATCTTTACCCTATTAAGCTATTTTTAGCTTGCTAATACTGGCCCCCTGGTAATATTATACCAAAACAAAGAAAAAGTTTTCTCAAGATGAGGGAGAGATAGAACAAAAAACAAAGACCCAAAATTTATTTTTCTGGAAGAATATTCTTGGATTAGATAAAAATTTATGCCCAATAATGTTTATAAATTATACTCTTGTAGGCAGATACTCTCTAACAATACCTTTGAGTATGAAAAATAAATAAGAGAGGACTCAGAAAACTAAATGTCTAAAGAAAGCTTTATTTGCTCAACTTTTCAACATATTTTACATAGTGTCTGTTAAATGGCAAGATGGACTTCTATGTTGTTTTCAGACTCATCTGACGTCTTGAAGTTCTCTATAAACTTAAATTTAATTGGAGTGCCTTTCAGTTCTACATTTTTAATTTGGTGTGTTAAAATCAAAAGCTGTTCTCAGTAATCATTGGAACAGTGTGTCCATAATCAAATTCGCATATAGAGCCAGGTACAGCTTTCTTTTTAATTCCTATAAGGATCTGTGGATTTGGATGTTACTGAAATTGTTAAAACCATGCATGAATTCTTCCTGTTTAAAGTCTTTCCAGTATGCATTCTCATCTATTATGATAATTTATAATATATTTTCAAAGATTCAGAATATGAATATCCTTTCTTATTTATGCAAAAAGAAGAATTTCTTCTGTGAGGTACCACAAGTATTTTGATTCTGCAGATCATATGCTAATATTTTTTTTTCTGTAAATTTAGAGCTCATATCTTTATAGATGCCTAGGGAATTTAGTCATTCTGTGGGGCAAAAAAATGTTCTGAAGAGTTAACCATTGTGAAAACAACTTTGTCATGCAGAAAATAAATGTAGATATCTATGAATGTAACCGTGCCTTAGGGTGATGTAAGTGAACTATTAATCAATATCTAAGCTTATGGGATATTTTATTTCTCTTCTTGCTACTGACAGAAGCCACTAAAATAGCTGATTATGTTTACATTCTAAAAGAAACCATTTACAGGTAATCAGTTTTCCTCCTGAAGTGACTCCTGTCTGTATGTGTATTCTTTGGCAGCAAATCAATTCTTGGGTCTATGCTATTCAGCCTGACATTACAGAGTGAGCCTCCTATAGAAATGATAGCTCCTGGAGTGTGGGACACAAGTCAGCCATCCCAAGTGACCTTGCAGGTAAGTGGCAGGCTACAGAATGAAAGCACACAAGGCAAGTATTGATTGATAAGTAGCCTGTTGTCAATTACAGAAACAATTTTCTAGGATCCCGCATTTTAATAGTCCTCTCTTCCTGCAGCCACTGGGATTTGTAAAATCTCTACAGCTTTTACTTTGTATTCAGCACTCTCAAAGTGTCTTTTCCCAGCTTGTGTCATAGGAATGTCAAGTCATTTTCCATCCACCACAATCATTAAGGAGAGGAATGGAGCGCTGCCATTAGTATATGCATTATATGCACTCATTTTTTCTATTGTTTAAAATGAGATCAGTCATTGGTACATGTTATTAACTGTTATTGACTTGGCACCTTACTCACACCTGCCTCTGCACCATGCCATGTTTCTTCAAATCTCTTCTATTGTACATTTCCTAAATGATGGCCAATTAGCTGAGCAGTGGGAGAGAAACCGCAACAAAATCAATCTACTACACTTTCCTTTTTCTTAAAGCCTCTCTACTTTTTGTAATCATGAATGAAAGGAGATTAATGATTTCAGGCTTTTGTTCTTACTGCTAAGAACTCCACATTTGTTCATGATTGTACGTGACCACATTGGTCAGATACCTGAACCATGGCCACTCTGATACATGAAAATGTGGGGACTGTAGACTTTTCATCCCTATAAGAAAAGCCGAGAACTGTTTCTCAGCAGCTCTCTCTAGAAAAGGATTTTTCAACTATGGACATTTTGGATCAGATCATTCTTTGTCTCCACATTGTAGGATACTGAGCAGCATCTTTGTCTTTTACTCACTAGATGGCAGTAGCACCTCCCCAGGTCAGACCATCAAATTTGCCTTTAGGGGATGTCAAATGTCCTCTAGGGATAAAATTGCTTTCAGGTGAAGATTGCTGCATCTAGAGGAAGCTAGTGGAGTCTCAAGGCTTTTAAGTTTTCAAGATCAGGGTGAGAGATTTAAGGGACAAAATATAGCAAGATGAGCAACATAGAATGGAGGAAAAAAGGAATACTAGGAGAAATGTGGCTTCCCCTCTGAAGGAAGGAGGCTGTCCTCCACCAGACAGTAGCTGAAGATCCACTTCTAAGCTGTGGACACAATGATAAGAAAGAGTAGCTGTTCAGGTTGGATCTTGGCACAATCACAGGTACTCAACAATCAGGCATACTCATCCTCAATGTTCCACTGTAACAGGACACCTACCTTTCTTTAAGAGGATGAATGTACTCTAAGACTATTTCTTACCAGGTACACAACACTTCCGCTTAACAAAAATCTTCCAAGTCTGATCATTGCCAGAGCTTTGTGGAGATAACTGCCTGATTGCAGGGCTCTTTAGCAGCAGTGGTAGGAAGGAGTAAGGGAGGCTATGAGATGAGATGCTCGTTGATTCTTCTCAGAAGGGAGGACAAGCTGTTTTCAGAACACAGGCCCTGGTAAGTGGGATCTGAAAAAACATTTCAAGCATTTCAACAGCGGCACAGATTTCCAAGCAGACATCTGGAGCCATACTGAATTTATCTTACAAGAGGAGTGGGAGGCGTGTAAATATTCAACACCATGCAAAAAAGTTAGATCATTTGATTTTTACAAGATAATTTCAAATGGTATAGACATAAAGGGAAAATTCTCAGAATAGTCTTAATTGGTGATGAAATAAAGTGAGTTATTAAGCTATTAAACTTAGAACCCTTAATAACCAGTATCACTCTAATTACATACAGCTAAATTTAGAGCAGAAATTTTAAACCTAAATATTATGAGATGGTGAGGAGATTTGAAGCAAGTTCTGCAATCAGTGTTTGCATTAAGGAGTCAATAAAAGTCTTGGAGAAAGACATCAGACTGAGAGTTAGGAAATGTGGATTATAGACTTAGCTTTCTAGCAAAAAACTTTATAGCTGTGAACAAGTCACCCAACCTTATATTTTCTCCTGGTACAATGAAAGGATTATATTATGCCTGTCTGAGTTATTTCAGGTCTGTACATTTTTACTATCTTTATCAGATGGGCAGTTATTGCCACACTGTGGCCAACCCAGTATGATAACAGATATGATATGTCCCAGAACATGATTCCTTCCAGCCCATCATGTTTGGAGGGTTCTATGGTTGATGTGCTGGCGGGAAGCAGTAGACAGACTGAAGTAGATCTGAGCTCAGCAATGGAGACGTATGATTGTACAACTCCATCACCCTGAGTCACCCTGAACTTCCTGCCTCTCCCCTTCTGCAATCTAGTAGACTGGTTCCAGCACAATTAAAGAACTAAAAGCAGAGCCATTGTAGTTAATGTTGCTCTTATTCTATCCTATATTTCTCTATTTCCTCACCTGCCCATCATGTCTCCTTCACTATATTCTAGCTAATATGTCCCCACCACACTTAACTGTTGTCTGGTAACCCACTAATTCCTAGTTGCCAAATTCAGTGGTGTTTTCCAGCCCTGTTCATACCATCCCTCTCTATGGTTTTGGGCCCTGTGTATGTCTTCCCCAGGACTGATGACGCTTCCCCTCTGGCTTTAGTGTTACTGCTCTTTTATGTTTCTCCTCATACTTTTCTCTGCTTATCCTTTCTCTGTCTCCTTGCAGGCTCCCTTTCTTCTGCAAGTCCTCACTGTTGACAGTTTTCAAGGGTTCCATCTGCTCATTGCTATTCTTGGTGCCATATTCTTAAAAAGCATTATGGAGATATAATTCATGTACCACATAACTCTTGCATTTAAAGTGTGCAATTCAGTGGTTTTTAATATTTTTAAAGATATGTACAACTATCACCACCATCAATTCTAGAGCATTTTTATCATTTCAAAAAGAAATTTCATAACCTTCAGCTATCACCTTTTATTTGCCCATTTCTTCCAACTCTGAACCCTTGCTAATCTACTTTCTGTTTCTACAAATTCACCTATTCTTCACATTTTACACAAATAGAATTATACGATATGTGGCTTTTTGCAATTGGCTTTTTCACTTAGCACAATGTTTCAAAGTTCATATATGTTGTAGCATCAATATTCATTAATTTTGTCATTAAACAATATCACACTTATGGATGTACAACATTTTATTCATTTGTTAGTCAATGTGAATCTAGATTCCTCTCACCTTTTGGCTATTAAGAATGATACCACTATGAACATTCATGTACAAGTTTATGTGTGGACATCAGTTTTTGTTTATCTTGAATGTATACCTATCAGTGGCATTCCTGACCCTCATTCATTTCTAAAGTATTATTGATGGCATCTATGCAAGTTCATTTATTAGGCTGAAACTCTAATTCAGATTCCTTCCCACCACAAGTATCAGTCATACAACCACACGCCTAATGAATTCCCATCTGACACCCAGTAAACAGCTTCAAAGACAACATATTTCACACTGAGCTCACCTTCCTCTCAAAATTGCTTTACCCCCCTGGACGTACATACCTCTGTTCATGTCGCCCAATACACCAAGTTATTTTAGTTGCTTCCCCCCTCTTCCTCCCTATTCATATTCAGTACACACTATATCCTGCCAATCTATCTTCCATACTTTCTGAAATCCTGTCCTCTCAATTTCCCACATCATCAGTTCTACATTACAAAAGTTGATGTGGTTTTCTTGCCTTTGATTTTGTCATTCCCTAATACAAACTTCGTAACTGTGGCCTTGCCAAAACTTAAATGTGAACCTGCCCCTCTCCTACTCATACATATCAATACCTCAGCACTACCTACAGAATTAAGGCTAAGCTCCCGTAGCATGATGCCCTCCCATCTCTTGCCGCTCTGTGTGACGGCTAAGCTTCTGATTTGCACTGTCCTGCTTCTACTTTATGTCTATTTATGAAAACTGTTTTCTGCCTGCAATGTCCGTTTCTTTCTCCCTTTACCATCTACTGCCCACCCCTCCCCTGACTTTGTCTGGGTACTTGATATTCATCTTTTAGGATCCATGGACCCTTAACTAGGTATCTCTTCATTACTCCCTCCTCTCTGCCTCCCAAGCAGAGCCCACTACCCTTCCTTTGTGTTCCCATAATGACCAAGACTATTTTTATCAACACATTTATATTATACTTGTTTCCCACTGACTGGGAGATTTCTGAGAACATTGACACTATTTTATTCCCAGCATGTAGAATAGTAGCTGTTATATATTTGCTAAATTAATAACATGTGTCCATACTTCCGGTCACTATAATAACCCAACCCACATATATATAAATATATAAATATAAATAATGTGTAAATATAAATACAAATGTAAATACAAATAGAAATATAAATTATATATATATTTAGTGCTTTGGTCCACAGTGTTAAATTCTTCCTTTTACCTAAGTGTATATTTTCTTTAACTCACAGTTCTTAACTCCTCCATTTCCCAAAACATTTTACTTTACATAACATCTTATTATGCGCTCTCTTCCATTATTAGTGGTGTTGGGGAAGGCAAGAGCTTATTACCAATAAAAAATATATACCAAGAACAAATATTGAAACAAATTTTAGAAGTTCCAAAATGAAACTGCTAAATTTTTTTACAAAATAAGAACCTAAACAGACTGAACTGTTTTCCAGTTATAACTCACAGAAGTCTACCTCCTAACACGCCTCAGTTTTCTCTGAGATTGCAACTTAACATAATTTAGCCAAGAAAATAAATTATGCAGATTTTTTAGTATGTAAATTGTAAAAAGTATGATAACCTTAAGCAAATATATGGAGCTCTAGAATGTTTAGCTCATTTATACTGTTTGAAAGCATGTTTTTAGTTAACTGTTACATTATTTGCTAAAACTAAATTATCACTGAAACAGGGCTAATGGAAAGTACACTGAGCCAGGAAAAAAGCAGACCTGTGTTCTGGCCTCGTCTATGAATCTAAACTACAGAGTCAATGCAAAAATTTTCCATTGCTCATATCCTTGCAAAACTGGTCTCTACCAGAGAAGATTCTACTCTCATTTCTGCAAAATGGTTCACAGACTTTAATGAACTAAATGATTACATGAAAATATGTAATTACCTCCTATAACTTTAATCATTTAATAATAGAAATGCCTCTTAATTCTTAATATAGAAAGGCCATAATTTCAACATTAAAAAAACCATATATTTAATTTTATGAAAAGTTTATATGTTGTTATTATTTTTCTCATTTTTCCTCAGACAACATTATAGATTACTAATTTATGCCAATTATATAAAGAATTGAGGGTTTGCTAAATACCATGTATACTTAAATATCAAGTCCAAACCCTAATTATTTTAAAACTTATTTTTAAGTAATAAATAACAGAAAAGATAGGAACTCTCATTTCTAAAAATCTAAGGTAGAGAATAGTAAATTAATAACATATTTTAGTTTTCAGTACATGTCAAACCATTTCTTTATTTCAGATTGACTTTCCAGCTACTGAGTGGGAGCACGTGAAACCTGATTTTGAAGATAATAGAAGTAATGCTGAGGAACCACCGAAAGAGTGTTTAAAACATATCGCCAAACTTTCACAGAAACAGTCTCCCTTACTGTAAGTGACCAGGTCTCGTCAGTCAGGGTTGCTGGCTTGTCGTGACACCATCAGTCACACTGGATGTATTCAAAACTTTAAAGAGTGAAAAAAAATAAGAAGAGTGAACCTTTCTTTCTTTCAGTTACTAAAGTGACACCTGTAGGTAATCAATCCATGTATAGGAGCTAAATTAGTAGTTTTGCATGTCTTTTATTTTGCCTGTGGTATTAAGCAACTTTAACTTTAGTCAAAGAAAGATGGGAAATTATTCAGTTCAAACAAAAAAGCGGAGAGTGATTCAATATATATCAGCATTTAACATGGGTAAACCATTGCTTAACCATCATTAGAGTGCATATAAAGTTGTTTTAGTAAGCAGCAAAAAGCAAAATTTTATTGTCTTAGCAGATTTTTAAATTACATAAGTAAATCATGTTTTAATATCACTAAACTATTGATTAAGAGTCCTTTCATTTTGTCAAACAGTAATTCTCTGAATAAAACCAAAGTCCCTGGAAGAACTATAACCGAATTATGAACTTTGTACTTATAACTTAGCAATATCTAAGCTACAACTGGCTGTGTTCAATAATAACATACCAAAAACATAATACTGAGAAAGTAGTTCTTTACATACAGACTGTGATAAACATATAACATGATAAAGCATTTTATTCCAAGAATGAGAAATAATTTAAAGGTTTTGAACAGGGGAGTCAGGTAATCTTAGTGATCTTTTTAAGTAATCCCTTTGACCACAATCTGAAGAATAGACTGGGAAGGAAGTAAGAGTATCAGCAAGCAGGACCCCAAACAGGTTAATGCGATATTTTAGGTAGGAGGTCATGGTGACTATAACTAAGGTGAGGGCAGTGGACATTGGAAGAAATAGTTCAACTTGGGAGGTATACTTGGAGGTTGAGGAGATGTGACTTGATGATTAATAGTAATTAGGGGGTAAGCCAATTGGGAAACAAAGGAATCAATACAAGTCCATGAAGAATCCAAGTTATTGAACGGATCAATGAGGCAGATGTTAGAGTCATTTTCTGGAGAATGAATAAGTTTGAACTGTTCAAAACTGAATTATTGATTGTGATCAAGAGCTCTGTTTTGGATAATCTTGTTACTTCCCTGCTTTCTAATTTCAAGTTATCTTGTGTTCTCCTCATTCACTTCAAGACAGTGACATTAGTCCCCTTCGTATGTTTCAAATGTGCTAGTTCTTTTCCCATGTGAAGAGCTTTTTATCTGATTTTTCCTCTACTGGAAATACTCCTTTCTCAGTTCTTCATATGACTGAATCATCTCACCTTGTAAGTCTCCACTGAAGTGTAATCTTCTCAAAGATACACTAATATATTCAACATAAGATATTTTCCAAAACATTATACTAAGTGAAAAAGCTATAAAAAAGAGAGTATTCACTCTGATTCCATCTGTATGAAGTTCTAAAACAAGGGATATTAATATAGAGTGCAGGGAATCATACCAGTGTTAGCCTCTGGCGGCATGAAAATACTGTTTTATATCTTCATAGGATTTTGGTTTTACCCAATATAAGCACCTACCAAAATATATTGAACTGAATTTGTGCATTTCTTTTTATGTGAATTATGCTTCAATAAAAGAAATTAATGGAAAGAATATTATTCAGGACTGCGTAAAAAGTAAATTTAATTAGAATAAAATAGTGTTAGTAATTTGGTAAAATTTTGTTACATATTTTTTCTTTTGAAGGCTTTTGAGTAGAGAAGATAGTGACAAAACAGGGAAGGAAACCAGATATACCTTAAAAACTACCTATAATACAATTCTTTCATTTTGCAGATTGAGATGGCTTTAAAAGAAGTTGTAGATGTTTTACACACTCATCTACTGATGAACCTTAAACTGCTTCCATATAATGCTGCAATGAACATAGCAGTTATTATGTTCTTTAGAATTTGTGTTTTAGGTTTCTTCAGATATATTTACAGAAGAGGGACCACTGGATCAAAAGGCAGATTCATTTTTAATTTTTTGAGGTATCTCAGATGAGTGGATAAAACAACTATGAAACACCTACACAATGGAGTAATACTCAGACATAAAAAAGAGAAAACTTTACCCTTTGCAACAGTATGGATGGACCTGGAGAACATTGTGCTAAGTAAAATTAGCCAATCAGACAAAAATAATGACCACAGGGTTTCACTCATCTGTGGAATCCAATGAACAAACTGACCTAACTAGTAAAATAGAGATAGATTCATAGAGAGCAGGATGACAGCTAGGTGGTGGTAGGGTGGTGAGGGGAGGTTAGGAGGTGGAGGGATTGTGCAGAAAGGAAGAAGGACTCATGGACACAGACAACAGCGTGGTGATTGCAGGGGTGGGAGGGCATAAAGAGACTAAATGGTAATGAAAAAAAGTACAACGAAATATTTTTTAAAAGAATACAATGGGAAAACAAGCTGTCTGCAACCCAGAAGAGGGCCCTCACCAGAGCTTGATCATGCTGAAGCCCTGTTCTCAGACTTCCAGAACTATGAGACAAATATTTCTGTTTTATGCAAGGCGAGGAAAGAAAGAAAGAAAGAAAGAAAGAAAGAAAGAAAGAAAGAAAGAAAGAAAGAAAGAAAGAAAGAAAGAAAGAAAGAAAGAAAGAAACTATAGAGAAATATTGACTTTTAGTGTATTTAATATTTCTTAGTGCCATCCTTGGGAGTTTTAGCTAATTTGAGCTGAGCACCCTAGTGTCCATTTGGAGGAGACAGTATTCAAAGGCTGCCATTGTCACAGGAGAAGCGCTGTTCTTCAGCTGCACTCTGGTTCTGAATTCTGCAGGCAAATGAGCAAAACATAATCAACTACCAGTGACTCAAGAGCCCTAGTGCTAGATTTAGATCTTCTGTTTGGGACCACTCTTCAGGGGGAAATTCTTGGACACTTAAGGAAGCTCTATTCACTGGCATTTAACTCCAAACTCCCAGTGAACTCAGAATTTAAAGCCAGAGTCAAGGGATGAATTGAGATCTTTGTTTTTGAAATCTAGACCAAACAATTTTCTGAACTCTGATGAAAATTGCTTTGAGGTGAAGGAATTCATCTTTAAAAAATACCATTTCTTCACAGGCCCACTTGGGTCTAAGTTAATTTTTTTTAAGTAAATGCTTGCTTACCTCTCTTCTAAGTAATACATCTTGCTGGATTCAGATAAATTTTGTCTGCCCTAAAAGAGATAGAAATTTTGGCCACTAAAATAACATTTTTGAAAAAGAGGCAAGGATAAATAAAAAGTAAAGAATGTGAATTATCTGAAATAAATTTTTATTTTTATTTTTGAAATTTTTTTCTATAAAAGAACACAGTTAGTGGGAAATGAGCTGGTAAAATAACCTTTCAAACCATTCCAAGAAGATAAAGAATGTGTTTTCCAAAATAAACTAAAATGGAACTTTAAAAACTAGAGTAAGATTTTATACTGTGTGTTTATAGCAATGTTTGTTAGTATAGAAACCTCCAGTAAATTATAGTTTCCAATCTGGTTTTGCAGACTGTCTGAAGAAAAGAGAAGATACTTATGGTTTTATCGCTTCTACTGTGATAATGCCAACTGCTCCCTCCCTTTGGTCCTGGGCAGTGCCCCCGGGTGGGATGAAAGAACCGTTTCAGAAATGCACACCATTTTGAGAAGATGGAAATTTTCTCACCCTTTAGAGGCACTTGGACTTTTGACTTCCAGGTAAGAATTATGTAACAAGCAAGATACTACTGATAAGAAAAATTTGTTTGAAGAGAAAATAATATAGGACTATATGATGAATTCAATAGATACTCTGTTTTTTCCCAATTTAAATAGCTATGGATATTAAATTTTGCTAATTGTAAACATGAGTACAAAGTTTAAACAAATCTAAGCTGTAATTGTGTCTTCTGTATTAACCTTCAAGTTATTGAACTTAAGAAGTATAGCTTCGCCCTGGCTGGTTGTAGCTCAGTGGATTGAGCGTGGGCCTGCGAACCAGAGTACTGCAGTTCGATTCCCACGACGGGCACATACCTGGGTTGCAGGCCAGTTCCCAGCAGCGGACACATGAGAGGCAACCACACATTGATATTTTTCTCCCTTTCTCCTTCCCTTCCTCTCTAAAGATAAATAAATAAAATCTTAAAAAAAAAAAGGATAGCTTCTTAAATGAAAATAGCCGTATTGTTTTTACAGAAACAACAAAATAAAATATGGAAAAATAAATTTATCTATTCCTCCCCCCTCAAAAGAAAAAAGTTCTTAAGAATTGGAATCATACCTTTTTTACTATTTACATATGCAAAGTGTGGCAAAATACCATGCTTACAGTAGCTGTACAATTAATATGCCAATTATAATGATAAAACTATCTATTATATACTCCCCAGATATTTCCTCAGGGAAAATCACTGGGTACAGCAGTGAGGATGGGGTGATGATGTCTTCTTCTAGTTAAGGAAAAGTGTGTGGGAACCTGGCTCTGGTTTGGGGAAGCAGGTCTTCCCTGGCTTTTATTTTACATTCAAAGACATGAAAATACATTTTAAATATGTCCTGATAACATCAGCTCACCAGCGTCATAAAGAAGTCTGCAATCTCTCGAGTCAGAGAAGATTTGCAGAACCCAGATCTATTCTGAATTCTCCATAGGAAGGAGAAAGGTGGGGCAGAGAGAGACACAAAGGACTCTCAAACTGATTTGTTTAGATTTGTTTAAAAATTAGTGTCATTTATGAAGCTTTTGGGGTGGGAAAGGGTTTTCTTTTCCTATTATTTATGAGTTACTAACTTCATCTCAATCCTCCAAGATCAAAATTTACTAATTTTCTTAGAATCTTACATTTTTAGTACCTCTCCCATTGAAGCTTTTACTCAGTTTCATGGTTTTTTCCATTAATAAATGTGTACACAGATGCCCACTCTTCCTTGGTAAATGACAGATAGATGACAGGTAGTTATATAGATGATAGATAAATGATTGACAGATTTGTGAGTAGGTTGGTAGGTGGTAGATGGAAAAGAAGGAAGGAAGGAGTGAAAGAAAGAAGGAAGGAAGGGGAGAAGGGATCAGGGAAAAAGGAAAGACTTTTTTGTTAGTTGAAGCTAGAGCTTTTTTCTTTATTATAAGGCTTCTCTGCAGATCCTAGAATTGACTAATGCCTGCCTAATACAGTGCTATATTACTTTATAAATTATACTTTATTGCAATTTGTTTATAAGCAACAGGTGGAACATGTGATTTTGCTCACATTGCACTAAGAGCTACTGAAGGCATAATAGATCATCTATTTTCCAAAGGCTTAATAATACCTGAAATAATTACTCAATATTTAATCACTTATTAAAATACATTATGGTCATTTGCTCCTTAGTTTAACATTTAAGTTATGTTATTTGAAGAAATAATCTATTAGCTTTCTGACCCACATTACCTAGTACAGTTTAATGAATTAATAAGAGAAGTAATGGTAGGAAAATCAATTAAGAATTGATTGATTTCATTATAATGACCCACAATTCATGCTTGTATTTCAGGACCCTTCTGGAAAAAACAGGTTCTCGTTTCTACCATATTCCTAACCTTTTTTTCCTGATTTAGGTATATAAGAAAAATCAAAATCTACAAAGAATTTTTTACTAAATTCTAGTTTTTGCTCAAGTAAGACTTAAAATATTAGCACAATTATTAATTTACCATTCCTGAACTGATTAAATAATAGGAAGTTGCTTCAACAGGTTAAGGGTAACAAGTTACAGAATAAGAGAAAATTTAGGCAAATCATATACATGATCATGGACTTGTATCCAGAATTATATATACATAATCTTACAACTCAATGATGAAAAGGTAATTTTTCAATGTTTTCGTTTTAATTTATTTTTATTTATGTATGTGTGTATATATACATATATATAACTATATATAACTATATATATATACAATTTTATTGTTGTTCAGTTACAGTTGTCTGCATTTACCCCACACCCCAGCCATCCCCATATCCTGCCCTTGCTTCCACCCCCCTTGGTTTTGTCCATGTGTCCCTTCCCTCCATTATCCCCTCTGGCTACTATCAGATTGTTCTTAATTTCAATGTCTCTGGTTATATTTGGCTTGTTTTTGTTTCGTTGATTAGATGCCACTTAAAGGTGAGATCATATGGCATTTGTCTCTCACTACCTGGCTTATTTCATATAACATAATGCTCTCCAGTTCCACCCATGCTGTCACAAAGGGTAGGAGCTCCTTCTTTTTTTCTGTTGCATAGTATTTTATTGTGTAAATATACCATAGTTTTTTAATCCACTCATTCACTGATGGGCACCTGGGTTGTTTCCAGCACTTGGCTATTGTAAGTTGTGCTGCTATGAGCACTGAGGTGCATAGGTTTCAAAAATGTATATGGAACTATAAATGACCCAGAATAACCACAGTAATTTTGAGAAAGAAGAACAAAATAGGAGGGATCACAATACCTACATCAAACTGTATTACAAGGCCACTTGTAAACAGCCTGGTACTGTCATAAGAACAGACACATAGACCAATGGAACAAAATAGAGAGCCCAGAAATCAACCCAACTCTCTACAGTCAATTAATATTGGACAAAGGGGGCAGTAAGCATAAAATGGAGTAAAAAATAGCCTCTTCAACAAATGGTTTTGGGAGATCTAGACAGCTACATGCAAAAAATGAAATTTAATCACCAATTTACACCATACACAAAAATAAATTCAAGGTGAATAAAAGATTTAAATATAAGTTGTGACACCATGGAAGTCCTAGAGGAAAACATAGGCAGGGAAATCTCAAACATTCCACATGGCAATATTTTCACTGATATGTCCCCTAGAGCAAGGGACATAAGGGAAAGAATAAACAAATGGGACCTCATCAATTTAAAAAGCTTCTGCATGGCTAAAGAAAACAGCATTAAAATGAAAAGAGAACCAACTATATGGGAAAACATATTTTCCAACAATACATCCAGTTTGATCTCCAAAACATATAAAGAACTCACGACTCCACTTTAGGAAGACAAACAACTTAATTAAAAAAATGGGCAAAAGATGAGCAGACACTTCTCCAAGGAGGACATACAGAGGGCCCAGAGACAAATGAAAAGATGCTCAGCATCACTACCATCAGAGAGATACAAATTAAAACTACAATGAGATATCTATCATTTCATACCAGTCAGAATGGCCATCATAAACAAAGCAACAAACAACAAGTGTTGGAGAGAATGTGGAGAAAAGGGAAGCCTAGTGCACTGTTGGTGAGAATGCAGACTGGCGCAGCCACCATGGAAAACAGTATGGAATTTACTCAGAAAATAATAATGGATCTGCCTTTTAACCCAGCAATTCCACTGCTAGGATTATATCCTAAGAATCCTGAAAAAAAAACAATCCAAAAGAACCTATGTACTCCAATGTTCATAGATAACTCCATTTTTAAATGGTCAAAGGACCTGAATGAATATTTCCCCTAGGAAAATGAATTGTACAATGTCCAATAAATACATAAAAAGATATTTGACATCATTAACCACTAGGGAAATGTAAATGAAAACCACAATGAGATATCACTTCACACTCAATAAAATGGCTGTAATCAAAAAGACCAGTAATAAGTGTAAGTTAAGAATATGGATAAACTGAAATTCTCATACATTGCTGATGTAAAATGTAAAATGAAAACAATTTTCAGTTCTTTAACTATTAAACATGCGTTAGCATAGTGACCCAGGAGTTCCACACTTAGTTGTGTACCCACAATAAATGGAAAGCATTTCCATTCAAACATTCATGCATGAATGTACAGAGCAGCATTATCCAGAGAGTAGAAACAGGTCAAATGGGCATCAGTTAAGGGCTGGGTAAATAAAGTGTGGTATTTCACACGACAGAATATTTTTGATAATAAAAGGAATGAATATTATATATGTTACAAAATTATGTTGAGTGAAATAGGCCAGGTGTTGAAAGACAAGTACCATATGATCTCACCTTTAACAGGAAGCTAAACAAAACAAACAAGCAAGCAGAATAAAAACAAAGACACTGAAATAGCGAACAAGGGGACAGTGACCAGAGGGGAGAGGGAAGGAAATTTAAGGGGAAAAAAGGGGAGGGATTTGGAGGAACAAATATGAAGGACACCCCTGTGTCTTTACCCTCTTAGTAGACGAGAACTAAGGGGGGTGGAAATGGGAGGGAGGTGGGGAGCATGGGGCAGGGGGGCTGGGATGGGAGAAATAGACAAAAAACTGTACTCGAAAAATAACTAAATAAAAATTAAATATATATATATATATATATAAAACAAAACCAATGAACTTTGAAAACATCATGCTAAGTGAAAGAAGCAAGTTAAAGAACATCACATATTGCATAATTTCATTTGTGAGAAGTGTCCTGAATAGACAAATCAACAGAGAGAGAAAGATTAGTGGTCACCTGCAGCCAGGGGAGGTTGGGCGGAAATGGGGAATGGTTGTAAATGGATATAAGGTTTCTTTCTTGGTTATGGTTGCACAACTCTGGGAACATGCCAAAAACTTCTGAATTGTACACTTTGAGTGCATTTATGGCATTTAAATTGCTTCTCAAGGAAGTATTAAAAATTTTTAAATAGTGATTATAAAGATAAAAACAATGAATCTTTGTATCTCTAAAGCACAATACTCTCATGAGACAACTATTTTGTTTTATTGAGATGTGCCTTGGTCTATTTTAAAGACACTTAAATGGGCCAACTAATATTCTAATGTAAAGCTCATGGAACATTTCATTTAAAAAGTATGAATGAAACCTGTAATACTGCTCAGTTTTTTTTTGTTTATAAAATAAGAAGATTCTCTGGATAGACTTCAATATTCTCTGATTCCTGACAGTGAAGTATAATTGTGCTTAGCGTGAAACTTCTCTACCGAAACATATTTTGAAAATGTTTGACTCAGCATTTTAAGGATAAAAATTGAATTTTTACTTAGTTCCCCTTAATAATGCCTCATTTCATCATCCACAATAATCCTGTGAGAGAAATACTGTTACCCCAATTTTACCTATGAGGAAACTGAGGCTGACAGGGGTCAGGTGGACCAGTGTGACACTAGTGAGTTGAGGAGCTAGAATTAAGCTCCATATGTACCCCACATGGATATGAATCCAGAAATTCACTTAGGTACATATGGGGGCTATTAACATCTTCAATATGTAAACAAAACTATCCTAAAATAGGTTTATTATAGTAAAATGCAGTAGTTAACTATCTCGTCATACTTGGCTGTTTCTCCTGCACAGTGTAATTCATTTCTTCCTGGCTAATCAGACTTTCGGAGATTATAGGGACTGGTTAGAAAGTAGAGTGGATTTATTAAGTGTCATTCCAAGAATTTAGTAGAAACTTGATTTATTTGCACATCGGACAGTTTCTTATTATGCACCAAAGAAGGTCATTGAAAACGCCAAACTATCTCCATTGTCCTCATCCTGGGACTCCCACTCTCAGTTTCACTGAACTACAAAAAATCTTGAGAACAAGTGTTTTCAGAAATGAGCCTTTCTCTTTTTTTAACAGATGTATATACGTAGAACCTTTCATTCTGAAGAAGCAAAGTAGGCATTCTTTTCAAATGCACATGGAACATTTTCAAAGATAGACCACATACTAGAATACAAAACAAGCCTCAACAAATTCAAGAAAATTGAAATCAACTGAAGCATTTTCTCAGACCAAAAGGGACTAAAACTAGAAACCAACCTCAAGGTAAAAATTCAAAACCACCTAAATTCATGGAGATTGAATAGCATGCTATTAAACAATGAATGGGTTAATAATGAGATCAAGGAAGAAATCAAAAAGTTTCTGGAAACAAATAAAAATGAACACACAACAGTCCAAACCTTATGGAACACAGCAAAGGCAGTCCTGAGAGGGAAGTTCATAGTGATACAGGCCTAAAAAAAAAAAAGAAATGAGCCTTTCTCCTTCCCTAAGATCAACAGCTACCTCTTCTGAGAAGAGTATGTGCTTGTTAAATAAGTTGTCAGAGTAAGTTCTTCAGAGATCTGCTTTTTTTCTCCTTTGAATCTTCTATTTTTGTCAATAGTTTAACCTCTTGTGAAATTATGTACTCCATTTTTAGCCTGGGAAATTTTTAATAATGCTGTTAACTTAATCCTCTCTAAAGATGCACCACCTCCTTTTAGTTTATTTTTAGCAAGAGACATGTTGAGATTTAATTTACCTAGTGTGGGCTGCAGGGTGTTAATATTTCCACTACTGACTGCCAGCAATATGCTCACCCAGTGCTGATTCTTCCACTGGAGATGGCGGCCCTGTCAGCATGTCAGAGACGGAGGGCTAAGGTCTGTGCTTCTTGGCAGATGGTTGCTATTTTCTTGAACCCTGATGCACAGGCACAAGTATTTAAGTGCTAATAACAAGCAGAAATTACCCAAGGAATTAAAAGGCAGTTCAAGGAAAGTATTCATTTAAAAATAGCAACTCTGAATTGGCATCAGAGGATTACATCAAAAGCTTAAATAAAAATGTGACAAGGTACCAGAACTTGCCATCCCACATGATATAAAAGTATTGCTTTGCAGAAAGAAGGGCAAGACTTAACAGGCAGTACCTAGCTTCCAAAATTAGTTTCTTGGAAAAATGTTTCACAAAAATGTTTGCCCACGCCACTGTGTTCTTTATTGGGAAGATTAATTTATACGAAGCCTTCCTTTACTAGCATTGTACAGAGGCGGAGTAGGACATGAAAAAGGAAAACAGTTATAACTTCCATATTTGACTAAATAATTACATGATTTATGATCACGTATCTCTTCCATTCATCTATTGAGCAAAAATATGTGTACATGGATATTGGTAGGCAGTGAATGAAAGAGACAGAAGGATAAGTCATAGTAAGTATTTCTAAAATATATAAAATTTAAAGGGAAGACTTAAACTAGAGATTACTACACTATATATTATGTACAGTAATCAAAGAGGTACATATTATAGGTGCCCAAAGGAAAAGCAAATTCTTTCAGAGAAAGTAGAGAAAACCTTACAAAGGAATTTAATTTTGACTTTAAATAGTCATAGGAATTTTCTGTGTAGAGAAGAGAGAAATGATATTCCAGCAAAGAAAAGTTTAACATGAATGCAATTAAAGAGGCTCAGAGAACAGTGAGTAATTTATTATCATATTAAAAGAGAATTGTACATTTGGTAAAGGCAAGATTGCTAAAGTTGGAGGAGGCCGGAAAATGGTTTCGAAGTTTGGGGTTGTATGCTTGTTTAAGTAAAAGAGCTTGAAGCATGTTTACAAACTGAGAAGCAGCGTGTACGAAGCGAAGATAAAAAAAAAAAAACAAAGAAATAGGAGAAATGGCAAAATGAGATCATGCCAACAACCAGTAGCCTGGAACAGAAGTGTAAATGGTAATTTTATCCAAGGAAAGAAAGAAACTTCTTCCTCTCAGGTGGCAGCAAAGAAAAGATATAAATACAACTATAGATATGTATGGCTATGGAAGAGGAAAATGTGACAGATTCCATATTCTCCATGAAAGAAATGTCAAGGTGATATACTAAGAATGAAGAACGGAGAACTGAATATACTTAAAGATATGCATCTTTCCTTTGCGTACTTTGGAGAGTTTATGGAATTGCTTCCAAATTGTACAGTTGACAACATAAGCTTTGAAATAAAACATATCTGGCTCTAACACAGTACTTGAATGACCTTGGGCAAGTTTCCTTATAAAATAAGGTATGAGCATTATATACCTTACAGGATAAATACTTGTGAGGCCATTCAATAAATGTTACCAATAAGCATTATTATACTACCCTCTTCATCATAGCTATATATTTAAGAGAGTTTAAACTTTTCAGATTTTTGCAATGTCCAAGTGTAAATACAATAAATTTTGGGGAATGATTTTATTTCTATTAAGCTTAAATAATTTAATTCTACTTGTCAAAATTTATTTGATAAAATAATTATCATTTTAAAAATAAATCACAACTCAGTAATGATGTATAGCTTACAAAGTACTTTCACAATATATGATTTAACCCACAAGCAACCTCTTTAATATTACTACCAAAATCCAGAATTTCTCCCGTTTTACTGATCCCTATTTTACAGATGAAGAAATTGAAGTCCAATTTGCCCATTCATCCACTGAACAGATATTTATTGATAGCCTACTCATGTTCCACATTTCATTAGGCTCTGAAACTGGCATATTAAGCCAAAAGAAGCATAATTCTGCCTTTATGGAGGTTTCCAACTTGCAGTCTACTAGAGGTAGGGAGAAATAGCCCATTACCAAATGATAGGTGTAAAACAACAGGTGTAAAAAACACATGTAGAAAACAGCTCTGAATGAAAGGTACATGGTTCTCGAATAATGTGTATAACAAAGGAACCAAAACTTGTCTTCGAAGTGGGAAAAGTCGTCTCAGGACGAGATGAGAGGAAATGGTGAAAAGGAAGAATAAGAGAGGAATTTTCTAGGAAGAGGGAATCTATGTAAATGCCCAGGGACAGAACCTGCACTTAAGAAACTGGAAGAGAGCCTGAGTACCTGAAGCCCAGGAGGAGTGTGTGATGTAAGATGACTGACATGCTAAGATGAAACCAGAACATGTTAAAGACTTCTAAACAGGACTGTATTAAGCAACTTGGTCTTTATTTCAGTAGCAATGAGAAAGCAAAGATGATTCTAAACGGGAGAACACATTTACCTATTTCAAAAATCACTCAGGTTTCCGAGCGAAGCATGGATTTGGTGAGGGAAGCACAAGTAAGAGAGAAAACCCACTAGGAAGCTATGGAAGCATCCAGGTGTCAGAGAATGGCAGTCAGCCTGAGATCGTGGCAGTGGTAACATAATTAAATAAACAGAATCAGAGAAGTTATGAGTAGAAAAATGTCAGGTTTGAATTGGGAGGGACAGTGAAAAAGATGGGTGTCAAAGATTACTTCTAGGTCTCCTTCTTATGTAAGTATGTAATCGTAAGAGAGACACTCAACAAGATGGAGCACACTGGGTGACTGACAGACTGTAGAAGAATACTGTAGTTTGGGTTGAGATATGTTGGCTTTGAGGTGTGCTTGACGTGGCCAAATTTACAGGTTGTGGATATGCAAGGAAGAAATATAAGCTAGAAACCTCAAGTTGGAAATCATCCACAGAAGGATGAGATTAAGTCAAGGATGTAGATAAATTTGCTTGGAAAGAGAGAGTATAAGAAGAGCCTTCACATTTAGACTCTAAATCCCTTATTCTTTTTCAGTATATTATGCTGCTTTTTCATGCAATGTTTAATGCATCCAAAAACAAAATCTCTGTATAGTGCTTTCAATATACCATTTGTTTTATGTATTGCCTTCTTAAGCTTGTCTATAAGTCAAATCAAAGTATAATCATATAAGAGGAGCAAAATCAATACTACAGCTAATTAATAGCATGACTATATAGCCAGTTCTCAATTTCTATGTGCAAGGTCATAGACTATCAAAAAATATCGTTGTGCAATTTCTATGTCTTTTTGGGTCTAGAATTCATTCTTACTCCTTTTGGTTCATGACTGGGTCAATACCCCAGTCCAGTTTCACAAATTATACTTATCACTGTTATGTCTCTCTATAGAACTATTTAGAGTGCTGTAAAATAAATAATATACCCCAGCTAGACTGATGAATTTTAGATGAGAATATCAAGTCAAAAGATAAAATGGCCTTGGTAAAAGTGCTGTGGAAAGCCTATTGACCTCCTGGATATTTGGGTCTTAGTTTCGGTTGCCACAAGCAACTGGACTGGGACAAATAGCTTCTACTATTTGTGTTTCAGTTTCTTCTCTGCATAATCAAGAGATTGAACTAGGACTTGAAACTTCTTTGAGTTCTAATATTCTGTAATCATGTGAAAATCCTTGAAGAAGCATGAATTATTCAGTAGGTAGAGGTTTACAATCATCCTAAAGAATCCTTATTCACTACATTTTCTAGAAAAAAATCTTTCTTGTGTCCCATCAGATCATTTTTAGTACTAGAAAAATAGAAAAGATATTCATATTGACATTTTTCTTCCAAGTTTATGAAGAGCGTCTCATCAGACACAAAGCTTGTGGGAGAGACAGGTCTGCACTTCTGATGGTTTTATCATTCTAACCTGACATTGGGGCCTTTAACTGTGAAGAGCTTCATGGCATTCTGTGTGAATTCTTACTGTGTATTTCTGAAGTCTGACATTTCCATTCCACTATAATCTCAGATTGCTTTGCTTTTCAGTTTACTCCAAGTTGCTTTTTTAAAAGGTCAACACTTATTACCTTGTATTTGGCTTTCACCCATCACTTCGAAAGTCCTTTGAGTAAAATACTGACCCTATATCATTTTTCAAACTAGGAAAAAAAAAGGAAACAAGAGAAAATAAGAAAGGGTTCAACATTACAAAATAACAAGTCAAATGGGAGATGTTGAGAGATGTATTTTTCTGCTGAAATTTTACCTCACGACTCCACTGGCCTGATTGAAGCCTGTCTGAGTCTTCTGTGATTTTCTGACAGCCGGAGAGATGACAGAGTTGTAAATATTTAAAGGAAGAAAAGGGGTATTATGATTCCCAAATCTCAGCTTTTGCCACATGAACTGAGTAACCGGCCTACCTTAGTAATGGGCCACAGGAACTGATTTCTTGATTGGTGGCTCACGACACAAGCCAAAACTATGTTGCATACTGCGGGTCTCGGAGTGAGGTCCGTAGTCCCCAACATGCTTACAGTGCTATCACAAAATCAAAATTATTTCCATAATAATTTTAAGGTGTTATTGGCCTTTGTCATACTTATTCACTCTTGAGTGTAGAATGTTTTCCAAAGGCTATACTGTACCAGATTTAGTGCAAAGAGTAGAATCCAGCTGTCTCCTACTAAGCCAGACATTAAAGAGATTTGCAAAAATGTAAAATAACATTGCTCTTCTCACTGAGCATTTTCTTTGTTGTTGGAAATACAGCTATTTTTCATAGAAATATATTATTTAAGTTAACATGTAATGGGTTTATTTATGTGATTTTAAATGAATTGATAAATATTTCTTAAACATCCTGGCTTCATTTCTAATATAATAATTATTAGCAGATATAATTCACATAAACAAAACCTCTTTGGGATCTTCCATAATTTTTAAAAGGATGGAGGGTCCTGAGACCAAAAATAGGAGAACCTATTTTATAAAGCAGATCTTAATATCCAGTCAGTTCTAGTCATTTTTCAGCAGCAACTTGAGCCAACAAGTTACCTAAAAATGTAATATTTTTTTCTGCCCATGTAAAATTACAATTTCAAGTCAGTCCTCTTCTTGGCCCTAAATTTTGTGTTTACTCGACATTGTTGATGAAATATAGAGCTGATATTTCACTGCAGTACCTCTGAAAAATGTTTATCTTGAAGTTGCTTTAATTTTACTTAGTGTTTTCACCTTTCGAATGTTCTAGCCATGTGACTTACATTTCTTTTATTAACTTTAACAACCCTAATCTTCATGCAGTACTTTTTCTTTGTGTTTGAATACCCTAAGTGGACAATGGACTAATTGCAATTCATTGTATAGAGTTCTATTTAACAATCATTGTACAGAATTGTGTTTATCCTACCTGTGGGTTAATGACCTTTTACAGATCCCCAAAACTCAATTGTCAGCTCAATTCACAGGCCACTGAACCCTGAATATGTAGAATCGCTGCTCACAAAGCTCCTGTAAAACTGAATAGTAGGCCCATCCAATGTTTAGCTTTTGACCAAAATTCAGACACGCTTGGAAAATTAAATGAGTTAACATAAAGTTGCTTAAATGAACTTTCAAAAATGATTATTAGCCTTAAAGTAATGATTCTTTCACTTGGACTCTTATTAAACCTATTAAAACTTGTTTCATTATAAATAAAGCTTTCTTTCACCTTATGTAACATCCTCCCCAACAAGTAATGGAATTTTACTACCTCGTATCTTTGTGACACACCAACTAGATAGATTTCCATTTATTACACTGTAAATAATCTATTTCCTGATTGATTGTAAAGAAATTTCTTACAATTGTAAATAAATGAAGACCTGGTTGATATTAGCCTGAAGAAGCTTCTAACTATATTTTTATTTCTTCCCCAGGCTCAACCTATAATAGCCATATCTAGAGTAATTATGCTAACAAGGTGATCAGAATCACTAAGGAATGGCTCCCTGGTTTATTGGCAGAAATTACATGTACTTTTCAAGCAAATCGGGTCATTGGAAAGTACACATACCTGGCTTGTGGAAAATTCAAAATAGGTTGCAGTGCTTCTGTTACATATGACATTTCAGTTTGTAAATATCACACCACAGTCGGGAACGAATGTGGGCAGCCCTCACCTTGTTGAGGAACAAGTTACTGAGCATAAAATGCCAACAACTATAGCCCCAAAAGAATGTTCAAATAATTCCAGACAACAGGGCAGGGACAGAACGTCAGGATTTGTGAAACGTATTTGTCTGTTGATCTATGGCTAATTAAGAGCCCTGAAATGGTTTTAAGCATAAATTCTGCAGAAGCATAGGTCCTTATTAGTACTATTATAGTAAAAGAATATTCCAAGTCAACTTGAAAATGATTCTTTTTAATTTTTTTATTGCTTATGCAATTTCAGTGTTCTGGCTTTTTCTTCCTTTCCCCAACTCTGCCCAGCCCCACCCTACCCCTCCCTAAGTCAATTACCATCTCATTGTCTGTGTCTTGTGGGTCACAAATAAATGTCCTTTGGGTAATCCCTACACTACCTTTCATCCAGTCCCCCTACTCTCCTCTGAAAATGTGATTCTTATTCTTTCACACAATGACGTACACTCTTAAAACATGATTTAGGAGTTTTTTCTTCTAGTGGTAGTAAATTTACCATTATTAATATATTTTCATAATCAGTTGAATGGCCTTAGTTTCAAAAATATTTTTAGTAACTAATAAACTTGAATATAAAAAGTATGAAAAACTTTTAAAACTAAGCTTACAAAAGAAAGCTATAGTCACTCAGGAAACTTCCATTCAGATATTAGGTATTAATATTGTGATGTTTTATATTTTACTTTAAAGCATATAGATAAATATACACGAATTTTAATGGTATTATACTGTATAAATTTTTCATAATATTTTATATCATTAAAGATTTATTTTGTATTTTAATGACTACATATATTCTATCATAGGGTCATAACATATTTAACTTTTTAGTTTTTGACATTTCTATCATTGCCAGCTTGCTTATATATGTATATCCTCACATACATCTCTGATTATTAGAATAAATTGCCGAGAGTAAAATTGCTAGAAAAGGAGTAAGCACTTTTGAAAGGTTTTTTAAAAAATTCATGATGTTATATATTGCCAACAAGGTATGAAAGAGCCTATTTCTGAGAAAATTCACCAGCACTGCCAGCATCTCCTTTAATGTGGCCAACTCTTTCTAAAATAGTCAAATGCAAGTTCTACTTGGCTATGCTTTAATGTTGTCAGGCCTTAGTCACATCTCAGGATGTCATGTGGTTAGTTTCTTAGCAATTTCTCTCCCAGTTTCTTTCTGAATTGCAAGCAACAATAGTGAATAAAAAGAGGAATCTCTTAGAGGAGGGTATAAGGGGATTAAATGGTAATGGAAAAAAATACAATAAAGATTAAATTTTAAAAAGAAGAGACATCTCTTTTCATTAAGGTACAAGAAATATTCTTTCCAAATATACAAGTATGCTACAAATATATAATTTTTGTTTTGGATTATAATTTGCAGATATTGTGAGTTTTTTGTTTTCTAATATATTTTATTGATTATGCTATTACAGTTGTCCCATTTCCCCCTTCATTCCCCTCCACCCTACACACCCCCTCCCTTCCATCCCCCACCCTTTAGTTTATGTCCATGTCTCACAAGTTCTTTAGATTCTGTATTCCCCATACTATTCTTGCCCTCCCCCCTGTCTATTTTCTACCTACCATTCGCTGTACATTCTCCCCCCCTCTCTTCCTCCCACTCCCCTGTTGCTCACCCTCCATGTGACCTCCATTTCTATGGTTCTGCTCCTGATCTAGCTGTCTGCTTAGTTTGCTTTTGTTTTAGGTGTGGTTGTTAATAACTGTAGTTTATTAATAACTGGAGTTTGCTGTCCTTGCACTGTTCTTATTTTTTAACTCCTTTTTTTTAGGTAAGTCCCTTTAACATTTCATATAATAAGGGCTTGGTATTGATGAACTCCTTGAACTTGACCTTATCTTGTTCCTGAAGGAATCCCCCCAAAAATACATTCTTTTCTTTCCATTGCTTTTAGATTTGTTTTTCTCTTACCATTTTACTGAGAGAAAAGGAACCTGGAATTTATATGAAAGGTGTTTGTGAAATTAAACTTACTGTTACCTACACAAATTATCTCAGAGCATGGCAAAAAATAAAAG
Organism: Artibeus jamaicensis; assembly: GCF_021234435.1. NCBI lineage: Eukaryota > Metazoa > Chordata > Mammalia > Chiroptera > Phyllostomidae > Artibeus > Artibeus jamaicensis. The sequence goes on from NW_026521486.1 coordinate 29,438,768, forward strand.
GGGCTTCATAGTGTGATTTTCTTTATTATTACAATGATCAGTGTATTTTTATGAATCACCCAACATGTATGAAGCATGGCACTAAATCCAAGGAGTAAAAAAGAAAAACATGGAACAACCTATCCTCAGTTAATTTATTCAGTAACTGAGGAATGATGACACTTATATAAAAAGGTCAACCCTGGCGCTCAATAACATACCCTGATTGGCCATGCAGTCACTTAGACAATGCTCTTGGAGATCAGAGCAATGATTAGTAAAGACTGGGATCATTAACTTAAGAGTATTTGGTCCCATTCTGAAGGAGGACTAGAACTCAGAAGAGAAAGGAGGGTGTTCCAAGTGAAGGTTACAACAGCCACAAAAATAAGAAGGCACATGGCACTTTCCAAGTGAGGATGACATGTCTGTGAGCCAAAACACTTGATGCAGCATTAGAGTAACAGAAAAATCTACAGTGAGAAAGAAAATAATTTAACATTTTATGAGAAATGAACTTATAAACAATTTAGGAAATTTTATAAGCCATTAGTATTAACAGCATTGGTACCAGCATGACATAAGTATGGCCTAGAGTATATAGGTGCAGAAAAAACTAAAAACAGGTGTGAGGCTAGAGTCATTAGACTAGAAAAGTCTATGGAATTTGGCAACTAATTAGATATAAAGATAAAAAGCTTTTAGGAATTCCACAAATTTTTATTCAGCTGTGACTGTGCTAAGAATTCCTAAATGAAGGAGCCTTCTTCGACCACGTACAGAATATAGAATCCTGTAGAAAATGGTGTGATAAACTCTGCATGGCTGCAAAGGGGCTAGAATGCCTTTGCAGGTAGACCGATGCTTGAGCTTTGACTTCGATGATGAATAGAATTTCTCCAGGTAGGAAAGGGGGGGGGACACTTAATGATAACAGCAAAAAGAAAGAAAATATCTCAAATTTTTAGGCCTACATGATTAGATACAGATAATAACACAAACTACAAGAGAAAACCCGCCATCAAGATATTGTAGGTGGAAAGATAATTAATTCAGTTTGGGTGTTCTTCCCTCAAATATGCAGAGCATGCACACCAAACTGGAGGCATTGGGGACCTATGGACAAATCAGGTAACAAAACAGGCAAAACAATTTTTACTTTCATGGAATTTACATTTTAGTATTTGGAAATAAATACATACTTAGAGACATAGTTCACCAAAGAGTTTTGTTGTGGTTTCTTTTTTATTTTTTTCTTTGTTGTTCTTCATATCAATGAGATAAGATAGACACAGGCGAAGGCAAGAGTGACTAGTATCTGACTTAAGCCAACCCTTAGGCCACAGAATGTACCAAGTAACTATTCCCTGAGAAAGACTTCAGACTGTTCTCAACTGACCTTGATGTCTGCAGGCTTCAGACAAATGGTTTAGTAATTGAGAGCAATAAATTAGAGCTGATCGCATTTAGTTAGGAGAAAATAAAGTCTTTGTGTGTTAAAAACAGGCCGACCTTCTAGCTTTGCATTTTTATTACACCCTTTCTGCTCTCCATCTGTTTTTTTGATGCTATGCTGAGATCTTCTGACCTTCACTAAGTGCCTCATGCAATGTGTCTGGACTACAGTTCTCAATAGGTCTCACTGGAATGCTCAAAGAGAGAAAATTATCGGAACTGTATTTGCAGGTCAGAAATAAAGGTTTTGAGTGACTAACCGTGGAAGTTAAATTCTTGTTGCAATTAAAATGCTCAGTTTAAATTAAGAAAAAACATGGACCCTGTTTAAACATTACATTTCCAACTGCTGTCCAGAAGAGTTGAGAGATATTGAGTCATACCATTTTTTCCTTTATACTGTAGCTGCATAGTATTCATTTCACCCTTCAGTGACCTGAAATGCTGAAAAGAGACTGGATATTGCAGACTTCAAAGCTTTCTGACCTCCACAACATTAGGAGCCAATCTTCAGAGCTCTCACCTGACTGAAAACAATCATCCAGTTAGTTCCCCTACGAGACAATTTTAGGGTTTTGTTGATTTGTTTATTCATTTCTTTGTTTTTCAACGAGTCACTATAAACAGTTCTTCATGTTTTAAATTATGCATATTTTTCTGAAAACTTCTTTATTTACAATTGTATTCATTGTTTCAACCAGAGCCCTAGTTCTATTTAATCATGTCAAAGTAGTACATCAACATCATGTCAAAGCTGCATGGTGCCAAAAGTTATCTCCAGGCACTTCCAGGAGCCTGGAGATAATTGAATCTAATTCTTCTGATGGAACAAGATAATGGCAACCTGAGGAGCCCATTTGAGGATAAATTGTCTTTGGAATGGGGTTTCAAATGCTAAATACCTCCATAAATTTAGCTCAGTAGCACATATTTATTAAGTGTCTTACAAGTGCTAGATCTTTCAGCAGGCGTGTACATCCCAAAGGGAATAGGGCACAGCTTCCCCCAAGAACTCATAGTCTAGCAAGATTTAGCCTTATTAAATTAATTTTTTTATTATAAAATACTTTAGAGTTCTCATTTTCATTGTGATCTGGCCAACCTCACTCAAATATATTTCATTTTTAATCACATAAACCATCAAGTCTCCAGCTGCTGATACTTTATTTAATAAATGCATGGCTAAATTATAAGCAAAGATTTTCATACTATTTTAGAAAAGATTTTAGATACCTTACCATCCACATTTTATAGCCAAGAAAGCTGGCAGGAATCTGACTAAACCCAAGTTTTCAAAACCTAGTCAAAAGGACTTTCCACTAAATTCACATGAGGTTATAGAATACAGAAAAATAATAACTATTTGTTACTAATGATCATCTTAATTGACTGTGGGATTATCATTTTATCTACTGAGGATGGAACTCATTCTCTGTTTTCCTTATGTCTCTCATGGATTATTCCATATCATTAGCTGCTTAATGGATATATTTGCTTTGTATTAGTTTTCCAGATCAAGAAATTCGGAAAGTGGCAGTTCAACAATTAGACAGCCTCTTGAATGATGACCTGCTGGACTATCTCCCACAGCTGGTTCAGGTAAGAACAGCAGAGCTGCCAAGGAATTCCAGGATTTTAGCTAATAATTCTCTTTGAAAGTTTTCAATGAATCAACAATTGACTACTTAAAGTGACATTGCAATTTGGCTGGCCAAGAGGGTGAATTTATAGCTCATATGTCAACATGGGTAATGGAGACATTCTCTAGCCAAAACTGGTACAGTTACCAAAAAATTATATAAAAGCCAAAAAGGAAAATTTTTAAAAAGCAACTTTGCTTATTAATTAGAACTAGAACAAAATATAAATGCTTGTGATGAAATGTTTGTATCTATGTAAAACAATTAAAAATTTACCTAATAAGGGTTATATAAAAATTAGTCTTTTGCTGTCTAGCTCCTCATAATTTATGTTTCATGCCTTTCCCGAAAAGTTTTCTAAATTGATTATAAATTTTATAAAAATAGTATTATAAGATAATTCTTAAATTCTGCCAGCAGAGAGCATATTTTGGTGACAGAATCAAAGCCACAATGTTGGAACAATTTTTGGAAATAATATAAATTTACCTACAATATCAGCTAAGATTAATTTAGTCTGAATGTTTTGGAATATGAATTATAAATGACCATGTCAATGACTGAATATTCAAACTACAAATGATATGTTTTTCTACTTAGTGCTGAATATGTCTATAATAGTGGTCTTTATGGGGTTTTTTAAAGTTTTTTCTTTTAACTTGGGTGTTTTCTTATCTTAAAGGCCAGGTTGTAGTTACAAGCTCTTTAAATGCCAAGTGCAACATGGAACAGACTGAAAATGACCAGAGGGGAGGGGGAGGGGGACAGTGGTGGATAGAAGGGGAAAGGCCTGGTCAAGGAACATGTATGAATGCCCCAAGGACACAGACAACAGTGTGGGGATTGACTGTGGGAGTGGGGGGGTGGGCAGAGGAGGGCAAAGAAGGACACACTGGAACAACATAACATAACTGGGTAATAGCATAACAACTACAAATGATTTTTAAAATAAATAAATAAATGCCAAGTGCTTCCGTTTTCGAACATTTAAGATGGGAGACTCTGCACCTGATGAGGAACGCCTTTACTATTAGACTGAAAAACCACACTTTACAAACCCAATAGGCAGTACTCTGAAAACTACAGGGCGGGCTTGTTAGGAGACAGCTGTACCATATAATTACTTACATCAGTACTTACAGTTGTGACTTTCCTACATCAGCCAGGATACTGTAGTGAAAATAAAGACTGATTTGACTTGTAGAAATACCATTCATCTTGTAACTCCCTAGTGCGGGCAACATCTAATATTTAACCCAACTCAAAAAAGTAAGTTTTCACAAGATTAAACCTATCGAAAGTTCTAATCTGAATGAACACACTTGGCACCAGGAATATCACAGAGAGCCATGTATCTTCAAATAAAAATTCTTTCAACAGGATGCGCACAGAATCCATAATACGAAAAACACAGAAAAAAAATTAGGTAAATTTGCAGCTATTCCCTAAGTATTTAAAAAGGAATATTATAAAAAATGTTTTGAGATGGAAAAGAAGTATATAGTGTGACTATAAAATAAATAAAATAAAATAAATTTTGAAAGCATTTGTTGTAGAGTTGTTCTTAAACTTCCATGTTCTAACATGACTTTAAAACTTCCCCAGACAAAAAAAAATTCTATCCTGTTGATCATTTTCTGAAAGCATGTTATCTCATGTGTTATCTTGTTAGAAGTATGCAGCCTACATTACGGCAATAAAAAAACCTCTATGACCATGATGAAAGCAGAAGGCATTGTTCATAGCTAGTAGTCAAAACACAAACCCAGAGGTTACTACAAAGCACAGGTCTTAGCCATGCAGGTAGGTTTATTATCATGTTCGGTATCTTAAGCAATGAGGCAGGATTTAGGGGGCAACTGCACCAATAGACAGAGTCATGCAGGGGTTTTGGAAGCAAGGAAGGCAATTCAAGCTTAATGAGTAATTATTGGGTTCAGGAAGAAATAATAGGAAAACCTAAAGAAAAAGCTAAAAACAGAAGCAAGGAAATAAAGAGATTTAGAGACATCTCTTCCATTCATATTCTGATACCATATGCAAGTAGGGCATTAACACAGGCCTATCAGCCCAGTATTAGCAAGTAAGTGAGGGAAGGTCACACCTGCAGTTTAAGACAGCATCCATTATGGTTGTTATACATTCAGACAGTAACAAGCATTTATGCAAATGTGCTGAAATCATCTTTAGCACTCTCACACCTGAGGAATTCATAAACTTTCTCGTCCTTGAGGATGGTAGGCATATAGAGGTGTTTCTTCAGGTGTGTATGTGAATGAATGATGTCTGTAAACAGCTTTGCCTGTTGTCTATATTGTGTGTGTGTGGGGGGGGTGTATGTGTGTGTGTGAGAGAGACAAGACTTAAATGGCTTACTGAGCACCTAAAGATAGAAGCTTTGCCTCTCAAGCAGGAATGAGCATTTTTAAGTATATTTTATTGATTATGCTGTTACAGTTCTCCCTTTTTTCCCCTTTATCCCCCCTCCACCCTGCACCCCTCGACCCTCCCGCTTTCCCCACCTCAGTTTATGTCCATGGGTTGTACATATAAGTTCTTTGAGTTCTCTGTTTCCTATACCATTTTGACCTCTCCCAGTCCACCTTATGCCTACCAATTATGCTTCTTCTTCCCTGTACCTTTCCCCCCCATTCCTCCCCCCTTTCCCCACTTAAAACCCTCCATGTGATGTTCATTTCTCTGATTCCGTTCCTGTTCTAAATGTTTGCTTAGTTTTTGTTTTCATTGTTTTTCTTTTTCTGGTTCATTTGTTGATAGTTGTGAGTTGTCATTTTACTGTTCGTATTTTTGATCTTTTTTTCTTAGATAAGTGATGGCATGGTGATGATGAACTTTAACTTGACCTTATCTGGCTAATGGAAGGGCAGATAAAGTGCTTCCCAGGAATGAGCATTTTTATTAAGAGAACCTGGATTTCAGTGTTACACATACTTAGATTCCTGGCATGATGATGGGGTCCAGGCACTGACTGCTGATGCTGAAGCCCTCGCACAGTGCAGGTGGAGGTCTGAATTATGTTGCTAAGGATACTGGGGGCTGCCATTACTGCCTGTGTTTTCCGCCAAGTTGGGGGTCCTAGAAACCCTTGAGAGAGTTGATCACAGTGGAGATGAAGGAAAGAAGTCGGGAATCTGTGGGTTATAGTGGCAACAATCAGCTTTCCGACCTAAAAAAAGCTTCAAGGTCTGCAGGTTAATACTAATATACCAGTTGGTGATTTTAGCTAAGGCTTTGGGTATGCATTAATTACATCTCCAAAGGGGTAGAAATATCTACTGCTTAATAATGCCATTTGTATAGCCAGAGCACTATTCATAGTGTATTTTTCTGCCAGGACTCTCTTCTTAGGTATGGCTAGATTCCACCAGCCATCTGCTCTCAGTTATTATCCTGTGATGCTGAGGCACACACACGCGGAAAAGAAACAAGACCACACAAACCTAAATTGTGTGATTTGTGCGTGCTTTATTAGTTACACACCAGCAAACAAATGTTAAATAAACTATGGTATTAGCATTTTGTTAAATGCTTATGACATTTTCCCCGGTCTTTTCTCAAGCCTCCTAAGCCTTCTGTGTTCTGCTATAATTTTATTACTGAGAAAAAAAGAGTAAAGTAATTTTGTCTCTTACTTCAGGCTATCAAGTTTGAATGGAACCTTGAAAGTCCTCTAGTGCAACTTCTATTACACCGCTCATTGCAAAGCATCCAGATCGCCCACCGGCTTTACTGGTAAGATTAACTAAAACAGAGTAGGGTGCGCCTTTTAGAAGCAGAAGATTCCTTTACCTTGTAATTGATATAAACCTTTACTTAAAATTTGGCCAAATTTGAGTCTTTGCCAAGATTTTCTTTATTTATGTGTATAATTTAACCGTCATCCTCAAAATCTTCTTTTTGTACCGTTGTTGCTTTTTAAATCCATTATGAATTTTAAATCTTGATGATATTTTCCCCATAGCTGTAAATCACAAAGGCTATTTGTAGTCATATCTACTCATTGAAGATTTCAATATAAAACATGTTTACAAGACTGTGGATGTTTGGGGATAACATGTGTTTTAAAAGTTGTATCTATATAATGTTAGTTATAAACAGTGGAATCTAAAAGTCAATGCATACTCTTTCTATTGAAAATTCCTAGGGGCCTAAACTTTTCCCAAGCATAATTTAGAAGATTATTATTGGAGAAATAGATTATTATTGGAGAAATTCAGAGATATCAGAATTTCTTCCAACATCACTTACCCTTAATCTTATTGAACATGATGGGCTTTGGATGCTGTTCTTCCTACCCTTCTTTTCATTACTAACTTTGCAGTTTCAATTCCACAGAGAAAGTTTAACAATTACAAGTTTTAATGACCTAGGGATAAACTTGGATCTATCTTTTGCCCTCACATATCTGTAACAGGCAACACTTACTGGATTCAACTGGAAGTAAGAATTTTAATTAAGAGAACACAAAGGAAGTCAATATTATTTTCTGATTCGAAAAAAAAAAGTACTCCCATTGACATCACTCTTCCTCTTAAAATGACTCAGGCATTTTATAGCGAAGTAGAGATATTAAGAATCGTCAGGCAGTGTGTTTGGTTTGATGTCCATTTTCATTTTTAATGCCAAATATGAAAAGCAATACAATTTTCTCTCGTGTCATTACAATGAGGCATCAGATACATTGGCTAGCAGTGGGTCCTTCACTGAAGTGACTCTCTTATTAAGCTCTGAATGAAGCCTCATTCCCTTCAGTCTTTTGATCAGCTACTATGGCGCTAAGGGAAGTTATTTGAAAACACTTGCTGATGTTCTGTTACCATATTAAAGCTTGAACTCCATTAAATTCCATGTTTACTTCACTTCAAACTTTAACCTTCACTGTTTTAAACCTGTGTTCATCAAAATGAAAGCATATTAAAAAGTAGCATGAACAGATAACAGTCTTCATCTAAATGTTTGAATTAAAATATAACATAAAGGCATATGAAATATATTTTAGCCATCATAAGAATAGAATGAAATTTTAAGGACTTATACTAACACATTGATTGTGACATTAGTGCCACTTTAGAGAGTTCTTCATCTGCTACAATGGCGTGAAAAGCTGAGTCATTTCAAAGGCAACAATGAGTGCAAACCAAGTTGTAAATCCCTGCCCTGCTTGCAAGTTCACAATAAACACGATTATGTCAGTTTCCAAGGAAGCTGGGAGGAAAGTCTTTCTAAGTATAATTCTCACCCTTACAAAACAGAGAAAGACAGAGAAACAGAGAAAGACCAGTAATGAAGCCTCTTTCTCTCTCACTGATTTAACAAGAGAGTGAATAAGATGGAAGGAATAGAAAAGACTATCAATTATAAATGAACTGCTTGTTCTTGAATGCTTAATTGGTAAGAATATGGAAAAGGAAAAGGAAAATAAAGTGAAATTTTAAAATAACTACATTTTTTCAAAACAAACAAAAAACTTAAGAGTCAGGCAAATATACAAAGAATGAAATAAAATTTTATGTATAAATGTCTGGTGCCTAGCATTATGTTTAGGGAATAAGAAATTTGAGTTAAAACTTTAAAGATGCAGTTGAGACCCCACATGACACACTTAAAAAAGTTCTCAATGTACCTTTCTTTGATTTAAAAAAAGCAATGCCTTCTAATAATAATTTAAGAAGGTGAAGATCCATCAGCCATCAGTTGCATAATTTTTTTTTCATGTGGATAAGCTACTGCTTCCTCAGATTCAGCGTATTCAACACTAAATTCAGCATCTAGGCTTTGGATTCCTCTCTGGATCTTCCCTGTTTTTCACTAACATGCTTGATTATTTTCCAAGCCTCATCACTCTGTGCCTCCTAAACAACTCTCCCAACATTGACTACTTCCACTTCCACTGATCACAAGGTTGTCTCACTAAGATACTGAATTATTAATAAGCAGGCTTAGACAGAAAACAATCTTGATGGCTTGGCATCACTGTGTGTGATCTGCCTGAGAAGGGAAATCGACTTGGAGTTACCTTAGGTCTCCTCCACTGAAAGGGTGAATGCAGGATGAGTGACCCCTCTTTTTCATGGAAAGAGAACTAATAATAAGCTTTGAATTGGCAGGCTTAAAAACACTCCATCCCAGTTTTCATTCTACAAGGTGCCTATAATCAGGAACCATTAACATTTTTGGTTGGCACCAGGATGTCCCTCCCCATTGTATAATAATTACAGAACCTTAAATTCAATGTCCCTTTCCATTTTGGACAGGAATCCATTTAACCGACAGTGAGATCTTGGGTTTTATGGCTCCCCTCTCTTTAAAAAAAAAAAAAAGATATCCACATCCAACTCCAAGAACTTGTAAATATGACCTTAAATTCGAGACAGGGGTCTTTAAAGATATAGTTAAAGTCTTGAGATTAGATTAACCTAGACTATCAAGGCGGGTCCTAAATCCTCTGACACATTTCCTGATAAGAGATATGGTGGAGAACACACCCAAACCAAAAGGGCTATGTACAGTGGAGGCAATGGTTGGAGTGATGCATCAGAAGCCAAAAAAATGTCTAGAGCCACCAGGGCTGAGGCAAAGAAGGATTCTCCCCTGAAGCCTAGAGGAGAAACACAGCCCTATCCTGATTTCAGGCTTCTGCTCCCCAGAACTGTGGGAATAACTTTCTGTTGTTTAACCCCAGTGTGCAGTTGTTCACCACAGAAAATAACATAGTAAGAAAAGGATATTCTGCAGGTCCCTGACCAGACTGGTTGTGATGTCCCATCATGCAGGAAGCTTTCCCTGACCCTCTCTGCAGCCACCATCCGGGTTGATTACTGCTCCCATGTTGTATGCACTCTATGTGACTCTGCCAGATGTCATGTCATACGACCTTAACACTTCTACCTATTTCTCTGCTTCCACGCTTAGTCCATAAATTAGCTAACAATAGCAACCATGTCATACTCTTCAGCATACTAATTCTACCAGTGTCTGGAATTTAAGAGACATTCAAAATAAAGTCACAAACCCATAGAAATTCCATTAGGCCATCACTGTTTTCACATGCTGGGAATCCCACATAACACCTTCCCAAAGGTGCGCAGCCAGATCCCTTTTACCTGCTTGGTGTTCCCCCTCAAAGCTGCTGTACTGACCCCTATTTGACAACTGCCTCTTCTCTGGAGAGTTGTTCTCTGCTAACATAGTCACCTAGAGTAGGAGATGGGAAATCCCCAGGGCACAATTTATATTTCAGAGCCTCCCCATGGAGAGATCAAGGCTAGACTTGACCTTGTCCTTATTAACTCCACCCCCTCCCCTATAATGCTCACTCTACTCCTTCACAGGGTATTTGCTGAAGAGCACTCCTCCAGTAAATCACATACACCTATATTTCTCTCTTATAGTCTCTTCTAGGCAACCTAACCTAAGATAAGCATTTTTAAAATTGAGAATAAAGAATTTACATATATGGCTTTAAAAATTGGAGCATCATATGCTCTAAGATGTATCATAAATGGAACAACAATATCACAGTCTTTCATACTCTTGAATCTAAGTCCAGTTGAATGAGCTCCAAGAGAGAGCCAATTTAAATCACAATCTGTATGGTAAGGAGCCATTTTATAGTATGTCTCCTTTTTTGTTACTTAAGGCCTGTGCTGCAAAACTCTGAAGGTGCTTCCTTCAAAATGTGGGGACAACTAGAGATGAAGATCTTATTTGCAAGCTCTAAGTAAAGCAAATTTGTTGTGTTCTATTAAGTGATGTACCAGAAACATCTAGTACAGTATTGCACTGGACAAAATCAATAAATTATAATTGAGTGAATGAATAGGACCTAGCTCAAGCTGTGCACATGCGGATTTATGACAGAAGGGGGCAGAAGAGGGCTGCTCGAGCAGTCAATCTGGCTTGATGCAAAACCAGAGTTGGCATGGCTAGAGCAAATTCTGGAGATTGGCCCAATAAGGTATTAGGCAACGAGTATCACTAGTGAAATCAAAACTGGATCGGAAGACGAATGAGAGCAGAAACTAGGGACTAACCTGAGTTGGGAGTAAAGAGCCTGAAGAACAAGTTGACCCAGTAGTATCTGATGAACCAGCTGGGAAAACCACAGAGCAAATTAAGTCAATGGTGTCTCTGGTACCTGGTGGCCTTCGCAAACTGGCACGTGGCACATAGGACCATATTATACAAGCTCTTATATGGTAACCTCAAAATTAACATAATGCAAAATCTGTCCATTTTCTAAACAAACTACCTTAATTTTTATCCCTAGAATTTTGAACAAGTTTCTCTAATCAAGAACTACTCAAAATAAAGCAAAATAATGTGGAAATTTTGCATCATGTGATTTGAAGTCACACATGTTCCTCTCATGCCCTCTTTTAAATATATTTCCCCTCGTGCCTGAAATTCTCTCATCAGTGAGTCATGTCTTGTTCCCTCCCAGAAGTTCTTTCCTAGTATGAAAAACTATTGAGAACATAATACTTATGATGAATTAGTTTACCATTTGTTCATTTTTTGTGATTAACGTTGAGCTGCTAGGCGCTATGGAACCACTAAGGATAAAAGAGAATGGTCCTTGCTTCCATAAGCTCACAGGCTAACTACACATTAGCATCTAGGCCGTGGGAAAGAAACTGCTCACTCTCTTGGCAGGGACAAAGTAGATGGAAGACACTGACAGCAGATTCTCTCCCCTTTACACTTGTGCCTATGATCTCTTCCAAATGCAACTTCTGGGCAGAGAGGCCATCAGGTAGAATAAATAAAAAAGCCTTAATGTGTGTCCCCATTCTGTCAGAGTCAAATGCTGATAAAGGCATACAAATGAACGCACAAAGGAGGTAAGCACTCTCCGTGCTCCGAGGTCTGAAGCACTCACTGAAGAGGGGAGAGCTGTGCTTTAGGGAGTTATGTCTGGTGTAATAAAGCACACGTGATACGGAATAAGTAAGAGGCTTTAAAGTCTCAATCCTTTACCTTCTAGAATCAGTACATTGGTAATAATGTACCTGTTTACCTTTAGACTAATAGATAATAAATTATTGCTTCACTGTTTGTAAGGGACAGATATGTCTTGCTGTTATTTAACATAGATCTGGTATAATCATCTTTCACCTTCTTGTCCTCAGAAAAGTAGACACCAGGTAAAATCCCTACAATAAGCAACTCACTAAACTAACAATAGCTATCTTCTACCCCAAGTAACCTAAAAAAAGTGATGGATATTTGTAAGAAAGTGCACATTTTACATAATAGTTTATAAAAACTATTAGCATGATTTTCTAGTTCAGACATAATATGGAAAACAGTTGTTTTTATCTATTTTATTCCCAGTTTATGTGGTCAAGGTTTTAGGAAGTTTCCTTAATAAAAGGAGTTTTTTAAAAAGAACACAATTTTGAAATTAATTTGGCAATATCATTTACATCTTACTACTATTATTAAATACATATGAAAATAGAATCTGATACAGTTTCACCACAAATCCATGTAAAAGCCAAGAACAGAGCTCTAATTAAAATTATTCCTAGTTTAAATTATTTTCTTCAAATTTTTCTCTTTTGTTAAAAAAGCAAAGAGTTACAAAAATGGATGTTTTTTTAATATATGTATTGATCTTTAATGTTCAAACTTGCAAAAGGAAAGTTAGCAACACACCTGAAACCTTACAAGGAAGGATGGAAGGAAGGATGGAAGGAAGGAGGAAAGAAGGAAAAGGGAAGGAAAAGGAAAATGAAAAGGAAAGGAAGACAATTAGACCAGATCTGGCCTTTGGTAACTGATCTTTTTAATCCAATCTTTAGTAAATTTTTTATGATAAAATTCATATACAATTACATCACCACTTTCTTAGATAGTAATCTGCATTCCCTATATTATCAGTCTCCTCTGCTATAGTTTATGCTAGATATTTAGGGTACGACCTTGAAAAACAGTATTATAGTGCTTAGTTTCATTGTTTCTCAATCAAGACTACAGCTTTGCTCTAGTCAACAACAACAAAATACAATCCAAAAAAGAGGTGTTCTGTTGAGAAATCATTTGTCTTCTAATAATACTTGAATTTGGCTTCCAAAATGAATACACTAGCATATATACTTAGAGTTACAGGATTGGGAAATAATCAAATGGGACCTTAGAAATCATTTTCTGTAATGCATTTCCCTCCCCCAGAAAAAGATTTCAATGAGTGACTCATCCAGTGGCAGTCATCTAGCTGGTTAAAGGGCAGACGTTAAAATCATTTTTTCATGACATCTCACGCCCATTTCAGATCTCTTTCCAATTCAACCTCTACTTCTAAAAAATACGACTTGAATTCATCAAATATTTGTTTTTTATATCAATAATTATAAACACATTCAACTTAAAAACAAACTAAAGAAAAAGCAATATCCCTCATTGAGATCTTTATATCTAATAGCTCAAAATGTTTGCCATTAGGCATATTGGTGTGACCTACAATTGATATAAATCATCATATTAATTAATAAGTGTGTGCAATAAGCTAAAAAAACTATACATTTTAAGGAGTTTTGAAGGAAAGCATAGATTTCCCCCTACATCTTTTTCTTGTAGTTCCTGATTCATACTTAAAGCATTAATTTGCTCTTCCCTTTAGTATTAGACCATTAGTGATGAGAAAGCAATTACTGAGTAATTTACTTAGCAGATTCAGTTTGTACTTATTTTTGATACATATTATATGAAACCAAGACTTTCTCAGTTTTTTCAAAAACATTAATTAAGCAACTAGAAAAATGATAATGAAATTCAAGTCAGCACATTTTATCAAGTTAAATGAGTTAGAAAATAATTCCTACAGTCCAGACCAGAACTTGACAATAATAAAATGCAAGCAATATCAGTCTTCAGTTTCTTACTAAGAAAAAATACCCGGTAAGCAATGGGATGTAGAAGCCTGAAGAGCAGGAGAGAGACCTGGATTGGTGTCAGAGGGCTGGCTCATGCCAACACAATAATGGCACATGGCAGGCTTCCGCCTCGTGGCTCAGCTACCCACCAGGTTTGAAGTTTTCACGTGCATTTCTTGAACCTAGATTTAAAAGAGAGAGAGAAACAAAGCATCATGCCAAATGTATTTTAGGTGCCAGGTCTAGAAGCAGCACACACCACTCCTTTTCCTTATCTTTTTTCCTCAATTTTATTTAGAAATAATTGATATACATCCCACCACTACGTAAGCTTAAGGCATTCAGCATGATGGTTTGATTTACATGTATTGAGGAATGATTACCACAATAGATCCACTAAACATCCATCATCTCATATAGATACAATAAAAAGAAAAGAATAAAGAAATAAATTCTTGTGATGAGATCTCTTAGGATTTAGTGGTACTCTCTTAATGACTTTCCTATGTGTCCCACAAAAGTGTTAGCTATAGCCATCATGTTGTAGGTTACAATCCTAATACTTATTTATCTTTTTTATTGAATTTATTGAGGTGACACTGGATAATAAAACCTTACAGTTTTAACTGTACAGCTCTATAATACATTATCTGCATGTGCACTGTGCACTCACCACCCAAAGTCAAGTCTCCTTCCACCACCATTTATCCCCCCTTTGACCTCTTCCACCTCCCCTCACCCCCTTCCCCTCTGGCAGTCACTAAACTGGTGTCTGTGTCTCTCTGTTCTGTCTTAATCCCTCCACCTTTCTCACACAGCCCCCAACCCACCTCCCCTCTGACAGCTGTTAGTCTGTTGTTCCCGGTACCTACTAGTCTGTTTCTGTTTTGTTTACTAGTTTATTTTGTTCTGTAGATTCCATACTTAAGCGAAATCATATGGTACTTACATTCTCTGACAGGCTTATTGCACTTAGCATACATAGTACTTTTCAGGTACATCCATACTGTCACAAAGGTAAGATTTCCTTCTTTTTTTACAGATGAATAGTATTCCATTGTGTAAATGTACCACGGCTCTTTATCCACTCATCTATCTACTGACGGGCACTTAGGCTTCTTCCCAATCTTGGCTATTGTAACTACTGCAGCAAAGTACACAGGAGTGCATATATTCTTTTGAGTTAGTGTTTCAGGTTTCATAAGATATATTCCCAGATGTGGAAAACACTGGGTCATAAGGCAGTTCTAGTTTTAATTTTTTTTGAAGAAATACCTTACTGTTTTCCACAGTGACTGCACCAATCTGCATTCCCACGAACAGTGTACGAGGGGTCTCTTTCCTCCGCATGCTCACCACCACTATGCATCTGTGGATTTACTGATGATGGCCATTCTGACAGGTGCGAGGTGGCATCTCATTGCGGCTTTAATTTCCATTTCTCTGATGATTAATGACTTAGCATCTTGTCACATGTCTATTGGCCATCTCTACGTGATCTTTGGATAAATGTCTCTTCAGGTTTTTTGCCCATTTATTCATTGGATTGTTAGGTTTTTTGGTATTGAGTTGTATGAATTTTTTATAAATTTTGAAAATTGGCCCTTTATCAGGTATATCATTGCTAAATATGTTCTCCCATTCAGCTATATTTTCATTTCATTGATGGTTTCCTTTGCTGTGCAAAAACTTTTTTAGTTTGATGTAGTTCTAATGGTTTGTTTGTCTTCTTTTGTCTCTTTTGTCCAAGGAAAAAATTATATATATATGTATATATATATACATATATATATATATATATATAATTACACTTAACTCTTTAATTCATTTTGAGCTTGTTCTTGTTTATGGATAAGTGGGTGGTCTAGTTTCATTTTTTTGCATGTATCTGTCCAATTTTCCCAACAGTATTTATTGAATAAACTCTCTTTACTCCAGTGTATGTTCTTGTATCCTTCTTCAAATATGAATTGATGATAAAGGCATGGGTTTATTTCTGGGCTCTTATTTTATTGCATTTATATGTATACCTATTTTTATGCCAGCACCATACAGTCTTGATTACTGCAGCTTTGTAATATAGTCTAATGTCAGGTAGCATTATACCTTGAACTCTGTTCTTCTTTCCAAGATTGCTGAGGCTATTTGAGGTCTTTTGTGGTTCCATGTAAATTTTGGAATATTTGTGCTAGTTCTGTGAGATATACCATTAGTATTTTAATAAGAATTGCACTGAATCCACAGGTTGCTTTGAGTGTAGTACAAACATTTTAATAATTAATTCTTTCTAACCATGAACAAAGTATATGCTTATTTGTCTTATAACTGGAAGTTTGTACCTTTTGGCCACCTTCCTCCAATTTCTTTAGTCCCCCACCCTCCTCATCTTTGCTAGCTACAAGTCTAATCTCTTTTTCTATGAATTTGCTTTTATTTTAAATTCCACATATAAATGAGGTCGTACAGTATTTGTCTTTCTCTGTCTGACTTGTTTCACTCAGCAAAATGCCTACAAAATTCATCCATGTCGTCATTTTATATGGTTGAATAATATTCCATTGAACAACTTTTTATTCATTCATCTATCATTGAACACTTAGATTGTTGCCATGTCTTGACTATTGTGAATAATGCTGTTATGAACATGTGGGTACAGATACATTTCAATTTCATTTTTGTTTCCTTTGGACATATTTTCAGAAGTGGAACTGCTAGATCTTATAGTAGTTTTATTCTAATTTTCGAGGGTCCTTCATACTGTTTTCCAAAATGACTGTACTAATTTACAATTCCAACAATTGCGCACAAGGGTTTCCTTTTTCCCATATGCATGCCAGCATTTGTTATCTATTGCCTTTTTTGATGATAACCATTTTAATTGGCTTGAGTTGAGAGTACATACTACCTTTTAAATATCTCACAGGTCAGAAGTCAGCCACCAGGCCCTACATAACTGCAAGGGTAGGATATGAAGGTGGACGGGGAACATATCTAAATACAGAAGCGAAACACTGATGACTCAAGAAATGTGTCTTTCAGGTAGACAAGATAGAGGGCGCGGAAGTGAAACCAGGACTCTCCTTTACATACATGAATAGGCTTTCTCTTCAAAAACTAAAATTGGTCTCCACAGATGAAAAAGATTTTTAGCTAACCACTTAATTAAGAAGCATTGTTTTGATAGGTATCACTTAAAAAATGTCGTTTGTCCAATAATTTTATAAGTATTTCCAAGAGTTTTAATCTATGGGTATATTTTATAACCATTTTGCCTAGAGGGCTGATTATTAAGATGTCTATACAGTTATATGGCAGGTGACTGGTATCTCAGCTAAGAGACCAAAATTGAATCAGATATTCCTATCCTGTCTTCGTCAATCTTTACCTCCACCTTTCTCAAACTTCTTTTTTTATACGCAGTGTCCTGATTCACAGCCACTACCAAGACACTCAACCCAGAATACCTGGGAAGACTATTCTTACCCAATAACCTTCCTCATTTAGTCGGTATTTAGGATCTTACCAGTGTTTCTCATAAATATGGTTTGAGTATGTCCCCTTTCTCCTATTTCCACAGTTAACACCTCAGCTCAAGTATCACCTACTTGAACTATTGCAACAGGCTTCTAATTGTTTTCCTTTGCTTTTCTTCTGACCTGTCTCCAGCCCATACATCCTCCACGCTGCTCTGAGAATAATCGTATTTAATACAACTTGATCCCTAACTCATAAAATAGGGTAACTAATAGCTGATTAACATATTCCATAGTTCTAGTCAACACTTTCCTACTGACAGGGTTTAGAATTATTAATTATGAGATAAAAACCTATTCTTCCTCAATATAACTTTACAGTAGATATTCATCTCAACTCTAACTAGCTCCCACCCCCATCTTGTATGGCTTTCTACATCCAAACATAGGCTTTTTTTTGTCCTCAAGTAGTTACCTCAAATTTTCAGAAGATTCATTCCCTGATGACTAGGTACATGGCACTTCCCTCTACTTGAAATGCCTTTGTCCCATTGTTTACACAGAACCCGTTAGGACTCAGCTCACATGCTATCCTCTTTGAAGATGTCTGGTACCTCAGCCCTGTACACACTGCAAGTACAGTTTTTTAGCATGTTGCATGCTTGTGTTTACTCCACCATTTCTTTTTTTTTCTAAGATACTTTGGGCTGCAAGTAACAAAAAAATCCTGATTCAACTGGTTTAAATGATATGGAAAATTAACTGTCTTATACTACAAGAAGTTTTGTAGTTAAGTGGTTCCAGAGTTTATTATTGGAGCAGTTCACCAATTTTGTCATACACCCAGTGTCTTTGAATCTTCCTACTCTGTCATCCTCAGGATATTTACTTGTCTGTAGTCGAGTTCACATCATGGTTACAAGAAGACTGCCACAGCCGATATCACATCCACATGACACTATCCCACAAAAGAAAGGGGATAAATCTTCTCCAGTAAGAATTTTCTCCAGTAAGGAAAAATTCCCCTATTTTTCCTTATTAGCTTTATATCAACGTTTACTTCATATTTATCATTTGCCAGAATTGAGTCACATGTCATTCCGAACCAATTACCTGATCAAGTAGCAATCAGGTGAATTGACCTACCCAACTGATTTAGAATATTCAGAGTTTATCCCCCAATTGTTCATCTTCCCAGGATATTTTGATATATGAACCAAATCATGCTATTTGTTCATGCATAAAGGGAAGATTTGATATAGATAAAATCCTATGCTCCCTTTCTAGACTGTGAAATCCTATCTTAAGCATCCATCTGTAACACAGAACATTGCACATAGTACATATAACTGATACTCAACAAATACCCATTGAATGAATTTAAAAAATAATCACACCACATACACGCCTCATACTGCCTGTAGGTCAACTGATCTTGATTACTGTAGTTAGAACAGCAGGAGAGGAGAAAAGTCATATTACACCAAAATGTAGAGTTGGCCGTTGATATTCTGAAAATCATTTTTGTTCTTAAAAAAATATAGACTCCCTAGCTCTCTGGAATTGGGAGGGATTGAGTTAAATGACTTACAGAAAAATATGATACTCTGGAATAAAAGTTTTTGAGGAAGAATCAGGTGTTAACACTTGGTCCACAGTGTGAGGTGCCTTACTGATCTAACTATGCTCTTTTTTAAAACCCTGATTGAAAATGAAAGTCTATCTAGTGATTTTACAAGAAGTGTTTTGTGTGGAGACCTTGCCAAGCAGCCACTTACTGGCTCGTAAAATATAATTTTCTGTATTGAGACTCTCTGTGTTCATTGGGGAATTACTGAACAGTTTCTGATTTGTGCTGCTCCTGTGTTCTCCAGTGGCTTTTTTCTCCTAGACTGTGAGGATTCATAGTTCTTTTTGTTTTGTATCAGTTTGTGACTAAGTCCTTTATTTTCAAGCCCTATTTTTCTCTATCTTTGTCCATCAAAAGATCATTCTTTGAAAAGATTGAATGGATACTTTTGTTACTTTCTTTATAACTCAGTTTTCTATTTCACTTGTGTGCAATTACTGTAGTTACAAGGGAAAGCTGATTATAACACAGAACTTCATCTGTGTTGCTTTTATTGCAAGAAAATGCAGACTTGGATAGTTCAATTAAATACTTGCCATGTTTAATGATGTAGAATTTTTGTATGTTTTTTGACCTGTGTGATTCAGTTTCAAACAATGATGAGTGAACAGCTTGTACAAATAGGATGAAGATATGTGTATTATATTGTACTTTGTGGTTTATACATAGAAAATTATTAAATAAATGTAAATATAAGATTAATGTCAGCAGAAAATGATTAGATGATTTTGTTTGACTTTGCAAAGTTATATATTACATCTCTTTCTAAATTACTTTTGTTTATGATGACAAATGAATATGCATAGTGTATTCCTGTATCATCCTTTCAGTGCAGAAAAATAATTTAACAATCCTTTTTTATGGCCATCAGGAAATTATATTCTTATGTAGACTACTAAAAATACAGTCCCTTTTTCATTGCTACCAGTACTGGCCTCAGTTCTGTACAAGGCCTCTTTCTACCTGTCTAAACAATTCCATTGGTTCTGAAAGATGTGTGCATGTTCATACTATTCCCAAAACTACCCCAGGACTTTATTCTGCAATTTTTCAGCAGGTATACATGTATTCCCAAACTCTCCTTCTTTGTAATGTAGTCATCTATATGTGTTAACTCCAAAACTTTTTATTCTCTATAAAATAAAAATCATGTGCACTGGTATTTTTTAGATAAAAAGGCACATCTTTTATTCTAGACTCTCTTTTAATTAGAATGAATCTAGAGATATGCATGGCAGTGCTAACTTCTAATTCTTGAACTTACTGTACAAAATCAGCATGAGCAATAATAAAGTAGATTCTGTACATATAGCTAGAGTTAATCATTTTATAGTAAGTAACACCAAATCAGAAACTTGACACTATTTTATTAGAACCTAAATAAGCAATATGGCTGTTTTATAGGGGAGAAATGGAAAGATACGTCAAAAAAATGAAAATTGAGCACCAATACAAAAAAATAAATTCAAAAAAAGACTTAAAAGCCATAACCAAAAGTCTAAACAACATTTTTACAACCCTAAAAAATAAAGAAAGAATAAAAAATATTCCAAAAAAGTATTAAATTAAAAAGACAACCAACTGTATGGGAAAACATATTTGCCAATGATACCTCAGACAAAGGTTTAATCTCCAAAATATACAAAGAACTTACACGACTCCACTCTAAGAAGACACCCAACCCAATTAAAAAATGGGAAAAGGACTTGTACAATCTTCTTTCCTTTTAATGTTGACAATTCATTTTAAAAGATGAGATTTAAACATCTTAACTTTAATTGACTACCCCCTCCTATTTTTTATTACTTCCTTTGTCTTATCTCCCATAACCTAGGTTAGTTTTAAGAGATAGGATGGGGAAATTTGGGGAATAGGCTAGCTAGATCTTCCAATTACTTTTAGTTTCCAAGAGTCAGATTGTACATTTTAATATATGACCTGCTTTAAGCAGTGAAAGAAATGTTGACCTGAACCAAGAACTCTCTAGGCATATTGTGTTAATTAGAACAAGAGATATTTCCCTACTCCACTACAACAGAATCCTCAAGGAAATGTTGGGGAAAAGTGAAAAATTCATTTCTAACAATTAGTTATTGACTCTCATGAATGTGTAGACAGCTTTACTCCCTGTTGTTATTTAGTTATATTCAAATCTCACTACTTGGATTCTACATTGGAAATGAATTAGCTATATCAAGATTTCCATCTGCTCTGTTCAGTGCTTAACCTGTTCCTGAATTGAACTTTTTAATGAAGTATACTCAATATAACCGAGTCTATGGTGTATAGAAAATCACTGTTATTATGCCACATTAAACACTATTTTCAGGCTCTTTGAACCTAAGACCGGAAAAAGAGGGTTTCTTTTATTTTAATACTTTTTTCTACACTGTTATATTTATTCAGGCAGCATTACATAATTGTTAAGAACAGTGACCCTGGTCAGGTAAACATGAACTTGAATCTTACACTGAGTAGTTGTATAATTATGCAAATGTTTCTGAACCTCATGGTGACTCAGTTACTTAATATGCAAAATAAGATAAATAAAAATATTACCCATATAAAGCAAAATATCTAGAACAAGTTAATATATAACACGTAACAATATATCTTAATCTTACCTATTATTTTTGTTGTTGCTATATCAAAATTAAAAAATACAGACCAACAAAAATATTTTTTTAAAGTCACTGATCTCACCATTCAAGGCTAAGCACATCTGGGAGAGGCAGTAATTGCCTGGAGTTTAGACACTCAGATGCTACACACTGACTACAAGGATGGAATCCCAGCTCTCTCACTTACTATTTACATCACTTTCAATAAAACTCAGTTTCCTGGGCCTTGATTTCCTCAGCTATAAAATAGAGATTATTAATAGTTCTCACTCTACAGCTTTGGTGAGAGGATCAAATGACTGAGTGTATGCAGAATGCTTAGAATTGATCCTGCAAAGCAGATGTGATATATGTTAGCCATTAGTATACCTTGCTGGTGAATAGTCTTCAAAAATGTGTATTTATGTGTATATATACATATAATCTGTGTACATTTATGTATGTATGTATATACATATATAATGCAAAATGGAATCATAGCTTTATTTAAGAACTATAACCTATACTGATCATCTTACAAAAAGTAAGTACACTTTGGTAATGGCATTTTTACAGTATAACTGACCAGTGTTACACTGCCAATTAATTTTATGAAGTTAGCAAAATTATTATAATTTATTATGACATAATTAGCTAACCCCCTATTATTGTGCATTCCAATAGTTTCCAGTATTTTCCTATCATACTTACATTGAGATGAACTTCCTCGTGGTTAAATACTTACATATATCCTTCATTATTTCTTTGGCCTATTTCTAAGACTGAAATTGCTGGAATAGAGAATGTGAATGTTTATATTCACATTCTCTGTATTGCAAAAAAAATTGCCCTTTATTGTGGGTATAGGGATTTATGCTCTCACTAGTAGTGCGTAAGAGTGTCTGTTCCTGCGACTCTCACCCACACTTGCAACCTGACTAGGCTGATGATGATGTCTATCTAACTCTTGGTTTAACTGAATTACAGCTGAGGTTTGATGAGGTTTGGTTTAATTTTTCTTTAGTGTTTCTTAATTCTTGAATTACTTATTAAGTATGTATTTAAAGAGGATCTTGGTATAACTAATGTTACAAAGAATTCCATATCTCAAGAAGGCCTACCAGTATGTATATTAGTTTATTATTGCTCCTGTAACAGATTACCACCAACTTAGTTCTGGATGTCAAAAGTCGGAGGATGGATCCTTTGGTGCTAAAATCAAGGGATTAGCAGGGCTACATGCCTTCTGGTGTCTCTAAGAGAGAATCTACTTAGTTAACTCCTTTAGCTTCTAAAAGCTGTTCACACTCCTTGACTCAGCCCTCTTCTAGAAAAAACATCACTCTTCCCTCTGCTTCCATCCTTATATTTCCTTCTCTTCACTCTGACCCTCACCCTCCTTCTTTTAAGGATCCTGTGGTTACATGGGGTCCCCCCCCAGGTAATTCAAGATCATCTCTCCATCTCAAAAAACTTATTAACATCTACAAGTCCCTTTTACCATGTAGGTAACATATTCACCAGTTCTGAAAATTAGGACAGAGATATAATAGGGGGAATGAGATGCATTACTTGACTTACCACAGTTACATTTATTTCTTCCCTGTGTAATTTTTAGTTTAATCTACAATGTATTAGCTAATCTTTAGAAAAGGCTAAATAGATGTAACCCTAATTTTTCTAGATGGTCTATAGAATGTTGGCAACACAGAGATTCTGTTACTGAAGCTTTTTTACAGTGTTGTGGGATAGGAATTTCAGGGACATCCACATCGGAGGATTTTAAGCAGTGGTGGCAAGATTTATTAGAGTGAGAAGAGATAGTTTGCCTGAGAGATGGAGGAAGAGGGCAGGTCGCAGTAGCAGCTGTATGGAGAGAGGCAAATGGAGAGTCCACGGCTCCCTGCTCCCCTGCTTGCAAGTTTTGTAGGGATCCTTAGAGTTTAGGAGAAAGGAAGGCAAAAAGTATGTGCCCAGAGAGGGGCATGTAGGGCATAGACTCAACAAGGCACTCGGCCGGCATTCAGCTGGTAGATTGGTTCATGCCCCGAGGTACACTATGCCTGATACCTCATCCACAACCAGGTGGCGCAGCTCCAGCTCATCTCAGGAGAAGTCCAGCTTCCTGGACAACACACCTGCACTTGTGCCCACCAGGCTCAGAGCTGCAATGCCATCACCCCCAGCACCCGAGCCTCCAGTACTCCAGCTCAGTCTCTGCTCCCAAGTGGCATTACAATTCTTAGCTGTGTGACTTTGGGTAAGTTTCATAACTTCTCTGTGCCTCATTTCTTCATCTGCATGACCACCATCATGGATGGATGAAACCCAGGCCACAACTGGCACTGCACTCCAGCCCCACATGGCTGCCACTGAGATAGGCCTTTGTTCAACTTCTATATATTTCCTTGGATTTTTGGAAGGAGCAGGCTTTCTTTAAAACCGCTCAATCTCTTTCCCGTCTTTCTCCTGGACTGTGCTAGTGCCCTCCCCATTTCCAGTCTCTTTCTTGGATTTCTCTGGATCTTGTGCCCTTTTCCAATCAGACCTTGGCCCAGACATTCCTGGTCAATCCTCTGCCTTTATGGTTGCATCTTGGCTTCTATTGAGCATACACACTCAGTGAAAAGAATTTCCCTTCCTGTTTGCTCCTTGAGGTGACTGAAAAGCATCTTTCCTGCCTACTTGGATGCCCCAAGGGACTGTGAAACTGTTTTCTCCTAGTTATTCTGGCTTAATCATATGTCTGGCTCCCTTCTCTTCTGTTAATATTTAACTATCTGCCTACTATAACAGTACTACTCACATTAAAACTTTTCTTTTGCAAAAGATAATAATACACTGGGATACCACAAGAGGAAAATGTGGTTTTCCCTTAATAATGTTACATGCATATTAGAGCTCATATTAGGATAAACTAGAGTGAAATCAAATGCTCAGTCCTTTTCTCTATCATTCTCTCCTGTCTGCATTATCTTGACTCTCTTAGTCCAGGCCTGTTTTTGTAAATTTCTGACAGAGGATAAGCCAGAAGGCATTGATGATTCTGGAGTCTGGGCCCATGCCATGGGAAAGCTGAATGAGATAGCCTCATTTTTTTAACCTGTGAGAAAATCTAAGATCTTTAGGACCAAGTTTATGAAAGAGGGAGTTTAAAATGTGGACCCTCTGGTTTTATTCCAAATAATGTCAGTTTTTACACAAGTTGAATTTCTGGCTCAGGAATTTCTCCTCACTGATTAAATTGATCTCAATTCAACAGATAATACTGGCTGCTTTCTAAAGACCAATTTGCTTATCAACAATATGATCTATTCTCCTTACTATTAATAAAACTAAATTATCCAGAGTTCTTTATTTCCAGTGGTTTAGAAACAATTTTTTTTAAACAAATGCCACGATTTATTTAAATGGAATGTTTTTTGCATGGTATCATGCAAAATGCAAGATCTTGCTTGTGCAAGAACACTACAGCCTTTATCAGCAGAGTTTAAAAATACAGCTTTTCTATAAAGCATAGGAAAATTTCAGTAATCGATAACAGCGTATTTCATTTTGACCCAATCCACTTATTGTTGATAGTCACCATCAGCAGCATTG
This sequence comes from Artibeus jamaicensis, assembly GCF_021234435.1. Classification (NCBI taxonomy): domain Eukaryota; kingdom Metazoa; phylum Chordata; class Mammalia; order Chiroptera; family Phyllostomidae; genus Artibeus; species Artibeus jamaicensis. The sequence continues at coordinate 29,464,043 of NW_026521486.1, forward strand.
ATTGCTGCGACCTGATTTCCATTATTCTTTGAGTCATCAGATTTGCTTTTTCTATTCATTATTATGGTATATTTCACATACCGAAAGTTCATAACATACAGAATAGTTTCTTTCACCACATAATTTGCAAGCACACTGATAGTAGAGCATATCAATTTTAATAATATATCAAAGGGGAATTAAATATAAGGTAGCAAGAAACCAAACCATATCTCCCTTCTACAATTACAGATCTACAGTTGAATAAAATGCTGCAAAATGAAATTGTTGGCCACCCCTCTCCCATAAAGAAATCCTTCCTGTTCAATGCTTCCATCCAGGTTTTTCCTGTCCCAGGTAGACTCAGCACAGGCAACCTGGGGGACCTCTGTCATGTTTACACAAGGGGAAGAATGCTCCCTAATTAATCACCAATGGACTGCTCTGGTGATTATGTGTTGATTGTTTCTGATGCAGATGTTCATAATTTGAATGGAATTTAATGAGCACAGGTACTTTAGCTGTTTTTATTCTCTGGTGCAAACCAAGGCAATTAAGACAGTTTTTATGTTCATGGTTTCACAGAAAGAAGCACAGGATGTGAGGAATGGACGAGACCTTATATGTCTTCATGACCTGTCTCATTGTACAAATGAGGAAACTAAAGCCCAAAGAGACTTAGTGTTTTTCTACCTCATATCCCTTTGTGCTCAGCCTAAATGATTTTATTAATAGCCTCAGAGCTGGCAATAGGCAAATATGTGAGGATCATAAAGGCTCTTTGCTTCTCGAGACTCTTGACTCTGTTCTTTACTTTGTTCACCTTCCCTCCCATCCATGTTACTAACTATTCAGTGCTTTCCTCTCTTCCACATATGTTGGTCTAAACTCTGATCTCAGAGCTATATGCTTGCTGTATACTTATTTCCATTATTACCTTCCCCAGGAGTATTTCTATTAAGTTGTAAACTGTGGAATTGTGAAGAACTGACATTAGTGAATAAATGAGATGATATTTGAAAATAAGCTGCCTCTTAAGTGTAAAGTTGGCCCATAAGTAATGGTATTTAGAAAAGAAAGTTGGCCTTAGAAACCTAAAGTGCATCAGGTCTGTTTGGGTGTCCCACAAACATTTTTTACAAATATGATTTTTAATTGTTTTTATGAACAAGATGCAAAGAAGTATTATAAAAGCAGATCTAACTTATAAACAGCAGTACCACAAACACCCATTGATCCACCATTAAGTTTAAGACAGCACTAAAGCATTTTGACACCCCCGTGTTATCTATCCCAGTATCATCCATCCATTTCATCTGTTCTATCAGAAGAAGAAATAACTTTTAAGTTAATTACTCAAATTTACTTTTCTCTGATAAAAACACTTTATGTGTTTTTAACTCCTTGTAAATGGAATCATTGTACATATCTTCTGCAACTCGCTTTTTCCGTGAAATATCATGATCTTGAAATTCATGCAATGTTTTTAAATCCAGTTTACTCAATTTTAATTCTTTGTAGTTGTCTTGGGTGAATATATCATCATTTATTTATCTGTTCTACTTTGAATGCCAGAAATATTTACTGTAAATACTAACACATTTGCATTTATTTCTATCATTTAGTGTTTTCTAGGAATCATCATCTTCTACTTATCTTCCTTTCCTTTCTGCCTTCTTTTGAATGATTTTTTATTCCATTAACCCCTCTTTACTGGTTTGACATTTTAAGCTCTAATTTTGTAATAGCAGAGTTAGAAATTATAATATTCATGCTTAACTTATCAGAATCTGAGACTTAAAAATAAGGAACTTCATTTTTTTTCATTCATTTAAAAAAAATGAATACAAGTCTTGGGATATCTCAGTAAAAGAAAGTCCCGCACCATTGGAACTACGTTCTGATTCTGCAAAAACACATTTTGGTGACTTTGGCCTGCTTTGTCTTCAAACAAGTTACCTCCTAATCTGTATGTTGCTTGCTGTTATGTATTATAATTCTATTTTGTTTAATATTTAACTTTCTAATATATTTTATTTGTTCATTCATCAAATATTTGTGTATACTTTCCACTTGCCTTGTTTATCATTTCTTCTCACACCTAAGACTTCCACCTGGGCTCACCTCCCTTCCACCTAAAGGCAGTTCTCCATGCAGACCTGTTGGTACAAACTCTGGTCATTTTTATTTTCTAAAAGAAAAATACTTTAGTCAACCTCATTTTCGAAAGAGATAATTGCTGAATGTACAGCTCTAGGTTGACTACTGCTTTCTGCTAAAAGTTTGAAAATATTCTACTGTCTTCTGACTTCAAGTGTTCCTATTGAAAAATCATTCATCATTCTAGTTTTTTTGTTTGTTTATTTTTTTCATTTCTCGCCATTTTTAAGACCTTCTCTTTGTCTTCAGATTTACTATCATGTGCCTAGATATTGACTTGTTTTTATTTATTCTGCTTGGAATTTGGGCCTTATGGCTTTAAGGGTTTTTTAAATCTGTTCTGAAAATTCAACTTTTATTTTTTCATTTTTTTCTCTACTTTTCCCCTGAAATACTATTAGACTATATCACATCCTCTCACTCTATTTTTGTCTTTTTATTGCTCTTCCATATTTTTCACTTCTTCATCTCCCTGTACTTAAATTTATTTTAATCACCTTTTTATTTATGAAAGTTATTTCATATATTTATCCTATTATTATAGTGTCTCTCGCTTGTGCATTCTTATTTTTTTAGTTTTTAAAACACATGAAATATAAATATTTTCTATAATTGATCTTTCTAACAGCTGAAGTCTTTAGGGTCTGATTCTTCTGTCTTTTATCACTATAATTCTGATTCATGGTTCATTGGCTCCTCATATATCTTTTGCTATCAGATAAGAGCTCATATTTAGGGAACTTATTTGTGGGCATTCTTATGTTGGTATGAGGCCTACTTGCATACAAGGCAGACTTAAGCAAAGAAGATTTGCATTTGCTTCTGCCAGGTGGCTGACAACTCTCTCAATCCGAACTATGTTAATAACTAAGTTACTGGCTTATGGATTCCTTGACCACTAGCATACTATATGTATGGGATAAAAATCCAGATAGGAGCCAGAAGAATTCTCCTCCCAGAACCAAGGTTTCAGACAGTTAATTTTCCTTGTGCTCTGAAAGATATCCAGTTGATTTTAGTTCATTCTTATACCAAAAGCCTACCTCTATGGGCCTTAGGATTCTTCTGTAAATCTCTTACTAAATTCCTTTCTTAGGGCAGTCTTAGTTATCCCCATATGAAAAATGAAACTCCAGGTTGTTTAAGTTCAGCAAATGCCAGTTAAACTCTACCTTGAGTTTTCTTTACCTCTCCACATTTTTGCTTTCTCTTATTTTTTGGCATATAAGATTTTTTTAAAGATTTTATTTATTTTGTTTTTAGAAAGAAGAAAGGAAGGGAGAAAGAGAGGGAGACAAACATCGATGTGTGAAGGAAAGATCAATCAGTTGCCTCTCGCACACCCCAAAACAGGGACTTGGCCTGCAATCCAGGCATGCGCCCTGACCGGGAATTGAAAGGGTGACCCTCCAGGAGGACACTCAACCCACTGAGCCACACTGGTGGAGGCAATCTATATCTCCTTCTGGTTTATGAACACATTTAACACACTAAAAAAATAAATACTTAAAATTATAATCTAGTATTTGGGTTTTCTTAAACAGGAAAACTTGGTCAAAATATTTTAATTTGTGTACTGCTAGAAACAAAAAACAGTGATTTTTTTCAATTTTAAGATATATTAAAAATTTTTAACTGTTATAAGAAGTAATATGCACAGTATGATTCCCTACCTCTTTGTGTGTCTCTAGTATTTAGATCTCTGTAGTATCTTTTAAAAGTTATATATGTACCCACAAGCACATATGTGTACATACAAAGGACAGGCATTCTTTTTTGGATATTACTGGGCATCAGCCATCCCAGTAAATTTCATGTGGTTTACCTCATGTATCCTCACCACAGCTGTATGCATTCCTAAAGAAACTCCCATTCTGCAGAAGCAATTACTAAGAGGGGTAGGAATTATGGAGGAAGAACGTTGACTATCCAAAATTTCTATGAACATTGATTTTAGAGCACTAGCTAAAACAGTAAGACTCTTAATAATATATACCAGAATAATTTCCTAAAAGATGTTAAATTCTTAATAAATAAAGCAATGATGAAGTAAATACAAGATTTTAACTTAAAAAATAAGATAAAGGTACCTTGATGGAAGCAAATTTAAGGATCTTTTATGAGAGAGCTTGCGGAAACTTTGAGCTGAGAACTTGAATGCTACAGGAAAATTATTAGAACACTACTTTTTTTCTCCATGGTTTATTATATTCAACTGTATTGCTAAACTTTGTATTTGGCTGCTGCTTCTTAGTGGTACAAAACATTAACATGCTGTGAAAAAAGTGCTTATGAAGCAATGTGACTTCTACGTGTACCATCATTCCCTCATATGCTAATCTTATATGAGCTAATTCAAATTATAAAACATGCTATTTTAGAATAGATGATATTAATATCTTCATATTCCTGACAAAAATGAGACTTAAAGAAGTTGAATAACTTGCCCCAAGTCATTCAGCTCATAAGTGTTGAATCTGGGATTTGAATAGTGTGATTCCAGATACTCTTAAGTCCTACGCATCTCTGATATAACAGACCCAAAGAAATGAAGACTAGCCTGAAGCAGGATAAATTATGATAAATACTATAGCTGCATGGGTCCTGTTATTGATTGTCTTTTAAGAATTATACAATTTGAAATAATTTATTATAAAATTAGACTAAAAATGATCTTAAATGGATCGACTTTTTTGAAATTTTTATTTCTAATTTCTTTAATTTGGATTAATGATACAAGAAAATCACCATACCAGAGTTGTGCTGATATTCCAGCATTGAAAAATATAAAATAGTAAGTACTATATCTATGGCTTACTTTGGTGTTCGTCCACATGATCAGGGTGAGAGAAAAGATGAGCCCATTCATTTAGTTATCTTTCCATTCATCTAATCTTCAATGGGTACTTCTTAGTTGCTGGGATGTGTCAGTGAACATAAATTTGTGCTACTAGGGACTTACAGTTTAGAAGAAGAAGAGAAAATGCACAGATAAATGTATGATGTTAAGGGCTGACGGGGGTATTAGGACAAACAGAGCAGTGCTTGGGGTCCTGCGGGTGGATGTTGTGGGACGCAGCAAATATCTGAGTGAAGTGAAGAGGGGATCCATTTCAATGTCTGGGGAAAGACCTGGCAGGACTGAGGCTGGAACTGTACCTAGTCCAGGTGGACTAGAGAAGACCAGGTCAGGTACACTGGAGTGAGCCAGGGGGTCGGGAATGAGCCAGGAAGTGATACTGTGTAGGAGTCAGATTATCATAGACCATGGTAAGAATTTTAGATTTTATTGTGAATGAGATAAAAATCCACTGATAGATTTTGAACAGGAAGAATACAAAATGTTTCACAATTGAAAAGCCTCATAACTATTGTGTGGTACAGTGATTTTCAACCTTTTTCATCTCCAAGCACATATAAAATAATTAACAAAATTCTGTGGCACACCAAAAAATATATTTTTTGCTGATCTGACAAAAAGAATACATATAATTTTGATTCACTCATGCCAGATGATGATTGTTGTGTTGTCTACTGCCTTTTAAAAAATTTGACAGTCTAAGAGAAAAGAGAACAGTGCCTGACTAAATCATCAGATATTGCACATTTTAAACACTCTTGCAGCGCACCAGTTGAAAAACCACTGGAGTAGTGAGGAGATTGTGTACATGTCTACGTGCATGTGTGGGGATGTCAGGATGAAAATAGGCAGAAAAGTTCAAATAGTCTGAATATGGAGTTCAGTAAGAGTGAAGAAATGGTATAAAGCAACCAGATTCGCGATCTACATTAAAGGTAGAAACAAAATTGGTTGATGCGGATTCCTCATGAATGTGAAACCATGCAGAATTCCCATAAACAGTAGAGAGAAATGAATAGTGAACTTTTTTTTAAAAAGCAAGAGACTCAGTAGAAATTGGAATAATGCCCTTAAGCATTATCACCATCCTGAAACGCTCAGATTCCTGCTGTCAACACAAACATCTTCAACATTGGTGCAAAAATATTGGCTTCACATTTTTTTATTTATAGAACCCTTTTAAAAAGTGATGTCTTCCTCCACATCACAATATATAAAATACATAGTAGTATTTTATTCATATGTGTTTTACATAAATCCAAGCTTGTAACACTTACAATAAAATTAGTCAGCTAAATAATAAAGTTATTTTAAAGAATATTTAAGAGTCAGTGCCTTCATGAAGTTTAAACATTTGTTGGGTTGCATGAAAACCAGATGGATGGAGGAATTTAAATTATTTAGAGAATCTTGAAAGCTTCAAGAACCAGCCCATGGGAGGAAGTCAGTAGCAAACCACTTCACTTCAGTGTAGAAAGGAGAACGCTCTCAGGATGACTCCAAGGTCATAGGGCCACCATTGCCATTCCTCACCTTCATCTGTTGCAACTTCAAACTCAATCATGCATGAATAAACTATTAACACTGGACACAATAGAATTAATAAGCTGTTTTTCACTGTATGTTTTTAATTTAAGAGAACTAATATGATAATGCAAGAGCACTGTTCTTTCAAAAACAATCAATAGAACTTTTTTTTACTGAGTACACTTTTGAAACTTACCATGTCTCAGAAGAACAAGTCCTGAGTGAACTTTTGTCATTGAGAGCGCACTATTCTTGAAATTCTAAAAGGTAGGCAGTCATGTGCAAATGATATTGGTGACTGAACTTTCCAGTTACTCTTTGATTACAAGTGTATCAATTGAGTCAAACAAGCTACAAGCATGTCACTTTGCTCAAAGTTGACAAACAGATTTTAAATATAGAGACATTGCTTCCAAGAATTGATTCTACTACTTCTATTTTTATAATCATTCCAAATATGGTTGTATTACCCTGTTGGGAAATCCAAAACACAGAATGCTGACTTCCAGAACCAAACGGCAAGGGAGCAAAAGAGTAATATTTCTTATTTCCAAATTCTATCCTTGATTGGCTTCCTTGAATGCTCTCCCTAGCCAGGTTCTTTCAAATATTGTTTGTTTGTTTTTAAATCTCTACATAGATAATATTGTAGAGACTTTTCAACTATGAAAAAGTAGACCCGAATCAGGAACCAATAAGACAAGATTTACCTGTCAAGAATCCTAAGAAAAATTCCACTTTTGATGTATAAGGTTCCCTCCTGGGAGTCCGTGGAAATAGACCCCTCACTCTTCATGAGCGAACCTTTGGACCAGCATCCCCTCGGAAGGACCACTGTTTCTTTTCTTGCAAACCTTCCTCCCGAGCTCCACTCACCATATCACAACCACCAAGTAGTCTTGCTTCCGGCTTTCAGATCCACCTCATCCTTGAAGTCATATCCCAATTCCTTAAAAGCATAAAGGGAAATTATAAGATGTCCTTCCATTAGACTGTTCATTTGATTGCACTGACAGTGTTTCCTTAAGGTCAGTTGGAGGTGATGATTTGTGAGACCACAGGAAACAAATTGTGGCTGTGACATCTTCTCCCTTATTGATAATAAATAAAAACATTAGATTCATTGTTGTGCTTCATGATCTTTGAGCAGCGATATTCAGTGATTAAAAACAATCTCCAACCATTTGTGACTCAAAATGGGTTTCTCACAGATTGAGTTTCATAAAAAATAATAAATGTAAGTGCTGCCATGGATTACTTTTTAAAAGAAAATTAGTCTCATCCTTGTTGCTGTGAACAAAATAGGCATGTGCTTAACGACCAGAAAATGAGTCAATGTATTGATGTGAACTGAGCAGCTTAATTTTGTTGGTTAAAAGTGAACAGTGCACAAAATAAACCAATGACTGAAATGTATCTTAGGGATAAGAAAAAAAAGGACATGGTTTTATTTCCCTGAAATTACAGCATCATAAACCTTGTATCCATTTTCACTGCAAAATAGTCTCTAGAACCTACTGAATACATTCTTTGATCATTCACCCAGATTATTACAATCAGCTATTCAGATAAAACCTTTGCATTATATTTTCAAACTCTTTCTTCCCAAATCACAAGTTAAATGTGCTTCACCAGGAAATCTGATTGGCAGCTCCTAGGGTTCCCCTTACTCCCTAAACTATTGCTCCTCATTTAGAGCTAAGAGGCCCATTTCTGATTTTAAAAGGAAAAAAGGGGCTCTTTCTTGCAATGTAGTTTATGGCTTTGTTGATGTCAGTGCAATTAAACTTTTGACTCTGCATAAACGGAAAGGGGAATGTTTTCTTAGACTTACTTTAATAAACTTGGTAATTAATGGCAACAAATTGCTTATTTTAACTGTGACCTTTTCAAAGGCATGTTGACTATGCTAAAATTACAGTGTACTTTTAATTAAATTTCAGATTGTAGTTGAAGCTTCTTTAAACTAGCTACTAAATATATTACTCGGACTTGTAGCATATAGATGCTCATCTCTTATTTAACATCTTAGCCCCTTTAAATATTTTCTAATAAGCAATCTTCCCCAAATTTTCTCCACTCTAAATTATTCTCATTTTCTCTCTCTCTCTCTCTCACACACACACACACACACACACACACACACACACACACACACACACTACCCCTTCCCTCCATTCCTCCCTCCCCTCTATATTTGGCTTCTTATATTTTCTTCTGATAGTTTATTTTATTTTTCTCTTTAAAAGATGCCCTGGCTGGTGTAGCTCAGTGGATTGAGCATGGCCTGCAAACCAAAAGATCGCGGTTCAATTCCCTGTCAGGGCACATGCCTGGGTTGCAGGCCAGTGCCCAGCAGGGGCCAATTCCCAGCAGGGGGTACACAAGACGTGACCATACATTGATATTTCTCTCCTTCTCTCCTTCCCTTCCCTTCTAAAGATAAATAAATGAAATTTTAAAAAAAGATATATACATACTTAATTCACCCATAGATATTTTTAAAGGTTATTAAACTAGTTATTGTAGTATTAGATATCAGCACATCTTACCTCCTAGCTATCTTCCCTATGCACTTAAACATTCAAGTGAAGCAAAGCAGAGTGGCCACCTCCTACTCTCTCTGGAGAGATTTGGAGAGTTGGAGCCACAGAGTCGACCTAAGAGCCGTTGCTCTCATGCTTCCTTCATCGCATTCTGCTGTTGGGTCTCACCTTTTACTGGGCTCATCTTTCTGGTTCTGATCAGAGTTGGAAATTAACTTCCAGTATAGGGCATAATAGGGTATAAAGCAATTTGGGAGATTATTAATAACAATAATATAAATTATTATTTATAAAATTAAAAATTGAGAAGTTATTATTTCTAGAATACGAGTCCAGAAAGTATTCATTCTGTAATATGAAAAATAGATATTTGTTGAGAAAATACAAGATACAAGAAACATCATACAAAGGACAAGACACTTCAGTTCCCTTCAAAGTAGGCACCTTGGGACTTCACACAGTTCTCCCAGTCACCATCAGCTGCCCCATTGTATTTTCCTGAGTCTCATAAGTGGTCTAAAATCTCTTCCCTTTCAAAGGTGATTTTAGTTCAGGGAAATGCCATAAGTCACAGGGCACCAAATCTGCACTGTAGGGGGCTGAGTCACCTGGGCGATTTGATGTTTCACCAAAACCCTCTGCATGAGATGCGATACATTAGCAGGCACATTGTTGTCATGAAGCTGCCAATCACAAGCTGCCCATAGATTCAGCCCAGATTGTTTGTGTTTCAAGCTTCACACAAAATTTGGTACAGATTTGTCACTTTACTTGCTCATTTGAATGCAATGGTTATACAGTATACATGCTCACTCAACAGTGCCTACCACCCCCACAAGGTAGTACAGAGAAGTGGTTGGTCATTGTTCACACTTGCACATTCCAGGCCAGTTTCCTTGCCTGTCAGGTTGCATCAATATCACTCAAACCATTCTCATTATATTAACAATGGCTGGACACTTGCTGGACAAACCCCATCTAAGCACAAGTAAAAGTAGGTGGCTAATACAGAAGAATTTAAGATAGTAACAGACATAGATCCAGACCAGCATTTGGGTTGGGAGTTACTCAAGGCCAGGATATTTGTCGAAGGTGCTGGTTGTTAGAAGTGTTAAAATCAAGACCCAGGGTCAAGGTAGAAAGACATAGACAGAGCTCTCTGTCATTTGGTAAGAGAGCCTTCAGGTAGAGACTTTTTCATAATTTAAAGATGCATGTTCCAAAAATGTTTCTTTCAAAAAACCACTGTCCCATGCAGTTAGGGCTCAGTGGTAAAGCAGATTTGCAAAAGGCCGAATGATCTGTTCCAACCAGGGAAAGTCATGGTGCACTTCAAGATGTTAAATGTTCTGAAAAATACTGTTCTTTAGAACAATTGTGTCTGTGTAGCCTTTCCCACTTGACCTATTGTCATTTTTTGATTAAACGCTCTTTGGAAATTGAAGTCTAGGATATATCCTTATCACCTCTTCTCTTGGCTCCATATTGAGTCACTAAGTTCTGTAAGTTCCTTTCCTCAAAGAATCCCTTGCAGCTCTTCCTTCCTGCTACTTCCTGTGTTTAGGTAAGGTGGGGGGGAGATAGACATAATAATAGAAGTATGTGTAGTTTCAAAATCAAATTCAATGTTTTAATTTTTATTGTTTATTATCAATATAATTATCTCTGTGTTTGAAAAGGAATAACAAGGACATAACATTGATTTTATTTATCAAAAGAGAATATGGGTTTTAAGAATTAAAGAAAAACAATCCAATTAAAAAATGGGCAAAGGACCTGAACAGATGCTTCTCCAAGGAGGACATACAGAGGGCCCAGAGACACAGGGAAGGAAGCTCAGCATCACTAGCCATCAGAGAGATGCAGATTAAAACCACTGTGAGATGCCACTTCACACAGGTCAGAATGGCCATCATAACTAATCAACAAAAAAACAAGTGCCGTCAAGGATGTGGGCAGCTGTTGGTGGGAAAGCAGACTGGTGTAGCCACTGTGAAAAACAGTATGGAATTTCCTCAAAAACTGAAAATGGAAATGCCTTTTGGTCTAGTGTTTCCACTGCTGGGAGTATACCCTAAGGACCCTGAAACACCAATCCAAAAGAACCTCTGCACCTCAATGTTCATAACAGCATTATATATAATAGCCAAGTGCTGGAAACAGCCTTAGTGCCCATCAGTAAATAAGTGGATCAAAGGAACTCTTACCCTTTGTGACAGCATGGATTGAACTGGAGAATATTGTGTTCAGTGAAATAAGCCAGGTGATGAAAGAAAAATACTATGTGATCTCACATATAAGTGAAACTTAATGAACAAAACAAATAGATGAGCAAAATAGAACCAATGACATGGAAATAAGGAACAAATTGACAGTGGCTAAAGAGAAAAAAGGAGGGAGATAACAGGGAAAGAAAGGGAAGAGTCTTGTCCAGGAACTTGTATAAAGGACCCATGGTAATAGACAACAGGGTGAGGATTGACTGAGGGAGTGGGGGGGGGGGGTGAGGCAGTGGAGAGCAATGGGAGAAAATTGAGACAACTGTAAGTGAACAAAAATAAAAAAAGAAATTAAAGAAACACTGATTTAGACCTTTGTGGGGACTCAACACTCCATCAGATAGTGTAAACTGTTTCTCTACTCTCCCATGAACCATAGCCACTCTTAGCAATGCAATTATCTGACAAGGAATAAACAAAACTTGTCCTCTTCTTGAGAAGCTATAAAAATGCAATGGAAGCCAAGGGACTTCATGGAAGATCCAGTTGCCTGACCTCAGTCAGGCAAGATAATTACTCTCTATGGACCTTAGCCTCCTTATCTACAAAGTGAGTGCAAAGGATTAGAATAATCTCTAATTTAACACCATAGGAATTTAACACCTCCCTACTCAAAAACCTTGAATATACATACTACTTTCCCTAGCTATTGAACAAATCACATCTTCTCAGCTAGGTATTTAAGGCTTCTATAATCTGTCACAAATCTGTCTTTACAAACTTTTTTCCTTTCACTGTTCCTGCCATAAACTCTCTAGTCTTGTCAGATTTTTTAGGTCACTATCACCTGAATAACTCTTGTTTATTTCTATTACAGAGTCTTTGCTTATAACAGTTTCATCTCTGCAAATTTCCTACCACTTACTTCTTTTCCAGTGCATACCTATCTATGTCTTACTTATATCTTAGGATTTAATTCACAACCAACCTTTCTGTAATTATTCTGAACAACAGTAATTTCCTCCTAATCAATTTTCTGTGCCAAAAATATGTGTGCCATTATTCAATCCTCACAATGTAAGGCCTTGTGTAGTTAAGCATATCTTATTTCTGCCAATTGAGTTGTATGTGCCTCTAAGACTAGGAATTCCTGTACTTCAAAGGCTTTCTAACAGTGGCTAAAAAAACAGAATACCTATGGTCAATAATTCAGATTTATGGAAATCTGTATGTTAATTAATCATGGAAGGTGCATGAATACATAGAGAGTGTATTTATAGAAAATTCAGGGCTACATCGCAAAAATCAAAATGGCATATCCTGAGAAAGCTGGGAGAAATGTGATCCTATTAAACTGTCTGTGTCACTGACTTTTTCAAAATAGAAACTAATTTATCTTTTTTCAAATTTTCAAATATGAAAAAGCACTCTTTATTTTTTATTCAAAAATATGTTCCAATGAATAAACACATGAAAAGGAGAAATACCAAAGAGTCATTGATTTAATCCAAGACGTTATAATTATGAATTTATAATTCTTTCACTTTTGCTAAAGTATCTTTTTAAATATCTCTACACTTAAAAATTAAACATCTGTAGATATTTTAACTATATTTTTGGACTCAACTTATGTCTAAAGACATTCTTTTCCTAGCTGTATTTATCAGCTCTCTAAAGGATCACATTCCAATCACTTTAAATAGACACCTTAAAATTATCTTGCTTATTCATTTTTACATTTGTTTAACATGTGTCTCTTCCCATTATGATATAAACTCTGTGGCCACAAGCATTTTGGCCATCATGACCACTGCCATCTTTGGTCAATACTGTACTGCCACGTTTCGGTCACGACTGTGTTATCAGGGTCTGTGTAGTTAGTTGCTTAGTGTCTGTCCTTTGAATAAGTAAACAAAATACTTGCATAAACCAGAGCAAGTCACTTTTTCTCTCTTGGCCTCAACCACTGCATCTGAAAATAGAACAGTTGATTCCAGTATGTTTTCAACATGTGTTCCTTCAAATCAGAAAGTGCCTCATCTTGAAGTGTAAAACACCAAATCAACAGTGTTCTGAGCTGCTTATCTCACTGTCAGTGGGCAAATTCTTTTTTCTTTTTCTTGTTTTGATATCTGTTTTGCTGATGGGGATGGGGATGGGAAAAAGAAGATGACTCTAAAGAAGATTTTATTTAAAGATGTATATTCTTTTATAATTAAAAAGATACTTCTAAATAAGTATATTTTCATAACTATTTCTATAGTCCAACTCCCACTTTAAAGTTTATATTTCAAGGGTATTTTTATTGGGCAAATACTAAAAGAAACCACTGTTCTGTCCATTATTGTGCAAACTTTAACCTAGAAGCTATAACATATTTCTTAGGAAAAGGCAAAACGCCCTTGTGTATCTCGGCCAGTCTGGCCACTTACACTGCTTTGAAGTTTCCAATGTCAATTTCCATCTTCTGTTCATGAAGCCTACTTCTTTGCCTGCTCATCCAGTTCAGGTAAAACACCGAACACAGCAAGCCCAGCTGTGTGGGTCAGTAGAAATAATATATCTAGTGCAACTATTCAGTATACATTGAGAAACCAAGGAAAATAATCAAATATAACATTCAGTTTTATCGATAATAATAATGACAACTTTATAGTACCTGCTCGGTCAATTACATTATTGTTCTTACGTTAGTGCCTTGACCTCAGTTATTGCTCTTGATATGATTGTATGTTTGTTGTGTTTTTTAAAGTAGTGGTTGTTTTGCAGATGCTTTTGATAACAACATAAAACAAAGTTACTAAATTTGCACATCCTTGAACCAGACTTGTCTCAAACAGTGAAGAAAGCTTCTTCTTCATTCTTCTTGTTTCTACTTAACTGAGCATGCTGCCTAAATAACATTTAAATAATAAATATTTTTAATTGAGCAGTTATTCAGTTTTTTAAAAAGTCATGTTTGGAAAAAAACAATTTTGTAAAATGATCCACTCTGTAACCAAAAGTATTTATGAAATCTAGAAAAATATGAGCTAGAATTTAAGTTGCACATTTCTAGGAATAGTAAGGACAAATACCACTATTATTTGGCATATATTAATGTCATACTTTCACTAGATACATTCCTAAATTATATCATTTAATTCTCGGCACAATTATTAGACACTATTGAAGCCCAGAGAAGTTAAGGTAGAGGTGCAAAGTCACAAAGCAATCAAATGGATCAACTGTATTACAAACTCAGATATAACTGACTCCTTTACATGTGTTTTGCCTATATTTCAAGGCCTTCAAACTGAAATTACAAGCTCTTAATTGATTGTCACTGATATTACCAATCCAAGAGAGAAATATGACCACACATGAAGTGCCCTGAAGCACCATTTACCACTGAGAAACAGTAGACTTGCTTTTGCTGGATTCTTTGTCTATTTACACTTTTCCAGAATTCTTGGTAAAGGAAACAAGCAACATCCCACAACTTATTCTCTTATCACCCCATTTCCCCCATTTGTGAAAATAAAAGTTATTAAGGTATAATCGAAAGGGCATTAAAATAAATAAGTTATTTTGTTCTGTTGCTAATAATAATTAAGGGGAACAGGAAAAATTCAACAGTACATAGAACTAAAAAAATAAGGAATTAAGCATTATTGAACTTGTGTAACATAAACACTAGTATAGAGGGGAAAACTCTCCCTATTTTATAGTAACTCCTTTACTCAACAAATACTGACTGCCTCCTTTGTCAGAATCAAAATTCGTTAAGTCACAAGAGAGGGAAGTCGTAAGTCTGTGCCTATAGAATTTAAAGTCTAATAGAAAAATGAAACAAATTTTTAAAACACAATAAAATAATGTTACAAGTATAATGACTACAGGGAAGTACTTAACCCTTCCCGAAGGGATGCTGCACACCTACCCAAGACTGGACAAATCAAAAAAAAAACTTTTTTAGAAAATGTGTTAATGAAGTTTCACATTAAAAGATAAACAAGCGCTGTCATAATAAAACATCATTTTAGACACAGGGAACAAGGCTGTTCAAAAGCACTGTAGCCTAATAAAACAGAGAAGGTTCAAGGTACCTACTATAGGTCTGGGATATGTTGGAAATGGAAGTACATTTACATTTTCATGTTTAGAATGGAAGGACATGAATGTGAATATGAGACAAGACTTTGGGATGTGGAGAAGCTAAATTGTGAAGTGCCCTCTATGTTACACTAAGGTTTTCATGTTTTATCCTGAAGGCTATGTGGATTTTAATCACTAGAACTGAACTTCATTAGACTAAGTAAAGAGGACATACTGGATGTAAAAAATGCGGGTGGTGGCAAAATCAATGCCAGCTGATTTCAGTAGTACCTTCAGGAAATTAAGGAGGCCTCCATTAAATCCTGCCAATGGGAGCAGGAAGAATTTAATGTGAGAACTGTTTGGGTGGTAAGCACAATAGGACATGGTAACAAATCCGATGTTGGAGATGAAGTGAGAGAATAATCACAGAGGGCTGCCTCCTTTTTAGTGAGGGGATTGGAAGGCTGGTTATTCTGTTCATGGGGTATTTCAGGTAAAGAAGCAGATATTGGGGGAATTATGGTGAAATTAGCCCTATTAAGTTCAAAATGCCTCAGGAGAACTCAAGAGTGATATCTTGTAGACAGATGAACATTCAGAGTTGTAGTTTGGAAATTCTGTTAGTCCACCAGGGCTGCCATAACAAAGTACCACTGAGTGGGTGGCTACAAGTATACAATTTTATTTTCTCCCAGTTCTGGAGGCTGGAAGTCAAGGTCAGTGTGCTGGAAGGGTTGGCTTCTCGTAAGGCTTCTCTTCCTAGAGTACACACATTCTGCCTTCTTGCTGGGTCCTCGCATTCTTTTGTCTGCCCACAGGCTCCCTTAGTTTCTCTTCTTCCTTTGGTTACCCCTTAAAGGCTTGCCTCCAACTATAGTCACATTGGGGGTTAGGGTCTCAACATGTGATTCAGTCCATATCAGAAACAAGTCCTGGTGACAGGACAGACATAACTTTCATGTATTTACAAATGAAAAGACTAACCTTGAAACTGCTAAATTACTTGTGCTCTCGTACAGAAAGCATTGGAAATAAAATAGCACTGGTACTCTCTCTACATTCGTATGACATAGCGGACAGGACAATTATCTCTGTGTGGCAAATACAACCTGAACAACAGCAACAACACATAATTCAACAGAAGCAAATCCGGCAGTTTGGGGAGGCCTTGTAGTACACAGCTAAGTCTATGCGGAATTTCCAGAGGGAATAGGATTTAACGGTGTTAACTGCCTTCAGAGGACATGTTATTGCGTGACAGTAAGCAAGAATGTCCCAGAAATTTACTCAGGACATCAAACACCAAAACTCATGGATAATATCCCAGGGAACCTGTAATATCCTCACAGAGTAAACCATGCTGCTTGTGACTCTGAAGAATGAGGGGTGAGGCATCCATACCAGCTATGATTTGAAATTGTGGTTCCAAGGTAATCAGGTATTTCAAAGCCAGCTTCGCCTCACATCTATTAACTTGCCTCTCTGGCTGTGTTCAAACACATGAATTGTTCCCTGCACAATATGATGATTATCCAGCTTTCCCCGGAGGGCTGTGCAAGAACAAAAGACTGAGGGGTAAGGAGTGTTTTTATTATTAGGTTGCTATTCTTATGAAACATTCATATAGCAAAGGAATTGCCTTGTGTTAAATTATTTTGTTAAGGAAACTTTATGAAAAAGATGCTTACACCACCTTTAAAAAACTATACATGTATTCAGGGGAAAAAAAGAAAAAGAAAGAAAAGGGCTGAGCTAGAAAATTCAGTTCAGAACCATACTTTCAGAGTAAGTAAGGGGAAAATATGGACATCTATTGGACTAATTTAAAATTCCACGAGTGTAGATTTGAGCATTAATTATATGTCAAGCAGAATTTATTGGATTATGGTTCATATGCGGATGGTAGTGAGTCTCCATTTCTCATTGCCACAGCCTGAAATTATTTGGAACCACAGGCCCAATTAAGATGGGTAGCTCCAGATACATCTTGTGTCTGTGTACAGTTCAGCAAGATTCTCGGGCTCCTGAATGCAATTGGGATATTGGTTTCATATCAGGGTGTTCCCCCTCCACTTTCCCAGTCCCACCCAGAACTAGCACCTATTTGAATAAATCATAGAAGGCCAGACTCATCAAAATTGTGAGGGTCTCACTTTTCTCAAATGAGGAAAGATAGAGAAAAAGTGAGTCAGGTATACGATTTGCATCAAAGCAGATTTCACATATTTTATTCTTTTTGTAAGTGGAGTAAGGGAAGGATGAGTATTCCTACTTATAAATATTCCACAAAAGAATATATTTAGGTTAACAAGCTCTTCTTTAAAAGTTCAAAAACATTAAAAAAAACATTATTGGCACATTTTGGTGGAGACTATTAAGGGAGTTTATAGGGCATGGAACCAAATCAAATTATGAACTTTGAAAAGAAAGAAGGCAACCTGGAGAGCGTGAGATTTCTAAGGGTCAGGAAACAAGAGAAAGAGCATAAAGAAAATGACAGTAAGAAAGAGGCAAAAAGGATTCCTAGGTTGTATATTTGTCTGGAGCTGAGTCATCAGCTGGAACCTGTGTTGGGATATCAGGAGGTGATACCGCAGGATGGGGAAGAGCAAGGGCTTTGGAGACAGAAAACTTAAACTGAACCCCTCATCCGCTGTTTGGGTGACTTGGAGCAAGTTGCTCAACTTTATAAACCATAACATTCTCATCTGTAAAATGGAATGAATCATATTACCCAAAGCCAATGTGAGGTTTACCTAACACAGTTATGTAAAATGCCTTTAAAATGCCTGGCATAGAGAAATGCTTGCTAAATTAATTAAGTATTAAAATTACAAAATAGTAGAGCTGGAAGGTAGCTTACCAAACCGTACAAACTCCAACACTTGACAGACTAAGAACTAAAGCATTAAATTCCATGCCAGAGGTGATACAAGTAGAGAATTATCATCTAAATTAGATTTTAATGGTTTTTAGGACAGTGTTAATAAGCTCGAGCTGTAAAAAAAAAAAATAACAATAACATGCACTGTGTGTCCTAACCAATAGGAATTTATTTCTTGCAGTTGGGCTGCAAAGTCCAAGGTCAAGGAACTGTCAATTCCATTGCCCCCAAAAGGCCCTCTCTCTGGCTTGTAGACAGACTCTGGCTGCCTTCTCACCGTGTCCTCACAAGGCCAGAGAGAGCAGAGAGCTCCAGTCTCTTGGCATTAATCCCATTATAGGGACCCCACTCTCATGACCTGGACTAAATTTAATCACATCTTCAAATATCATTATTTTGAGGTTAGGACTTCACATTTACATTTTAGGATGCAAACATTCATCCCACCGTAGGCATATGGTGCCAGGAGAAGAGCCCGGAGCAGAGGTTAAGAAGTCTGGGTTCTAGTCATAGGACCTTAGGCAAGTCCCTTAGTCTTTCAGTTTGTCACCCAATAAACACGGGAGAGATTGTCTCATGTTGTTCAGTTCCATGCCCATGTAATATTATTTTCTGAGAACATGAGTGTAATTTACAGTGAGGAACGTGTTTGGTTAGAGTAAGAAAGACAGGGACTAATGGGAAGCCCCTGACACAAAACAGGAGAAGGCAGAGCTAAGTGGGGTTGTTAGTGAAGGAAGAACAGGAGCAGAGGGATTCCTGGGGACCAGGGAAAGGAGAAAACACGAATGTGAGAAAAGGGGGATGTAATGCAGGGGGGCCTCGCAGACTGCCATCTCTTCCAAAGTGGACACAGGGCCAAGAGCCCACCTGTTTTGGTTGGTTTTGCTTCAGGTTTAATGAGCACATACAGGATGTAATAGTGGGATGAGAGGAGTCACTAACAGCTGTTCACAGTTTGGTGTTTAACCGAGGAACATAATTTGAATAACACATAAAGCAGTGAGTATATTTTGGAATGAGAGAAAGGTGATGGAGTTCCTGTTCTTAAGTCACATTATTCACTATATTTAACATGTAAACATATGAAAACATGTGAGTGGACCAGAAGGAGTTTTATTTATTTACTTTTAGCTCTTGAGTTGACCATGCCCTTTTCCTCAGCGGGATGAGTAGAAAGCACTCTGAGTGATTATTGTAGCTTCAGGAATCTATTCGGGGGAACTAAAGTTTACTTATTTTTTTTCCTTCATAGCTGCCAGCTAATTCTAAGACAGCATCATTGTTGTATACCAGTAATCCTGAGTGCAAGTATTTCATATGCTGGATACCATCTATAGCTAATTTTCCTCTGGAAAAATACCATTTAAGGATACCAATTAAATATGTGACTGGTCATATCTGTTAGAGATTTTATTTAAGTATATGAGAAACTATTAATTATGACAATAAGCACATACTTATATATCCACATATATGCAGTGTTAATAACCTGTTGCTAAAGAAACAAGTTGAATTTCTTGAGTGCAGTTCTGTGCTCAGCAATGATCATCCTTAAATGAAGCCAAAATGGACACTGTTCTGTAAAAGCAGTGAGTGGAGGCAAGGGGATAAAGAAAAGCAAAGAAAAAATCTCAGCCAACTCTCTTGTTTTATGTAACATTTTTTATTGTTATTAAGTAGAGTTGTCTCCACTTTCACCCCACCACACCCCCCTCCCCACCCATCCCCACATCCCACCTTCAAACCAACCCCCCTTTGGGTTTGTCCACGTGTCCTTTATACATGTTCATTGATGGCCCTTCCCCAATTTTCCCCCATTATTCCTATGCCCACTCCCCTCTGGTTACTGTCAGTTTGCTCTTTATTTCAATATCTCCGGTTATATTTTGCTTGCTTGTTTGTTTTGTTGATTATGTTCCACTTATAAGTGAGATTATGTTCCACCTATAAGTGAGATCATATGGTATTTGTCTTTCACTGCCTGGCTCATTTCACTTAGTTAGCATAGTGCTCTTTCGTCCCATCATGCTGTCACAAAGATTAGGAGCTCCTTCTTTCTTTCTGCTGCATAGTATTCCATTGAGTAAATGTACCATATTTTTAAGCAAACTATCAGATATAGAACTCAAAAGAATGGTTATAAGGATCCTCAAGGAACTCAAAAACAACTAAAAAGAACTGAGTGAGAACTACAACAGTATGAAAAAGAAAATAAAAATTATAAATGAGAATCAGGAAGAAATGAAACATATAATTTCTGACATAAAAAAAAGCACACTAGAAAGAATTATGAGCAGACTGGATGAAGCAGAAGGTCTAATTAGGGAGCTGGAAGACAAAGTAGAAAGAAATACCCAGGTAGAGCAGCTACACAAAAAAGATTCAAAAATATGGAGATAGCTTAAGGGAACTGCAAGACAACATGAAATTCAGCCAACTCAAGACTTTTGGTGCAAGATCCTCCAATTCTCATTCCACAACTGAGGCTTTTTCCTCATGCAATGCAATGAATGCATTTCCTGCTGTTGTATCTCTCTGTGCACTGACTTAGAGTTTAAACTGTCTCAACTAGTTTTCTTTAAACTGCCTGAGCCTGGTAAATCTCCAATAAAGGTTTTATTATTATTATTTTTAAAATACTACCTTCACATTTCACAATTACAAGCAAAATAGATTCCACAGTGTGCTGGTCACTCTTAGATATCAAACACTTCTCACGCATTTGGTCCAATTCAAAACTTCATTTTCTTCTCCTGTTCGACACAGACCTCCTCCCCATTCTCCAGCACTTGCTGATCCTTAGCTTAGGAGCATTGCGGTGGGTGGAGTATGTGGTCTGCTCTTTCACACCTCTTCTCCTCTCTTTTTTCTACTTCTAACTCCTTTTGACTTTGAAACAGGGAGAAAAAAGAGATAAATGATCCTCACATTTGATTGGCAAGTGATTGCAACTCTCTGTTCTTCATCTCTGATTTTTCAATTAGGACCACAGTGGGTTCACTGTCAAAGCTGGTGACATCATGTGGGTATCTTCTGACTTTGGCTCAACTGCTTCCTACACAAGGAGTGGATCATACACAATGACCACATGTGTGTTTATTTGAACCTTGAGAAACTCACGCATCCTTGCTTTGCCAAACAGTTGGGGTGCAGGAATGCAGGCTGCTCTTTTGCTATCTCTTCTCTTTACCCTGCTTTTGCACCATCTTCCTGTTTACAGGAGCCCAGGTAAATCAGCAAATCCTCTTTCAGAGTAGAAGTCTAACCTGGGAATGAGGCAACCGTCTCCCATCTGGCACACATTCAAATAAATGGCTCTCTTTGAGTTTCCCTCCTCGCTGAACTTTACAAGGAGAAGTGGGCAGCTGAAGAAACACTCTATTCCTCATGAGAGTGATGACTCATGACTTTCAAACACCCGTTTCCTTACACCCCACCTGCAAATACACACTAAGGTCCATAGGAGAGATAATGCTTGGTGTACCATGGCCTGTTGGACATCTCCCAACCAGCCCTGAAGAGTCATCTGAACTCCATTGCTTCTTAAAATATGGAATACCTGTTGTCTCTTTACTTTAATCTTGAGTGTTGTTGCGTAACTCCAAGGCAAAAATGGAAGTTCCACTCTACATGCTGATATAGATGCTTCCTCATCTGAAGCCATTGGTTGGTCCCCTCCTATTCAGCCACTGCAGCCTTCTAGCTGGTACCATTAAAGCAAGAGCTCTTATTTCCCAGAGCAGCTGCATATATTGCCTCCATCACTGCCCTTAGCCATCAGGATTTTGTCTAGTCCTTTGTTACGAAAGCCCTAAAATATCCTTATCATTGCCCTATTGTGCTCATTAGTACAACAATTTTACTCAGAAAGAATCTCTGTTAGATACTCAAACACTTGGCTGGACATGGAGACAGATGGTACATAGGCCTATTCACACTTTTAAATGAGTCAGAAAATATGTTAGTAGTAATAAAAGCAATAATATTTCAGCAAAATAACAGAATATATAATTCCAAATTGACCCAGATCAAATCATTGTTGAAATGCGCTTTGGGGCTTTTATGGTCCATAACAGAAAGCCATTTTTATTACTTTTATAGTTCTTTGATCTGAAATAGTATACTCAGATTGATCACTCATCTAATTCACCAGACTTACATCCAGATGACTTTCCTTTATTTTCAGTAACTAGGTTTGCCTAAAAATATCCTCAGAAATAACATTGGAGATGTTCTAAAAAATATGCCCCATATTCTAAAGTCAAAGCAAAGAAAAGAAAGAAAGAATATGAAACTTGAAATCTTTCACAGAGCAACAGGCAGCCCCAAAGTTTCAGCGGCATACAGCAACAACAATTCCATTTTCACTGGTGCGGCACGTGGGCTGCAGACTTGGCTCCACTGGACTCCACATAGCAATGCTGGGCTCTGCTCCACATTGTCTTTGCATTCCCGGACTGAGGGAACAGCCCCCAGCTGGAGCAAGCTGTTCTCATGGCAGAAAGCAGAAGTACAAGAGGTCAAGCCAATCCATGATAGCACATTCAAATCATCTGCGCAGACACGGTCATGCATTTCATCCAGTTGCATCCTATTGGCCAAAAAAAAAAAAAAATCACATGGCCAACCCTAATGAAAGATGGAGAAATGGGCTTTGCTTATGGGAAGGCACTGGAAGTCATCTCGCAAAGAACGTGAATGTACGATCTTTTTCAGAGAAGAAAGCATAGAGTTGGGAATAATAATGTAACTAAATACATTATTATTACATTAAATAATAATGTAATAATGCAAGCACAATGGAAACATTATAAATATGAATATAATATAACATTCCAGGAGACTACTTCAAAGGTGGGAACAGATGTATCACAACAGGTAAATATTAGGTATATAAATTGTAGTATGAGAATAAAATTGTCAGTTACATATCTTATGGACTCCTCTCATATATTCGTTTTGTAATAATGTGTACAATCTTTAGAGCATGAATTTCTGAATATGTTCTCAATTTATTCCATTTTAATACTTGTATATTTAAAGTTGTTACAAAATGGTTTGCTGACAAATACATGTTGCAAAATAATTATTGATTGTATTGTCAGTGGAAATCAGGCTCTTCCACAGGATTACAAGAAAAGCATTCCAAGGACCCACACATGGGAGGTTGTGGTGTGGCGAGATTTATTCAGGTGGAAATATGCTCCTGGGTTTCCACTGTAGGCTGCCCCTGTGTCTCATCTCCCTCATCCCACCATGGAAAAAGTTCAGCTGTGTCTTCAGCAAGGCAAAAACAGAAGTCAGTGTCCAAAATATCTGATACATATTAAGGCTCAGTTCTTTGGAGTCCACATGTCTGCTGCAAGCCCCAGTAGCTGCTAGACTTGCATGACTGTGAGCTCATGAGAGCTCATGAAGACACACAGGTAACTGCATCACCGGGCAGGTGTGGGAGAGAGAAAGAGAGAGAGAGCGCTCTTCTTTGCTTCCCCAGGTTATTTTAAATTGGGTTTGAAATAAACCAGGTGTTTTTTCAAAAGAACCAATTAACTTCCCAAGCTTTCGAGGGCTTTTTGATGGGTCTACCCCCTGGCTAACCCATTGTTTCCCAGGCTAGACTGACAGGCCTCTATGGTCAAGTGCCCCTCCCTTCCTCTCCTAGCATCTGGGTACAGGAGCAGGGAAGATAGGGGTGTTAATCCCCTTGGAGCACAAGACTGTGGTCCCTAGTCTATGAAAAGCTGCAGCTTCTTGGTGAAGCAAACAGGCTCATGTTCCCCAGTTTATTAAGCTCAATGTATAATTCCCTTTGCTCCCCTTTTTTATATTAATAACTAGTTAGGTACCTATGGTAACAATTATAAATTACATATCTGCAGTCTTAGCCCATATAATACTTCCTAATTCCATAATGCAAAATTTAACAGAAGTTTAGTGCTATATATCTGTAAGACCAAATCAATATTCTAAGAATGAACTCATCATAGGAAGCAGTTATCTTTGCAAGGTATATAAAATGTATCAAGTTTAGGAAAATATTAATCAGTTGCAACCACTGAAAAATCAAGTTGTAAAGGCTAAAGAAGTATATACTTTTTTACCTCTTTATACACTATTGAAGTCTTAAAATTAATAATTCCATATCAAGTATCAGATTTCAGCCTTTATGTGTCTCAGGGTTATAAATACACTTCAAGAAGCCACATTTTAGAATCTACCTGTGTTTAAAAAGTTTTCTACAAACTACACACCTTGCCCCACATAAAGTAGCAAAAAACACAGGTAGTAGGAAGGAGAGACCCTGGAGTGATCTGAAATTACTCATCTTTTTGTGCAGTTCATTTTTCTTCTGCTCCTGGGTGATGTGAGCCCTCTTCAATAGCAGGAAATATATAAGTAGGTAAAAATGAAAGACAGTCCCTGAGATGTGGGATATTGTGCTGCTGAGAACTAGAATTAAAGCTTACACTGAAGGGAGTTATGGGGCAAGGATGGCTGAGACGGTGTGATTGCTCAGCTCTGCCCTGCGGGTAGACTGATGAAGTGAGAACCACCTATGCTTTTTCTGTGGCTGTAGCACGTCACTGACCATGGGACCAGAGGCAAGGAAGAAATGGAGAAAAAGCTCAAATTTCCAAGAAAAATCTCTATTTCATGCTAGCTGAGGCTTGTGACTCTCAGGTCTCCCTGAGTCCACCATTATACCCTTAATTTAGGCAAATCCCTTCATGATATCCTGTAACAAATGTGCTGAGTCGCACTTCCTTCTCTTTCTGCTTACTGTCCCTCATACTTAACACTGTCAAAACTTTCAGTCAGCTAGATTTTATGCCTTTACCCTCATTTTAATATTGTCATTATAATCTCTATGTGACATGCAAAACATAGTATCAAATCATCCCTGGGTCTTGCAGACAGTAGGATAAATAGATCTCTGGGCTGTAGAGATTTAGTTCACAGTTCGTAAACAGTAACATTGCCTGCATCTTAAAAGCCCAATTATTCAACACCAAATCTTACTCGATACTTCTCAGTCCCTTGACCTTAATTTAAAAAAATTTACTTTGTATGAGCAATACTGTTTCTCCCAGGTGACAACATATTTTGAAAAGAACATTCGTAATGAGCAGGGAGAATGGCCAGCTGTTTTCTACAGTCTTATACAGAGGCAGTGGGTAAAAATTATGTCCTGAGGTGTTTACCACTTCCTATTGTGATGGTAATTGATACGGAACTGAATGACCACCCACCCAAAACTTTCAACTTTCAATGAAGCTGCTTAAAATTAAAGGATATGTTAATTTCTCTTGCCAGTAAAAGTGACTGTGCTTCTCATATTGGATTCACAACTCTATCATTTCAATTCCACAATTTGTAAGAGCAAGACTCTTCATGAAGCTGAGTAAAAAGCCACAGAGCTTGAACCAGATCTCACCACGGAAACATGTCATCTTGCAGGGATGCAGTGTTTGAATGAGGCATATTCTACTAGAAAAATAATTACAATGGGATACACTTGTTTTTTTTTTCACTTTTCTATTTTTTAGAACACAGTCATATATTCTCCCTGCAAATCTCCATGCTCTGCTTTATTGTGAGCAAAAAATCAAACTGGGTGTTTCTTCATTGAATTAGTTGCTCATGAAGGAAACAAATATATTTCTAATACAATAAGAATTATTATCAACATAAATTATATAATTCTGACATTTCCTATGATCCTAACCTAAATATGTATCTTTTCTTTAATGATTTTAGTAAGAACATTGACTTCTGTGTAGAATAACTTTTTTAGCATATATGTAGCAGTTAGATAGTGATACAGTTATGCATGTATTTACTAGAACAGGTTAAAAATTCAAAGTGTGTAAAAATTCTGGCAATGATTGATTAGAGATATAGAAATACTCCTTGTCTCACTGAAACTCAAGTAGACTGTAAAATGGTATATTATGAAAGCCCTCAAAGCACTATGAAAATCTGAGATGTATGCAATTCTACATAAGACATATGAAGTTTTACACATTCATGCTTGCATTTGCAGCTTTCCAGTTCATGCTCAATCAACGCTCAGTTTCTTAGAGCCTCTAAACAATGACATGACTCACTTATTATATGTGTGATGTTGCAAATCTCACTGAAGGAGTGGGCAGATTAGCTTTGTATTGTTTGCTATCATTCTTAGATTAAAAATACATTGTGAGTCCCTTGAATTTTTTTAATGCTTTCCAGAACTAAATAAGAAGTATTATTCCACTCAAAGTTTATATTTCTTTTGAGAAAGTAAAAGAGGTGCTAAAAGATAAGTTGGCTTCATAACAATGACAAGAAAGCAAACCTTACCCTCCCCCCTAAAATGCAGACCCATTCAATTAATTTTTTTTCAACTTATATGTGTAGGAACAGAAAACACAGAACAAAAATAAACTTGTGTATTTGTTAGAACCTGTAACATAATATGTGTTGAACAAGGATACAAAATTAAAACTTCAGAATGAAACTCATCTACATTTTCTTTGGCTGCTATGCATTTAATCCTTTCTATTTTCATATTTCATTCTCACAACAATTTTATTCTAGTTTCTTGAATGCTAATATTTTTCAGGGGAGCAGAAGACTAGAGACCAGTTAAGATTAAAAGAATCAATCACAGAGAAGTTAATATTAAAAGGAATTAGTTATTTTATTTTATTTTAATGTTTTACAGCATGGAAGCAAGTAAAGTTTAAGCACACAGAAATTAACTTCAAGGCAATAGACATTGTCACTTGAAAGACAGAGCATTCAAATATTTGTCACTGCTCCATTATCTAGTAAAGTGTTCTTAAATTTTTGGATGTTCTGTGCCTCCCAGGCCTGTGATGTGAGCTGAATACCAGGCGGTATCAGAGGCCGGCTTGGGGAGGCCGCGAGATACAGATGAGTTCATGTGTTTTGACTGAATAGTTGTGCATTGTGTAGAGCCTTTCAAATGCATCAGCTCAATCTATGTTCTATGCAGCTTTGTAGAGTCAAAGTTATTGCTTTATTTTACAGCCTTGTTAAGTAACTGGCCTATGTCACCTTTATGTTGTAGGGCTGGGACTTGAAGCCAGAAATGAAAGAAAATAAAAACCATGATTTTGCCTTTACAATATCTTCCTCTGGGTAATCAGTGGGAGGTGCTGGCAGAAAGAGCAATATAGAGATAAATGACACTATGGAAACATCATTTTTTATTTTAAAATTATTTTTTAAAGATTTTTATTTATTTATCTTTAGAGGGGAAGGGAAGGAGAGAGGGAGAGAAATATCAATGTATGGTTGCCCCTCATGTGTCCCCTGCTGAGAATTGCCCTGCAATCCAGGTACGTGCCCTGACTGGGAATCAAACCAAATCCTTTGGTTTGCAGGCCCATGCTCAATCCACTGAGCTACACCAGCCAGGGCTAAAATTATTTTTATTTAGTGCCATGTAATATTTTAAAATTTTTATTGAATTTATTGGAGCAACATTGGTTAATAAAATTACATGGGTCTCAAATATACACTTCTATAATGCATCATCTGTATACAGCATTGTGTGCTCACCACCCCAAATCAAAATAAAGTAACAAAAAAAATAGAAACAGACCTGCAGATACAGAGAACAGATGGTCAGCTGTCATGGTGGGGAGGGAGGTTGGGGGACTGGGTGAAAAAGGTGAAGGGATTGACCAAAGAAGAAAAAATTATAGACACAGACAATAGTATGGTAATTACCACCAGGAAAGGGAGTGGCGGGGGGCAGAAGAGGCTAAAGGGGGGGGTAATGGTGATGGAAGCGACATTATCTTTTGAAGAAAAGCAGAAAAGGGCAGGGGTTGATGATTGAGTCACAATGCATTACAGTCACTTATAAATACTATTTCTAAAATTCTTTGTTCATATTTTAAGAAGTCAAAAATATGCTGTTAAGATAAGTATTTGTTATATGATTAAGAAGCCTGGAAGAAGAAAAAGTGTGGTGTGAACTGAAATGAGAAAGTGCAGGTCTCTTATTGATTCCTCACTTTAGTAATCTCATTAGCGATCAGATGGAACTTGACGACCGCCAGCAAACAACATTTCTTCCTTTCTAGGCTCTTAAACTGCCCAAAGGCGCCAGATACAGATTAGTCTGCAATGCACTTATTTTTCTTGGTGGAAGAGGTTAAAAAATCAGCTGTATATACAAGAATTCTTTTTCTCTCCTTCCTTCAGGCTGCTAAAGGATGCACAGAATGAAGCTTATTTTAAAAGCTGGTATCAGAAGCTGTTGGCTGCTCTCCAATTCTGTGCAGGGAAAGCCTTGAGTGATGAGTTTTCCAAGGAGATGGAACTTATCAAAATTCTGGGAGACATTGGGGAAAAAGTCAAGTTGGCTAGTGACCCTCAGAGACAGGTTTGTTGAGAAATCAATCTTCGTGAAGTGAAGTATTTTGTTTTTTATCTTGGGTTCAATTAAGTTTTAATTTCATAGCTTAGAAAGCAAACTCCTTTGCTTGGATATAAGGCACAACTCAATTAGTTAATCAAGTTTTTTTCTTTTCATTTTACTATCCTGAAGTTAACAATAACTTCTGTCACCAGGACATGGCTTTTTGATCTAAGTAGCCACATACCAGACAGACAGTATCTGACAAAAGAGGCCAATGTAACGCAAAAGTGGTTCGATAAAAATTTGCAGATGATGTCATTTCCTCAAAATGGCAGCACCACTCAGACCTGTAGCAAAAGCACATGAGGGAATTTTTTAGGGGACCCTTGTCCAGGGTACAAAATCTAGGCCTAGATTTTTCTAACATTGCACTAATCAAGGTCACATTTTTCAAGACTTTTGCCAAAACAAATAAAATTAATTGAGAAATTAATAGAGGTGTGGAATGCAATATTTTTTTAAGATCCAGGATAGTCAAAGTAGTGTGCTTCTTTGATCACTAATTATAATAATAATAATGGACTTGGCTATTCTTCTTCTGGATTTAATGAAAAAAACACCTGCTCTTTTTAATGATCTGCATCACTGACATAGACCTCAGGGACATAGACCCTTCAGTGACATAGACCATTCAGTAGATTCTCTTAAGTTCAACATTCCAGTTGCAGGGAGAAAGTGAACATCCATTCATTGAAAGAACATCATTCAATAATAATTAAGTACTTACTGCAGACTAGGAATTATGGATAGAAAGATGACTAAAACATGAGTCTTGTCCTCAAGGAAGCTCATAGTTTCACTCCACCCACTGTTTAAAATCAACAAGAGTTTTCAACAAAATGATAGGAAAATAGAAGTAGTTAAAGTGTTCCAGAATCCTTTCCCAGCCCAAGATTTCTCCTGCTGTAATTCACCTAATTCAGTAGAAATAACAGAAGCTATAAAACTTTATCTACTTAGGAGATAGAAATTATTTTTAGACGGGAGACATATAAACGTTGGTCGCACTGAGAAGCCTTAAGGCATATAACATTAGGGGCAATGAAAAAAAGAGATTGATCCCATTACAGCAAACTCATTATTTTCAAGATAGACAAAAAGTTGAAGTAAGTAAAATAAATTGGTTTAAACTTTACAAAATTTGTGTATAGGTTAGGACATTATTATGTTTTAAAATGCCTCAATATTTAGGTTATACATGATATTTAAATAACTTTGATGCCCCTTTGACCATTTGCATCATGCTTCAAGTGATATTAACATTATTCTCTTGAATATATGTATTTATTTTATCATGACTGGCTGATTTTGTGACAACACCTCTTTACATGACAATAGGAAGAGAAAAAGAAAGAGGTGGGGAAAGCATTGATGATTTTTCCCAATGTAAGTTACTGTTTATGTTTTATTTTTAAAAACACACACATTAAGCCTTTACTGTATGAAATAAAGAAATTTTAATTAAATGGAGATTTTCCCCCATGTCATTCTTCAGGCAAATCCAAGCATAGATAAGACAAAGGACAGAAAGAGTGCAATAAGGGGATTTTGCCTCATTTCTCCACCTTGCTCTTCCGCATTCTGGGAGCAGTAGATGGTACTTAGGAAGAGCTAAGTACTCTTCAGAGTTAAGTGAGAGTTATTAATGTGACATTCTCATTTTTAGAATTGTGCTTAAAGAGCTTTCAACAGTGGGCTAAAATGAGCTTTCTTATTTTCGAATTATTATTGCTACTTTGTTTTGAATTATTGTTGTCCCCCTCCTTTTGTCAGGGGATGCCCGATTCTGAAGGTGTTGTTGTGGTCTCAGACTTTCCACAGATTCTATGGGAAGAGGACTGTGGAAGAAAGTCAAGAATCAGAAATACACTCGTTGACATTTAGTAAACTATTTATACATACTGCTGTTTCTGACAGTTGCCAATTGTCTGCAAAATCATTTTTGTTACTATTGCTCACAATATATGTGAACTTTTTCTGAAATGTACTGTTACTCCTAAGCATAAATCTTGAGAATTACAAACTAAGACTTTAGGAAATTATCAAAACTGAATCATGTTAGTAATTACTTACAGCCAGGGCTGGAAGTTGGTGGGCCACAGTTCAAGTCCAACCCATCAAGTTTCATTTGAACAGAAGAGTGCTTTGTTTTGGTTTTACCTTTAATTGAATTTAAAGTCATTTAGAGAGGTCATGCACTAATTAATTCTCCATTTTTCCCAACACTCCCTGTTGTCTTTCGCCTGCTGCCTTCTCAAATGCGGCTACATAACCTACCTGACCTAAAGCATCCAAGTGTGCAACCCTTGATTTAAAGAGTTTATTTAATCCATGCAAGAAAATTATAACTTGAAGAAATAGTCAAGTTCTTTGCAGTTTCTAAAATGCTTTTTCTTATGATTTATCACAGGAGGTACTGAAGAAAGAGATTGGCAGACTAGAAGAATTCTTTCAGTATATAAATACCTGTCATCTTCCTCTGAACCCTGCCCTCTGTATAAAGGGGATTGATTGCGATGTAAGTCAATTCATTCAGTAGATAAGTTGAGTATTTTGGTTCTGTATTGTTTAGTTCACTATGTTTTTGAAATGGGAAAAACAATTTATAAAATCTTATTTGCAATTTTTTAAAGAAAAAAGTAATTTTTCTTTAGTTTGATGCACTATGGCCAGTTGGGATCACATTAACCTCGTCAGATGATTTGTTGGTTTAGAAACAAACTACACAACAGTTCAGTGGAAAAAAAGTAAAGATACTTCTCACTGAATTGATTCATGATTTATTCAAAATGGTTGACTTAGTGATTCCAAGCAGGCTGAGTTGAATTTCATGCTTATTTCAATTATGTGCATACTTGTATCTAGTACACTAATACATCATTAGCCACAACCTCCCCGTTTTGATTCAATTTAAAATTCATTTGTGCGCATGTGTCAATGTGCTATATAACATAGGTTGTGGTTTTACTAGTGCCTGGAAAGTCCTTCCTGGTGATGTCACACTGTCAAACCCCTTCTCTTCCTAAGCCTCTGCCAGCCCCTTTTCTTTGACATAGAGTCATCCTTTCTCTGTTCTCCGTGAGCCTTATTATTCTCCTTCTCAAAAGCCAAAAAGTATAACCACAAATAGGGAGAAGGATTGATAAGTGAAATTTAAAAGTAAAGAGGTTAAACTCATGCATGCACACAAAAAAATGTTACTTAACTAAAGTTTAAGACAATCAGGAAAACAAATCCATAATTAGGAGAAAAATAAATTATTACTAGGAAGAACACAAAAGTTTTGCTAAAAACTTAATACTATCTCCTTTATAACTGCTGTTACAAAGGCACCCTATAAACTTTCCTAACATGCTGCATAAACACATTTTGAAAGAAATGGCATCAATTCCATTAACTGACTATGTATGTCTATTTGGATTAAAGTCCAAATCATCACTAATTTTTTTTAATTGTGTAACTTTTTCATTGTTAGCAGTGAATCTGATTAATGCTGAAGATACATGGAAATAGCATTTCAAAGACACAGTATCTCAAAGTAATAAGAACAATATGAATCATTGAATCCAGATGTTGGTTTTCTCTTGTTTCTGCTCTCTTGGTTTGTTGTTGTTGGTTAAATAAACAATTTTTTTCTATTAAAACTACATAAGAATTTTGTTTTGTGCATTTTGGAATGCAGAGTGCTAGACTTAATGCTATGAGTATCCAGGTGAGCTTGCCAGACCAAAGGTCACAACGCAGAAGTCACCACCCCTAGTGTTGCCATTGGCACCACACTCTCCTGCAGCAACCTACAGGCATCGGTACTTTCCCTGGGACTGGAAAGTGCCCAAGTCAGGCCGCTTTTTGACCCCATCGTCTCTGACCAGCTGTTCGTAGTACAAGGCCGCCGTACCTGTGCAGGACACGCATGGCAGCTGATGCTCTCACCTGCAGAACATTTTAGTCTGTCCTCCTGTCCTTCTGAACAACAAGGAAGCCTGAAGAGATATCCATCACATCTGAAAATGCAATAAGTGTGGCAAAGTTAACAATCAGAGCCCACATCTGGTTGGCCACCAGAGGACCTATACTGTAAAGAGCCTCTACGAGTATAATGAGTATGATAAGACCTTCAAACAGACCTGTCAGCCAGTGGTTCATCTGAGAGTCCTCTGAGAGAGAACAAGACACATGAATGCAGAGAGTGTGGGAAAACTTGTCATCCCTGCTGCCATCTCACTAAACACCAGAGACTCCGTAACTGGGAAAAACCTCATAAATGTGATGAATGTGTAAAAGCCTTTGCCCCAAGCCCCCTACCCACTGACTATCGGATAGCCCATAGTGGGGCAAGTCCTTCTGAATGGCATGAGTGTGGGAGAACGTTACTCAGAGTAAGTCTCTTCCAACATCAGGCACTCCACAGGTAAGACATCTTACAGCTGAAATGACTGTGGGGAAGCTTTTTCAACTGATGGAAACCTGCTCAACCATCAGAGAATCCACACTGGGAAGAAGCTTATGAATTTAGTGAACATAGTAAGGGCCTCAGTGAGAATAAGTGTCTTATTTGGCATCAGAGCCTCCATACTGGGGAACAAGCTCACAAATGGAGGCAGTGCTGTCAAACCTCCCATCCGAACTCTCACACTGTTCACTGCACAAATTTGTAGCAGAGAAAAACATTTTGAATGCAGTCTGGCAAGACATTCTGTTTGGGTAAATGTCTTATTTTATATCACAGACTTCACACAAGCAAAAACCTCTATAAATGTGGATGATACGTACTCAAGACCCACACTCCATTGTATGTGAGGGAATTCACACTGGTGAGAAATCCTATGAATGTACATGTAAGGGAAGATCTTTGGTTATAGCAGCAACTTGATGATACGTCAGATCCTGATAAATTCTTCAACCGTGGGAAAGTCATTAGTGAAAGTTCACAGCTTATCAAGCATCAGATAGTTCACACCGGAAAGAAGCCTTATGAATGCACTTAATGTGGGAAAGCTTACAGTCAGCAGTGTTATTTAATCCGCCTCAGTGAGCTACACTGGAGAAAAGCACTTGGGTGTGGCTCAGTCCATTTCTTCAAGAATGGCTCTCCAGGATGGAGAGCAAAGGTCTTGTGTTTGAGTGAAGCTCTCTTTGTAGGAATCCTCACCTTTGTCTGTTCTTGGAGCTACTAATTATAAGGAACAATTTCCTCTTTCCTTTAGGATGGCTAAGGGAGGGATCATGTGGATAAATGGAGAAAACTTAATGCAACCTTTCTCTACTTTTGGGAAAGTAAAAACCACACATTTTTTATTAATAGATTTCTTTTCCTTTAAAAAATTACTTTAACTCTACTTGATTAATGTGTACTTCTCAAGATCATAGGTTGAATCTTTGTTTCTCTCTTCTAGTTCTTCTATGTCACCATCTGCATAAATTCATTCTCCAAGACTCTGATTCACTCTTTCCTACTTCTTGTTTATAGCCCTCCCAATTTACTTTCAATTTCTACTTGAATCTCTCCTTGTTTGACTTTTTCTACCTAGAAAAACTTTTCTTTTACCTGCTTGCTAACTTATATCTCTCAGAATCTGCCAACCCCTATGTACCCGTGAAGGCCTCTTCTTCAGATGCTTCTTCATTTAACTGATAAATGGCCCTGTAAATTATTTTCCACTTAATGCATATGAGTGTGCCTTCATACAAACTTTTCGTAAACTCTTTGAGAGTGACTATGGTGTCTCTTTCTGTTAGCATATAGATAAGGATTTGTGCAGAATAGTTGAATGCATAGCATTTTTGACATGACTGCACGTGAAAACCAAAATATGAAACAGTGAAAGCAAAATAACTCTGAGTGATATAATTAAGACAAGGGGCTAAGCCCTGCCTTTAGCCTTTCTTTTGCCTTTTGTCTCTTCCCCAGTCTTGGGATGCCTCATAGGGACCCCCAAGAATAGAATGAGTATTATTTAAAAGCCACTCACCTAGGCTCATGCCTGCCCTAGTAAAGGTTTTCAAATGCAGTATCATGACAGAAGGTCATGTGTTCCCTGATTGACTTATTCTTACAGCAAGAATTCATTACCGACCAAACAGCCTCACCCATTTACTATAAAAGCTCAGACTGATTCAGTAAACAAGAGTGTCTGTTTGCTACAAGATTCAGTGAGATTTATGTTGATAGGTTAAGTTAAAAAATAGATCCTTTTTTCTCAGCTTCTACTGACTTCAGACATCTCAGAAATAATGATATTCAAACTGATTCTTCAACATGTATTGATGTCATATATTAAGTTGATAAATTGAAAGTATCAAGTTCTTTTCCTTTTTCTAGTATTGACTGTACTCTTCACTGTCAACATGAATTGCTAATAGCCAGAGAAAGTATAGCCTTTTAATACTCAAATGATTGTAAAATCATAAAATGAAAATAAGCTATAAGGACAGTATAATAGAAAGTAATCAATAGTGTAAAGCTGAAAATGGAAATTCAAAGTATAATTTAAGAAATAAAAAGGCAAAATATATGTTGTACTCATATTTGTAAAGGTAAGAAAATATTCATTAATAAAAAGGGAAAAAAGAATGGGTTGATTTTTTTGAACTGCCTAATTAGTGTCGGGCTCATGTATCTGTTGCAGAAATGGGTACAGTAGTGATTATTCTTCCCATTTGACAGTGGGATACAAACATGTCAGAAACTGGCCCGAGGTCTTAGAGCTAATGAGTCGAAGAGTCCAAACTTGAACTCATTTAGGGCTTTTTTACTTCTATCTATATCCATGTTTCTTTAGTATGCTGCACAGCAGAAATCATTAAAAGGAAAAAATATTTTTAAATAACAGTTTTATCTTTTTGCTATTAACCAGCTAGCCTGAGCACAACACTTACATTCCACTCAGTTTATTTAAGTCCCCGGCATATCACCACTGTTCAGGGAGGAAAAACATGTAGTTGGAAATTTATGACCTGCCAAAAAGCTGGCCTCGCAGTTTCCAAGTAAAGCTATGGTTGGTAAGACTAAAGTTGTTGTTTTTCTTAAATAAGTAATTGTCTTTGTTCCGAAGTATAAAAATTATTCATATGTGTTATATTTGCTCAAACAACAAATTCTGCGAGGGGCCATAATTTCCTTAAAATTGTTCTTTTTGCTTTATTTTGCTCACCATTTTTCTTTTCTCCTCTTATAGGCATGTTCATATTTCACATCTAATGCTGTGCCATTGAAGATTACTTTCATCAATGCTAATCCAATGGGCAAAAATATCAGCATCATTTTTAAGGTACAATAACTCCTGAAGCATGAAACTGATTACATTGGTAGAAATACTTGATTGATTACTCACAAAAACATTCCTGTTGCTATTTTCTGCCGGCAGCAACACAGAGGATTCCAGTTATTTTTGATTTTGCATTTTTAAAGAATTATGGTAGATGCCAAATTGTGATTGGCAATAAATCAAACATTACTGGCTTTAAGCCAGTGAACCTTCAGTGCAAAACTTGAGAAAATGTTTCAACAAACAAAATTATACAATCACTTTTGTGTAGCAAAGAAAATGGAATGTGTGTTGAGCCCCTATGTAGAGAGGTTTCTTTTGGCCTCAATAATAAATTAAAATCAAATTACTTGTTACTCAAACAATATGTTAATTTAACATAAAATTCTTATCTGCAAGCACTTGCTGAGTTTAGCAATTTGGATTGTTCTCTTTTTAAAAAATAAAACATAAATATGGGCCATATCAGTCTTTATCACGCATTCCATGAGAAAACAGAGTAAAGGGTTATACACAGGTAAGAAAAAGAGACTCAAGCAAAAACTGTAAAAAAAAAGTAAGGATTTTCCCATCATCCAGCTAGTCTAATCAATTATTCAGTCAAACCAGACAACAAGGTCTCAGAGTGATACTTTTGGTGGATTCTGATTGTTTTTGAGATAATGATTAGTACACCCATACATTTTTTTGAAACGTGTAACCTCAAACAGTAATGGTCCAACAATTCTGATATTTACTGAAGAAAGCAAACAACATGGAATTTCATTATGGCATAATTTTCTGCATATAGAGAGCATTTTTTTTTAATTTTACTGGATTTTTTCCATTACCATTTATAACTCCCTTATAACTCCCTCCTCCCCTGTAATCACCCCACTGTTGTCCATGTCTATGAATCCTTTTTCCTTTTTGCTCAATCCCTCTACCCCTTAACCTCCCCCCACCACCACTAGCTGTCAACCTGCTTCCCATATGAGTCTGTGCCTGTTTTCCTTTTTAGTTAAGTTTGTCCATTAGATTCCACATAGGAGTGAAATCATATGGTATTTATCTTTCTCTGACTGGCTTATTTCACTTAGCAAAACGTTCTCCACCCATACTGTTGCAAAGGGTAACATTTTCTCCTTTTTTGTGGCCAAGTAGAATTCCATTGTGTAAATGTCCCATAGTTGTTTTATCCACTCATCTGCTGATGGACACTTGGGCTGCTTCCATGTCTTAGCTACAATGAACATAGGGGTGCTTATAGTCTTTCAAATTAGTGTTTTGGCTTCAAAAAAAAGAAAACATTTGCAAAATAAAAATTCTTACTAGCTTAAAAGCATAGAACTATTCTTTCCCTTTGGATATATTCCATTTTTTTCACCAACACTAGGAAATCTCCCCTTTATTATTTCTTATTTTTATCAAAGACCATTTACTCTGATATTTGAAAACTTTTCAACTGCCTTCATATACAAGTCAATGATTCGATGTCTGATGAATCATATGTGGGCTATTTGTCCTCATAGTCAAGAAGCTCTGGCTATTCTAGATGTATGTCAGTGCATAAATTTATGGAGCACCAAATAATGTTTCTCTTAACTCTCTCTTGGCCAAGTTTGAAATTTGGATGAACATTCATTCAAGCTCTCTTTACTAAACATTGAGTCTAAGGCACTTCACATAGATATTAAATTGAAAGGTTATTATCAGAGAACAACATTCCATGCAGCTTCTAATTTGATGGCTGGAGCTTCTAGAATTACGTAGGAGAAAGTTCTTATTTTCTTTGATCTTCTATGAGAAACACAAGGTCCTATGAATGCTAATAGAACCATTGAAACCACTCTTAAGCCAGGCTGAAAATTTATTCAAGGGAAGAAATGACATATACCTAATTTGAAAACTTTTAATGGAATTCAAAAAGAAACTCAGAGTGTATAATTTTGTTTTTAACAGGCTGGAGATGATCTTCGTCAGGATATGCTTGTTCTGCAGATTGTTCAAATGATGGACAATATTTGGCTGCAGGAGGGCCTGGATATGCAAATGATCATTTATAGATGCCTATCCACAGGAAAAGGCCAAGGTCAGTATAGATTAGATAGAGGGCTGACTTACATTATGCATCTTATACATTCACTGGTAAAATGCCATCAAATTCTCCACAGCACCCATTTTAGACTATAAATTGTAAAATCCAAAGAATTATGCATAGTCATTCTTCTTTTTAAAAAATTATTTTCAGAAACAATAGTCCAAAATAATCTACAAAAAGCACAATGTCTTTTTCAGTACTAATTAAAACCTTGACAACCCAAATGTTAGCTGTGACATTCTTGTATGTGTCATTAAGAATTAGTTAATAAATAGCTAACTCCTACTTTTTTTTTCAAGGCAATGATGGAAGAGTCAACTCATTCAAAAAAACACAATTGTTGCTTGTTGACACAAAATTTTCAAAGTTGCAAATGCTTAAAAAGTTCTAAACACTGTAAATGCATTGTAAGTCCCCACTTAATTTCTAAAAGACTTCTGAGTAAAGTATTAATATCAATAGTCAAGGGTGATCATACAAACTATGAACAGAGTTCCACATTTCTTTTCCTTTATAAAATCTAGCACATTGTTATGGAAATACAGTTACATTTATACACATTACAAATGAAAATAATGTCAGTGTCTACTCAAATTATTACCAAGACATCAGAGGTAAAAGGTAAAATTGTATTTAATTACAATCATGCTAAATTGAATAAATAATTACAAAGATATCTTATCATCTTTTTACATGTGGTCATTGCCACTTAGAATTTCATTAAAGTAATTGGTATAAATTACAGCAGATACTTCTGCATAAACAAAAAGATAAAAAAGAATCATAGAAATAGAAAAGGGACCTAGACCCATGTAGTCATTTTTTTTCTTTCCAGCAGAGCTTCAGTGTAAACCCATCATCGCAAAAGAAAGCCTGCCCCTCCAGTTCCTGACATCCCACCATTAGTCTCAGTACCCCAGCCAACTGAGATCTAAGATTTAGAACATAAGCATGGAAGCACCTCCTAGTTAATGTAACTTGCAACTTGAAGTTCAGTATGACTCTCTTGTTATACTACTCAATTATTGTGATTCCTATCATTGGGCTTTTGTTTCCAGGCCATGTGTCCCACCCCTGAACTCTTAAGTCTTCTATCATTGCTACTCTGAAACAGTTATTCCTTCAGTTTTACTCTGCCTGTTCTCATGTGACCTGATTCTTTCATAGTCTCATATGTTGAAAGTGCAAGAAAAAAACTAGATGATCCAAGCTGAGCTTTATGACATCACATGGATCATCCTTTCTTCAGAAGCTGAGTACATACATCACTGACCTCAGTGGAATTCTTCAGTTCCACCCACTCATTTCTCAGTTTATAATGATAGAAAGTAACCCAGGCTACATCCTTTGAAGTTAATGATTCAGCAAAAATGGCAGTAGACTTGCCCAAAGTTGCAGATATCATAAATCAAACAAGTTTCTCTTCCCCCATCGACCAACAACCTTCTGTAGTTGTACAATTTCAGATTGCATTATACTAGCAAAGTATTTCTTCAAGAAAAATAGAGATCATTAAAGCAAATGTCATTTTTAGGTTGCATTTTTAATCAGGTTCCAAGGCTTAATGAATATCTTACTCTTCTCAAGCAACATCACACAGTAAGGGAGGGAATACTAAAATGCACTAGGCAGAGTTGTGGCCCTTAAGGGAAAGTATACTCCAGGCCAGAAGTTTACATGACTTTAGCAACATTATTGTTGATTAGAATTCTTATGATTAATTGGTATATAATGTCCCCGGAGCTTTGGAAAAGACTTATCAGAGCAAATTAAAATTTTTTTCTAATTTATTTTATTTCTGGTTCTCCAAATTTCATTGGCATAAAAATTACTCAGGGGAATTGGGGGGAGTAGACATAACAAGCCCCAACCAGGGTACTAAGTCAGGCTCTCCTGGGGGGGTGGGTGGAGGTGGGGTGCTCAAGTCTTGGTGACTGGAGAAGCGGCTCTGATGTTCTTATGCACCCCTTTTCGAAAGCTCCTGCCTTTTATGACACCACCTTGAAAAGTTTGTTCCTAAGAACCTTGCAACTTAAAGTTCGACCCATGGACCCGCAGCACAGACATTACCTGGGAATGTTTTAGAAATGCAGAAACTCAAGCCCCGCCCCTTTCCTAGTGAATCAGAACCTCCGTTTTCACAAGATTCCCAAGTGATAAATAAGTGCATTAAAATTTGAGAAATGTTGCATTAAAAGACTATAAGAATGGAACCACATATATATCACTCAATTCACACAGCATTGTGTTAGAAGTGTTTAAAAGGTGAATGATACATACTGGATTAAAATGTATAAAATGAAATTTGTGATTTTAACTAATGGGCAGAATTTAGCCATCATGATTGTTACAAATTAAGTACAAGCTTTTCTGAGTAGTCAGCAATGCAAGGCTTAAGATAAATGACTTGAGATTTAGCAAAGATTAACTTCATGAAGACAAATGTGGTCTGAAAAGTAACTGATCCTGCTATAGCGGAGCATCCAAAGGGTGCAGGTCCGAGTCCTCATTTGGGGCATGGTCAGAGGTGAGGCTGCGGTGACACTTGGGAACCATGGAGAGGTAATTTTCCTGCTACGTGAAGGAACTGGAAAAATGAGGAGGGAATTTTTCAGGATTAGAAAGAAGGATCACCTCTTTCTAGAGTAATCCCATTACTACTAAATGTAATGTTTTATATTTGCTATCTCACTTAATACACATGAAAAAACCTACACAAGACCAGACACGGCTGAAGAAGGAACAAGAATCTTATGACACTAAGGATGTGCCCGGGATCCAGTATTTTTCTTCAGGGTGTTGGTTCTCTTTCTTTTTCTTTTTTTTTTTTTAACATACAGGTTTTATAGGTTGTACTTGCACATTCAGTCCCCACTCCCCATGTTTTAGTTTCTTTCTGATCCAGCAAAGTAGATGCCTAATGGTCACAGCTGGGCTATGGGATATCAAGAGAGATCAAGGCCAAAGAGAGATTTTGGCCAGCTGCTGCTGGCCAACACCAGCACAGAGAAGTGTTTTGTTTACTATCACTGTGATCTACTTGTTTGTTGTTGTTTCATTTGAATGGAATCTTCGATTTTAAAAGCTTAACAATCTCTCTTCTACATTTGTGCCTCTGGTCCCTTCGGAATTGGAGCATGCAACTTTGCAGTTGTCAAAATGGTAGAAATCAGAAGCTCTATACTTCTTTCAAGGACTTTATTTACAGAACTATATATTACAGGTGGTTTTGTGGACATCAGGCCTGGGAGAGTATTAAATACTGGGTTTAAACTATTATTCTGAGCAGAATATAAATCAGCAGGTTTGAAAATATTTACGTTTCAATAATCTTATGAACACAATGAAAAGAAGCCTTGATGGACACATGGCCAGTGGGGCAAAGGTCCTGTTGAAGTTCAATCAATATATGCATGCTCCCTTTGAAAACATTATTATCGTAGTTTCTCTTTCATGTTGACTGAGAAGGAAGGGGCAGATCACTCTCTCCACGTTTACTGCAGTTATTGTGTTCACTCCTAGAAAATGAACATGTAACGACGAAGTTTTTATTAACCTGAAAATTGCCTTATACAATATAAGTATTTGTTGTGGGGACTGCATTTGGTCTGCTCACCAAGGCCATCACACCAGTTCGAAGGTCCTCCCTTAAACTGTGAGCGAGACCACAGGCCCCCACTAGCCCACCGCTCTGTTGCTGCAGTGTGGTTGGTCTCCGTGAGGCGTCTAAACTGGCTCTCCACTCCAGTTCCAGAAAAAAACATTAAAGCTGTTTCTCACATATCTGATCCGAACACAACAAATAGTCCCATTGCTCCCCAGGATTTAGGGAAAATTAGAAGAGAGGCTAGAAGTAAGGCTCCTTCAGAGAAGATATGGGAAGGAAAAGGATAATCCAAACCGTGCTGACAGCTGTTGTTACCTAGATAAAGATGTATTTCCTCAGCATCCCTCATTCTGTGCAGAAAGCATTATTTCCATAGTCTCTTTTTCGTCAATCAGGATTGGTACAGATGGTGCCTGATGCTGTAACCCTAGCAAAGATCCATCGCTGCTCTGGGCTGATGGGACCGCTGAAGGAAAATACCATCAAAAAGTGGTTCAGCCAGCACAACCACTTAAAGGCGGATTATGAAAAGGTTTGTCCTGCTGGAGCTAATTTTATTTAATGTACTTAAATAAGAATATACTCTAGCTCATATTCTTTTTTTTTTTAATTTTATTTAGTTATTTTTCAAGTACAGTTTTTTGTCTATTTTTCCCATCCCAGCCTCCCCCACCCCTTGCTCCCCACCTCCCTCCCATTTCCACCCCCCCTTAGTTCTTGTCCCTGTGTCCTTCCTATTTGTTCCTCCAAATCCCTCCCCCCTTTTCCCCTTAACTTCCCTTCCTTCTCCCCTCTGGTCACTATCCCCTTGTTCTCTATTTCAGTGTCTTTGTTTTTTTGTTTTTTTGTTTTTGTTTTTTTTTTTCTGCTTGCTTGTTTGTTTTGTTGTTTAGCTTCCTGTTAAAGGTGAGATCATATGGTATTTGTCTTTCAGCACCTGGCCTATTTCACTCAGCATAATGCTTTCCAGTTCCATCCATGTTGTTGCAAAGGGTAGTAGCTCCTTCTTTCTCTCTGCAGCATAGAATTCCATTGTGTATATGTACCACAATTTTTGGATCCATTCATTTACTGATGGGCACCTAGGTTGCTTCCAACTCTTGGCTATTGTAAATTGTGCTGCTATGAACATTGTGGTGCATAGGTTCTTTGATATTGATGTTTTAGGATTCTTAGGATATAATCTCAGCAGTGGAATTGCTGGGTCAAAAGGCAGGTCGATTTTTATTTTTCTGAGAAAAATCCATACTGTTTTCCATAATGGTTGTACCAGTCTGCACTCCCACCAACAGTGATTTATGAAAAAATAAATCCTCGAGTTCTAATTCACTGAGTCACCAGCCTGGTACCAATGACCCAGTTTAAATGATATATTAACTAGACATAAATTTCTCTGTTTGGTTTTCCTTCAGGGTGAAATTCTGGGCTATTAATAAAGACTCTCTTTGCTCACTGGCCTCCCTTATCTCACCTAAAGTACTCCCTGAACTGCTCCTTTCAAGTTACCCCTGCCTATTTGTACACAATCTCAAATTTCTATAAATCTCCCTCCTTCTTTCATTTGCAACATGTGTCTTCTGCCAAGCTCTGCTTTTTCACGCCTTATTCTTTCAATGTTTGTGAAATGCATAATAGACTTTAAATTTTTTTGTATCTCATTACTCATAGAGGCTTTGGGAGGAGAAGTACAAAGAGTTAGCGGTTATCTTAAAATCTAGTTTTGGGCTTTGCCCAAACTGTAACTTGCATTTTGCACAGATCTCTGGGGTTATATTGTTTTAGGTATTTCCACATGCATTTGCTCTTGACAGCCACAATGTGAAGAACACATTTTATCTTCACTTCATAAGTGAAGAATATCTAGACTGGCACATTAAGTGACTTTTGCAGACACTTAGGACACCTGGAACTAAAGTGTCTCAGCATGTAGTCCAGCGACATAGACTCCCAGTCAACCTGCCAACCCCACTGCTCAGGGAAACTCAGAACCATGACCCAACCAACACCCATGGCTACACCAGGGTTACTCATGGTTACATCATGGATGAAAATAATGCATACCCAAGGGAACATTTGGAAAACATAGGGTAATTTTAGCAACTCACTTTCTTTCATTTTGGCCTGGTAGACATAAGCCACAATTGACTTAACATTAACCTGTTTCTGCCTATACATTCATTGATATATACTGTACCAAACACTCAGACATCAACTGAATGTCTTATTTGCAAGGACAAACATAAAATATTACAGATGTCTCAACATAGCTTTTTCTGTGTTAAAAATTCAAATATTAAAAAGTTCATATTTTACATTTCTTTGGGACTAGGCATTATTAGGCCATATTGTTCATTCTTTTACCTTGAAAAAAATCATTCAATACTGTATATTTGAGACATCAAAAAAAGTATACCAGGAACTCTCTCTAGAAACTCTGAAAATTAGCTCCAACTAAATGAAAGAGATATTTTCTCCAATTTCAATGAAAACATTTATTTATTAGGCTAAAGAACATGTTCTTCTGTAGCATTTCAAGAGCCCATTATTTAATCATACCCTTCTGTCAGCTGAAATGTAGAAGTGATTCTTGATTATGTGATTTTGCTTTCATCATACCACTTACCATTAGCTCTGATGTAAATGTATTTGCTTATTTTTACATGTGTTATTTTTGTGTTTTTGTTTTTTAACTGATTAGGCCCTGAGGAACTTTTTCTATTCCTGTGCTGGCTGGTGTGTGGTCACATTCATCCTGGGAGTCTGTGACCGTCACAACGACAACATCATGCTGACAAAGTCAGGCCACATGTTTCATATTGACTTTGGAAAAATTTTAGGTCACGCACAAACATTTGGAGGGATAAAAAGGTCAGTGCACAAATAAATTTTATTACAGCAATTAAGTAATGTCCTAGAGTGATATATAATGGCATAGAAACTAAGCAGATGACTTGCTTCCCATCTCTCAAACCCCTGAAGTTAATGTAAACACAATTATAGATCTAATAAACTAAATTAAAAAAAAACAGATTGTTAAGGAAAAATTAAGTTTCCTAAAATAGTTAATGGACTAAATTGGCCCTCTCTCATAAAATACTAATTCTGTTCTAGTCTGAATTATCTGAAATATAATATTTTGGGATTTTTTAAACAAACTCTGAATGGACAATGAGGCATAAGTTTATGATGTCCATACATCTGGTATATTGCCTATAGCAGTCACCA
Organism: Artibeus jamaicensis; assembly: GCF_021234435.1. Classification (NCBI taxonomy): domain Eukaryota; kingdom Metazoa; phylum Chordata; class Mammalia; order Chiroptera; family Phyllostomidae; genus Artibeus; species Artibeus jamaicensis. The sequence continues at coordinate 29,508,919 of NW_026521486.1, forward strand.
CCCCTGGTCTACTTATTATAAAACTAGCACACATCCTGAACTGGGTCATTCTGGAAAATCACTCTAAATATACTTAGTGATCACCTACCAATCGAGGATCCAGGGTTACAATGTTCAACAAGGCATATCGCAACCCTGATCTCATTTTAGTAGAGGTGACAAGCATTAAACACATTAACATGCAAAGAAATAATGTGAGGAAATAAAGAGTTTAATTTCTTATTAAGAAGCAAAAACAGAGAAATGGGATAGGAAGGGACTGAGGCAGGGTTGCTATTTCAAAGAAGCCTCTTGGAAGAGATGACAGACAGCTGTGAAATGACAGCAGTGACATTGTGGAGGTCCATGAGAAGAGAGAAAAGCAAAATGAACAACCATTAGGATGGAAATAAGCCTGGCATGTTCCAGTGACAACAAGAAAGCCTGGGCCTCATGGCAGGGTTGAGAGGGGCAGGCAGCAAAAGGTAAAGGGGAAGAGTCTAGTGGAGGCCGAACAGGTAGGACACTGAGGACATGCTACAGATTGGCTTTAATTTCAAGTCTGGGGGCTAATGATTTCGGTGGTAGTCAAAGTGCTCTCCTGCTGTCCAGTGGAGTAATGAGACCAGTTGGGATGCTATTGCAATTATTAAGGCAAGAACTTAGTGTTAACAAAAAAGTGGTGGAAACCGACAGATTCAGAATATATTTTGAAGTGAGCCCCAGAACCTGCTAATTGACAGGGCATTGTCAGTGATTAATGAGCTAGGGGATAAGCCCAGTGGGTTAGAAAAAGAAAAAAATGGTCTAGGATGACTCCTGGATTTTCAGTCTTAGCAAAAATCGTGTCATTCACTGAATCGGAAAAGACTGTTGGATGAGTGGGTTTTTGTTTTATTTAAGCTAAAGGGTAGGAAACCAAAAGTTTAGGTAGAAAAGTCCCTTGCTTTAAAAACATACTTCATATAAAAGTAAAAGTGGGATCAGACCATTCCGAAGACTGATCAGTATCATTTAGCTAAAAACAAGTCATCAACAGAAGAAATAATGAGGTCTCCTACCATATAAAGGGATGAACTCTCTCCAGATGGCCATAATCTGATATTAAAATGCTAACATAAACTGTATAATACGAATCTTTGGAAAGCACTGATTTCTTGCTGGGCTGTTGCCATTTTATACTGCTTACATCACCATTCCAGAACATCTCACAATACCCAGCTGTGTGATTCTGTTTAGGAAATGTTTGCAAACATTGGGCATTCCTCCTGAGTCAGCCCAGCAGCTCTCTCCTCCAATTACCTGCCCAGGTGGGCCTGAACCCTTCTTCTGAAGAGTGCTGGGCACTGAAGGCTGTATCAGTGTTTCTTGTAATCAATTATAAGTGACAAGAAAAGAGAATGTGTCCCTAGGTGACAATTGTTCCTTTCATTTAAAATTATCTAAATATCTTACTTTTGGTGATTTTTAAAGTATGTGCTCTGAAAGTCAAAAATTGAACTCTTAGTCCTTTAAGTCCTCTGACTTTGAGGCTTGTTGGCTGACAGACCGGAGTACACTCTCAGTCAAGTTTATTTGGATTATAGGGGATTTCATCAAGTCACTCTTGACTTCGGGTATAGTTTCAGACATAAGCAGACGTGTGCAGGACCAGGTTGCAAGAGCCTGTTGTGTCTATTTGCCTGTCAACTCCATGTTCAGTGACATCACACGGGCAGCCTGACACCCACCGTAGTGGGTTACACGCACTGCAGAAACTGGCATTACCCATCGTAGCATTTTTATTTTCTAAAAGAATAAAAGTAAGCTACTTATCAAATATTTACCACCATACAACAGGACATAAATCCATTACAAACAGATTAAAACTCATTCCGGAACTCAGCAAAAGAAAATTCAAAACCTATTCTTTTCCTGGTAAAATATTTATACCAAGATGATCAAAATATTATGTATCTGTCTTCTTACAACATGATTTATATCCTTTTAAAATTTTATCCCAATAAATCACCAATCACCTAATGTAATTAATCTCAGAATTTTCATGTCGATATTAGTCCCCAAAATTCCCTGTATCTATTATCATTTTGACCTGTAAGGTCAAATTAACTTCAATAGTTAATTACTACTGATTTAAAGATTTTTGAGTATTGTAACATTTATATTCTAAATAGTCTCAATTTAAAAGCATCTTTGAGAAACAAAATTCCCTTAGCAGATTAGAAGATTAATTTTTGTCCTACTCCAATCATCCTGGTTTTGTGCAATATTCGTAGCAATCCAAATGCTGTAGTGGCATTAGTGATCTTCCACAGGCTTTAATTACTGCCTTAGTTTTCTTTGAAATTAGATGAGTCTTGTTGGTTTGTTATTCACACCATTGTTTATTAAGAAATAGTGTGGTTATTTGATTCAAAGAAGGCCTCATGTAAATTTTCTGGAAGAAGACAAATTTCCAATCCCCCTTCAACTGTGAGTGCCTTAAGGATGTCTTTGTGTATCAAGCATCTAGCTAGTACCTGACACTTAGGGCTTAATTTTGGTTGATTACTACAAAAATGTCATAAAATTTACTGCTCTCCACCTGAGAAAGTAAAATTTTTCTGAAGATAAAATTACTAAGAACTTGACATAACCTGTTCTATAACTGGAAATTTTCCGAGGGATTTTTACCTAGTGGCCACTCTACGTGTGGGAGTCTGGGGGATAAGACTCGACTTGAGACAAACCGCCACACCCCCATGAGACTGGCTACTACGAAAAAACAGGAAACAAGTGTCAGCAAGGATGTGGATAAATTGGAACCCCTGTGCAATGTTATTGGGGATATAAAATGGCACTGCCGTTGTAGAAAATTGTATGGCCGTTCCTCACAAATATAAAAAGAAAATTACCATATGGTCCCACAATTTCACTTTTGGGCCTATACCCCAAAGGACGGAGAGCAGGGACTCACACAGATATTTATACACCCATCTGCTCAGCATCATTATTCACAATAACTAAGACGCAGAAGAAACACAAGAGCCCATCCACAGATGTGGGCAAGCAGAATGTGGTATACAGATACAAAAAATATTACTCAAGAAGAAATATTACTTTCTTCTTGAAAGAAGAAAATTCTGACACAGGCGATACGCGGATGAACCTTGAGGCCATTATGCTGAACAAAAGAAGCCAGTCACAGGGAGACAAACACTGCTGCTTCCACCTCTTCAACCTACTTAGAGTAGCCTGAACCACAGAGACAGAGTGAAATGGTGCTGGCCAGGCACTAGGGAGACAGAGGAATGGAGCATTATTGTTCCGTGAGTATAACGTTTCAGTTTTATAAAGTGAAAAGGTTTATGGCAGCCATCACTGTCAGCAGGTTGACAGTGATGGTTGCACAAGATTATGAATATTATAATACCACCAAACTGTACAGGTAAAAATGGTTAAGATGGTAAATTTTATTATATATATATAATAAAATACATTCTACCACAGTATAATAACTGAAAAATAAATTTTATTATATATATAATATATATATATTCTACCACAGTAAAATAACTGAAAAAAGAATGGTGTGCTACAAGTTTCACAAAGGCTTCACCAATCAGAGTCAATTCTAGGCAAACTACACTTAGCATTTGAATAGTGCTTTGCATTTTCACAGCGCTTCCACATAGACTATTCCAAGAAATAGTGTGCTGTCATTCCCGTTTTCTTGCTATAATTTCTCCCTCTTCCACTTCACCTCGTCATTCCACTGTGTCTTATCACCTAGTTTCTTTTGAGTAACCTTCTTTCTATCTATCTACCCCACTCCCATTAGAATATCTTCTTAATTTCTCTAGTTTAAAAAAAAAAACATGATTTTACTCAAAGAGAGACTTGTAGATTTTCAGATAAAAAGAATAAGGGATGATTGAAAAAGGAAGAAAAGTTTATTGGAATAAAGGAAGAAATGAGAAAGGGAAAGAGAGAGGGAGACAAACCATTTAAACAGCAGTGTAAGGATTCTGCCTTCTTGCACTATGTGAGCCTCTGCCCCATTGTGAACAAAGAGTGCTTAGAATGGAAGACAGAGCTGCTGACTCTTTAGGTGGTCTAAGGCACAATGTGCCTGTCAAGATAAGCATGTCATAGCCCTGAGTCTGCACCTAGTACTAAAGAAAGACTACAGATGCCTCCTGTACGTGAATCCAGTATAGGAACTTCGTCTGGTGTTCGACTGAAGAAACAGTACCTGATCCCATGCTGGAGGAAACACAAGTTTGACATGTAAATCTTGATCATGCACATGGTGACTTTATGGGTGATTTAAATGTTTCAGAGGTCACTTGGGGCTCCTGTTGCTTTTTACCTTCAGCCTGACTTTAGAACCTAACACTGTGTAAAGTGTGAGGTTTAATCCTATTTCGCCTAAGTTTTATAGCTTTGATAATCTTTTCTTCATATCCAGACTCACTTTTATTCCAAGCATACACTGAAATTCCATGCAGAGCATAACTGTACATTTTCCCTTGAACTCAAGCTCAAGGGGGAAAATCATGGGAATTGGGAGGAGCTGTCCTTCCTGTTCTTCCTGTAAACTCACACCCTAAACTTCAGACTTAGGAAAGTAGGACTGATGATTTTGAAGAGGTAGCTGTTTCCACTGCCCTTTGCAAATAAGAGAGATAATGTACCTGAGCCTCTAAGATACTCAAGCCATTACCTAAAGTTATGGAGCAGTTAAAGATGAGGGACCTCCCACAGACTAACTTAGGGCTCACAATACCTTTATGAAAGACTCAAGAGATTATTTGTGAGGGTCTCCTCAGTTAATAATTGTCAAGAGCTTGGAGATCTCACTGGACATCCAAAAGTTCATTTTGTAATAGTACATGAACCCCATGTTCTGTTTTATTTTGCACATGTGAGGTTTCCTGTGTTGTCTAATTATACAAGATCCTATCTCATCCAGTGGAGATTCATTCCAAATTGCCTTCTCAATTAACTCATGGATATTAGACAAGAGACTTGTGTTATTTCTATGAGACAGCAAAATGTGCTCTCTGAAATGTAGGTCACTTGTGATAATCAGGGAAAGTGTAAGCTTAAACATCTCTCAAGATTCGCTGTAGTCATTTATCTGTATGCTAAATCACCATTCACTATGATAAGAATCTGCAACTTTTAGAAAGTTTAAAACAATATATTTTAATGCTACTATGATACTTCCTGGGGACAATAACATTTGAAGTTTATGAAATTAATAGTTATTTCAGTAATGAAGTGTGCCTCATTACTGAGTCCCATTTTGGTTCACAATACAAATACTTATTTAAACACGCAAGTCTTTCAAGCCCAGCACTAAAGGTTGTGTGCATCCACCTACTGATTTTACCAGTTGGTCAAATAAATGCTAGATCAACTATTCTATAAAAGGAAGGGTTATGTATGTTCAGAGAGCCCAGCAGAGTGATCCTACAGTCACAAACCCTGGATAGAGCTACCTGCACTTCCCTGGCACTCTCCACGTCCCCTGCCTCTGTAACCAATCTTGAAACATGCAGTTCTTCTCAAACCAATGTGAGTTATCACAGTGGTGATATCGCAGTTATGGAGGGTCAGATTCTAAAGGAAATAGTCAAAATTGCCCTTTAAAGACTAATAAATACTTGATATGCACTAATTTAATTAATCCTCACAAGGACTCTTTGAAGTAGCTACTGTTATTTTCTCTGATTCACAAATCAAGAACTAAGATGGAGAGAAGTCTCAGTTGTTATAACTCATCCAGAGTCATAGGCAGTAGATTGTAGGACCCTCGGGAAAGTCCCATGGGGGGGACCGATACTCCCATTTCTCAATAATCCCAAAACACCCTGTTTTGTCTCCAGCCTTGGCACAAATTGCTGTTTCTTTAGTTAGTACCAGATGACATAGTAATCCTGAAGTTATGACCATGGTATATATTAAATTCAAATGTTAAACAATTACAAACAAATATGTTGTAAGATGACTGACTGTACTGGGAGAAGCATTCAAAAATTAAGACCAAGTGTGAGAGCAGCAGGGCCATTTGCTTATCCCTGGGCAATACGCTCTCTCATGTGTGAAAAGGCAGACTCAGTTGCTTACTCTCTTTTAATTTTTTTCTTACATTAAAAAATCTAGTAGAAATCTTTAAGCTAATAGAAGTTAAGTGTTCATGGGATCAGACTATTCTGTTGAACTTACTCTGGCCAAAGACCGCCCAGAACCGTTGGGACAAAGCCCCGCAGTATTGTCTAGGCTGAATAATTCACATTTGAGAAAGTTGTTTCTATGAATTACTGTGTTCTCGAACAGTTTATGTGCTCAATACTTCAAAACTTTTCAGCATTCATTTTTAAAGTGCGTAATATTTGTTTAAAGAATGGTTCAATTAGTACAAAACAGCTCATTTTAAGGATACAACACCTCACCTATTTCAGAGTGCATCCATTACAATTAGCATGCTTGGTCCATTTCTTTAATAATGTACTTTACTATAAGGCAGTATAGCCCTACCTTGAGTGCTAATGGTTACTGGGAAGTTTTCAAGAGGAAGCATAAGATGAGGAGGACATCAAAGACGGGGTGAGACTTAAGTTAGTGGATAGGAAGAGGATAATACAGCCCATAGCAGAGAGCGTTGTGAGTAAAAGGGTGGAGGCAGAAGATAAGCATGTGCTGTAGCCCCCTCACCTGCCTCCTCTGTGCTGCACCACAGCAGCCAAGCACTACATGAAAGCATCGACACAACAGGGCAAACCATGTCTCCACTGTCAAAGGGGCCATCTCCCTGGCCCTGCGCTCACGCAGTACTTCTGCGGTCATCTCATTACTTCCCTCAGCACAGTGATTTGTACTTTATCCTCCCAGGAAAAACATCAGATCTCTCCTACTCATCATTCCCTCTCCCTTCTTTGGACGGAAGACCACACCTCCTACTTTACTGAGAAAACAGTTAACAGTCAGAACAGAGTCCACTTTTCTCCTCAGTACAAAACTCACAAACTTACATCTGCACGTACACTCCTTCCTTGTTGTTTAGATGTGTTTTCCTTCTTAAAGTCCATCCTTCCATCAGTGCTGTGGAGCTATTTCCCTCCCACTTTCTAATGTGCTTTATGCTATCAATAATTCATTTGTCCTTGCACGTTTATTTTCTCCCTCTTAAATAATCGTTTTAAAAATGCTTGTTTCTCCGAAGTTTAAATAACCTTGCCTCAAACCCCTGTTTCCATGCCATTTGCTCACTTTCACAAACTTCCTGCAGGAGCTGTCTGAACTCTTCCTTACCTCCCATTCTATGACCACTTCAATCTGGCTTTATTCTACATTACTGGGTAAGATCAACAATGGCCTTCATAGTGTTAAATTGAGCAATATCAATTCCTCATGTTACCTGAGTTAACAGCAGGTTATAATGGTGTTGACTATTCCTTCCTCACAATACCCTCTTCACGTGCCTCTGTGATGGAGCATCACTCTCAAGTTCTTCTCACTGCAGGATGGTTCCTTTCTACCAAGCCGCCAAATGCTAAGATTCCTCACGCCCCACCTTAGCCCTCTTCTCTTCTTACTCTACAGTCTCTACCAAACTGATAGCAGCTACGTCCAAGGCTTCTATCGATACCTTAATCCAGGTGACTCACAAATTCTTATTGAACATTTGATTTTGGGATAAGTGTAGATTTGCATGCAGTTGTATGAAGTAACACATACATCCTCTGTATCCTCTAATGGTTTACTCCAATGGGAACATCCTATAAAATTATAATGCAGTGTTGTAACCACGACATCGATGCTGATACAATCCAGGTATAGAACAGTCGCATCATCCCCAGGATGCCTCATCTTGCCCTTTTCTAGGCACACCCACTTTCTTCTCACCACCATCTTCCAGTCTTATCGCCTGAAAACCACGGACTTTTTCCATTTCTATAATTATGTCATTTCAAGGACATTATGTAAATGGAGTCCTGCAGTATGTAACATTTTGAGATTGACCTTTTTTTCACATAGCATAATTCTTTGGACAGTCATCCAAATTGTTTTGTACATAAATAGTTTATTTATTTTGTTAACAAATACTATTCCATGGTATAGATATACCACATTTGTTTAATAATCCATCCATTGAAGGACATCTGGGTTATTTCCAGATTTTAGATTTTAGTTATTACAAATAACGCAGCTTCTATGAATATATGTTATTATTTCTACGAGACAAATACCCCAAAGTATAATTGCTAGGTTGTAGTAGTTACATGTTATTGTTGTTTAAGTGGCTGCGAAGTGGTTTTTCACTGTAGCTGTACTCATCCTGTATGAGTGATCCAGTTTCTCCGTATTTGTACCAAAATTTGGTATTGTAATTAACTTTTAATTTAGTCAGTCTGATAGGTATGTAGTGATACCTCATTGCGGTTTTAATTTGCATTTTTCTACAGGCTAATTATGTTGAACATCTTTTCATGTCCCTTGTTTACCATCTTCATATCTTCTTCTATGAAATGTCTGTTCATGTCTTTTGTATTGTTTGAGTTGGCAAACTGTAAATGCTTAATGATAATGATCTTGGTATCTAGTGGCTATATACAAAGAGATTATGTCTACAGTATGGTAGAAAAGGGAAGTTTATACCTAATTAATAATAAACAGCAACTTATAGTACTTGTGTTTTCCATACCAAATAAATTTGTCTCCTTAATAACTAGCGTTTGTAATAGGAATATTCTTAAATTTCACAAATACATGTACATTTTAAACTAATATTCATTTCTCATTTTTATATCAGAAATATAAAAAATACTCTCAACAATTTTACAGAGTAGCAATTTCAACAATAGACTGATCCTGTGAATAAAAAGGTTAACTTTGACAACAAAATTAGTAAGTTTGTTCACACGACCTTCCCACATAAATGTTAAATTATCACAAACTCTTTACTGTGTGAGCTATGTTTATTTACTGTTTATTTATTCATTGCATGCAATGAATACCACCGAAATATTGTTTGAGACATTAAGAATACAAAAAATAAAGGTAAAATACTTCCTTTACCTGCAATAACCCAGATCATTTGTGAAAAAAACTATAAGGCAACTACAGACTATAAAGAATAAACTATATTAGCCTTAGGGCTAACTAAAAAGCTAAGACAAAATAAGAGAGAAATGATCTCTCAAGGGACAGGATAATTATAAGAAAAAATATTTGATCCTTATCTCTTAAAAAGCCCTATTAGGGCATTAAATCATCAGGTGAGAGAAGCGTGGCTAGAAATGGAGAACAACACAGGTAAAGGTAAAAGGTACAGAAACAGAAACATGTAGGAACTGGGCAAGTAATGGTGAAGCTACAACTCTGGGCAAATGTAGAAGAGGCACAACAAAAAAAGTTTGGGGTATTTGTGCCACTGTAAATGAGAGATTTTCAATATATGATTCAGAATTCAATAACAGACCGTAAGAGATCAAATAGTTTTCCAACCTCCCCTCTCGCCACAGCCAATCATTTCTTAGATTTATAAGTATTGCTTAAACCTGAGACAAAGGCTCTGGGATGCAAATTCTGCAACCTCGGGTCAGATCCACACTGGAGTGGACTGACAAACCAAATTTCAGCTGGGATTCCTACAGCCTGTAGAAACAGGGTAGGGGTCTCATTCACACGTGAAGGTTGTTTCCATTTATAGAAAAATTGTAGTCTAATTTTAAGTTACTTTTAAACTTTCTCAGAAGTTAGCCATGTAAATCACATAGAAAAGATGTGAGATATTACATTGCTGAACACACTGAAAATTTAGACTACAATATTTACACGGCTAAGTTTATGTTCTTCGATGTTATTATTGGTTTGTATTTTCTGTAATTTAGATGTTTCTTTTGTGTACTTGACTTTCTGCTATGATGTTTCTTCATCTTATTTATAATGGTGTTTGACATGGAAGAAAGAAATGTGATATCACATGAACTTGAACATAAATAACTGCAAAAACTTTTTGAGAAAAATCAGTTTGATGAAACTCTTTTCTCTGATGACAAGTCAGAAAATTCAGGAAGCTGTAAATCTAAAACTCTTAAAATTATTTTAAAAGTGCCATTCAATATAGTAAATGTAATACAGAGTGTAAGAAAAGAACTACTAGAAACCTTTTATAGAAAAATTAAGATTTTTTGCATTATGAAAGTCTAAGATATTTCTAATACTCTACTAAAATGTTAGCAATAGTGATGACTACATGGATGATGTTATATGAAAAATATTACCAAATTAAAAGGTTCACATAAGGGCTTATGCAACCAAAAAGTTGCATATTCAATGAGTGAGATTTAGTCATATGAAGGAGCTGGGAGTAATTAAACTTGGAAGGAAGGACAAGATTTTACTGATGGAATTTTGGAGAGCTTGGGAAATTTAGCTATGATGAGATTCAGGTCTGAGAACCCTTTTATTCATTTGGATAATAACAGTATTTAACATTCATTGAGTACTTACTATTTTCCAGGCTGTTTTTTAAGAACTATTATAAGAATTATTATAAACATAATTTAACCCATTTAATCCCAGGAGTCCAGTACTCTTATCCCCATTTTACAGAGGAGGGGACTGGGGCACAAGGAAGATAAGTAACTTGCTGAGGGTCACAGCACTAGTAACTGATAGACCGCAACATGAAACCTGACCGACAGGGCTGCAGTCTGCTCCCTCTTCCTGGAGCCTCCAGTCCCAACAGTTCACAAGCGTGTAGCCCTCTTTGTGTGTCCGGCATTTGTGCACATTTTCTCCATTAACCTTCAAAGCAGTTCAAAGAGCTACATATTACTTACCCATGCCAGGCATGAGACAACTGAGATGGGGCAGGTCCAGGATTAGAACCCATCCTACATCTCATACTCTCAATTTCTCTGCTCCTACCTTGCCTAAAATAAAGGACTGTGCAGCCGAGTCAGAGCACACAGGTTGGATGAGTCCGTGAAACCCACATATAAAAGGATTCTGAGAAAAATTTTTTTAATTTGAACTTGATTTGTGAGACACATTCATCAGTGTCTAGGTGCTCAATAAATTTTGTTCAATGAATGATACTTGAATGAACAACTATAAACTTAATTGAGGATATTGTCATACCAGCCTCTCCTCCTAACATTAAATGGTAGCATGACTCACAAAAATAAGATAAAATAACTACAGCCAGACAGAGGTCAAGTATTTCTTTTCCTTAAAACACTTCACTTCCCAAGTCCAGTCAGCCACAAAAGGTCTGTCTCACTATCACAAATCAGCCACAAAACACCTGGGTTATAGCTTTCTGATTTGAATATCCAGACTTCTGAAAGATCTGGCTGGCTAGGGGAGATTAGCAAGATTTCTCACTGTATCACATTTTTACTAAGATAACTAAGCATAGTAACGTTAAATAACACAATTATTCTTCATCATTAAAAGGAAAAAAGAAGCTTCCTCAATAACCCATGACTTTTTTCAGTTACTGCTTGGACTAACCTTAGTTATATATAGGTTACTAGGCCCAAGTTTAAAAATGTTTTCTTTCAATTCATTAAATATCTTTAATTTTTTAAGGCAACTTTTAATCTAAAATCGCATTCCCATCCCAAATGCTTCTAGAGGATCTTAAGCCAAATCAGCACCAAAGGTCTGTTGTGTTATTTTTCTTATTCAGTGAGTGAGAATTAATCAGAGACTTTTCCAATATTTCCTGGTCTCTATTAGAAGTGCCAATGCTTCATCTGTGGTCCCTTCGTGTCTCAAATAACATGAAAAAAAAGACAAAAAATAAGGCAAACAGGGTCATCTCTTTGGTCCTTTGTTTTCTTGTTTTCCAACCTAGGACCAATAGGGGGCAGTATTGCTCATATACCAACATGGTCAGCTGATATTTTCTCTTTTTTGATAAGTATCTTTATTGGACCTAGTGTGAAATACTATAGCTACATCTTTTTTCCCTCCCTAAGCATATGACAGCAAACTGGTAACATCTGCTTTTTTCATAGATTGCCTTCTGAAAGAACTTGTGATTCAGCTTTTACTTGAAAGTTTTTTTCTAAATGGTAAACATATCTTAAAAAAACACACACACACAAACAAACAGGAAATCAAACACATGATCCGTTCAATTATTTCAAAATTCAATAGGAAGTGTATTTTCTGTAAATCATCTCCATTATCAATTTGTCCTTACGTTAATTTTTAATGAGTAACATTTCCATCATATATAACTTGGGATTAAATATTTAAGACAATACAGGTTGATGTTTTAAAATAAGTTGTCCTTTCCTCTCTGTTACAGCTATCATTCAAAGTCAACGATTAGCAAGTTTCTCCAGCTGTCCCACAATGAAGGAGTTTCATCCATTAGAGTAGAGAGAAAATAACAGCAACAACAAATTTAATGGAAATTAGTTGTAACTGACTAATTTAACTCTGTACACCATCTCTTTTCCTGTTTAACATTGTGATTGTCTTTGGTTTCTAGGGACAGAGCCCCTTTTATTTTTACTTCAGAGATGGAACACTTCATTACAGAAGGTGGGAAAAATCCACAGCACTTCCAAGATTTTGTGGAGCTTTGCTGTCGGGCTTATAATATTGTCAGAAGACACAGCCGTCTAATCTTGAACCTACTAGAAATGGTAAGTCCCTTGGGGAAACAACAAAAAAAAGGAAAAAGCTTCAATTATGTCTTTCTGTGAGTAGTCTATTTTTGCTAATGGCTTGGAGTTCCCCGAAGAGCTGTTCAAAGTGGAAATAAATGAACAAACTAAAAGTACCATTGTATAGCTTATAAACACATTTCTTAATAAATTTGCTAATCTGTTCACAGTTGTCCCAAACATTTCTATTCAAGCTAATATTGCCATAATCAGGAGCTATCTCTGTATATTTTGACTAAAGATCAGGGACAGTAATTTAGAATGTTGTAGCAGTCATATTGTGGTTTAGGATTTTTTTAAGTGCTTTTAAAAAACTATCACACTAGAATTCTCTCCTTCATTTTAATCTTGGCTAATGTAATGATGATGTGCCTTGGTGTGTTCCTTCTTGGGTCCAATTTCTTTGGGACTCTCTGAGCTTCCTGGATTTCTTGGAAGTCTATTTCCTTTGCCAGAATGAAGAAGTTCTCTTTTATTATTTGTTCAAATAAGTTTTCCACTCATGGCTGTTCCTCTTCCCCTTCTGGCACCCCTATAATTCTGATGTTGAAATGTTTAAAAATGTCCTGGAGGTTCCTAAGCCTCTCCTCATTTTTTTGAATTCTTGTTTCTCCATTCTTTTCTGTTTGGTTATTTTTTTCCTCTTTCTGGTCCACTCCTTCGATTTGAGTCCCAGTTTCCTTTCCATTACTATGGGTTTCCTGTGCATTTCCATTCATTTCAATTAGTTTAGCCTTCATATGTTCCTCTAACTTGTGACTAAAATCAACCAGCTCTGTGAGCATCCTGATCACCAATGTTTTGAACTGTGCATCTGAAAGTTTGACTATTTCTTCATCACTTAGATTTATCGACTCTGGGGCTCTAAGTTCTTCTTGAGCTACGTTTTGCTCTGTTCATGCCTGATAGGTATGAGGAGCAGAGCCTTAGGTGTTCACCAGGGCAGGGCCACCCAGGTCACTAGTTTGCAAGAGATAAGGGGACAATTACCTACAAAGGAGTTCCCATCAGACTGTCAGCTAATTTCTCAAAAGAGACCTTACAGGCAAGAAGGGGCTGGAAAGAAGTATTCCAAGTCATGAAATCCAAAGACCTACAACCAAGATTGCTCTATCCAGCAAAGCTTTCGTTTAGAATGAAAGGGCAGATAAAGTGCTTCTACGATCAAATTCAAGGAGTTCATCATCACCAAGCCCTTATTATATGAAATGTTAAAGGGACTTACCTAAGAAAAAGAAGATAAAAAAGATGAACAGTGAAAGGACAGCAAACTCACAGTTAGTAACAACCACACCTAAAACAAAAGCAAACTAAGAGGATAGCTAGATCAGGAGCAGAACCATAGAAATGAAGATCACACGGAGGCTTAGCAACAGGGGAATGGGAGAAGGAGAAGGGGGAGAAGGTATAGAAAATAAGTAGCATAGACAGTAGATAGAAAATAGATAGGGGGCAAGAATAGTAGGGGAGATATACAATCTAAAGAACTTGAGACACGTCATAAACTAAAGGGGGGGACGGTGGGGGAGAGGGTGTGCAGGGTGGAGGGGAATGAAGGGGGGAATAGAACAACTGTAATGACATAATCAATAAAATATATTAAAAAAAACTATCACACTTACACATTATGGCAACTCAATAATGTAGACAGACCAGGCAAGGATTTTTCCTGGCTCCCCTCCCACTCTCTGCCTTTGATCAGTTGCTATTTCCAGATTAGAAACTGAGAGCCAAAAATGTGAGGTGACTTGCAAGCAAGTCAACCAGAGAATGCTACATTTAGTAGTATGCATTTGGTCTGCTGAGTCATGGACCTACATGCTTTCTGCTGACCAACATGGGAAAATTCAATGTTTCATTCCACTGTCCAATACAAAGAGGATCAGATATGCAGGGTGAGAGGGGAAGGATCTGTCAGAAATGTCTTCTGGAAGAAGAACAGAGTGATTCATTTGGTCACATACATATACACTAGTTATTGCAGCAAACTGTGGGAGAGAAATACACCTTTGCTAGATCACTATAGTGTCTGGAGTCAATCTGATCATCAACAATAACTGGTCTAGAAGCTTCAGCTGACAATAATTCTACCAGATGCTGTTAAGGGCACAAACTTGGTGGTCAGGCTTTCCTGGGTTTGAATCCTAATTTGACATTCTACTGGCTACATTGCTCTAGTAAGACTCTATTTCCTCATCTATTAAATGGACATAATAGCATCTACCTTATATAGGTAGGATCGGTAAATGCATAACCTAATCTTGAATGCTTTGTTATTGCACTATGCTAAGATCTTTATGTATGTTCATTGCTTTAAATTTCATAATAACCCTAAAAATAATTAATATTTAAAAACTTAGAACAATACCTACCAAATGTCAGGATTCAGTTAATTTATTATACTAGTTCCTTGTTAATCTACAAAAATACTGTCCAGTATAGTACCCCTACTAACATGTAGTTATTTAAATTTAAATTAATATTGAATAAAATTTTTAATTCAGCTTCTTAGGCTTGTTAACCACATTTCAAGTGCTCAATAGCACTTCATACATGTGGCTAGCAGTACCATATTGGACAGCAGAGCTATAAAATATATCCATCATTGAAAAAATTATTAGTACTGAATAAACGTTGACCTTATTGCAATACAGGTTTGATTTGGATCATTGTTTTAACTTGAAAACAACAAATGTACCTTACTTCTCTTTTTTATGCCTTGAAAAAAATGGGAATTTCTAAAAATACTATAAACATGTAATCCTTCATATAATACAAAGATTTCTTCATGTGTAAATTGGATATAGAAGGTTCTGTCCATCTTCAGAATCAACTTGGCTTTCCAGTAATTGCCAGTGACTCATATTGGTAGATTTGTGTGTTATCTCTGAATCTCAGAATTTTATTAGGCCATATTGCAATTATGAGCTGCCTTATGGTTCATAATCCATGTTCATAGCACAGAGGAAACTCTACAAGGACTGAGTCTGTGACCTTGACTCCATTTACATAATAAATATTCAGATACTATCAACTCTAATATTTACCTGCGATCTAGCAAACTCTAACTCGTGAATCCCTGAGCTCTTGAGAACCTGCTATATTCCAGAAACTGCTGAAGATACATTAATGTATGAGACCCAGTCAGTCTTAAAATTTTCAATTTAATAAGGCAGGTAAAGTTCATGTACATAAGTAACTAAGGTATTCAACATTTCTAAATGTCTATAATGTTGTAACTAGCTACATATGAGAGTAAGTACCATACTGAGTATGACTTGAACCAGACATTTGAAAAATAAACCTAAAGCAGAAACGCACAGATATAGTTTATGCTGTTTCTCAGGAGGTACTAAAATTATGCTGAACAATAGTAAGTGAGCATGTTGATGTGAAAGGATGTCTTTTTGAAAAAATAGATTTAGAACATTATTGATGAACTTTATTCTCTATTTAGTAAATTTTTCTACCTACCTAAAAAGAAAACTGCTAGCGTGAGTCATAATATATTAATCATTAAATTATAGAGTTAATGTCATTTTATTTCACTTAAAACATAGACATATGATATATTTTCAATTTTTTTATTGTTGTTTTATTACAGTTGCCCCAATTGCCCCCCTCTGCCTTTCTTCACCCAGCCCACCCCCCACTCCCACAGTCCATCCCCACACCATTGTTCATGTCCAAGGGTCATTCACACATGTTCTTTGACTAACCCCTTCCCTTTTTTTCCGCCATTGTCCCCTTTTCTCCTCTCCTCTGTTTGCTATCAGTCTGTCCCATATTTCCATGCTTCTAGTTCTATTTTGCTCATTTGTTTGTTTTTTAAATTCTCATATTATAATAGTAAAATCAAATATTGAATGTTTCTGGTATATTACATATCCAAAAAGACTCTTATGTTTTAAGTATTTAAGTCTTGATTTTTAGGCTAAGGAATGTTTACCAGTGAAGAATACTACTTCAGATTAAGCATATAGTCTAAGGTTTAGACTGTTACTGAAATTGAAACAGAGACCAGAGGCAATGTGGACCAATTAGACCAATGAACAAATATATGTGTGTCTCTGTGTGTGTAAAAGAGTAGTGTGTCATTCCCTCTGTTTCTGGTCATTGACCTCTTGATTTTCCTCTTTTCAGTTTTCACATGGCATTCTGTAGATAATCAAAGCATCAGTAAAGGTTTCAGGACCACACTTTCTGTACTACAACTTCTTAAAATAAAAACCAAATTTAAGCTTATGAAAGATTGTTTTCTATCCATGTGGGTAAACTACATTTCCCTCAATTCTCTTTCAAATTGACTCTTGCTGAATAAACTTCTTTTAAAAAGGACTCCATGTACTGCACAATGACCCAATCACAATGTAAGAAATACTTGATATGAGTCATAAGTTCTACCTTCCATGAATGGTCAGTGACCAGGAGCTACACAGGTTCGGTGAGTCTAACAGAGTTAATGGCTCATTCTCAGTAGAGAAGCGTGTTTCTAGATATCCACAGTCCTTTTTATTTACTCCCGGCAAAAGCCGGGGAAAATAATCCGTGAAATTCCCATCCTGCTTGAGAGCACAACATCTGCAGGAGACTCGAGAGTGTTGCTGGATGAATTCACTAACATAAAAGCCTGTATTTCATCAGCTCTTCTCTCATTAAAAAATCAATATCAGCTATTATGGAAGGTTCCCAAAGAACATAGGGACCATTCACCCAGTTTAAAATGTTTTTTACACCCATTATTATACCATATATTTCCCAGCAGAAATCTTTCTGACTTCTCTATGTGGTGGTGAAGACTGTCTGCTTCCCGAAGCACAGCTATCAAAATAGATGTGGATTTAGTAGGAGGATAGGACTAGAAGAAATGATAATGTTCCTATCTTTAAAAAGAACTTAGTTGTTCATTACTTGTACTGGCAACTTTTTCCTTTTTCCCTTCCCTATGGTTGCAATTAAAGTCATTCCCCATGAAAGCTAAGTGAGGAAACACTTGAACTACATCTCTGTGGGCTAAATGGACCCAGGCTGAGACAATCTTTACTCTCATGTGCAGATTCACAGCACTCAATCCTTCTCTCTGAGGAATGGAGCCCATCAACAAGGGCAAGGTCAGCATTTGCTACCTGTCATCAGCCATGTGCTAGGGAGATAGCTGGGGTTCTTCTGACTTGAAGTTGGCTGCCCTTCACACCCATGTAGTGTGTGCATGTGTGTGTGTGTGTGCATGTACATGTTAGCAGAGGAAGGGGTAAGTACAATATCTACTTCCCAAGGAAATCTTTGACAGAATCCTAAACAAGCACATGTGAATTCAGGTTACCCATAAAAACTAGAAAGCAATTCATATCTAAAGAAAAATTACTGCAAATGAATAATCACAGTGTGACAGAGGGGAAAAATGCCTCAACAAGTACAGAGATGTTTCTAGAACTCTAAGTACACAACTGATCAGGTAAAGCCTAATCTAGACTCTTGTTACTTTTCAGACTATGTGTCCCTGTGGTTGATTTTAAGTTTAGTAGTCAAATGTTGACTTGCTACTTGTAGATTTTCAATGCCTGATCATGTTAGGTATTGTTCATGCACTCATCCATCCATTCATTCATTTATGCATTTATTATTTCATAGGCAGTCTGTAAATTCTATTACTTACAAAGCACCATGCTAGACAATATAGAAAATTCAACATTGACTAAGAACCCAGTTAATGTTCTCAAAGAACTTAAAATCTAATCCGACACACATATACATAAACAAAATATAGTAAGATTTAGGCAGCTATACGTACTGTGAAAGAGGTGGGGCCAAGGTATGATTGTAGTATAAAGAAAGCAGTAACTATCTCTCAAGAGGATGTATGGTGTTTCAAGCAGGGGTTGGAGAACTAGGAAAAAAAACCTATTCAAGTTATCTAAGCAAATGAAGATAAAGAACTGGCCTAAGGCAATAATTTCAATGGAAAGGGGAATGAATACAAAAGACTATTGAGGTAGCTTTTATAGAATTAAGTGATCGGCCCTGGGAATTGGGAAGAAGAAGGAATAAAATAAAATATGAATTTCTTTTTAGTTGGACAGTGGTGGGAGTGAAAGCAGAGATAAAACAGGAAAGAGGAGGAAGATTTTCCAGAGAATTTGCTCACATTTAGATATCATGAATTTGAGTTGCTAGATCATTGTTGAGGAGAGGCTGTTGACAACTCCCCAGGACTGCCTGATCCATTTTGATGGTTTCAGTCACTGTCTACATGCTACTCACACACAGCTAAATGGTTTAGGCCTCATCCAGCCCTCCAAATATACCTAACAAACCTCCTAGTTTTCTCAATTCTACTTATATTTAAAATTCAACAACTTATCTTCATTCCTAAATAGTCTCCTAATCCAGTCTCTTATTTGGCCTCACGTAAATGTAAATTTAAAAAATGACAACAATGAGCTTTGGCCAAGTGGTTCCATTGTTTGGATCATCATCCTATATACCATAAGCCTGTGGGTTTAATTCCCAGTTCAGGACACATACCTAGGTTGCAGGTTCAATCCCTGGTTGCAGCATGTACAGGAGGCAACCGACTGATGTTTCTTTTTCACATCTATGTCTCCCTCTCTCTGTCTGTATCCCTCCCTCTCTCTCTACGGTCAATGAACATATCCTCACATGAGGATTAAAACAATAACAACAATGATCTCTCCTAAATGCAATGCACTTATATTATTGCCCATTTAAAAACACTAAAAGAGCTCTCTTGCCTTTAGGATCAAGCACAAAATCTTGTATATTGTTAAAACATCCTACCCTACTTGGCTTTTTAGCCCAATCTCTTGTCACTCACCCACAGGAGACCCTATGTTCCAGAAAGCCATCCTGGATTTTTTTCTGTGAAAAAACAGAAGATGTCTTGCTCTCCCCTGTACATCTCTGTGGGCTGTTCCCTCAACCTGTGTAGGAACAAGAGGAAAAGGAAAAGAGTTTCAAATTCATTTTTTCCTCACTTGAAATTCATCAAGTCAATCACAACTTCACCCATCTGCCATACCCATATTCTCAGTCTAGCCTTTATTTTTAGGATCAGCAGCATTGTTCTTAACTTTCCACAACTATAAAAGTGCCTCAATTCCAAAGTAGAAAATAATTTATTATCTTAGTCAGAGAGATACTGATGACATCATTCCTCTTCTTTTCTTTCTTTCTTTTTTTTTTTGCAAAGTTCACATTTATTTCAAAGAGATCCATTTTTTTCCTCAAAAAGTTTGGCCTATAACTGCAGAGAATATCCCTTCAGCCTACACTATAATATAAACAAAGTACTTTTCTAAAGGTTGGCAGAAAAGTGCCTGAGCCTTTCTACAATTATACCTTTAATTGTTCCATGGCTTTAATAACCTTTAATAAATACAATCATTGCTTAACTAGAGAAAATTATGTTGTGATAGTATGAGTCATAGAGTCATGGGAGAACATAAGGTGAGAACCAGAGGGATAAGTTTTATACTCTATGTGCTCACACACCCTTTGACCTGGATAATTCAATTACAGTTTGGGGGAAATTAAATTTTTCTTCTTTAAAATGGGCACTGTGATATATTTTTGTAACAATGTATAAAGTATAAAGCTATTTTTTATTCATTAGCTATCGATTTTCCCAGAACATGTTGGGTATATTTATATCTACTTTAAAAATAAAAAATATAATTAAAAGATTAAAAAAATAAAAATGAGGAGAAGATAAATGGGGTATAAATGGTGACAGAAGGAAGCAGAATTGCGTATCTGAAACATGCAATTTTATTAACCAATGTCGCCATAATAAATTTAATGTTAAAAATGTATTTAGAAAGAAAGAAAGAAAGAAAGAAAGAAAGAAAGAAAGAAAGAAAGAAAGAAAGAAAGAAAGAAAGAAACTGAGAAAATGGAGGTTCAAAGAGGCTAAAAGACTTTTTCAAGATGATTCAGATTTTAATGGCAGATCCAGATTTTCTGACATCAGACACCTTATTATTTCTGCTGTCCCATGCTGAATATGCCTCTTATACAAGGAGACAATATAGGGATAAAGAATACTCTCATGCTTACTTCAATAGTTTATGCTAAAGTTAAATTATTATTCTTCAAGTGCACTGACAACTTCATTGGTTTTTAATTTCATTATTACTGATGTTGCCTCTACTGATAAATGTGGCAGGTTAAAAACCATGAACATAGTTTTTCATGTGTACAACTGAAAGGCATTGCTATGAAAATTCGTTCCTGTGCATTGGTAGAATTAACCAAGTAAGCTTAACCAAACTTAACCAACTAAGATTTCATTTACATTTCTGAAGGGGTTTTTTTGTTTGTTTGTTTATATGTTTGTTTTGCCCAGATGCTCCACGCGGGGCTGCCAGAGCTGAGTGGAGTCCAAGACCTGAAATATGTGTACGATAACCTTCGTCCGCAAGACACAGACCTGGAAGCAACAAGTCATTTTACCAGGTAGAGCTGGCCGTGAACGTGTATATTCCTGTGTGTGTGTACACATGGTTCACATTTGAGATGATTTTGGTGTGAACAGTCGTTGGAATGAAACTATCATTCCAACATTTGTGTCTGAGTTCCCAAGGGGTACAAAAGAGCAACGGGGACGCCGGTGTCTCCGTCACACACCGGTGTTCGGTAACAAGACTCTGCATCCAACACATTGCTCAATCACAGGTCACTGAAAAGAGCAAGGGCTGACGAAAATAAACTGGTTGTTCTACTTGAACTATGTCCAGAAAAACCATTTGGAGAAAGAGATTTATGATGAGATAGAAACTCATGACTTTCATCTCTAAGAAAATACCCTGCCGTGTCATTGCTTGGACAGAGCAATTACAGTGCCACAATTTACCCACAGTTCCTCCTATCACTGTCAAAAGGAAAAAAATTATACTTTGGATAAGAAAAAGCTCTTTGGGGCCCTGGCCAAAGGGAAAATGTAAATGTGCTTTATTCGTCAGCCTGAGTCCCATCCCTCCCCCCACCAAGCTGTAAAGAGCAGAATCTTAGATACTGGTGAGCTGGCCTGGGTTGACTCATCTGCCAGCTCCATTCAAGAGAACTTGAACTAACACTGGAAGTAGATCTGAAGCCAGCAACCTCCTGGCAGTGAGCTAGTATATCCCCCTCTGCATACTTTCTGCCAGGCTAATTTTCCAGCTTTCGGGTGTTGTGTAGTATGCTCTTTTAATTAAACTTCTTTTGAGAAATCCATAGTAAAGAACTTGTTCTCCATTGCAAACTTAAAAGGCATCTAGTCATCTAATTAGGGCAGGTCATCTTTCTGTTCAATTATTGCCTTTGGCCATTTCCTACCCCTAACTTTTGAGGATCTTATAATTTAATTGCCTTTAGGAATGTTTATCCGTCGCAACTTTATTATTGCCTAATGCATCATCTTCTGAGTAGATCACTTTTCCAGCCTACATTCATTCCTGCTTCGTGTATTTAACTTGCATTCATAGCCTCATCAGAAATGTTCCCAAAGAATCAAAAATTAATGAAATAGAGGGGGGAGTCTGATCCAACTTCCATCCCATTCAACCCTTGATGTTCTGGACACCTACCACCTCACCCATGAAACCTTCTCAAGTTATTCTAGTACTGACTGGTCTTTCCCTCTATAGTTCAACAAAACATGTACTTTTCATGCTATACTTAATTTTATTAATGAATTATTTACTATCTGTATATCACCTTAATTAATATATTTGTTAGTTACATCAGTTTCTCTCAAGTAAAGCAGGAGATAGAGTCCCACTTCTAAAAATATCTGAATATAAAACAAACTCTATTTCTCTTAAACTATATGAAAGAGTTTAGCAGAAAATACAATTTAAACATGAAACATTCAGTATATAACAGGCATATAAAAGGACTAATATTTAGCACAGGGCTTCTTGTGCATCAGGCCCCACTCTAAGTGCTTTTTGGATGTTAACTTATTTAATCATCACAACAAGTCTGTGAGGTAATATCATCTTTATCTACACTTTTAGATTAGAAAAACCGAGACTCCAGAGAAGTTAAATAAAGGATTGCCAAAGGACACAGTTTACCAGAGAGAGTCACAATTTGAGTCGGCAGGGGGGGGCGGGGGAGGCAGTTGGAGGGTCGTGTCTCAGAGCGCAGGGTCTTGCAGGCTCTGGGAGATGCACAGCTGCACACTTCAGACCAGTTTCCTCGAGGTTCTTAGAGCCCACGTTGGCCGCAGTTTAACCAAAGCAGATCCCGCACCCTTCCCCCAGCACCAGTCCTGGCTTCCTGAATATCCCACGTCTTGTTCAAAGACAGAAGTCCCTCCCTGGAATTCCTATCACTGAGCAGCACCGGGTGTTCCCGGGGTGCTTGACTCAAGCTCTGTATAATTGCTGCCCAAGGTGCCCCCATGGGACACTTTGACTAATGTCACCGAGGCAGTCACCTTCCTTCTTTTTCTGCTTTGGCCCATTACCAGATGTCTTCAAACTCTATAATTTTTCCTCTTTTTTCCTCAGAGAAATCTCCCTCGAGACTCACTCTCCCTTGGACTTCCAAGAACTTATAGTGTGTTTTATCTTAAAGTCTCAATTGTGTGCCTTTGTTTTTAGATATGATTTAATTTGCTTTGAACGTGTCTTTTCAGCTTTTCTCTGAGTTCCCTGGTCAGTATGTGCAGATCAGATGTTGAGAACATTTTCTATGGCACATACCGTCCAGTATCGTGAGGGACTTGCTACTGAGATCCGAGAAAGCTCAAGTGACTGTGACCATGATTTTTACCCTTAAAATAAAGTTACTTACCCCCCCCAGCCCCCCGACCAAGGCACCCACAGAGTTTCTTTCCCACTCTTTCTCCTTCCCTTCCCCTCTCTCTAAAAATAAATAAATAAAATATTTTTAAAAAATCTCTCCATTATTTAGATATTTTCAAATTTAAACAAATTATACAGTATTTCTTTTTCGATACTTAAACAATGTACAAATACTTAAACAATGGGTACAGTGAATTTATAGATCTATATCCATTAATTAAAAACAATAATGGGAGCTTTAAATGAGAAGATTTAAATAAATGTTAAAAATGATGTATACTTGTTTACTTTTCTGTGTAAACAATAACATCTTAAGCTGCATTCTCTGACATCACATGCATTTCTAAAGTCAAGGAGAAACTTGAAGTGTAAACATCAGTGCATATAATTTACCAGAAAAGTAATCAAGTTCTATAATGGATCCAGCCCTGGTCTTCCTGATTCAAGCAACGTCTTTAACCCTACCTGCATATGTGGTCCCCTGTACATTTAAACTCTTTGTCCTCTTTGTTCTGATAGGTTAAAAGTGCTTCATGTCACTGTTATTCTGATGACACTGCTAAGACACAGATAAAAACAAGACAAGAAAATCCAGTCTCCCCCTTGCCCCCCTACCACTGGGCTCACAGATTTGGGTCCTGAATGAGGACTAAGTCATCAGAGACACAGCATGAGTGGCCACCTGAAATGCCTTAGTCCTGACTGCACTGTATGCATTAAGAGGCTGCCATTCTTGACCCTGTTTGAGACTTGAAAGAAAGAAATGGATTTTCTTGCCTCTCCAAGGGAGTACTCTGCTTATGAATAATACAGGATTCTACCTCACTCCTAGATACATTCTGAGTTAAAAGCTGGCGATCAGAGTTTCAAAGGATATTGTACTCCATGTGGCATTGAAAACTGTATCACAATTAATGGCATTTAGAGAAAAAATGAATATAAAATCATTTTGCTGGCCACAAAGGTTTTCGACATAATTGCCAACTGTTCTCTCCGCTTCCCTTAATTTTTTCTACTCCGCTTTCAGCGGCGTGCCTTTGAGCAGAACCAAGAAAGTATCATGACTCGGCCCCTGCAAATGGATACTCTCATGTAATGTCTCTGCTGGGCCCACTGCGAGGCAACAAAGGCAGCCATCCATTAAAATGCTGTCCAAATGGGTTATTTCACAATTTTCAATCTCTTTCAAACCTCGGGTTAGCTGTCCTTAGAAACAGATAACCTATTTCACAGCCTGGGCAGGATCATGAAGCATAAGCTTCCCTGCCTAACCCCCCCTCCCACATAGAGATTATGCTTTTCACTTCATCCATTTCCTGCTCCAAAAATGTGGGAGGAAATATTTCATGTTTTCCCAGTATTTCATTTGGTCTGCCACACAGGTTTTTGGTTTAGTGAGTATAAGAACTCTTGTTCTTCAGTTGAAATTGAAAGTAATTTGAAGCAAAACACAACTTCAAACCTCAAAAACAAATACTTTGTATTCGTGAGGTGTTTTGGTAGCAAGAACCAGAGATTCTATGATGTCCTGGGGAAAAGGGATATACACAGACTCAAACTACAGCCTAACAAACCCCAGGACCCAGTAGGATCTGGCTAATTTCTAATGCAAAACAAGATCTTCTACTATACTTATTTCTCTGTAATATTCTACTTCTCTCTGTGCACTGGCCAGTATTCTCTAGTATAAACGCCGGAGAAAGGTGATCCTTTCATTTAACGAGTTGCCTTTGGCCATATGGGACAGAGTCCTTAAACAAAGGCATTGTGGACTCTCCTCCCTGTCTATACTCCTATCATGGGCCATCCCTTCACAGAGAACAACCTAGAGCTTCTTCTCTGAAGAATAAAAGCACAGTTTAATGCCTTTCTATCTGGTTTCATTCCAAGACTGAGAGTCTGGGACAGAAATACAGATCCCTGGATTCTTTAATCATTAAATTTTCTTAATGCTTTTTTAGTTCTTTGTAAATTGTCATCTCATCAATTATTGTATTTCCACAAATAAAAGTCAAAATTTGGACTTCCACCAAGATGGAGGCATAGGTGGGAATACTTTGCATCCTCAAACAACCAAATCTAAAAACAACAAAGTTTTAACAATAATAAACGCAACCAAACCACAGAAAATTGAACAATACGGAGTCCAAAAACAATGAAATGCTCAGCTAAACCAGTGAGAGGGGCGAAGCCAGCAGCAGAGCAGGTCAGGTAAAAAAGATCCCCTGACCCGGACGGTGCACAGGCAGCTGAGGGCACAGATCCCAGGTGCGGGCTAGCTACGGGCAGAACCCAGGGAAGAGGCTCAGCTGGCTGTCTGCAGTTGGTCGCACATTTGCACACAGATAAGCCAATGAAGAGGCAAGCGTTGAGACAGATCACGCAGGCTCCAGCAGCCAGTGCAGGGCGGTGGGCTCGCACATTTGCCTTCGGATAAGCAGGCGGGGGCCAGCGGTGAGGCAGACTGGGCCAGCGGAAAGGACCACCATTGCTCCCTCTCTGACCCCGCCCCCACATACAGCATCACAAACCAGTGAACTGGGTGGCCCCGCCCTGGTGAACAACTAAGGCGC
The DNA here is from genome assembly GCF_021234435.1 of Artibeus jamaicensis. Taxonomy (NCBI): domain Eukaryota; kingdom Metazoa; phylum Chordata; class Mammalia; order Chiroptera; family Phyllostomidae; genus Artibeus; species Artibeus jamaicensis. The sequence continues at coordinate 29,534,965 of NW_026521486.1, forward strand.
CTCTCCTCATATGTAACATGTGCGGACAGATCAAAACATGGCTCAAGGACAACTCAGAGCCCCAGAGCCGATAAGTCTAAGTGATGAAGAAATAGCCAAACTTTCAGATACACAGTTCAAAACATTGGTGATCAGGATGCTCACAGAGCTGGTTGATTTTAGTCACAAATTAGAGGAACATATGAAGGCTAAAGTAATTGAAATGAATGGTAATGCACAGGAAACCAATAGTAATGGAAAGGAAACTGGGACTCAAATCAAGGGTGATCAGAAGGAAGGAAAAAATGACCAAACAGACAAATATGAAGAAACAAGAATTCAAAAAAATGAGGAGAGGCTTAGGAACCTCCAGGACATCTTTAAACGCTCCAACATCTGAATTATAAGGGTACCAGAAGGGGAAGGGGAACAGTCACCAAGTGGAAGCCTTATTTGAACAAATAATAAAAGAGAACTTCCCCATTCTGGCAAAGGAAATAGACTTCCAGGAAATCCAGGAAGCTCAGAGAGTCCCAAAGAAGTTGGACCCAAGAAGGAACACACCAAGGCACATCATCATTACATTAGCCAAGATTAAAATGAAGGAGAGAATCCTAGAAGCAGCAAGAGATAAGGGGACAGTCACCTACAAAGGAGTTCCCATCAGACTGTCAGTGGATTTCTCAAAAGACACCTTACAGGCAAGAAGGGGCTGGAAAGAAATATTCCAAGTCATGAAAATCAAAGACCTACAACCAAGATTGCTCTATCCAGCAAAGTTTTCATTTAGAATGGAAGGACAGATAAAGTGCTTCTCAGATAAGTTCAGAATCAAGGAGTTCATCATCCAAGCCCTTATTATATGAAATGTTAAAGGGACTTACCTAAGAAAAAGAAGATAAAAAAGATGAACAGTGAAAGGACAGCAAACTCACAGTTAGTAACAACCACACCTAAAACAAAAGCAAGTTAAGAGGACAGCTAGATCAGGAGCGAACCATAGAAATGAAGATCACATGGAGGGTTAGCAACAGGGGAGTGAGAGAAGGAGAAGGGGGGAGAAGGTACAGAAAATAAGTAGCATAGACAGTAGATAGAAAATAGATAGGGGGGAGGGTAAGAATAGTATGGGAAATATAGAATCTAAAGAACTTGAGACACGTCATAAACTAAAGGGGGGAATGGTGGGGGAGGGGTGTGCAGGGTGGAGGGTAACGGAGGGGGGGAATAGAACAAATGTAATGGCATAATCAATAAAATAAAAATATATAATAAAAAAGAAAAAGATTTTAAAAAGTCAAAATTTTCCTCTGCCTTAACTATTGATATCTGCAGAAATAAATGGCCCCCCAAAAACCAAAAAAAGGCAAAGAAAAACCAGAATCTAGAGGATTTAGCGGTGTCCAACTTTCCTAAATTAGCAAAGCAGTTGCAAAAGAAAATGTAAAGTGAAATTTTCCCTTTCATTGTCAGTCTCCATTTTTTAAATTTAATTATAAGAATTGACCTGAACTAAATTACCTCTATAAGGTAAAATTTTTAAGTATTTTATTTATTTATTTTAGAGAGATGGGGAAGAGAGAGAGCAAAACATCAATGTATGGTTGCCTCTAGTGCGCCCCCTACTGGGGATATCACCCACAACCCAGGGATGTGCCTTGACTGGAAATCAAACCAGCAATGCTTTGGTTCACAGGCCTGTGCTAAATCCACTGAGCCACACCAGCCAGGGCCTATAAGGTAAATTTTTTAAGTGCAGGTATAACACCTCCTTAGTTTGGTGGCTCAGTACCCTCAGCACAATGTTTGAGAGCTCAGTGGCTATTCCACATTTTATAAGAAAATCTGTATTTTCAAATTAAGCTCAATTTGCCTAAATATCAAGTCAGGATACACCTTAGATGAAAAAAAAAAAAAGATACTTTAAACTCTTTGGGAGTCTATCATTCTAAAGGTTAAAGGCACTTGAAAGGTTTAATATACACACCAAGAGCACCAGAAATGGTTAGTTTAAAAAGCTGGATAGTCCAGATGGCACCTCCCCAACAGCTGTTAGGTCCCAGCAGCTGCGTGCACCAGCCAGTCCTCCCAGGGGTGCCTGGCCGGCTCATCACATAGCATTGCCATGTTCCAGGGGTGTAACAAGCAACAGGACTGAAATTATCTTCTATCTCTAAATATATTTTCATATGTTACAGATTTTATTAACTTAATTATAACACCATTTATCACCATTTATTTTTTCTATTACTGCATGTTAAGATTTCATGCCTTGCAGACAATTTTACTTTAATGTCATCACTAAGACAAGCTGGGTTTGGGAAGGGAGGATAGTAACCTGGGATACCATGTTAACTGGCACATTACCCATACATAACGAGACCAGTCCGTCAACTTCCCTTAGTCCCTTTATTCCATTTGCTCTGATTTGGCCTATTTTTTGTCAGCAGCTGTCATAAGAAATTGATAAGAATTACTCATCCATACTCAAGGCCCTGGAACCTGGAACACTCTGGTTTGTAAGCGGAGTTATGTGCCCGCACTGAGGTTTGCAGAAGACTTGCTGACTTCTAGGTGAATTCTAAGGATTTGAAACTTGGACTGGGAAAACAGCAAAACTTGTTTTGTTTGTAAAGCTAAGTCCTAAGCTACGAAGCAAAAGAAGAGAAAAAGAAAGAAAAGAAACCCTAAAGTGCCTCTTCTTAACCCTTATCAAATATCTCTTTTGTAGGATTTCAAGAGAGCTTACCTCATTTCAGTTCTCACAGAACCACAGTTTACACATTTGTTCTCCCTTGTAATCTCCATGTATAGTTTGCTGCCTTTGGGGCTCTTACATACTTATTTCTTTACTTAACTGGTAGTAATATTTCTGAAATAATATTTGCATAGTATAAATGTGATAAACCTGAGTTGGAATTTTTGGTTAATACTTTCTGGATGACGTCCCCTTTAGCACCATTTCACCTGTCTTGGTCTTTCTTATCTATTGCTAAAATAATTACACTGCTTTCCTCTAAGGAGGAAGAGATTAACATAAGGCATTGTGCAGGGCCTGCCAAAAGATGTATATTCCCTCAGGGCAGAAACCTGATTTCTCTCTAGTCCCAGCACAGAGAATAGTGCCTAGCAGAGAGTTGGAAGCATTTATCAAGAGTGCCTTGAGGTTTCCCCTAGGAAATTTAAGAACTGCAACCTTCCAGCTGCTGCTTTGGACCTGTAATATAAGAATACTCAAAGCATAATCTTGCTGATGCTGCAATTAAACAAAATAACCCAGAAAGCTGCTACCGTTAACAAAAAAATCCTCACAGAGGCCTAAAACTCACTGCTCTCGGGACACCACCTTGAGTCATATATAATAGCACTCTTGGATTTGACTTATTAATCTGCCACCTGAGAGATAGGAGATGGAGGTCACTTTAGGTGAAAGTCTGTCCTAAAATGACATAGGATTATTGTACAAGTTTAACCTTCCTCTCCAGTCGTCTTACATCTTAACTGTTGGGTAACGTGTGAAGAAGGTATGAGCATAGTTGATATTTTCGAGTGTGAGTATATCAGAACTTAAGGTTTATGGTTCATAGGCCTATCTTCATAAGAAATGAGTACATGTTGTCATCAAGAGCTTTCCACCCCAGCACAATAATATGTTCAGTAAATATTAGTTGAATGAATGAATGAATGGTAGGGTCTCCATAAGTCATGATTACTAGTATCTCTATTATTATTAGGTTCTTGTATTTAACAATGAAGAATGAATGTTGTATACTGCACTATATATATCCCCATAAATTCAAAGAATACCTTTAGAAATAATGAACACTGTGGAAATGAATAATGATCAGTCATATTTTAACTTTCTTAGCAAATTTTCACCTGGATTGATGTATAATAATGGAAAAATTTTAAATGTATTCAAAAGAGCCTAAGTCCAGAACAAGACAAATGGGCTTGAAGTTTTCTGAAGCTGAGGGGACAATTATTAAACATTACTGAAGTACATTGTTAACATTGGGGACACGGCAGATTAGTTGTAAAGAAGGCACAGTGACTTTGATAGAAGCCTACGGGACAGAAAGCAGTGCTTGGTTATAGTTAACACTCATTTCTCTTAGAAAATTTTAGTAAGCACAGAACAGAAAGAAACTTAGATAGACATCATACTTTTAAAACTGAAAAATTACAAGCATTCCCATTAATATCAGGAAAAAATAATGCCTTCTATTTGATTGTAACACTCTGTATTTATGCTTTGTTTTATTGTTCTTTTCCATTTGAATAAGACAATAAAAATGACAATTCAAGAGAACCAAAAATTTTTGAAATAACAGAAGTTCAGTAAAATAAGTGGTTTTAAGGGAAACATTCCAGGCTCAGTAGTAAAAAGAAGAGGAAACATCATATGATCACCTCAATAGATGCAGAAAATGCAGTTAATAAAATTTAGAATCATTCATTTTGAAAAACTCTTCATAAATATCAAGAAATGTCCTTAACTTATAGCTAAAAGCCTACAGAAAACATTATACTTAATGCTGTAACAATGAAAGTGTTTCCTTTGTAATCAGGAACAAACTTTGCTGTTGCCACTTCTAATTAATACTGAACTGGATGTTCTAGCAGTACAAATGGTGACAAAAATCTCCTTCATTATTTGCAGATTACATGACTGTGTCAATGCAAATTTCAAAAGAACATGTAGATATATTGTTAAAATTAATGAGATAAAACTTAGTCATATATCATCAAATATTAGTTAAAATAAAATTTTAAATGTTCTAGAAAATCAAAAGACAAAACTACACATTGAAAGATCCATTGCATGTTGAGAAAAAATACCTAGAATAACCAAACTGAAATATATTTTAGAAAAACTATTGGACTTCAAAGAAAAATAAACTTTCTTTAAGCATCTAGGCAAAAAAATAAGTCCTTTATAAGGAAAAGAAGTTCATTATGTCATCAGAGTTTTGGATAGTAACTTTTTTAATTGATTTTTTTGAGAGAGAGGAAAACACTGATTTTTTTGTTCAACTTAGTGATGCATTCATGAGTTGATTCTTGCATGTTCAATCCCCTGACCTGGGATTGAACCCACAACCTTATCATATCAGGGTAACCAACTAAGCTACCTGATCAGGGCTTGGGTAGTAATATTTTATTCCAGAAGAAAAAGGAATAATATTTTTATGGCACTGAAAAAAGAAAATTTGAGACAAAAATGTTGTATCTAGCCAAATTGACTTTGAAGTATGAAGGCCACAAGCTGTTATGAACACCGAAGACTCAGAAACTTATTTCCTTGAGCATACCGGAGAAATTACCTTCAGATTGTCAAAATGACTGAGTGATGTAAACATGAAGACTGGTTGAGATTTAATGATAGAAGAGACAATGCATAGTATGTATAGTATAAAAACTGCTAGTGTAAAAAAACAAAGTGGAATAGGAAGCACATATAAAAACTAGAATAAGCATACTGTTTGCTTTATAGTATTAACTGGGATAAAATGGACTGCAAATTAGATACTGGAGAAGAAGAAGAGGTGTAAAGGGGTATGGAGCATTGTATAAAGACACATGAAAAGATGCTCAATGAAAAGAACACCTCTATATCAAATTTAATCAGGAATGTGATAAAATACTGGTTTAAAAATATCAGACACTTTTTAAACAAAGCAACAAACAACAAATATTGGAAAGGTTGTGGGGAAAAGGGGACCCTAGTTCACCGTTGGTGAGATTGCAGACTGGTACAACCATTATGGAAAACAGTATGGAATTTTCTCAGAAAAATAAAAATGAACCTGCCTTTTGACCCAACAATTCCACTGCTAAGGTTATATCCTAAGAACCCTGAAACACCAATCCAAAAAACCTATGCACCCCAATGTTTATAGCAGCACAATTTGCAATAACCAAGAGTTGGAAACAACGTAGGTGCCCATCAGTAAATGAATGGATCAAAAAATTGTGGTACATTCACACAATGGAATTCTATGTAGTAGAGAGAAAGAAGGAGCTACTACCTTTTGCAACAACATGGATGGAACTGGAAAGCATTATGCTGAGTGAAATAGGCCAGGTGCTGAAAGACAAATACCATATGATCTCACCTTTAACAGGAAACTAAACAACAAAACAGACAAGCAAGCAAAATATAACCAAAGACACTGAAATACAGAACAGGCAGACAGGGACCAGAGAGGAGAGGAGAGGGAATTTCAGGGGAAAGGGGGAAGGATTCACAGGAACAAGTATAAAGGACACATGGACAAAAACTAACAGGGGTGGAAGTGGGATGGAGGTGGGGAACACTAGAGGGGTGGGCTGGGATGGGAGTAAAAGACAGAAAGCTATACTTGAACAATAATTAAATAAAAATATTTTTAAAAAGATATTTGTTATACCGTTAGAATACAATTGCAAACCTCCTTAAATACAAAAAAAAATAACTTTAGGAAGTAGAGACACACCAAAAAAACCAAAAAGAGACCATAGAAGGAAAAACATTTCATATAAAATACATGTATATTAGTTATAGTATTATAGTATGAAACTTTTTTGTACGATAGTTGAAAGGACACAAATACATACAAAAATTAAAATTAAAAAACAAAATAATGAGCCCTGCCTAGTGTGGCTCAATGGATTGAGTGCTAGTCTGTGAACCAAAGAGTCGCTCGTTTGATTCTCAGTCAGGGCACACGCCCGGGTTGTGGGCCAGGTTCCCCATTTGGGGGCATGGAAGAGGCAACCACACATAGATATTTTTACGCCTCTTTCTCCCTTCCTTCCCCTCTGTCTAAAAACAAACAAATAAAAGCTTTAAAAAAAACAGAAAACAAAATAATGAAAGTCAACCTATAATTAAATTTTTTTTAAATATACAGGAAGGTAAGGAATAACAGAGACAGTACAGAGTTAGAACCTGAGCTTCAAGAAATACACATTTTTTTAAATATTTAACTTCTGGATTCATGTAAATACTTTAAGTAATTATAAACAAAAATTAAACTTTAAAATGTTATTTCTAAAAATAGAAAATAAATCTAAAAGAAGTTAAATATCATTGCAGCTTTATATTTCACCATAAAAGTTTGTTTTATGTTTGCTAACAAATCAGTGTGAACTTGAAGTTTATAAAAATAGGTTTTAATTGCTGAACTTGAATTAAACATCTTTGATTCTTGACTTTTTTTTCCACATCAAACAAACACAAAGAACCAAATTTTCAGTGAAATGACTCAATTCAAGGGAATGTAACTCATTATCTTTTCTTTTTAATTTCTCTAGGAAAATAAAAGAAAGTCTGGAGTGCTTCCCTGTTAAATTGAACAACTTGATTCACACACTTGCACAAATGATGACTGCAAGCCCTGCCAAATCTACTTCACAGGATTTGTCCCAAAAATCCTGTACGCTGACTTCAACCAGGTCAATTCAAAGAGCGGCAATTTTAAGGTTCAGCAAGAAAACTCGTGCTGTAAGTCTCCAGTCTGTCCTCTTGACTTCAATATTTGACACTATCTCAGACTCCAGTTCACTGTTACACACTCTTCCTTAAACTGTGATTTTTGTTTTTACTACGTGATTGAAATATCTGTGACAGTTTGAGCAGAAGTGCCACCATGGAGGATGTTCCGAGGAGAAATCATAACAACCAGAGCTATCAGAAGAGAACCATCAAAGAGAACAGACTCTGCCAGGGGTAGACTAAAAATCAAGAGCTACTTAGAGTGTCCACAAGTAGAGCATAAATTAGGCAGTCTTTTTCCAGCACATAAGATTATATCATTATACACTGCGTTCATATGTAACTTTGCCATTACATCTCTTAGCTTCCATGATAATTTTTTTTGCACAAAGATGCGTGCTTGGTTTGTTTACATGTAAGGAGATTTTAGAAAGTATCACAAGGTTGATATTGCTGTCTCTTGATTTTTGTCTATTTATTTCCTGCAGCTGTATCTAATCCAGGTGACACACAGGAACAACGAAACAAGCCTGACAGAAAAGTCATTTGAACAATTTTCAAAGCTCCACAGTCAACTTCAGAAGCAGTTTCCATCACTGACGCTCCCAGAGTAAGGCGCTGCCCTCCACAGGGTTTGCCTCAGTGCTTGTCCTTGAACACAAGGGGAAACCAGGGTTAGATGTTCTCTCATGAGCAACACAGCATTCTGACCCCAATGCCATCGAACCTAGCCCAGCAGAGGGTCTGCACTGCTCTCACAGTAGAAAACCTTGTCTCATAAAACAGAACGATGTTTCAATTTTCTGTTTGCTTCCAGCCATTGATTTTGGTAGACAGAAAAATCGAGAACCAATTACATTTTTAATCAGTTATTTAAAAAATTGTTTTATTTGCCTGCTTTTAAATTTAACCTTTCAGGGTTTTCTATAAAAATAAAATTAAACATTCAAAGCTAAATTGGATAGATCTACTTTTAAATAAGGAACTGCAATATACAGCTCTGATATATTTGTTTGCTGTTCCAGAAAAAGTTAAATCTTTAATATAGTAAAATTTTATGTAGTAGAATTTAAATTTAGTAAAATCAACTGACTTTTGTTATCATTAATTATTGACTTTGATTTGTACTATCAAAGTTTAATTTATACGTTCATTTTGAAGTAATCTTGAAAATCATTGCTTCCTTTCATGTTTTATTAGAAAAAGTATTAAATGTAAGCAAACTAGATGAAAACAACCTCTGTTCAAACAAACTTTCTAAAATGTATCAGGCAGAGCTAACCAAATTTAAGTCACAGACTTCAGTGATAACAAAGGTGCATCTTGACTTTAAAAAAGGTGAACTTTCCAGAAATTACGATGTTGGCGTCCTGGTCAGCCACATGTAGTACTACCTATGCAGGGGGTTGAAGTAGATGGCCCTTTAGCAATGTAAATATACAGCTAAGCAAAAATATCAATGGATGGAGAGATATTGTGCAGTCTCGACAAATGCATAGTTCACATTTATGAAAATCTGTACTTGAAAATGTCACAGGAATTTTAAAATACAAATGCTTTAAATGTCAATAAGTCAACAAAATTAGACTAAGAGTACATTCAAGAGACTGGGAGGAAGGGAATGTGGTTGGGAAACTTTTGAAAGTAACATCAGATTTTTTTAAATCTGATAGAATAACTGAGAAAGAAGCGATGCTGGCAAAAAGCAAATTCAGATTGGCTGCACATGCTGTATTCAACATCAGTGGTGGCCATCATGCCCTACTAAGGAATGATTTATAAGTTAATTTGTGTGAAAGAGCTGTCTCTTTCAGTTTCAAACACTTCTCTGCTCTACACTTTTATGTCTCCAATACATATTAGTATAACTTGTAAAACCTTAAAAGTGCTAATAACCTTTCCATACATGCCTCTTCTCGACTTTCACCTTTAGTTAGGATTTTGCTTTGCTCAACAACCACTGCCTGATAATGGTACCTAAGTTGATTTTAAAACTATTCAAGCGATGTGTGGAGGAGAGAAACAGTTAGTCCTATGTACCCTCAACAATACCTGTGTGCTAATGGTCCCAAAGGAGCTAAGGCTTACAGCAATGCATGTAAATTAAAGATGAGGGCAGATTTCCTCTGGCTTTTAAATTTACTAAGAGAAACCCTATGAGAACTAAGTAAACCTGACCTGGAAAGTATGAGGAGAAAGTTAGGATCATGAAAAACAAAATTCAAATCACTCACAGCGTGTAACTGTGGTCTTCACATTGGGCCATTTGTATCTCTGGGTACCTTCCAAGAATACACAGGCTTAGAAACCTTCCTGAAAAGTGATGGTCTTTAAAACCAACCTGCTTGAGAAGGGTTGACTTCCTCCCCTTCTACTTTCACCAGTCGTCCAAAATCTTTTTTTTTTTTTGGTATACTGTCCTAGTAAAATGTCCAAAATTTTATTTTGGTACATTGTCCTAGTAAAATGGAAAAAAAAAGTAGAGTTTGGGTACATTTTACTAGGGAGTTAAAAAAAAGCTCTGAGGATCAAATAAAAGGCAAATCACAATAGTGTTGTTGGTAGTAGGAAAATTAATTACTTAAATAACCAGGTATCAAATCTGTTTGCAAGTCACATGTTTTTTAATCTTTGATCTTGACAAAATTAAGGGAGGAAATTATGTCACTGTCAGATAAAAAAATCACAAAAAATCATTTTAAAAAAATGAATTCTATTTTACACTTAGCATATAACACAAAAGCATCTCAAACAATTGAATGATACTACTATAACTGAATTCCTCATATAGTTCTTTATACGTAAGATATTTTTGAGTACATACATCTATAAAAATGTCAACAAAGGTGTAGAACTGATGTTGAACTCCATATTATTTAGCAATAAGGCAAATTTGTCCACAAATACACAAATTATTTAAAACCAGCCCAGTGCATCTATTTATCACATTCATTTCTATATTTTGATCAGTTGCATATGGTACTAATTTTCATAACTAAGGATGAACATGTTTAACACTTTAAGCTTTAGAACTTCAAGTGACCTTTAAAAAAACAATTATTGAACTACACAAATACACGGTTTGGGACTTCTCTGGCATTCCCAACAAGAAATAGTGGATGAGTGGGCCCGCAGTGCTTTACTTTCTCCAATTCTCCTCTCCCCAGGAAAAGGCCTTTATCAAAGAAGGAGAACTAGGCAGGAGGCTGAGCAAGACTGAAATTAGAGGAAGCGCTGGAGAGTTCCTAAAATGATATATTTAATCTATAAAATTCATTGCCAAGTGCTTAAACATTAACAGGTCATTCTATCCAATAATTGGTCTTAATCATATCAAACCCATGGAGATGAATCATGAGAATATAGGGAAGAAAGAAATTCTGCAAGTCAGACTCCTGGGGAAAGTGAAACTTTGTTCCAAAAGACTCAGACCAGATGGAAGCATATGTCGCTGGGTAAAGAGTTGAACTTAGTTAGCGTAGCAGTGTCTCTAGTGAACCCAGGAGAAACCATGCAATCTGACCTTTCTGAAAAATTATGAATCATTAACTTCAGAAAACATTTAAGCTCCCACACATATTTAAGGAACAAAATGTGTGGTCTACCATAAACACAGTAAGAAGGAACATATACGTTGATTTAGGATGCTGAATTGAACTGAATTATTGTTAATAGAAGTGACAATTAAAATAGCACAGTGAGCACAGCCAAGTTAAAGAAACTCCCAGGATTAATCATGTGTTCTATGGTTGTTTTTGGTGATGGTTTTATTGCACCTTCCATCAGATGCAGCTGTAGCTTCACAAACAGTCATAAAATGAAGAGGCTGATTTTCAAACTAATGAACAGACTTTTTTTCTTTTAAAACAGGTTTCCTCATTGGTGGCACTTACCTTTTACAAATTCAGATGACAAAAGATTCAGAGATCTAAACCATTACATGGCACAGATATTAACTGGATCATACGAGATTGCAAATGTAAGTTACAATTTACTTTTATACTTTGGCATACAATATCAACTATTACTGGAACGATTTTATTATACTTTATGATACTATTCTGTTCCTCCTATAGTCACTTCACAAACATGCATGTCTAACATGTGGAAAATCTCTGAATAGGAAACTGTGGAACAGCTGAAATGTACAGCACCTTGGCCTCAAAAAGCTTGGTTATATGTGGTTAGTGGACCATCAGTGTTGCTTAGGTGTCTTAGCACTTTAGAGTGGGGGTGAAGGGAAAGAAAGGGATTATACTGATGCCATTGCTGCCGTGACAAATTACCACAAACTTGGTAGCTTAAAGCAACACATCTATCTATTTTCTTTCAATTCATGAGATCAAAGTCCAAGAATGGGTCTTATGGGACTAAACTCAAGGTGTTAGAGAGCAGATGGTTCTCTTTGCAGAAAAAGTGACCCACTTCCTTGGCTTTTCAGCTTCTAGAGACAGCCTCATTCCTTGACCTTGTGTCCTTTCCAGCGATGGCAAATTCTGACCTCTGCTCTCATTATCACATCTCCTTAGACCCTAACTCTGACCCTCCTTATGATAATCTAGGATAAGCTCACCATGGTGAGATTGTTCATTTAATTTTAGCTGCCAAGCACTTTTTGCCATGGAAGGTAACATGTTCGCATTCGGGTGTGGGCATCTTTGGAGGGCCGGTATGCTATCACAGGGACATAGAAGAGAAGTGCAAGGTTACAATTCAGCTGGATCTCAGCGTTCTTGTGAGGAAGCTGTGAGAGGAAGGTTAAAACCAACAAGGAGGTCAGAGGCAGGTTGTCAAGAGCTAAAGCTAAGACTTAGAGAGTAGCGAGGAACTAAAAATAGTAAGAAAAATAACAATATCCCTCACCACCCTGGGAGTCTGGACCTCCTTAATGGACTGGGCTGTGTTGTTTTTCATTGTTAGCATTTTAAAATGTAAAGTAAAACATGTATCCAGAAAAATCTACACAGGAAAGTTGGACGATTCAAGGACTAATAATGATGGGAAGACCGATTTGACGACTTAGTCGTTTCAAAACAGGTGTAAAAAAGAAGCTTCATAGTTTCCATATAACTTTAGAAAAGGTCATACAGCTTCTGCCAGTTTCTCCTGTGATATTCACTGTGGGAGTCTTCATCTGCTGCATAAGAAACTGAGCTACCCCAAGTCTGCCATGTGGAGAAGCAAAAGAGAATGAAATAGAAAAGTGTCCAAGAAACACAGCTGTTCTGGTGCCCAGCTGAGGCTCCAGTGTGTGGCAAGTATCAGCCTCAAAGTCCTATGAATAATTCCAGCTCCAAGAGCCAAAGGTCTACCATATTAGAAACAGAACCGAAAATAGCCCAGGTGAGCCTAATCAAAGGCAAGAGTGAGAGGCAATAAAATGACTGATGTTTAAATCAACAATGCAGTGACGGCTGTCTGTATTTTCATTGTTGTATAATGTTCTATGAATATATTACAATCCATTGGTACATTCCTATGTACCTACACATTTAGAATGTTTCCAAAATTGGGGTTACTACAAATAACATATTACTTTATTTATTTATAGTATTCCTTCATATATTCTAGGTAGAATTCCTTCATTAGTTAAATACGTTGCAACAATTTTCTTCCACTCTATGTCTTGTTCCTTCATTCTCTTTAGGATGCCTTCTAGTGAACTGAAACTCTGACTTTTAATGCAGGAAAATGGATCAGTATTTTCTCATTTGGTTAGAATAACATATCCTAGCTCTATGCCATAAGTAGAGTTTCCTGTATTCTAGAAGCCATGTTGTTTTTTTCTTTCAAATGTAAATCTACAATCTATTTAAAATAGACTTTCTAGCATGGTTTAAAATAAGAATCACTTTTCTTCCACGTAAATTTTGAATTGTCCTAACATTGTTTTTTTTAATTTTTAATATATTTTATTGATTATGCCATTACAGTTATTCTATCCCTGCTTCATTCCCCTCCACCCTGCACCCCCCCACCCCTACCATTCCCCCCTTTAGTTTATGACCACATGTCTCAAGTTCTTTAGATTCTATATTTCCCATACTACTCTTGCCCTCCCCCTATCTATTTTCTACCTACCGTCTATGCTACTTATTTTCTGTACCTCCTCCCCCCTTCTCCTCCCACTCCCCTGTTGCTAACCCTCCATGAGATCTTCATTTCTATGGTTCTGCTCCTGATCTAGCTGTCCTCTTAGTTTGCTTTTGTTTTAGGTGTGGTTCTTAATAACTGTGAGTTTGCTGTCCTTTCACTGTTCATCTTTTTTATCTTCTTTTTCTTAGGTAAGTCCCTTTGTCCTAACATTGTTTAAAGACTTACCTTTGCTCACTGTTGTGCAGTGCCATGCTTGTAATAACTTAAATATTTATGTTTGCCTACCTCAGAGATGTATATTATATACCAATGATCTTTTTATCTCTCCTTGTACTAACAGTCTCAATGACTGTAGCTTTATAATAAGTATTGATATCTAGCAGAGTAAGTCCTCCTCCTATTTTATCCTTATTCTTAAGAAGTTGGTATTTTGGCCCTTGAACTGTCACATTTCCATATAAATTTTAAATTTATATTTTTAACTTCTTGCAAAGACTAGCTAGGATTTTAGTTGAAATTTCATCTTAACATTTTTCAATAGGGATGATTATAATGTACCTTTTTAAAACTTTACATTTTTTCTCAACAATAGATTCATTCCTCTGTGCATATGGCCTAAAAATATTTTTTATTACAGATGTCTGACAGCATCTATTGAATATTGGTTTTCTATTTTTCATCATTATTTCATTAGATACAACTGAATTTTATATTGACATTTTTACCCAACAACCTTACTAACTTCAGTTTTAATTCTAATAATTTGTCTGTATTGTTTTAATTTTCCACTTATATTGTCTACAAATAATGAGTCATTGTTTTCTTTTCCATATTTATATATTCTACTTATTTTTCTTGCTATTTTTTGCAGACCCGCACATATACTGGGTTAAAGAGGTGATGGTGGACGTGCTGTGTTATACCACTGTCTAATATTTAGGAGCATCTAATATTTCCTCAACTATGTAGGCTTTTGTAGGTAGCCTTTATTATTTTAAGAAAACTTCCTTCTATTCCTAGGTTGCTAATAGTTTTTAAAATAAATAGGGTTGAGTTCAGCAAGTTTTTTTACTGAATCTATTGAGCTGTTCAACAATCATCCAATAACAAAGTTTTTCTCCTTTATTCTGTTGATGTAGTAAACTACACTGAGGAACAAAGTAATTTTAAACAAATTTGCACTACTAGAATAAACTCCACATTGTTCTAATGTACTATGCTTTTTATGTATTGCTATATGTGATTTAACATTTCATTAGCATTTGTATTCAACTTTGTTTATTACAGAGACAGCCTAAAGTTTCTCTGGGTTATAATGCCCTTACCAGGGATCAAAATCAAGAATATGCTGGCCTTGTAATACTATCCATTGAAAAGAATTCTTGCTTTTTTCCTACTCTATGGAAGAGTTTGTATAAAATTGGTTTTATTTTTTTAATTTGTAAAGCCATGTAGGTCTGGAGATTTAATATATTTAAGAGTTATGGAACAATTTTACACTTTCTATTTGGGGGGAGTCCCCAAACTTAACTTTGTTAAGTTATAGTTTGCAAGAAAATTTTGCTACTTTGTCATTCACACTATTCTCTCAGAATCTATTTAGCATTTGTAAGCCCTGAAGAAATGCCCACTCTTTTTTTCTTCACATACATCATTTCCTCATCAGTTTTGTCAGGGGATTATGAATTTTACTAATCTTTGCAAAAAGTGAAATGTGCGATTTTTTGGTTGTCTTGATGATATTATTTTTCTATTTCATTTTTTGTTTTTACTATTTCCTTTGTTCTGTTTCCTTTGGTTATATTTGCTCTTCTATTTATAACATCTTCAGATACTTACTTGTTTATTTTCAACCTAAACTTCTGGCCTCCAATATAGTAGATAATCAGATATCCAATTATATCACTAATTTTTGGCAAATATGGACTCAAGAACACTGTGCTCCAGTAGTGTTTCCGGCTGGTAGACTCTCGCCTGGTGATGCTGTTTTGTATCCCAGGGAGAGCGAGCCCCTGAGCACTTAGAGAGATGCACTGAACTCGGCTCTGTGTGGGGCAGAGGAGGCACCCCAGACAGCGAGGCATTCGAGTCAATATTAAAGGGCAAATAGAAGTCAATAAATAAAAATAAAATTTGGGGAAAGTTGTGCTAGACAAAGGGAACTAGCAGGACAAAGTGTCTGTGATAGTTACGTGTGTTCGTTCCTCTTGCTCTGTGGCTTAACCAACTCAGTGACTGTGCACATTCCATTTTACCCATGTGTAGTGCAGTTACAATTCCATCAATCTAAATAAATATTTTAAATAAAAATAGCAGAATCACTAGCCTATATTAACCTATAGGATTTACATTGTTTTTTGAAAACCTATGAGATTGAAACTTTGTGTCTGAAAAGTATTTAGCCCTGGTCTTATTTATTTTTATATCTTACCAGTGTTTTTTAAAGAAATTAGCTCATGCTTCTAAAACACATCTATTTATTTATATTTTTACACACAAAGTACTACACTAGTAAGTGATAAATGTTTTCAAATTTGTAGAAAAACATAAAATTTGGAAAAAACTTAGATGACGTTACAAAATAAATATGAATATAATTTTGATACTTTTCTCAATCCAGTGTCCAGTCCCCCACCTGAACTCCATGATAGAGAACTCTGGCTTGATACAAAAAAACTGTCTTGAGAATCCTGCCACTGGCCAGCTCGGGGACAGACTCTATGGGTTACCTAAGAGCATTGGCTGGCTGGGCTCATAAAGGATGATCAAGGCAACTTAATTTATTTCATTGAAATAAATGTTCTTTTTACATATTCAAGAATGCAGAATGTTGACATCTTAATGTTCTTTGCTAGTTCTGACATTCTCTGAAGGTTGTGTCCATCCACTTATGCTGTGGTCAGGGACCACCTGAATAAGGCAGCTGGCCATCAGGGAAAGAGCTGAGGGCATGGCGGATGGGACTGCCATCTTTGCATGGGCTGCCCAGGGCTGCCCTGCTGCTCATACTAATGCTGCCTTAAAGACTATGCATGTTCAGGGAAACTGAAAAAATATCTAGTGACCATTAAAGTCAGTTTTAGTCATTATCAGGCTTCTCCCTCTTCAGCGAAGGCAAGAAAGCACAAAGTGAGAGAGGCTTCTGATTTCTGGTCCCCTTGTAATAGGATGCGCATTGAGATCTGTCTTGACATGGCAGCAGACTGTCAATAAGGAAATCCTAAATGCATCTGCCCCAGGATGGGTCATAGAGAAGTCTTGGCAGGACATGGTAAGGAGAGGGAAAGCAAAGGAGTCAGGTATACACAGGTAGGGAAGACTTGCAAAGGGGTAATTTGGCATGGCGAGGCTCAGTGAATATTGTTGCCTACCAAAGTCACTGTGACACAGAAATAGGTAAACAAAACCACCAAACACATTGTTTGGTTTTCTTCGCATTTCCACTTTGCCAATGTGCTAAATTAAAGTACTACTGTACAGGGCCCAAGAAGAGATGTGGGTTTTTTTTTCTGTCTTGTGTGAATAGCTCTATTGGTCAGTAGTTAGAAAAATAAAGGCTGAAGAAGTTTTAGGCGTGACGTAGCTTTTATCTTGGATGAATCAATGTCTAGGATTTGAACAAACAAAAATAGAGAAGGAAAAGGAGGCATTTACACCGTCAAACATGAGACATTATTATGAACTTACAGACCCTAGAAATGCTCCAAGTGGGAAGAATGTGAGAGCCATCTTCTAGTACTGGTCATCCAAGGAGGGACTACCATTTGCCCCATAATAATTTCATAAGAAAGAAAGCTGATATAAGTGTGCCTTCTCCTGAAGTAACGCCCAACTAATTAATTTAATTCAATTTTGCACAGTATTTCAAGTACAAAAAAAAAAACCACCTTCCTGCGATGTAAAACCTACACCTCAGTTACCACTTGGTTTTTGCATAGTAGAAAATAGAGTGCTATATTAACAAAAGTCAATCAACAAAATTTAAATGCGTGAGCTGGCACGTTAGCTGCCGCTTTCAAAACCTGCTGTCTCAGTCATTCGGCAAATGTTTACCGATTAGCTACACTGTATATTCTCTGGGCAGGGCCGCCAAAATAGCACCTAGAGGGCAGTTGTTTCACAATAACTTGAGGAAGTTGTGGATATTTTAAATTTTATTTATTTTAATTGTTGTTCAAGTACAGTTTGCTGTTTTAAAAAGTATGTGTTGAGGCCCCATCCTTAGAGGTGCTGGTTCCAGAGGTAGAGAGAGATCTGAGTCCATCGGTTGCTTTTAAGAACCCAAGTGATTCAGCTGCATGGCCAAATTTAGGGAATTCTACTCCAGAAAGCAGAAGGCTGAATCAGAGACATGGATGCGGTCCTAAGGAGATAAAGGCTGCATCAATATTCTGTGTTAATATGTGCCGGCGGCTTCGTAAAGATGAATAACTTCCCACAGTGGGTTTTTCTTTTTTTTTATTCCCAAGAAACTTCATAGGTCCTACTATAATACTCATTAATCAGATTATATGCGGATAGAATGATAATAAATTTGATAAGGATATCATCAGATGTTGGTTAACATTAATAAGCAAAGCACCCTAAGCACTCAGGTTCTCTGTGATACATAATGTGATCAGTTTTTAATTATTTTCAAATAGATTAATCACAGCAAAAGCTTTATATGTTTCCAGGTGTTGGTGGACTCTTCCCTGACTCAATTTGTTCATGTTCAAGTAATGAAAAAATATTCTAGGATTAACTAAAGAAAACATGATTCCACAGTAAATGTTATTTTGAGATTTTTAAAATTTTGTGTTATTGGTATAGTTCTTCCCATTCTTCATATACATGGTGGAGCAAAAGTAGGTTTACAGTTGTTCACATGGAAAAGAATGCAATAATTAGTAATAACAGCACAAGAATAAACTGTTTTGCATACTCACAACTGTAAACCTACTTTTGCCCCACCTGTACATTAACAAAGGTATCACAAAACACTAAAATATATAAAGTCAGGGATGTAACATAAATATTTTAATTATTTTAAATGTTATGACCAGCTTAGAGGAAGCTGATATTTGTACTCCAGTGTGCTTTTCCAATAAAATAAGAGATTTAAAGTAAATGCATAATATTTATGCTAAGTACTTCTATGATAGTATAGTCCTCATTTCTGGCCCTAGAAAAATTCTTCTAAAAGTGCTTTTCTTCTTTCATAGTTGCTTGTCATATGTCAATACAAGAAAAAATTCTATTATCTCTATATATTAAAGCTCACATTCTATTTTTAGTTATATGACACATTTTTGTAACTATTTAAAGGTATTTTGCATCACTGTATGTAACTTTGTAAAGATTTTGTAATTTCTCTTGAGCACTTACTACATATAACACACTAGCCTTAAGTTGGTTGTAAAGAACAAACTGGAGAGATTAAAATAATGCAATACACACTTTACTCTCAATGAGTTTATAATAGAGTGGTAAGTATGACATGAACATAAATAATACATGGCAGTGGGTAGAAAAAAGAAGAAAGGAAATAGAAGATGCAGCTTAGATATGAAACTGGGCCACCTTAACTTGCTAAAATCAAATGTTATTATGGGTTCTTCCAGGGGCATTCTCAATGATAAGAAAGCTTCTTTTTGCAAGGAAATGAGATAAAGAGGTTGCTTTTAAAGTCTGGTATTAGGTTGTCAGGTGTCAGAGTCCAGTTAGACGGGAGAGGAGTCTCTGGGGGTTGGTGTAAAGACACAGAGCAGCCCAGATAGAGGGATGCTTGTAATTCTCTGAAACTGTCTCCCTCTTCTCTTCTCTTCTCTTCTCTTCTCTTCTCTTCTCTTCTCTTCTCTTCTCTTCTCTTCTCTTCTCTTCTCTTCTCTCTCTTCTGTTCTCCTCTCCTCTTCCTCTCCTCTCCTCTCCTCTCCCCTCCCCTCCTCTTCTCTTCTCTTCTCTTCTCTTCTCTTCTCTTCTCTTCTCTTCTCTTCTCTTCTCTTCTCTTCCCTGCTCTCTCTCTCTCTTACACACACACACACACACAATCTGCCCATTTAAAAAAGAAACATAAATGAAGACCACAGTTAGGCACATTCCCAATATCTCTTCTAATGAGATAGCAAGCGTCGGTTTAGACTTCCTAGTCCCATACCTACTTGGCTCGTGTCTGTTTAGGCTGCATATTCACCTCTCTCAAAGTGATAGAAACTTCTTTTATCTTTCAATGTTTGCAGTCTCGTTCTACAAATTATACTTTTGATAACAAGAATTACTTTTCCTTCTTTAAATCCTGATCTGAACTGAATAATATCTGTACAGAGATCAATACAAACATGTAACAAATGCTATGCAAATGGTTGCAGAACCAAAACAAATGTGTATATTTGAGTTTAGCTGAGATATACCAATAACAGTTGTTTCTAAACTGTTAAGCCATTTTAATGGTGATTTTTATCTCTTCTCCTATTGTTGCAAATTTCTAGAAATCCCTTAAAATAAGAAATGATTGTTACCTATAGTTTAAGCAATGTTATGCTTTTTAAGCAGAAATCAAGTGTCAAAATAAATCCAAATGGGTAAATCCTATCTTAATGGTGAACATATGTTCCTTGTTCCCTGCTTGCTACACCCAGATGTTAATTACTGCATTTGTCGCTACATTGCTTTTTTCTTACTTGGAGCTGGCTGTGATTATGCTGAAGGCAGAGAGAATGCCATGTGCGTACCATCAGTAAAAGCAAGGGTATTTTTCAGAGTCTGGTAATGTGCTGATGACATTTTAGAACTGGAATTATAGAAGACTCTTTAGTAGTTCACTGTTCTTCATAGTGTCAGTTTTCCCTGTAACTCCAATCTGAATATAATGGGTTGAACTACATTAAAGAGTGGACATTCTGACAAACTACTTTATGAAAAGGCCAATAAAATATGATTACTGTTCAACTTTGACTTAAAACTCTTATGTGAATTCATTTTTAAATTCACATTTTTACAGCACTTCACAGTGCCAGAAAGATAGATTTAGCTTATTGTTTTAACTCACTAAAATTAAAACTGCAGCCAACTCTAGATGTGGGTTGGCCAGTTAATAAATGGCTATTCATAATGTGTTATTTTAAAATAATAAAAAATGATTTTAGTGTTAGGTTACGTTACTTCTGATCTTTGAAACTACTTTCATTCTCTGTAGTCTTTGAGAACAAGAATATGTGCTTATGAAATAGAAAAAAACACAGGTTTCAACAACTTTGAATTGATCAACTCTCAAAAAATCAACCATTTTAAATTACAAATGACTAAATATAATTGGTAAGCAAACTATCGATTAGAGCTCTGAAATGAACAAAATATAAGCTAATGAAGATTTAATTTTAAGTCGGTCAATTGCCTTTCAAGTTTGTTCTTTATTGAATACATTTTTAATTTGAAAACATTATTATACATCAATATCTCATATTTGTCAGATAAATATGTATTCTAGCAAAGAAAAATATATATAACCTCAGAAGGCATTTTAATATGGCTTAATGCTTTTACCTGAACCATTGACATCAAAGACCAGTAACTTTAGAGTCTCCATGACAAATCCTAAACACTTACTGACTTATTCATCAAATATATAATGTTCTACGTAGGAAGGATGCTTCCAAATATTTGACAACTGGTAGGGCACAGGCAGTAACCAATGATGATGAGAGCCAGTGACTAACCCACCTTTATGGCCATACAAGTTTGCATTGATTTGATATCTGCTGTGTTGGCAAAAAGTGTAGAAGGAACATTAAGAAACAGGAGCAATCAAGAGTTTGGATCTAAATGCACTAAGTCTGAGTTGCCTATAAGACTTTAAATAGAGATGTCAAGTAGAAAGTTAAGGTTTTAAGGAGAAAAGAGAGATTGGACATATACACAGTGAAGTTGTCACCAATAACTATTTTTCAAAGCCATGATACTGAATAATATTATTAAGGGCAGTATGTAAATATCAAAAAGGTCTGAGGACTAGACAATGTAGCACATCAGTTTATTTTTATTATTGTTCAATTACAGTTATCCCTATTTCCCCCCATCACTCTGCCCTGCCCCACCCACCCCCACCTCCCATGTTCAATCCTGCCCACCCCCAGTTGTCTACATCTATGGGTCCCTTACACATGTTCCTTGACTACCCTTCCTCTTCTTTCTCCCATTATCCACCTCCCCCCTTCCCTCTGGTTCCTGTCAGTTTGTTCTTTCTTTCAATGTCTCTGGTTCTGTTTTGCTCACTTGTTTGTATGGTCGATTAGGTTCCACTTAATTTCTGTGATTTTGTTTCTGTTCTAGGTGGTTGCTTATTTTGATTTTGTTTTTGCTTTTTAGGTTCAGTGGTTGATAGTTGTGAGTTTGTTGTCATTTTACTACTCATAGTTTTTTATCTTCTTCTATTTCTTAGATAAGTCCCTTTAACATTTCAAAAACAAAAACAAAAACTAAGCAAACAACTATAACAGGAACAGAACCAGAGAAATAGAGATCACAATGAAGGGTTTTCAGTAGGGAGGGGGAGAATGGGGGGAAGGTACAAGGAATAAGAAGCATAATTGGTAGATACAAAATAGACAGGGGGAGGTTAAGAATAGTATAGGAAATGGAGAAGCCAAAGAACTTATATGTACAACCCATGAACATGAACTAAGGTGGGGGGATGCTGGAGGGTGGGGTGGTGCAGGGCGGAGAGAGGAGAAAGGGGAGACAAAAATTGGGGGAACTGTAATAGCATAATCAATAAAATATACTTTAAAAAAAGAGAAGAAAAGCAAGGAGACAGATGCAAGCAGCATGCTTACCCCACCACCAGATCTAGGACTATAAAAGGGACTGGAGAGAAGTATAACCATCATTGTAGAGACTTAAAAAGAAAGCAGAATGGAATGTTCAGAAAATACAGTATATTGAGCATATGAGGGATTTTGCTGATAACATTCTCCAAGCATGGCTGCTACTCTGTTTTTCCTCCACAATAATGTACTTTCATCCTTCTAGGGAAAAAAATCTGGTTATGATGCTTTTCTGCTTAAAATTCTTCAGTAGGCCACAGTAGCTTTAAGCTCATGCAGAAGACCAGCATATTCTAGGGCCCCCAAGAAGCCACCTCTCATGGCTTCTACCACCCCTCCTACCTATTCCTCACATTGCCTCTTCACATCCATAGGCCGTCAGCAGTAGTAACCCAGGTGGGCCTGGCTTCCTGAACATACTAGCCAACCACTTATGCTACCTGGTGTTCAATTTTCTCCTATCTAGAATAAAGTGGTTAAATTTAGAGTTTTTTTCCCCTGGGAAACTACAACCATTAGAAGAATTAAGCAGAAAAGCAACATTCTTCACAGTATAAGAATCTCCTAGGTACTTTAGGACATTTAGGATAAGTGGCCTTACCTATTAATTGCCAGCTGTGCCCATCAGTCACTGACCCAACCAAAAGTATGCCCACATGTTTTCTAAACAACTTATATGGTAGGGTAGCTAGATAAAATGCAGATTACCCGGTTAAATCTGAATTTGAGATAAATAATTTTTTGTTCAAGTATGTTGCAAATATTGCAAGTGCACCTGCTGGTTTTATTTGTTAAAACTGGCAGCCCTACATATGGGAAGCCGGAATTATATTTGTAGCCAGTCAATGTAAAAATTGCACCCCTAGAATTGCTCATTATACAACCTACACAATTAAATGTAGCCACAACTTGGGTTCAATACAAACCCCAATGAGAACACTGGTTAGGTTATTAGAGCAACTGTAGCACTAACATTTCTATGATTCTGCACCTATCCAGTGGTGCAGTGTGCTGGAGAGCTATAGGGTGCATGCACGAAAGTAAAGCCCAGTCTGAGAAAAATTTTAAATCAATTATTTCGAGATCCAGCATTATTACTCTTTCTACCCTGTTCATTTCTTTTATTGATTCATCTCTATATTGTCCCTGAACCATGTTTCTCCTCTAGAATAAAAACAATATTGTTACATTGAAGAAGTAGTATTTTGTATGTTACCCACACCCGAAATTACAAGTAAGGATTTCATGGCTATTACAGTGTAAACACAAGAGAATAATTAGCTAGTGGTGACATTTCAGACACTAATTGGGGCAATATTCTGCCTACTGTTGAAGTTTAATGACCATTGGGTGGTTAGAGCAAAATGTTGCCAAAGAAGAATAATTGACTAGTTGTCAACAAGCCAAAGAAGGTCAAAATTTCCCTCACCACTTCTGCACAGACTGAAGTTTAACTTTAAACTTTAAAAAAATCCACCTTAATTTGGTCAGTTCCCTGATTATGATCATAGATATATTTCCTGAGGATAGATTCTTATTAAGCAAGACCAAAAGAGATCTATATGTAGAGATCAAAATTGGTAATTAACTGATTTACAATAATGAAAAAACTGCTACAAAAATATTTGCATTAAAAAAACCAATGTGTTCTATCTCTGATGAAAGAATTTTTCTGTTAACAAATACTTCCTGAGCAAAAGTACTGTATTAGGCATGAGTAAATGAATGATGATCTCTGTCTGAATATCACACCGAACAGGCTAACAAGAATAGAGAGCACGTGAGAAACCCTGGGTGCGTGGTGGATAAGGGCATGGAGAAATGAGTATGTAGGGAGACATGGAGGTAAAAGAACATGACATACTTCAGAAAATAAATATAATACAGCATAATTCATCACAATGTACTAGAAGAGAAATAGTAATAGGTGAAGATAGCGAAATGAACAAGATCCCAATTAAGGAAGGTCTTATAAGCTTTGTTAAGCAGCTGATTTTTCTTTCCTTAAGAGCCATAGAAAGCCACTGCCAACTTTTAAACTGTTACCTATTCGGATTTTATTTTGAAAGATTAGTTTGGCAACTATGTAGGGAATAGATTGTTTTAAAGGGCACCAGGATAAGAGTTAGGAACCCCTGCTATCACTTAGGTGAGAAGTGACAGTGCTAAAACTAGGAAGATGGCAGGCCACCCAGAAGAAATGAGTAGGTGACACATTTATGAGGTGAAATCTATAGGACTCAGCAATTAATTTTACATGTGAGGTAAGGAAAGATGGAGAGTCCTAAAAGATATTATTTTGAGCTTGGATACAGAAGAAGTAGCACTTTGAGGGGAAAGAAAATTCATTTAGTGGTGCACTTTTGGGATTTTGATTGTCCCCAGAACAGTCGAGGGAGCCAATAAGCAGGTGTCTTGATATGGAAGGCTAAGGCTCAGGAGAACAATCTGGGATAAAGGTTTAAATGTGTTGGTCGTTATAGAAACCACCAGAAGACAAAACATCACCTAGAAAAAAATGTGCTGATGAAATAGATGGGCCTGAAAGTGAGGGACTCTAGAACTTAAATCATAAGGAAAAGAAAAGGAGGGAAATCTGGAAAGGAAGTCTAAGAAGAGACAATAGAACAAATGGAAGAAAATCTGGGAAGACATCATAAGCAAATAGAGAGTGTTTCACTAAAAATGGAGTGTCCATATGAGCCAAGAAAGTCCCCATTGGATTTGGAGAAAGAGAATGTTAGAAATGATGGTAAGAGCATTTCACTGGACAATTAGAGGTAGAAACTTGGATGTGGTAGGTTATACAGTGAGTAATAGCTGATGAAACAGAACCAGTGGGAGTGCTAACCAGTCTCCCCATGACTTTGCCTGTGTTGAGAAGAAAATAACACAGGATCGTAAAACCGCATTACTGACAAGATATAATTTATGCGTGAGTATAGTTTGTTTGATTTGATTCACTGTTTGTTAGTTGTTGAAGTGGAGACAATCGACCCCACTTGATTCTGATGAGAAATAAAGGAAGAAGGGGAACATTAGCTAAAGTATAGATTAGTATATTCTGCAACATTCTTGAGGAGGAAGGGATAGAACCCTGGTTATAGATGGATGAAGGAATCAGCATTGAAGAGTAGCTTAGTTTTCTAAGGTACCAAGCATCACAAATTGCGTGCCTTAATCAACAGGGATGTGTTTTCTCATGGTTCTGGAAACTGGAAGTCTGAAATCAAGGTGTCCCCAATGCTGGTTTCTTCTGGTGGCTGTGAAAGGAGATTCTGTCCGACACCTGTCCCCAGGGCTTGTAGATGGCTGTCTTCTCCCTTCATATCATCTTCTCTCCATGAGCGGCTGTGTTAAAATTCCCCTTTTAAAATAGACAATGGTCATGTTGGATGAAAGGCCCACTCTCCACCAGTATGAGCTCACCCTAACATAACTAATTATGTCTGCAATTACCTTATTCCTAAATACAGTCACATTCTGAGGTACTGTGGGTTAGGACTTCAACATATGAATTCAGAAGGAACACAATTCAACTTACAAGTGGAAAGAGAAGCCCTTTCACTGTAATGGGAAGGAAGGAAAAAAGATGGCTTTGTTGAGTCTATGGATTTGGTGGCAGGAAATTTAGGAATTGCCATCTGCCTCTTATTTTCTATAAAGTAGAGACAAAATCATCACTGGAGGAGTCAGATTTGGAAGTTCATGTTTCCTTGGGGAAGTTTGAAAGAGCCATTGTGTGGAATAAGAGAGAAGGGTGGCAAGGGTGCATGTAAGGCAGCTTTGACATCAGCCTATGACAATCTGTGGAAGTAATCAATTATTTAGTGGTGGACTTCAGATAATAAGGTAAGCTCTCATGGTGGGTGCATTTAAAACAAAATGTGTGGCAATTTAGCTAAGAAAATGCTGCTGTTAGGTTTACCACTTAGTTCACTCATTTGGGGCCCAGATTAAATCTCAGTTCACTTGTGATCATTCCAGTTATAACAGAGAAGCACACATAACTAGAATTTCTATTAAAGCACTTGGTATAATCTGTTTCCTCCACTAGATTGTGTTGTGAAGAGGGGGAACACCTTATGCATCTTACTGGTTTTATTTATTTTTTAAAAGATTTTATTTATTTATCTTTAGAGGGGAAGGGAAGGAGAGAGGGAGAGAAACATCAATGTACGGTTGCCTTTCGTGCATCCCCTGCTGGGAACTGGCCTGCAGGGAACCGGCCTGCAACCCAGGCATGTGCCCTGACTGGGAATTGAACCTCGATCATGTGGTTTGCAGGCCCGCACTCAATCCACCGAGCTACACCACCCAGGGCGCATCTTACTGATTTTAAATATCCCCTAACATTCCCTGATGCCACCGGTGTGGTTGGTACTCAGTGAGCGTTCTTAGATTCTTAGAATTGAACCTTGAGGAGTAATGGTTGCTCATTAAGTGAACGTGTATGTCCTTCTGAGATTAAATTTTTTCCAAAGGCCCAGCTAAGGGTAGACACTTTCCATACAAGTAAGGTATTAAATTCATGTGTAACTGTAGAATCCAAGAATGTAAACACAGTAAATTACCAGAGCAGAGCACACCCGATCTTCTTAAAGAAATGTGAGATAAACAGACATCCAAACTTATAAAAGGTTACTTTAACTTAGGGTAAAATTACAGCATTGACCGAACAAACTTACTAATATATTTTCCTCTTTATGGAATTTATAATAGGTATCAATTAACAAATAATTATATATTTTGGGTCAATATTTTTATATATCGATATAAATGAGCAATAAGTAAATATAAGATATTAAGAAAGACTATATTTTGTCTTGATTTCCAGAGTGACTGCGTTCTTAATTTTTTCCTCTCTGAGCCTGTGCAACAAACACTTGAAGAATCATCATCTTTGTTCCCAGGCAAGTATTTTTATCATCATTACTATGCAAAATTGCTGAGTTTACATATAATTGTGCAAAAAATGTCACAACTCTAATTTTTTTTCAATTTGTGAATTAAAATTTCTTTTTAAGAGTGAGGATTTAAGAGTCTTTTCTAACCATTTTCAAAGTTTTATAATATATTCTTTAATTTATATTACACCCAGATGTGTTTGCTCAATTATAATAACTACACAGTATAATATTATGAACTCATTTCAATTAATTGTGCACTGAGATGGAATTTCACGTCAGAAGCAAAGTCCCTGATTTCCCCTGTAGCTAGATCTTTCGGTTTCCTCAACATCTTAGGAAGCAACACAAAATAGGCAGTAACACTCATCATCATGAACCATCTAGTGGTTTCACTCTTATTTTAAGGCTCCACAATTACTCCACCTACCTCATGAAGTCTTTCATTACTAGTACCCCACAGTAGCCCAGCACAACTATTCACCTTATTCTGCAAAATGTGTGTAAATTCTAAGTAACTTTTCTATCATTTATTTTAGATGAACATAGACTTTTCTTTAATGTCCTATCAATTTTAAGCATTTGTAATATGATTCCATTGCCCACACCTTCCAATACTAATCCTGGTCTTTATGTCACATAGGATTTGCAAACCCACAATGTGTAGGCATCCATCTTTATTTTATTCAATCTACCTTCTGATTCTCTACCTTAGGATTAGTACCATCTGTTTATCACCTCTGCTTGTATCTGACATTCTAGCTACTTACCCATTATGTGTGCAGTTCTGTACAGCCAGATCAGATTGTATAGTATAATTGTATATTAAGTTGTATATTTATGTTTATGTCTGCCTTGTTTCTGTCAGACTGAAAATAACTTTAAAACAAGGTCCCTACTTCCTCACTGTATGTTGCTCTGTGCTCAAAAATCCTAAATTAATATATAAGAATTGTGCCTCTTTCATTCCCCCCACATCACTAAGATACTTTTTCATAAAACCAAACCACAAAAATATTAAAAATTAAAGCAATTTCTTATATTCTATAGCACATATTTAAAAATAATGATAAAAATTTTTGTTTTTATTGTCATAATTCCCAAATATCTAATATCTTCTTTTTTAAAAATACTATTACTGGGGAGTACTTTTAAAATCAATGTTTATAAGCTCAAAAACAAATGATAAAACACATAAAATTGCACATCTCTAGAGATGTCAGACTTTTAAAAGGTACTAGGTTGACCTCTATTTTCTCTTTAAAGTCCTTCATAAAAATTGTTTCTCTGTGTTTCAAAATAATGTGGCTCACTATCAAATTTTTAACACTGCTTATAGTATTACTCCCTAGTAGCATGTTCTGAAATGTATATATGTAGCACACAAAAAAAACAAGATTATTATTGTAAAAACAATGGCTTTATTGGCTTTTTGAAAATTCTTTTTTGAGTTGATTTTCAACTACATTATATAATATTCATGATTTGTTTTGGCAATTATGATTCAGTACAATATTTGAATCTTAATATTTTTAGATTCAGGCTGCATATGAAGTACAGTCTATTATCTTAAAACAACAGAGCCATCTAAGCAGAACATGCAAATCATTACAACAAACAAGGATTAACAGAAAGCTGTTCCTTATATTTTTAAAATCGTTTCTTTTTGCATTTCTGAACTCTTAGTATGTTCATCATGGGATTTCAGCTGATTCCACACAAGAAGCACAATTGTTTCCAAAGCTGTTCTTGTCAGCTGCAATTCTGAGATTATGTTGTTCAATTATTACAAGATTAAATTATTCAAGTATATTAAAATACTAGTTTACATAGGATGACCTTAGCAAAAATCTAAGACTTCGCCATTTTACTACCCTTACTAATAAATATGGAGAATGGATTCTGGGTACCCATGTATCCAGGCACATTATGAATAAATATCATATTAGTAACGATTTGTAATACTGGGTCTGGAAGATATTAATATTCCTTTGCCCTGACTCACTAAGTAAACAAGCCTTGGTAGAACAATAGAAAAAATGTCTTTTCTCAAGTGCCCATCCTATTATTTCTCTGTTCTACTTAACATTTTCCTTGGCTTCCATTGCCCTTAGTGCTGATGCCATTGGCCTGTGACCTGTGCAGTCACACAAGGCACAGTGCTTAGAACTGTCCTGTACTTGTTCAACACTCTGTTGTCACTATCTTGAAATTATTAATAATTTTGGTAAAAGGGACCTTACATTTTTGTTTTGAATGTTTGTTTCACTGAGACTCACAAATTAGGTGGCTGTTCCTGCCCTTAGACTAGACCAAATTCCTTATGATGGCATAATCCAAGCACCCACCAGTTTCCCCTCTCAGTCTAATGCCAGGCCCCTTCCCATCTTGATTCTTGTCTTTTTAGTTCCTTACTACCTCACAGATGCAATTTTGTCTGCCTGGACCACCTGACTCCTATTCCACCTTCTCCCCCCTTTATTGCACCTTTCAGATCTCATGTCAGTGGCCCTTGCTTTATGCCCCTATCTTGTGACGAGATACCTACAAAGGCATAATCCACATACGTATGGCTCACCATTGCATCCCCAGAGCTTAGCACAGTGTCTAACCTACTCTAGATGCTCTATAAATACTTCCTGAATCAATGATTGAAGACAGAAAGAACAACAACAGAAGACACATGGATATTCTCCACCATGGTAGCTTGTTTTTATTAAAAGGACCTGAGAGAAGAAACCCAAATCCAAAATCATGCTACTCCTCCCACACTGACCAGTTCATACGGAAAAATCCTGGCACAAGGAGTCCAATGCCTCCCAAACACAAGAATTCTCCTGAAATATCACCTGAAAAAAAAGTCTACAAATTATTACATTAAATATTATGGACACTTGACTCAACAAAGGCATTAACCAGAAAGTTTCTGGATTTTATCTTATATATTCTTTAACTCTCTAATGACATGATCATCTATACCCTACCCAGATTCATATGCTCCATGCCAAATAATACCTCCACACAAAAATAAAACTATTCCTCCTCCACCAGTGCAAAACTCCAACACACAGAAGATAGATTTTTGTCAAAGTGCAGAAACAATAGCATAGATAATGGACCAGAGCATGATCAAAGACCATGATCTTGTCAGGGTCAAAAGAAAAATTAATGAACATGTTTAAATGCCATAGATAATTACAAATGATTGCAAACAGGAGCTTTCAATCATGACTTCACATCACTACCTCCAATTTGAAATGTTCATTAAAAGGGGAACTTGAAGCCAGCCAGTCTTGTTGGCAAGATCTCTCTGGTTCATGTTCCAGCTCCTCACTCTGGCAGAGCACAGATCATCTGTAGGTTGAAGTAGGTTACCCAGGTTTTCAGTTTAAATTCTAATGATATGAAAAGACAAGAAGTGAAGGGCTAGGACTGCTTTGACGTTATTACATGGATTAAGTTGGTTTTGAAACTTTGATTTGAAAGCTTTAAAATAGGATGCATTTTGTTATATTATATAATCTCATGTTTTTAATTATAAACTTATCTTAGCCTTTTACTTGTGGGTTATGTGGGAAGGAAAAGATAAAAAGAAAATGAGACTTAGAGGAATTTCTCTAATTGCTTCATTTCTGGGCATCAGAAGACATTGCTGAAATCTAACAAATCAAGGAATAAAAAATCTTTGCATATGCGATATTAGCATTAGCTAAGGAAGGTCACAACATTGAATATAATAGAGTGGTAGATAAAAGTTGAATGTGAAAGATTATGCACACTAATTTTATCTTTGCTTCTATTAGGAAATGAATTTTATCAAGAGAAATAAAAGCCTAAAAATATTAAATAAAAGTAATCACTAGATGAAAGGTAAAAGCTTTCCTGACTATCACAAGTATATAAAAATAAAAACAAATTACTTAGTAGAAAACTCCCTTTAAAAATTATAAAAACAAAAATGTTATGTTTCCTTAATAACATAAAACAGTAAAAATAGAGAAGAAAATATCTTCATTATATCAATAAATGAGTTTATCTTAATACTATCAAAAAAATCATATTTGGAAGTAAAATTTTGCAGAACACTATATTTTATGTAAAACTCAACTAAAGTAATTTTAAAAGAATTGAAACTTATCCCTGGCTAGTATAGCTCAGTGGATTGAGCACGGGCCTGTGAACCAGATAATCGAAGTTCAATTCCCAGTCAGGGCACATGCCTGGGTTGTGGGCCAGTTCCCAGCAGGGGACACAGGAGAGGCAACCATACATTGATATTTCTCTCCCTCTCTTCTGCCCTTCCCCTCTAAAGATAAATAAATAAAATACACAGAAAACTGTACTTGAAAAATAACTAAATAAAAATTTTAAAAAATATATAGGCATAGTTAAATTGAGCAAATACAAGGACATGAAAACCAGAGGTCACAATTTTAATAAAAGTGAAACTTAGACAAAGAAGCATTGAATTAAATAAGAAAGAAGCTTTAAACTATGAGTACAATTCTCCAGAACGATTTTTGCAGTTATGACTACATGTAAGATATATGACGATAACAAGTAAAGCATAAATCATGAAACATAGAAGGAGAAATACACAAAAACAGTAGTAGAAAGAAATTTGAATTTACTTTTCTTGACTTATGGAAGAATAAGTGGAAAAACAGAAGTAGATACATAGAAAAACTAAATAAGTTAATAAAGAAAATTGATTTATTTATATCAGACTTTTTATCCTGAAAATATGTTTATCTTGAAAATATGTTGTCTCTTTAAGTACTCATGAAACTTCCAAAAAAGCAGACTACATACTAGGCCACAGAGAAAATTTTAAAAAAATTTTAAAGTAGAAATGGTATAGACTTTTTTCTATTCGTGAGACACAACAAAGTGATAAATTAATAGAAAAATTCAAAGAACTAGAAGATACTTAAGTTTGGACACTTAAAAACATAATCTCACTTGAACAACTCTTGGATCAAAAGGACTTACAAACCAAAATTGAAAAATTTCTAACAGCTGTAATGAAATACCATATGTCAGAAACCATGGGAGAAAGATAAAGCAATGCTCACAGGGAAACTGGAATAATTGCTGTAAGAACCACAAAGGAAAACAAAATAAATAGATATAGATAAAGGCAGAGATTAATGAGTTAGAACACCAGAAAGCTAACATAAATTAAATACGTTAAAAGTAAGCAATAAAATAATCACGCCACTAATATAATAAAAAATGGGAGCAAATACACAAAACACAAAAGGAGAAGTAACCATAGAAAGAGGTGAAATTGAAAAAAATGTAAGACTACTTTTTAAACTCTACAAAAATAAGTTAGTAGATCTGTCTGAAATAGTTTACTAGGAAAGCACAATTTACTCACCCCAGAAAGTATCGTTTGATGCAATAGATAGAAAAAGCTTTAAAAAACAGCCCTAAAGCAGTACCAAGTTTAGATGATTTCCAGAGGGCATCTACCAAAACTTTTGAAGATAATTTCATTGTAATCTAAATAATTCCAGGACAAATAAAAATAAGGAAACTTTTTCATATTATGTTTAGCAACCACATAAAGTATGCCAATAGCTTCAAGGATTACAAAAATTGTAAAATAAAAAAGACAAAAAAAGAAAGAAGAAATCACAAGCTAATCTCACTGAATAGCAATTAGAAATTCTAAATGAAATATTAGCCAAAATAATTCAGCCACACATTAAAGGAATATAATTCACTTTGACCGGAAATGCAAGAACAATTCAAAATAGGTACATATACATCATATATAATTCATGGTATTATGTTAATAGATTAAGGAGAAAATCACATGGTCATCTGATAAATTTCAATAAACTTTCTAGATAAAACACTAAAATAAGAAGCAATGGGTAATTCCATAACATGAGAAAATGTATCTATCTTGGCTATTCAAAGACTGTCCCAGGAATGACAGAGAAACAGTGTGAACCCATTTCCACTGAAGTATGAAATAAGGCATATGCCCTTGATCTTCATGATTACATCCTGCTGAAAGCACTAGCCAGCGTAGGGCTCACTCTTTCACATCCTTCAGGCCTTTGCTCAGATTGACCTTCTCAGTGAGAAGGACCCTGATCATCTCATCTCAAATTGCACCTGTCTTATTCTGGTAGGCCCAATACCTTTATCCTGTTCTGGAATTTTTTAATCATTTATCATATTCAGCGTATTATAATTTTTCTTACTTATTGTGTTTATTGCTTTTTTATATTTTCCCTTACTACTGTAGAAATGCTGAGAAGAATTTCATCTAATCTGTTCCAAAGATCTAAAACAATACTTGTTTCATAAGACATCAATAAATAGTTGCAAAATGACTAAATGAAATACAAAAATAAATTAAAGCATAAACTTTGGCAGAGAGAAAACAAAATTAACATTGTTTGCCAGTAATATTTCAGACCTAGAAAAATAAAAATCAACTAAAAATCAGTCTCAAATGATAGACATAAAATGAAGATCTCATTTACAAAAGCAGTGAAAACAACTAAAAGTAAATTTAATAGGAAATGTGCAAGACAAAATGAAAAATAAGACTTTAAAAACACTAAGGGATTGGAAATGTACCTTGAGCAAATTGGAAGAAATAGCATGCTGGGAAGATTCAACATCATAAAGATATCAGATGTTTCCAATATAATTTTTAAATGTAGTTTTAAATATATTCATAGTTTTATTTTTAAATAAATAAACTAATCCTACAATTCATAACAAAGAAGAGCCAGGAAAACATAACAAGAGCAAATAAAAGAGTTGAGACTAACCCTACCATATATTAAAAACACATTTCAAAGCCTCAATAATTAAAATGGTGTGGTATTAGCATGCAAATATATGAATAAATGGGACATAATAGAATGTCCATAAATAAAGTTAAATACATTCAGGAATTTAATAAATGGCAAAACTACTGTGGGGAAATTCAATAAATATTTTTGGGGTGGCATACTTTCCTCATATGACAGGATAAATACCAAAGGGAGGACAGATTCTAAATGTAAATGATGAAAACATATATGTGACAAAGGAAACACGGGAAAAAGTTTTTTATAATTTTGGGATGAGCTCTTTTAGCTGTGACTACAAACCCAGAAGTCATAAAAATCCTGCCTGATATAAAACATTATAGCAGAATCAAAAAAAGTAAAGATAAATGCAAAATGGGTAAAATATTTGCAGTTCATCACTGACAAAAGATTGGTTGTATTACACATACCTATCTGAGAAATCGGTAAGAAAAAGATCAACAACCAAACAAAAAAATTACAAGATAATTCACAAAAAAAGAAGAAAATTCAAATGGCTGTTAACCAAATAAAAGGATCTTCAATTTCACTCATAAGAAACATGCAGATTAAAATTACCATTTTTTCTGATACCATTTTTAATCCATCAGTTTGGCAGAAATTCAAAAATTTAATTAACAAGCTTGGATACAAATCAGCGAGCTCTCTCATACACTGCTGGTGGTAATGCAAATTGGTACAACCTCTGTGGAAGGCAATTTGCCACATTTATCAAAATTACAAATGCGAATACCCTTGACCAGCAATTCTCCCATTAGAAATACATCCTATGATTCTTAGGTAAAATGACACGCATACAAGGTTATTCAATTCAACCTGGTTCTAACAGCTGGAAACACTGGAAACGTCCCACCTGCCTATCAGTGGGGAACTGGTTAAATAAATTATGGTCATTTCCACATAATAGAATCATATGAAGTTATATTTTTTTAAATAAGATTTGTATTATTGATATGAAAACATTTCTAAGGTCTTTGTGTAGAATAGTAAATATGCTATTCCCTTTGTGGGGGAAAACGAAAAAATACTTACTCATATTTGCCTACATGGAGATACTATGGAAAGATATGGGTCCCTGTGGAGGGGTACATGAGAAACTAAGAAAATAATGGGTGGGAACTAGGTGGACAGGTGTTAGGATGGGAGAAAGACTATTTACTGTACACTTTTAAAATACATTTTCATTTTTGAATCACATAAATATATTATCACCTAAAACATATTACATTTTCAAATACTATTTTTAGCCTTAATGGGCATATTATGCATAATAAGCACTGCATTATTAGCCACTGTGGAGCCATGCATTCGGGCATTTCAACACAATCATCCTTAAGATCACTAGTATTTTAAGAATTCTTGGGTTACTATAAATAGCCTGATTGAGCACGATCAGATCATCCAGACTAACTGGAAGCAAAAAATCAAAATGTCTTCTTGTCCATATGAGGTTATTCTCAAAATTCTCCCTCTCTGGATTTTTCATTTAAGCTTTTCCCTTAAGTTATTGCTCCTTGTTTGCCCCTTTATACCATAATGTTTAAAAACATGGGCTTTAGATATCATTTAACACTGTACCATTTATTATCTGTGTGACTTTGGACCCAGTGCCTCAACTTCCTCATGTGTAAAGTAGAGGTAACAGAAACTTTATAGATTTGCTGTGAGAATTCAGTGAGTTCAGGTACACAAAGCTCTAAGCCTGAAGTTTGCCATAAAGTAAGAGTTCTAGAAATAATGAATCCCTCTACTATTACCACATTGTTCCTTAAGACTTCCTAGTGGCCTGAATTTTCACTGGGCTCTGAACTCTGGCAAGTTTTGATGGACACTCTGGTTACAAATTTTGCTGGAGAGGTTTAGGGTGCAATATCACCATCAATAACAACAATGTTTTACTTAAATTGATTAGCATTTAGACACTCAATCATAAATTTATGCTAATTTCCTACCTTTAAATTAAAAATCCTCTGTTTGAACACATTAAGTTTCTACTTAAAAATATTTTTATTCTTTAAATCAAAAATAATTTTCAATGTACATCAAAAAGTTTTCAGCATTTTTAGCATGCTCATACCAGAAGTTCACTCTACATTTTTATTACAAAGTTCAATTTACCTACACAATTCAAATTCACTACTACACAGAATCACTCATAGTAGCTCTAACTCAGAAAGTCTCCCAGTCATTGTAATCAAGATATTTTAAGGGAGAAAGTTGTCTATTATATTTATGTAATGCCCTTTCAGTTGTAAAAAAACACTCAAAATGGCTATTTTAATTACTTTAATGTAAGTAATTCACATTAATAAAATTGATTAATATTGCCTCCCTACAGTATGTAAACTGTTCTAATAAATGTGTAGATGGCTTTGAAAGAGGAAACATACATCCTATGTTTCATTTTCAAGTGTTAGACAGAATTAGAGAGCTAAGACTATCAGAAACTTCATGATGGACCACAGTGAGTCCACAATGACGCTACAACATAACATTGCCAAATTCCTTATTATTAATAAATTTCTTCTCACTAAATTCCCTCAGAGAACAAACAGTGATTACCAAGAGAAATAGAAGAAAAAATGTAAATTATGCTTAATCCTTGGGCTATAAACTGGAAATTTTTAATTAAAAAACAAGCTTTCATATTAATAATAGAATGATATAACTTGGAAGAAAAATTGAGGTTATTATTGTTATTAAATAAATGCTTATTGTAATATTATGGAGCAAGTACTGATTTATATATTTCTTGGAGATGTAAGGGGAAAATAGGCCCTGAAGGATATTATAACCCAAAAAGCAAATTTAGACATGTAAAATAATTACGCTATAAATATGAAGGGATAGGCTGTTTTATGGGGATTCAGAAGGAGGTGACCACAGTACCTATTTTTCATGTTAAATAGACCTTGTAGAAAGGTAAAAGATCAATGGCCAAATATGGTGGACAAGATCATTTAAAAAAAGGGAATAATATGAGAAATGTCTGGAAGAAAATAGCACAGGGATTTTGTAGAAATGAACTCACTGGCTATAGTATGGAATAATAATAGTGGGTGATAAAACATATTCAAGAAGCTATGAGGCTGATAAATTCAGACTTTTTTCATAACCAATGGTTATGAGAACTATGAATAGTACTTTGATCAAAAGAGTATTGTTATAAAAGTTTCTGTAGGAAATTATACTGGTGATTGTGCGCAGATAGATCTGGGTTCTTGAAGAGAAGAGAATGTTCTAGTAGTTCAGGCAAGAGATCCATATGCCTGAGAACTAGGTGCCATGGAACTAGAAAGGAAGAGATGAGTATAATAGGAAATAGAGATGAGTGTGAGGAAGTAAAATATTAGTAATCATAAACATTTATGGAGTGATTATATTGTGAAAACTTTTGAATTGTATCAGTTCATCATCCCAACTATCCTGAAGCAGGTAACTGTTACCTCCATTTCACAGAAGATGATTTAGAGAAATTGTGTCAGTCTGGGGGACTGCCACCTGAACCACAGGCCCACTGACTTCTAACACCAACCCTTTCAACTTCTGTGCTCTCTAATATTTTAAGCTCATTGTACTTAACGTTGAGAAGCAATGTGGAGCCACAAGTGACACTGAGATTTCAAGCTTTGATAATTAGGAAAATAATGATATCAATCAAAACAGAACATGGAATATAAGGAGAAATAATTGGATCAGGAAGATTAGATTAAAAAATTCATCACCAAGCCCGTTTCCTAGAAAGTGTTATGTTTTTAGCATGATCTGAAGAGCCTTTCTCTTGCATATTGTCCACTGGTCCCATTTTAGTCTTCAATGTTTATTTTCTTCACAGATGAGCCACTTCCAATTTAACCCGAAGAAATTCTATCTTTTTATCAGGTGAGAAGTCTCCTGACAAGACGCCTAAAGTGCAGTTAGTCATATCACACGAAGACGCGAAGCTGACCATACTAGTGAAACACATGAAAAACATTGTAAGTTTGTCACAGCTAATGAGAAGCAGGTAAACCTACATTTAAAAATCACTTGCCTCCATTAAGCAATTGATGTCCACATTAGTGAGAGAAATGGGGCCAGCCACCAAGTTCAAGTGAGGAGCGATGAACCAATTACAGTGCTCTTCCTCAATGTGATTGCGAGAGTTGGGGACTAAAATATTTCACAGGGGAAATCCTAGAATGAAAGCCAGATTTTATTTAAAATGAAGTGTCAGGAAAAAGCTGGTGAAAAAACATTGAGAAAGCAGAACTAGCTGAAGTACTAAGTGCCAAAGAAAGAACAGCTTCATTCCCAAGAGTTTACAACTATCTCCTGATGCTGAGCTTGCTGGAGAATTTACTCATCTCCTTGAGCAGTGCCAGCACCTTCTTTGTGAAGCCAGGATGTCTTAGGATTTCCCTTCAAACTCCCCTTGTACCTTGAGTTTTTACCACCTTGAGTTATCATATTCTGATGTAATTGCTCACAAATATTTCTTTTTCCTCAAAAGGCAATAAATTGTTTGAGGACAAGACACCCATCTCCAGAGCCTAAAACAGCAACTGTAGTTAGTCTCCAAAAAAACCCTAAAACCTGCCATCTCTACTACACCCAAGTATCCCTAAGTTAGGTTGAGCCAGAAGCAAGGACAGCAATTGGGCCGTGTCATTAAGTAAGAAAGGGAGCTTGCTGTGACACAGGTAAGTTACTAATGATGTGAGCTGCGGTGCAGTAAACAGAAAAGGGTGACTCTAAGCCCCACCAGCTTCTCTGGTCTTCCTCTAGTCTAGTCAAGACGGGTTCTCTACATGGTGAAACTCCCCAGGAGACTCCACAGATGTAGAAAAAGTCAGTAGCACTATTTTGTCTTTCTTCTTTATAAAGAATAAAGAGAGAATATAAATCTTCCTCAGGATGTACTTGGAAAGATTTAAAGGAGCAAACTCTTCTCAACATGCCATGCATCTGGAATATGCTAGAACTTCATAAATATTTGTTCAGTGGACAAAGAGTTGGCATAATCTCCAAGGGATACACCTGTTACAAACCTAGTCTTAGCCAGATACCCAATGATGTTTGTTTATAAATCTGTGGTGTTTTCAATCAGCAATTTTATAATAGTTTGGCAAATATTATTAAATGTATTTTTGTACAACTTTTACTCATTAAAATATCAATTACTTTTGATAAGAAAATCATCTTAAATAAGAATAGCAGTTGTTTAGAAATTTCTTAGGCTGATGGAGACTTTTGGTCAATGTGGCAGTGTGGGCAAGTGCAGCTCACCTCCTTGCAAAACCACAGCAAAATTATAACTAAAACATAGAAAAATCATCACTCAGAATCATCAGAAAATCGAAATATATGGAAGTCCAACAACAAAGGAATTAAAGAAACCACATTCATTCAGACGGGTAGGAGGGATGAAGGGTGGAGACGCAGAGATGTGCTGGCCCCAATCCACGTGTGGTGTATATAAAATGGAGGGATTTCTCAGGAGCAAGGGGTCCCAGCACCACAATGGACCAACCAGCCCAGGATTCCATATGAGGAAGATAAGTCCCCATAACTTTTGGCTATAAAAACCAGTGGGGGTTGGGTGGGGGTAAGAAACTGCAGGATTCTCAGATCTCTCTTCTTAAAGGGCCTCACACCACACACAAACGTACTCAGACTCACTCCCACTGGGCTCCAGCACTGGTACAGCAGCTTGAAGGGCACCAGTGGCACACGGGGACAACGAGTGTCGGGCATCATGGCAAGAGCTGGAAGACAGCTTTCTCCCAGACAGACTTGCAGGCAGGGGCCATTGTATCTTTCTAAGCCCTCCCCCACACAGAGCCACAGTGCGGCGGCACCATATCTGAATCTCCATCAACCTGGCTCAATGGTAAGTCCCTCCTTGACAATTACCTAAGGGTCCATCACTTCCAACTAAGAAGCCCACCCATCCAACCTTCCCACCATTGTAGCAGAGGCTGCTTCCATATGAAGTGTTGGGCTAGGCACAGGCTTCAGACCATCCTAAATCCACTCAAACAAGCAACAGCTGAGACCAGCCCCTGTACCTCTCGCCCCAGGCCTGGCACTAGCAGCAGCCATCTACAGATTGCTTTAGAGCTCATGCCTAGGGGTCCCGGACAGTACACAGGTGGAGGCTGGCCTTGGCCTGCACCAACTGGGAAATCCCAGACCCTGTACACACACAGTGGACAGTTACCGACCATGTCAGAGCACCACCCAACCATCTCCACAAGCTACAGAGTGAGGTGGTTGCTGACCAGGGATCACAGCCAGTCCTGTCAGCTGTCTGGACTGGGTAAATCCCTCCCATTGACCTGCTGACGGCAATAAAGACTCATCTCCATGACGAGGGTATACTCAGTCCACACAGAGGGAGCACCTCAAGCACATAGCTTGGGAGATAAGTGAGGTTGTGCCACTGGATCCTAGACGACACCTACTGTATTAGGCCATGCTACCAAGACACAGAGTCAAAGCATCTCTACCTAATACATAGAAACAAACGCATGGAGGCTGCCAAAATGAGGAGACAAAAAATATGGCCCATATGAAAGAATAGAGCAAAACTTCAGAAAAAGAACTAAAGAAAATGAAGATAAGGAATCTATCAGATGCGGAGTTCAAAACACTGGTTATAAGGAAGCTCAAAGAACTCAGTGGGTACTTTGATGACATAAAAAAGACCCAGGCAGAAATGAAGGATATGGTAACTGAAATAAAGGATAATTTACAAGGAATCAACAGTGGATGAAGCCAAAAATTAAATCAATATTTTGGAACATAAGAAAAAAAAAGACATCTCTAATGGGTACAGCAAAAAGAAAAAAAGAATCCAAAATATCCAGAATAACTTCCCTCTCGTACAACTTCAAACATTCCAACATTCACATCATAGGGGTGCCAGAAGGAGAAGCAAAACAGCAAGAAATTGGAAACCTACTCGAAAAAATAATAGAAGAAAACTTCCCTAATTTGGTGAAGGAAATATAGTGCCAGAGCTCAGAGAGTCCCGAACAAGTTGGACCCAAAGAGGACAAGAGAAAAGCTGATAATTACCTACAAAGGAGTTTCCCTAAGACTGTCAGCTGACTTCTCAAAAGAAACCTTGCAGACTAGAAGGGATTGGAAAGAAGTTTTCAAAGTGATGAAAAGCAAGGACCTACAATCAAGATTACTCTATCCAACAAAGCTGTTATTTAGAATGGAAGGACAGATAAAGTGCTTCCCAAAGTAAAGTTAAAGGAGTTCATCATCACCAAAAACATTATTATATGAAATATTAAAGGGACTCATTTAAGGAACAAAAGCAAATCAAAACTATGAACAATAAAATGGAAATAAATGCATAACTATTAACAATTAAATCTAAAAAACAAACTAAGCAAACAAACAGAGGAGAAACAATGATAGATATGGAGAACAGTGGAATGGTAGCCAGTGTGGAGGGGGGTCTGGAGGAATGGGGGAAAAGGTAAAGGGATTAAGAAATACAAATTGGTAGTAATGTAATAGTCAGAGGGTTGTTAAGAGCAAGTATAGGAAATGGAGTTGCCAAAGAAATTATACACATGACCCACAGACATGAACAAAAGAGGGGGAATTGCTGGAGGGAGTGCAGGATGCTGGGTGAGGGGGACAAAGAGGGAAAAATTGGGACAACTGTAATAGCATGATCAATATAAACATGTCTAACCTCAAAACTATATATAATAAAATAAAATAAAATAATAAAATAAAATAGAAATTCTTTGGCTGGGAAAGGAAGATTAACTTAAGTAGCTATATAAATGTATATTATAAAAATAGAATATTAAAACGTGTCAAGTTAGATAAACTCATATATGTATGTGGTATATTAATTGAAATAGTCCTCTTGGAAAATAAATTGTTATTTCAGTAGCATTGTCACTACTCAAAACATTTTAGAACATGCCTGTTGGCTTTGCTTTTAGATCCGGCAAGAAAACCACAGCAAACTTGGTGATGTCACTGAGTAGCCTTCCCTCATACTTGATCAAAAGCAATATTAACCAACTTGGTCACCCATTTTATTCACCAGATGAATCCCCAAATTACCTTTGAAAGTTTTCGAGAATGCATTTTACACTCAGATGAAGCTGCTCTACCAATAAGGACATTCAAAACAAATGTGACGCAGGCTCGAAGGGAGGGGAGTGAGTGAGCAGGAGTTTGAGATTTAGACCAAATATAAGTAAATGGCAAATGATCAGATGAATTCCACTGAAAGGAAATAACCACTTAGGGCCACTAGAGCCTCTACATTGCCAACGCCCTCTGAAGACAATAAATAACGAAGCAGTACTTCCTGCAATCCGAATGCTCACGCCACATGCTTGTGCCTCTCTCCTCCCCACTCTCTTATCTTACCCTGATATTCATTCCTCTCTTTCCTATCTTCAGCCTCGTTGCTTTAAATAACATTTACATGTCTTTCTTTTCTGTATTTATAACTCCAGCTTCAATATTTCCCTAAAATCTGGAGTTGTATGTACAACTGATTATTCAGCAACTCTGCACATGTCACAAACTTAACATACACCTAATAAAATTTACTATTGCCCTTCTAAACCTGCTTCTTTTGCAGTCTTTCTTATCTCAGGAAAGAGCACCTTCACAGTACCAGTATTCAGGTTAAAATCCCCCAAGTCATTTTGACTTCTGTCACAAACTACATTCAGTTTATCAGCAGATCTCACGAGCTCTGCATCCAAAATAAATCCAGATTTCACCACTTTTCACACCCACTGCTTCCACCATTGGTTCAAGCAGCAGCATCTCTCAACCCAGTTACTCCTGTAGCCTCCCTAACAGGTCTCCCTGTGTCTGCCCTCACTTCTTTATTATCTCTTCCTAAGCTAGCAACCGGAATATTCCTTTCAGAAAAAAAAAACAATCAGATCCTGTCATTTCTCTCTTCGTATTGTTTTGGGGAAGAAGTCTCATATCACACACAACGAGAGGAAATGTACCTTTTAGTAATGATCTGGGGGGCACTACCAGGCTGGCCCCCTTGACCTCTCCACTCTCACTTCCTACTACGGATTCTTTCCATCACCCCACTTCATGTTGAGTGACTTCTTTGCCATTCCTGAAATATTGCAAGCATATTTTCCCCCTGGACAATGGCACCTCCCACTCAGTTTATCTGGAATGCTCTTTCAGGCCCATGACTCAAATTCTCCATGGCTCGGTCTCACATGCCCTGAATAACTGTGCTTTACTGTCACCTTCTCTATGAGGTCGTCACTCACTCTCACAGGTGAAACTGAAAAACCACCCCCTCTTCGCTGCTACTTGATTCAAAACCCTTTTCTTAATTTATTTTCTCCACTGCCCTCTATTGCTGCTATAACCTCAGGGGCTAAAACAGAGCCAAGCACAGAGCAGGAGCTCAGTGAATACTAAGCTAAAAGAAAGAATGTCAAATTATTTCTGACGTGAACAACTAAGAACCAAGATCTTCCTCACCTTCCAAAAATCATCACAACAAAGCTCTCATGGCTTGCTTTTTTCACAGCTATTCATTCTGCTTACCTGAAGACAAAGATAACATTATAACACGTTAAAATGACAAAAAGCCTATCTATAAACTTGCAACATATTTTCTTTGCTCATTTCAAGCTTTGTTATTTTTTGAGCTTTTACTATTTTCACATGCCTAAGTAATCAGACTAAAGAGTTGTATTTGATTTGATTTTAATATTAAAATGAGTTATTATGCCTGCGGTTTTGTTATATTTAATATGAAGTTTGATGAAAAGAATTGCTTATCTTATATTAAATCTTAGAAGCTTAGGGAAGAATTACTTCCCTCCTGTGAGATGACAAGCTAAAACAAAATCACCAAAATGTTTTTCCTTTCAAAGATGCAAAAATATGATTTATTCTAGTGAACAGAGACCAACAAAGTAATGCAGTTATTTAGAAGCTTGGTCTAATATTATTTTTTAAATAATGTTTTAGTTTATATAACAACATATAAAATTATTTAGATTTGAAATACTTTTTGAAGTCTCTCCAGTATTTTCCCGGTAGCCCACCTTAAAATGATCTCTTCCACCAACCTGCACGCACACTCTCTGGGCATCTCTCTGTGCATTCCAAAGTGAGCAATGTCTCTCCCGGTTTCATGGATTCCCCTGGTCTGTGTTGTTACCTGTACTCTGTTTTCTTCTACCTGTTCCAGAACATGAGCATCTCAGTAGGTTCCCAAAGTATTTAATGAGGACACCAGACTCTCTTCTAGAAAAGGCTCACACTCTTGCACTGCAATAGAAGAGTAAGTTATTTCAAATGAAAAACAAGTAATCTGAGGGAAAAAAGAAAACACCTTGAATTGGGTGCTGTTTAATCTTTTCATAAGACACAAAATGGGAGAAAATAGTTACTGTATAAAGTTAATAGGAGAGAGAGAGAAATAGGGTCAAACACAACAACCACCTCAGGCTAAACACACACATATTAAAATGTTATTACATTTCATTTTTTACTTAGAAAATATGTTAAAATTTTAATGTGTATG
This sequence comes from Artibeus jamaicensis, assembly GCF_021234435.1. Classification (NCBI taxonomy): domain Eukaryota; kingdom Metazoa; phylum Chordata; class Mammalia; order Chiroptera; family Phyllostomidae; genus Artibeus; species Artibeus jamaicensis. The sequence continues at coordinate 29,579,619 of NW_026521486.1, forward strand.
TGTAGCCTGGGGTTGGTCCCTGTTTTTTTTAGCAATTAATGATTTTTTTATTAAATCATTTTTGTTGTTATTCTATTACATTTGTCCCAACTTACCCCCCTTTGGCCTCTTCCATCCACCCAACTACCTGCTCCCACAGTCAATTCCCACACTGTTGTCCATGTCCGTGGGTCATTCCCACATGTGTTTTTGTCTAGCCCCTTCCCACCATTATAGCCCTTCCTTCCTCTCCTCTGGTCACTTTCAGTCTGTTCCACGTCTCCTTGCCTGTGGTTCATTTTGTTCATTAGTTTATTTTGTTCATTAGATTCCTCTTATAGGTGAGATCATATGGTATTTGTCTTTGGCCAAATGGCTTATTTCATTTAGCATAACATACTCTGGTTGCATTCACGCTGTCACAAAAGGTAGGAGCTCCTTCTTTCGGCTGCATAGTATTCCATTGTGTAAATGTGCCACCGTTTTTTATCTTATTTTTAAAATATAGTTTCTTCTTTTTAAAACAACTTGCAGCAATTTTGATACGGAAAGTGTGGGCTGGGATGTCTACATGTGCAGTTTGTGGGCATCTTCTGGTCTCAGGAATTCCTCTACTCTTTTCTTTCCAGGCTTGTTTTCCTCTCTCCTGCTCCCAAATATTAGCATTCCAGAAAGCTCTCTGATGCAAGTTGTCCATAAACCATTCTTCAAGAAATAGTTACCAAATTGCTATTCACCCCATAAATGGTACCCTCTAGGCACTGTGAGTTCTGTACTTAGCACCATGTGAATGGGGGCTCCTGTTGGGGTGGAACAGAGACAGCACTTAGATTTCATGAATATAAAAGAGTAACACAGAAATGCTGGCAATATGTAAGTGCTGGCATATTTAAGTAACAATGTCCTGTGTTTCCTTATAAAACTAACTTGGCTAAATTCTCCATCCTGATTTTCAATTTTAAAAAATCTAGCTTTGTAAAAATAAAATTGTCATTGTTCCATTCCAGATGCACTTCAATCTTAATAAATATTAACTTATTAATAAAAGGCCGTTTTCAAGGCCAATAACGGTTATGCCATCAATTGTATTTGGCATATATTCTATGAATTAAAAAATTTTCCTCCCAAACTTGGCCCATTATGACATTGATCTTTCATTTGAAAGAATAAGATGCAAAGTAGTGTTGTGGTGAAGGACACGCAGGCCGGATGTGAATATTTTGTTGTCTTTTATGGTTTGCTTGTTTGTTTTCCCAGTTTGTTAGTTTAATAGTTAAGGTACCATACGATCCAGCTATAACCTGCCTTTGATCTCCCTCCTCAAAAAATTGTATTAGAGTCTAGATGACTCATCCATTGTTGACCAAACACACATCATTCTAGCTGACTATATCATATTATATCAAACAAAAATTTGTTTGTTTTTTACCAAGGAAACCTTGTCTCTCCACAATGACCAATTATTTCTTAATGAAACAAATTTTAAATTGCTCTATAAACCTATGGTTATTGATATAATCATGATAATTGATCTTCTTCCAAGAACAAACATCATTCCTTCTTGAACTTTTCTATTCTCTAGATCTTCATAAAATTTCAGCATCTGTGCTCCCTAAATCTCTTTGACATTATTCTTTCTGAGGCTTCCTTAGCTCTTACAAATTTAAACTAGATAATGTACGTAGTGACTAAATAAATGTTGGCTTTACCCTTAGCCTTAAATGTGAAGATTTTTCCAGTATTCAGGGCATTAATTTTTCAGACTAATTTCCTATAAAATCCATTCAATCTTGAACTTCAAAAGTTATATGAATTACCCCTACATTTATATCTCTACTATTCAAAATTTTTTGAACTTAACTTACATACTTCCACCTCCCTGATGAGCATTTACATTCTGATATCATTTTGTATCATTTCAAACTCAACAGTTCTAAATTATAATTCTTCACTTTCCACTAAAGCTAACTCTAAACCACTTATTTCAAAAAATTGTTGCACTATCCTCAACAACCACTGATAAAAACTTTTCTATAATTATTTCCTACACTTGATCTTAGCCAAAGGCCATTATTTTACATTTTGACTCATTTTATCATTTCTCTTTTTATCTTCCTATGAATTTTTTATTGTCAAAATCCTAATTTATATTCTCTATTAATTCATCCATTGATTATTTTGATTGGCTGTTATGATATTCTTTTCCTTATATTCTACTTCCTCTATTTCATCCTGCATAAGACATCCTAAATTCCATTTTCATCATCAGTAATAAATTATAAGAGTCTCTATGAATTTCCAGTTTGTTAGTTTAATAGTTAAGGTACCATAAAATCCAGCTATAACCTGCCTTTGCATCTCCCTCCTCAAAAAATTGTGTTAGGTTCTAGATGACTCATCCATTGTTGATCAAACACACGTCATTCTAGCTGACTATATCATACTTCTACTTACCTTCTATTTACCTTCTACTTGCAACTCAATCTTCAAGCTCAGCTTAAACCTTTCATCCTCTCTGAAGCCTCCGGGTCACTCTTGCTTATGGGGAGCCTTCCCTGCTTTCTCATTTAATATTCACTGCTTTATCTTTACTTTTGAAATTTTTATCATCTTGGTTCATCCTGTAGTTTCAATTTTTGTTGAATGGAGTGCTCTATGAAGGTCAATTAAGTCACGTTGGTTGATTAAGTTGTTCAAATCTTTTATATGTTGCTGGTTCACTGTATGCTAGTTCTACAAATTATTAAGATAGGGATGTTAAGATCTTCAGCTATAACTGTGAATGTGTATAATATTGCATGAACATTTCAGATTATTATGTCATCTTCATCAATTGACCTTTTTATTATTATAAAATGAACTTTTTAATTCATGGCAGTATTTTTGCTCTTAAATATACTTTGTCAGATATATATAAGCCAGTTTTCCTTTGATTAATGTTAACATGGTATACCTCTTTCTTTTATTTTTAACCTTTTTTCTCTTTACATTAAAGTTTTTTATGTACAGATGCAGATAGATAGATAGATAGATAGATAGATAGATAGATAGCCACACTCTATAGCAATCTCTGGCACACAGACATAATCATGTATAAATTTTTCCAAACCCTGACCAGTGCGGCTCAGTTGGTTGAGAATCATTCTGCAAAGCAAAAGGTCACTGGCTTGATTCCCACTCAGATCACAATAGGTTCAGTCATCGTATATTTGGCATTGTATATTGGCATTGTATATTTTTTACTTCTATGAATTTTATTGTTTCAGTTCTAACTATTGTTTTAACCTTATTAGATACAGTTGATCAACCCAGTTCCTTATAACTCAGTCTTAATGATCTGATCCAGCCTATTAGCCATCAAACTCAGGTTATTGAAACCTGTACATCATATTTCTGTATCTTTATTTAAATCATGATAACACTATTTAGAAGGAAAAGACCAAGGCAAATATTTGAGGTACATAAAACATATGTTTTACCTCTGAATTACTAATTTCTGCTTCTTGCTGCAATCCATCTTCCTTCCCTAATATCAAGGATAACATCAATCTAATCTTTCATTATATCATCTTTGTCTATGCAATTCCTAATGACTAACAAAACATAGTCTATCTCTCTTACTTATACAGTTTTTTCAGCACTTGGGGATAGAAAATGAGTTAGTAGATTTGAAATCATTTAAAGCTGTTCTGTGAAATTGTGAAAAAGAAAAGTTTAATTACCAGCTAACCCATAAACAACTTTTCAGATTGCTTCTTGAATAGATTGTAAAAAAATAAATGAGGTTTAAAGCTTTACTTCTTGCATGTTATTAAGACTGAGAAATGGAAAAACTTGCCAAATTTCACAAGATAGTCAGTAACAAAGTCTGGAGCTCTAATTAGAATTCTGAATTTTTAGAAGCAACTCAATGTATATGTATTGAGTCAGAAAAGGAATTCTGTCTGCTATACTGGTGTACGTCTAGTTGTTAACTACATCACGTTGATTTACATATGTCAAGATGACCATGAAAATGAGTTCATTAGCTCTTTGAAGGCAGAAACTATCTCAATTACTTTTCCATGTCCCCTCACAGACCATCCAAAGTGTTAGACACATGGTAGTTTGATTTTTAAATTGAGTTTTTTAATTATTAGAAATCAGCTAAAGAGGACAAGAATTTTATTAAATACTTACACTGTGTGAAATGAAGCAGAAGACATCCTAAATTAATTCACGAGGACCTGAAATCATTCCACTGTATGTTAAATAACACATACAGAAAGATTGGATTCCTTTAACTAAAGCACACAACAAACCACATATCACAAGCACTTTAATTACACATCTGTACTTTTATCCTATATTGACATTTTAATTTTTTTAAACCCTCTTCGTGATGACTAGTTTGAGTTTGAAATTGACAGGCATATAGAAGAGGAAAATGCTTTTTTATTGTGTTGTTTTGTTTTTGGCATAGACCTCAGGTTTTTATAGCCCTATCGTATTTTAATCATCATCGGTTGATTTCTTCCAAAGCTTATATTATACTATGATTGGAAACATTTAAGTATAAAAAAACTTGATATAAAATTCTCATAAATTATTCATCAAAAATATAATAACCTGTTAAATATAATTAAGTTTTGAATTAATTTGTAGAAGTTTCCAAAGTGTCTGATGTTTTTAAACCAGTATTTGATCACATTCCTGATAAAATTTGACCTAGAGGTGTTCTTCATCTGAGTCTGACAGTTTCCTTCAGCAGTCTTTGCAGAGTCAGTATGAGGCAGTGGTTAAGAGCATAGAGGTCTTACAGAGAAATCTTTTCAATAAAGTAAAAACAATAACACTGGCTCAAGGATTATTTAAAGAGAGTGTTTTACACTAAGTATACACTCACTATGCAGTAGCTATTATTGTTACTATGTATGAAAAAATGTCTTCCTCATATACTCCTGGAAAAATACTGAAGGGTTTCTAGTATATCCTACAATATGAGATGGTTTTATTTAATTTCTAAACAGTTTATATTGGGCTTTATTTTTATACCAACATGTTACTGTTTACTTTTATTTTTCTTTGTTTTGTTAAGTAAACCATGTTCTCAACATGCTATCATTCACTGACCAAAAGAACAAAAGTGGCACTGAAAACCATTCTGTGTGCAATCCAGAGAAAAAAAAATGGTAGAAAATTGGTATTTTTAATATATGTCTAGGCCTAAAGCAATACCATTTACAAACCAACATTGTGAACAAAGACTTACTGATATACATACACGCATTTTAAGTTTTATAATCTAAAATAATAACAAAAGCCAAGAATCCCTAATATTTCATTCCTCAATAGCAGAAGAAGTCTCTCTACCAGTGAATGCAAAGGATATCCTAAGGCCTTCATTTCAAATCTTTTAAAAAAGTCATGTCTTTTTAAACCTAAAAAAAATTATTCCCACATCTGTATGACACATTGTTTCCTCTGTGGGAAGGACGTGCTAATATGGATCCTGCTCCCTGCCTCCACGCAAAAGTTCCCATGAAGCACTTCTTCATGGGAACATTGGTATGTTCATTTCAGCATAGATTTAGTGGCCACTCTCTACCAAATACCTTGTTAGAGACAGGATGTCGACAGAAAAAGAAAGAAAAAAAGTGCTGTAAAAGAAAGACATGGCTATGAAAGAAAAGAATAAGATAAAGGAAAGCCCAGTTTCGAATAGGGATTTTAAATTTTTAACTGGAGATTTAGAAACATTGGAATTTGAGGAGAAAGGAACTGAGTGCGGGGGAGGGGTAGTAGGGTACCCAGTAACCAAAGGGGCAAAGGCGGAAGGAGATGTGGGGGAGGGAGGCATGGGAAAGAATTTCTAATCTCATAAGGAAGATAACACACATAGAACTATTTTTAAAATATAGAAAATGATAAATATTTTAACAGAAAATCTAGAAGATATATAACCCAAAGTTAGTATAAGCAACAGAGTAAAGTTTACAGGACTTCATACTGTCTTCTGAGCAAAGTAAAAATATTAGCCAGAGTTTTGGAAGAAAGTAGCATTGTTGCTTGACTTCAGTCCACTGTAAATAAGAAAGCTCTGTGACTCAGGAAACTTCTCATTGCTCAGAGTGTTAACTCTGTATCTTGAAGCCTTATGACTATTCAGGTACTGTGTAAAGTCATTTTTAATTAAATTTTGACTTAAAATGTAATATTATATAGTATACATATGCATATCATTGAATGGTACACCTTATTTTACATGTAAACTTAAGTGTTTTTTAAGTGGTACACTATCCAGAGTCAATTAATTATTGTTTCTGCCTGTGGCTTGTATTCAGCTCTTGAGCATTTCTGTCAAAAATGCAATTTTAGTTTTGACTGTAAAAAAATAAATTAACTTAATGGACTTTCAAATATCGTTCCCTTACATAACAATTTTATTCTATTTAACTGCACTTGAATTATTTCTACACAATGATGTATTTCTTTTTTATTGTTTTCTTATTTTCCGATAATCAGAGCGATGGTAATAAATCTTGATCCTGCCTTTGGTGTAGATGTTTAGTAGCTCCATATTTGTTTTCTTTGGTAGCAACATGCATTCATATTTATGATCCTTTTCCTTTGCAGCATCTCCCAGACGGCTCCATGCCCAGTGCACATGCTGAGTTTTATCTTTTACCACATCCCAGTGAGGTCCGTAGGAGGAAAACAAAATCTGTTTCAAAATGTACCGACCCCACATACAATGAAATTGTAAGTGTGATTCATCTCTTGTTCAGTCGTTTTGTATTTTTCTTACATTTTTCAGCCTAACAACCAAATATGGAAAATGTGCAGTAATTGGCAACATTTTTCCATAAACAGTAGACATTCCCCAAAAATAGCCACTGGGTGCCGATCACTATTCTAGATGCTATGGGAACTGGAAAATACAGATACTGCCTTCAAAGTGTTCATGAACCAACTGTGGCTACCCTCCAGTAAGAGCCTAAGACCATATAGCATTTACTTCATGTACTAATATTACCATCTGACTTCATCTTATTTTCTCTAATTTTACTTTCCTTTACCTGGTTTTCCTTGCCTAACAGTCTTATCATAGTCTAACCTGTATAGAAAAACACATTTTGTAAAATCACATTTGAAAAACCTAAAAAAAAGTACAAAATACAAATTAAATTACAGTTAATTTATATGAGATACAGCCATTTCATCTGTATTATACAATTTGAATATGTAAACCCCTACTTCTGAGGCAAATCCTACATTTATTCTCAATTCCTTCTTTCCTGTCTCTCTGTACCTTGCTCAGTTGACAACTAGCTCTTCTTAAGGCTGTCTCATCCATTGAACCCTTGACTCAGAAATCTTAAAAAAATAATAATAAAACCTTCTCAACTCGATGTTTCCAAAGCATCCCATTTTTCTTTCCCTCCTTGTCATCTCCAAACTTTTCCAGAATTAACATTTCCTGCACTCACTTGATCACTTCCTCTTCACCCTTTCAATCCTTTGCAGTGTGAATTCTGACTTTAGTTCATGGCGCTTTATTCAAGTGGCACCTACAGACAATCGCTGAATCCCATGAGCCCTCAGGCTCTGCTCTCCTGAAGTTACTCTGCAACACTGTTGACTTTGCCTTTTTTCTTGCCAACTCCCTTTGTTTCTTGAGTCCAACCTTTTCTTAATTCTTTTCTATCCTCTCTAACCACTTCCTCATTTTTTATCTTCATTCTTTGTCCTAAAATAGTGTTGTTTATTGTAGTTCTGCCATCTGTTTACCCTTATCTCTTCTTGATATTTATTCTCTCAGATTATCTTGTGTTCACTTATCGCCTATATTTAGTTTGCATTTGAATCTCTTCCTCAAGCCCTGGCTTCTCTCCTAACCTTTTGACCGCACTTCTGCCTCATCACTGAAGACCTCATTGGGATGCCTCCTAGGTACTTTTAAACCTGGCTTTCCTCCTCTGTTAACCATCTCAGATGATAACTTCTAATGCTATCTCCCAGTGTTTCAATCACATGCCCAGATACTCACGTTTGATGGGTTCTACTTATGTGACTTCCTGCCTCTTAAATCTATCACCTCCTCGTGGTTCCGTTACCTTTCTTTGTTTGAGGTTCTTGTGACTCTGGCTACCATGGTGGCCTTCTAACTGACTCCTGCCTTTGGGTTTTTGATTAAATCTTTTATATTTCAACCTAAAATGTCTTTCAAAACCCAGTTATATTGATCAGTCTCCTGTTCAATTTTTTTAAGTCTCTCACTGACTACTCTACAATGTCAGAACCCTAAACATGACATTCATAGCCTTTAAAACTTGTCTCGTTAATTTTCTTAATTTGTTTCTTGGAACATGGCTTTAAAAAATGTTTGGGGATAATTATAGATTCACATGTAGTTGGAAGAAAAAATACAGAAAGAATTCAAATACCCTTCAACCACTTTCCCCCAAATGGTAACATCTTTCATGACCACAGTTCAGTATCACAACCAGGAAGTTGATGTTAATGCAGTACTAACCTTATTTAGATTTAACCAGTTTCACATGTGCTCTTGTATATGTGTGTATGCATGTATTTAAGTGTATGTGTGTGTTTAGGTCTATGCATTTTCATCACATGTATAGATTTTTGAGGACACCAGCACAGTCAAGATGCAAAACAGTTCCATCACAAAAATTTCTGGTGCTAATATGTCACACCATATATAACATATATGCATGGTATGTTATAATATGTTATACTGTATTATAGCCAGAGACACGTCCCTCCTTCCAACACAACCTTGCGAGCTACTGGCAACCACTAATCTGTTCTCCACCTCTATGTTTTTGTCTTATATTACATAAATCGAATCATTCAGTTTGGAAGATTTTGAGATTGGATTTTTTTTTTGCTTACTCTAATTTCCTAGAGATGCATCCAAGTAGCTGCATCTATTAACAATTTATTCCTTTTCACTGCTGAGTACTAGTCATGGACAGCTTTTTTACTGTTCACACATTAGAGCACATCTGGGTTATCTCTGGTTTGGGATTATTGCAAACAAAGCCGTGTAAATATTAATGTATAGGTTTTTGTGTGAGCCTAAGCTGTAATTGCTCTAGGATAAGAGTTCGAGAGTGTAATTACTGGGGTACATAGTAATGGCATATTTAGTTTTGTAAGAAGCTACCATACTCTTTCTCTGTACCAGTTACACTCCCACCAGCAGTGTGTGAGTGATCCAGTAAAACTTCATTTTTGCTAGCATCTGGTGTTACCACTGTTTTTTATTTATGTTTAATAGGCATAGAGTGATATCTTGCTGTTTTAATTTTTATTTACATAATAATAAATGATGTCATGCCTCTTTTCATGTGCGTATTTACCATTCGTATACCCTCTTTACTGAAAAGTCTTTGCTCGTTTTTCATTGGATAGTTTGCACTTTACTGTTAAGTTTTGACAGTTCTTTATATATTCCAGATACTAATCCTTCACCAGATATTTGGTTTGCAAATATTTTCCCCCATTCTCTAGCTGGTTTTTTCATCTTTTTCTCAGGGCTTTTCACAGAGTAAAAGTTTTCATTTTGATGAAGGTACAATTTATCAATTTTCTTTTTATAGATTGTGCATTTGGTATCAAGCCTAAGAACTCCTCACCTAGCACTAAGTCCTACAGATTTTCTCCTATATATTTTCTTAATATTTTATAGTTTAAATTTTACATTAAGTATTTGAGTTATTTATTATTCACTTTGAGTTAACTTTTAAAATAAAGTATGAGGTTTGGGTTAGGGTTTGCTTTTTAGTTTATGAATTCCCAATTCTAGCATCCTTTGTTGGGAAGGCAATTCTTCATTGAATATTTTTTGCACCTTTGTCAATAATTGAGAGTTCAAGCCCATTTATTGTCCCATACTTAGCCATATTCTCAAGTCACATCAGACAGCTTGCCATCTTCTGAATGGTCCCAAAGATATCAGTGACGAAGCACAGGCAGCATTCAGCCTCTCTGTTCTTCACTGCTGACTGTGCGGCTCACTTCCCTCGCGGACATCACGAACCACTCTCTCCTCCTGGACTCTTATACCACACTTAGCATCTTCTACTTATTCCTTAGTCATACACATTTTTTTCTGATAGTGTGTTATAAACATTTTGGGGACAAGCAAATGTCTTATACTTCTTGGCATCTTTAAAATCTAGTTACTTCTATAAAGACTTGTGAAATTGAATATTTGGGGTAGTTTTACAAGTGATACTTTGTGTTTGTGTACAGAACATGAAACCATAACCATGTATGTGTGTGTAAGTATATTCATGTATATATGTATATATAGAGAGGGGGGGAGGTTAATACTTCTTCAATGAGGTAAGGAAAAGTGGTTTGACATTTTATTATTTGTCATCATGTCGGCAGCTGAGATGTACAACTCCCAACAATATCATGAGTTTCTATACTTTCTGAGTGTAAGACCCCCTTCTCCAATATCAACAACCTTCTCGGACTCAGTGAGTGGTTCAGCACATCGTGACCAAAAGTCGTTAACAATTCAGGAGAGTTTAAATAAACTTGTGTTTTAATTATCTCAAGCTTTATGTGATTTTAAAAGTAGTAGTAAATTTGCATGCATGGAGATTATGTGCTTGTTATGTCTGTAACTTTTCCGAGGGCTTGTAATAATGTTGGGCCTGCCCACGTGCGTGGCGCACTGACTAAAAATCACTGCAGTGATCTCTCCTTCGGTCCATGCTTACAGCATAAATACACCCTGTTTCTATTTGAGCACATGTAAAATAGTTTTCAAGAGTGTATTCTGTACAGCAGACTCCGACTTACCCACAGTCCAAATTTTTGGAAATGTGAATTAATGTGCAGATAAGTAACTATTTTGATAGTAATGATCATCATATAAGCAAGTTTGGCAGGAAAACTGATTCAATTTAGAAAGCCATGAGGGAAAAAAGGGTTATAATATTTTTATTTTCCCCCAAATGCTCCATTTCTCTATTAATACAGCAAAAATATTTATATTGAGAAATGCAAAAAAGTACTGCCCACCAGTTTTAACTCTGGTTTTCCTTGATCTTGACCTCAGCTGTGATGTAAGCCCTCAGTTCTGTGCCAGACCTCTCAGCCATTTCTGCCCGTCCTCAGTAACACTGTATATGTTTCTAGGGAGCGCAGTGAATTAGCACATGGCATCTACCTTGTTCTGAACTTCTCCCCTGCTTGGACTCCGGAGGACCCCTACATGGGCCACTCACCACGCCCGGGATTTCTCAGCTGCCAAAGCCGTGCACTGCCCTGGGAAGTGGGAGAGGATGGCCTCGGTCTTCTTTTCATATAAATCTCTTAGAGGAACACAAAGGGGTTATTACATTGCACCACCAATGTCTTACAAGGTTCTTCATGAAAATAGTTCTTTCCATTTTTATTCATGGACTTCTCCCTCCCTAAAACCCAGACCTGAGAAAGGCTGGGTCAGGGACATTGCCAAGTGTCCCTTTAGTATCCACCCTTCAGATACTGGAACTTTCATACAGAGCCAGCCTTGTCTATTTGACACTCTTAAGCTTTACCAATAGTCTCCCTGAAAAAACCCCCATCATACATGAATCCCAGTGGTAGACAAGGCTGGGTGGGCCAGGGCTGGTGGGAAGAACGGCACTGCAGCTTTTCAGAAGCAGAGCTAGGATTCTAGCTCCAAAACCTCTGCTCTTTCCACTCCACTACCTTCAGCATCTGGTTAAAATCCATCACTTTTTTAAAGGATTCAAAAGAAATACAGATTCTATCTTATAATAAAATTATCTTAGTACAGTCAATGTATTTTTTGCTTTGGATTCCTCTCTTAGATACTATCCTATTATAAAGCAAGAAGGGGAATGAGAAAGGATAGAACATAAACTTTCTGTGTTTTACATACCTTAAAATATTTGCCAGAATGTGCACAAATATCTAGCATAACACTAGGGATATGATACACTCAGTAAACTATAGTTACCATTATCACCATGGTCTGCTCATTTGCTATTCAAAACAGAAAAATTCTGCTTTAAACAGACACTGAGACCCTGAGGTCAAACAGTTCTACCAGGGCCACACAACCAGATTTCAGATTCCAAAGTGAGTGATTACAAAGCCCACACAGATCCAGCTTAAACTCGGCTCTATTATCCCTCCCTCTCTGCAGAGCAAAGTTCCTTTCTCAATGGCTTTGAACTCTCCCCCCTTCATTACCCCACCTCCTCCCTCTGCTCCCCACCAGCACTAGACACACTCAGTTCCCATAGTATCATTCTCCCATTGCAATCATAAAATACACTTTAGAACTATTTACTAGACCCTGGTGCCAAATATGACACGATGAGTGCCTATATATGTCAATAGATATTAATTACTTTAGACAATGTTTTTCTGCTTGATACAACAATTTCAAACCCACAAATCCAACATTTGTCAGAAGGCAGTGAAGACTCGGCTCACACCTGTGGGTGAAAAGTTCCATAGAGTGAAATTGGAAGAGCTGTGCAGTTTGGGCCTGGGTATGAAGGTCAAACACAGATGACAGAATTTGGTGAAAATGTCTCAAAGAATATTATGATTTGTGTACTTCTCTAGCATTACCCACTAATGATTCATTGCACAGTAAGAAAGAATGCCTATTTTTAAAATAATGTTGTGGGTGCAGTTAGAGATGAACAGATATATGTCATCTACACTGTGCAATGATTGCATGCTTATAAAACAAACCACTTTGTAAAAATTATGCATAATGAAGCATAAGGTAGAAAATCCATAAAGTGATATAAACTTTAGAGTTCAAATGTTTGTATTTTAACCAAGAAGGCAACTTATTTATAAAGTTACTTCTTGAGAACGTCAATTTGCCAAATACCTAGGAGATTCTAGTCTATCTTAAAGTGTTGTCTCAACTAATCCAAAATTCCAAGAAACACTGTTCTTTTGTGTGCGTATAATGGATCTTATTCAGCTATAATTTATTAGTGTTTAATATATACCAGGCTTTGTGGTAAGGCTTGTATTCATTATCTCACTTCATTCTGCCCCACAATGTTAAAAGATAAATATTATAATCACCATTATGCAAATAAGAGAACATATAATTGACAACAGATTCATGTAAGTATTAATAATGGATATATTTATTTTAAAGTTACATCTTTAAGGCCTATTAATATGATTCACAAAGTTCTTAAGCCAGACCTCCCAAGGACCTAAGGCTTAGAGTTATTCCACTGTTTGACTTCACATACAGTAACACTTTGAAGACCCCTTGGCCCATTTCTCTATAAAATAGGAGATGAATTTATCTGCTGAAAGTGTTGTTCAAGGGAAATGGCAACTATTTAGACAGTTCAAAACGGCCACTAGGCAGAAAGGAAAAGGAGTTTACTTTGAAGTCCTAGAAAGGTAAGAATCCAGGAGGAAAGAATGGTTCAGAGAGTCCATGCTGGGCGTCCACTGCCGATAAAAAGCATGAATTACAGTGGAAGGATTTTGAGATTTTTTTTAGGCAGCTCTTCAGTTCCCTTATCACCCCCAGGGAGCACAGTGGATGAAATGAGATTACTTGAATGAGCAGCCCTAGGAAACCGGAAAGACAATCTCCTGTCCTGAGTGGGAATAAGACTCTAAAAAAGGAAGTAGCCAGGGGCTGTTGCATAAAAGCAGGGTAGGCGGGGTTAACACACTCTGTATTGGATCTCACATCCTTGATGGAATTATTTACTGGACCAGTGAGTTGTTGTTCAGAGCAGCTAACAGACTTTGGACAGAATTTCATTAATAAATTAATGGCTCATAAATGACAGGTGAGTCCCAGTATCATGGACCAGAAACCACATCCATACACATGGAGGAAGCCACACAGTCACTCCAATGATTTCCCCCTAAGTTGTTTTCTCTGCTGCTTTTTTGCATGTACAGGAAATGCTTTTTTCTATCTTGTAGCTTGTTATACAAAGCAAGTAAGTTTGAAGCAGCGTATGAAACTGCTTTTCTAAATGTGTTTAAGGAGTTTCCCTGAGTAGCACATTGGATATACGCACAGCTCCCCCCTCCCTTCATGATGCATAACTAGCTTCTTGAGAGTACTGGGCTTTCAGTCTCATTACCGCAGCAGGCAGCCAGGATACTCTCTGTGACTTAACTTACTTCCTGGATATTATAAAACACAGTTAAACATATTTCTTTTTTTTTTAATTTTATTTAGTTATTTTTTCAAGTACAGTTTTTTGTCTATTTTTCCCATCCCAGCCTCCCCTGCCCCTTACTCCCCACCTCCCTCCCATTTCCTCCCCCCTTAGTTCTCGTCCCTGTGTCCTTCCTATTTGTTCCTCCAAATCCCTCCCCCTTTTTCCCCTTAACTTCCCTTCCTTCTCCCCTCTGGTCACTATCCCCTTGTTCTCTATTTCAGTGTCTTTGTTTTTTTGGGTTTTTTTTTTCTGCTTACTTGTTTGTTTTGTTGTTTAGCTTCCTGTTAAAGGTGAGATCATATGGTATTTGTCTTTCAGCACCTGGCCTATTTCACTCAGCATAATGCTTTCCAGTTCCATCCATGTTGTTGCAAAGGGTAGTAGCTCCTTCTTTCTCTCTGCAGCATAGAATTCCATTGTGTATATGTACCACAATTTTTGGATCCATTCATTTACTGATGGGCACCTAGGTTGCTTCCAACTCTTGGCTATTGTAAATTGTGCTGCTATGAACATTGTGGTGCATAGAAAAATAGTTACATGACTAGTAAGTGAAAAAGGGCAAGATACAAAACTGTATATACGGCTTAATTACAACTTAGATTCATAAAATGGGATTATTTATAGACAACAAAAGACACATGAGAATGTTCTGTAATTATCTCCCGATGGTACAAATATAAATATTTGCTTTCTCCTTTTGTTCTTTTTTGTTTTGTCAACACTTTCATTAATGAGCATGTATTTCCATAATTAAAAATAAAGCAATTTTAAATAAATTAACCACAGAGTGACTTCTTCACATGGAGAAACAAATATTGCTGTACTGCATTAAAATAGCACAAGAAAGTCATGGAAACTGGTCTGCTTTCCTCACTAGCCTTCACCAAAGAAAGATAGTGTTCAAGTTTGAGTGCTGCACCAAAAATTCAAGGACAGTTAAAAGGTGAAGTGTACTTAAATTTCTTCCTAGAGCATGATTTGCCATCTTATTAAATGTGGGATGGATAATTATTAATGAAATCAGAGTGTGTTCTAAGCTTCTTATAAAAATATTCTTTCACTAAACCTCATTATTGTAGCAGAATCTTTTGCTTTTTAGAATAAGAGTTAGAAATGAAGGATTCTACCAACATTGACCAATCCATTCCAAAATACAAGATATTAGCAGCTAAACATTTATATGAAAAACAATATTTTAAATGGTGCATGTAAGCATATCTGATTTATATTTTCATCATTCCTTCCCTTTCAGGTGGTATATGATGAAGTCACAGAGCTCCAAGGACAAGTCTTAATGCTGATTGTGAAGAGCAAAACCACATTCGTGGGAGCAATTAACATCCAACTTTGTAGCGTCCCACTCGATAAAGAAAAATGGTACTCACTAGGAAACAGTATAATTTGACCACTGCTGTGAAAATGTGCATTATTCATTAACTGCTTGTGTTTTTTCACTTCTGGGCATCTCTATCATGAGCAGGACATTTTTTGTTGTGAAAGATACTCTAGTATATTAAGGGCACAAGAAAAAGAAACCAGAATCAATCTTCTATAATCTGTTAGTCTCTATCAGGATTCCACTCTTTTTAATTCTTTCTCCTTAAATGGAATGCCATTTGTACATAATTCAATATGTAAAGTAATATAGGACCATTCATTTAAAGCATTTTTTAAACCAAACATAAGTTCACACTTTGTTTTAATCATGTGCCTAGTTAAAAGCAATACTTTTCATGTGTTTTCTAAGAAACAGGAAAATAAATAAATCTCATTAATTTAAGACATAATTATATCTGCAATAGATTTTTAAATTTGAATTATGTCTGGTTCTTTTACCTAGAGAGACAGATCAGATCAAATATTGCTACAACCAATTTCCAAGATGTTACTGCCTATTTTGTCTTCTAGGATTTTTATAGTTTTGAATCTTACATTTAAGTCTTTAATCTATTTAGAATTTATTCTTGTGTGTGGTGTGACAAGGTGGTTGATGTAGTTTCATTTTTCTGCATGTATCTGTCCAGTTTCCCAACGCCATTTATTGAATAAACTCTCTTTAGCCCACTGTATGTGCTTGCTTCCTCTGTCAATATTGACTGTAAAGGTGTGGGCTTTTTCTGGGCTCTCTATTCTGTCCCATTGTCTGTATGGCTGTTTTCATGCCCGTGCCATGTTGTTTGCATTACTGTGACCTTAAAGTATAGTTTGATATTAGGTAGTGTGATTCCTCCAACTTTGTTCTTCCTTCTCAAGATCATTGTTGCTATTCAGGGCCTTTTGCAGTTCTATATAATTTTTTGAAATATTTGTTCTAGTTCTGTGAAATACATCATTGGTGTCTTGATAGGAATTGCATTGAATCTATAGATTTCTGTGGGTGGTATGGACATTTTAATGATGTTAATTCTGCCTATTTGTGCACATGGTAAAACTTACTTGTATCTTCTTCGATTACTTTCTTCAGTGTCTTATAATTTCCAATAGAGGTATTTTGTATCCTTGGTTAAATTTACTCCGAGGTATTTTATTATTATGATGCAATTGTAAAAGGTATTATTTTCTTAGGTTCCCTTTCTGAGAGGTCATTTTTGATGTATATAAATGCAGCTGATTTCTGGATATCTACTTTGTATCCTACTACTTTACTGAATTCAAGATCAGGTCTACGAGTTTTTTTGGTAAAATCTTTAGGCTTCTCTATATACAGTATCATGTCATTTTCATGCTTGTCTGACAATTGAAATCACATGTATGTAGTCAAACAGGTGGAATCCTGGATGCAGATGGTGGCTTTATGTGTCTTCCTATTCATGAACACGGTGAGTGTTTCCACTTATTTGTAACTTCTTCAAGTTTTTTCTTCAGTGCTTCATAATTTTCTAAGTTTAGGTCTTTTATAACCTTGAAGAGACTTATTCCTAGGTATTTTATTTATTTTGATGCAACTGCAAAATGGTAATGTTTTCTTAGTTTCCCTCTCTCACAGTTCATTTTTGGTGCATATAAATACAACTAATTTCAGTATATTAACTTTTTGTTCCGCTAGCTTAGTGAATTCAATGATCAGTTCTAGCAGGGTTTTTTGTAGCATCTTTAGGGTTCTCTATGGAGAGTATCATGTGACTTTCACATACACTCACCTGCTTGTTGAAATCATATGTATGTAGTCAGGGGGAATCCTGGATGTAGACGGTTGCTCCACGTGTCTCAGGTGAGAGGACCCCTGAGGTCCTTATTTGTTGGCACCCACTTGAGCAGCTGCTCTGCTTCCCTCATGTATGTGGACCAGGAATGGTGGATCCTACCTCCTCTCCATGGATATTAGTGTTTTTACCAGTTCCTGGCCGTTTCTTTAGTGCTCTGATGGGTAGTTGGGAAAGCACATCTGTGGAACATTGTGCAAGAACTTCTGTGGGGTAGCCCCCTAGGGTGAGCCCTGCCCGGTGGAGGTGAGCACCTGTGAGACGCGCACAGGTCCTGCACACTGTCCTCCCAGAGGAGGCGCCTTTCCCTTTTTCTCTGCAGGGGTCTGCAGGGGCCTCTGCTTCCTCCCTCTGTGCCCAGGGCTGGTTGCTCTAGAACAGGAGCCTGCCAGTCAAATGGGTACAGTGCTCTCTCCCAACTGTTGACAGTGCGTGGGTCCCCATCGGGCAGATCAGGAACCTCTGACAGGTAGTGGCATGAGCACTGCCTCTTGCTGGAAGTGCATATGCTTGTCCCTTGTTCCTTTGGAAAACACAGACTCTCAAGAGTTTGCTGTACCACAGGGATGTTGAAACTTTCCTTGGCCTTGGGTTGTAAGAAAAGCTTTCCAGCTTGTGGTTTGTCTTTTCAGATTTCTGCATTTTTCTCTTTTTTTGTTTGGTTTTGGGCACAGAATGAAGCAGCTGTTTTCTGACTAGCCTGTGGTTCTGGTGCACACTTAGCACAGCAGCCTCGACCCAGAGATTGTGCCTGCACTCACAAAAAGGGCTTTTGTAAACATCTGATCTCTAATGTCTCTGGGATTTCCTTTCCAAATAACAAAAATGCTATTTCAGATATAAACAAACACACATATGTGGGCAGACACAGAAAGCATCATGAAGGTACGTCATGCTCAGGAATGGCACAATTTACAATATAAACAGTAACTTTTATTTGTAATTTAAAATAAATCACACCCTGGGAAAAATGAAGGATAAAAAGAGAAAAAGGAAAAGTTAAACCTCCTGAAACCCCTCAAATAATACAAACAAAATTTAAAAGAAAACTGAATCACACCATGGAGAAAAAAACATAGCAATAAAAGAAAATGGTTAAAGAATGGAGAGAAGCAGATTGTGACAGGTGAGGGAGAGCAGGGTCAACACGTGGCTCCAGAGCTGACCCTGATGCATTTTCCAGGGATGGCCCCTCCTCTGGGGCAGGAACCAGAGCAGGATCTAGGGAGGCAGTCACAGGGGGCTTCAGTCAGGTCAGTCTATGTCTCAAGCCATGACCTCAAAAGAGGCAAGGATGATCGTGTTTTATACTGAGACCTCCACTGGATCTGGACTCAGGCTAGACACCTGTGGCCCTTGTCACAGAGGACCCCAGAGGTAACACGGGGAGGCCCAGGGTGGTTTTCTTAGGGCCAGTCCACCACTCAGATCACACCTGAGCAGCCCTAAGACACCTACGTGTGTGTGTGTGTGTGTGTGTGTGTGTGTGTGTGTATGAGAGCCTGATGAGAACACTGATGGGTCACTCATGCTCAGGTAAAGCCTGGCGGGGTGGATGTGGGCCATGGATGGCCCTCTGCACGAGGTTGCTGCTGAGTCCTGGAGGTGAATCTCACTTTCTTGGTGGTGGACTGTGCAAACACGGGGCAGGGCTTAACGATGGAGCTGAAAGACCAGTGGGAAGAAGCACCAGTGAATAGGGTCGGGGAGGGCTAGAGGCCTCCCAACTGGTTACCAGCCACTGTCATTGCAGACTTCACCACTGGATATACAAAATGAGGGGATGGAGGCTGCCATCATGGGTGATAGCCATCAACCTGGAGAACCAGATCCCTCCATCAAACACTATATGCCTCAGATGTCAAAGGCTTGCAGGCATCGTGGAAGAAAAACAAAGTTTTGGACATAGGAGGAGCATGCTACTGGCCCTCCTGATTTGAAAAAGGAACTAGAGACACAACAGACCCGGTCCCAAGGTTTGAGTTGGGGCAAGGTCCTTGAGTGAAGGAGAAGGAGTGGGTGGGAAGCTAAACAGAAAGAGTAGGTGCCAGACACACAACGAGTCGCCGAGCCAATGTGAGGGGACAAGGAAACCTCAGCCTAGGAAAGCTGCTGGAATGTCTGAGGCTTTGTGTCCTGGAGGGACAATATCACTAGGAGCCACTAGAAATGTTGAGGCTGGGTTAGGAGTTGGAGCAGCCATTGGGATATAAGCATGCAAGTAACAAACTCTCCTCTGGCAACCACAGGGTCTGAATCCAATGAGACGCCAGAGAGCGGAGAACTCAGCCTCGTCAGCTCTGGTGAGGGTCACGGTGACCCACCCAGCCAGGACTCAGGCGAAACCTCCACAGTGGTATGCGGTCGGCCTCCTGGGGATCCAGGAGCCTCCAAGAACAATGATGGGAGTGAGAACCAAAACTCGCTAGGGCGCCGCAGTCCCAAGAAGAAACCCTCTGTGGCAGAGGAAAGGCGGGCCTCTTTAGCTCCTGAGGCTACAGAAGGAGTGAGGACCAAGTGGGAGTCCAGGGCAAAAGGTAAGAGTTGGGGTGAGGTCCCTGTAAAATATGGAAGGAGTTGAATGGATAGCCAGCGTCCTAGGAAGAACATGTGCCAGACCCAAAGTAGGAACATCAAGAGGCAGGCAGTGGCAAGGACAGACCTCAGCGTAAGAAAGCTGCTGGAATGTCAGAGGTTTCTGGTCCTTTAGGGACAATATCACAAGACGTCACTAGGAAGGTTCTGGGTGTGTTAGAAGTGTGAGGAGCCATTGGGACAGAAGTATGCAAGCCATAACCTCCTCTTTTGCAACCACAGAGCCTAGACACAATGAGCCGCCGGAGAAGGAAGGAACCAGCACTGTCAGCACTGGTGAGAGCCAGGGTGAACCATCCACCCAGGGCTCACTCGAGACCTCCACGGTGGTATGCGGTCAGCCTCCTGGGGATCCAGGTGTTTCCAGTAACCCGGACGTGCCGGAGACCTGCAAGTCCCGGAGGCAGCTTCTCAGAAAGGAGCCCTCTGTGGCAGGGGGGAGCAGACCACTTTCCCTCCTGACGCCATAGGAGGAGAGAGGGACAAGTGGGAGTGTGGGATGAAAGGTGTGGGTCAGGGCGAGGTTCCTGTGGACTATGGAAGGAGTGGCTGCGAGGCCAGATTACTGGGAAGAAAAGGTGCCACACGGTCCGCAGGAGCCTCAGGTGGGGGCCAGTGGCAAGGACAGAACTCAGCATATGAAAGCTGCTGGAATGTCTGAGGCGTTGTGTCCTTTAGGGGAAATATCACAAGAAGTCACTAGGAAGGTTCTGGGGGTGTTAGAAGTTGGAGGAGCCATTTGACCATAAGCATGCAAGAGATAACCTCTCTGCTCACAACCACAGTGCAGGGACACCATGAGACAGAGGAGAAGGACCAACCCAGCCCCATGAGCCCTCGTGAGGACCTAGGTAAACCATCTACCCAGGCCTCATGGGAGAGCTCTGCAGTGGTGTGCGGTCAGAGTCCTGGGGATCCAGGAGCCTGTAGTAACTGGGACGTGCCCAACACCTGCAAGTTGCTGGGAGGCGTTGCAAGAAGAAGTCCTCTGTGGCAGAAGGTGAGCAGGACACTTCCTGTCCTAAAGCCAGAGGAAGAGTGACAGATAGAAGGGAGTCCAGGGTGAAAGGGTTGTAGTGAAGACAGTTCCTTGTTGAATATGGAAGGAGTGACTGACTGAGAGGCCATCGTACTGGGAAGAACACCTGCCAGAACGACAGCAGGAGCCCCAGGTGGTGGGCAGTGCCAAGGACAGACCTAAGCCTAAGAAAGGTACTGAAATGTCTGAGGCTTTGTGTTCTTCGGGGGCAATATGACAAGAAGTCACTAGGAAGTTCTGAGTGTGTTAGAAGTTGGAGGAGCCATTTGACCATAAGCATGCAAAAGTAACCTCTCCGCTCACAACCACAGTGCAGGGACACCATGAGTCACCAGAGAAGGACCAACCCAGCCCCAAGAGCCCTCGTGAGGACCTGGGTACACCATCTACCCAGGCCTCCCAGGAGAGTTCCATGGTGGTGTACGGTCAGAGTCCTGGGGATCCAGGAGCCTCTGGTAACAGTGACATGCCCAACACCTGCAAGTCACTAGGGCGGCATCACAAGAAGAAACCCTCTGTGGCGGAGGGGGAGCAGGACACTTCCCATCCTGATGCCACAGGAGTAGTAATGGAAACGAGGGAGTCCAGGATGAAAGGTTAGCGGTGGGGCGAGGTCCTTCTTGGATATGGGAGGAGTGAGTGAGAGGCCATCTTACTGGGAAGAACACATGCCAGACCGACAGCAGGAGCCCCAGGTAGGGGGCAGTGGCAAGGACAGAACTCAGCATGTGAAAGCTGCTGGAATGTCTGAGGCTTCCCTTCCTTTAGGGGCAATATGATAAGATGTCACTAGGAAGGTTCTGATTATGTTAGAAATTCGAGGAGCCATTTGGCCATAAGCATGCAAGCAATAACCTCTCTGTTTACCACACAGCACCTGGATACCATGAGGAAGAGAAGGACCATCCACCTGTGGCCTCACGGGAGAGCTCTGCAGGGGTGTACGGTCAGAGTCCTGGGGATCCAGGAGCCCAGAGCATCAGTGACATTGCTGTTCCAGGAGCCTGGAGCAACACCTGCAAGTCACTGGGGAGGCATAGGAAGAAGAAACCTTCTGTGGTGGAGAGGGAGCAGGATGCTTTCCTTCCTGAGGCCACAGGAGTTGTGAGGGACAGCCAGGAGTCAGGGGCGAAAAGTAAAGATTGGGGTGAAGTTCTCATGGGATGTAGGAGTGGCTTAGAGGCCATCTTACTGGGAAGAACACATGCCAGACCAGCAGCAGGAACCCCAGGTGATAGGCAGTGGCAAGCACAGACTTCAGCCTAAGAAAGCTGCTAGAATGCCTGAGGCTTTGTGTCCTTAGGGGCAATATCACAAGAAGTCACTAGGAAGGTTCTGGGTGTGTTAGAAGTGGGAGGAGCCATTGGGACATAAGCATGCAAGCGATACCCTCTCTGTTGACAACCACAGCGCCTGTACACCATGAGTCACCAGAGAAGGTGCCCGGAGCCCTGGAGATGAATCTAACTTTCCTGGTGGAGGTCTGTGCAAACACAGGGCTGGACCTGAGCTGAAGTGGAAAGTCCTGTGGGCAGAAGCAGCAGTGAGTAGGGCTGAAGCCTCTCAACCAGCTACTGGTCACTGTCATTGCAGTGCTCGACCCCATTCGTGGAGGAGCGACAGGTGGTTGATGAAGACCCACAGCCCATCTCCACCAGGGAGGTAAAGGAGCTCCACCCCACCGGGACCCAGAGCAACCCTGAAATCACTGTCGACACCCAGGAATCTGGGGAACCAGGGCCCTTTCATGGACAGAAAAGAACATCTCGCCTGAAGCTGCCCAGGCTCCACAGAAAGAAGGTAATTTCCAAAACCAACATGGAGTGAGTTGCCCACACTAAGCAAACAGGGCCAGCTGACCTGGACCCTGAAATGGCAGAGCCTAAGGGGGAGAAGGTGGGGAAGGTGGAGTGGGAGTGGCAGTGAAGGTGCAGGAAAGCTTGTGGGGAGAGGTCGGTGCCAGACACACAGGAAGCACCCACAGTGGCTGGACAGGAGTGACATCAACCTCAGACCACCCATCTGCTGACTGCCCATGGGGAGGACATGCTGGGGTGGATCCTGGGCTGTGGCTTCCCTGGAAGGCTTGGGCTGTGTCCGTCAGTGGGAGGCACATGGAAATGCAGGCACGCGAGTGATCTTTTCTCCTCTCACAACTTTAGAACAAAGCTGGGAGGACCAACTGATCAACAAACATCATGGCCTGTCTCCAACCGTGATGAGAAGATTTGCCACACTGCTGAGGACCACAGCAGGCCTAAAGCGATTCCAGCCAACCAGGGGTCTAAGATACAAGGTCTAGTGAAAGGCAGAGAAATACACCTATCCTGAAGATACCCAACCTCAATGCAATCCTAACTGTTTTTTGTTTGCAACATGGAATATGGTGCCCATTTTAAACAAACTAGACCAAATGACCTGAAGCCTAAGGAAAAAGACACCAGGCTGAGAAGGTGGGAGGGGCTGGGATGGCAGTGGACTAGAGGCGAATTGTGGTGAGGAGCTGGTGTCAGACAGACTGAATACCAAAAAAGGCTCCAAAAGGACCTGCCTCAAAAGTGCCATCTACTGGACTCGCCACAGAAAGGGCAAGTCAGAGTGGGATGTTAGTTGTAGCATTTCTGGAAGGCTCTGGCTGTGTTCTGTGTTTGCGGGACCATTGGAAATGTAGGCATGTGAGTGATATCTTCTCCTCTCACAACCCCAGCATCTGGCCGGATGGAAGAGGCAATCCATGAAGACCTCGGCCCCATTACCAGCTGTGAGGGGCAAGTTGGCCAAGCCACTGAGGACAAAAACAAAACAGAGGTCACTGTCGGCAGTGAAGCGCCTGCAGAATCACGTCCCTTACCTGCTCAGAAAATGACACCACCCTGGAAGCCTCCTAGGTGCCACAGGAAGATGAAAATTCCTGTGGCCGAAATGGAGCAGGGTGCCAACCTTAATGGAAAGGACAAAAGGTTACAGACAAAGGATTCAGGGTCAAAGGGTTAGAAATTGGGGGATATCATGGTGGGATTGGGTATCTTGATTGGATATCAAGATTCGTCTTGATCTTATCAGGATGACTCGGTGTCAGATGCACAGGAAGAACCCTCAGAAGTGGTCCAGCAGCAGAGACCGTCCTCATACCACCCATGTGTTTGCCCATCAGGAGGGCGTCCTGGGTTGCGTCTGGAGCTGAGGCTTCTCTGGAAAGCTCTGGCTCTCTTCTGTCTTTTTGAGAACCATCAGACATGCAGGCATGTGTTTTACCGTTTTCCATTTCACAACTTTAGGAGGATCCCAGGAGGCCGAGCCAGCTCCTCCTTCAGCACCAGTGTCTAGTATATCTCAGCTGGATGCTGGGGCATATCAGGAGGCCATTCCGGTCCTGGGGAGGTGCCCACCTTCAGTTGTAGAGCCGCATCCAGCAGCTGCTCCCACAGTAGTCCTGGAGTCAGGTCCAGCCTGAACTTCATCTCCTGACTAGAAGGAGGTCCTACCATGCCTGCCCGAAGAATCCTCCCTGAATCCTGCCCTCGTTCCTGCCAAGGAGGAAGAGCTGCCTCTGGAAAATACACCAGAGTCAGTTCTAGAGCTGATTTTTATTCAACCGGCTCTCCCACTCCCACCAGAAATTATTTTATCTCACCTCTGTGACCTTGTTCATTAATCTTCATGTTTTCCTTTCCTACAGGACAGGCTTCATTTGAGGGATTAAATAAAAGTTATTAATATTATAAATTGTGCCATTTGTGCCATTCAGGATGCTGTGCAAGCATCACCACTATCCGTGTGCTGATGTTCCATGGCCCCAAAGAAAACCCTGCACCAGAAGTGCTCCACCCACTCCGATCCCTGGCAACTCCTGGTCAGCTCTGTGTCTTCCTTTACCTTTTCTGGGTGATTCCTACAGATGCAGTGTTACAACAGGTACCTTGTTGTCTTGCTCACATATTTCTGTTATTTAAAGGAATATTCCAGATGGATTAAGGGTCAGATGTAAAAAAAAATAAGCTCTTCTGGTTATGTGTGCATAATGTTGAGGTAGAAAGTTCTTTGCTAATTGTGTGTGCAGGGCTAGGAAACAATGGTAACTATACACATGCTGTGGCCTCCTTCGGAGTCTTCTCTGCAGAAGTGCACTCCTCTGCACAGCCTCCAGCGTTGGAATGTGCCAGGGCTCACTCCTTGGACCTCTTCTCCATCATCCTTCACTCCCTGATAATCTCAAACATCCATATGGCTTTCAGTATCACCTGTGTGTGCATGATTTGCAGCTTTATAACTCCTGTCCAGAATTCCTCCCAAATTTTAGAGTTCCATACCGACTGCCTACTCAAGTAGTCCCCTTGAAAGTCTGATACCTTAAACTCAGAGTAACCAAAAACTAAACTCTGGTTTTAATGAGTAAAACCTGTTTTAAAGAGCAGAAAAACTTGAACTAATCCTTGATCCCCTCCATCCCCTTCAATATAATTCAGTCCATCAGGAACTCCTGTTGGCTCTACCTTCAAAATATTTCCGGAATCCAATGACGTATCACTCTCCATTGCTACCTCTCTGTATCACCTTCATCCCAGATTACCACGACTGTTTCCTACAGTCTCCTTGTTTGTGGGTTTACCCTCCCTCACAGTCTATTCTCGACACAGCACCTGGAAATGATCCTGTCATTCTTCTGCTCAAAACTCTGCAGGAGCTTCTCATCTCACAGTGAAAGCCCAAACCTTTAAAATAACCTAAAAGTCCTATGTGATCCGGCCTCCCACCAGCTATCTCTTTGACTGTAATGCCCACTATACCCTCCTGTGTTCGAGCACTAAAGCAACACCGGCTTCCTCTCTGTTCCCGGAGCACTTGGGGCACGCTCACCCTGGAATCTTTATCAGACAACCCCTTCTTCAAAAATGCGCTTTACATCCACATATATCCACTTGCCTAACTCTCACCTCTTTCAAGTCTGGATTAAATGTTTCCATTGCCGTAAGGCCTGGCTTGACCACTTTATATAATATTGTGACCTTCCCTGTCCCTCACTCTGCTCTCCTTTTTTTTATTGCCCTTATCAAGTTCGAACATTATATAAATTCACTTATTTGGCTTATTATTTAAGTCACAGGTAGCAAACACAAGGCCTGTGGGCTAAATCCAGCCCTCCACCTTGTTTTATCTGGCCTGGCATCTTGTTTCTACCCAGTGGCAGCACCAAGCTACCCCTTAACTGTTAAGAAGCAGTTATATTTATACAGTCCTAAAATTACATTCAGCTTTTTGAAGGCAACCTCAAGGCTGATGTGGCCCCCCGTGAAATAGAATTTGACACCCCTGATATAAGTTATGCCTCTTTTCACTAGACCATAAATCCCAAGATTATAGGGAAGTGTTTTTACTAACTGTATAGCCTTAAAGAGAATCCTGCCTAAGAGTTGTGACTCAACCGTATCCAGAATCCTCATTTTAGACCACATTCTTGGTACCCAGGACCCCCCAAATCCCTGTCTGGTTGGCTTTTGGGGGCCTTTTCCAAAGGATTCATTCATCTGAATCGGATGTACCGGCAGTGTGAGCAATGCGAGGCCCCAGTGGTGGCCGAGGGGAGGCTGTTTTAGAGTACATGGATGAAGCTTGAATGTGCCAGCTGGAGTGTCCACAAATGCACATGAGGCCACCCCCAGTGCAGGAGGGAGCCCAGGGCAGAAGGAAAAAACAGGGTATTCAGAAGGCTCCAGGGTAGGAGCCAGCCCTTCTGAGACTACCCTAATCCTAATCCAGCATGGATCTCTAAGAATTCCAAGAATTCTAAATTAAAACCTGTCCTTCCAGGTATTTATGAAGATACATATTTGTCACAGAGAAGAAAACGCATTGTATTTAACAACCTGTTAGCTTCATTTATAACTTTTAAAATTAGGCAGATAGTATGTATTATAGTTTGAATTATGTTCTCTCAGAATTCATATTGAATTCCTAACCCCAAGTAATCTCAGAATACAAATCTCAGAATATGAGATCTTATTTGTAAATAAGATCACCACAGATGTAATTTGTTAAAACGAAGTCAACTGGAGTAGGATAAGCCCCTAATTCATTATGACTGTTGTCCTTTTAAAAAGGGAAAATTTAAACGCAGACCTGCACATGGGGAAAAATAGCTGTGTGTGCACAAAGGTAGAGATTGGGCTGATGCATCCACAAGCCAAGGAGGAGATGGGCACCAAACTGCCCAAAGCCAGGAGGGAGCCACGGAACAGACTGTCCCTCACAGCCAGCAGAAGAAACCACCAATGGCAACCTCTTGATCTTGAACTTCTAGTCTCTAGAACTGTGAGACAAAAAAAACTCTGTTATGTAAGTCTCTCAGTTTGTGGTTCTCAGTTATGGCAGACCTAGCTAACTAATACGTTGGGTTTTCACTTGTTTTCTTGTTCCAACCCATAAATATCTGTCACGGAGTTGATGCTTAGTAAGTATTTGTGAATTAATTCCTAAACAAATGATTGAATAACACATCAGTGAACAGTAATAACAAGATCCCTAATTTATGTCTCATTCATACAATGCTTTAAAGCTTCTTTAGCCTTTTTATACTTGTATTTTATTCATGCTCTGTAAGAAGTCTCATGAAGTGGGTGAGGGAGGGGTTATTATTTATTTAGAGAGTAATAACATTTAAATGCCTCATAGCAGCATAACTTATATATATGTGTGTGTATATACATGTATGTGTATATATGTGTATATATGTGTGTATATATATGTATGTGTGTGTGCCTATATAGAGAGAGTATTTTTAAGTGGATGTGAGGGACCTAACACACTAGACAACTGGCCACCTTCATATACCCACACCTTGCATTTTTTATCTTCAAAATCTCTAAGAAACTTCCACCTACACACAACCTGAAAGAAACTGAGAATCCCAGATACAACAAACAGGTTTCAAGGTCAGGATTTGATTCCCAAAGTTAATGGATCATTGAGGAGGCAACCACTAGTTATATAGTTTCTGGTCCAGAAGTGAAGACTCAACAACGTATGGGAGAAATTCTAGTACCTAAAGCAATGACTGCGCACCCTTCATGTTGTAACTCAACTGTCACAGAATAAGATCTATTTCCTAGCACTGGATCCTGTATGCTTTCAGTACATTTTAGTTAGACTGATTAAGCCTAAACAAAGCTCTTTCTTCAGAAAGAATGTTAAGGCCAATATAACAGGAGCACAGAAGTTTCCGTGAGCTGAGGCACACACCGCAGCCTTCAGGCATTGGGAAGCATGACCTGTGGTTTTACTAACCTTGGTAGTTTCTCATGGCCTGTACTGCACCGAAAACTAGTTAAAGGGATGTGCACCAAACTTAGGCTTTACTGAGTACTGGTTACATAAGATTAAGTCCTTGGAACAAAATAGACTATAAGAAAAAGACAAACAATTTTTATTGTCTTAAATAAGCTTTTAAAGAATTGGGTGATAAAATAACATTGGCTGCTTTCTTGAATGAAGTTCTCGGCCAGATCTCAAACTACTAAGCTAGAAATTTAGAGTGTGGAATTCAAAATGCACTACAAACTCTAGTGAAACAATAACTCAAAATTCTTAGCTCCAAACACAGGTGTGCCTGCCTACCGTATCAGCTTCCCCAAACTGTGTGTGTGAGTGTGTGTGTGTGTGCGTGCTGTTCTGAATTGACGTTAGGGTGACAGCATGCTGGCCAAGACCACATGAATTCACATGTCACATCCATGACTAAAGCTGCCTCAACAACATGGTCTCAAGGAGGCTCTGGATGTAATAACTAAAGAAACTCTGACTATGAGAGTTCAGAGACTTAAATGCAGCTGCTATTGCAGGAGAAAGATAGATTTTATTAATATTTAAATCAAAAGAAATGGAGACTCTTTTTATAAAAAGAGTATGCCCTCTTCCTAGGCTGAGTTCAAAAAATAACTGACTGAGATTATTAAATGCCCTTAAACTGAGAAAGCAATTTAAAGGTCTATGCCCATCAGACTCTGGCTCTGAGTTTGTGATTTACCCCAGGACTCAAGAAGAAATTGGATTAGTTTAAAAAGGAGCTTATTCCCTACTACCAGAGCAAGGGTAGTAGAAGAAGAAAAATAAAGTAGATGTCAAACTGAGTAGTCATGAGAAAGACATTTTCTTAAAAGAAATACCGAGGTCTTAAAACATAGGCTGGGCAGACATGAAGGGGAAATGAGATACTAAGAGCTGCAAAAGGCAACTACATGATTTAAATACTGATACACTCAAGTCCAACTTCTCCTGGACACGGTAATAGAAAAGGGCAATAAATTTCAGTCATTAATGGTTCACAAAAGAAGACTGTTACCTAAAGAAATCAATCAGATAAAAAGAGGAAATATCTTGACAAGCAAATGTAATGCTAGCCCAGAGAGACCTAAGATCAGAAATTTTAATAAAGATCCTTCTTGAAGCAGTAGCCCTTTTAAAAGCCATTGGAAAACCATCCATTAAAAACTGGTAGAGTGGTTAAGTGGTTAAGAAAATCAAGTCGGATTTAAGAGGAAAATCTAGGAAGACGGGTGTAAAGGACTCAAAGAATTACTGTGTGAGTGCCAAAGGAAGAGAATTATTGCCAAGGGGGTTCCCTGAAGAAACATATCTGGAAAATTTATAAAACTGATACTGTAAGAGGATATAAAGCAAAGAAAGGGCTTATTAAAGGGAAATCAGACAAGATGATTAGAGATTAAAACTTGATTTGGATCGGGTGTAAATTTGATAGGAATATTATCTTTTCAGTGGAAGTATCCCACTCAAGAGGATCAAGATGGTGAAGACTGGTTTGAACAAGGAAGGTGTAACAAACATGGAACTCACTGACTTTTAGAACGTTACAGAAACAAATGTCTGGGCCAGAAGGCAAAGGAAAGGTCAAAAAGGTATGGAGATCCAAGAAACAATTGTATTCCTCTGTGAGCTAGAAAAGAGAGCCCTGAAAAACCTGAATAAAAAGTTATAGACCCAGCTGAAGCTATCTGAAAAGAATACAGAAATAATAAAAGGGCAAAAGTACCAAAGGTGTGCCCCACATCATCAGAAAAAAAGTCTTTAACTGAATGATATACTCTTCAAGATTTATGAAATTTAAAAGCTGAGAAAAGAAAATGTTTTGAAGATCAGACAGCAAGAAAATTAATCACCAGACTGTTACTGTTCACAAACAACTATAGCTTCAGGTAAGGAGCCTACTGACAGTGACCCTCCAGCTGAAACACGTGTTGGGGGTGAAAATGACACCCTCGGACAGAGGAGCCACCTGGAACAGCTCCCAGTGACAGAGGCTGGGACAGGTTGGGCAAGTCGTGTTAAATTACAACCTAAACTATAGTTACCTGTGAGTCCATATTGATGTAAATAATTGCATAAGTAAATAAATGGGGGAAGAGACAAGTCTCCAATGCAAGAGCATTCCAAATAATTCATGTCGACGTTCGGCATCTAGAAGGTGGAAAGTAGCTACTCACTCTTCAGGCGTGGATTGTACACAGTGACTTCCTTCCAAAGTGTGTTACAGAGCGCGGGGGAAGGTAACTTTACCACAGAGGAACTTGACAAACACTCTGTCAATCAAGTAACAAATGAAGGTCAATATCAAAAGTAAAAAGTCTCATTGCTAGTATGTACCTTTAATAAGATTTGATGAAAATGGCACTTCAGTTCTGAGGTCTTTCTTTCAAAAACTCACAGCTCTAGTTTAATCATGAGAAAAACATCACTGAAATCCTAAATTGACAAATACTTGTCTAGAATGTCTCAAAACTGTCATACCCATCAAAATCAAAAGAATATCTGAAAGAAACTGTCACAGCCAAGAGAAGCATCAGGAGACATGACTACAAAGTGGAATGTGTATTCTAGATGGGGCCCTGGAACAGGGAAATGAAGTTGGATGAAAATTTTAAAACTTTGAATAAAGTATGGACTCCAGTGAAAAATAATATATCAATATTGGTTCATTAATTGTGAACACACCATACTAATAAAGATGTTAGTATTTGTCCAGAGTGACATTACAGAAATGGTGGAGGAAGGAACTCCAAAGGCCCAGTCATTCCTCCACAAAAAAAAAAACAAATAAACCGGCAACGTGTCAGAACTTTATTGTAACTGTAAAAACTCCTTAAATTTTACAGCAACAAAATGAAAGTTCATAAACAGGTGAATTTTAATAACAGAGCTTGGTGACACATAACTGGCCCAGGCCCCAACCCCGGCTCCCCAGCTCTCTGGCATAGGTTCCTAATATGGAGGAAGCAGTGTGGGGGCAACTTTTCCCACAAGTCCCCCCATTCATCATGGATGAAAGTAAACACTACCAAGACATGATCTGCTTGGGGAGGAGAGGTGGCCAGTTTCTCAGAGGAAACAAAAGCCAAGAGTGGTGGCCAGTTTCTCAGGGGATAAAGGCCTTGAGCTCCTTCCTCCAGGGGCTTTTATTGGGTTGTAATACACAGGACTACAGGGCAGCAAGGATCAAACAGTAGATAACATTTCAAAGAAATCTGAGGGCTTAGTCTGAGTCAGAGTCGACAGACTCTGGGACAGGAAGGGAATTTTGCAGAAACTTTAGGGTTTCCTGCTCAGATTCTTAACATATGAATGAAAACACTCTTAGCAGAGCAGGTTTCACAGGTTTCTCAGGAATGTTTTGTGATGCCAGATTTTTCCCCCAGGATCTGCTCTGGCAAGGCAAGGAGCTGTGCCCCTCCCCATCAGGTATTCAGGCTTAAGGGGATTAGAGCCAGGAAGCACTTCTCCCAGAGGACATGGGGACTTGGGCTATGTCACATAGCCAGGCGGCAAGGGTCCATTGCTCGCTCTTTGTTGCAGCCCCCTGAGTCCTTCCATGATGGCCTCCCAAGTGATCGTGTCTGGCTTAGGTTGCTCCCCACTGTGAGGAGACTTACCCCTCAACAACATGGACCATGCTTTGGGGTCAGGGAGAGGAAGCTGAATCAGCATTTGCTACCAGAAGCAAGCTTTGTCTCCTGTGGCTCGCATTCCAGAGGTCACTCACTCATCCTTAGTCATGGGAGGTAGTTACAATTCCAGAAACCAGGCATGGTGGTCCCCAACAAAGCAGAATAGGCTTTATTCTAAGAGAACTTTGGTGGTTTGTTTTGACCTGTCTGGTGTACTCTGAAGGACAAACTCAAAGTGCTTGTCTTTATTTTACTCTCCTCGAACTCTCCCAGTGCTGAGGTGACTATTGAGGGAGCATTTGATAAAAACATTTAAGGCCAAATGGACTAGCCACAGCTGCTGAAAACAAGGGGAGAAGTTGAGCAAACAGTAAATTGACTAAAAAACCTGGGAGGAAAGGTTAGGGAATGTGTTGCTGTGGAGAAGGCAGGCATGGAAAAGCTTTCCTACGAATGGTGAGAACACACACATGCCCAGGGCAGGAGCTTGTGCAGAAAAGATCCCGGAAGTGAAAAAGTCCTTATCTTAGACCTTCAGGCTCCATGCAAACAGCAAGTGTAGGTTAAGGCAGAGTTGCAAGCTGAATGTTAAAGGCATTCATTCCCCAACACACACACACAACACACACACACAGAGGCCATATACAAGACTGGAAGGTTGTTAGGTGTTTTTTATTTAATCCATTGGTTCCGAGTTTAAGAAAATTTCTGTCAAGTCACTTGTCGATCACCAAGTTAAGAGAACAGACTTCAGTTGCTATACAATAAAGAACGCTTAACATCTAGTTCAGAAAGTTTGCTAACCCACTATGATAATAAAAAGCAACAACAAAGTCCAATGGAGGGAAAGAAAATGGAATCTCAAAAAAGCTAAGAAATGTTTTTGAGCCCTGGGCTCAAATCCAGTTCCAGCTTAACTTCTAAGTCCACACACCTTCTACCACACCATTCTGCCACAGATGAGGGACTCGGCCCAGGGCTCTACGGATTACTTTCCCAGTGAACAGAACAGGGTGGAGAGTGGGGTGAAGGGTCAGGGAAAACTTTGGATCTTGAGGAGGAACAGAAGAAATGGGAATTTCACTTGAGATCTACCTGCAAGAGACAGTACCCAAAATATAACCAGATTTTTGATGTAGTCAAAATTAATACTTAGCATCTCTTACTTAAAATTCTGCTTAAAAAATCTCTGTCTCTTTCTCAGGCTCAACCAACATTATCAGAAACTCCCTGACCCTGGCCACCTCCTTATGTCTTTTATGTCTCAAGGACTACTACTAGGTAGTGGAATTTAAGGGGAAAAAAGTCCAGCTGCACTGTCAATAATGTGTAATATCACATTAAATATAATACTTCATAAGTACAAACATATATCAAATTCTTATAAAATAGATTTAATTTACCAGGAAGTTCCACACTGGTAAGATAGAATTTCTTGAAAAGATGAAGAATCTGATACATCTTTACCATTTTACCAGTTTACCACCTTACTAGTTTCTCACTGAGGTGATCAAACAAAGAATATTTTTTCAAAAGAAAACCTTGCTTATCTATTCAAATCAAATAGAACACAACCTACATGTGCAGCATGAACATTCCTGAAATAAGAGAGGGACCGAAAGCAGTGCTACACCCACCATCCATCCCCAGTGAAACTCCAGGGCTGCAGCCCCCCAGCCCCTGGCTTTCCCCAAGCAGATGACACCACCGTACAATCAATCATCTTCTGACACACCGAAGTCAGGACCAACATCCTGGGGCAGTTCACAGATTGGAGTGTAACTCTTCTCCCATCTGTAAGGTGCTGCTCACCTCAAGCCAACT
This sequence comes from Artibeus jamaicensis, assembly GCF_021234435.1. NCBI lineage: Eukaryota > Metazoa > Chordata > Mammalia > Chiroptera > Phyllostomidae > Artibeus > Artibeus jamaicensis. The sequence goes on from NW_026521486.1 coordinate 29,613,418, forward strand.
CACCAACAGCTCCACAAAAAAGCATTTATTACTCACTGCGTAAAAGTGCTCAAACCAAATAAATAGCTATGCTTTTTGTCCAGGGATGTGCCTGCTGACATAGTACAGGCCTGCTCTGCTCTCTGATGCATGTCTGCCCACTCATGCAGAAGCAGTTCACCCAGGCAAAAAAATCTGACGGAGCTATTTACATTTTCAATTATAAATGTAAGCAGAAATTGGAAATATCAGTTGATATGTGAGAAAATAGCAAGAGAATAGAAGAGAGGCTCCGGTTAAGTTCTCAGAGTAATTTCCCCCACTGAAAAATTTACTGCAAAAAATGATAATAATAGTTACCATAGCTAATATATATGGCATTCATGTTTCAGGCACTGTTCCAAATTATTTATGGGTATTTGTTCATTTAACCCTTGTAACAATGGTAATTTTTCTTGGTTCCCTTGATGTAAAAACTGAAAAAAAAGAAAGATGAGTATTTTGCCCAAGGTCCCACACCTAGTTGGCAACAGAGGATATGAGCCTACAATATCAAGTGCCAGAATCCACTCCCTTTAAATTATATTTATATTTCCTTTTAATTATATTGATGTACTGATTGCATATTTTATGTGGCAGGCACAACAGTTAGCATTTTACATACATTATTTTATCTTTATAATAAATCTCTTTGGTAGGTATATTAACCTTAATTTTTTTTAAACCTAATTCATCTATCAGTGAGATTCTAGAAGATATTGTCTCAGCCAGCTCTGGCTGCTTGAACAAAATACCATAGGCTGGGTCATTTAAACAACAGACATTTACTTCTCACAGTTCTGGAGACTGGGAAGTCCAAGATCAAAGTGCCAGTAGATCCAGCTCCCAGACTGGCAGACAGTCCCCTTTTCACTGCCTCCTCACATGGCAGAAAGAAAACACTCTGATGATTCTTCTTTTTCCTGTAAAAGCTCTAATTCCATTCTGGGGGCACCATCTCCATGACCTCATCTAAACTGAACTGACTCCTAAAGGCCTACCCCCTAATACAACCACATGAGGGGTTAGGGCTTAGGTCTTATCATAGGAATTTGGGGAGGAACACAAACATTCAGCTCATAAAAGAAATTCAAAAATAAAATAGAAATATGCTACCTTGGAACAAGATCAATATAAAAACAAAGTTTTTTAAGATATAAATTTTTCAATAGTTTTTCTATTTCTAATTGCTACATTTTTTTCACAATCACAAAAATTACACACATCAGTACCAGAACGCACACTGCCAAAATTAGATATCCCAGTTGTCTGTGTTACAAAGAACTGGAGGTGAATTTAAATATTATCTAATTCAGATAAACCACTTTTAAAGAAGATTAAATAAGCAATGATAGGGGAAGAGCCCACCCATCTTCAATACGTTATGTTGAACATATTGCATAGCCTCTTTAATCTTTACTCTCTTCCTCTGAAAATTGTCCCAAGATTGCTATGATGGTTAAATTTTTTAAATGCATGCAAATATGGCTAGTAAATGACACATGACTTTACTACTAGTATTATTATCATTATTGTCATTGGTAGCAGACGGAGGTCTCCTGAGGCCCACCCAATTCAATGTTTTTACATTATCACTCTGACCCATTTTAAGAGTATTTTTCTAAACAACAACGAGAAAACATTAGGTAATGTTCATATTATCAAAGAGTCTTTCAAATGTGCTCCTTTATCCAATCACATCAGTGAGAAAGCTTTTATTTGGGAAAAATCACTTAAGACATAGTTTATAGTTACATTTACTGTGAGCAACTATGTGCATGAAAGCATTTTGTAAACTGCTAAATGCTATATAAATAATATACAAGGTTGGCCCAGAAAAATCCCAACCATTGTTAATATAATGAGAATGCTTTGCATGACATGGATGTAACCTGGCAGCCAAGGAGAGTGGACTGGAATGCACATGTGTGAACAATGACAACTTCACTGTACTAGTCAAATGGGGGTTGTAGGCGCCACTCATTGAGTGAGCATGTGTACTGTTTGGCTGTCACACTGCAAATTACTGAGCAAGTGGAGCAATGGATCTGCACCAAATTTTGCTTGAAGCTTGAACATTCCTCCATGGAAACTAGTCAGATGATTCAAAAGGTCACAGCTATGGGCAACTGGTGATCGGCATCTTCATCACAACAACACACCCCCTCATACATCACGTCTGGTGCACAGCTTTTTGGAGAATTAGGAAACATCAAATCACCCAGGTGACTCAGCCCCCCACAGTCCAGATTTGGTGCCCTGTGACTTTGGGCTTTTCCCAAAATTAAATCACCTTTAAAAGGAAAGAGATTTCAGATTGTCAATGAGATTCAAGAAAATATAATGGGGCAAATGATGGCAATTGGGAGAACTGTGTGAAGTCCCAAGGTGCCTACTTTGAAGGGAACTGAAGCGTCATTGTCCTATGTGCAATGTTTCTTGCATCTTGTATCTTCTCCAATAAATGTCTTTATTTTTTATAGTACATGACTGGAGACTTCTGGACAGACCTCACAACACTTTTTGGACTAAATCCATAATAGAGTGAAAAAGGTTGAGAAAAAATAAACACATATCAGAAAAATAGAATGTGATCATAGCATCTGTAGGTAATAAGGGATAGTATATGAGTCAGTCAGCATAATGGACACAGCTTGAGCTGGACTAGAAAAGTGAGGCTAGCATGCCAGAGCTGTTCCACCCACAAAGTCAATTCCTCAGTGATACTGGCCACAAGTACACACTAAACTCATTGCAAGTAGTAAATAATTGCATGTAGGCAGTGGCTACCTACCCTACTGGACAAAGAAGATTATAGAACAAGTCCACCATTGCAGACAATTCTATGATATGCAGAGTCCTAAAGAAATGATGAGGGAAAGAGGAGACTTGAAATTTGTTTTAAAGAACAAGAAGAATTAAAAGAGATTATTTTATTTCATAGTCGACCATGACTTATAGCTTTATAGTTTTCAATACTTCCCAGGTTACCAGAATTAGCATATATTACTGTAGAAAACTATGCTACTGTTTTGTAATGAGAATATACAGCTGTCTTCTCATTCTAACTCAATTCTCAGCATCTCACTTACTGTCTCTTATACAACAACCCAGTCCTAACCCCCTCAAGCTCAATCTTCAATGGCTTTTGATTTCTTCTCCACTTTTACTATGTTATGTGCTAGATACCTCATTTCTCATTCGGTCATGTAATGTGTTATCTTTGATTATGTACATTTCAATACAGAATTTGAAATTTAAGTTAAATGATTTGAAAAAGACAAAACTATTATAAGTCTTGAGTGTACCAACTATATAAAACATAAATTTGTACCATCTAATATACTTTTAATATTCCATATGCTGGAGGCTAATTTCTATTGCCACTATCCATCATACTTGAAGGACTATAAAAAACAATCATAACATTTGTTTTCATTCTTTGACATTTTTTTTCTGACTCTGACTTTCTTGTTGACCAAAACCCAGAAAGGAAGCAAGTCACACTGAGGAGCATGACCACTCCAAAGTGAATTCATTGGGAGGAACCAGAGGAATAGATACCTTAAACTCATTCTCTCCCCTCCCTTCAGTCTCCTGGTGGCTTCTCCTCACAGCTCTGCATTTCTGAAAAGTGCCCAGATGATGCTGTTGTTAATAGGACCATACTTAGAGAACATTGCATTTGAATAACCTGAAGAACTTTTTAAAAATCATAATACCCAAGCATGCCATGCTAATGACATCAAAATGTCTACAAAAAAAATTGTAAAGGTTCTAGATGAGTCCAGTGTGCAGATAAGTTGGAGAACTGCTGGTATAGACTAGGAACAAAAATAATTATCTGGGTATTCTAAACAGACAAATCTAAAATTTCAAGCACAAATCCACTCTTTATTTTGGTTAAATATCTATAATTTACTAACTTCAGAATAAAATATGTAATATATATGTATGAGCATGTGTGTTTGTATACCTCTACATTATGTGTGTTTTGTGTGCATAAGTTAGTTTTAATTAATCTTTCAAAAAGAGTAGTTAACATTTTGAAACTCTAACTAGGAATGCATATTCTGTAGGAGGCTACTATAAGGGCTTTAAATATTCCTGCCTGTATCCACACAAGCAAGTATGTCAATTAGCATAAGGAATATTAGAACTAGTTTTTCATTGGTTAAATGAATGGTGGTCCGGATATGAGGTTTGGCCATAAATATTGTACAAGCAATTCAAGTTTCTAGCTAGCTCAGAAGCCTGCACAGTCTACAAGGGCACTCCATCTTCTACCCTTCAACTTACAGAGGCTCATACAACTAAATCTATTTAGGGGATTGCCTAATCCTGGTATTAGAACACATATTGTCACATCCAAGTCAAGTTAAAACCTTTTGTGTACCATCAATGCAAGTTATTGGTCAGAATGCCCCAAAAAGGGTTAAGACTGTACTATATTTTAGGGTTTGTATGTTACCAACCTGAACACTTCATGCGTTCAACCATGATTACAGAATGGTTTTGCTTTGTTCTTGACCCATCAGGGTCACAGAGTAACCCCATCTTGAATTGATGCTCTGTGGCATTGTTTATGTTCAACAGGTGAATGACACGGCCTAAGTGTGAGTGCCAGGCCAGCTCCTGGCAACACCAAGGCCTCCCTGATCCTGCAAAATCAGTCCCTCTTTTATCAGTTATATGGAAACATAAATTAAGGAATATATTCTAGTGCAGGATTTCATAATGACTTCCCTGAGAAACTGACATATGAACTGAGAGTTTAAATACTAAAAGGTCTTCTGTTGCCACATCCCAGTGGTTCATTTGGTCTTTTCTTCTGTTATCTTCCAATCACCAACACTATTTCTTTCTACAAGTATATTATGCACGGAAGGCACACATCAAAACCAGCTTCTTACACCATTCCAAATCTCCTCTAATGTAAGAGCACTCCGTGACTGTGGATTTTCTATGGGTTTTATCTGTTAAAAGTTTCTTGTAAGAAAATACAGGATGATGATGGTGATGCCTGTGCAACTTAAAGGTAAAGTCGATGGTAAATAATGCATACACATAAAGAACCGGAGATGTTAAAAGAAACCACAGATTATTGGACAAGAAATAAAGTAATCCAATGTTTTCATTCAAAATTGTGTCTCTAAGTAAAGTTGAGTATTAAAAAGTGAGTTGAGTTGAATTTCGATACCTGAAAAAAGGTGAAAAAAAATTCTTACTTTCCCTTATTTCAAATCTTGTTAGTATAAGTGATTTTTTAAAATGTTCATCCTGCTGCAGAATTGATACACCCTCCTACAAAACTCATCTGATCAAAATATTCAGGTCTCACACAGTTCTGTATCTTCAAAAGACTTTGGGAGGTTAGAGAAAATTAAAGCTTTGGGTTGATGGGGTGATCATTCCTCCTGCTGTTAGGCTGAATAATAGATGATGTAAACAAACCCTCCCATAATCTGGTGAAATGGAAGCACCCCTCTGAGAACTGGCTGTGCGTCTCTACTGGGAAGAGTGTATCCTGATCTTAGATGCAGAGAGCTCATGAGGGAGGATCTGGATAATTATGCAATGAGTAATTTGGGACATTTCTTCCTACTTATGGTTTGGATATTAGAATTCCCAGTGGCACTTTTATTTTGAATATGTAATTCCTAGGATACACTATGCTAACAGTAGAACATGACAAATGGGTCATTTTGCATTTTTCTGGCATCAGTGTACATCTCAAATGGTCATTTTTATCTATTGTTACAAGTTCAGATTTGAAATCAGCAAATACCTATGAGGGCCCTGTAATTTGTCGAAAATTGTGCAGAGTGCTTTTACCTCACTACCAGGACACAATGTGATGGAATAAGTAATAAGCCTGGTTTGGGGAAGAAGAGTTAATAAGGGACAATAATCTTCTCTATATAAAATTTAGTAAAGCAAAGTCCTGCTGATAGCGATAAGCTGAGCATATGAAACAGCATAGGAACCTCATCTGTGATCTAGAGACAATCTTCAAAGCACATTTAGAAAGATTCAGAATTACTGCTAATTCATTCAGAGATCCAAACATGTGAATACACATAGTAGATCTCTTTTATAGATATGGAGTCTGCACACAGTTTGAATGCAAATCAATTTCAAACGCACTCATAAAAATGTCAGTGTAATTACAGGTTAGCAAATTCTCTGCACAGCTTTTAAGAACTAGCCTCAGAACAAAGGGGCTAATCGCTCTCTAAACTACAAAAGGACGCAAAATACCTGAAAATCTAACTCTTTCCCAGTAGAATATACAGTAGTAGGTGTCTACAAGTTAAAACACTCTTAGACTTCACATTTCTTTTGCACTGCCAAATATTTGCCAACATATACAATCAGACACTTTTCGATGTTGTACATTTGACTAATTAAAAATTGTACAAGCCAGTGAGGGGAGCAGCCTCAGCAGCAGAGAGGCAGGCAGCCCTGGCTGTTGCCACACTGAGTCAGAGTCCTCTGAAACCTTTTTTTTTTTCACTGCTCTATTTTGCATATTTACAAGTGGATTTGCTCAATAGTTCTGTTTTGGAAAGTAATTATTTTGCTCTATATATTTAAAAAGGAAAAACATAAGTGAACATTTATTTTGGCTGTTTTATTGTGAGGGGTAGGTAATAATATGTCAGGTACTATTAGTTGCTATCTGACATACCAAATATAAACAAACAGGGAAGCAGGCTCAAGACTCTCGCCAGTTCTGGAAAACAAAGGAATGTGACGGTAACCTGCGAAAGGAATCATATCTAATTAGAACACGAAAAAGAAATTAACCAGCAAAGGCCCTTATGGTGCTACTAAGAATATGTCTTTACTAGGCATACCATAAAAACTCTGACTGCATAGTTATGTTCATCTTGTGTATTAATTTTCCAAAAAATGAAATATATTAAGTTTCCATTCTGACTTCCTACTGAGTAACACTGAGGACACAGCTCATGCTTCTCCTCCCTCAAAGTGCAACATCTCCAAAGCAAGCCACCACCCTTCTGCGTCAGACTCTGCTCCCTGGGTCCACGTCGGATGGTGTGAGAGAGGGAAAGGCACTCAGACCAGGTGACTGGGAGTACAACATAATCAACCCACAAGGGGACTGCAATACGCAGGCAGCCCCGAAAAGAGTCAGAAAAGGATCATCTTGGGTTCCCAGTCTCTTCTCGGGTAGGAAGAATGAGTCATTGCTTCTCCCTTCTCTTTGATTCCCATCCTTCATGTTTATGGTCATTGTGACTATCCCTAACCGAAATAAAAACTCTAGGATCCCTGTAAGAAATGCTCATGCACGCCAAGTTTGCCTAATCAGTCTTCCTAGAGATCCTGCCCTCCAATCCCACCTTCCGTGTGAGAATACATTTCTGTGATCCCACTGAGAGGAAACATGTGTCAATACCTAAAACGTCCTTTCCATAGAGCTGTCATGGATGGAGCTATTTGCAATAAGTATGTCTTTAGTCATTTCAAGTTGTAATTAGCTGTCAGTCGTCTTACTTTTAGGAATATTACCTTTGCTCATGCATAGAACTGGTAAAGTATATTGCCCAAGAAATTCATTTCCAGTTATTAAATTTTGATTTTCCACAGCAAAACGTATCAATGCCAATTCTGGCACCTGAATAATAAACGTAAATGTTTCATTCCATCTTGGACTAAAAGCTGAAACATAAAGGAATAGATAGAATTAAAGAAGCATAGACTTTATTTCCAGGGAAAAATTCATAATATCTGTTTTTTTTTATTTTTCTTCAACAATTTAATAACAATAATTTGTGTTTTATAGCACTTCAATTTTTAATTCACCTATGGAGAAAATAATGACAATAACAATATTTATTGGGTGTTCGCTATTGCTGGGCAATGCTAAGAACTTTAGGTAGATAATCTCACTTGATCTTGTCACAAACATCATCAGGGTTATTACTATCCACATTCACAGATGAAAAAACTCATCCAGAAAGATGCTATATAAATTCTTAAGGATTTCACATACATAGCCATTAAGCGGAAGGTCAAGAATTCAAGCAAATGGAATTGAGGTGCAGAGCAGAAATGTTTAATCATCATGCAACAAGACTGCTATGTTTACACATTTCATTAACAAAGAATTGAGCATGAAGCAGTAACATCATTTTTCTATACCAGGTCTTACCATAGACAGAGAGCTTCATGGATAGTTAGTTGTTGGACTGAAAGCTAGATAATAAACCTCAAAAGCCAGCTTTTGTTCATTTGTTTGACTAAGTGTTCATTTTAAAGGACCAAAGTTTAATCACTCTAATCTATCTAATCCCTTCCCCCCACACAGTCAAGATGGCAGCATAGGTAAACATGGCTCACCTCCTCCCACAACCACAGCAAAATCATAACTAAAATATAGAACAACTGTCACATAGAACCATCAAAAATCAAGCTGAGTGGAAGTCTGATGACTACAGAATTAAAGAAGCCACATCCATCCAGATCTGATAAGAGGGGCTGAGAGTGGAACGGGCTGGTGCCACATCCATGTGTGATGGATAAAAATTCAGGAGGGGTATCTCAGGAGCCAGGAGTCCCAGCCCCACACCAGGTCCCCCAGCCCAAAGTTCTAGTGCCAGGAAGATGAGACCCCCTAACTTCTAGCTGCAAAAACCAGTGGGAATTGAATCCATGAAAGAAACTTCCAAAGTCCCAAGCAGTTCCTCTTAAAGAATCCATGTACAGATTTACTCAGACTCACTCCCTCTGAGCTCCAACACCAGGATAGCAGCTTGAAAGGCACAAGTGGCACACAGGAAGGAACTGAAACAACTGGCATCAAGGCAAGAGCTGGGGGACAACTTTCTCCTAGACAGAAAGGCAGGCAGAGGCCATTGTCCCTTTTCTGAACCTTCCCCTCACAGAGCCACAGAGCCAGCAGGCTGGTGCCATATCTGATACTCTATCAACATGGCTAACACTCTTTGCCTCACGTTGGAGATCCCCAGAGACTCCACATCCTGTGACTTACAGGCCCACCCAAGCTGCCTTTTCATATGAATGGCTGCTCTGGGTTCATGCTTCACAGCTTTCTAAATCTTCCCAAATAAGCAGTGCCAGCCTCAGTGAGCCCACAGCCTCCACACCTGTTGTTAAGTGGCTCCAACCTGGGCACTAGCTGAAACCAGTCTAGATTCACAGCTTGGTTTTGCCTGGGAATTTTCAAGCCCAGAAAAAGTAGCAGCCATCTCACATTGCTTTATAGCTCAGGCAGGACGGTCCTGGGGCCAAACACAGGTGGGGCCTGACCATGGCCCGCACTGACCGGGAAACCCCGGAGTCTGTACATCCACCCAGTGGACAGCTACAGACCACATCGTAACACCACTGCCCTGCCCCTACACAGCTGAGCCTCCACAGAAGACAGAAGTTGGTGGTCAGCGGTCACATCCAGCCCTTGCAGCTGACTGACAGAGTACTTCCATAGACCTGCCAGCAGCAGCCAAGGCTCAACTACAAGAGGAGGGTGTACTCAGCCCACACAAAGGGCTTACCTCAAGTATGCAGCTTGGATGATAGGGGAGGCTGTGCTACTGGGCCTTATGTCAATAACTTTCTTTCTTTGAGTTATATCACCCCCAAAATTGAAGAATTTATGGTTAATTATACATTATCCATGTTTTCTAAGGTACATCTGCGGTCATAAGTGCACATTTACTAGTCAGTAATCCAGAATGCAGTCGACTATGCCCATAAAATATTAAACTAAGTGACTCATACTGAAATAATGGTTGTATTACCTTGTCCTAAGAAGAGAAGTAACCCCATAAAGGGCCAGCTTAACAGTCAGTTCTTTATAGACACTGCAATATGTCTGCACAAAATTCTTATGCTGATTTCTTCTACTTCCTCCATCCCTACTTCACTCTAATCTATCTAATCTCTCCCCCACCACACACATACACATCGAATATATTATATCAGAAAGTCATTTTAGTCATTAAAAATGTAAAACAGAATACCAAATTTGATCATTATGAATATAGTTTTCTCTAGCATGACCAAAAAAATACTTTCATACCTTATCCGAATGTGATCTTTTCTTCTGAGATGCTCATGTTTTTCATCGCACTACCTTTACCCTAGTAACTAAGCTGCCTTAGAATCCCTCTTGTCCAGCAATCTAAACTTTTATTGCTACTAGTCTTCTTTACTTACATCCTCCATTCATTTTCTGACACCACAGTCCTTCTTTATAACTTGACTTCTACATCCTCCAAATGTTAAATTATATCCTGACTTTATTTTGTATTTCTCATTGCCTCTCATATGCTTCTTTCTATCTAATCTGCAGAAATAGCAGGGATATAACACAAACAGAGCACAGTTATATCCCTGCTTAATTTTTTTCATTTTCTATAGAAAAGAACAATTCTAACACCTTATTGTGGTTCTCATGATTTTTCATGACTAACCCCAATAGAACTTTCTTATTTTATCTCACAGTGATCTCTCTTAGTAACCTGTATTCCACTTATCTTGATCTTCTTTACTTTTCCTCAGCATGTTTGAATTTTTTCCTCTCCATGGTTTAGCACTCCTATTATTCCTTTTGCCTTAAATGTTCTTATCCTCAATATCTGTAAAAATTCTACTCATTTTTCAAGAACTATCTCCAAATTTACCCCTACCACTACAATTCTTTGTACTTTCCTTAAAGAACATATAATTCTTTACCATAAAAGTTTTACTTGTAACTCAATTTTCTTACTGAACTGTAAGCTATTTATAACAGAGTTAGTTGGAACATACCTAATAACACACTTAAGAAACCAAGATTTTAAGTTTCTTGATACTTAGCACCAGGCTTTTTAACATAATTGGCTCAGTAATATTTGAAGAACCAAATTGAACTTCTGCAAGAATAGCCCCATAAAACCCAAAGAATATTATAGTATTCTAAGAGGTGCAGTGAATAGATAAATGCTCCCTGTGCACTTCACAATGAAGAGTCAAATAAGAGGATAAAGAGGACAAGGGATAGATTACTAAAAGCTTCCTAATATTAGCAGTCATCAATCGCAGATGCTGCTGTTGTAATGTGCCTTCAACTCTAAGGGGTACCAATTAAGTCATCACCAATGTCCTTTCCATGGATAGCATAATATGAGAAGCAAAACTTCCCAAATCTCTTTTTACACGTTGCACTAGACATCATGCTGGAACAGTATTCACAGGTGGGAGTAGGCTGATAGTGGGCATCATAGTGAATTATCACCACCAAGAGGAAAAAGACTAATAAAACTTCACCTACTTTTCTTCAGTGCCATTTAGCCTGGAGCATATTTCCAGACTCTAAAGTCCACTCTACTTTGGGCATATCAACTCAAAGAAGATTCTAGACCCAAGGATCAATTCCAAGGTTTCCTCCAAGGTGATCATGACTAAGGGCCCATCCCAGGAACCTCTATTTTTCTAACTTCTTTAATGACTTCAACCTCAGACAGGAAATGACAATGTCAGTACTGTACTACATAAAATATCATGAGATGCCGGCACACTGAAAATCTTACCAGAGTCATTTCTCCCATTCCTACATTTCCCTTCTAGCAAAAATGACTGAATTATGAACCCAAATATTGTATGAGTAGGTTTCTATGACATCCTTAGCCTGAGTCAGGAGCCACAGACCTTTACCTAAAATAATTCAAGCAGCGAAATAAAAATGTGTAACTGCTGTATCGAATAATCAGAGGCCAGAAGCTAATTTTGCAGCCATCAAAATGACTCTCTTCATTCAGCGATATTGGAGAAACACAAAAGGAAGGTAAAAGTGAAAAAAGTAGTACTTTTCCAGGTCAGATACATTTTTGTAGCTGTAATCTGAAAACATAACTAAATAAAACACAGAGTCATTATCAAATTGTTTTTGCTGCATATAACACTTTCATTATCATGAATATAATGCAAAGCCTTTGCCTTATGAATGATAAATATGTATCAAGACTCTATCAACATATGATTTATAAGCTTTCCAACAAAATGTCTGATAAAAGTTCAACAAAATGTATTAGGAGCTCACCATTTTTTTTAATTACACGGGTCTGCTGTTTAATTTCATCATTCGGAACACCAAAAATTTCTATAATCACTAATGTGTCGGCTTTGTTCGATGATGAGAGACTACTGGGAGGCAACTGGATACCGCTGATCACCTGCATAGAAGTATTTGAAAACAAGAATTTAACAGAATGTCAGACTGCAACACTATTTAATTTCAAAATAAAATAGTGTTCTTAAAAAATGACAAATTTTTAAGTCGGTTTCTTAAAAAAACTGAAAGTATAAAATAATGCAAAATTTACATTTTAACCCTTTTATCTTTAGGTATCAATAGATAAATACCAGAAACATGTCTAAATTATTCCATTTTACCAATATGTGGTTATAGTAGAATCCACATTGTCCAGCAATGTGAACAACATGTGGTTCAACCATGTTGTTTTATTTTAAAAGCATTTGCTATGATTGTTTTAAAAAATACTTAAAGGCCTTGGTATGATCACCTTTTACTGTAATTCAAACTGAGTTATTCTGGTAACATGAACTATTTTCAAATTTATATTGTATATATACAGTAAAAATTAGAAACAATATCAATACTACTTCTAAAAGGTAAAAAAAAACAGTCTCCTAGATAGCATTTTATCATGTGTAATTTACATGTTTAGATAATTAATCACAAATTTTCTATTATCCATTGTCTATATTATCATAAATAACCTGAGTCAGAAAATGCATCATTTCATATGCATATTACTGACTGGGTGTCAGAAAAAATGCTTAACAAAGCAATTAATAATAGTCGTGTTATAAGTCAAGCTTGAAAATAATGTACCTAACTCAAAAATCTTAGTTTGAAGATGACAAAGAGTAAACCAAAAATGCTGAATGATATCATCAAGGACATAAGAAAGCTCATAAAGCTATACCTCTTTTGCTTGCTAAGTCATGCCCTCCATAATTTGTGCACATCACAAGATAGTCACAAAGCTCCCTAGAATGATCACAGCAGGAGGGAAGACCCACGTGACTAGAGCAGCAGCTGTCTGGGAAAATTATTAGCCCCATCCGTCTCACCCGTGTTACTTGCACCCATACATGAGACCCCTTATAAAACAGACAGATGGCATTTGTAAACATCTGTGCATACTAGCTGTCTTCCAGCTTCACTTTACCAGTAAATGAACAGATATATTCTCTTTATTATTCTCAACATGAAAAAGAAATCACCCATTCCACTAACCCACATGTATTGAGCACGCACTTTGTGTCAGGCACCGTGGATCAGGATTAAACAAAACACAGTCCTTATCCTTAAAAGATCCTCAGTCCAATGGGAGAGAATGATGAGTACTACAGGTAAATTAACAACTACAATACAGTGTGATAAGTGCCTAGTATGTGTGTGCATAGAGGATTATGAAACAGAGAAGGAAACTACAAAATGAAAATGAAGCACAATTAAGTGTAAGAAAAAGCTTCCCCCAAGAAAGTGACCCTTAGTCCCATAAAATGAGTCAGAACACAATAGGCATATGAAGGAAGGAAAAATAATTCAGTCAAAGACAATAGCAATACATGAAGTTGTCATCATGGACAGAAAAGTGTTCACTGTGGTTAAAGAATACAGTGAAAGGCTGGTGGTGGTAAGAGACAGGGTTAGGGAAGTAAGCCAAGACCCTACTAAAAAAGCAGTCGGGGGACACAAATAAATATCATCTAGACATGGTAAGCTTAGCATTGTAGCAAAATCTCTCTAACTTGTGGAAGATGGATGGGGAAGACCAAGACAGGTTACCTGAAAACCTGTTAGGAAACCAAAAGAATAGATTTGATGACAGGTAACAAATTCTTCAAATAAGACTAGCAGCAAATGACATCAGACCAAGGGGATGGAAGGAAGTCATTCAGGAGTAGGATCCATAGAATTGAGAGATGGATTGGACATGGGGAGCGAAGTAGATGTGGAAGAAAAAGATGCCTCCCAATTTTTTAACCTGAGCTGAGTCAGCAAATGACACTTCATTCATTGAGATTTAAATAAAGTACATTTGACTAGAAAGGAATGTCCAGGCTTTAGTATTTTGAGTTTGACAGAACAGTGATTAAATAGGTAGGGATGCTGGGTAGTCTATTAAGATATATTTTTATATTCCCCAAATGAGTCCAGCTTAAAGATTTGAGCATTGTTGATGGCTGAAACCATCAATGTATATAAAAAGACACAAGGAGAATATCAAGTTTGAAAAGAGAATTAAGAAAAAGTGTTAGGCAACATAAATATTTTAGTGGAAGTACAGAGAGAGAGGAACCCACAAATGAAAGTGAGAAAGAATTACTTAGGAAGTAAAGAAAAAAATAACAGACGAGCCCCAGGGGCCCAGCAAGATTTGTGTCCAGTAAGAGATCTTAACGGGTGCCTGATTCACGCTTTCTTCTCACGAGAACAGCTAGAACAAATAAACTGTTGCTTAAAACAACCAGAGCAAGGCAAGTTTTTGCTTTTTTTTTATTTATGCAAAAAGACAACAGAAAGACTTTTTTCACATGTGGAAGGATGCTGAAATATACTATCTACTTATACTATCTAAAAAGATAAACAGAAATTTAAAAGGTATTAAATGCACTCAATCGAACACAAAATATTAAGGTATACTACTCAGCTTACATAATAATCTAAAAAAATTAAGCTTTTAAATCTTGTATTAAAATTTAAAAAAGGATGCCAAAGTTATAATTACATTGTAAAGTAAACTTAATGTAAAATACTTTGCCAGATTCTAGAAGGAGTGCCAACTAATCGATTTGAGGCTGTATCCAGTGCTGTAGGCAATTTCTACCTATCCACTAGATGCCTCTATTTTAGAGTCACAAAATCCTTAACAACCAGGAGAAAAGTCAGATACATATTTTATTGGCACTGGTTCCTGTGGAGGCCAGAATAATTTTAGTTCCATTCATCTCTGCTGTACTGTCTTCCCACATTAATCTCTAGAAAACAGCTCTTAAACTTCTCAGCTGGGATGAAAGGGTAGGGTCTGAAGTGGGTGAAAAGGGTCCTCCAAATCCTGTGACTTACAGCCCTAAAGGAAGGAGCTGAGGCGAGAAATGTTGTGGGAGAAGTCTGCAGGTTCTAGTGTTTTCTGTCCCCTGACATCCAGGGAACAGCAGCAGGACCCACAGAGAGCTTCACTCAGTCATGACATGAGATGCAATAAAACTGACTGTGAACAGCAACATAAATACCAAAATTCCAAAATAGAATCTGAGATGATTCATACAATTCTAGGAGCAACTACTTAAATAGAAAGAGGGACCAAAAAGACCACACTCACCCAATTTATTTGCAAACAGGAATAGATACCATCTAAAATAGAATTGCTTATAATTAAGTGGAGACAGAAAGTTCGAGCTTTTCAATATTTGGTGATATTTTTATAAAGGAAACAAAATAACAGGTGATAGAAGAATAAGAAAGTTTTTGGAAAGTCTTTATGGAAACCACACATTTTAGAAAACTATGTTTGCTCTCTATGAAATTACATGGGATGTAAGAAAACAAAAGATGAGAAATAAGATAAAAAGACAGTAGATGGGGGAAGGGTGCTGGGTAGAAGTATAAAGCAAGCAATAGGAGGTGCATAAAGATTGGGGGAAAATAATAATGCAGGTGAAAATTCACATCTACATTAGAATCACCTACATAAAGAATAAAATCAAGCACAGAGGAAAAGATAATGCGGAGGGAACAAGAAAGTGATAATATTGACATGAATTAGTAAACAGGAAGGTAAGAGTCTCAAGGAAAGCCTATGAATACTTTCTTTTCAGTTTCTAAGTAATCAGGAATATTCATAGACTTAAGGGGGAAAATTTGTGAACTGCAAAAGTCCAATGCTGAGATTAATGAAAAGTAAATAGCTCCTAGAATTTCCTAGTAAAACTCCTTAAAGTTAAGGAAGGAAAAAATAGTTTATCTACAGGTAATGAATGAGCTGACCGCAGACTTCTCCATCACCATCAGTATTAAATGCCTGAAGACAATGGAATAATATAAACAAACTTCAGACAGTTGAAAGTTTTAGCCTCAATATTTCTGTTCACAGGCTGGTAATCATTCATGAAAAAAGTCAATAGAAAAACCTTCTTTTAGCTATGGAAGGATGCTAAAATACCAGTCACCTATATAATACCTAAAAAGGTCAACAGGAACTTTAAAAGCATTAAAGGAAATTAATGGAACTCAAAGTATTAACATACACTACCTAACATATAATAACCAAAAAAGGAAAAGAAAAAGTTATTAACCATACCCTTATCATAAGCGTAACTGGATTGCTGTCTTCTGGTATTTTACTTGGATCAAAATCTGTTTCAGCATCTCTTAGAAATTGTGGTTTCAGAATATATCCAGAATTACCATTATCCAAAAATTTCCCATTTTGAAGGTCCATAGGCAGACCAGGGGTCTGGAAATTTAAGGCTACTGTGAGGGAAAAAAAAGTATCGTGATATTGTCAGGAAATGTAGAGAATAGCTAAAGAAACAACTTAATAGATATATTGAAACCTAATCATGGGTTATATATCCTCAAACATGTTAAAAGCAAGTCTCATTAGTCAAATAAGTCATGATTTATAAGCATTTCCTCCTGCCATGTCTATATTAACATATGATAGTGAGTTGCAAAGTTTAATCTGTAAATTATTTCATTATTTTGTGTAAAAGAAACAAAATGGCATACAGTATAAATTAGGAATAGCAATGCTGGACCACATCAAATTAAAAAGTTGCACAGCTAAATGAAAGAGAACTAACTATGTGTATGAGACAACATATTTGCCAATGATACCTCAGACAAAGGTTTAATCTCCAAACCATATAAAAAACTCACACAACTCATTACAAGGAAGACAAACAATCCAGTCAAAAAGTGGGAACAGACACTTCTTCAAGGGGGAGAAGTGACAGAGGGCCCAGAGACATATGAAAAAAATGCTCAGCATCACTAACCATCAGAGATGCAAATTAAAACCACAATGAGATATCACCTCACACCCGTCAGAATAGCAACCATTAGTAAATCAACAAACAACAAGTGTGGGTGAGGATGTGGAGAAAATAGAACCCTTGTGCACTGTTAGTGGGAATGCAGACTGGCGCAGCCGCTGTGAAAAACAGTATAGAATCTCCCCACAATATTAAAAATGGAACTGCCTTATAACCCATCAATTCCACTGCTGGGAATATAATCAAGAATCCTGAAATACCAATTCGAAAGAACCTATGCACCCCGATGTTTATAACAGTGCTATTTATAATAACCAAGTATTGGAAGCAGCCCAAGTGCCCATCAGTAGAAGAATAGATTAAAAAACTGTGATTCATTTACACAATGAAAATCTATGCAAGAGAAAGAAAGAAAGAAGTCATACCCTTTGCGACAGTATGGATGGAACTGGAGACTATTATGCTAAGGGAAATAAGCCAGTCAGTGAAAGACAAATACCATATGGTATCACTTATAAGAGGAATCATTCTAATGAAAAAAATAAACTAATGTGCAAAACAGAACCAGAGACATGGCAACAGGGAATAGACTGACAGCTGCCATGGAATAGACTGGTAGAGGGAAGGGTGAAAAGAAGGGGAATGGAGTAGTAAGAACATGTATGAATGGCCCATGGACATGACAAAGGTGTGGGGATGGACTGGGGGAGCGGGGGCGTGGAGTGGAACAAAGGAGGGCAAAGGGGGAAAACTCGAGACCATCGTAATAGAATAAACAAGAATAAAATAGAATTTAAAAAAGGAATACCAATGTACATGTCAGAAAACACCCAGTAAATATGAGAATAAAAAGATTAGTACATTAAATGCAGCAAAGGAAGGCACCAACTGTATCATAAACTTTCAGGTCCAAAGAAATACTGTTACCACTTAAGAAAATGAGAAACGGGCAGAGCAATACTGTTTTTAAAATATAGAAATATATCCATATAAGCTGGTAAATAGCCACTATATGCACTGTCCCCATTCACCCCCTCCACCCCACCACCACCATCCTGACCTTACTCTCCTCCCGTCTGCAAACCTACAGGCCTCGCCACAATCCAGCAACAGGAGGGTTAACACCAGGTACTTTGTGCCAGTGCTATAATAACTGATCGATTTGGAACAGGAAGACTCTGGTAAGGATAAAGCTATGTAATCTTAAAACTTTTCAACTGTGAATGCAAAAGTTGGTGTAAAGTATAAAAGGTAGAGGTTACTTAATTTGAAGAGGCCCTCAGCAAATCTTCCAAGCAAAGGACTTGGTCTTTACTCTCCTCCTACATAATGTTAGTTTCCTTTTTCCCTTTACTACACTTCCCATGTTAATGCTTTATGCATTTATTCCATGCCCCCAACTTTCACCTCGATTTACCCTCTCCGTGTTTAGCAATCACTTCATCTCTTGAAATCAATGACTCATCATTGCCTGACTTAAAAACCCACAGGGCCAAAAAAATCTTCATAAGAAGCTCTTTTCAAGAATTTTTCATTAATTTTTAAAATTCATTTTATCTTTGCAAAAAGCTCAATATCCTATATAACATACCCATTTGACAACCTACATTCCAAAATTGTTGAGGATTAAAATTAGAAGAGTCTGCTCTTGTTGCTTTGGGATATATTCTGGTAATAAAGTTGCTGGTGTGAAGAATAAAGTCACTGGCTAAAAAAATAAATTATTAAAAAACATTATGAAGATTTTCCAATAAACTCAATAAACTACTTTATGTATATTATATAACTCTACAATAGTTTCAACAATTTGTATATGAATTGTCTTAGCAACTCATGTAAATCAAAACATAGCCATGCCTTTATGTTTGACAGTGTAATTCACTGTCATTGACAAGGTAGTAATAATTCATTACACAATTTAATACACACTAATCACTCACTTGAGAAAATGATTAGATAACATACTTTGGGGGGTTTTTACATTCAAATTAATTTAACTTTGACATAAAGATAAATAAAATTCCAAAATAAAATACATCCATTTTTTTAAAAATATGAGTTGTCGTACTCCACATTTTGCCTTTTCTTTGGTTTTCACATTAGGATAGAATCACATATACGTCATATAAAACTGTATAGTGTCATAAAATGAACTCAGTTGAATATTTAATCAATTATCAGAGTTGAAATGAACCTTAAAGTTGTATAGTTCTGCTGCTAATGCTGACCACCACAATACCTTCCCCCCAAGTCCATTCATTCATTCACTCTTTGCCTGCATCTTTCCATTGAAAGAGAACATGCTACCTCCCCATACTTCTTATTGTTTCAAATGTTTTTCTTACTGAGCTAAGATCTACTATGCAGTCTATTTGAGTTTCTATATATATTCTTTGTTTCAACTATGTATTCTTTATAAGTTTCTATTTTTATATATTATATCTAAACCATTGAAGATGCAAAACTAACTTACACGTATTACCACTGGACATCCCCCTCAAATTTTTAAACACATATTTACATTTCTCTAAGGTTTCCATTCTTTCACTAGAGAGATTCCACTCTCTCAACCATTCCTGCTAACAGGGTGATGAGTCAGGATAAATGGCCAATGCCTATGACCCATTATACTTGCTAGTCAAGCTAGAGCAGAATCATTGCCTCTCTCATCCTGAATGCTATTCTTTAGGAGGCATTATCAAGTCAAAAACTAGTTACTGAAGTAAATATTAATTACCGTTAACCTAATCAGCTCTCGTTTTTAGAAGTTATGCACTCCTAAGACAAAGGGTATTTTCAAGCTACTCGTGTATAAATGCATCATGTGTACCTAGTCTCATAATTCCCCATCCAGTTCTAAACAGGATGCTCATCTTTAGGTAAAACATATACTCTTCTGGATCTCAATGTTTCCCATCTACAAAGTGGTTAATATGAATAACCACTTAGAAATCTTAACATGATATGGTTTTGTTACTTCTGAGGTTAACCTTGAGAAATTAAAACAGGATGTGTCATTATAAATGTAATTTATGTTTTTATATAATGAGAAAATTGAATTTAAAAAATAAAACCACATATAATCTCTTCACTCAATTAATAATCACTAATAACCTCTTTGTATAAATCTTTCCATTCTTTTGTCATATGTACATAACTTACTTTAATTGAATCATATTGTATATTCCCTCTCATGAATGTCCTTTTTTTTCTTTCTAAAATAAGGTGAAAATAATTTCACTTCAACAATATTCACCTACTATATTATTTTAATGACTGAAAATATTTATATGTATGAAAAGTTGTTTCTTATTTTTCCATATTGTAAACCTGTTTTAAAATAATGAACATCCCTGCCGTACAAATCTGCCCATGTCATTATCTACTACTGACTTTGGGTTCAAGAAAATTATTCTATACTCTTTCCAAAGAGATGCTGTTCCTATAGTTTATAACTCTGCTCAGAATTACCCAGTCCTTTTTCAGAGTATAAGAAAGTGCTTATTATAATGAAATTGAGGGAATTATTACTATTTTTGCTGCACTCGAAGGTCCCATCCCCATGAACAACAGCAGGAATCATTCAATAGTTTGAAGGACAGAGACTAGTAAGGTAGGTCATTCAAATTCCAACTCTGCTCTCAAGACTTCACAGTAAAAAATATATTTTATATAACAACCCAACACACACAACATAGATTATAAAGAAAACAATATTTATTCTTCTTGCACACAATATACTGTACTTTATTCTATTCTATTACATTCTATTATTTTAACTGTGACCTTTTCTTACTGAATTTATTTTTGTTTACAAACTACAGTTTAAAAACAAAAACAAAAAGGGCCATGAAATATCCAGGGTATCTCTAATAGACAGTTTAGGGGAAAAAAAACAAAAGTATATTTCCAAATCCTTGGGTACCAGTGGTCAGCCAAATGAGGTTAACTGACAAATATATCAGAATCTGCACTTTCAAAAGCCAACAGCTTTTATCAAGTCCATTGCAGATGCTGATTTTCATGCCATGGTGTTTTTACACAAGATGGGTGATTGCATTTTCTCAGAGGGACTTGGAGAGTCACCTGACTACTTACCGACCCATCCCTTTTTAAGTTGAGGATATTCCCCAGCTAGTAAGTCCAAGAAGAAGGTAGGGTCTGCCTCCCATGCTCTTTCTCAGGCTTTGTTGAATCTTGAGCCCTACCAAACAGACTGACCCACCTGGGATTTAGAATCTGAAGACAAGTAAAAGAAGATGCAGATACAAATATCCCTCTACAGGTGTGTTGTGGCAGTGCACAGCCAGCCATCTGGTGGTCTGGCCTGGCAGGGTGCAATTTCTTCTCTCTTCCTCACTTCAGACACACAGCCTCCACCTTAACTCCACCTATAGATGGCTGCTGAGTTCACAGAGCGCCCCTGGCTCCATTCTCACTGCCTAAAACCTTATCATCTCTTCCCTGGAGGCAGTCTCATTCTTATGCTGCTGTCAGAGGCATCGTTCAGAAACACACCAGGGATCGTGGAACTCCTGAGACTTCACTCTTCATTCATCCTTGGTTCTGGGACAAAGTTCAAGTTACTTGGAACTTGGCTCTGCCTTTCTGTGCACTCTTGTCGCTCTCTGCTCTGCCATATAAATTACCCACCACAGCCCCGCCCACCAAAGGCTCCATACTAGACATTCTCAGTCAAAATTTCATGATTTAAGGAGGTTGATTCATATTGGTTGAGTTCTGTGAAATAAAACTTAATGTAACCATAGACATAACTTTTTTAAAAATTATGTTAAATATGTTGAAATTTTATGAGAATGTACTTTTTATAAATATCATTGACCCATCTTGAAACCTTAGCACTGAATATGATATTTAAACATTTCAATGGTTTGAATCATAAAAATCTACCTTGCAACTTGGAAAGTTTTCGAGCTGTTGACTCTCCAATAGAGTTGGTTTCATTGAATTGTTGATACTGTCTTGAATGGTAAAAGTTTCTGAACTTTTCAGCTTTCGTATAAATGACAAGATCAGACAGGGCCACAGCCACTTTTACCTTCATGGTATAAGAATAAAATGTGGTCATTTCACATTTTTGCACTGATAATTGGAAAAGTTTCTCCCCCAAGAGAGAAAAAAATGCTTTCAAAGCAATGAGTTTGGCCTTTTTATAATACTACCTCCTCAAAAGCTATTTGGATTAGATCCATGTGATTACTTTTTGATAGTAATATTTAATCTTAATGAACAGCCCAAACCTAAAATCCCAATTAATGTAACAAGTATTGAAGATGGCAATTATTTTTATTTCCTTTTTCCAAAAACCCCAGCTTGTTTTTATAAACTTTACAAATTCAGGAATTTTAGTCATGAATAAGCCATATTTCTAGGATGATCTAACATTTTGGAGTAACTTCTATTGTATGTTGTACATTGGCTCTTTTGCAGTCCTGCATCTATATTCTCTACACTTCTGCTAGCCCTTTCCCAAGTTTTGTTTAGGGAGAACATTTCTTGCTCATACTCAGTCTATGTGTATATATAATATGTATTGTATGTAATCAAAGCTTTGCCTTCTTATTTTAATAGCAATTGGTTCAGGGATGTGTATGTAACTGGGTCATAACCAATATGCAAGAAGAATTTGCTCGATTATCTGAGAGACAGACAGGCTTTCCACTGGATTTGAAACTGAACACATATACAACCTTGCAAAGTCTTGCACCAATATAGAGAAAGTGAGGCTGAAGTTCAAGTAAAAAATTAAGTTCTGTGGATTTTGCTTGAGACACTATACCAAGTCATACCTGAAAGATGAATCCTTGTTCTTGAAAGATGAAATATGGCCTTGGTCAATTACTTCATTAGGTCAAAAATTAATTTTTACTTAAACCAATTAGTTTTGTGTCACTTGCAACCTGATACACCTTCTTATGTTATATTCATTTGTATGCCTATAATACTATATTTTGTAAACAATGATTTTCAGTGATTGCTGGGAGAAGGGGAGTATAAGGGGGCTAAATGGAAATGGAAAAACACAATAAAGATTAAATTTTAAAAAACAATGATTTTCTTGTCTCTGACAATATAATCTCTTTGAGAGTAGAGACTTTATGTTGTTTGTATCTTTCATACACTGCACAATGCCTACCACATCAGAACACATAATATTTGTCACCATATAAGAAAAATATAAAAACAAACAGGAAAATAGATTACTTTAAAATTTTTTCACTGCTATTTTTTCCAAAACAGTTTAAATGGCAGACTAGTTTCTATGAGATTTTTTCCTCCAAAGAATTTTTAAATTCTCTACCAATAAGAAAATAAGATAGCTTTTCAATCATTTGTAATATTTTCTCAAATAATAATCTCACCTTTTTTTTCCTGAAAAGTGGCAATTTAACTACACTCCTTCGCGGTATTTCCTTTCCTGAACTGGATTTTGAAGTATCTGATGAGTCCGATGATTTGTCTTTGTCCTCTTCCTCTTCTTGCTCTAACTCGTCATATTCGTCATATTCCTCTATCTGACCATGCTTGTCAGAACCTCTCCTTGCATGGGTCTCCATTAAGGTTCCTATTTTCTTATTTCTAACTAATATTTTTAATTTTAATGCCTACAGAAACAATTTAAAAGACAGATACTATTACACGTTTACAGATAAGTGTGCATTTGTAACAGTCATTGAAAACTCTTTCATCATATTTTCAATTAACTCGCACTAATAAGGTACCTAAGAGCTTCATCATTTTCCATACCTCTATAAATACTCTAATAGACACTTTCATCATTACATTTTTCACTCATTTAAATAAGGAAAACAATAAAAAAGCACATTCAGATATAATACTTACTGTTCTGTATCAAAGTGATAACATGTGAAAACTATACTGTTTGTTGTTAGATAATAGTATCATGCAAAAAAAAAAGCTCATTTATCACCTGATAAAAATTGGAATAAAGAAAGAAAACTAAAAAAGGAGGGCCAGACAGAAATGAGGAAATCCTCAAGAATGTGGTATTGCAAAATAAAGTGTTTAAGGAAAGGAAGGACACATTCACAGCATGAATGGTGTCAAGGGAACAAGTCAAATGAAGACTGAAGGAGGTGCATTAGAATTTATCATTAGGAAAGTCTTTGGTGACCACATGAGATATTTACTGCAATGAAGGTGGAAGAGGAAGACTGATTAGGTAAGTTGTGAGATGAGGAAATGGAAATTTGGGTTGAGACAAGAAATAACAAAATAAAGACATAGCTAGAGAGCAAACTGAAATCCTGGGGGTAGGGTGGGGTGATTTTTTTAAACCAAATACTTGAGTATTCTCAACTCAAGTTGAAAAGTGGCCCAAAGAGAGAGGAAAAAGGAAAAGAGCAGACTAAATATAGGGAAAAGCCCACCACCCGGGTGCTGAGGTATTGGGCCTGGACCCTACTTATAGATCTGCACCTCTTTCTTACCCTGTTGCCTATAAAAAAAATACCAAATTCCTGCAGCCTAATATTAATTGACCTGAAATTTTGTATTCGTGGGGATTACACACAATAAAAAATGTGGGATTTTACATATATCTCTATATATTCCCTTTTTTGAAGTATATTCACCTAAAGGTTCATAGAAACATTTTCTAAGCAATACATTGCAAAAATACCTCTTTAAATGATCATATCTAAGCATTTTCATTGATCTCTATCCCAGTTTAATGAGCCAATATAATAATGACATACACTTTCTTTTGTTCATAACTGGAGCTTCTCAAATAAAATGTTACCTCTGGTGAAGGTAGTTCATGCACATAATCATCGAGCACATCAGAAAGCAAGGTATCTCCTAAAATAGACTGCAAATTGTCTGCCATCACCTCTTGTTGGGAAGGGGAGCAGTGATTTTCTAAAGAGAGCACCACTGGGTAGTCAGATGTCTAAAAAATTAACCATTACTACAGTTATTTCTCAGAACTCCTCAATAACTTCAATACAATTAATAGAAGCACTTAATCTATTTTAGTACTTACTTTTCATGCACCTTTGCAAAATAATTACATGTTCTCTAAACTGAAAATACTTTTGAGTTTTACAAAACAGGAAACATTAAATCTATATAAAAAGGAAAATTATTACTATTTGGACTAGAAGTATAAGAAACAACTAAAACATCCAACAGTGGATACTTATTTAAATAAATTATGGCATACCCATTTAAACTAAGGAATGATGTAGATCATCATTCTACAGTTTGATGTAGATTATACAGTTTGATCATCCTTAGTTAAGAAGGAGGTGCCCAATATATACTGCTATTGAAATTAGTCCATAGTAGAGTCTTATAAAGAAAAGCAAGTTGCCAAAAAGTGATTCTACATTTTTATTTTTCAAAGTAAATATATATGTGTTTATTTAGACGTTTTTAAATGTGAGGAAAATACTTCAACACTAATAAGGAAAATGTTCATTTTCCACTTTTTCAGTTTTAAATTCTAAAATTAAAACTCATTGCTTTATAATTAAAATCAAAATAAAGATATATTGAGTTTCTAATAATATAAAAGATATATTAAATAAGGATGACTCTACAAAGTATTTTCTGCCCTCTCTTACCACTGTAAATTTGATATTCATTACAAAATACAGAACAACACTCATTTTTTGGATCTTATTCTATTATTCTGTTTCCTTATATAATCACCAAGACACAAATCTATCAACTTATAAACAAGCCAGGGAATTACAGAAGTCTGCTGCATCATCCTAGACATTTGAATAGGGGATATAATATTATATATATGTTTTTTTAATGTATGGGTATTTTAGTTTCTCACGGCTGCTGTAACAAATTACTATAAATTTGGTTGCTTGGAACAATAGAAATTTATTCTCTCACTATTTTGGAGGCAAAAAAATTAGAATCAGTTTCACTGGCTAAAAATTACTTCAGCAGGCTCTAGGGAAGATCTGTTCATTGTCTCTTTCAGCTTCTGGTGGTTGCCAACATTCCTTGGCTTGTGGCCATATGGCTCCCACTTCTGCCCCTCATTCACATTGCCTCCTCTCTGTGTGCATGGAATCTTCCTCTCTCTCCCTCTTACAAGGATATATGTGATGGTATTTAGGGCCCACACAGACAACTGGGGATTAAAAAAAATCTCCTTATCTCAAATTTTTAATGTCATCATTTCAGCAAAGACCTTTTTTCCAAATGGAGTGACATTTACAGGTTCCAGGAATGAGAACCATGTTTCTTCAAGGGCCCATATTCAGCCTTCAACAATATGCCTTCTTACATGTGCCCACATACACATACATATATAGAGACTTAGTTAATAATAAGAGAACATATCAAGTTTTTTCTCCAAAATAAAAAGTGATTTTGAGACTAGGCAAAATGATGACCTAGACAATGAATTTTATAATCGAGCCCTGACTTTAGTCACTGGGGAGAGCTCATTTTTTTGGCTTCTGTGGTGTTCTTTCACTCAAACTTCTGGAAAGGTCCTCTTGTCTTTTAGCATCTTTGGCCACATCTAAAGTAAGTGTTGAGGAGTTTGCTTTCTTTGCAGCTCACTTCCTCACCCAGAATTGTTTTAAGGCTCACCTAAGTGTCAGAGTTGTGTTCTGTTTTGGGCAATATAATTACCTTAAAAACTTACTTTTCTTTTATGTTTGCCTCTAGTACATTACATGTGCCAATCCCCATACCCAAACGTCTTTCTCAATTATAGTTACCAAGTCTATTTTCTTTCATTGCTCTATCTTTCCCAAATTAATGGTAGAAAGTTCAACATTCAATCTAATCTTTGCTGCAAAACGGCTACCCTGTTCAACTGAGAATGCTCATTGAGTGTTGCTCAAAGCCTTTTTTCATTCTGTCTCTTTTTCACTGGGATCTTAGAAGCTGTAGAGGTGTCCATCCTTGCAAGGCCTCTGAATTTTAAAATTGTCTCTATTTCCTTTATTTCCTTGGTTGCCCACCCTGAATGAAGTGAAAGAGTTTGCTATACAAATATTTGGAAAAAGCATTTCAGATTAAGAGTTAATATTGCAAGTGCAAAGGCTTTGAAATGTGTCTCTAAAAGAGTAAGGAGGCCAGAAGAGCCAAGCACATGAGGGAGAAAGGAGAAAAGATCAGAGAAGTGCGAGAAAACAGGGAATGTAGTGCTTGGGGGTCACAGTTCAGATTTTAGCTTGGTTGTGAGTGGGACTGAAAGTTTTGAGAAGGGGAATGACAGGACCTGACTTACCAAAAAGTCACTCTGGGTGATACATTGAGATGGGGCTGTGGGGAAGAAAAAGAGAAGCAGGACCATTGGATAAGAAGCCACTGCAGTAATCCATGTGAGAGGTGATGGTGGTTGACCAGGGCAGTGACAGTGAGATGAGAAGAGATTAAAGTCAATATATGTTTTGAAAGAAGAGCCAAGAGGATTTGCTAAAGAACTTATTAAGAGGTTGAAGACCAGAAGGAGAGGGTTAAAGTTGACAACCATGACTTATTTTAGGCTTGAATAGAAGTTCTAGTGAAAGTGGAAAGACCATAGAAAGCGTAGCACTGACAGAGAGAGGAACATCTGGAGCTCGATTCTGGACGCATATTACACATGCCCATTAAATACGCAAGTACAATGTCTGTCATTTTCTGTGTTGGTGCAGAGGTCAAAGGGGGACTTTGGGTAAAGATATAAATTTAGAATCATTGGAAATTGTATGTTTAAGAGAATCAATGATATACACCAAGGTTTTAAGTTAAGATAGAAATTTTATATTTTATACTCTATTTCTAATAAATTTGATTTAAATTTATTAAATAAACATTAAGTATTCAGTAAGATTTTGTTAAATCTCTTCAATTTCACTTCAATGAAGTACTTAAGAAAGAAATCAAATATACTAACTTAACTAAAACAATTTAAAATATCTGAAGGTGCTTACTTCGCCAAGTGTGTGAATGGAACCAAGTACTGCTCAAAATTGAATGACTATTAAAATCTGCTCGATTTATAGAATAGGACTTGTAAGGTGACTTTAAAAGCTCAGGAAGACTAAATCTCTAAATCTGTCACTTCAATAATTGAATAGTAATTTTAAAATCCAAAATAAACTTCTGAACATTTTTGCTATATAAATAGCTGCCCCATGATCATTAAACAATGTCAACAATTGAGATAATGCATTTTTGACATATTTTATTTTTGCTTCTTGAAATTAAAATAGTTGAATAGTGGTAAAATATTTATTATATAAACTTACTGTTATTTAAAACAATTTTCTGCATTTTTACCATATTCACATTAATAATTTACATATTCACATTAATATTCATATATTATGATGCAATAAACACCCATGTTATGTATATTTTACAATTAAAAAGTTCCATGAAACAGGCATGTATTACCTGAGATTAACTTTTATAAATGTATCATTAACTATATGCTACATGAATTTCACTGACTACTAATGAATCGTAACTCACAATTTAAAATATCACTAATCTAAACCACGGGCAAAGATCATGGGATGTCTAAACACTTGAACTATGTTTAAATAACCATAATTTCATAAAAATATGCACATACTAAGAATGCATATTTGTGTATGGCTTGGATAACAGTTTTGAACAGCAGCTTGCTGGTGAGTGTATAACCATGGTACACCACCGGTTCATTCTGTGACCCGTCCCAGCAGTCAATTTCCAGACAGCGGCATCCTTTCACCAGGGCACTATTAAAATTTAAACAAAAGGAGTTGTCATTCTTGGATCAGTAAAGATGTCAAACTATGCTAAAGACTATTTGTAATTTTGCAATAAATTTAGACATGAATCCACAATCATGACAAGCTGTTGCATTGAACTGGTCACACTTTTCTTCTGTTCCCTGTGAGCACGGCAGAGGTGGCACTACCGCATGCAACCACAGCTCCTGCAAGGCCAGGAAGGCGCCATGGGCGGGGCTTGGACCGTGGATCCTGCCACTTCTACCGACTCCTTATGCTTCAAGTTCTTGAAGTCTCACAAGAAAACATTTGATATCTAGTTCACTATCAATACATACCTACTGCGTTTATACTTAGGGGAAAAAATGAGACATATCAAGATGCAAGAAGAAAGTGGAAAGCAGACAGAAGTGATCTCCTAAACACAATCTTGGAAGACAGATAAATGAATGAAAAGAGGCCCTCTTGAATGTCAGGACCTTGGAACTGGTACTCATATCTCCAGAAGACCACAAAAGTTCCCTACCATACACGGAGCTGTTTTTCCCATAGAACACCAAATCTGCACTTGCTTTCCAAAAGAGTATTAACTTAGCCCACTGTCTCTAAGTCAGTGGTTCTCAGTCAGGACAATTTTGCTTCCTAGGAAACATCAGGCAAAGAATGGAGGCATTTTGGGTTATCCTAACTGCAGGTAGAAGGGAGACTTGTGACTGGCCTCTCGTGTTGGAGGCCAGGAATGCTGGTGAACAGTCGGCCACTCGCAGGACTAAGCCTCCACAACAAAGAATTATTTCACATAAAATGTGAAGCATTTTAGAAACCTTGCCCCGAGCCATAAAAACCTGGAGGGGAGAGTTCAGTCCTAGCACCAAGTATGTGATGTAGAATAAGTAATTTTTTCAAATAAAAATACCGAGAAATAAACCACATTCTAAAATAAACTTTTAGATCTAGTACTTCTTTGGGAATCATTTTAGTCAACTTTCTAGGGAGACGACTCAAGCAGTATGTAGGTAGGAGTGTAACTGAGAAAAGATAAAGCAATTATGACACTGAAGTCAAGGTGTTGAATTCAGGGGGAAAATGAATTTATGTTCCCTTGGGAATAATATAGACAAAAGATGGAAAGAAACTGAAAAGGTAGGGCATTAAAAGGGAAGGGGATCAATAAATTTCATCTACATTAGAGGCTTCACTGAAACAATATAAAGCTACATGATTAATAAATTTTGGGGGGAGGTTTTTTTGGAGTCTGCTTTTTAAGACCATTTTGTCTTGCTTTTTAAAATGCACACTGCTTTATACAGGCATGTAGAGATGCAATACGATGTAAAATTTTAGAGCTTTTTAGTGCATTTGTTCCTGGGTTGGAGGACTACACCTAGAACCTCCTTCTAAGCCTTGTTTGACCCACCGATATATTCATGAGTGAATAAGGTGGCCATCTAATGTTAGTCCTAGATTGGGCTCTATGTGTAAAACAATACTGAATACATCGCTCAGGTTGTATGTTTCTTTTTGTATTTTGATCTTAAATTGTAGAATAATCCATATCTACTTGTAAAGTTTGTTAATTGCCATGAAAGAATGTCTGCTTTACTCTCCTCTTAGTCGACTGTCAAAGTGTGTTGTCTTGGCTTTATTATCAATACAGAATATAAGTTCTTTGTGGTGCTAACAGAAAATAATCTTGAACTCTCTGCTGAGAAAACAAAAGACAAAAAACCTATCAAAACCTCAGCTGTGGAAGAAAACTCTTCATAAAGGACAACCTACATAATAATGATTCTTGCTGCTACTCTAGAAATGTTAACTAAAGTAACACATTTCACCCCAGAGTTACTTTGTATCATGTTAGTTACCCAAGTTTATATTCTCCGTATGACTGATTACTCCCTAAAAATATCAATTTGTTTACTTGTTTATTATGTCTATTTCCACGAACAGATGTTGGTGGCACCTGTAAAAATCTTGCCAACAACTGTATCAACTGACTGGCTAAAATGAAGTCTGATATTAACAATATAGTACATGGTAGAATCCAAAATTGGAGGTGCAGCATATATTGATTTTGATCAATGTAAATAATTTGATACATAATTCTCTATATATTACTATCTATAAATGCCAAATTACACAATATACTCTATTTGCTTTATTCATAGCATTGTGTCCTGATGTCTGAGAATTTGTTTTAAAGCTGTATAATTTTTAAAACGTGGAATGTTATGATTAGCTAAATAAATTTTCTTCATATGTTTACTATAAGAAGTATTAAAATTATTCAGAAAACTTCAGAGGGCCAGTAACTGGGGAAAGAAAGTCATCAGGCAGAATTAGAAGAAAAGTGTATGGTACTAATACATAGAATAAATTACATAGTCACCCAATGGTTGACTCATCAAAATATGCACAAATCAAAATTGCTCTTTCCTGAGACTTGACTTGGGGTGGTGAACACACACTATCCAGATGACATATTAGAGAATTGTACAACTGAAACTTATATCATTTTATTAACCAATATCACCCCAGTAAAGTCAATTTAAAAAAGAAAAGTCGTTCTTCCCTACATGTGTGCTTAACATGCATAGCCTGTTTTTACTGTGAATTACTATCAATGGAGTTAGATAGCAGCAAAAACTTCTAAGTTTTTAAATGTAATAAATTTAAAAACTAAAATAAATACCTTACATATCCCCAAACGTCGCTTGGTCCCACTAATTGGTCAGATACCAAGTATGTATTATGTGAACTTGAAATAAAATAATCTTTTAATGGATGATGCATATCTTGGTAAACTTGTCTAAATTCATTATTAAATACTAGACAGTCAGATGAACACAGGTATCTTGTAAAACCTTCAAATGACATCTGGTGTGCTTGCTTAACTATAAAAAATAAGTAAAAAGATATAGTAATATCGTTAGCAGTATAAAATTTACATCTCACTTTAAAACTTGTTCAGTAGTACAACATGCTTCTAAAATATTCTTTTAAAATTAATATGAATACTATTTTTAATTTTTCTTTGGAAACACATTTTTCTAATCCATACACTTAATTCTTCTGTATCAGCATTTAAGTAGAGAATTTATCATCTCTGATTTTTTAATGCCTTGAAAATATGTACAAGAAAAGTACAAATGTCATTGATCAGTGAATTTCCACAAGCTAGAAGGCTAGGTCACCAGCACCCAGAACACTCCAGTGCCCTAAAAATCTCCCTCCTGCTAACTTTTCATCTCTCCTCTCACTTGCCCAAGGTAGTCAACAGTCTGGCTTCCAACAGCATACATTAGTTTTCTCTTGTATTTGTGCCACACAAAAAAGACCTCATACAGTTTGTAGTTTGCTCAACGCTATTTCTAAGATTTATTCTTGCAGTTGCATTTAGTTAGAATTTGCGTTCCTATTCTGTATGGTATTTCACTGAGTGAGTACACCACAATTTACTTATCAATTCTATTTTTGACAAGCATTTAGGTAATTTTCAGGGTAGGGCTATTACAAATAGTTTAGCTATAAACAATCAGTGCCTGTCTTTTTGCACAAAGGTATACACATCTGTCCGGTGCATGCCTACAAATGGAATGGCCGGGTCATTTACACATTATCATCTTTAGTAAATTGTCTCTAAGCCTTTATACACAGTATCATCTATATCAAAATTATCTGTTTAAGCCGAGCACTGGCTCTGGAATCAGAGAGCTTGGGTTAATTCCATTTACTTGTTATAGAATGAGCATGTTAGTTAACTTCTCCCTATTTTTGCAGTTACAGAAATAATAGTACTTATCCCATATATTAGCTCTAAGTTAATTGCTGTTGTTTTTGTTGTTGATAATTCAGTTCATCTCAAAATAAGAGCTGGTGAGAGTATTTACTTTAAACTAGAGAGTGTGGTCCTTAGCAAAGAATTTTATTTCCAGGAATTTATACTATAGATATAGACACTCAAACAAAGATTAATGTGCAAGGATGCTCACACTAGCATTATGTATAAAATCTTAATACAAGGAAGAAATAAATTAAGTTCAAAGGATGGTACAATACTAAACAGCCTTCAAAAATAATGTACCAGAAAAAATATACAGTGACATCATAAATGTTTAGGCTATCATAAAAGTGGAAAAGCCAGATACAAAAATGCTATTACAATTTGTTTTTTTTTTAATGGAAGCTAGAAGAAAATACATAGAATATTTATAAACATGCAAATTTCTATTTCAAAGCAATGCAAATTGATGGAAATGTGTGGGGCAAATGCATCGTGTATTGCGATCGTCATGATCTAAATAAATCAATTCTTTTTCTCTGTGCAATTAGCAGTGATTGGCTGAGAGCCCTTTCTTACCTGTTAAATAACTAAGTAAATTTCTTTGGTAATGGAAGAGAAAACAAACTCATTTTGTGCCCTTAAAAACTACTAGACTGAAATAAAAATCTCTCAGATTTTTAAAAACCTTACTTGGTACATGTTGCCTACTAAATATGGGATGAGACTGGGGAACTTGGCAGCACTTGGGACTATAAAACCGTAATTAAAATTGGCCTTCATAGGTCTCTAAAGAGATCAATGAGCATCTAAAGGAAATGTAAGGACTTGGCTGTGTATGAAAGTGTGTGAGGCAGCGAGGCCCCAAAGATGAAATGGATGGACAGAACAATGTAATATGACAGTTAAAATGAAAACACAATCCCAGGATGTCACTGCCACCCACGTTCAAAGGCGGAACTTGGATTTTCATACCTCCCTTTTTTAATCCCATTGTCCCACTGTACCTTTACCACCTGTATGTAACACAGCCTAAATATTTTTTTAAATATTCACTAAATCAGTACTATTGAATATGCTTATCAGTAAATTGGTTGGTTCCAGTAATCAATGACATAAACAGTTTGAGCCAGAACATAAATCAATTCACGACTTCCTTAGAAAAAGTCTTTGCTACTAAAAACAAATAAGTCAACTGAATTCATCAGGTGCCCTTAGCGGTGCTGATTATTGGTGCAGCTGTTTTCCGCTCTGGTGTAGACTGTCTTGTAAACCTGCACGAGTTTTAACGGTGGTCCGACCAGACTCTTGCTGGCACTGCACTCAGTCCTACTGCTGCAGTGCTTAAAACCCTCCAGAGTTGTCAGAGGAGACTGAGTGACAAAGCCAAAATCTTAATTATGGCCAATAAGACTGATATGATTTGAGCCCTGCCTACCTCTCCAAATTCATTTCATTCTCATTCTTAAAGTTTCAACCACAGTCCTCTTGTTCCCTGAATTCTAACACTCAGGTCCAACATAAGTCTTCCTTCCACTCAGACACTTCTCCCATTTTGTCACATGACGAGTTATTTCTCATCATTTAGGTCTCAGTTTAAATGTCACATCCTCAGAGAGGACACTCCTAAACACCCAGCCTAAATTAGACCTCCTGGGTTGTTGACTTTCTGACTTTCTCTGTTTAATTTTTTCACTGTACATAGCATTCTCTGAAATCATCCTTTTATATGTCTAATTCTTTTTTTAAATTTTTAAGCATTTTTTAATTTAATTATTGTTCAAGTACAGTTTTCTGTCTTTTACTCCCATCCCAGCTCACCCCCCCAGTGCTCCCCAACTCCCTCTCATTTCCACCCCCCTTAGTTTTTGTCCATGTGTCCTTTATACTTATTCCTGTGTCTAATTCTTTATTGTCGAAATTCCTCCAAACTTCATGAAGAACATAAGATCTAATTTTCTTTTTTTCCCATCATCTTTCCAGCCCCTAAAAACATACTTGGTTGCCACAAATAAATATTTGAATAAATAATGAAGTGTGACTCGATGAAGGAATGTTTGGTTTTATTAAAGCTCTTATTATCATTTGTTAAACACTGGTAGCCACAAACCAACTTTCAAAGGCAGAACTTGTATTCTTATGGCTCCCTTTCAAAATAAATATTTAAATATTTAATTAACATTGCCAATTAATTTCTGTGGAATTAAACACCATGCTTAACTTAATTGCTGTTTAGGCAATTGTGTAAATATTTTATTATTATATTATGAGTTCATTATTTTATTTAGAGATGACCACAAATTTAAAAATGTGAAGTTCACTTGATACATTGAAAGATGGGACAAAGATAAAAAACCGTATGACATGTCATTAGCCTAAGCCAATGATTTTCAACCTTTTTTAATCTCATGGCACATATAAACTAATTATTAAAGTTCTGCACCATATCAAAAATATATTTTTGCTAATCTGACAGAAATAAATGGATATAATTTGGATTCATTCATACCAGACAGCTATTGTTGTGTTGGCTGTGTTATTTTTTTCTGATAATCTAAGGGAAAAGAGGTCAGTGCCCCTGACTAAATAATCAGGTATTGCATAATTTAAAAATTCTTGTGACACACCTGTTGAAATCACTAGCCTAAGCAGTCATTTAATTTAAACCAGATGACTATATTTAAAAATGAAGAAAAAGCAAAATTTTGAAAATATGCATAAAATCTCATAATCTATTCTACGTATAGAGCAGAAATTAATATTTATGTAATATTTTATCTCTGCCTGAGAGTTATTTTCATATAGCTCATTTTAATATTCATATATATAGTAATAATATAATACATTTAAAAATGGAAGACTGCCTATAACTGGGCTTTTGTCTTATTAATGGATATTTAGCCACTTCTTTCCATACAGTACATGTAACACAATCCTTGTCTTGCTTTTGACCCCTAAGCTAATCACTGAACACTTGACAGATACACAAAAGTAGCTGAAAGAAAGGAACTGAACAATGAAATAGCAAAGGAAGCTATGGTTATACAATCTAGCTTTCTAAAAGGTATATATATACATATATATATTCCATAAAATACAAAAATAAAACTACCAGTATTTGCTATATCCAGAAGAAATCTGATCCATCCAAAACTTTAAATTTGATAATGAGTAGTACATTTTTAAAAAATATTTTGAATATAAATATTTGGCAAAACTTTGAAATGCAAGCATACCTTCTATAATAGGCTCATATTTTTCAATGATCTCAGAGACAATACTTCTACTCATGTTAAACATGTACTGTTCTTGTGTCAAAAAGTCGACCAGATTTTTTTCATAAAGAAATTTCCGGTCTTCAGAATACGTGTTGAAAATCTCAATAATTTCTTCTCTGTGTACAATAATTCGATAAATTGCTCTAAATTCTTCTATGGTGATTCTTCCTTGCTTCAGCCTGTCGTTATCCTACTAAAAAAAGAAAATCACTAGTGGGATCACATTGTGAATATAAAAAATACACAAACTGGATAAATTCGAGTATTTGTGTAATATATATACAGCAACTTATCCTTGAAAGAAGATGAATTTTTACATTGGATTATTTTCCCAAATAAAATATTAAAAACTGCAGGAAGTGATGCCAAAGTTGGGAAACGATTAGTGGATCATCATCACTTAAAACCTAGTGGCTGCCCTGGCTGGTTTGGCTCAGTGGATTAAGTGCCAGCCTGTGAACCTAGGGATCATCAGTTTGATTCCCAGTCAGAAACATGCCTGGGTTGTGGGCCAGATCTCCAATCGGGGATATGTGAGAGGCAACCACACACTGATGTTTCTCTCTCTCTCTCTTTCTCCTTCCCTTACCCTCTCTCTAAAAATAAATAAATAAAATCTTTGAAAAAGAAACCTAGTGGCCATCATAGGAATGGAATAATGCTTGGGAAAAGATAAGTATCCTAATCTGTCTTTGAATTGCACATTTGCTTTTTCTATTCCACTCTATTTTAGTGCCTTCTTAAGCCATGATAGACAGTATGCAATCCCATGCTAAGAATCCACACTAAGGATATGCAGCCTGCACCATAAATGTCAGAGTAAATCAGAGCCGTTCAAGATCTCAGTAAACTGCAGAAGCTGTAGTCGTTAGGTAATATCTTAAGTGAAATCTGCATGATCACTGAAGGACTTGAAGCAATGACAAACAAGGTAAATTCCAATCTAAAAAAAAAGATTCCCCTGGGTGCTCTGGAAATTTCATGTTTAAACTTTATGAGATAAAAGACGAGAAATTGGGCTGGATCCAGCTATTAACAGCAACAAAAATACTTTGAGGTTCTTAGCAAGAAATGACTAGTAAAAGCAGAAGTTGAGTATTACCAGTTGTGCATTACCAGTTGAAAGAGCTGGAGAAAGGCGTCTAAGGAAACAGAGATAATACAATCCAGGTAGGAGGGGGTGAGTAGAAATTAAGAGTAGGTGTCAGTGTCAGTAAAATTATTATTTCATTATCTTATTTATAATTTATTTTTAAGTAATAATAGCTGCTAATTGAACATACTTTTGCCCACCCCTGTATGTTCTTTACTCAAATTTTATAATACAAACTCACAAATTCCTTTGTGAGGAAATAAATTCATGTCAGAATTTGTATCAGCTACTTTGGAAATCAATAAATGTAGTACAATTTTCTATATTTTTGTAGCAATCATGAGGGATGTACCTTTAACTAATTTCACCAAGTGCCTACTTTTTTCCAAGTCTGTTGCTAGGTACATTCACAAATAATATCATTTAATATTCTGAACAATCCTGCAAAATAACTGTATTAGTATCGCTATTCTGCAGATTCAGACAAGTGCTCAGAGAGAGTGCTGACTTGCCAAGTACCACACAGTTAGGATCTAACAGAGTGAAAACTTTCCACACCCACTTGGCTTGCCAATAACAATGGTCTTGAGACATTGGAAGATTTGGGTCACCAAAATGAGATTCATTATGACTTACTTTATTTACTCTGGCTGAAATGTGTACCATAAAGTGAGGAAAGATTAACAACAAAAGTTGAAGGAGAAGAGTGGGAGATTTAAGTAGCAGAATCATCAACTATCCAGAAAATTCAATTAGCCAATACATCTTTCTTAAGCATTCTATTTAATCAACATTTAATAAATCTATGGCAGTTTAGCTTAAAGCAACAGGCATCATTTATTAGCGGGCATCAGGGAATTATTTTAACCAGAGGGGAGGGGAGGGGGATAACTGGGCAAAGAAGAAAGGTCAAGGAGCATGCATGGATGACCAGGCACATGGATCATGGGGTAGGGACTGGCTGTGGGGAGAGAAGGAGAGAGCAATGGGGGGAAATTGGAGCAGCTGTAATTGAACAGCAATAAAAAAAGAATGGTTTATCATGGCCATAAACCTTGTTTATATGTAATTTATGCTTCTAAAGTATTTAGGGCCAGTTTAAAGAGATTTTTTAAGTATCTTAGGCAATCTCTGCCTCTCTAATTTTTATAATTAACATTGTTTTCATAGCCACTTCAAAAAGGTTTTACTGAACAAAACAGATCTTTAGCCTTGCTGTTTCTGAATAATCCTAACTTTTCATTAATGAGTTATTTCTTTACTTGCTATAAATGTTGAGCATTCTATAATGCTTTTGAATATGGCATGTATTTCACTCAAGCGCATTTCGAATAGAGACCTCCATCATGCAGATAATTGAAAGGAACCTGATAATCACTGAATAAGACTTGCGGTATCTCTCATTTGATAGAAATTCAATTACTACCTTTAGATCGTGTTGAATGTGCAACTTATTAAACCTGAAAGAATGTAGCTGTTTCTCCCTTTGGACAATACCACTAGAGGAAATTTCTATGTGTAAAGATCTTTCACAAAAGTTTGAGTTCTTCAGACACATTATCACACATGAATAGATTAAAATTCTGATAGCTCCTTGCAACACAAGCTACATGGATTCCTTGAAATAACTCTGAAACTTTTGTCTTTTCCTGCAGCCTTCTGAAGTGCAGCTTCTCCGTTTTTTTGTTTTTTAAAGATTTTATTTATTTATCTTTAGAGGGGAAGGGAAGGAGAGAGGGAGAGAAACATCAATGTATGGTTGCCTTTCGTGCGTCCCCTGCTGGGAACTGGCCTGCAGGGAACCTGCCTGCAACCCTGGCATGTGCCCTGACTGGGAATCGAACCACAAGCTACACCAGCCAGGGCAGCTTCTCCATTTTGAACCTTCTACTTATGGTCTGTAAATATGGGGGCTACATCCCATTGAGAGAAACGCTGGTTGGGAAGCAATTCTCCAGAGGTCTTGGGTTTCTGCACTTCCCTGAGCAGAGGACCAATAATCTTTCTGCAGGACAAGTTTTTCAAGGATGTTTACATAATGAAGAGATTGTATCTCCCTGCAGAGGAGTAAATGGGTTTGTTTACTATCCACAGTGATAATGCTAATGACATCCTTCTGGGGGCCAAGGTCAGACTGGCTTACCACCCCTAATAAAAAGTCTGGGTTCCCCAAACTTGAGGTTGCTCTCTGGTAATGCAACCTTTTGCATTCATTGTACAGATCACCTGGCCCTCCTCACATCATCACACTTTGGGAACTGGCATTTAGAAAAATGGCACCCCAATCCTGATACTCTGGCAATTGCTATGTTTGTGAGTAACGAGCCAACTTTTTTTACTGAACAAGAAGCCTGCCTCTGCCAGCATCCTTGAAACTATACCAGACCACCTGGTTAGCTTGCAAAGAAGGTAACACAAGTGAGGAAGTAATAATAACTTCAAAATAGATTGTGTTATCTGGCTGCCAACTTCCAAAAATCAAAATTGGGATTTCTAACTAGACTGGATTGGCCAGTCTAGTAGTCTTGCCTGGATCACCAAAACATTTGCCAGTGGCAAAATGTACAAAACTCAGCTCAGCACGACTTGTTTTATGATCTTTCCCTCTGTCCTCTCGCCAGTGGTCCTCTTGTGGCAGAGCTGAGCTAGACCCTTTTCTACTTGATCTTCTCTAAAAAGAGAGAACTTTTGGCAGGATTTTTCTCTTGGAGGTAAATAAATACACCTTTTCTCAAGATTACCCATTTTTCAATGAATCACTAACATTCAATTTATCATTTTATCATGTATATGATTTTAATCTAATCACATGACTGATCCTAATCTCAGGTGAACATTCCTGTATACTCAGCAGATTGTTCTAACCTGACAACCTGGTATTATTTCAAATTTTATAGACACCTTGTTTTATCTTCTTACCTAAATTCTATCTTGATTATAAATAAGTTGAGCATAATTTATTGATTTACTTTTTAAGATGGTATTTTTTCATATGTATTTTCTGCATAAAGCATCCAAGCAGCTATCAATATTTTGCTATACCAGGTTCTTTCTGGAGAAGGGTAGGCAGAAGAAGGATAGCATCTCACCTTAAAAATCTGTTTCAAGTGAATACGATTACATCGAATATTTAATTTTTCAAGTAATTGCAGAGTTCTTTCTAGGTTAATTTTTCCACCTCTAAAGTCATCTCGAATCATTGACAGAAACCACGTACGAAACACAAAGAATGACGTTAAGGAAATTCTCACAGAAAGTCATTCAGTACTTAAAATGCCCAAAGAAATCATTGTTTGCTCTTCAGTTTATTTTTATTTTTAAAGGATAAAATCCTACCTCATGCTTAAATGACCGGGTAATTCTAGGATAAATAATATTTAAAACAAAACTAAGTAGGTACTGTTCTGTAGTAAAGGTACAAAAGGGCATGATGCAATGAAAATGATAGGGAAATAAAAAAAACATTTATGAAATCAAGTTATTACTTGGGAAATACAGTCGATTTCCTGAAGAAATGGGCTTTGGAGGCAGCTAGACTCCAGGCTATTCCTATCACCCAGCCTCCTTCAGCTCCAGTTCCTTCATCTGAGAAGTGGTCAGATTAATACTTGGGGGAGGTGAGGACATTAAATGAGTTCGTAGTCCATCACTGAACACAGTTTCTGCTACTGAGTGTTCAATAAATGGTAACTATATCTGGTAGGGTTACTACATTAGCCAATGTCCAGCTACACACATGCCCCAAAATCAACATTTTAAGTAACATCAAAAAGGGTTTAAAAATGCCATAATGACTGTATATTTAGAATGAAAGAGGAAAATAAAACAATCATACTTGCTTATTAATTATTTACAGATATGCAAAAACTAGAACGCTTCAAATTGAGAAGCTAAGGTTGAAAAAAAAAGGACAGTCTAAAACCATGAAAGGTGTTGGTAAAGACTGTTCAATGAGCCACTCAATTTCAGATTGTCAGGATTCATGAGAAGCCTTTATCTGAAGACTTCTCAGAATGGCTGAGACTTACTTACTATGGTAAAGCTCATGTTCTTATATGGAAAAGATACGAGAAGCTAGGGAAACTCAGAAAAGTTCAGGATGGATATGGAAGGAATAAGTCTACACTTTAAGTGAGAGGGATTTACTTACATTCGAAAGTCTTCAGAAGGAATGAGAAGGGAATAAATGGGGAAAAACAAGAGGAAGAAGAGGAAAGAATAGAAAAGACTTTTGAATGGATATTTGTTCTCCATATTTTCATGACCTGTCGTTCCCTTTCTCCTTGCTTAGAAGTCTCTCCGCATTAGGTGTTGTCACACGTTCCAAATAGAATTAACTCTGCTCCTTTGCAGGAAAGAAATTTCATGATATTCATCAGCTATAGTCGTTTTCCCTTTCCTAGAGAGAAAGGAGAAAATGCACAGACTCATTGTTTTTGTTATTTGGAGTTAACTCACGCTTAATTCCCACAGACACTCTACACAAGTTCTGGTCCTTGCACTTCACTGCCCTTGAAACTTTCTGGCTTATTGCTTATGTTCTGACCATCTCCAAACCCACAATATTTGTAAATGCTGCACCTCCTGCTGTCTGACATTTTTCCATGAACTGCATCAAATCTCATTTGATTTTTGCTCTCTTGTTTAAAGACCTCAGTCTTTTCATCATACCATGCTTTCCAGTAGATTTAAGAGATATTCTGATAGCTGGATTAGTAAATCAATGCCAGTGTGGTCCCAGAAGATGCACAATGCTGCAAAGCACTCTCTAGCAACTCTGGGCTGCTTCCTCTACATCCCTGACAACACATAATGTATACTGAGACACACCACTTTTGAAGAAAGCTGCTAGGGAGACTAAGTTCTTAATATCTTCAAAATACATAATTGGTTAGTTGGGCACCAAGCTGTCAGGTGACTGACTGTCTTTTTTTTTTCTGAACACCCATTGTGATATCATCAAGAGTAACACATTTCATAGAGAAATGTTCTTTATGACTTCATCAGGAGACCCACTGCTTGCCAGACTGTTTTCATGGTTAGGCACAGCAATCTTAAGCTTGAATATTGAACACCTTGATGGGAAAGGTGACTCATGGAACGTTTTCTCATCCTTTGACCACTCTTTATCTCAGAAGCTTTGCTTCTGCTGCAACCAAACATGTCACGTACTATCATGAATAAGAAAGAGAAAGAAAAAGCAATCCGCAGACTGTTAATACAGGCTCCTCCCGGGGAATTTGTGAATGCCTTTGACGATCTCTGTCTGCTTATCCGCGATGAAAAACTCATGTTCCATCAAGGTGAGTGTGCAGGACATCAACACTGCCAAAAATACTATGTACCACTCAGCATCGATGGAAATCCAGTCCTCCTGTCTCACCATAATGTAATGGGCGACTTCCGATTTTTTGACCATCACAGCAAACTTTCTTTCAAATTCGATCTGCTTCAAAACCAGTTAAAAGACATCCAAAGTCATGGTATCATTCGGAATGAGACAGAATATCTGAGAAATGTTGTTCTGTGTGCCTTAAAACTGTACGTGTGTGATCACTATCCAACAGGAAACTGCAACGTGCTAAGAAAAACTGTTAAAAAAAAGGAGTTCTTGATAGCTTGCATTGAAGATCACAGTTATGAAACACGAAATTTCTGGAATGGCCTTTGGAAATCTAAGTGGATTTTCCAGGTAAATCCATTTCTAACCCAAGTAACAGGTAGAATTTTTGTGCAAGCTCACTTCTTCAAGAATGTCAACCTTCATGTTGAAATCTCCAAGGACCTGAAAGAAAGCATGGAAATCGTGAACCAAGCTCAACTGGCTCTCTGTTTTTCAAGGCTTGTGGAAGAGCAAGAGAATAAGTTTCAAGCTGCAGTCATGGAAGAATTACAGGAGCTATCGAATGAAGCCCTGAGAAGAATTCTACGAAGAGATCTCCCAGTGACCCGCACTCTTATTGACTGGCAGAGGATACTGTCTGACCTGAATCTGGTGATGTATCCTAAA
Organism: Artibeus jamaicensis; assembly: GCF_021234435.1. NCBI lineage: Eukaryota > Metazoa > Chordata > Mammalia > Chiroptera > Phyllostomidae > Artibeus > Artibeus jamaicensis. The sequence goes on from NW_026521486.1 coordinate 29,656,385, forward strand.
TTAGGATATGTCATTTATTCAAGAAGTGTGCTATGCAACTGGATAATATAAGTGATCGCTCCTGGTAATTGTCTTGCCTTGGTTTAGTCATGTTTCTGGGGGATGGTTGTTATCCTAAAGCTGAGACACCATGAGAGACACCTATAACTTAGCCAATGAAAGTTTAACTTAGGGAAAAGTGTAACAAGTGAGCTTACTCAGGAAATATTTGTCAATAAGGCAAGAAAGGGCTTATGTAAATGTGTTTCATGGTAGTGACTATCATAATGCCAGAGACATTTATTAGAAATGAAAATGGCTTTATAGAATGTGGCACCCCAGAAGTACTCTGGAGGTGGTCAGGGTTAAGGCCCTGTGTGTGCATGTGTGTACAAATGACTTTTTACTCTCTTTGAAACCATAGGCTGCATGCAAACGAAGTCACTGTGCAAATGACACTTCACATTATTCAATGCGAGTCCTATAACCAACCCTAAAAGGGTGACTTTCAATAAATGATATTTTAAGATTAGATGAAACCAACAGATATCAAAAAATGTAACTCATATTAAAGATTATTAGTAAACTTGGATCCACAGTTAACACCCCCACACACACACACACAGAGAAAATCTGAGATTCCTCAAATCACTAGGCTTTTCTGGTAATTAACAAGGTCTTTGAGAAATCAGCTGAAAAAGCTTGACCTCCCAAGTTTAGATAGTCAAGCTCTTGTGAAGGCATCACAACAGGCATTTATAAATTCTCGCTTTATGTCAGACCCTGTGCTAAACGACTTGCACACAATTTTTCATCATTGGGCTTGTACAGTTTTACATAGGAAGAATCTAAGGTTTTGAGTTAGTTTCTCCAGGTACATTATAAGTGGCAGGTGTGTCTGACTCTGGCACTTGTGTTCTTAACCTCTGGCAGGGGTGTTCAAACTTTTGGCATCCCAGCCACACTAGAAGAATTGTCTTGGGCCACACATTAAATACACAAACACTAATGAAAGCTGATGAGTGATAAACAGGTTATAAGCAAATTTACGATTTTGTGTTAGGCCTCATTCACATGTGTCTCATGTGTCCCACAGGCCACGGGGTGGACTTCCCTGCTAGGGTATCACAGCTCTTCATGGAGGCCTGTTTCCTCAAGAGTTATAAACTTAACTGTGATTTAGATAAGCTTTCCAGCCAAAGGACACCCCAAATGGAACTGGAACTGGTGGACTACTATTTTCCAGCCAAGAAAAATTACCTACACCCTATCACCACTCTCAGCAATCTTACTGACCACTTGCATCTGCTCCTAAAGAATTCCAAATCTATGCCTCTCTAAGAAGATTGCAGAAGATCGGTAGCTAGGCTCCATTCTCCAACTCTGACTTATCCAGGAAGCAAAATATATATTTCATATCCATGCAATCAAGAAAATACCTAATTCTACTTAATAAATGTTGGAGTAGAGAAGATCCTATGCAAGAGTTTCTAAATCTCAAACCTCTCTTTTCCAACTGGTGGTTCTTAGAAACCACAGAATTATCTAGGGTGTATCTTTAAAAAGTACAGTTTCCCAATACCAATCCTCAGATCCTCATTTAGTAGATTAGGAGATCTATATTTTATTTTTATTTTATTGTTGTTGAAGTACAATTATCTCCATTTACTCCCCTCCACCTCAGCCCTTCCCACCTCCCTCTCCTGCTTCCACCCCCCACCTCTTGGTTTTGTCCATTTGTCCTTTAGAGTTGTTCCGGAAAACCCTTCCCCTTTCTCCCCTCCCATTATCCCCTCCCACCTCCTCCCTGGTTACTGTCAGATTGCTCTTAATTTCAATGTCTCTGGTTATATTTGGCTTGCTTTTTTGTTTTGTTGATTAGGTCCCACTTAAAGGTGAGATCATATGGTATTTGTCCCTCACTGCCTGGCCTATTTCGCTTAGCATAATTCTCTTCAGTTCCATCCACGCTGTGTCACAAAGGGTAGGAGCTCCTTCTTTCTTTCTGCTGCATAGAATTCCATTGTGTAAATGTATCATTGTTTTTTGATTCATTCATTTACTGATGGGCCCTTAGGTTGCTTCCAGCACTTGGCTATTGTAAAGTGTGCTGCTATGAACATTGGGGTGCATAGTTTCTTATGGATTGGTGTTTCAGGATTCTTAGGGTATAATCCCAGTAGTGGAATTGCTGGCTCAAAAGGCAGTTCCATTTTTTAGTTTTCTGAGGGAATTCCATACTGTTTTCCACAGTGGTTGCGCCAGTCTGCATTCCCTCCAACAGTGCACTAGGATTCCCTTTTCTTCACACCCTCGCCAGCACTTGTTGTTTGTTGCTTTCTTTATGATGGTCATTCTGACTGGTGTGAAGTGGTATCTCATTGTAGTTTTAATTTTCATCTCTCTGGTGGCTAGTGATGCTGAGTGTCTTTTCATATGTCTCTGGGCCCTCTGTAAGGAGGTCTATAATTTAAATAGGGGGTCCCAGAACCACATTTTAAGAAATATTGTTCTAATCTGAAAGTAACGCATCTCTACTTTCTAATTACTTAATTAAAATAATTCCCTATAAAACCGCTGCCCAACGGAGTCATTCTACTCTTTCACTGGATTCGTTATGCAAGAAACTAAGGATGGACCTTTATCTGTCATGCTAAAAAGTTAAAAAAGACCTTTCTAAAGTAAGGCAGCCAAAAACTTGCTCTCATTGCATTAAAATATACCCATCTGACAAATTCTTTAGAGAAAATTTGAATTGATATTACAGTTATATATGTAAGTGTTGACTTCCCGGATGATTCCAGAATAAGACCCAATGGTTTATGGGACAATAACAGAGGCATTTAGCTTCTACTCTAGCACAGGGTTTTAAAAATAATATTTATTGGTATTCGCAAGTATAAATCATAGAAAATGTATTTGGGCCTATTTTCTTCCATTCAATTTTATGGAATTGTTTTAAATATTCAGAATATAAAGCATATAAAAATTATATCCTGATTTTCATCCATAATTCCCTGTATTATAAATATTGCCCCATGCCATTAAAATTCCTTGAGAACATAATTTTAATTATTTACAAGCTATTCATATTGTTCATGAACCATAGCAAGGCAACCATTATTCATACATAATTTAAGATTTTAGCACTTTATTTCTGTTATTAATTAAGCTATAGTGAGTATCTCTACCCATAAAGCTTTTCCCACATTGTGGATTATTTCCCTTGAGATAAATTACCTAAAATTGCATATTGAAAAAATATAAACATATTAATGCTCTTAAAAATATTACAAATGCTTTCCAAAAAGATCTAACAATTTATAATCTCACCAATAGCAAAAGCAAGTGTCTAGCTCACAGTAGTGAGCTCACAGTAGTAGTAATCTTGGCAATACTGATTATCAAATATTTTCTTTGATAGGCAACAAATCTTAAAACAATGCAAAACAAATAAAAAAGCATTTCACTAACATATATTATACCAACAGCATCTCCATAATGATATTATTTGGTAGTTACTGTCTTTATGTGGAGGCTGGCATAGTCAGGAAATCTATAGTAACTAATTCTTCTCTGTACCTCTATCACATATACACACACACATATCCCTATGTTTAAACCTACATTGCGAACACATACATACATGCATGCCTTGGCATATACATTCTTACATACACACAAAGCGCTTCTAATCCTGAAGACTCAGTGTAGTATTTTTTGAATAGTCCACTATCCTCTCCCTGCTAATCCTATTCCCAACTAGGATGTAAGTTCCATCAGAATTGGGACTTCATCTATCCCAAGTACATAGTCCATTATTGTCAGTCATATGGTAGATACTAGAATGAATGAATGAATGAACAAGGGTATGAAGCATGGGAGGTTTAACTGGCCTTAGAGTTTTGCAAACTATCAATGCCGGCTATCTCCTTAGAAACCATGTGTTCCTCTGAAGGACTCCAAGACTGATGTTGTGATCTCATTCTAAAGCAGTGGATTGCATCCTGAAGCTGCTGGTGAGTGTCTCCTGCTCTGAAGAAAATCTTTGTTTTTCTCCCCAGTCCAAATGGAGAGTTCTCCAAGCTTAATAAAATCAAGTTCTTCAAAAGTTATATATTCCTTCCAATTTTACATGATCCTCTGTCAAAGATTTTCTGCCCTTCCCCTTGAGGGGCTAGTCCAGAGAGCTAGTTGAATGGCTACATCATGCTTTACTCAAGCAGAGACCCATGAGGTGCATACCTCCTTACACTTGCCCTTATGTCAGAGTATGTCCCCGCTGTCCCAAGATATACTCTAGCCTCAGGCTCACCTTAAGATTAAAGCAGGCTTCAGCATTCCTTCTTTGTTTGAAGCCTCAGCACAATGTACAGGACCCAACTGCTCATTTTTACATATCACACAGGTCTTGGATAATCAAATAAAGCTACTGTTAGACTCTCAAGATATTTATGAGGTCCCCATAGTTGATTAGATTTAGTGAAGCAATATAAAAAGCATTTTTAGGTCACTGCCAATCAGTCAGTTTTTGGCTATGTTACTGATTTATCCCATGCACCACCTCCTCAATTTTCTCATCATGACATACCTTTTAGATTCTGACTCTTTGCTTAGATAATTTAGCAGCATTCTAGGATATACTACTATTCTTAAAGGTTTCTGCCTCCTAAATTCTAGTGAAACCTATCTCAACTCCACATCAGTCACAGATCTCCACTGTTGATGGGCAATCTATTTATTCTTTTTTTATTGACTCCTGTAGTCTTCTTCATGATATGCTTTCAAATTTTTCTACTCTACTTAAGTTCTACTTCTATCATTGTTTTCCTTATTAAATGATGTCGTGCTGTCAAAAAGAACTCATACAGCTCCCTTTCTCTACACTTAAAATATATCTACCTTCTCTCCTTCCAAATAGTCTCCAAAATAATGTGTGCTTTTTTTTCTAAGATTAACTCTTTCTCCTCTGCACTTGATCCAAAATCTTTGATCCTTCTTTTGTCCTGAGGGCTCTTGAATCATCAGTTACCTTTTTCATTGTTCTTTGTGTGTGTGTGTGTGTGTGTGTGTGTGTGTGGTACTTGTTGACTTCCTCACTTTTTAAATTTATTTATTCAATTACAGTGGACATACAATAGTACATTAGTTTCAGGTATCCAACATTTATATACCTTACAAACTGATCACCACTGTAAGTGTAGTACCCATCTGCCACCATATATAGTTATGACAGTATTATTGACTATATTGCTGTATTTTACGTCCCATGACTAATTTTATAACTGGCAGTTTGTACTTCTTAATCCCCTTCACCTTTTCTGCCCATCCTCCAATCCTTCCCACTTTTTCATTTTTAACTCCTCACTTTCTCAACCCCATCTTGGCTTCTGTCCTCCATCAGCAAACATGCCCAGTTCCAACTATACTAAAAAATCTTCCCTACAAATTTATCAGGTCCTTTCGCTATGAAACTCTTCCCAAAAATTATCCTTTTTCTTTGCTTCCTTACTGCTTAATATTTTCTTAAAGGAATGGATTTAATTAAGAGACTATTTTATTCTAGGCATTCTACCAAGCAATTTCATCTGCTTCATTGAATCCTTATAAGAGTCATACAACTGGGAATTCTTTTTTACAGCTTAGGAAACTAAGAATACCTCGAGTAACTTTGCCAAATGGATACAACTGGTAAGTGACAGAACAGGGATTCCAATTTGAATCTGTCACACTTTAAAACTCCTACCCTTGACACCATCTCAAACTGCCTTAACTCTGAACCTTCTGGATTCCAGTTCAACAGTCTAATAAAAATCTTTTCTCAAAAGTTTTTAGTATCACAATTGTTAATTCCAATGACCTTCCCTCAGTTATCATGGGAACATGAATATTTCTTTATCCTGGAAAACTTTTATTTCTTAGGTTGGAACTGCATTTTCATTTCCCCTTCTCTAAATCCTTTCATTTCTCCTTCTCCCCTCTACGCCACACTCAGACGTAGGCATCCTCCAACTTCACTTCTCTGTTCTCTTCTTTGACATTATCTCCTTCATGCACCAAGGTCTTCAGCAATGAGCCCATTTGCACAGCATTCATCAGGTGTGACAGTACTGATTCAACTCCAACGCTCACTCACTGTCCATGGACTAATTAAGTAGCTCTTCAAAACTTACATTTTAATAGAATATTGCATTTTTTTCTTCCCTCCTGGCTTATTTTTGTTGCTTATTTTCTATTTTTAAATTATCATTGAGTTTGTCAGTAAGCACTATATTCTAAGGTACAACCTTGACCACACTCTGCCAGAACAGCTTTGTATAAACTCATCTCTCGGTTCTACTTGACCTCCAAGAATATCCTACATTGGCACTGCCCCCCTTGTCCCACATTGCCTTCTGCTGTCCTCCAACCCCAGTCCCTCCATGTTCTATAAGTAAAAACAAGATATCTACTAAATAATCACACATATGACTCCAATCGACTTGACTTTGGGCTTCACTTCCATATTTTCAATATCACATACAAATTCTACTTTACAGTGTCAAAACCAACATTTCCAGAACTAAACTTTTATTCTTCCTTGCCTCTCTCTCCCTCAAGAAAATTACTCTTTTTTTCTACTCTTAGAAGGACTATCTTGCCACTAACTCAAGGCCAAAACTTCAGACCTCTTTAACTTATTTTCTATATCCTAAAATTCAATAAGTCATTAATTTTAGTCCTGTCTCTGCAATTATTTTTTATTTATTACCTTGGACACCATATCCATAATATCTGTTGTTTATCATTCATCAGATTATCTAACTGGTCTGCCCTCATTTCTTTAAATAACCAATCTATTGCATGAAGTTCTGCCAAATTAATTTTCATAAACCTCAATTGATTACTCACTCTTGTTACTCATATTCTTGATCAAACACATCTAAAAGATGCCTGTTGACTAGGGGACACATTTCCAATTCCCTAGCTCAGCATCCCCAGGTCTTTCATGATCTGAGTGGCCCTACCTCTCCAATGGATCTAACATGGGCAAAATACACTTAACCACCTTTTCCAAGAAGCCTAACCGAAGCTTCACCAGAAGTGCTCCCTACATTCCCTAAACGTGAACATATTTTACCTCTAATGCTGCCATGGGGCTTGTCCATTCTAATTTCAACATTAGATATACCAGTTTGTCCTCTTTCTCTTAGTGGACTAAAGGAGGGGTTTTTGTTTCACTCACATACAATGTTGTGGAAATCTATGAAACTCTGAGTCAGCATATCTAAGTTCACATTCTAATTTTACCAATTACCATTTTTGTGATAACAGTCAAGTTCAAAATATATGGCTTCTTTGATATTTTATTTGTTAAATATGGGTTAAATGCACTTCTGGCATGATGTTTCACAGATACTGTGTGAGCAATAAATGGTTGGTGAATAAATATTCAAGATAAGAGAGTTTCCATCAGTCTCAGGCTGGCCAGAATTTCACAAGAAGTTTTTTCCAAAGATAACAGAAAGGTTTTGAGAGCATCAATCTTTAATCCAACCAAACTCTCCACCTTTCAGAAATTCTAATTTAGAAATGCCTCAGAATTGGAAGTACAGCTTTGCATTTTAGAATCTTTCATAGCATCTGGCACGCAAAAAAGAATATAATTCCCACACTATACTTCCCTGAGAATTTATTCCTGATTCTTATTATATGCCACATGGACATACAGATCTTTTAAGGAAATTCCAGGGACAAGATTTGTCTTCCAAATTTAATCAGTCTGTGTCCCAACAGGAAACCTATGCAAATACAAACTGAATAGTTCAAAACAGGTATAAAGAAAGGATTATCTATAAAGATATGGAAACACAGGGAAAGTGGAATAACTTGGGAGCAGTTCACATCTTTAGGGTAAGATTAACCTGGAAGGAGGAGTCAATATAATGGGTAACCAAAGGAAGGACACTAACCTTCTTTGGGGCGGTTACTGCCAGCATGAGGAAACCTCCAGCAAGAGACTCGAGGTCATAAATATTCTACTTTCTCCAGCTTCTGTCAGAGCTCCCCATTGGCAAACTGTATCAAAAACCAGAAACCAAGAGATTCCATTCATTCAATACACGCACATCAGCCCCAAGGCCAGTAGCAGGTGTGGCAAAGAAATGAAGAGGGATTCGGAAGGGAAAGCAGTAGACAATGCACACATGTACATTCACCTGAATGTGTTTCCTAACATTTTTCAGGGCTTTTGTTTTAGAATATCTGGGATTAAGTATACTTCATTCATTTGTTCATTTAGAAATGTCATTAGTTCAAATAAGTGATAGTTTGTGGCACTTTGTAAAAGATGTGTTTATAAGGATTTCAACTAATTTTTCTGGGTATTTTAGTCAATTTCCACTCACCTAAAAAGAACCTCATGTAGGTTGTAAATGCAACAACCTTTCTAAATATTAGTGATAGATACAATGCTGACCACCCTGTTCTCTCTCTAGTTGCTTTTTAGCCTTATTGTAGACTATGTAAACTACCCTACTTTGCAAGCCCCATATTCATGCTCCAAACTCATATGAATGAAAAAAAGAATTTATGGTGTAAACAAGATGTACTAATTAAATAGTTTTGTTTTTTCATTCTCTAGAAATGTGATCTGTGACCCTAAAAGCATGCAACTGCAGGCTTCATTTCAGAAAGTAATAGAATGAGAATTTAAAATATTTAAAATTCTATGAATATTATTCTTTTTTTAGCAACGATACCCGAAGAGTATCCTAATGTTTCTTAATGAGTATTTCCAACATTTACTTCAGTACTTGTTTTTATACCTCATTCTTTTATAAATAATCTTTAATCCAACAGCTCCAGTTATTCTGGATGTATAAAAGTAATAATAAAAAAATCAGGGATCTTTTGCCAAACTATTACCATAGCATAGAATGCCTAAAGTTCAAGAAGAGTCTGTGGTATCTGTCTGGAATTAAATTAGTCATGTCTAGTCATAGTAATCAAACATCAAACTGATCTCTGCAGAATTCCTAGAAATTCTTGCACAGTGTCATAATCTCTAATTATGACAGTCCCTCTAATAGTCCCTTCCTGTTTTCTAAGGGACTGCAATACAACATCCTCCCTTATGTTACTGCAAATTTATTTAACACTCTTTCAAAATTATTTTGCAAGACATTTTCACTGATGTGTTACTGTTTCCATTTTTCCTCATCATTGGATTCCTCCTCTTTAATTAATTTTCAAAGAATAATTTTTATAGATGCATGCATTGAAGAAAAGGATCTCATCTTGTTTACTTTGGTGATTCCATTACAGAATCTGGAACATAATGTGTGTTTATTAGATATTTGTTTGATAGATAGATGAATGATTAAATGGATGGATACATGGAAGGAAAAAATAAACTCTATTGCAGTTTCCTTTAAACACAGATACTGTGCTTGCTTCAGTAGCACATATACTAAAATGAAAATGATACAGAGAAGATAAGCATGTCCCCTGCATGAGGATGACATGCAATATCATGAAGCATTCTATAAAATGAAGCAAAAATATATAAATAGATATATTTTTGAAGCAAAAAATATCGTGAAGCAAAAATATATATATATAGATACCTTCTGCACAAAATATTTTAATTTTTAAAGCATCAAGAGGTGAATGTCAATCTGAAAATGCAGACAAAAAGATGTTCTAAGGTTTAAAACAAGTATCTGGGATTCAATAAACAAATAAGTTCAAAAATGTTATATATGCCCCCACTGGAAGAGTCTTGTATACATTAACATAATAAAGGCTCTGGGGTAGTTTGCCTCTATAAAAATATTTAGTTGAGAATTACCTGGAATCATCCTTAGTTCCTCCATTTATTTGTCAGGTCTCTGAGTTTGACCTCCAAAGAAATATCTTCCCACTTCCCTCTATTACAGTTGCTATCATCCTAATTCATGGCACCATCTAATTCATATCCTTTCTTGCAGAATAGTGTAACATTCTCCTAACTGGTATCTCTGCTTCCACTTTTAGTCTCTTAAAAGCCAAATGAGCTTTTAAAAATAGAAATTGATCCCCTGCTTATTCCTAAGACTTACCAGTAAGTTTAATTCTCTTAAAGTTCAGTCTTTATGTATTGGCCTACTAGGCCATAGGACCTCTGGCCCAGCCTCCCTCTCAGACCTTATCAACCACCACTCTCCTCCTTGCTGAATACTTTTTTGTCTACTAAGCTCCCTTCTCTACCTTTTCCATGCCAAACCTCTTCTTACACAAAGACCTTTGTATTTGGTTTCCTCTGCCTTAAAATCTCTGTCCTTTAGCTCTTCTCATCATTAGCTCCTCTTTATCCTTCAAGACTCAGCTCAAATACCATCTTTCTGAGACCCCTCTCAAGAACTGGCTCTTTCCAATTACTTTTCACCACATTGGCACATTTATTCTGTTCATAGCACTCATTGCCATTTGATTTTTAAAGTTCTGATTGCCTGCTCCAGAATGCAAACCTATACGTCAGCAACTTTGTTTATCTCATTTACAAGAATATCCTTAGAGCCTAAACAATGCCTGACACATGGTAAGAAATAAATATTTGCTGAACAAATATGTTTATTCATAGGACTTTCTTTCCAATAAAACTTATTAACATTCCACAGAACACATTTTGGGAAAATCTAGTGTAGGCTGAAAACTTACCATTTTTCATAAAAGGCATATTGTCAGGGAGTTAAGAATTTCTATTCCTATATAATAAGATTTATAAATCTGACATAAAAATACCACATGTGCTCAAAAATCCATTACAAAGTATACATCAAGGCTATGGGGTAAAGATTATTTATCTAACAAAGTTATATAACAAAGTTAATATATTTTTATTAACCATTATATGTTCTAATTCCTACAAAGAATTCTTTTTTTTTTCCAGGTATTTCCTTAGAACTGATTCCATCCTTGTCTTAAATTCATGTTCAAGGCTTCTGAGAGCCCTTAAACGGTTGGAGAGAGTTCCACAATTTGTTTGGTTTTTTTGGTGGGGGAGTTGGTTTTGGTTTTTGACTAAGAAATTGATTGTAACCTTCATAGCACTTTATCTCTTTGTTTATACATTGGGAACCTGAAGTGAGGCCCTGAGAATTTGAGTGCTGTTTTCAACATCATGCAACTTTAATTAATACTATAGCCCTAGTCGAGAGTTATTTTCACATTTTATTCTATTGTCCCTATCATTCCAATATTCGAAGCAGAGCTTGGAGTATAAATGAAGGGATGGACCCCAAGGATAAGCTTGAGCCATCCCTAATTTCAAGGAGGATGTGCAGGAAGACCCCATCCCATTTCCTTTGCTTATTCAGCTGTTCACCTGGACAGAAATGGGAGGAGATGCTCATTTTATTTCTCCCTCCCCCTTCTAATAATTGGGCAACTCTTCCTAACCAAGAAAGTCTTAACAGTTCTATTCTCATTTATATTGTCAAGCTGCTTACAAGTGGATGGTATCAACAAAGAAAATAATATACAACTTCTTAATAAATCAAGTTAACACTCAAGATCATATCTTTTGGAAGGTCTTTTAACATTGTCTTCATGCGACTGATGAGTGACAAAATTACACAAGCCTTGAGTGAGAAGCTCTAAAACAGAAATAAATCTTATCCTTCTTCTGCTAATACACACACAGTTTGACACAAGGAGTTAAGTCAACCGGAAGAGAGCAATCCTAGTGTTACCGAACAAGAGGAGGTCCGAGGGAGGGGCAATACAATATTTGGCCCACCTAGGGATGCCCAAAACTGCTATACAACAGGGGCCCCTCCCGAAAACAAAATACTAAAATCTACTGGGCCCTTCTGTCCGCCGCCAATTGGAAAGACATCTCTTAATGCCAGAGATTTGTGAAAAGTAAACAAAATGTTTATTTAATGCTATTCAGGCCTAATGCCACCACTAAAATATCAAAGTCCTTTATGTATACACCTACACCCACACAGCGCTCCCTTCTCCCACTGTCCCAACTCCGGGTACCGTAAATCAAGAAAAGAGCACACGTCTGTGTTGCAGGCCGCTGGCACCGTCAGCTGTGTCACTGTGCAGGATCTCGAGTTAATCCAAAGTACTGTGGTACCCTCTCATGGTCCACTGGCAAGAGTCCTTTGTACCCAGTTCCAGTCAAAGTCTCTGTTGCTTTTTCAGGCCCCGCGGCCAAAGGGGGCACCCCAAAGCCGCGTGGGCCTCTTCTACCAAAGCTGCAAGAGTCCGCACTCCACCAAAAGCATGTGGCTTTCTTCTTCACCTGGCTGCAGGGATCTCCATTCTGGCAAAGCTTCGTGGTTTTTCCCTTTCACCTGGGAAAAGGGGGTCTGCACCCTGCCAAAACCACGTGGCTCCCTCTTTCACCTCACCAAGAGGGGGTCCTTACTCTGCTGAAACCGCGTGGCTCTCTCTCTCTCATCTGGCCAAGCGGGGACCCTTCGTGTCCTGGAGCCAGTCTTTTCCAAGCTCTCATCTAGGCGCTCTCACTCAGGAGCGCAGCCCCTTGTTACATTCTGAGTCCAAGCCCTTCTCACTCCGGAGAGCAGACCTTAGTTCCCATCCTGAGTCCTCGCTAGTTCCATCCTCAGACCCTGGCTCCAAACTTGGCCACTGCTATTTAACATATCTATGAAACCAGTTAAAGGTTATAGATATGTTAAATAACCATTCCTCCAGAAGTTAGCTCCAAAACTGTTGCTATGCAAAATAGCTCTCAATGGCCTGGCTCCATTCATCCCTTCCCCCTGGGGGGGGGGCGGTGAGGACATCTTACATGTCTCTCCAATATTTCTATACACTTTGAATTCTGGACACCTTTCCAAATCTTTTTTGGGGGCCCCCCTGGCTGCACCCTGTATCACTAGTAGAAACATGGGCAAAGTACACAAACAGATAATTTACAGAACATAAAATTGAAAAACACTCCAAAAAACATATGGAATAATCAAAGAAATGCAAACTGAAATAGCCATTATTTTTATGTTACATGTATTTTAAAACGCAAAAATTAGAAGCTGTTTTAAGTCAATTATGGTGAAGATGTGTATTTCTGTGTACGTGTGTGTGTGTGTGTGTGTGTGTGTGTAGGAATTCTCATACATTGCTGGCGGGAAATTAGACAAAAGATGCTGCTGCTCTTGCAACCTGGCACTATTTACTTAAATTAAGTGCATGCATACCCTACGACTCAGCAATTGTTCCTGGAGGTATTATCTTCCAAAATTCTCACACTTGTCTGTAAGGAAACATGTACAAGGACACTCACAGCAGTGTGGTTTGTGGTGGTGGGAAGTTAATAGTAATGTGGAAGTCCAGCATTGATTAATTAAAGGGCAAAGGTGGCAGATGCAGACCAAGGAGGACCATGCGCAGCTGGAAGTAGTGCTCACAGAGCGATATGGGTGCATCTTAAAAACACACTGCTAGATTAACAAAGAAGAAGGCAAGGTGCCACTCATATCACAGTAACCAATGCAGAATTTAAAAGTAGATTCTCACCTGAGGACTGGTTGCAAGAAGGTGAAGGGATTAGCCAAAGAACATATACCCATGACCCATGGACATGGACCATGTTGTGGAAATTGCCTGAGGGAGTGAGGGTACTGGGTGGAGGAGGATAAAGGGGAAAAATTGGGACAACTGTAATAGCATAAAAAACAAAATATAACTTAAATTTTAAGAAGTAAAATAAAAAATGAGACTCAACCACCAACTTACACCATACACAAAAATAAATTCAAGGTGGATAAAAGATTTAAATACAAGTCTTGACACCATTAAAGTCCTAGAGGAGAACATAGGCAGGAAAATCTCAGATACTCCACTCAGCAATATTTTCATTGGTATGTCCCCTAAAGCAAGGGACATAAAGGAAAGAATAAGCAAATGGGATCTCATCCAAATAAAAAGCTTCTGCCCAGCTAAAGAAAACAGCATTCAAATAAAAAGAGAACCAACTGTATGGGGAAACATATTTGCCAATGATACCTCAGACAAGGGTTTGAGATCCAAAATATATAAAGAATTTACCCAACTTCACTCTAAGAAGACAAGCAACCCAATTAAAAAATGGGCAAAGTACTTGAACAAACACTTCTCCAAGGAGAACATGCAGATGGTCCGGAGACATATGAAAAGATGCTCAGCATCACTAGCCATCAGAAAGATGCAAATTAAAACCACAATGAGGTACCATTCACACCAGTCAGAATGGCCATCATAAACAAAGCAACAAACAACAAATGTTGGAAAGGGTGTGGAGAAAAGGGGACCCTAGCTCATGGTTGGTGGGATTGCAGACTGGTACGACCACTATGGAAAACTATGGAATTTCTTCAGAAAACTAAAAATGGAAATACCTTTTGACCCAGCAATTCCACTGTTAGGAGTATATCCTAAGAACCTTGAAACACCAATCCAAAAGAACTTATGCACCCCAATGTTCATAGAAGCACAATTTACAATAGCCAAGTGCTAGAAGCAACCTAAGGGCCCATCATTAAATAAATGGATCAAAAAACAATGGTACATCTACACGATGGAATTCTATGCAGCAGAAAGAAAGAAGGAGCTCCTACCCTTTGTGACACAGCATGGATGGAACTGGAGAGTATTATGCTAAGTGAAATAAGCCAGGCGATGAAAGACAAATACCATATGATCTCACCATTAACAGGAACCTAATCAACAAAATGAACAAGCAAGCAAAGTATAGCCAAAGATATTAAAATTGAGAGCAGGCTGAATGTGACCAGAGGGAGGGGGGAGATAATGGGGGGAAAGGGTGAAGGGTTTGCAGGAACAATTATAAAAGACACATGGACAACAGAAAGGGGGGGTGGAAATAGGGGAGGGAGGTGGGGAGGGCGGGGGTGGTGCAGAGGGGTGGTGGGAAAAGGCAGAAAACTGTACTTGAAAAACAATTTTAAAAAGTAAAATAAAATAAACACACGGGTTTAAAATAAAAATAGATGCTGACAAATATACCCATTTTTCATGAATATGTACTTTTAAATACACATGAAATGTATTGGAATAGTTGCCTCTGCAGGACAGGTAAAAGACATGGGCTATGAGTAATGAAAGAAAATAAATATATGGGTGAAAAAAAACTGAAATGAGAGAACAAGGAAACAAATTTTTATTAAAATAAACAAACCAAATAAATACCTACAAGCACAAAAAGAGAGCCAAATGAAAGTAAACAGACTAAAAATTGTTTTACTTATTCAGAAGCAGCATAAACTTCATTGAAGCCCCCAAAGAGGAAGTGATGCTTCCCCCACGTTTTTCCTCCCTTCCCCTCACCCATCAGAGGGAAACTGCACACTCCATCCCAGCTCGTGTGGCTGTGAAGAGTCTATTTTGCAAGACAGAGGTCCAGGACTAGGTAAGGCTGTGCTGTGAACAAAGCTAGACCCACCACACATGTGTCTGCGGCTGAATTCCTCAAGATAAGCACAAGCTGGAATCAGAAAAGAAAATCCATCTCTATGTTGTGCCTAGGGGGTGATTGGAAAACATGAGTTTGGTTTCATAGGCTGCCAGTGGTACCAAGGCATTGTCTAAGGGAGATCAAGAGGTCAGCACCTATGGGGGATGGAGCGTTCTAACTGAAATGCAAAGTTAGTATATTTCCTTCCAGGTCAGTAGGCTATGAAAGTCTGACCGTAAAGATATAGAATAGCTTTATTGCGACTTGCACAAAAATCATAACATTTTTTAATAAAACTACGTTGTGGGACAGATAAATCGCCTGCTTCTCCTGTTTCCCCCATTCTGATCCTCAGTTTTGTTCTTCTCTATTTTGTTGCCTCATCTCATTTCCTGATGGCAAAGAAAATTAACAGGAAGAAGTTGCTGAACTATTCATTTGAAAATTTTTACTTATTATATTTCAATGAATATGTCAGAAGAAGCAAAATCACAAAGATAAAATCCATTTATCTTCAGCTGAGGGCTGCATTCAAAGAAATTTAGCTGTAAAATGATTAGTGATATCTTTCTGGGAAATGACAGCATAACAGATCAGTTGACACTATTCAAATAGGTATTGCAGACACTTCTGTGCCCTTGCCACAGAATCACATGTATTCTCAGGATTCCCCGAAGTTTCTGGCACAAACAACAGACAGTACAAGACTTGATATTAGAGCGCCAATTTATATCTAGCCCAAGACATGTGATTCAGAGAACAGTGTATTTCTACAATTAATACTATAGCAGTAGAAAATATCATAGGCATCCTTATACCCAAACTCAAAATACATACAATAATATTTAAGCATATTATTAAAATATGGCTCTTATGCACTGAAGCCAAAAGGTCTTTGGAATGGCTAAGGTGGTAAAACAGGGAGTCAACAGAATGCAAGAGATTTCCTCCCAATTCCTCCACCACGACCATCTATCAGCTCTAGTTAGAAATCAATGTAAGCTGTCCATCAAATAAAACTATACCCCTCTTCCTCATTCCCACCCTATTAGCTCTCCCCTGTGAAAGCAGCCATGGAGAAACTTCAAACAATACCAACAGTAAACTTTTTCCAAATGCCTACAGAGCACAGGAATATCTAAATCAAGCTGAATTTATCTACCGTCAATGGAGCAAAGCATAAACCATAGCCTGTAATGTTTTATAACCTTGGACTTAAGACTTAAAGAATTTACTTTCCATCAGTTTATTCTGCAAGTGATTGTTCTGAAGACACACCTGTTCCAGGAACTGTGGAATTTGAAGGGAAATGTGGGTGATAATCCTAGCTCTTCAGGAGTTCAAAGTCTTAATGCAGCAATGATGAAACAAAAACAGTAATTGTCAGATAGCTAGTGTCCTTATATAGAGTGACAGTTATTAATACTTAATGATGGAACTTCAGGTGTTGTCTCAAGCTTCCTACCATTTAAAGATACAATTTTAACAGAAAGTATTATTAAGAAATTAGCGCCTTTGTTCTTTGCTCCTCTAGACTCAAATAAAAACAATGAAAAAGTAATATTCTCCTTCATCGAAACAGAGTATTGAATTCTGAAATCCCTTATCCTAGAATTAATGGCTTTTTCTGATTCAGGTCCTAAGAAAGTGAATTAAGTTGGCTTATCCTCAAGTGGAAGGAGATGGTGGGTTTTGTGTTTTAAACATAGAGATAAATGAGGCTAATAAAAGTCCGGCGGAGACAGCGCACTGCTTCCACTACATGCCAGGAAGCGTCAGGGACACCGATACAGCTGTCCATGCGGCCAGAGGGAGAAGATCTCCAGCTTCAGCCCTGCAACTGAAATTCGATGTTCTATTGTGCTTTTCTTGCCTTTAAGTGTCATGAATCTATTCATATCCATTTCATGAAAACAAACTAAGACCTGGCATATGAGAAACATGAATTTTAAAGAAGTCCTTCCAATGACTTATTCTATGAAATCCTGAACAGCTTATTTTCTACTTTTCCAGCTTAGGGAAAAGCAAGACTATTTCTTCACTCAGTTAGTATTTCCTGAGCCCATCCTTACTGCCAGACCCTGCGTCAGGCACTAGAAGCACAATGAGAAACCGGACACTATCCCTGTTCCCAAGCAGGTCCCAGCTGAGTAAGAGATAGAGGCATGTAAAGAGCTGATTATACAATAAGTAGAGTCATAAACTGTGCACTGCAGGAGGAAAGGAGGAGAGTAGCAAACTCTCCCCTGGGATGTTAGTAATTGCTTGTGTCATGGATGCTGCCACCTCCACCCCCTCAACCAGGGCACATTCACTCCAGCAGGGCTAGAGTACCGACTGATGTTGGGAGACGCCAGCCCCTTGCACTAGTTTAGGACAACTCTGTAACTTTATCCCAGCTTCTGGGTTCCCTGTAAGACTGGCTAGGGCCTTCATTCATTGTGACTGCATCATCAGTTCCCCCGTCCCCTATCTAGCCCAGCTTTTTCTGAAAAGACTGCCAGCTGTTTTTGAGAAGGCTACGGACTAAATATTTTAAGCTGTACAGGCCACATAAGGTCGATCTCTGTCGGATATTCTTTTTTCCCCCCCTAGAACTTAAAAAATGTAAAAACCATTCTTACTGAGCTCAAGGCCACATACAAACCATCTGTGGGCCAGATCTGGTTTGCTGAACCATTCTCCCACCACGGCTACTTTCCCACAGGTGTTCCCTCCAGAGGACTCCCCAGTAAACATCCTGCAAGCAAATCTCTGTCTCAGAGACTCCTTCGTGGGGAAACTGACTGGGCCAGGGAAGTAATTGAGACAGAAAGGTTTATCAAGAGTTTGCTAGACAAAGCTGTGAAAATGTTGATTTTAGATAAGCTATGTGGTTGGTCTTAGAAAATAATGAGGGTTTTCCTCCCAACCTTTTGTTTCCTCCCAACCCCTACCCTACGGTGTTCCAAAAAGTGCTTACTTCAAGGAACCACCTATCTCATAAATAAGTAGTTTGTCCCCCCACCCCTGCCTGCCCCGCAAACTAGCTTAACTCATAGGTAAACATTTCTTATTCGCCTGACTGACTGAAAGTACAAAAGGACCTGGGATTGTCAAGGCCACCGGGAAATCTGTTGTGGTGGGAATGTAGGGTTGTGCACGGTGCCCCGTAGCATGAGCTGGACCAAACTGAAGGGCCTCGCACATTAAACCATTTGATCCTTAATGTGGGAAAATTCCTGAGGCCTTTGTACAGTCTCCTCTTGGAGGTAAAGAGGTTTGGCTATTAACCAGGGTGGAATAATTCCAGCAATGGGTAAAAAGACTTTAAAAGCTGTCACCAAGAGAGCATGGGCCCAAAGGCAGAGGTGGCCAGCGGACAAATTGTTAAAATTCTCAAAAGAATTTTGGAAAACTGTATGTCCACTTGAACATTCATAAGTTACACTTGAGATTTCTGTGGAAAAGAGTCTAAACGTCTGCATGTAATTTAATACATTCTAAATAGTGACATTTTTATATAAAATATTTATATCAAGTTTTTAAAGCTATCCAGTAAAATCTAAAAACCCTAGATTTGTCCATTTTAAAAATTAGTGAACACTTTCCTAATGTTATATAGTTTTTTTATCTGTTTGAATTTTCCATTTCATTTCACCAACAAATTTTATACTAACGCACTATACTTTTATACTGGAAAAGCTCTTACCGAAGTAAAAGTCTTTTATGCTGGAAGGTATAATACATTTTTTCTACAAAAACATGTGCATAGTTTTTTCCTGTGCCCACAGGGTCTAAGAATTTTTTAAAAACTTCTTCCTTTTATAAATAATTATTCAAAACAACAAAAATATATTACAAATTTGATACCAGATTATTAAAGATGAGAAATAAAATTTATTAGAAATGCACCTCATAATGATATGGATTGAGCTCATTTATTTCCAATTAACCTATACATCTATAAATGCATATTATTTATTTTATAGAGAGTGAGGATTTAGCATCAAATCCATTTTTACATAGAGATAAACAATGAGCAAACTTGATCAAGTACATAAGTGGATAGGAATGACAAGCGTTTTCTTATAACACTCTCATTCTGGTCTTTAAATTTTTGTGAATTTAAATGTACCTTAGTTAGTTCCAAGTTTTATACCAAAATTCACAGAGTAATCTATTATCAAAAATTGTTTCTAATGATATATGAGTTCATCACTTGTTAGACAGCCCTTCTATAGTATCGAAAGCAAAGAATTAGATACCAACTTATTTGCAAAGGGATCTTTGTTAGAGACATTGACATTCTCAGTAATGGGTAGATCTCAAAGGCTTTGCTAAATCCTTTCCAGTGACTAGCCTTATGCCTGTAACTCTGACTTTAAAAAGTTTTATTTTATCTGATATAATCAAAAAGAAGGGAAAAAATGAAATATTAAATTCAATATGCCTCTGTTAAAGCAATAATCTTTTTAAATAGCTGTTTTCAGAAGCTGCAGAGTTAATTCATTTAATGAGTGGAAAATATTCAGTACATAACCTAATAAGCAAAACCAACCCTCAATGTCAAACCAATCAGCCACATCAAGAAAAAAATGAACTTCAAATTCTCCCTTCCAATGAATATGTTAACACATATTTTTTAAAATATAAAAAACACTATGAAATAAATTAGGAATACAATCTTTTAAACTAGATTACTAAAAGCAGTCATTAAAACTAAAACTTTTTATGCCTAATATAATTTAATTTGCTTCATATTATATAAGTTGAAAGCATTATAAAATGACATTTTATACATTAACTTATGAGTTATTTGTAAAATTATGAGTTTCTTTGAAATGAGGAATATAATATTAATCACAGTATTCCTTTGGTAAATCTGTATGCACATGTATTAAATATAGTGTTTAGATTTGGTATATAACTCAAAAAAAACTAGGTATGTATAAAATATAACAAATCCAGAATCAAAATTCTCTGTGTATTTTGTGAAAGAAATGATGTGTGATGCTGATAATTACTTTGTCAAAAATTAGCATACAGTTACATTTTTTTGCTAATAGGAAGTAAAAATGTTAAATATTTTATTGATGAAAAAGATTAGGCTAACTGAAATTAAAATAAATATTTTATGAAATGATTTGAGAAAATAAGTTTAACTACATTAACAAATAATGAATTTCAATCTTAATCACATAAAATGTTCATTTATGGTTTTCATCTAATATCTTAAAATATTTTGCCATAGCAGAATATTTTCCCATGAAAGAATCCACAACGTAATTTTTAATACTTTGGCTCTTTATTTCAAGCTAATAGCATGGATTGAAAATGACAATTGGAAATAGCCGAAAAGCATCACTTACTTTAAAATGGAAAATCTTATTCTGGAGACACTATCACAAGAATGATATGTTCTTCTACAAAACTCAAGGAAACAAAAGAGGCAAAGAGGCATTTTCCACTCTACACTGTATCTGAATTCCGAACTCAGCAATACTCAGCCAACACTGAAACATCCTTTTGTGATGAGAGACTTCCAGTGAAGATGGTTGGGTAGGTAAACATGATACATGCAGACTTCCACATGCACATTAACCCTCGAGTGGTCACGTGGATGGCAATGGTCGTCCATGCAAAATAATCATCAGTTTTAGTCCAAAGTCCAACTTTCTCACAGAAGTCACTTAAATGATTATTAATAAAAAATGTTTAAAAATCTCTTTGTTCATTTAAATTTCTGCTTTTAAAGTGGATGATTAATGTCATCCACACAACTTCTCACACTTCATTCTGAAGCGCAACCACTACAGGGTTAAAACTACAACTAAACTACAAAGCAACCTTCATTCAGAACTGCCTGAAATCTAGCAGAACAAATGTCCTACAACTAAGGATATAAAGAAAAAGTCACATTGAAACTGGTAGGAGGGGCAGAGACACAGAATGGGCTGGTCCCACACTCACCTATGGTGGATAAAAATTAGGAAGGATATCTCAGCTGCAGAGGTTCCCCCTTAGGAGCAAGGGGTCCAAGCCCTACAGTAGCCTCCAGCCTAGGGTTATAGCTCCAGGAAGAGAAGTTCCCATAATTTCTGGCTGTAAAATCCAGCAGGGAGTGTGGCTGAAAGACACAGAGAGTTCCAGGCGGCTCCTTTTTAAAGAGCTTGCAAATGGACTTAGTTTGACTCACTTACTCTGAGTTCCAGCACTTTGGCAGAAGCTTGAAAGACTTGGGTGGGAGAGGGTAGAGCACCTAGGTCCTAGGTTGAACGAGGAGGCTGTGCCACAGGATCCTACAGGACACCTAATATATTAGGCCACTCTTACCAAGCCCAGGAGTGTGGCAGCTCTACCTAATACATATAAACACCAGGAGGTTGCCAAAATGAGGAGACAAAGACACATGATCCAAATGAAAGAACAGAAGAAAACTCCAGGCAAATAACTAAATGAAATGGCAATAAGCAATCTATCAGAGACAGGCTTCAAACAGTGGTTATCAGGATGTTCAAGGAAAGTAGTGAGTAAGACTGGCAGAATTTTGCCTCACTTGATGTCACAGAGATGTTGCATAATTGCTTATATATAATATTTCTATTAATAAATAGTATCTGTCTTCACATCACAAACAAAAAGGAAAAACACTGAAATTGGGGGTCATTACTATCAGTTGTCTCAAGTATAAAAGAGAATCACCTCACCCTCAGATACGCAGTTACCAATCTGATCCACAGAGTTTGCCTCTTTAGACAAGGATGAGATTGGGTGGAGGCTGGAGGGGGCAACGGAGGGAGACCGGCTGGTGCAGAGCAGGAGGAATATCTTCACTTTTCAATCATTTGAAATAACCCCAGGTAAGTAAAATTTCCCACTATAGAGCTGAAAACCAAG
The DNA here is from genome assembly GCF_021234435.1 of Artibeus jamaicensis. Classification (NCBI taxonomy): domain Eukaryota; kingdom Metazoa; phylum Chordata; class Mammalia; order Chiroptera; family Phyllostomidae; genus Artibeus; species Artibeus jamaicensis. The sequence goes on from NW_026521486.1 coordinate 29,678,694, forward strand.
TACAAGCAATATCTGTTTATTACTCAATTTTTTTTACAGGGAAAAAAAGGTACCATATTGAAAAACTCTTCAGACTGATGTCTGCTTCCTAGACTTCTGAATATGTCACTGCCATGTGATGGGAACCATCAATTCACTTGAGGCCTACAGAGTAAAAGAGAGTCCCTTTTTAGCTAACAATTAACTAAATTAGAGCATATTTAATTTTATCATTTCAAAATTGTCATATATGTAACATGCATAAATTTAAAAAAGATGAGATTGGACTTCAAAACCTAAATATCAAATACTTTGGTATTATTTGCTTTATTATGATAAAAATAGAAAAAAATGAAGAAAAAAATCTTTCTAAAGAAAGCCTAGTAGAAAAATTGCTTGAGTGCTTTAATTTACATTATAAAAATTAATCTTGCGACATTTTACATAAAATATTATAATTGGTTCTGTAGTTAATTAAAATTTCATTAGTGAGCAGATATGAAAAGCAGAGCCTATTTGAAGTATTTGTTATTCCTTCTTGGATTGCTAATGAATTAAAACCTCAAGTGCATATATATTAAAGCCCCCTTCCTGCTCATCTATCTATGCTGAGAAAGTAATATGTTAAAACCAAAAAGGCTTCATATATATGGTGATATTATTTTTCCTGCATAACTTTGAATGTAAATTTATTCTGTGTTCCTTTCTGAAAAATTAACAACTGTTTCAGCTAGCACAGTCTTTTCCAGTCCAGTTACTTTAATAATTAAGATTATATTTGAAGTTCATTTTTACTTAAGCATATTATAACTTTTGTCAACATTTTTTCTCTCCATCAAGAGGTTGGTTTGTAGTCACATCAACAACATTAACTGTTCTAATTTTTAGTCTTCATGAAATAAGATGCCATTTCACCCTCCGGAGTTTGCTTTGTAATTCTTAATCTATTTAAAACCCCATTGTTGATACAAATATCAGTCTTTTTGAAAATGCTTGGGATATTTCTTAATTACAAATGTCCTACTATGAAATTGGTTAAATTATCTACAAAGTGAAATGGATATATACGGATATTTTTATTAGTACTCAAACCATGAGAAAAATTCCTTAGAGGTTTAAAATACTTTTTATTATGCAAATTTCTTACTTAATTTATTACAAGTCAATTAAAGAAAACTATTATACTCACAGACAGTTCCACAGACTTACTACTGTAAATGTACATTTTTCCACTGCTATCTCAAGGTAAATTTTTCCCATGAAGTAGATGTTTTGATGAAAGGTAGAAAGTTTTTGAAATTCTTCTCTTTCCACAATAATCAACTATGTGGGCCTCAAATCCTAAATTCATTTAAGGATTTTAGGCTTTACAAAAAGAGACCAATACCGCCCACTCTCTGTATTAGGATGAACCACATGAAATTGCTGATAGGCTACCATTGTCAAGGCACAGAGTTAGTGATTTCGTATAGTTCAGCCTATGAAGTCCATGTTCATTTTTAAACCCAGTTTTTCTGTGGTTTTAGACTGTTCTCCACAGAGAGGATCTGTACTAGTGTCTACATTGTTAATCGGGAGATATAGCAGAAGTTAGAGCTGTGTGGGGAGGAAACCTTATGGGTGGGGCTCTAATCCTTTGTCATTGACTCAACCAGACAAGCTGGGTGGTTGTTGTTGTTATTATTGTTGTTATTTTAATCATTAGGCTCCCAGTAAACATCGTTTAAAAAGAAAAAAATCTGTATTTTAAAAAATAGTTTTGAAAATCATAGACATATTCCAGTGTTACAAAAAGACAGTGAAATGAAAAAATGCAAAGCTGATCTCATCCAATACCCTCAATTTATAAAAGATGCAGAGCAGTAGTCACCAGAACCTGGAATGAGAGAATGACCTGAAAGTGGTCACCATGAGAAAACCTTTGGTTTTCGTTTGGGGTCTCAAACAGGTTACTTCCTCAGGAAGGGAGACAGGGGAAGAAATACTGCACCCTACCTTCCTTCTCTCCCTCCTGTCCCCCGCTGGGTCTCCCCATCTGTCTGACCCAGTCCAAAGGAGAACAGTGAGTCTCTCAGTGTAACACCTCTGGTGCACAGGGCAGAGCGGGGAGGGGGAGTGCATCCAGAGGGGCATGGGAAGGACACAGGGTGCACACCGGTTTTCAGTGCTCTGAGGAAAAGCAAAGACTTGAAATGAGCTTTTCCTTCAAAATTGAAATGAACAAATTTCAAACACTGTGACTTTGGAGCATATATTTTTAGATAATTGGCCTGTTTTTAAATTTCTTTCCCAACAATTACATTAGAAAGGTTTTCTACATCTTGAATAAATGACAATACTCCCAGAGTTATTCTTGACATTGAAATGTTCAAATTGTATGCTATAATAAGCCTAAAAATCTATGATTTTTATCTACTCTTCATTTACTGTTAAATCCTCTCTCATTTCAAACTGAGTTTGCATATTCTCCTTATATTTTCTAATGGTTTGGCTTACTTTTAAAAACTACTTCTAAATGTATTTATCAATTTGATTATGATTTTCCTTTTTAAATTCTACCCTTACTTATGATTATCTTATTTTCTAGCACATACAATCTTCCATTTTGAATTACTAAAATTTAATTTTTTATTTTATTTCTATCTTTTTGTATTGAATTACTGATTCTTTTTAAAATCTTAAATGTGAAAGTGTTTACTTCTGAGTATATTTTTAGAAAATTATTTAAGTTTGTATATAGCTTATATTTTTTTTACTAAGCTGTAGAATTTTTATTTGCTCTTTAATCCTATAGTCATCGGTGGGAATGTTTTAAATATCCAAGTGATTAAATAATTTTATTAAAAATTCTTTTGATTTTTATTAAAATTGTGTTTTTAAGTTTTATTTTAAGTAACCAAAGAATAGGGCCTCTATGGTCCTTAACTTCCAGAAGGTAACCATTATACAGCATTTAATATTTATTATTTTTGTTTTTAAAATTTTATGCTGTACATTCTGTATGTCTGTTAACAAAAACATATTGTTATATGTTTTATAAAAATTAATTTATATAAATGTTACTATAGTGTATCTTTGTAAAACTTGCTCTTTTTCAACTAAATTTTCTATTTTTTAGATCCATCCATGGTAGCATAGGTTATTCATTTGAACTGCCATAGAACTTTATAATGTGTGTAGAGTCCACAGTTCATGCACCTATTCTTCTGTAGATGAACAGTTCTCTCTAGTTTTCTGCAAGCATTAACAGTGTTAAAACAAACATTCTTACATGGGTCTCATTGAATACATGGGGAAGAATTTCTATAGGGTACTTAGAACTGACAGTGCCCAATGACAGGTTTTGCACATATTCAATATGACAAGATATATATTCATGTTACTGGCAATTATTATTCAGTAGAAAAAGAAATAGGAATATAAGCACAGCAGTGAAGATATAAATGAACCATATTTGCATGAATATGGTGGCATGAATATACATCTGGAAAGCCACAAGGAAAAAACATGTTGAAACTATTACTGAAGACAATAATCCAGTAAGACCTCGGATTGTAAAATAAGTCCACCAAATTTAATTGTATCTCTTTATAAAAATGATAGCTGACTAGAATAATTCAGAAACTGAATTAATTTCACCAATAGTAGAAGTCAACATATTTAGAGATTAAATATTCATTTTATGTAGGCCATAACGTTTTGGGGTTTTTAATAGCATAACAGAAAAAGGCATAAATAGTTTTAGCAATATATTAGAATTCTGGTTGGGAAGGTTAAATGTAGAAAAGATATTGATACTTTGAGAGTTGTTACACATAAACATTAATGGTAATAAGAAATAGCATTTATTGCTTAGTATATGGCAGTTACAATATTACAGAAAGAGCTTTAGTTTCATTTTCTGTATGCTCTGCTTAATCACTAATCCTATGTGATCAAAAATTCTATTTTGATCTCTTTACAGACCAGAAAATTGAGGACAAGAGAAATCAAGTATATACGTACAATTAATAGTTAGTAAGTAACAAAGGTTGGACTCAAATGACTACACAGGAAAATCTGTAATAATTGAAAAATTGTTAGTAAATCTCATTGAAAAGAACAGGCAAAAAAACAGAAGCCCATATTTTCCCCTTAAATAGATAACAATAATGAACTTATTATGCCAGATTTTTTAAAGCTCAAAGAGATAATTACATACTTATATTTTTGTGTGGCTAAATACAAATAATGCATTTGATTAAAAATTAAAAATAGAAGTAATTTGTTAGCATATAATCAAATAATGGGTTTCTGCCAAGTATCTAAACCACTCTGGGCACTGAGCCTAGTTCAGACCATATTGCCCATGATTTCTAACTGGCAGATACACTGGGCCTCACAGGTGTGCCCTCAGTACAGGGCACGGGCCCACAGAAGAGGGCGGGACTGGGCCCAGCTGCATGCTTCTCTCTGCAGGGCATGGCGTTCGCACACTGGGGATGGCGGGGGGAGGGAGCCTAGAGAACACATTTCCACCCTCCAGTGCTCTACCAGAAGTTCCATGTGTTTCATTAAGATCAACAATAACTTCCTGTGTTCTTTGCTTTCTATTGCTTAGGCTCTGTTTCATCTTACCATTCTAAAAAGCAACATCATTCCCATTATTCCCATATATATCCAGGTTTATGCTGATTTGCCCTTATTGTATGATCTAGTTTTCAATGCGTAAGTTGCTTATTTCTACTTCTTTTAGAACTCTTGATTTTTTAAAAAAAATTCTCCATTATTTTATAATTAAATTTTTTTATATTTAGATTTTTGTCTCTTGTTTTTTATTGTTGTTCAAGTACACTTGTCTCCATATCCCCACCTGAGGTCATGCCCATCGATTTTAGAAAGAGGGAATAGGAGAGAGCGGGTGGGAGAGAAACATCAATGTGAGTGAGAAACGCCGATCAGTTGCCTTTCACATGCACCCCAACCAGCGACCAAACCCACAACCCAGGCATGTGCCCAGACCCGCATGGAACCCACAACCTTTTGATTTACAGGACGACTCTTCAAACCACTGGGCCACACTGGCCTGGGTGATTTTTTCTTTTCTTAACCTAATTTCCCTTTGCATTTATCGCAATCGTTATGTATTCTTAACATTTTAACTCTCTAATGTTAGTCTACTTATTATTTCTAACAATTTAAAATGTAAAATTATTTATTATCTTTTTATTTAATTTTTCAAAGAATTCTATAACTCTTGGTTGTAATGCATATTGACAACCATTTTCGGTGTTATGTTTTTCTAACAGTTCTTGATTTTTCTGCCTTTTATGATTTTAACCATGAGCATTTTCCCACTTACACATGAATTATTGTTTCCTCACGATGTGTTTCATGATAGCTGACAAGAGTCATAGTCAAGAGAATAGTAAGAGGTAGGACAGTCCACCGTAACAGGAAAAGCTACAGGCTCTTTCTTCATTTCCCTTCTCCTGCCTCACCTCAGCGTGAGGCTTTCTGGCTCTCCCCTACCCTCACCGCAAGCCTTAACCAAGCAGGTCGTAGGCTAGCAAGCTTAACCCTTGTGATTAAAAATCCTCCCCATCTTTACAACACATTATTCTCTTATACAATCAGTGTGATTTTCTTAAACATACTTATCATTTATTATTTTTAGAGGAACTATGTATTCTAAAATCCACGGTGGCTAACACATGTAGATTTAAAACAAGCCACACTACCTTTATGGCACAGGAGTGGCGGGGCATTAGTTCAGAGGTCACGCTCTTGCAGGGGTGATCGGGCTGTGGAGGAGCAACCAGCTAATGTTTAACTTCTGGCTGGCACTCACAGAGGAAGTTAACATTCGGAGGCACCCTTCTGGCACATTTTACCCATTATATTTCCTTTCTTTTCTTTTCTTTTTTTACTTTTGAGATATAATGGGTATATATCATTATGTTGGTTTCAGGTAAACAACATTATGATTTGATATTTGTATATATTGCAAAATGATCACCATGATAAGTCTAGTTAACATCCATCACCATACACAATTATAATAATTTTTTTCTGCTGTTGAGAGCTTTTAAGATCTACACTCTTGTCCTATTTTTATCTTTAGTTTTTCCTACTTTCTTTCTCCACTTGGCTCTAGAATTCTCCCAATACACAGGCATACTCTCATCCTTTCTTCATAAGGGGCAAGTTGATTCTGGTTGGACCTGAAGCTTCCCCTAAAAGAGCTTAAATTAAGAGACAACTAGTTCCTGCTAGTCTCTCCTGTTAGCACTAAAAACTTTGCGCCAAGTCCTTCTAGATTGCCAGAATCCTAAGAGAAAGGGAAGCCTTTTTACCTCTTCAATATGGGTTCAGTATACAGGTAGATTTAACAGAACTCCTCTGATTCTTTATCTTCTCAAGTTGAGCAGGATGTCATCCTAGATGGATCAGAACTCCAAAGGCTAACCAAATCAGTCTTCAGAACTCAGGTCTCAAAGTTGATTTCTCCTAATGCTATGCTGTTTTTACCCTTCTGTTTGTTCTTCTGGGATGACCCAATTAAATGGAATCTCTCACCTTTAATGGAATTATCTGATATTGTACAACCTATATAAGAGACCTAATGTTCTGGTTACCTGGGTAACAAATGACCCCTAAAACTTAGAATCTTATAACCATACCTAATTTAATATGCCCGGGTTCCGGGCAGCATTCCACTGGCAATTGATCTGCTCCACATGGCATTGACTGAGGTCATCTAGTGGGATTCCACTGTGCCAGAGGTCCCATACAACAAGCATCGGGAACTTTAGCAGACATGACTGGAAGGCTAAACTCAGCGGGGACTGTCAACCAGAGCGCCTCCACATGGCCTCTCCAGCGTGGAAGTCTCAGGGTGGTCATGAGTCTTCCACGGTAGCTCAGGGCTCTCAGAGAGTATCTGCTCTTTTCTTTAGGCCTCAGTCTGGACTTTGGCACGTGTCACTTCTGCTATATTCTATTGGTCAAAGCAGCCACCAACCCCACTCAGATTCAAGGGGAGGGGAAAACTAGGCCATCCTTGTTTTGTTAAATTTTTAAAAGAATTTGTGTGTGTGTGTGTGTGTGTGTGTGTGTATAAAATATATTTTTATATTTCACAATGGTATATTCTCATGTAAAACCAGTCCCTTAGTTTTTCAAAAAAAGCTGTTAGATAGAATTCACTTGTTAATATGGAGATTTTACCCATTTGCACTAAATGTGATCATTGTTAAGTTTGCTTTGGGGTCAGTACACCAATCTGTACATAACCCTTGGGGCAAAATGAGAAAGAGATGTTCAAGAGCTGCCCAGTTTCTGGAAGGCCCAAGTGTACATTGCACAAAGGATCCATGAAAGGCCATTGAATTCTGTTCTGCCAAAACTCGTATGTTGAAGTCCTAAGTCCCAGCATCTCAGAAAGCAACCTTATTTGGAAGTAGGATCATCATAGATGTAATTGGTTAAGCTGAGTTCTTACTGAAGTAGAGTGGGCCCCTTTCTGATGAAACTGATCCTTCTAAAAGGGGGATATTTGGACACAGAAAAATAGGCCAAGGGACACCAGAGACTGCCAGCAAATCACCAGAAGCCAAAAAGAGCTATGAAACAGATTCTTCCTCAGGCCTTTGAAAGAACCAACCATTCAGACCTCTAGCCCCCAGAACACAGCAACAATAAATTCCTGTTGTTTAAGCTATTCAGTTTGTGGTCTTTTGTTATGGCAGCCGAGCTAGCATAACCCCTATAATTTCACAATCAACCCTATTTCTGTGTGAGCTCATTTGAATGGGTTTCTGTTCTTTGCAAAGAAAAAAAAGATAAGAGTCAAAAAGCCTGATTTATATCACCTTCGCTGTGAGCAAAGCCAGGGCTCTTCTCAGAAAATTATTCCAAATCTCCTCCAGGACAAAGGCAAACAAACGAGCCAAGTTTAAAAGTTCTCCTCTAAAGAGTATAGTCAAAATAGTTTTAGCCTGAAAAATTTTGAAGCCAAATAAAACCAGAATCCTGCCTTGACAAAACAAACTCTCCATCAGCAACCTCAGTATGCTTAGCTTTGAGTGATGCGGTCTCCTTGTATTCCCTCCAGCACAAGCTATCAGCCAGAAATATAACCACTCATTTTGCTATGGGATTGCTACTCACTGCTCAGTTAAAATTTAGGGAATGGATAACAAAATAAATTTTAATAAAGATCAAACTTTTTAGTTTTAGCATAGAGAATTAGAAGTCCTTTTCAGGCAATTATTAACTAGCAAGCTCATGCTGTAGCACATGAAACCAAAATTATTGTTTTGTCTTTCATAACAACCACATGCCTCCAGCTCATCCAAAGTGTCACTAGGAGATGAAGATATAAACTAAAACCAGGAAGGGGTCAGGGAAGGAGGAGCAGGTAAAACTTAACCACATGTTAGCAATTTTTCACCTCTCTACCTGGGAGTAGGCATTAAACCCCCCAAATCCCACAGAAGTCTAATGACTCTGAATGAGCATCCATAAAAGTGACAAAGTATCTAATATTGTCCTTGATTTACTAGGTGTGGAGTAGCCATACATAAAAACCTAACCGCTACATAAAACATTGGCCTGAGAATCATAGATGTTGAAGTAAGTAAAAAGACTGAAGAAATACACCAAAAATGAATAAAACTATAATTTGGAATAACTAGCGAATTGGCTGTTTAAATATGGGATACTCTGAAGCCTGATTTTAGTAGAAGATTTTTTGTTTTCACTTCAGATATGCTGATTGAGTTTCAAAAGATAAGCCTTCCTAGGCTCTGGCCTTAAATACAGCTTAATATTGTATGTTTACTAAAGAGCAGAGTTTTATAAAAACCCATCATTTGATATAAACAATGGTAAGCCTTTTGTTTTTCTTTGACTAATGACTAGTCACACAGATATCTGTAAATCTGAGGGAAATGTCCCAAGTGCCAAGGCCCCTAAATAGGGATTTGTTTCTCCAAGTTCAAGTCACTAAGTCGGCTGTTACTTCATGGAGACTTGCCATCTGAATATCATGTCCTCTACTCCATGAACATGATGTATCTCTCCAATTTACCTGTCTTCCTTAATGTCACTCAAGCAGTGTTTTGTAGTTTTCTGAGATTAAGGTTTATAAATCTCTTGTTAAATTTATCCTGAAGTATTTCTATTTTAATGTTACTATGAATTATATTTTTATTTCATCTTTCAATTGTTTGTGGCTAGTATGTTGAAATAGTGTATTTACATATTTTTTACCTGGTAAACTACATCTTTGCTAAATTCACTTATTCATTCTAGTAGTTTTCTGTTAAGATTCCTTAGGATTTTGTTCATTAAAAAAATAAATGTCATCTGCCCTGACTGGTGTGGCTTAGTGTGTTGGGCGTCATCCCACAAACTGAAGGGTCACCACCAGTTCAATTCCCAGTCAGGGTACGTGCCTTGGTTGTGGGGCCAGGTCCCCAGTTTGGTGTGGGCAGGGCAACCAATCAATGTTTCTCTCTCTCTTTTTCTCTCCCTCCTCATCTCTTTAAAAGTATAAACAAAATCTTTTTTTAAAAGTCATCTGAGAATAAATAATTTTGATTATTTGTTTCTAATCTTGAACCCTTTATTTCCTTTTTTTGCTTTATTTTTTGTACTAGTTTAGCCTTTCTGCACAATGTTGAATAGAAATGATTAGAGCAGATACCTTTGCCTTATCTTATTACTGATTTTGGAGTGGGGGGAGCATTCAGTCTTCCACAATTAAATATGATGTTGCTGTAGGCTTTCATACATATCCAAATGATTTATCTTTTTAAGATAAAAATTAGATTAGGTACTCATTTACCCAAAATCCTCCAGTAGTTTCCCAAATCATTTAAAATAACTTCCTAAATCCTTAAAATGCCCTGCATAATCTGGCTTTCTATTACCTCTCTGAATTCGTACGCTCCCATTCTTCCCCATAATCACTGGGCCACACTGGCCTTTTACCTGGAACACTGAAAACATGCTCTCAGTGTCCCTGCATTACTGTCACCCTGGCTTCTGCTGCCTGACCACTTGTCCCCCAGAGAGCCACAGGAGTCACTCTGCTCTGGTCTCTGCTCAGATTTCACTGCATTAGTGAAACCTTTTATGACCACTTTATATAAAATAGAAACCCCACCTGCACCTTGTCCGAGTACTCCCTGCCTGCCTGTCCTGCTTTATTTTCCCCTGTAGAACTTATTACCATCTAACACATTGTGTACATATGGATGGATGGATGGATGGATGGATGGATGGATGGATGGATGGATGGATGGATGGATGGATATGTCCTTTCCTTGGCCATGTAAGATCCTTAATGGAGAGGAATTTTTCTGTGACAGAACTGTCGCATGTGCTTATAAAGTATATATTAAATGAAAAAAACAAATGTCTAGTTTATGTTTGAGTGTAAATGAGGTTCACCCTGCTAGGTACCATTTGATAGGGACAATGGGAAGCAAAATGGCCATCATAAAAGAACTCAGAAAGTACCTAAAATTTTATGTAATTTAAATCTTACTATAATTTTCTTAACATTCTAGTATAATTATTTGGGCTTGGCAATTAAACTAGGAAATAAGACTAGATTCTGAGATATAATTGCCTGTGGCCTGATTGTCAGAACTGAGCTCAAGGAAGAATTCCCAATCGGAATCTGAAAGACCTATTTTTCTCAATTTAATAATTCAAGATATACTGCCTGAACTTTGTCCACCTCAGGTCTCTTTCTAGTGGACCATAGACAATTCTTTTTTTAAAGCACAGTTGATTGAAAAGCTTACATTAAATAAAGATTTTTTGATTCTTTATTTGAGTCTCCCTGCAGAACTCTGTATGACCCATTCTGGCAAACACTTATCAATTTACTTATCCTTTTGAATTTTAACATTCTGGTCTCATCTCAATGGATCTAGAGTGTACTTTATCTTATTTTTAAAAAGTTTATCAACTTTCCAAAATTATAATGCTAGTATTTTATTGGCTCATAAAAGATGACTTCTAAGCTCTGTTATTGGTTTATAGGAGATGTTATGAAGACTCCCAAAAGGTTGGAAATAGAAAAACATAATATCATTCCAGGAAGAAGATGTATATATAAAAAGGGGATCTTTCATCTATGGAAGCAGAGCAAGTGGAAGCTTAAAACATTTAACACTGCACTCTTCACAGAAGAAGCCTCTGGGCCCAGTGACTGAGTCTGTTTTGTTCCAGAGACAATTATAATCCATTCATTGTAGAAACAAATGAGCAAAGCCATCTTAGACTGATGTTATTAAAATAATTATATGTAGCTGAAACTTTCCAATTACAATGGTGTGCAAGAAAGAATAAACTAGCTAGAGAATGAAAGTGGTCTTTTCACTTGGAAATATTTTCCTTTTTCTTAGATTTTATTTCTCACATAAACTTCTAGTATTTTGTTCTCATGGGAGGCAAGGTCTAAACAAATACCACCTACATGCCAAAATGGACATTCTGAACGAAGCTTAGAAAATCTTATTCCATTGCAATGCACCCAGCTTTACCATCGGTCTTTGGGCCTCTAAAAATGTGACACAGTGTCATGTGCAGTGACATTTAACTAATTTATAAGACCCCCTCCCCCCAGAAAGCGGTGACCTACCCATGAATCCATGACCACATTCCTGGTACTGGTTACTGAAGGAGAAAGGCTCAGACAAGAAGGCCTATTCTTCAAAACAGAATCAATGCACATGTTAAAAGTATTTGACATATTCTCTCCTTAAAACTGTTTTCATTTCAAACAACCATGTGTTAATTGCTTTGCATTGTCAGCCTCTGCAGCTAGATTAACTTTCCCATTCTACTTGTGTCATCTCCCAGAAAGGACTATAATTGTGTTTCATCCACTGATGACATCAACACAATGCATAGTAAATCGCCACAGATATTTCCTTCCAGGAAAGTACAGTGTGTTCACCAGAAACCGCATCATGTACTACATTCTTTTTTTTAATAACTGGATTAGGAGATACCAATATTTAATTCATTATGTGGAATTTGATATACATCACAGTAATCATGATGTGTAGCCCCAGACCAAAACCAACACTGAAATACATGCTGCCTCCATTCCACAATGATTAAGCAAAGCTATTTTCTCTCTAGACATATATAAACAGTAGCTACCAGCATGAAACTAAAACCATCCTAAGAGAATATCATCCCACATTTCTTCAGGAGAAAATGCATCTGAGAAAACTGAAACATCACCTAATTATGAAACAATTCTTAGCTAGTTCTAGGCTCTGATCTTCATGCAAAATAATCACTTGTTCATGTATGATTGAAGATTTGACTCATGCTGATTTTATTTTAATGGAAATAATCCCCATAAGAAGTGAAGATTCAACCATATGTGCCTTTAAGAATAACTTGAAAATAGGTATCTCAGTAGCAGGAAGGTAAATATAATTTACGTATAAACGTCCTTTGGACATTTCTGTAAAATCAAACTTTTCTTTGGTAGGAAAAGTAACAACATGATAATAACTGAACTGTTCAACATTTTTTTCAATGTAAAAAATGTAGATGTATTATTTCTCAATCATAGAAATTAACTTGGTTCTTTTCTTTTTATTCATTTATTCATGTTTTCCCCTCTTTACCTCATTCTATAATGTTGAAGCAGATGATAAAATTGCTATAAATACAGAATATTAAAGTGTTTTAGGTTCTATATTTGAAAATGTTTGTTTATTGAACAAAACTAATCTAGCAATCTGGAGTACATCAAAGTTAAATTAAATTCAAATTTTGTTTCATGTCTTAAACTATAATGGGTAAAAACAGTGTCTTACAGTATGGTGACTGCCAGAGGGAAAGGGGGAGGGGGAGGTGGGAGAGGGTGATGAACACACAATGTAATATACAAGGATGTATTATAGAATTGTACCCCTGAAACCTACATAATTTTATCAACTGATGTCATCTCAATTTTAGAAAAAACAGCAGTGTCTTAAGTGCTAATTCTTAAGTTAGAGGCTTTTATTCAGCCAGAAGATGGTACTAACTCTTAGCATATACACTTTTCAATTTATGGAAAAGTCTTAATTTGACTTCATAATCAGATTAGTTCCATGACTAGATAACTCTTTGATGATTCTTATTTATAAAAATTCACTCTCACCTATCCCTCTCCAAATGTACTGCTTTAACCTTGGTGTTTTGTTAGCATCTGGCTGGCTCAGTTTTTATCGTCTAAGCTGATCAACGTGGGTTTGATTTATAGAGATAAGGGGGAAAATACACCTAAGGACACTGTTTATCTTTATAGTGGAAGTTATTTAGTTTAGTTAGCATTAGAGAAAAAATTCTGCAAGCCTAGTAAATTAAAAATATCTGACAATTTGAACACTTGGAAGAGAACCAGAATCCTAATTTAACCTCATTTGGTGTTCATACAAAGACTAAAATGCTAAAAATTAATCTAAAAATTTGCATTCATTATTCATATCCAGTTAGTGTTCTGCTGTTGTGCCCAGAAGAAAATGACTAATGCATATGAAGCACCAAGGTCAAATTTATTTTAGGTACAACATAATGCACTTCTGTATTTCAGGCTGCTGCTGTGGTATGAATTCTTAATGTCCTCATAACATTAACTTATATTCAATCATAATTTAGAAATTATTAATGCTTATACCATTTAAGATGTAGAACCAATAGGGAATATAGAACAGCAATAAAAAAGGCCATCAACTACTTATATTTCAAATCTTATTTTAAAATGATCATACATTATTCTTTTAAATATTTCAGGTACATATTAGCTTTTCCCTGTCTCAGTAGCCTAGCCTCTGGGGAAAGCAACACTGTCACTTCACTTGTAATGTCCCTCCGTTTCCAAATAACCTTACCATAATACAGCTTTAGCTCATTAACAATAGATATCCATCTTTTCAAATTAGGTATGCTTCATTGAATTTGGCTGCAATGGGAATTTATACGGAGTAGTCCTATATTATTCAATGACCTCCCAAATATAACAGAATATGTGATAGCACTGAAATAGTTCACTCTATAAACTTCGGGCATGAAGGAGCTCCATGGGGCAGTAAAACCATGTTCACAAGAGGCTCCCCTTGGCATGGAGTCCTGCATGGCTCTTACTACCTGGGCTTTCCTGCTCACATGAGAGCCCACCTGCCCTGTAGCCCACCGCATCCCTGCTCAAGTGAGAGCCTTGGTCCCTGAAGCTCAGGGCCAGTTTTGATAGGAATGCACAGAGGCCCGAGATAGAGACACAGCCTCCTCCATCAGAAAATCCAGGGCCGACTCAGAACTCCCTGTATAGACCCAGGTAGGCTGGTAATCAAGTACATAACCCTCAAGTCCCAAACCAGGGATTCCAGAAAGTTCTAAAGCCTGAAAGTTTTTTGGCAGCAAAACTGAACTAACTGACAGGAATTATTTGGCTGCAAAACCTGACCTGGACTGGTGTGAGGCTATTTATAGACTTCCTTTATCCCACTTTAGGTGAATATTCATGTTTCTCCACCAAATAAGAATCTGTTGGATTACAGGGAGCACCAGCCCTTGCTGCAACTGTTTGTATAACACATGATATTTGCACTGTATTGCCTTCTAAATTCTGATATTCGAAACACATCTGGCACCAAGGGACTTGGATAAGGGATAGGAAAATAATGTCTTATGAAATTACAGGGACATGAATGTAGAAACTGGATTTGCTGCTAATTACTAATTATGTGACTTTGGATAAATTATTTAACTTCCCCCAACCTGTTTCTTCATTTACAAGAACGGAGAACTCAACTAGCGTGACAAATGCATTTATGTATTAGGTACTTGCCTAACTGGAGAATCACTTTTTCAAGCTGGTCTTTTTCTATAAATTCACTCCCCTCTGTCTGCCCCTGTCCTCAACATATATCAAAACTTGATGGCTTACTTGGAGATCCTCCTCTTTGCAGTGTCCAAATGTCACTCGTGTCCCTCTCCCTTTGTCTTGGACATTTACAACATGTAATCAAACTAAAGTGCAACGTCACACTTTTCTATGAACTATAATAATCTAGGTTTTGTGGTCCTCAAGGACCAGAACCACACCTTTCCTTTTCTGGAAGCACGTGTACAGGTTGGAAGGGGCGGGGAGGACCACCAACTCAGAATTTTGAATACGACTCTATGACATATAAAAATACATGTCAGAGAATGAGAACAAAAGTGTACACCCACTAGAGGCTGAGGAACACCTCAACCCAATTCCTTAGTGCATTCAGATAACAGACCCCCCTTCCCCCCTACTCATTGTCTTGATGTTACCAGGGCTGAAGAGGGGTTTTGCAACACTCAACTAGGAGAAGGGATCCTAATACTGCTGAACAGGAGTATTCACGAGATACTCCTGAAGGAGAGAAAAGACTAGTCACAAGTTGACAAATATCAAGAAAAGGTTTCTATAATCCTCCAGGAAGATATTGAATATCTATAAAAGTCCACAGTTTTTGTCCAGAGGAATCACACATTGTGTATCTTTTTAGTATTTGAGATTTTAACCAGCTCTATGAGTTGTGAAGATTGATTTCTTTATCACACTCTAATAGAAAGATGTCTGATAAGTCTTTCTCAGATGTTAAATGTAACAAGTTTGATAGTGAATAGCACAGCATAAAATCAAAATCTGGGTGTTTGAAGAGACCTTAAAGATGAATCTAACTTCCTGATCATTTTACAGATGAGACACTGAATCCCAGAGAAACATAATAACTTGATTAAATTTTGCAGCTGGTAGAAGGCAGACCCTAAAAACTCAAATCCTTCCACCCATTAAGAAACTAATAAATAAGTGATAGCCAGTGTCTCTACTGGAGGATAATTATATTAAAACTTAGTACCCTTGAACATCAAGTTGTGTTGCTGCAGAAAGATCATGGGAGATGAAAGTTGGAGACGTAGTTCTGGCAGCGGTTCTGCCATGAACTCAGAGCAAAACAGAATCTGAGGCTCAACCAGTTGTGAGACATTAAGATGCTATTGTTCTTCTCACATAACGTGAAAGAAGTGTAATCTCCAAAGACAGGAACCAGAAAAGCTACTCGATCCTGTAAAAATGGGTTTGAAATATTCAGTAGTAATTAAATATAGAATTCAATATTAATTAAAAGAGATTTTGATCTGATTGCTCAGGCTCTGGATGCTATTTGAACACATGACCAAAGATGTTTTTAAAGTATAGAAGATGATATTTTCTCCACTTGGGAACTGTTAGAAATTTTAATTTGACACATACAAGAAGTCTTCAACCACTTATGCCTGTTCAAAAGAAGCCATGCTGAGCTTCTCTGTCAATGATGTCTAATCAGAGAAGCCTCCTGTGTGTATGCTCAGCGTATGGTCAATGAGAGCAATGAAAGGGTATCACCAGCCATTGCACCACTTGACATTTAACATGACTGTATAACACGTAGGCCCCTTGGGAGGGGAGAGGGGAAGTTATTAAGAGACTCAAGAATACTTTATAAAATCCTACCCTCTCGCTTTTAGTTTATTATTTTAAAATATTCAACTCACCTTATTTGGGCAACTTCTTACTCTTTATTGCTCTTGTTTATGTCAATTTGATTCTTTTTCTCCATAGTCTGGTGCTTCCTCTCATTCAGCTGACTTGGTACAAATCCTTTAGATATCAATTCTCACTACAAATCCTTCGATATTATTGAAGACCTTGTGTAGGCTTCTTTAGACTTTATTATGTTCCCCTGTGCATGCTGTTTACTTCAAACTGTGTAATACTCTTAAAGACAGGTGTTCACATTACCTTTTGGAGAAACTACTGTTATCCCACCGGAGAGTGCACAGTGCAACAACAGGCTTCCCCCAAAAAACCCTTATAAAACCTCAGGGGAGGAATTATTTGAATTACAAAAGGACTTCTTTAAATGCCACTCCCTTGGTGCACTTACTGATGTTTATTTACTGATCCCAAAAGCCTCTTGTAAGGACAATGGATTAAAGAGCTACGGCCAAATGAAGGTCATTCCTAAGAGATAAGGCAGCTAGGACCATATAGGGTGATCAGTGGAAATTGCTATTCCATTGCACTTGGTATTCATCTCAAAACAAAACAGTCTTTGGTAAGATAACAGAGTCCAGTTCACGTTAAATAATGAAAGGAACACTAACCATAGGCGAAAAAGAATCCTGCTATTCATGCTTTATTAAACATCATCTGTAAAGTATAGTTTATTAGTAAGAATCAGAAAAAGTCCCTTTAAAAAAGTCTTAGGACACTGCAGTATACCTTATACATTAAACTTACAGTTTCTTTCAATGTTGTTAATGATCCTGCCTATCTAAAATTTCATTGAGGTAATTAAAATAGAATATTATTCAATAAAATGAATAGTAATTATGACTATTTTTTAAAATATTTTTGTATCTTAGTTAAGAACTTCTCATATACAATGGGTTTTGTTTTAGCCCATATGCTTGCTATTTTTGCAAGGGAAAGATTGATCCAACACATTTGGACTAGTTCAAATTCATATTACTGTGGTAATACCTGGGTCCCCTCCAGACTTGATGGCTATTGTGGGTCTTTCTCTTGGTCCAAGCAGCCTCTTATACTGATACAGGTCACATCAACAGCATAAGCAGAATTTCCAGACAGCACTGTCTCATCAGGAGCCATGCGAGTTATAATTAGCACACAGCACCAAAAATGCCAGCAGAGCAGCAGGTTTTGGCAATTGATAAGACTGCATCCGAGCTTATTTCAAAATCCAAGACAGTGGACTCTCCGTGTTCCTGGAAGACTGTTCCCCTGCCTGAGAACGCTTGTACAGCAGACTACAAAATAGCAGGGATTTGCATGTGAAATTCATTATCAAACATCAGAACAGGGAGAAAAGTTCCATCTTTGTGTTTCAGCTAGAGAGACAGCTACAGAAAGCCAGCTACCCAGAAGCAGTAAGGCTAAGCCTTGAGCATCAGAATTGATTGAGTCACTCCCAACAAATATGACTTTTATCAATCAATTATTCAAAACCCTGATTTTTTATCATAAAAGTGAGAGCTGCATAATTCTCAGAGTTACCATGCTCATCAGGTCTGAGGTGATGCTATAGGGCCTTTGGGAGTAGAACCAAAAAAAATGGATTTTTAATCTGAGTCACCAAGATGGAGTTGAAAAAAAAGAAGATGAACTATATCCTGAGAAAATTAAAAATTATGCCCTGAGAAAATTAAAGCACTCAGAGAACCATATGGGAAGATGTGGAAAGATGAGACTGTTTTAGCAGCTGCTGTGAGCACATAACATTTAGGCAAGGGTGATGCATTAGTTATCTATTCACAATAATGCTGCACAACAAATTACCCCTCCCCCAAATCATAGCTTAAACAATAGACATTTATTTAGTCACAAGTCTGTGATTCATCATTTTAGGCTGGCAATTTTGGCCTGGCGATTCTGGCCTTATCAGGGCTCACTCTATTGTTTAGCAATCAGCTGCAAGTCCCCTGATCTTGAATAGTCTCTGTTGGAGCTAGACTAATTCTGAACTGGCAAGCTAGTGGTTCTCTTCTCCAGCATGCAAGGCTTTCTTAATGCAAAAGCCAAGGAGCAATGAAAAAGCAAAAACACACAAGTGCTTTTTCAAGCCTCTATTTGCTTCATATCTGCCAATACCCCATTGTCCAAAGCAAGTGCTATGAGCAAACTCAGGATCAAGAAGATGGCAAAATGGGCTCTGTCTCTTTAGTGAAAGAAAATGCAACGTAATAAGGCAAAGGGTTTTGTGTCTGTTACCTATCACTCTATTAAAAACTACCTCAAAACCCAGTAACATAAACCAATCACCATTTAATTTGCTCACTATTCAGGGTGATTCTTGTGCAGATCTTTTCTGGGCTTAATTAACAATTTTGCTGAGGCTGGAGAATCCAAGAAGTCCTTAACCATGAATCTGACATTTGATGTTAGCTGTCAGCTGGGCCATGTATCATTAATAGGCTAACCTAGGATTCCTGATGGTAGCTGGGCTTACAAAAGCAAAAAAGAGCAAGGCACAGTGGACAGGTGTTTTGTGTCCTGATTGCTGATGTCACATCAACCAAAGCAAGTCCCATAGTCAAAGAAAATCACAGAGCCAAGTCCAGGGTCAATTCAAGAGGAAATTACACAAGGGCATGGATACAGGGAACTATGATTATTGAGGACTGCGGATGTAACAAACCACCGCAGGTGTGCATGCAGGGAGGGAATCAAAATAATGGCCCCATCGATGTGACCAATCTACCATAATAGAGATGTTGAAAAAAATTTAAAGAAACTTTTGTAACACCATGACTACAGTTCCCTTGGCATTTTCAAGAATTAGAATATTAAAAAGCTTTCATAAATGAGTTTCAGTGAATATTGTTGTATAACGCAATATACTTTACTCTCCCCTCAGTGTATATATTTTTCAACATTACCAATAGTAAACATAAAGACACTTCTAATTATCCAACTAGAAATAAATCCTTGACTAAAGGAAATATTTCCCAAATTGCAGTTCATACAGGACTGGACTATGAGAACACTGGCTTTCTACAGATTGCATAATGTTGACTTAGGTTATATATTTATCAAAATGATCAGAGTGTATAATAAACTTTAGTTCTGAAAAATACAATTTCAGAAACTTGAAGATTTAGTATCTTCATAAGATAAAAGGGGGAAGTGACAAAACAGTAGCTAATCTGGCTGCTAGACTCAGTGACCCCCCCCTCACCCCCAGTCCCTCCCCAGAGCCTCCCTCTGTAGGATGGAGACTAGATCTTTGAAACATGACTCCACTCCACTGCCCACAGTGACTGATTGAGGGAGGACACCTGGCCTAAGCCGAACCAATCACCTTTTCTCGTCTAGAAATTTGAAATTCCAGAGTGAGAAATTCAAACCAAGGCTGGGAGTTATTGGAGCTAAATCAAATTGACAGCTGTGCTCTTTCATCCGAAGTCCCTGGAGCCAGTCTCCTTTCTGCCTTTTTTAGATATTCAACACATGTTTAGATCCCATGAGTTACCCCCGAATCCAAAATGCTTACAATAAATTCTCCTTTTATCTTTAACTTACACTGACTAAATGTGTTTTCTCTGTGTAGTGAATGCAGTAGTGCACCAGAACACCCTTCAGGATTGAAATCCTCATTCTTCCACTTGGCAGGAGCAAAGCAGCATGTGATCCCAGATTTACCTTCGATGAAGGAAGCTGCTTCGTTCCTGCCCTGGGGGCAGCTGCGGATATGTCATCATTTCTAGAGAAGACCCAATCGATTATTTCATGACAATTTGGTTTCATTGGACCCTTTCAATTTTCAAAGTGGCAGCAATTCTTCTTGACTAAGATCAATACATATTCCACGTATAAGTTGTTTTTCCCCATCCTCCAGGCCTTGGCCGGTACCACTGTACAAGAATTTAAGAGTATTTGAGCAAATGACATGGAAATTTCTCTTAATATTGCACTGGGCTAATGGACACATTTTACAGCAAATGTAGGTGTAGCAATAGGAACGTGACCACGGGGTCCATTAATCCCACTACAAACCCCGGAGAATTGGTTCCTAAATGGGGTAAATGTACCATAAGAAGAAAGTGAATCCAAGCAACATGTGGACAAAGAGTAGAAGATGTGGTGAACTACGCAGATAGCCCCTTCATGACTAAGGCATTCATTTTTCCCCTGGCTGCCCAACAGCACCGGCTGTGATACGTCAAAGCTGAGTCTCTCTCTGGGAACTACTCTCAGTCAAGGGGAGCCAGCTGATCCAGGTTCCTGCCCCTTCCCCGGAGCAGCCCACATGCAATGCCTGCTCATTGCAGGGGTACAAAGGCCCAGCTGCTGCTTCAATTTGGAACAACTCAGAATGGCCATCCCAGCTCCAGAGCTCCCTGTGGAATCACCCAAGGCCTTTATTAAAGCAGCATCATAGGTCGTCAGCCTTTCCCCTGCCTCTCCCTCGCTCCTGGCTTCCTTTCAGGTATTTTCCTCGGTGAGAAAGCATGCTTCGGTAAACTTCCGGCTCAGAAATCAGTCTCAGAGACGTTTTCCAGGAACTCGACCTAAGACACTCTAACTTTTACCAAAATGAATGTAGCAGCTTATTTTGGAGGAAAGTATTATAATGAGAGCAGATAAGAGGGAAAGTAATGCTCACAAAACCCCTATAAGCTAGACAGTATTATCTATATTTTATAGATGAGGACATGGGAGCTTAAATAATTGTAGAGATTTCTCTAAGATCACTCATCATGACTAAGTCTGTCTGACTCAGGAACCTGATTTTATTACTGCATTATTCATAAATAGTCCATTCCTCTCGTATGGCTCTTTACTAGGCCGGAAATGAAAAAAATAATAAAAATTTCTGCTATCCCCTCTCATATGCTCTCCATAAGCTGAGTTTATACTTAAGCCAGAATAAGACACTGTCTCATAACACCATCCATTCCATACAGTCTCTAATAGCTTTGTTACAAGTTATGAATAAGGCTCTATGAAAAGACTCCAGGAGAAGGAGCTAGTATAATATATGCAGCATCCTAAATATAGGGGAAAATCTTTGTATGTGTGCATCCATCATATACCTGAGGAACTGGTGGACCGAAATGGCCTGGTAGAGCTTGCACTTCCCAGTAGTGAATTCTCTTATGCCTTACATGGAGGACCGTCCTCTTTATTTACAATTCAATTTCATCTAAGAGAAAAGGTAGAAAGGAGGAACAGAGAGACAGGGAAAGAGTGTACAGGAAGATTGAAAGAAAAAAACTAAAATGTTAGTATTTATGTCTGGAGATAGAATTACAGGCATTTTATTTGTCATTTCTGAATTTTGTACTATTAACATAGTAATATAAAAAGTATGAAAGAAAGTGAAAGACTTTCTAGTTTATGATGTCCTTCAAAAGGATGGAGCAACAGTGCTCCATTGTATAGGCGTACCATGTACCACAGCTACACTATGAAATACAACTCGGCTGTTTAAATAAAAAGGAAATCTTGCATTTTGTGACAGCATGGATAGAACTATAGGGCGTTGTGTTAAGTGAAATAAGCCAGTCAGAGAAGGACAAATACCATATGACCTCACTTATATGTGGAATCTAATGAACAAACTGAACTAACAAAATAGCAACAGACTCATAGGCACAGGGAACAGACTGACAGTTGTCAGAGAGTTGGGGGACTGGGAGAAAAAAAAGTGAAGAAACTAAGCAGTACAAATTGGCCACCGCAGAATGACCACAGAGATGCAGATTACAAGATGGAGAATATATTCAATAGTGCCGACGGGGCATGGGTCCAGGTGTGTGCTTGGGGCAGCAGGGGGACCACTCTGCACAGTGCATGGTTTTCTGGCTGTTTTGCTGTACACCTGAAAATGGAGGAGAATGGTATTGAATGTACCATAAACTGTGGTTGAAAAAAATTTAGTTACAAGAAAGAAGAAGAAAAAGGGATGGAGGAAATAATGTTGGGAATACATAGCTAGAGAGAAAGAAGGCTAAATGGTCTTTTGAGGTGCCTGAGTACCCTAAAATGGGCCGTTCAGATGCCATTCTGATATAGGCTGTCCCAAGTCAGAAAAAAAATAGGTCACAGAAAAGTGATCCTCATCATGTCGCATCCAATTCAGTCTGCCTTGCACTTGTGTGCTTCAGGTCAAAATTAGCGGATTTATATACATATTCTTGAACATATATCGAACATCAGCATAATCATGAACTCTTTCCCTCTTATCCAAAATAGTAAGTATGTCCAAAATTTTCAAGAAAGATAAAAAATTATTATTACTAACCAAGTTAATGCTGTTGTTCTCTTAAAAGACAAAATTGGAAAGTCAATTTGTATAAAGGTCTTTACCAAAACTTTACCAGGAGAAAAATAATAATTGGTTGCAACGCCTTACCATTTTTACTGCAATGTCTCTCTCAGGCTTATTTCCCCACACTGAGTGCTCAAATGGCACATCTGTGTATGTGTGTAGTTTTTTCCAGCCTGTGATTGGAGCAACCCTATTAAATGAGCTATTTAATTGCCTTATCAAGGGATCTGGTAGTCACAGCCATGGAAAGATGATCTGGGTAAAGAAATGAAGAAAAAGATCATGTTATTTTATTTTTATAGCTACAATTTATCTTTTTACAATGTACCCCAGCATAGTTTTTCATGTAATTCAGAAAGGAATATTGAAAACAAGCCCCAACCTGTCAAATATAATTTTATGTAACTAGCTTGTCTGGAGCTATTCTATTAAAATGATCTACACTTTGAGAGGTCCTCATTTCCGAAGGGCAAATGAACCCAGCAGGTGACTGCGTAATTATGACTTCTGATTCAGAGCTCATTTTTAAAATCATGAACTGTTTAATGCTTGCTGATTGCTTTCCCTAACAGTCTCTTGTTTTCAATACACTCTTCCTCTTACTCACTAACAGAACCCTGCTCTGCATGCCAAGGGCCCACTTAAAGGGAACCTGCAGCTATGGTTCAATCCCCTCGATAACAAAAAGACTCACTATAATATTAATTTTCAAAGACATATTTAGAATCTCTATTTTCCTATTCCAGATGTAAATTTTAAGAAATGGTTGCAAGAAAAAGAATTCTTAATAATAGAATGAAATGCAAGGGAGTTGCTGTCACTGAAACATACTCTATTTCATATAAAATATGTTTAGTTTGGGTGTCCTGAGGAAAGGCTGTAGCACTATAACCAGTTACTCTCCTACTCTGAAAAGTTAGAAAAACAAAATAACAACAGCAAAACAGTGGACAAACAAGTCAACTCTTTCAGCATGGTCCTCTTTATTAATACCTCTGGGATATTCCTATAACCTTGAATAGGTGGTCTGTTGATTATAAAAGAAAACCCTGGATTTTCTTAGTTTATAACCTAACTGCAAAAAGTAAAAACAATAATGTGTTACACTATAAAAACTTCTACAGTTTTCAAATATCCTGCACACACTCTGAACTTTATCTAACTAAAGCATAATCAGACTTGGCAACAGTTCTTTGACAAGAGATGGAGATGCTAACCATAAATTCTAACCTCTTGTAGAACGTGGGCATTATCCCTTCTTTAAAGAGATATTCTTACCGTAGCTGGAAATTCAGGAGCCTCCAATAATGCTACAAGGTTGTCTCGTTATCCCCTGAATCCCCAAGTGCTTTATCACTTGTCATTTTGAGGATGATCATTAATCAGAGCACTTTGCACTCAAGTCATCTTGTAACCTATGGGCTTTTTACAAACATAACAAGCTACATCAATAAAATGCAGCTGTTACAAAGTGAAGTGTGGCTGTTCATCATAACATGAGCAGCAGCCTAAAACAGGAAGAGGAAGGTGACGATCATATCCAGTTGAAAATGCTGGCATCCTTCTTCTCTCCCTAAACTCAGTTTGATATCTGAAGTACAAGTGTCAGGTGTGGAGGAAATAAACATTCAAGGGCCATTGTTGAAAAATGCATAACTGGGTGTCAAAAACAGAATAGGTATATAGAAGTCAGCATGAGAATTATACTAAAAGGCTGTTTGTAGCTATTCAGTACAAACAATCCTATTGCCATTTTTTTGTGTTTGTTTTGATTTTGGTTTTGGTTGCTAATTACAGAAACCAACTATTGTAAGAGATATTAGTTGGATCCCTTGGACAATTGTTCACCTAACCTTACACCAACTGGGAGGCTAGACTCAGTACTTTGAAACATCCCAGGCATCCAAATGTTTCAACATACCACCTGTACAAGATATTTCATTGAAGTTTCCATGGGAAGACGGCAAGAAAGATTTTGTTCCATAAATATGGCCAAACTTCCTTAATTTCCCCAAAGTTCTCTCTCAGTACAGCAGCCTCTCCTCTTCAAATCCTACTCTTTCAGCTTTTCCAGCTAAGCTCTAGGACTGAGACATGAACCCTTTTTCTTATGCAGAAAAATTGAGGTCTTTAACGCCCCAACCTCATATATTTCAGCCACGTGACTAGGGTCCCACCTACCTGAAAGGCAAGAAAAATGGTAAATAATAAACATTTCCTCTTTTCACCATTTTGAGTGCATGCAAGTGTCTCAACAGCAGGAACGGTAAGACAACCTTTGAAAGGGACCAGATCCAAAAACAGAAACACAACCAGAAACATTGGGAACCTTCAGTCTTGTCTCAGCTTCTCTCTGTTCATTTGCTTCATTCTTCTCTCTATATTATACTCTGTATCTCCTCCAGATCTTTCTTGTTCTAGAAAAAGAAAAGGATCTTTGCTACATAGATCAGCAGTTTTCAAGTATACCTATGCATCAGTGCATTTTACTAATGGATTCCTGAGCCTCACTCACAAATATTATGATTTTATGAATCTGGAAGGGCTTGAAAATTTTATTTTTAAAAGTTTCCTAAGTGGCTTAGTGTAAAGATTAAGCTTCTGAAACAAAAAGCACCTCCCCTTAAAGAATATGGCAATATAAATAAGATAAAAGTGTATTTTTTTCTAACTTAACAGTTCTTGCATATGCCATTCAGATAGGCAGACTAGCTGGGCTCCACCTAAACCTTAAAAATCTCAGTCTCTCCCTCTTGTTCATCCTTGCAACCAGATTAACAACCCAGAAGCATTTTTATAAATATAATGCCTGGGGTCTTGCCCTTGACTATTTAGCCAAAGTGAGGCCAATGTTATATTCACTTTCATCAAGTACTGCTTGATGAAACACAAGTATTCATCAAGTACTACTAAGGCACAGGCAGGTTTGGGAACCACTACCCAGAGAAATACAATGATGACCTTCTACCTTATTCTTCATTTCACATGAAATTGACTGTCACTCAACTCAGAGGCAAAGGACCCATGGGCAAGTCCTACTTCTGCCACTAATTGTGTGATCTCACCCAGATCATTTCATAAAAGTATTATGTGCCAGGCTTAATGCTAAGTGACTCATACGTCTCATTTCTTTCAGTGTAAGACAATGTAAGGCAAGTATTAGTTCTAATCCTATTTTATTAAAACACTAGGTAATTTTCCCCACTTTACACTCATATTATCAAAGCTGGACTTCAAGCACAATTGTATTAAGTCCAAAGCATATCAGCCTTTCCCTCTGTCATTTTTGGCCTGACTGAGCCTCATTTTCTCATGAGTGTAACTGAAATAAAACATATACTTTGATGAGTTGTTGGTGAGGGTTAAATGAGCTGAATACCAACATTTAAAAAGTCATTGTTTTCTTTTGAATACAAAAAAGATGACACTAAGTTGCCATGGTGTATGTAGCCTGTGTTTTAAAATCTGTTGTAGCAGTGGGGATGGATTTGAGCTTATGTATTCACAATCTCTGGGTCTGTCTTCAGTGATCAATAGCACCTATTTGTTCAGAGTTAACCTGTGGCCATGGAACTGAACAAAAGCAGTGGCCCATGTGGGAACTGAATTAATGGTCTGGAACTGATAAACACTCGACTCATTGACTGTCATGATCGAAAGTCACTTTCCCAAGTCTTACTGTCATTGACGCTAGGACTTGGGGAAGAGCAACCTCTCTATATACAATCTCTCTATTGTAAGTTCATTCATTAGAGCCTTGCAAAAAAAGAAAACAGCCGCCTGCCCACCAAATCTCCTGTTAACATAAATCATTTTAAGGTGAATTCCGGCTCATTTCTCCATTTCATAGTCCAGTGCTATTACTACCAAGTGTTAGTAAGTTAGCTTTTTACTTTAGTTAGATGAGAATGTAGCAGATGAGATGCTACATTTAGTTAGATGGGATGTAGTTAGATGTAGCAGACTAAGGATGAGAAATAAAAAGGTTTCCTTTTCCCTTATATCTCCATTTTCATGGATCTTGTCAGTGATTTAAAAAAACAGAATTTTTTGCTCATCTACTTAGCAAATATATAATGTAATATATTAAGGATATATTATATTAAGAATATAAATAATTAGGGATATATTCTACATAGTCTGCTTTACTAGCTACTTGCCTGCTCATCTCTAAATTCACTTCTAAATATTGAGATTAAACTATGAGGCTAGATGACCAAAAATTTGCCAGTTTCTGAAATAAAATATCAAGCAGCAATTACATTCTCTGAAGAAGCAGCTAAAGCACTTTAGTTCATTGTGGTTCTTCTAAGTCTATTCAATGGCTAAGCTGAGACATCAGTATTGGTCTCCTTAAAAACACAATGATCACCAAGGTTTTAGTATTTAGCTAGAAAATAGTAATTAGTGACTTTTGGTGCTACTATATGTACAGTAGATTCTAGGAACCAAGAAATGCAATTTTTTTATAATAATGACTAAGGCATTTAGAAGAATGCTTGTAAATATACAGATGGTTTCAGCTAAAGTAAGAGTGTTCTAAAATAGGAAAAGAATCTAAATGTCCCAAGTTTTTTAACAAAGATTCATAAAACAGAAATGTTGAGAACTAGGGCTCTTGGTCATTCCTGAAACATTTAGCAACATATGCAAAATGAACAAAAGAAAAACAGAAAATCCACAAATCTTAATTATAAAACTCATTGAATATTCTCTAAGTAAACACACCTGTACAACCCTACCCACAGCCAGAAGTAAAACATTGTCAGCACAATGGAAGCTTCCTTTTGCCTGTCATTATCTATTCCCTCTCCCAAGGATAACCTCTACTCAGAATAGTTTTACTTGTTTTTGAACATCATATGAATGAAATCATACCATATGTGCTCTTTTGTGTCAAACTTTGTCAGATATTACGGTTATGAGATTCATCCATGTTAATTCAAGTAGCACAGCTTTAGTCATTTCCATTGTTGTATGGCATCCTGTTGTATAAATAGACTACAAATTTGTATCTATTCCACTATATTTTGGTTAGTTTTAGGTTTTGGATATTACAAATAGTGATATAATGAACATTCCTGCACTTACCGTACAGTAATCAAATGTATACATTTGCTATGGTCTGAAAGTGTTCTGTCAAAATTCATTGTTAAAATCCTAATACTCAATGTGACAGCATTAGGAGGGCGACCTTTGTGTGGTGCTTAGGTCATTAGGGTCGAGTCCTCCTGTGTGGGGACTGCTCTTACAAATGAGCTCCCCAGCCCCTTCCACCATGTGAGCATACAACAAGGAGCCTAAGGCCTGAAAAGGGCCTTGAGCCAGCCATGCTGGCACCTGGATCTCAGACTCTGGGCCTCCAGAACTGGGAGGAATAAATTTCTGTTCTTTATAAGCTAACCAGTCTGTGGTATTTTGTCATAGCAGCCTAAAAGGACTGAGATAACATTTCAGTTGGGTATATAGCTATAACGGAAACTATGAGGTAATGAGGTATGATTATGTTCACCTTGATTAGACACGCTCAATTTTATGAAGTTGTTTTACTAATTTAACACTCCCACCAATAATGTAGGATTTGGGAAACTTTCAGGAAAACATCAGCAAAAGCTTTCCCAGGAAAGTGACACTTGTGTTGAAATTGGAAGGATGGCTAAGAGTCATCCAAGCACAAACAAGAGGACAGTTGGACTAGTGTGTGCAAATGTCTTATACCAGCTTCCTAGTGACTAAGACTGGAGTTACAGGAGTGTGCCCCGATAGATCAATTTACACTTACTTCTGTTCAAGTGTTTTAAGGTTCACAGATTTTAGAACAGTTTCTATGACACTCTCTTATCGCCACATTTCTGTACCATCTTGGAGATGAATTATGGCTACCTACAAATGCACACCTTGGGTGGGGATGGGAATTTGGCCAGCTCTGCTATTTTAAAAGTAAAAATCATACTTTCTTTCAGGAGGGGGCTACACTGGGGTTTCACACAGAGGCCCAGCTGTTACTAAGAATATAGCATCTCCCTGGCATTTCTATTTATGCATATATTTCTTCTGGAGACTTTATGAGATCCTATTGTGACCACACAGGATTATACTGTGAATCCGTGGCCAGGATTAGTATCATCATTCTCAAATACTATTCTCACTGATGACTATGGACATCTAGAAGGATGCATTCCACAGGGAGTTGAAAATAAGGGAAGGGGGCTCAGAAGACAAGTCAAAAGTCAGAGAAAATGTTTATGTGACATCAAGATTGGAATTACTTACATAATTACTGTTTTCTTTGAAAATTAAAAGACAGTGGTAGTTAACAAAGAAAAATCCTTTTAGCTCTTTCTTGCATTCAAAATTTCAAAATTCACTTAATAAGCATATATTAACAACTTATTATATATGAAGCACTCTTATACACCTGTTAATGTAACAACAATTCCTCGATAAAGTTTGGGCATTTGTGTATAAAAGAGAGAATCAGAGAGTTGGAAAGGTCAATAGCTGATTACCCTATGAGAGGAATCAAAAGTTTGGGGGAAAATAATTTACTATAGCAATGATATGTTGTATTTTACATGCAAAATTGATATTGCTTAACATTCCTGTTTATTCTGGCTGTTTATTTGCTAGTAGTGCTAAATTTGTCTCGATCCATTTTCTCTCTTGTCCGGATCCTTTTGTGGGTAACAGCTTGCATTTATAAAACAATCAAATAGGGTTTAGGAGTAGTGGATTGCCATACAATGGTACAAAGCTGATTGGCTGTATTAAGGTTCAGCATCTTCAGCTTGGCTTCATTAGTAACCTAGCCAACTGAGCTAACTAGGTATAAGCAAAAACTTTTTTAAGGACAAACTTATTATGTTGCAGAGGACAAGGCAAGCCGTCAGCAGCACCTTCACAGATTCTGATGGCTCTCTAGAGAAAGGCAATTCTGTCTGCATTATCCATAGTGTAAAACACTAGAGGGTTGATATGTGAGCCTGCTTCATGAAAGGGAAATGTTTAGGGATGGAAACACAGGAGGCAATAAAACAAAGAACACAACCCACCAAGAGTATTTGGGGACACTTGTATGTTTTTTAGCATAGATTTTTTACATCAGAATTACCAGTGTTGTTCATCATTACAAATGTTTTCTTAGAAACTTCCAGGAGAGAAAAAAAGGATAGGCATTTCCTATACCTGAGACATACATGAGAATGAAGAGCAAAGTTGAATCAGAAACATGTCCTCTTGTAACATGGATCAGTCTTTATGTCAAGTTTGACTTCTAATAAAAGAGCCAAAATAAAGACTTAGTATATATAGCAGAGTTGATACCAAATTTAAATTTTCTTATTTTCCAAAAATAAATTTTCTTATTTTCTTATACGATCTCTTTCCAATATTAGCAGGGGTATTTAAAGAATTCTTTGGTTAATCATTAGAATGATAGTCCATTGCTTTCTAAATTATCTGAGAATTTATTGTGGAACTATATAATAACTAACTTCCTACATAAGTTTTTCTTTCATGTCATACATGTTCTTTGGCTGAAAAAATAATGAATTAAAGGAATTAAAGAGTGGACAAAATTTAGTAATGGTTGTCTTTCTGATAACTTTCTTTAATGGAATGCTATAAAACCATAACAAGGACCATTATTGCTGTAATTAGGCCCGCAATGGCTATAAAACCTTGGCTAGTATGTGGCTGTTACATCCATTACATTTCCTATTCAGGTAGCTTCATATTAAGTGATGCAGTGAACTGTGTTAGGACATAATGATTTATTTGCACCAACCCTCAACTTGAGGATAATTTATTACTCATCCCACCATTTTAAAACACATTTTTATTTTCTTTATTTTCTTTCTATTGGTACTTTAGATTACCTCCTATAAGTGTATTGAGCTCTGCCCCTTACTACATAACCCAAGATGAAAAAAATGGCCCAAATGTAAGAACAGATAAAAGCACCAGAAAAAAAATAGAACTAAGCAATGAAGATATAGCCAACCTATCATGTGCAGAGTTCAAAACAGTGGCAACCAGGATGCTCACAGAAATGATTGAGTATGATTGCAAAATAGAGTGAAAAGTGAAGGCTATGAAAAGTGAAATAAAGGAAAATGTACAGGGAACCAACAGTGATGAAAGGAAACTGGGACTCAAATCAATGGTTTGGAGCAGGAGGAAGAAATAAACATTAATCAGCACAGAATCGAGAAACAAGAATTGAAAACTATTAGGAGAGGCTTAGGAACCTCCAGAACAACTGTAAACATTCCAACATCTGAATCATAGGGGTGCCAGAAGGAGAGGAAGAGCAAGAAATTGAAAACTTATTTGAAAACATAATGAAGGAGAACGTCCCCGATCTGGCAAAGAAAATAGATTTCCAGGAAGTCCAGGAAGCTCAGAGAATCTCAAAGAAATTGGACCCACAAAAGCACACAACAAGGCACATCATAATTACATTACCCAAGGTTGAAGATAAGGAAAGAATCTTAAAAGCACCAAGAGAAAAGGAGACAGTTACCTACAAAGGAGTTCCCAGAAGACTATCAGCTGAGTTCTTAAAAGAAATCTTGCAGGCAGGAAGGGGCTGGAGAGAATTATTTGAAGCCATAAAAGGCAAGGACTTACATCCAAGATTACTCTATCCAGTAAAGCTATCATTTAGAATGGAAGGACAGATAAAGTGCTTCCCAGATAAGATTAAGTTAAAGGAGGCCATCATCACCAAGCCCATATTATAAGAAATGTTAAAAGGACTTACCTAAGAAAAAGAAGATAAAAAAGATGAAAAGTGAAAGGACAGCAAACTCACAGTTATTAACAACCACACCTAAAACAAAAGCAAACTAAGAGGACAGCTAGATCAGGAGCAGAACCATAGAAATGAAGATCACAAGGAGGGTTAGCAACAGGGGAGTGGGAGAAGGAGAAGGGGGAGAAGGTACAGAAAATAAGTAGCATAGATGGTAGGTAGAAAATAGATAGCGGAGAGGGCAAGAATAGTAGGCGAAATATAGGATCTAAAGAACTTCAGACATGTGGTCATAAACTAAAGGGAGGGAAGGGTGGGGGAAGGGGTGTGCCAGGTGGAGGGGAATGAAGGGAGAAATAGAACAACTGTAATGGCCAATTAATAAAATATATTTTAAAAAAATTTTAAAGAGTGTTTTAGAGCCCTGGCTGGTATAGCTCAGTGGACTGAGCATGGGCCTGTGAACCACACAATTGTGGTTCGATTCCCAGTCAGGGCACATGCCTGGGTTGCAGGCCAGTTCCCAGCAGGGGACTCATGAGAGGCAACCATACATTGATATTTCTCTCCTTCCCTTCCCCTCTAAAGATAAATAAATAAAATCTTAAAAAAAAGAATATAATTTAGGGTAAGTTAAGTCACCCAGTATCTTCTTCCTTCAATTAGTCAATAGTTAACTTCTCCTGTACCTGTGTTCATTGACCACTAATTAAAATTAATCATATCAGACAATAAGACTTAGTAAATAGTAAGGCTCCAAATAGCTAAATTAGATGAAATATGTATGCTGTTAAAAGGGGACCATACATATATTAGATGAAATATGTATGCTCTTAAAAGGAGAGCTCTGGATGATAGATGGTGAAGAGGTTAAAGGAAGAACATTACTCATGACACATTGACGGGGCAGCAATTTGGGGACTGACTGAGAGAGGATAGTGAGTGGGGATGGGT
Organism: Artibeus jamaicensis; assembly: GCF_021234435.1. NCBI lineage: Eukaryota > Metazoa > Chordata > Mammalia > Chiroptera > Phyllostomidae > Artibeus > Artibeus jamaicensis. The sequence goes on from NW_026521486.1 coordinate 29,711,259, forward strand.
GGAGGTGGGCAAAGAGATAAAGAACAAGGACAACTATAATAGCAAAAACAGTAAAAAAAGGAAAAAATAACCTTTAATATTTTATAGTTGTATTTTATTCATTCATTAACAAATTTCTTTAAGCTTCTATTGCACTAAGCATTGGGAGATCACAACGAAGAACACAAAGCTCTTTACGCAATGGTACTTAAGGTTTAGAACTGTGCATTGATGGACACCTTTCTCTTTAGATCTCAAACCGAACCAAAAACACAAAGTTTTGCTGGTTCTGATGCTTTCCCTTTCTAAATATTCCACACACCCTTTCTAACACACATCACCACCATGACTGGCCTTGTATAATGATATGTCTAAGAATTTCATAAACATAGCCTAGCCACCATCCTGTGTATTTAAAAGTCAGTAGAAATAGGCTAATAATATTTATATTTACATGCTGTTTTACAATTCAAAAAGTTCTTCATGCACAATATCCCATTTGATGTACTACTGTGGTTACCCACATAGAGCTATAATTATAAAGTGACAAAATGCTTATGAAAATACACAAAATAAGAATTTCTAAGTAAGAGACACATGAATAGCAGGCATACATACATCCAACGCAATTCAAAACTCAGGAAAGTTGGGCAAAGCCTCAGGAGCACATGGTTCTACAGTATGATCCATACTGACAGGCTCTGAAAGGGAGACGAGATTTCAGGATGTATTTAACAGAAAGGGTCCACTTAAAACATTAAGATAAAGAAATCACAAAAGATTTTCTAAGAGCAAAGTGCTACTTTGGGAAAAGCACAGAATTTTATAATATAACTTTATGCTAAGGTTTACAACCATGTGACTTTTCCATATTACCTAACAAACTGCTGTTGGGATCAATACCAGATTCTATAAATGGATGAGATATAATTCATTTAATATTTCCATCTCACCTCTTTTATTTCAGGTTCTAAATAGTTTAAGTATAGTTTTTAAAAGTTAACCATGAAGCCATCTAAACATACCTAAAACTAACCTTGTTTTCCAACATATGATCTATGAACCACAGTAACTATCCAGAATAAGTGACTCAGCATCATTCTGATTATGAGACCAAGCCATCTGTTCATTGTCCTCGACAGCTAAACACTGCTCTTGCTTAATATTTTTACAACATTGATTGTTCACTTTTGCAAGCATTGCATGTATCGTTTCATCACTCTAAAGGTTCTATTTTGACACCCAAATGCTGTATATTTTCTTCTTCAGCATCACACAAGCATTCATTCTTTTTCATAATATGGGAAATGTATTCAGTGCCAATTAGAAGGAAAAGATAGCAAGATGGCAATAGTGGTGTTACATCAGAAACCATACACACATTAGTCTCTTCCTGCTATCAACCAGTAACAGAGAAACTGCTTTAATAAATTTATTTCTTGGATTTCAAATAATTATTAAGTTAAACCATATGAAATTGTCAATATTCAATTGTTTGACTTTGAAAAGGGGCAGTTTCATATGGTTGCACATAATGTAATGAACCAGTGATTCCTCATACTTTTACACCTTAATAAAAGTTAGACAGATATCTGTACCTCCATATTCATTGCAGCATTACTCACAATAGCTAAGGCAAGAAAAAAACCTAATTGTCCACTGAGGGATGAATGGATAAAGAAAACGTGGCATATATATATACATATATGTTATATATAAGGCTATACATGATTCAGCCATAAAAAAGAGGGAAATTCTGCCACTTGTGACTACATGGATGAACCTTGAGGATGTTATGCTAAGTGAGATAACTAAATAAAGAAAGACACATATTGTACGATCTCACTTGTACATGAAATCTAAAAAAGCTGAGCTTATGAAAACAGAAGAATGGTGGGTGCCAGGAACCAGAGCGTGGAGAGAGGAGGAGACGCTGGCCAGAGGAAGCAAACTTCCAGTTATAAGGGATATAAATCCTGCTACCCTGTTGTACAGCATGGTAACCACAGTTAACAATACTTATTGTATACTTGAAATCTGCTAAGAGGGTCGATTTTAAATATTCTCACCACAACGACAACAAAAATGATAATTATTTGAGGTGAAGGATGTGTTAACTAACCTTATTGTGGCAATTATTTTGTCATACACGCACACACTAGTAGATGTATCCTGTTATCTCACTGCACACCTTAAACTTACACAATGTTTTGTGTCAACTGTATCTCAACAAAGCCATCCCGAAGTCTACACACAACAGTGGGGATCGGTCACAGGATCTAGACTGGCCTGTTGCACGAGCACAGCTTCAGAGCCAGGGGCTGACTGCCAGTGTGGATCCCAGGCACTGGTGAGGTAGAGAGGAGGAAGGGACTCCAGCAGCTGGCACCTGCAAACACAAAATCTGAAGGACAAAAGCCAGTAAAATCCCCAGAGACCCTGCAGTGGGTGCTGGTGATTGGTTTCCTCAGTGGAGAAAGCTACTGAAGTCCTCTGCAAGAAAGAGCAGGTCACTGGTAGCTACAATAACGCCACTGAACGGTGGACACTGGTAGCCCCTGACCTTCTGCCTCCTTAGTCACCTCTCTACATCTCAGCTTTACTGGTCTGGGGCCTGGGTGAAACTGAAGCAGGTCTTTCAAGGAGCGCTCCAAAAGCCTGAGGATGCTGGTTGCTCACCCTGCTCTCTTTCTCCAGGCCAAGGGAACTTTTTCTAGTGAGGGTATTCTGCCTCTGTGCTGAGCAGTGTCCATCTGGGGAGATGGGATGATGCAATCCAATGAAGCTGTTCTTTCTCTTATGTGGTTCTCAGTGTTGTTGCTGCTGTTGTTGCCCCCCGGAGTTACTGAGATTTGGTAAGCGTGCACGCTGAGCTCTCCCAGAGCTGTTTTTGTTGGTGGATAGCTGTCTAACTGATAGCTGTCTAACTGTCTAGCTGTCTAACAGGGTCTGCTACTCTGCCATCTTGGTGATGTTGCACCCTCATACGCCTACCTCAAGGCAAATACAATCATATAGATTTTAGGTTTAATATATTCTTCATTGAAGTAAATTAAATTTTAAGTCAGTTTTTTATGTAGAATTTTGTGATTGTTGTCAATATCCTGGAACTGGTCCTCAAATTCCTCAATTTTCCTCAGGGAAAATTAGGAACTTTAAGCATACTCCCATGAGAATTGTGAATTATAAAAATTAACATGCCTAAGAGGATGAGCTCTGCATCTGTGGTATTTAGGAGAGGCGTAAGTGAGAACATTTGTACCAGAACAGCTATAATCAGGAGCTCTATTATCTGTGGATTTAAGTTTTATTTTAACTAGGTAGCTGTACATAAAAATATTGAGCGAGACTTGAACCTTTCTTGAAAGGAAATATTTCAGAAAACAACATGGAACACATATGGTTTGGTTGAAGACTGAAGAGGCCCCTTTTTGACAGAGAGATGGACATCAAGGAGATGCAGCAGGCATCTGGGATCTAGACTTCATCACGGCTGATAGGCTTGACAAAGTTTTTTTAATACCCTTGTAAAAGAGAGAGAAAGACATCAAATGCTAATACAATTGGATGGATTTGAAATGAATTGAAAAGCCATTTCTTGAAGATACCAATTAATGAAATGATGTCACAGTCGGTGGACTTTGCCTTCAGCTTGTCTTGTTCAACAATTTTATCAATGACTTGAATGAAGAGAGAAAATATATGTGTATTACATTTGTAGATGTTACAAATCTTGGAAGGATAAGGAATATGTTGGATGACAGTATGCCTGTATCGGGAGCCAAAAAAATCTTAACAGGCTTGAGAGATGGGCCAAACCTGACAAGAAGAAGTTTAATAAGGATAAATGTAAGATCAGTACAACAACAAGAAAAGGAGAAGAAAAGAATCCTGCAGGGGGAGCTGTGGCTGAAGGGCAGCAGGTGAATTTGGTTGAGTTCACAGCAAGCTCACTATTAGTCTATAGTCTATAGTGTTAATTGGGATTAGGGACTTACTCTTCAGAGTCAGAAAATGGGAGGCTAAAGTCCTGGATCTCACCTTTATTAGGGATTTAGCTTGACAAATTACTTAATCTCCCCAAACCTTAACTTCTCTGTATGTATAACAAAAGTAATAATAGTAAAACCTTCAATGTGGTATCTACTTATGTTACTCTTATAAAAAATCCAATTCTTAATTCTTAAATTTTAATGATTACTGAGATTTCCTGAAATATTCTTTTCCCATCTTTCAATGGAAGAAGTAGTGGAAAGGAAGATATAAGGAGATAAAGGAGGGATTGAAAAGAAAGCAAGAGAAGTGAGAAAATAACCAATATTGATTGAGAAAGTGTTTTGGTCCAGGTACTATGTAAGACAGCCTGGGTACGTGAACACATTGAACTTGCATAACTAAAGTAACAAAGGTACCATCACTTTCATTGTAAATATGAGAAAACTTGAGCTTAGACTAGTTTTCCCAAAGTCAAAACAAAAAATTTAGCATAAGTGTATTTTGAACCCAGGTTTCACTCTAAGGCACAGACTCTCCCCACCACCCCATTCACCTCAAAACAGAGTCCTCTTAAACAACCTGCTTAATGACAAGCAGCCTCAACACTTCTTTGTTCTAACTACATGATGTGAAATTCAACTTAAAGTGTTATGTTATTACCACATTTATATGAATGCTACCTGGTTTGGTTAAATCTGCAAGAATTTATCTTAACGCATTAAATTATGTCTATAATTCAGTTTGTATATAGAAAATAATTCAGCAGGCACGGTGACATTCCTAACAGTCATCCCATTTCTTTATTTTTCTATTGTTGTTCAATTTCAGTTGTCTCCATTACTCTCCCCTGCCCTACTTCCCACATTCAGCTGGCCCCTGCCCCTCCCCTTGTCTGCCTCTGGGTTCTTTATACATGTTCCTCGACAACCCTTTCCCTTCTTCCCCCCGTTATCCCCTCCCTCCCCTGTGGTTGGTGTCAGTTTGTTCTTTAGTTCCATGTCCTTGGTTCTATTTTGCTTTGGTGTTCATTTTGTTGATTATCATCCCATTTCTTCCTTAGTAGCCTTTCCCATAACTGATTCCTGGAAAGCTTTCTTCCCTGAGTCTTTTAAGGGGAAAAACAGGGGAGGGATTTGGAGGAACAAGTATGAAGGACACAGGGACAAGAACTAAGGGGGGTGGAAATTGGAGGGAGGTGGGGAGCATGGGGCGGGGTGGGCTGGGATGGGAGAAATAGAAAACTGTACTTGAAAAATAACTAAATAAAATTTTTAAAAAATAATAATGTTCAATTAAAAATGAAAAAAGAAAGAAAGAAAAAAATTGATTATGCTTCCTTTGTGCTTTAAGTTTTTTCTTCCGTCTTTTTCTTTTCTACCAAACTGCTTATGAGCAAATCTTAAAGCAAGCCAGCGGCAGCAGCAGTACTAGTTTTTATATAAACTGAAAGAAAAAATAGAAAAAATTTATCTCAACTAATAAAACACTGCAATGCTATGCACTTGTAGTTTACCACCTGTACTAAAGGAATTTGGAGAGAGGGGAGTAAAGGAAAGACATAGCTGCAGGAACAGCGTTACCGTCGAAGCCCCGTGCCACCCACATACTCTGCCGTCTTTCAAAACCCAAGCCAAATGTCTCATTTCCTGTGAAGTCCTGTCTGCCCACATCCCCATCCCCACCCCAGGTGACACTTGATTACCCTTTCCTTTGCTCCATGCCTTTCCATACCTCTTATATAACACACCTTACACTGTGTTATAATCACTGTTATATTCCAAAGGAGGTGCTAGGCCACTTATGGAATTTTTAAAATAGTTCATTAGAAATAATGCCTGACTTTTTCATCCACACAGGGAAAAAATTAATGAAGAGGGAGATAGGGAAAGGGTTTTCTGAGTGAGTTTCTTTCTAAGACTGTGACTGGAATCGCTTTCCCCTTGGGGGTGGGGGAGCTCTGAGGTGGAGCAGCAGTGAGCCAGTTGGTGACGCTTAACATGTGAGCCCTGAAGTTGGGAGGAGCACAATGGACTGGGATCTGACCCACAATAGAAATAGACTGATAGGCTGCAACCATCTCTGCATGTTGGAGTGTTGTTGCTGCTATGTACAGGGACCAGTGTACAACCCTGGCATTTTCTGGGGCGAGGCATTTTCCAACCTATTACATTCTGACTCCTAAGTCTACTCTATGGAAAATGCTCATTTAAAAGTTGCCAATAACTACCTTCCACACTGAACAATTCAGTGCACTCTTCTAAAGGAACATCTCTGAATGTTTTCGTGCATGCCTTCTTATTCAAATTTTCACCTTGCTTTTTTTTCTGTCATCATTCAATGAGATGTTGTGCAGACTGCGAGCTGTGCAGCCAAAGGGACCTAAGTTTAAATTAAGACAATCAATAAGCGTTTACAGAATGCACAATGAGCGCCAAGGACTGAAGTAGGCTCTGGGGATCAATGGTAGTGCAGACATGAAACAGTACGACCTCCCCATATTTAATCTGAAGCCAGCTACGTGACTTCTGATTCATAAGAAAGTCTTACCACCATATGAAAATTTATTTAATTGTCTGAGTATAAGCTTTCTCACTGGTAAAAGAAGAATAATATTACCTGTTTTGTGGGAGATATTATAAAGATTAAATGAGGCAAATTAATACAAATTGCCAATTAATTTCTATCAGACACATAATAATCATCCAATAAATGTGCAAGCCTTTTACCAGCCTCTCTCCCTCTCTCCAATACTTTGTCCACTCCCTGCATATTCTCATACCTCCTACTGCTTTTTCCGCTCATTCTTTAATTATCTTAGTCCTATTCTAACAAACAGATATAAAATGTGTGCATTCCCCAAAGCGTTTCCAGTGCTGTTTTTTCTCGTTCTTTACTTTCTCCCTGAGGGAACTTTTTCACTCTCCTGACATCAACTACCACAGCCATATAATTGCTGCTTCGAGCTATGTCTTTAAGAGTGATCTCTCTTTAGTTCCCCTCTTACATCATGCAAAGCCTCTATTCCAATGTGTCTAAAAATAAACTCACCATACTTACCTGAACACTACTCCAAGGTTCATGGCATTGATATCCATTACATTTATTTAAGCATGCACTTATTAAGTGACCATTATATACAGGAGAATTGTCTGGGGCTAGAAACACTCCTGTCACCATCCGAGCTCCAAAAGACACAATTTTTTTTAAAATAGAACCAGTATCTCTCATTGGCTGGACTCTCATTATTTGCTCTCAGAAACTCAGAAACCAGTAAGATTTGATCAGCAAGGGATAATTAAACCTACAAAGTATTATAACTTACACATGGTAGATAATCAATGAATGTTTACTTAGCTAAATTCCACTTAATGGTATAAGCAGAAGAAGAAAGTATGAAAGTGTAAATCATGCTGAAAATGGTAAATAATTCAGGAGCATAAAATGAGTAATGGGTGAGTAATATACTTGAAAAGGTATATTGAGATCAATCTGGGAAACCTTTAATGCAATAGCAAATGGTTTGACATTTATCTAATAAATAAAGTCACCCTAATAAATGACATTTGCCTAATAAGTCTAATGGAATGGAAAACCACTGAAAGTTTTGTGTGACTGAAAATCGCTATTATGACTGTTAAATGTTTTTCTGTTGGCACCATGAACTTGGAGCACTGAAATGGTCTTTCCCCTTCCCTCAAGTCTTCACTCAACTACCAAGTCCTCATGAGGCCTCACCTAACTCAAAACTGTACTCTTCAGCCCAACAGGCCCTCCCTGTCCCCACCTCAGTTTGACTGTTAAAGTGCTTATTGAAGAGCAGATAAAGAGCTTGTCAGAGTAGAAAGACTAAAGGCATTCATCATCACCAAACTATTATTACATGAAATGTTAAAGGGACTTATTTTTTTAAAAGAAGATCAAAATGATGAACAATAAAATGGCACTACCTGTCTATCACGTCTATCAACAATTGAATCTAAAAAAGAAACTAAGCAAAGAAGAAGAACAGAGACAGAATCATGGATGCGGAGAACATTTTGATGGGTGCCAGATGGGAGCGGGAATGAGTGAAGAGGTGACGAGATTAAGAAGTACAAATAGGACACTTTTTATTAAAAATTGTGTATTTGCCCCGGCTGGTATAGCTCAGTGGATTGAGCGGGGCCTGCGAACCAGAGGATCGCGGTTGATTCCCAGTCAGGGCACACGCCTGGGTTGCAGGCCAGTTCCCAGCAGGGAACCCATGAGAGACAACCATACACTGATATTTCTCTCCCATTCTCTTTCCCTTCCCCTCTAAAGGTAAATAAATAAAATCTTTTTAAAAATTGTGTATTTATTTGTATATGTTTAAACTTCAGTCACCTTCAAAGTACTCTTCATTTGATGTAATACTTCTATTGAGACTTTTTTCCCTTCTAAATCCAAGTTTTATTTAACTAATATCTAACTTAAACTAAGGGACATGCAATTTAACTAATTATATCCTTTTTTGTGTTCTGAAGTTTTGGTGGAATGAAGGTCTATGTGGCTTCTGTTATAGCCGACCAGAGGAAAAGTGCTCAGGAGACAGTTTGGCCTTAGATAATGCAGCTGTGAGCGTGGATTCTGGAGTAGCCAGTGACTAGTGGAGATGATTCAGATTTGTCAGTCTGCCAAGAAAGGCCTTTGGTTTTGTACCAAATGTCTGACTACCCAGACATTATGATTAATTATTTTTATTAAATCCTCTCCAAAGGATATGTTTATGGATTTTAGGGAAAGAAATGTCAATCAGTGGCCTCCTGTGTGGGCCCCTACAGAGGGGATCTAACCGGCAGCCTTTGGTGCCATATCTTGCCATTCATAATGCACTACTGTGGATAATGTGCACTCATGTCTTAGGACTACTCGTGTATGATGCATATCCTTATTATCCCCTCAAAACTTTTGAGCAAAATGCACATGATACACTGCAAAATTCAGTACGTGGGGCAATGCTCTAATCCGAAGGTGCCAAACACAAGGCCCCAGGCCAAGTCCAGCCCTCCACCTTGTTTTATCTGGCCCAGCATCTTCTTTCTACTTGGTGGCAGCGCTGAGCTCCTTGCTCCTGGTTAAGGAGTAGTTACATTAAACAGTCCTAAAATTACATTTGGGCCTTTGAAGGCAACCGTGAGGCTGATGTGGCCCCCGGTGAAAATGAGTTTACAGACCTGCTCTAATCAATTGAGTCACTCAGCCAGGGCCTCTCATTTATTATGCCCTGCCCCCCATTTACTTTCATGAAAAATTAAAGGCTGATGAGCTCTGGCTGGTGGTGGCCCAGTGGATTGAGTGCCAGCCTAGGAACCAAAGGGTTGCCTGTTCTATTACCAGTCAAGGCACATGCCTGGGTTGTGCACCAGGTCTCCAGTGGGGGGGGGGGGGGGTGAACAAGAGGCAACCGCACATTGGTGTTTCCCTCCTTCCTTCCCTTCCCCTCTCTAAAAATAAATAAAATCTTTAAAAAAAATAAGTGTGGATCTTGCATCACTGGGTGACCTTGAATATTATAATTAAATACAATAGGAAGAATTCAGATGGCAAAGATTTAAAGAGTGAGTGTTAAAGGACTTGAAAATCCTAAAAGGCCCAAGACTGGAAACACTAAAAGGCTTTTTTGCCAAGATTGCCTAGAAGGTTATCACTAGTACCTTTGTTCTTGGCAAATGAGAAAGGACAGATAAGATGATGGTTGGAAACTAATTCAAATTTTATTCTCAATTCTCTTGTACTTGGTTTCTAGGTTCTGCCAGAACCAAACAACAAATATTTATTGAAGCTAAAATATCAACATTCAGTTTGTCCAAGAGTCCTCAGGCACTAGGATATATCAGGTCATGGTGGCCAAACTGATTTATACCAAAAGGCAACTAAATAACGTACAATAAAAAGCACAGCTGTTAAGCAGATTAGTATTGGCAAGTCAACACATCATACTGCTTCAGGGTAAGGCAGTAAAGCAAGTGAAGCCAGTTTAAAATTACGAGGTGTTTGGTGGTCATCCCCACTGTCCTCCCATTATCTTCTATCTTTTTCATTGCCACTTTTTAATATAGTCCAGACTTTATTACAAGTGGGATGCTTTTAAAAAGGTAAATTTTGGTCCCTTGCTAAACTAAATTGAAACTTCTGAGAGTGAGACTCATAAATCTCTATGTTTTAATAGCTTCACCACTCCATCCAAATGACTTTGAGTCACATTAGAGATTCTTTGCTATGGTCCATCCTCCCTTCCAGTTCCCCACCTCACACTTCTTACTCAATTCATCTGGCTTTCACTACCGCACTCTTTTCTTCTCTTGTTGAAATGTCCCATGACATCTTAACTTTCAGCTCTAATAGCCTTATTCTTATTCATCTAAAACAGTGAACATTTTTGCCCCTCTCTCTTCTGGGAACTTTCTTCTTCTTGACTTCCGAGGTAGCATTCACTCCAGGTTCTCTCCCTGCTCTCTAGACTAGGTTTGCTTTCTTTGCTGAATCCTCTTCTGATGCCTTGGCCCGTACACTGGTGGTTTTCCCAGAGGCCAGTCCTTGTTTTTTCCTTTGTTCTTTCTAAACTGCTTGGAAATAATTTCATTTATTCCCACTTCCTTTTCCATTGACTACATTTCTACAATTCCCGAGTCTTTATTTCCAGTCCTGAGTCTTTTCTTAACTGTGGTTGTTAACTTCCAGTGCTCACCTAACTACTTTCAAGAATTAAGTCAAGTTGAGATAGGAGCAGCAAAAAAAAGGCAAAAGTGGAGCTGCTTGCATGACATCTGGGAGAGGCTGGGAAAGTGCTCTGGCAGAACTGCCTAAAGATTAGACAGGCCCAGTATACAAGACAGTGAGAAGAACCAGGTGACATCAGCCCAGGAAACACAGAGCTAGTGATTGAGTAGATGGACCCAGAAAATCTAAAGCCTCAAGACAGTGTCAGTGTCGAGTAACTGGGGGCATGAGCAGGGGGCAGTAAAGCCGATTGCAGGCCAGAACAGAAGCAGGAACTAAGGCAAGAGCTTGGTCAGGAGCAAGCCTGGGAGCCACGCATATATTGATCCAGGTGACTGTAAAACGCAGGAGCTCATCGCTAAAGCAGTCAGCAAGAAGACAACCTGTCCCTTGACATGGAAGCTTCGAGGGATAAAAAGCTCCATTAGTTTATCTATAAAAGCTTTTTAAAAAAATCACCTAGAGATCTTGGATTTACTACGTGTTTAATGTTAGGTGGTCAGAACATTCCAGGATTATCCTATTTGAGAGCAATTTCTCTTCCTCCACTCCCTCCTTTTTAAGTGTCTAGTCATAAAACATTTCAAATAGAAAAATACTTCAATACATATGTAGCCTCCATAGAGATCTAGCAGATATTAATATCTTACGATAACTGGGTCAGATTTCTGTCCTTGTTTAAACAGATCCACCGGTATATAGAGAGAGCTAAAGACACCTGCCAAACACTTTCTTGTTCCCCCTGTTCCCCAGAGGTCGTCGTCACTCTGCCCAAGTCAGTGTGTGTCCTTATTGTGCCTGGTTTCTTTCTTTCACTACAGTGGAAATACCAATAATAAATCTATAATTTTTAATTCAGCCCTGGGTAGAAAGAACAGAAAATGTATGTCACAGTGGTATTTGGGAGAAACCTTGGGTTGAGCAAACCGGTTGAAGTAAGTACTTTAAGAAGGTGAAGCATTGTCCTCACCATTACTCACCTTGAAAGAGAGGAAATGATCAGAGAATATTAATATTTCGCCAACCACTGAAGTAAAATGAGGACATAAATAAGAAACTGGCTAAGTGAGGCAATGATATTATTTCATTCTTTACTATTTCAAATGAAGTAAATGCCTTTCTTCAGTGTTTACTGAGGAGAAAGAAGATTCTCAAGTAATTCAACTAAGTTTGGGGTTGCTCATCAAAGAATGTGACCTTTAGCCCTGAAGCATATTATAACTCCAAATCTTGTCTTAGGAAATTTTACTTCTCATCCAAACAATATTTTTGTAATAGGAATTTAAATTTGGCCATCTGAGCTATAATGTCTTCATACACCTTGTAATTATTACTCCAACATCCTATATATAACATAAGGGTCATTTCTCTTGCTCATCAAAAAGCTTCAGTCTCCTTGGGTTTAAATTTACTTGGTAAAAAAAATTTTTTGTTTTAAGTTTTTATTAAGCAGCTGCCTGTAACAGATTCAGGTCCAACACAGTGAAAAAGCATAATTAGGCAGAGGAGATAAACAGATGATGGAGGTTTTTTTCCTCCTGATGAAAAGTCTGAATAGGCAGTCCAGAGAATCATATTGCAGTTAGGCAGTATTAGGTTCCTCATATCTTTCCATCCTGTTATTCTCTCACCCTCAGCCCAACACTGCCCAACGCTTACTGCTGTCTTTACCTGTGCAGTCCAGCAAGAGGAAGAAAGAAGGAAAAGTTGAAAGTATGCCCCTGTACACCTCTAAGCACATTGCTCTGACCAGCACCTAGCCACGTGGTCACATCCAGCTGAGCTGTAACAGGCATGGGGAAATGCAGGCTTTATCTGAGCAGTCCTGCATCTAGTTAAAATTAGGAATTCAATGAAAGAAAAAAGAAAGTAATAGACATTGAAAAATAATCAACTCTCTGCACCTGAGGCAGTAAGGTTCCCTGGGCCTGTGTTGACAGTCAGGTCAGACCAGTCCCCATCACCTATTAGTCTAACACACTAGGTTGGCCATAATGTCCATTTACTATTTTCTATGAAATAAAAGACACGTTTTTCATTTTTACCAATAACTTTATTTATTTGGATATTTTGAGTATGTCAGCTATCTCCTGCTATTGGCCTCTTGTAGGTAGAGGCCAGGGGTGCTGCTAAACATCTTCCAATGCATAACATACACCCACAGAAAAGAATTATTTGGCCAAAATATCAACAGTACCAAGAAACTTCACAAACATCTTTTGACACATTCAATCAGCCACAGTACTTTCTCCACACACTGCACAAATCTTTTTTTGCATTTTGGTTGATGATTTTTACCTATCTTGCAATAAAAAGGCATAATATGCCAAAAATTTTGCTTATTTTCTTCCATCTTCAATATTAAAATGGCTATATAAAAATCCACCAATTTTGATAAATTTTATTTATTTTTAAATTATGTGTTATTTATTACACTATTACAGTTTTCCTGATATTTTTCCTTTGTTCCCCTCCACCAGCACTCCCTACTCTTTCAGGAAATTCCCCTACCCTCGTTCATGTCCAGGGGTCCTGTGTATAAGTTCTTCAGCTACTCTGTTTCCTATGCTGTACTTTACATCCCCGTGACTATTCTGTAACTTCCCATTTGTACTTCTCAACACCCTCACCTCTTCAACCAATCTCCCACACACTCTTCCCATCTTGTTATCTTTAACCTTTAGCATTTAAATTATGATATGTCTTGCAGTAGACCTCTGCATCCGTCTTTTTGGGTCTCTCTGTGCTTCCTGGACTTGTTTGTCTATTACCTCTGCCAAATTAGGAATTTTCCTTTGTTATTTTTTTAAAGTAGATTTCTAATTCCTTGCTCTTTCTCTTCTCCTTCTGGCACCCTTATGAAGCAAATGTTGTATTGCTTAATGTTGTCCCACAGGCTGCTTATACTATCCTCTTTTTTTTTAAGTTCTTTTTTCTTCTTGTTGTTCTGATTGGTTGTTTTTTGCTTCCTTATATTCCAAATCAGTCCTTTGATTCTCAGCTTCAGCCACTCTACTGTTGTTTTTGTGTAAACTGTTCTTTATTTCAGTTAGTGTATCCCTTCTTTCTGACTGAATCATTTTTATGCTGTTGAGGTTCTCATTAAGTTCCTTGATCATCCTTATAATCAGTGTTTTGAACTCTGCATCTGATAGATTGCTTATCTCCATTTTGTGTAGCTCTTTCTTTAAATTAATTTATTTAATTGTCATTTAAGTAGTTTTCTGACTTTTACTCTTATCCCAGCCCACTCCCTTAGTCCTCCCCACCGCCCTCCCATTTCCACCCCCCTTAGTTTTTGTCCATGTGTCCTTTATACTAGTTCCTATAAACCCTTCACCTTTTCCCCTGAAATTCCCTCCCCTCTCTCTTCTGGTCACTGTCAGCCTGTTCTCTCTTTCAGTGTCTTTGGTTATATTTTGCATGCTTGTTTGTTTTATTATTTAGGTTCTTGTTAAAGTTGAGATCATATGGTATTTGTCTTTTACCACCTGGCTTATTTCATTCAGCATAATGCTTTCCTGTTTAGCTCTTTGTAGAGATTTTTTTTATCTGTTCTTTCATTTGGGCCATGTTCTATGTCTCCTCATTTTAGCAGCCTCCCTGTGTTTGTTTCTATGTTTTAGGTAGGGCTGCTTTGTCTCTGTGTTTTGGTAGTGTGGCCTAATGTAGTAGGTGTCCTGTAGGGTCCAGTGGTACAGTCTCTCCTATCACCCAAGCTTGGTACTTGAGGTGTTGCCTTCTAGTGGGCTAAGTACACCCTCCTCTTGTACTTGAAACTTGTTTGGTGTTGGCAGATTAATGGGAGGTATTTACCCAGGCCAGTCAGCTGCAAGGATTGACTGTGACCACCGACCACCAACCTCTGTCCTCCATGAAGTATCAGCTGTGCAGGGACAAGGTGGGGGTGCTCTGACAGGGTCTATAGCTGCCCACTGGGTGTACTTGTCCTGGGATTTCCCAGGTGGTACAGGCCAAGATCAACCCCCCACACTGTGTGTTGCCTGGGGCCACCCTTCCTGAATTATAAAGAAATCTGAGATGGCTGCTACTTGTGCTGGGCTTGGAGATTTCCAGGTGAAGCCAAGCTGTGATTCTAGGCTGCAAGTTCCAGACCTGGGGCTCACTGAGGCCAGTGGTTGCTTGTTTGGGAATATTTAGGAAGTTATAAAGCATGAGCCAAGACCAGCCATTCATATGAAAAAGCAGCTTGAGTGGGCCCTTAAATTGGGTGCGGCAGAGTCTCTAGGGATCTTCAAGACAGGTCAAACGATGTTAGCCAGGTTCATGGAGTCTCAGATATGGGCACTAGTCTGCTGGCTCTATACAGGGAAGGCCCAGAAAAGGGACACTGGCCTCTGCTCACCTTGATGCCAGACACTGGTGAGCCTCAAGCTGCCATGGCACCGGGGCCCAGAGGGAGTGAGTCTGAGCTGGTGAGTCCATGTGTGAGATCTTTAAGGGGCACTGCTTGGGGCTTCAGAAGTTTCTTCCATTGACTCAGTACCTGCTGGTTTGTATAGCCAGAAGTTGTGGGGACTTATCCTCCTGGCACTGAAACTCTGGGCTGGGGGGGGCCTGGTGCGGAGCTGAGACTCCTCATCCCCAAGATATCCCTCCCAAATTTTATCCACCACAGATGGGTGACAGACCAGCCTGTTCCACCTCTGCACCCCTCCTACCCATCAGGAGGGATATGACGTCTTTAATTGCATAGCCGTCACACTTCTATTCAACTCAATTTCTGATGCTTCTGAGTGATGGATTTTCTATATTTTAGTTGTAGTTTTGTTGTGGATGAGTGAAAAGGTGAGCCATATCTGCCTATACCGCGATCTTGACCAGAGAAGTCCTCTTGATAAGTACTTTTTAAGTGCATGCCTATATGACAGCTGTCACAATACAATCTAGCAAAGTTGTTCCAAATGAAGTTAAAGACAACTAAGCACTACTAGAGCCATCATATGGAAACACGAAATGAACTTTTTGGCCAACCCAATACTTCTCTTTTCCTGGAAGACACAGGGAAAACATGGCCAGAGCCTGTCAGCAGAGCAACATAACTTACCCCCTTCAAATCAGATGAAAAGACACAGGATAAGGCCCAGGATAAGAGAAACTTGTCTCAGTAACTTTAAACACATACACACACCTTAATGACACCTTAATTTCCTATGAAAAGTAACAGAATGTACTTATCCTTGAACATAATCAGCCTACTATATAAAAACATAAATTTAAATTTGAAAAATAAGACTAAGCATTTTTTCCAAAATAATATGAAAAATCCAAGTACTTTTGAATAACAGAAGTCCAAGTAGAATTACATTTTAATTTTGATTCAGGGAAATAATACACATATCCAACTCAACATTCAGGCAAATTTAAGCTAGTGAATGGCAAACTTCAGTGTGCTTACTCACTCAGAGAGCAGGGCTTTGCCCATGCCAGGCTCCTACTGCCAAGGATTCTGATTCTGAGGGCTTGAGGATGAGCCTGGAAATCTACATTTCAACACTTACCCCAAGTTAATCTGTTTTAGGTTGTCTTGAGAAACTTGGTCTCAATTCCAGCATGTAGATAATGAACAAACAGTAAAGGTTTGGGGGTAGAAGAATACTCTAATCAGAACTCTGCTTTAGAATGATTATTCTAGAATTTAGACAAAATAGATTGGATCAGGAAAAAGGGGCCAGTTAGAGAATTACTTCAGTAATGTAGATGAAAGGTACTGAGAGTTAAAACAAGGGAATGACTGGTAGATTAGGGGGAAAAGATGGATAAAAGAGATATTGAAAAACCAGACTCTACAAAATATGGCAAAAGACTAGAAGTTGATTATAAAATTGACAGAAGAATTAAAGATGGGTCAGAAGTTGACCCTCCAGGAAGAGGATGACACTGTTTGTAATAACATAGCACAAATACGTGAATATAGAGATAACAACATGATTATGCACCCACAAGTTTGAAGTATTGGAGATATTCTATAAGCAATTGGAAATACATTTTTGAGTCAGATAAGGTCAAAAGAGGTAGTTTTATGAGTCTTTGCATAGAGATTATAGTTGAAGCCATGGGAGCCTACAAAATTGCCAAGAGGGTAAAGGAGAGAGAGGAGGGAAGGTGAGGAGCCAGAGGAGAATATCCAAATGTAAGAGGTTAGGAGAAGAAAAAAGCAAGAAGCAAGGTGAGGCCAGAAATGGCTGTGTGCTGTACCTCATGCATCTAGGATAGAAAGTTTCATTAAAAAGGAAGTAAAATAGTTTGTTAAATTTAAGAGGTTGCCTATTATAAGGCTGGAGAGGATCACTGGCCATCCTTAAGAGGACAGTGTCAATTGACACGGTTAGTTCCATGTGAGAAAATTAGTAAAAAATGAGAAAGTAGACACAACAGAAGTAAAACTATGAAAAGAGGTTTAATGGTAATTTCAGAGCACAGAAGAATTGAAAAAACAGGTGGTGTTCTGTTCTCAGAATAAACATGTGAGTCTACACTGACAGAAAAGAGTAAGTAGAAAAAGATAGAGCAAAGATAGAAAATAAAAAGAATATTCAATGAAGCAAAGTCAGGGAGAGCATAAAAAGGATGACTCGAGAGAAAAATGTGGTGAGGTCAGCCAGAGAGCCATGTTCCTTCTTTGGGTTTAAAAGAAGGGGGGTGGGAAGATAATTGTAAGTCAAATTAGAGCGCTATCAGGGAGAAAGTTAAAAGGCCCGTGTTTACCAGGCTTAAGCTTTTCAGAAAAGTAGAAGGTGAAGCCACCTGCTTGGGATGGGGGCAGAGTGTTAACTATAGACTTGCTGACAATCAAGTGGATTCAAACTGGAAATGTACGGAGAAGTCCTTCTGTACGGAGAAATACATTCGACTAGAACATATCTGACCAGAAAAGGGCACAGCATCAGTTATTTTGCCACAAAACTTCAGTGGCTTTCAAGAGTATCCATTGCTCATAGTTGGGAGTTAGCTGGAAGTTGGCAGATCTAGACTAGTCTTGACTGGAACAACTCGAGGGACATGGTTCTGTCAAAATAAATGCAAATGGGAAAATAACTCAATCAGACAGTGCAATTACAAGCACTGGATTTACAAGCACAGATCATCTGACATGGTCTGTGTATTATGGTGCGTTTGATTGCATTGCAAAACAAAACAAATAAAAGTGGTAAGAAAAAGATATGATTTGAACAAATTAATGTAACTTTATGTTTTAAAGTTCACCCTAAATGACAGGCTTGTAAGTAATTTTTAACAGAGCTTTGAAATGTTGTATAAAACATACAAGCTGCTAAAAATCTGCTCCAAGACTTTTGCTCTCACCACTGCACTGGTGACTATCGAAGTCACCAGTTCTCGTTGCTGAATCATCACCAGCATTCAGTCACTCCTTTTAATATTTATTTCATTTGTCTGTTGGGATAGTATATTTTCTTGGTTTTCCTCCTACCTCACCAAGATTTCCATCTCAATCTCTGCTGCTAGTTTCTCTTCTTCTCTCAACCTCTCAATACTGAGGGACCTTAGGGCTGAGTCCTTGGATCTCTTTCTTTGTTCATCTACATTTATCTTCCAGGTAATCTTATCCAGTCCCATCACCCTAGGTCAGAGAATAATTTCTATATCTCCATTCTGAACTCCAGGTTCTTTTATCCAACTGTCTATATGGCATTTCTATTTGTGTGTCTAGTAGAGTGATCTCAAACTTAACATGTCTGGAACTAAATTTCTTATCTTTCCATCTAGACCTGCAGAATTCCCACCTCAGTGGACAGCAGTCCCATCCTTGCACATGCTGTTGTCAAGACCTTAGGGACATCCTGCATTTCTGTGTTTCTCTTTCACTTCATATCCTCGTCTCCATTCTATCAGAGAAACTCGTTGGCTGTGCCTGTAAAATGTATCCGGAATCCAATCACCTCTCACCACCTCCACGTGTATCACCTGCTCCAACCACCATCGAGCTGGGTTACTGCAGCAGCATCCTTACCACCCTACATGCTTCCACTTGCCATTCCACAGCCTTGTCTCAACAGAGTGATCCTTTTCAAATCTAAATAAGATCATGTAACCCCCCTCTGCTCAAAAATTCCCCACTGGCTTCTTGAAGGCAAAATCCTTACAGGAGCCCATAGGTTCCATGTGCTCTGGCCCCTGTTTCCTTGCTGGTGTCATCTTCCACCCCATCCTCGCTCACTCTGCTCCAGCCACACTGGCCGCCATGCTGCTCCCTGAACACGTGGGGCATGCTGCAACCCCAGGGCCCAGCACTAGCTGTTCTCTTTGCCTGAAATGGTCTTTCCCACTCCTTCAAGTCTTTGCTCAGTTACCAGCTCCTATTCAGGCCTCTGCCTGCCCCCTCCCACAGACATGCACTCCCTGTCCCCACCTCAGCTTCATTTTTAAAGTGCTTACCACTTTCTAATGTACTACATACATTGTTCACTATTTATTTCTCCCCCACTGGAATATAAGACTCACAAAATAGGGGATTTTTGTGGTTTTGATTTAGTTGTGCATCCCAAACACATAAAACCATGTCTGGCACATAACAAGCCTTCAATAAATATCAGTTTAATGTACAAATTTATGAATCAATAAATAAAAATGATTCAATTACTGAATGCTTCTCTCTCATACAATAAGATGGATATTTTCCCAAATATCCATGGAAGTTTTTTCATGCATACACATTTTCATTGTCCATCGTACTTTTCTGTTTTTATCATTTGCATTTAAAATTCTCAGTAGTGTAGAATTTTAAAATCTATCTGTAATTAAACTTAACATTTATACTGACACATTTATGAAAAATACCTGCACTAATCTTGTTTCTTTCTTTTCATAAACAAATTTCAGCTGGAACCTAGCTAAAATGTCTTCATTTCTAATGTTTTCATATGTAATTTATATAGAAGTTTTCATGTGACATGTCTTAATTATAATCATTCCTGCATCTAAGTTGATACTTTTTTAAATTAAAGGAATAGTGTCAAGAAAGAGTTGTATTTTCTATTAGCAGCAACTGAGCAGAGCTGAGCTGAGTGCTCATTGCCATCTCTCTGTTTGTGAGCTGAAAGCAATAGACTTTCACCACTGAATGAACTCTGCTTGGCAGACAGGAAACCTACACGTCACACACTTCAGTGACTCTCTCCTCCTGCAGCTCCCAAACGTCTAAGTGTTTCTTCCTTCCTTGACCTCCCAATATCCACTTTCAATAATGCCAATTGCCAGCTTTACATGCAGTCAGTACATGAACAACAAATTGGGCTGCGTGCCTCATTCCTAGCGTCAGATTCCCACACTAAAAACCCTGCATGAGCACAAACGATGGATTATGGCAAAGGCAGATGAATCTTGGACCAAACGAACAACCCAAATGCAGTTTTCAGCAACATCTTATCATCCAACTCCTCCTACCTCTTCTCTCTCTGTCGTGAATCATTCTGATATAGATTTGGGAAATTCTATTTACATAAATAAAATGTAATGCTGTTTCTATATTTTAAAACCTTGCATACATGCTAAACACACCCTTTAATTTTCTTCTTTTTAAAAGTGTTTCTGAGATTTATCTGTGTGGCACCTGCGGATCTAGTTTATTTGCACATCTCTGTGACGTGATGTTAATAAACAATTATATATGTGTTTCCTTATAAATAAAAATTTCCTAAAAACTTAACTGCCGGGTTGCAGCACACAACCATCTTCACATTTACAGCATCATTAGTAATACACAACCTCTCCAGTAGGGGTCATCAGAATTATTGTTTTAGTCATTAGATGGGCTTGAGATGGTATATACCTCATGAATTCTAATTCGTATTTCCCAAAATATTAGACAGGTTGATAATCTTTCCCCATTGTTATTGACATTCGATTTTGTTTTATGAATTACCTGTTATGACCTTTACTTATTTTTCTATTGGGTTAGGTTTCTTTTTATCATTAATTTGTAGAAGCTCTTTATATATTCTGTATTTTGACAGTTACATGCATTACAAATTTCTAATAGTTTTTACCTCCTTTTTTCACATTTTTCATGATATCTTTAAAAATGTATTATGCAATCGTATTTGTTAGCATTTTCCTTATTGGTCTGTGTTTTTAGCATCAGATCAAAGAAATTGAGTCCTGATAGAATCAAAATATTATTTCCCCATGTTTCCTTCTATTTGTTTAATTTAGGCTTTTAGTCCATCTAGAATTCAGTTTGTATATATGTACAGATGTCAACTTTTTTCATGCTAATAATTGCCACAGTAATCATTTATTTACTAATCTTTCTTGTTTCTCCATATTGTATTGTTACACTCATCAAACACGTAGGTTTGGTTCTCAGTTCCCTTTTTTAGGTCATTCGTCTGTCTACTCTTGTGTCAACACTTACAGATTTTACTCCTATGCATTTACAGAAGTTTTAATATCTGGTCAGGAAAATTCACCATTCTTCATCTTCAAGATTGTGTTGACTATTCATGGTCCTCTCCATTTCCACAATATTAGATTAGCTTGTTGAATCCCATTAAAAAGACGCTGATGACTTTTGTATCCAAAGTGCATTGAATTTATAGATTAGTTTTGATAAGTTTCCATCCTTATGTCTTTGATTCCTCACATCCACAGATCATGGTATCAGAATCATGCTCCACCTTTCTAATCAATTTTTAAAATGTTAATGAAATTTTATAATTTTCTCTATAAAGGTCTTAATAATATTTTATAAAGTTTTTTTTTTTAATTTTTTTTTATTGATTATGCCATTACATTTGCTCTATTCCCCCCTTCCTTCCCCTCCACCCTGTATACCCCTCCCCCACCATTTCCCCCTTTAGTTCATGAACATGTGTCTCAATTTCTTTAGATTCTGTATTTCCCCTACTATTCTTACCCTCCCCCCTATGTATTTTCTATCTACTGTCTATGCTACTTATTTTCTGTACCTTCTCCCCCCCTTCCCCTCCTCCCACTCCCCTATTGCTAACTCTCCCTGAGATCTTCATTTCTATGGTTCTGCTCCTGATCTAGCTATCCTCTTAGTTTGCTTTTGTTTTAGGTGTGGTTCTTAATAACTGTGAGTTTGCTGTCCTTTCACTGTTCGTCTTTTTTATCTTCTTTTTCTTAGGTAAGTCCCTTTAACATTTCATATAATAAGGGCTTGGTGATGATGAACTCCTTGAATTTGGTCTTATCTGAGAAGCACTTTATCTGTCCTTCCATTCTAAATGAAAGTTTTGCTGGGTAGAGCAATCTTGGTTGTAGATCTTTGGTTTTCATGACTTGGAATACCTCTTTCCAGCCCCTTCTTGCCTGTAAGGTCTCTTTTGAGAAATCAGCTGACAGTCTGATGGGAACTCCTTTGTAGGTGACTGTCCCCTTAGCTCTTGCTGCTTCTAAGATTCTCTCCTTCATTTTAATCTTGGCTAATGTAATTATGATGTGCCTTGGTGTGTTCCTTCTTGAGTCCAACTTCTTTGGGACTCTCTGAGCTTCCTGGATTTCTCGGAAGTCTATTTCCTTTGCCATCTTGGGGAAATTCTCCTTTATTATTTGTTCAAATAATTTTTCAACTGGTGGTTGTGCCTTTCCCCCTTCTGGTACCCCTATAATTCGGATGTTGGAACGTTTAAAGATGTCCTGGAGGTTCCTAATCTTCTCCTCATTTTTCTGAATTCTTATTTCTTCATTCCTTTCTGTTTGACCATTTTTTTCTTCCTTCTGGTTCTCTCCCTTGATTTGAGTCCCAATTTTCTTTCCATTACTATTGGAATCTTTTGTATCCCCATTCATTTCTATTAATTTAGCTTCCATATGTTTCTCTAATTTGTGGCTAAAGTCAACCAGTTCTGTAAGGATCCTTATAACCAGTGTTTTGAACTGTGCATCTGAAAGACTGGCTATTTCTTCATCACTTAGGTCTATCGGTTCTGGGGCTCTGAGTTGTCCTAGAGCCATTTTTGGTCTGTTCGCTGTTAAGTGAGCGGAGCAAAGCCTTAGTTGTTTACCAGGACGGGGCGACCCAGGTCGCTGGTTTGTGACGCTGTGTGTGGGGGCGGGGTCAGAGAGGGAGTAATGGCGTTCCTCTCCGCTAGCCCAGCGTTTCCAGTCACTCCGCACGCCTGGGGTTTATCCGATCAGAATTGTGCGAGTCTGCTGCCCTACGCCGGCTTCCCTTCTCACTGGCTTCTCCGCACGTAAATGCGCGCCCCTTCTTTGTGCGCTCCGGCAGCCAGCTCGCTCGCAATTGCGCCCTCGGTTCCCTGCGCGCACCGCGCACCGCCCCGGGAATTTTTTCTTGCTAACCTGCTCCGCTGCTGGCCTGGCTCCTCGTACCGGTCCAGCCGAGTATCTAGTTGTCCTTTGGACTCCGTATTGTCGATTTTCCGTGTGGCTTGGTTGTGACTGCTGTTAAAAATAGTTGTTCTTAGATTTGGTTGTGCACAGAGGCGAGGTGGATCCTCCATCTACGTCTCCATCTTGGCGGAAGTCTCCTATAAAGTTTTTTTTGATATCCATATGTATAGCAATTCAGGTTCTATCTCTTAAAGCTTCCACCTGAAAGTGACAGGTGTCACGTCTGCTCACATTTCACTGAGCACAGCAAGTCATCTGCTCAAACCTAACTTCACGGGGACACGAAAGTGAAACCCTACCACGTGCTTGGACAAAACCCAAGATATTCCTTGAACAGCCTTAATGGCTCTCACAGTTGTTTGTTCGGTCACAGTTTACAAAAATCGAATTTTAAAAAATATTACCCTTAAATCCTACCAACTTGATAAACTGTCTTCTTAGTTTCAGTAGTTTGTCTGGAGTTTCTGTTGAATTTTCTTCATAAATATTCCACCATTAACAAATAATGGCCATTTTGTGCCTTCTTTCCAAATCCTTACCTGATTAACCTCATGTGCTTGTTTATTTGGGTGCTGGCCTAAAACTTCTAGTACAGTATTGAAGAAATAATAACAGTGAAAAGGTGTAGATTGTCAGTCTTTTTAATTTCTGTAAATTTAGTCAGTTTGTACCATCTCGTTTTTGTATTATTTGGCAGTTCCTCAACTATTATGAATTAGAATATTTTTTGTGGGTGGGGAGTTGGCGGTTCTTGGCCAGGCAGCTTTCCTTTTGTGAACTCACACCCTTTGCTTATTTTTCTTTGTCTGCCTTTTTTCTAACTAATGCGTATGTGTTCGTATATTTAGATGCTCATTCTTCACTGGTTAAATGCATTTGAATACCTTCTTATAGACTGCGGCTTGTATATAATTGTCCTGTGGTGCCTTGTGTCATACAGAAGTTTAATGTAATCAAATGCTTTCCTTCGAGTCTTGAATTTTGTCTTTTTAAAGAAATTCTCACTATCAAAATATCATGTAAGTACTTTTTTCTACATTGTTTCTAAATTATTTCGATTTTCACTTTTCACATTTCGTTCCCCAATCTCCCTGGAACTGCTCAATGGGCCACATGTGCTGGGATTCGCGATGGGGGGAGGGGAGTGGTAAGAATGAAGAGAAAACAGAAATTTACTTGAGGCCAACATCCCTGACCATTAAAAAATGTTTTTATGAAGAACTTTAATTATATCACTCAGAGGCTCTAATTCTGTAGAGCATAGTTGAGAAAATTCTGGAATCAGTGAATTCTGTCTAAAATTTCAAAAAAAGGGAAGAAAACCAGTAATTCAGTGGCCACTAAGTGGAAAGCACTATGCTAGGTATGTTCCCATTACTCTTTTAACCCTCAAAAAATATTTTAATACTATTTTACAGATACCTAAGATCATGTAGCTAATAAATAAAAACAGAATTTGAGGCCGGATTTCTCTGGCTTTGAAGTTTATTTCCTTCCATTTTTTTTAACACCACAAAATCATTGAGTATTTTGTAAGATTAGTTAGATACATCGAGATTTTAAGACAAAATTAGATGCTGGAAAAGAGAAGTAATGACTCAACAGGAAGTTTACTTGTTTTTAAATACATAAATAACCTATGTCTCTAAGTATAAACTAGATTTTCACAATTATTTTGAAGTTAAAAATTATTTACCAGGATTCAATCCCTGTAGACGTGAGTTTAAACCTGTTATACCAAGTGAACTATTTCCTTAGCCTCATCTAAAGCAGGATAATAACAGCTACTGCACAGGACTATTGGACACATCCCATAAGTTACATTTGAAAAGCTTCCAGCACTCTGGTCTTTACAACCTAAAGAATATGGGAAGCCATTGATTGCCCTTTCTCCCTTGTTTTTACCTAGCTTTCCTTTTCTTCTCCTGCCTTTGATTCTTCCAGGCCTCTGCCTCAGGCTACACTTTATTAGTAATACTGGACTGCTATATAAACAAGTGTCCTGTTATTAATTATGACTAGGTCCAGCCCAGTGAGACTAAATTACTTTCATAAGGCCAAGTCAGTGCCAGGGTTGAGTCACACATGCTGAGACCTTCTTCCTCTTGCCCTGTGCTTTGTTCCCACACTGGCGACAGCTGCCTACAAGTTCACAGACGTTTGACTTACTGAAGAATGGCAGAGACAATGACCTCTAATATTGTCTCACTTCTCCTCTTCCAAAATCCAAGAAATGAGCAAGTTGGCATCACAGGGAATCAGTTGGGTCAAATCAGGACAAGTAAAGAGGTTGCACTGATTCTGTCTCTGGTTCTACTCCTCAAAACTGTTTCTTTCCTATCAGTTTCTCTCTCATTCTTTCTCTTTCTCTCCCCCTCTCAGTACTCCTTTGTTAGATGCTTTCCCCTGCTCTCTGGTGTTTTCCCTGTCTATATTCTCCCTTGTGGCATCTGCCATCTCCATCCTGACCCCATTTGCCCCTTCTTCCCCATGCCATTCAGAAATAATGATGATAATGATAACAACAATAATAAGCAGTTGCCTGCTGATTGTACTGCAGGAACATGGAGTACTCTCCATTAGAGATCACAGGTGGCTTCCCAAGTCTTCCCAGCCTGGTGGCTGAAATGTGGGGTCACAGTGAGGCAGGTGGGAGAGTGTGGGTGGTACCCAGAAAGCAGCTCGGAATCATCCTACTGCCAATCCTTGTGACAATGAAATGTCTAATACAGGCAAATGCTGTTCATTAAGTCTGCATTGCTGGTGAACTCCAAGTCAATCACAATGCCATTTCCAATGGAAAATTCCCAAATACAGTCTATAGGTCCACAGAAGTAATAACAATCAATGAGTCTGACCTGATATTTTTAAAAACACTGTGACAAACACTGATTTTATGTCTGCACAGCTTTTGTTCTCTGAATGAGTAGGCCTGTGCTTTTCAGAACAATGTTGTAACATATACATATGCTAAAAATTATACTGGAATGCCCAGTAAAGCCTGCATATACACAGACAAATTATCTGGTAGAGATACCCCATGTGGTTAATTCAGGAGTGTAAGTTTTTACCTTTTCATATATAGCAATTTAAGAACTGACTCAGGTGCATAATTACCTCAAACTTTTTACTTAATTCTGCATATAATTTTGCCTTGATCTTCTAAGTTACATTTACCTGCAGTTTTTACTTGAAAATTCTACTATTCTTAACATATTTGTATATGTGTTTTTGTGTAAGTCACTTCAAATCCTTTATGGAACAATATAGGTTTAAAAACAAACATAAATGAAGGAATAACTTCTGTCTTTATCCAATCATCTAAACTGTGTGTCTCCATCTCTTTTCTGATTTTTAGCTTATAGATTTTTAAAATTTTTTCCACCTCATTTATAATTTGACACTCCCAAAATTTGTATCCTCCCAAAATGCAAACATTGAAGCCTAATCTCTAACTGATGGTATTTGGAAATGGAGTTCCTTAAGAGGTGATTAGGAGGTGGAGCCCTTGCAATGGGATTAGTGCCCTTATAAAAGAGACTCCAGAGAGTCTCTTGCCCCCTTCTGCTATGTAAACACACATGAACCTGAGAGTTCTCACAAGATACTGAACCTTCAAGAGTCTAATTTTGGAATTTCCAGCCTCAAGACTGTGAGAAAAAAATTTCTGCTGTTTATAAGCCACCTAGTCTATAGTATTTTGTTATAGCAGCCCTAATAGACTAAGACACCTCATAAGAGTTTTTGACTAAAAGATATCATCCCTTGGATGGTATGGCTCAGCTGGTTGGAGCATGGTCCCATAAATTGAAAGGTCACAGGTCCAATTCCTGCTCAGGGCACATACCTAGATTTCAGGTTTGGGCCCCATGAGAGGCAACCAATTGATGCTTTTCTTTAGCATCAATATTTCTCTCCCTCTCTCTCTCTCCTTTCCCCTCTTTTTAAAATCAATAAACGTGTTCTCAGAGGAGGATTTTAAAAAGATATTATTAAGACAAGCTTGGTTTTATCAGGGCTATGCAAGTCTTCTTAATTTAAAATTATGTAAATGAAGAATAGACTTGGGAAAATATCAACAAAAAATACTCCCTAATTGGCCACTAGTCTAAATATCTAAAAAATTTTCACTTGAAATGACTTGTTTTGGCACAAATTATCCAGGTGTAGAATGACAAGCCAGGTTCCTCTTTGTTGTCAGCCTTACCTTTCTTAGTTTTAGACTCTATTATAAATTCATCGCAAAGAAGAAAGTTCTCTCACAACCTACTGGGAGTTTCTATCATCTACTGAATCTCTGATTCGGAAAACTTATCAGTGTTTATGGACCAAAGCAGAGTACTGCTTACTCGCATCTCTCTCTTCTTTGTGTTTGGGGGTGAAAGAGTTTTTCACCACCAAATCCCTGGCACCTCACTGTGCCCGTCATGGAGTCGGCCATGGGCTGTGATCAGGTCTAATTGCAACTCTAGCTCTACCAGTTGAAGCTTGTGCAGTTTAGGGAGGCTTGCTTAAACTCAGTACCACAGAGGAAATAACCGTTGCTAGAAGTTTAAACAATACATGGCATATAAAAAACATTCAATAAACCCTAAGTATGTGGATAGAACAGTTTAATTTCTACATAACTGTATAGCATAATTGCCGAATTATATGGTGTGTCTGAAAGGCTCAAATACCAATGCCCAGGGAAAGGTCCTAATTAGTGACTACTAGTTCTCCACTCTGGCTCCATCAGCTGGTTGGCGACACCTTCCCAGACACAGACATGGTGCCATATAAAACTAAAGCGTCCATAACTGTGTCTCTTTCATTTAAGGCCGCTCTAGCCATGGCAAGTGTCCCAACGGTAATAGCTTAGCAACATGACCAAAAGAATAGGTTTGGCCATCAGACCCAGACTGCGGTTCATCGTTCTTCTGCTTATTAGCTAAGAGTCTTTGGGCCAGTTGAACTCTCTGAGCTTCAATTTTCACTTATAAAATACCTACTGTGAGGACTGAGAGTTAGAAAAAACAAATGAGACAATATATATAAATTACTTAACGTAATGCCTGACACATATGAAGCATTCATTAAGTAGAGCTGCTGCCATTTTTGTTATTGTTACTATTATTACTTTATCACCTCAAATTATGAGAATTTTTTATTCAGAAAGAGCTATAGCATCAATCACAAAATAATTTTATGAGGTCTGGCCACAAAGTATCTAGCCATGTAATATGAAAAATAGAGACATTTATTGAAGAAGATACAAGTTTCAAGAACCATTTTACATAGGACAGTGACACCTCAATCCCCTTGAAAGTAGGCACCTTGGGACCTCACACAGTCACCATTAGCTGCCCCGTTGTATTTTCCTGAATCTCACTGATGGTCTGAAATCTCTTTCCTTTCAAAGGTGATCTTAGTTTTGTGAAAAGCCAGAAGTCTCATGGTGCCTAATCTGAGCTGTAGGGGGCTGAGTCGCCTGGGTGATTTGATATTTTGCA
This sequence comes from Artibeus jamaicensis, assembly GCF_021234435.1. Lineage (NCBI taxonomy): Eukaryota > Metazoa > Chordata > Mammalia > Chiroptera > Phyllostomidae > Artibeus > Artibeus jamaicensis. Next base: position 29,739,827 of record NW_026521486.1, read on the forward strand.
AAAAAAAAAAAAAAGGATAAGGCATGATGCCGGAGTGGGTACGTTGTCATGAAGTTGCCGATCACCAGTTGTCCACAGCTGCAGCCTTCTGAATCATCCAAATAATTTCCATGGAGGAATGTTCAAGCTTAATGCAAAATCTGATGCAAATTTCTTGCTATACTCGCTCAGTCATTTTGAATGTAACAGCCACACAGCACACATGCTCACTCAACAGCATCTACCACCCCCACTGACAAGTACAGTGAAGTCATCATTGTTCATACATGCATATTCCAGTCCACTCTCCTTGACTGCCAGGTGACATTGATGTCATGCAAACCATTCTCATTATATTAACAATAGTTGGACTTTTACCAGGCAGACTTCTCATGTTAGTTTTGGGAAAAAAGTTTAGCAGTTGTAATCTTTAAAAAAGACTTCTGCTGAGTGAAAGACAGAAAACTGTACTTGAACAACAATTAAAATTTTTTTTAATTTTAAAAAAAAACTTCTGCTGTTGCAGTTGTCATCTAGGATGCCCTAAAACCTAAAAACTTTGTAAATTCAGACCAATTGGTATTGTGAATAAAAGCTTGAAGTACTAATTAGATAAGAGGCTGCTGTGATTATTCCAGACGACTAGCTTAGAGTGACTGCTTGTTCAGGTGGCATTGTTATTAATAATGGTAATGATTATTAAACCCTCTAATGCTCCATAATTAAAGCTTCCCCTAAAATGCTGCATCAAGAAGAAAATTTCTTTTGCTTACGAGTTCAGTTTCTTTGTTAACCATCAAGCACAGTACATAGATGCCAGTATTCATAATGACCCCTTTTTTATGCACCTTTTACTCTGAATAATTTCTTCCAGTACATTTAGTTGGAAGGTAATAGGCTTATAATATTTCTGTGTGCCTTCGAGAAGGGACTAAGAGGGGAGGGACTTCAGTACATTCAACCCAAAGGAAAGAAGGGGTAGAGAAGAACTTATTAGCAGCCTATTATCTTATAAGAGAGTCATTTGCCTAAATGTGTTGGAGAAGGAGACGTCGGTCCTTTAAGGGAATCTAATACGCAATCTGAGGGCAAGTAAAAAAAAAAAAAAAACACCAACCTCATCCAGAAGGAAATATCAGAATACAAAAGAGGCCAAGCTGGACTTTGGAGAAGTATATAAAGGAAATGTAATGTGATCAAGTCTATCTGGATATTTTCCAGGCTCAATTCTGTGTTATTGTGGTAGTGATTTCATTAGTCATTTGTACAGCTACAAACCTGATACTCACTCAGTGTACATTATTTTTTAAATCAACTTACACTGGCTCTTTGTTTCACTCTGCAAAACTTTTTCAGTATGTTTTCAACTTCTGGTTTGAAGATTCAGTCTCTGAGTATAGTTTTGGAAGGTAGTCCAAATGCTCTGACAGCAAAAAAAAAACTTTACTTTTATCTGGCATCAATATAGCCAGCTATGTTGGCATTCTGTTTTTCAATATGTAATAACTTCATTCGAGAAGTGTTCCATTCAACAAACGTTTCCTGAATGTCTTCTAGTGTCTTATGCATGTCTCATGTCTTATTCATGAAACCAAGCACACTGTGACCTTTCTGTCCCTATTCCAAGGCTACAGTCTTTCTTGAGAGTATCAATATTTTCAGAAGTGCATGATGTCCTCTTGCCAAATACTTCAAGCGCTGTTCACCTGGTGTGAATTGAAGAAACTTTCAACCACTCTCCATGACCCATACTCTGAGTGCTGGATCGAAGAAAGCACCAGGGAAGAAGCAGCAGAAACCGGTGTTAGAAGCTGAGACTCCAAAACGAGGAGGCGAGAGAACTCAGGTGCCGACGTACACAATTCGGTCCCTGCCTCCCTTCCCCGTTGAGCACCCACGGGACCCAGAAGTTCTCCAGAGGCTTGAAAATTCCTGTCTTAGAAATGTCTAATAAAATCATTCTCACTTGATGAACTGCAGGAAAAGCTCAGTTGCTGGTGAAGGGATATATAGAATTTCTGATGGCTTTACATTCGTCAGGGAAGAAAGTATAAAAACACTAAATCTTTTGGGACCCTCATAAGGTCTTCAAAATTTTTATAAAACTACTTTGGTTACATGTAAACATTGCTTTTGATAGCCGATTAAATGTCCATGAGTGATACACTGATGGTAAGCCACACCATACATTAGTAATGTACATAGCACTCAGTCCTTAAAACCATGTCCCTGGTGGTCTAAAATTCTTCATAAGTGATGCCATAGTTCTCATTCCCACTATCTTTTATGACCTTAATGAACACCAATGCCTACTTTCAGGGTGGTGGTTATTGTAAAATGCCTTATATATTCTAGCAACTAAATTGAGAGAAATGTTTCATTTCTGAGGCTCTACTTACTACTTTTTGCCATATTTAACAAATGCCTAAAGAAGAGCTAGCTGGCCAGCAATGCTCAGACTTTGAAAATGAGAAATAGTTTATAATTGTTTATTCTAAGTTAAGTATAAGCCTAATAAGACTGTTGGTTTAAAACACAAAACCTTTTGTCTTAGAACAATTTGTAAATATACAAATTCCTGGGTAAATATCAACTTTATAAATACATTATTAATTTGGTTATATTTTCTCTCCTCCTGGGATATGCTACTTAATCATAAAATGTTTTAATTTTTTGAAGAATGCATAATTTTTCATATTTAAAAAAATAGCAAGTTAAATAAAGACAATGTTTGCACATTTGCCTCATTTACACTGAAGATTTGAACAATTTATTGTGACTTAGAAAGGTCTTTCCAAAAGACACATGAAATTATTTTCAGGAATAAGTAAGGAATCCCCAACTATATCTACCCTTGTAACCAGGATGGCAAAAGTATTTAGCTTGAAGTTCTGAGTCCTTAATGATCCAAAATCAATAGTGACATCTTTAAACAGTACGTACCGCAGAGGCATCAATTAGAAAAGTTTAAGGAAATATGACCTAAAAACACTTGACACATATTTTTTCCATTCTCATAAGCTGAGTGTGCTCTGCGTAAAATCCAATAGATGAATTTAGAGCAGCAGTTAGTAAATTATAACCAGTAGAAGCTCTGAAAGTGCATGACAAAGTATAAGCATGGGTATATGTATTGAGCAGGGAGGGAGAGAAAATGAAAGAGCACATAAATACGGAATAATTTCTGTGTGTCAGACCATGTTCAGGGCACTGGGAAAATAGAGAGTGAATGAGACAGGATTCCTGGCCTCAAGAAACCCATATGAGCAATAAAACATGTAAACAAATTTCAGAAATATACCTCATGTTTAGAATATAGAATTCCCACATTTCAAGTGCAAAACAATAAGACCTCAAAATCAGAGATGGCTGAAAACAAGCCATGCAAACCATGGTGAATATGAACAGAAAAGATAGAGACAGTTTTAGGACACCAGTAACTCAGCTTCTACAATGGCTGGACACAACACACAGGCGCACCCCCTTTTACTGTATTTTGCCATGTTGCACTTCACAGATGGTGCAGTGTTTACGAACTGGAGGTTGTGGCAACCCATGTCCCGCAAGTCTATCACTACCATTTTCCCAATCACATTTGCTCACTCTGTGTCTCTGGCTCACATTTTAATAATTCTCACAAAATTTTAAAGTTTTCGATTGTTATTATATCCCTTATGGTGATGTGTGACCAGTGATTTTTTAATGTTACTATTGTAATTGCTTGGAGCACCACAAACTGTGTGCCCATATAAGAAAGCAAAATTAATAAATGTGGTATGTATTCCTTTTTAAAGATTTTATTTATTTATTTTTAAAAAGAGAGGAAGGGATGGAGAAAGAGAGGGAGAGAAACATCGATTGGTCGCCTCTCACACACCCCCACCCAGGGACTGACCGACAACCCAGGTATGAGCCCTGACTGGGTATTGAACCGGCAAACGTTCAGTTTGTGGGAGGACATTCAGTCCACTGAGCCACACCAGTTTGGCCTGTTGTGTGCCTTCCGACTGCTTCACAGACCTGCCATTCCCCCATCCCTCTCCCTCTCCTCAGGCCTCCCTACTTTCCAACACGCAAAAATATTGAAATTAGACTAATTAATTGCTCTCCAACGGTCTGTAAGTGTTCAGTGTAAAGGAAGAGGCAGTCAAGTCAGCAAACTTTGTTGTTCTATTTTAAGAAGTTGCCACAGCCACCCCAGCCTTCAGTGACCACCACCTGATCATCAACACCAGGCAGGACCCTCCACCAGCAAAAAGGTAACAACTCACTCAACACCCAGTTGCAATTAGCTTTTTTTTTTTTAACAATAAAGTACTTTTTATTAAGGTACATACATTGTATTCTTAGACATAATGCTATTGCACACTTCATTGACTATAGCGTAATGTAAACATAACTTTCATATGCACTAAAAATCCAAAATATTTGTGTGACTCACTCTATTGTGATATTTTCTTTGTTGCAGTGGTCTGGAACCAAACCTGTAGTATCTCCAAGGTCTATCTGTATAAAAGAATATGTATAGCACCTTACAATCTTTTTTCCCACTACATGAAAAAAAGGAACAGTCAAAAATCAGCATGAAGAATTATGAAGGAATCAACATTTAGAAATAAAACATAACCTGAGTGAAGATGGAGTCTCAATGAATGAGTGAGACATCGGAACAGAGAGAGTTAGTAAACTGGAAGGTAAATTGGAAGACATTACCTAGACGGCAGCACAGGGAGAAAGCAACAAAGGCTGTAGGAAACAGAGAAAATGAGATTCTAGCACGTTTCTGATTGAGCCCCAGAGGGAGAAGACATTTGATAATGCAGAAGAGACAGATTTGAAGAGATAATCACTGAAAAAATTTTCAGAATTGATCAAAGAAACATGTATATAAAATTAAGATGTCCACAGTTTTATGCAGATTTAAGCAAGATAAATAAATGAAGCCCATATTTGGACATTTTTTAATAAGCTACAGAATGTTGAAGATAAGAAAAGAAACTCTGAGGCAGATAGAGAGAAAAGACCAGTCATTTACCAAGAATAATAATGACACAGATAACCAACCCCTAATGGCGACAACGCAAGCCCAAAGACTGAGCATTACTATCTTCAAAGTCCTGAGAGAACGTAATCACCAATCTCAAATTGTGAGTATAGCAAAGCTATCATTTCAAAATGAGAGTAAAATAAAAAGACTTTCCAATGAACAAAAACTAAGGGAGTTGACCACCAATAGACCTTCACCAAAGGGACTCTTTACGAACAAGAAACATGATCCTATAAATGTTTTACATAGTTAAATAACACAGATTTTGTGGTGATAGCTGCACAGCTCTGTGAATATAATAAAAACCATTAAATGATACCCTTTAAATGGTAAATTGTATGGTACATGAATTGTATCTCAATAAGTCTGTTTAAAAAGAAAACACCACCCTGGCTGGTGTGGCTCAGAGGTTGAGTGCCGCTGGCCTGCAAATGAAAGGGTCGCTGGTTGATTCCCAGTCAGGGCACATGCCTGGATTGCGGGCCAGGTCCCCAGTAGGGGGCGCACAAGAGGCAACCACACATTGATGTTTCTTTCTCCCTCCCTTCCCCTGTCTAAAAATAAAGAAATAAAATCTTAAAAAAAAAAAGAAAGCATAATGGATGAAGATTTTCTTCCACAACAAAGACTGTTTAGTTTGAGAACTTGGCAAACTGAGTATCAAGACTTCTATTTTAAGCCCTTAAACTTGCTGGGATTAATGATTAATGACAGTCTGACCAAAGTTACACTTAACCTGCATCTTAATTCGATAGTGGAAACGTACCTAGAGCTGCCTACTAATGAAGAATATTTTAGTGAAAACTTTTAAGTTTCCTATAATCATTGATATGTTGTAATAACTAATTTTAAATATAAACTATAGCATTTCTTAACAATACTACAAAAAAACCAGTTTCCAAAAACAAAACCATAAAACAAGTTCAGAGAAGTTTATCCTTGTTTTCCTAACTATCCCCTTCCTCCTACACTGGCAATTAATATTTGATTTATATTTCCATCATTTCCATTTGATACTCAAAAAATGATATTTCAGAAGTGGAAGGTTATTATACCCATGGTTCATTGTATTACACACCAAAAAAAAGCACTTAGCCTTTAGGTGTTGGCATCCAGAACAAGTTTGAGAACCATCAGAAATCTAACCTCTGTTAATGGGCATGGACAAGAGTCCCCGGCAGCATTCAGAAATCAGCTACAGACAAAGCCTTTCTTCTGATTAAAGGAGGTTGCTGGCCAACTCGTATGTTGAGAGAGACATCTGGGGTGTAGCGGTACTTCAACTCCTTGTACAGAGCACCAGGTACGTCCCCCAGGGTGCGCAGCAGTGTGGAAGACAAATAGGGGGTTTCGGAAGCAGGTATTTCTAAGCTTTGATACTTTGAGCAAGTCACTTAACATCTCTGTTCTTCGGTTTTCTTGGTAAAACAAAAAGAGTCACACTCACTGTTTCAGACTGCTCTAAAGATTATATTAAAACATTCAATGACTCCGAGCTGCCAGAATGAGCAGGGTGCTGTCACAGGGTCAGAACTCTAAAACGAAGGCTAGAATTCTAACAGAGGAACCACAAAGGCAGTCAAAGTCCTTTCAGCAGATATCAGCAGGTCAAGGTGTTGAGGGAGAGCTCCCGTTCCCTGCTGAGCTGGGCTACTGTTGTACTCAGAATAAACAGCTCGATTTCTATATTTCTCTGAAAGCATATGTTACCACAGAGCATCAGGCTAGAAAATGATTTTACGTGACGCAGGGGGTCTGGCCCCTTCACACAGCAGCTCGCACAAGGCTAAATGCAAATAGAAAGCACACGCTTTTTAGCTGATTTGAATTTTTTCAGGGTTACTGTTGAAAAAAACCCACAAGGTTATTCTTCCTCTCCTGATATAAAAATGTGCTTCTTCCAAAAGGAAAGCCTACTATTGTTTGGTGCACAGAAAATGTCCTTCTCTATCTAATCTTCCTATACAGAATCTGTGACTTTCTTAAACAGCTAACTCGCAATGTGTGCTAGAGCTGACGAGACGGTCATGGAATATTTATATGAAATCACTCGGGAAACGTATCAGTGAGTTTTGCTGCACCACCGTAAAACTTGCTGCCACATATCGGAAGGGAACATTGGCCAATTACGGTCCTAAAATGAACTGCCCACTGCTTCTTCTCTGATTCTTAAGCAAACTTCCTTTCCAGTTTATTTTCCATAGTGTGACAATTCTAGGACACCACAAGCTGCGCTGATTCAGACCACATTTTTTTGAAAAAGGTACATTTGAACTTTGCAAATAAGGATAAAAAGAGAGAGATTGACTATAATCTGAGTCCACATAGAAAGAAACAAGCTATTTTTGCTTCTAAAAGCATTAAAAAAAAACTCCACACCTAGAAGCAGCTCTGATGCTTTGCAAGCAAGTTGGCTGCCACAGGTAAAGACAACGGAAGGTGAGGCTAATGCCGGAGGTAGTCTGAAAGAGGAAAAGGGATTCACGGGTTTACTCAGGACTGTCTCCAAATGGCCCCTCATCTTCCCAATCTCTCCAGCCAAGCTAAGGAAAGGTTTTCCAATCACCATAGTGATTCCTGCAAAAACAAGCATTGCTCTCTATTTATGCCTGATTTCTGCTAGGCAGGCCTGCAATATTGTAGTCAAAAATAGGCCAAAACTTCATAAAAATACAGAAAAATATAAAACTGGCTTTCTGGCAGCCCTGGTATCTACAAACGCCAATTTGGGTGTTCTTCCAGATAACATGACAAATTTGCAGTTTTGTAAGTTAGTATGAGAAAAACACAAATGAAAGATGATCTCCTGGGGCAAGTTCTGCTGCGGCAGAATCCCCCAATCACAGGAATAAGCCGGGAGGCAGCCACGAGAATCAGGAAGAGTCATCGCCCCAGGGGACGGGACAGCCAGCTTCAGGAAGGGCTGCCGTTGGTGGACAGCCAACACAATTTACCCCGAGGCAGCCTAGTCCCACCCTAACAGTGTCACCCTGGGGCCCACGGTCCCTTCCTGTGGGTGGTGCCACCATCTGGTGCCACAAGCTACCTTAGGCCATTTAGGGAAAACATTTCTTAAATTGATCAACAAGCAACAAAAAATGTAACAAATACAGGATGGCAGTGTTACCCAAACTGGCCTATGAGAAGATTTAAAGTCACACAGAAATTAATACCTTTTGAAATTTCACTTATATTTCATGTACGTATTTTCAAAATACAACACATAGAACCTAGGATGTCCCAAATTCTGATTATTTAGAACAAGGTTAAATTCATTTAGGATTTCTACACAAGTTTATTCACAGAAATAGGAAGTCAATAGCAGTACAAGCGATACATATAAATGGGGAAAACTGTGAAATTGGTGCACACAGGACTGGCTTGGGAAATGGCGATAGCAAGCTAATATCATGAGGAGACGCATACATTTCTATTCAAGCCACAGGGTCCTGGCCCCTAAAAGATGGTTTTCCTGGCCCCCTAAGTTTGCCGTGCACTATTTTTATGGGTAGATTGACCTTGTTTCGGCCACTGTTCATGGACTGTGGGAAGATGGGCCTCGCTGCCTGGGAATCCACAGAGCAGGCGGCCACTCATCAAGGAATGGGGACAACATCCCTTCTCCATCGGTAATGATGCCACAGCATTTGTCTGAAAGAAACAGACACCAGCCTCTGATTTAAACAGTCCTTTACCAGTGGGGTTCCAGTGAAGGTTTCAAAGCTTCAGAGAACGTGTTTGGTTGAGGGTGCTGGGCCGAGAAGGATGTTAAGGAAGAGCCCTGACTCAGAACTTAAGCCCTTATGTGAGGACCCAGGTCTTCCAAGGTCCTGGCACCTTCTCTCTCCTTTAGAACAACCCTGCCCCCACCCAGTGCTCCTCACTTATATTCTCCCGCCCCACCCCACCCCCATGTGTGACTGTCTTCTTATACAGTTCTGTCAGCAAAGAGAGTATGGCCCATTACTTTTTCCCGTTCCCTGTATGTGTACTTGGGGGTGGTGATGCAAAGGGAGAAGTTCTCAGATACCAACCCACGCTCCCCATGTACTGAAATTGTGCTACAAATTTTGTTCTGGGATTCCTTTCAATCAAAGCAAAAAGAGGGGGAGAGATTGCTCTGGTTCCTCAGAGGAAGGTTCTCCTCCACTTCATTTAGAGCGGCCTTGGTATACTACAGAGGACATCCACAACATTCCCTGCAAAGAATGCTGCGGCACCTTCCCTCAGCGGATGCTTACAGACAGAGTTCATGGATGTGAGCTGAGGACCGCGTACACACCTCACTGCAGTCGTGTGTTTCTCTGTCCCCTCTCTCTAGACTGTAGTTTCTTGAGGGCAGGTCATATGTCCCATTCATTTTTCTATCTTTGATGGCAAGAACAACACGAGGCTTGAAAAGTGTTTGTAAGTGAATAAGTAAAAAATCACAAAGAATGTCTGGAGTTGAAGGAACTGAAGAGCTACGTTGAAATAAGAAATATCGTTTTCTGCCCTGGCTGGCATACCTCAGTGGATTGAGCGAGGGCCTGTGAACCACACGATTGCAGTTTGATTCCCAATCAGGGCACATGCCTGGGTTGCAGGCCAGTTCCCAGCAGGGGATGCATGAAAGGCAACCATACATTGATGTTTCTCTCCTTCTCTTCTTCCCTTCCTCTCTAAAGAGAAATAAATAAAATCTTTAAAAAAAAAGAAATATCATTTTCTTTTTTAAAATCCACAATTAAGGCCCTGGCTGGCGTAGCTCAGTGGACTGAGCGCGGGCCTGTGAACCACACGATCACAGTTTGAATCCCAGTCAGGGCACATGCCCGGGTTGCAGGCCAGTTCCCAGCAGGGGACCCATGAGAGGCAACCATACATTGATATTTCTCTCCTACTCTTTCTCCTTCCCTGCCCCTCTCTCGAAAAATAAATAAATAAAATATTTTTTTAAATCCACAATTATATCATTACTTGCTACAAACCTGCTGCGGACCAGTAAGCAGCAGACAGGGCTGTGTCACCCAGGGTGTCCAGATGACTGCCCCTTGTGGATCAAAGTTATTACCTGTTTGCTCAGCTCTCCCCCGGGCTTCCCTGTGCAGGCTCAGCTTCCACAGTGTCTTTGTGACGATAGTTAACCCTCCGCATCATTGTGGACACAATATGGGCACAAGAGCCTATAGGGAAAAAAGAAATGAAATGAGGAGGCAGAGTGACCTAGATTACTTTTTACCTAGATTATATTTTTGGGTCCCTTGGGCCTGCCCTATATCTGGGCCATTTGGTTTGAGTGGCAAGTAGGCCAATGAATGGTACTAGACTGTCTTTAGGAGTTGTGTGTATCACAGTAAATCAGTCACTTTAAAAATGAGGCGTGGGAGGCAGGCGACTTAGAATGTGCTCTGCTTAGTGACACGTGCTAAAAAAAGACAGGATGTTTGCTGTAATGGAGATACTGTTACAGAAGGTTGTTTGTGGGGAAAAAAATATAAAAAATGACAGAACCTTATTTCCCTTCCCCCAGTATACATGCAGAGACAAGTTCCTATATCAATGGCCCGCATTACTTTGCTAGGGTTTCCGTAACAAAATACCATGGACTAGATGGCTTAAAACAGAGAAAAGTATTTTTTTCATTGTTCTGGGTGCTGAAAGTTCATGATCAAGGTGTCAGCAGGGTTGGTTTCCTCAGACTCGTCTCCCCTTGACTGGCAGACAGCCACCTTGTCACTGTGTCCTCACACAGTCGTTCCTCAGTGTGTACACATCCCTTATGTCTCTGTGCATCCAAATTGTCTCTTCTTATAAGGACACCAGTGAGATTGGATGAGAAGCCACCCTAACAACCTCCTTTTAACGTAATCACCTCTTTAAAAGCCCACTCTCCAAATACAGTCACATTCGGGGTTACTAGGAGCATACTACATTCTGTAAAAGCCCTAGTGCCATCCTAATCAGTAATCGGCTTGACTTCTTACTGCTACGGTATTTTAGGATTACATCGAGATGAAGGGAGGAACTAAGCAGAACAAAAGGAACATTAAGGATCATTCCCCCAAGGAAGCCAGAGAAGATGCAGATTGAGGCTCAATTATTATGATTCTAGTTTTGTTTTGTTTTGTTTTGTTTCTTCAATCTAGTTTCTTCAAACTAGACCTCGGGCAACAAATTTAAATGCTTTCCAGTCCACACAGATAACATCCACAAGGGCTGCAGCCTGGCGTGAAAAGAAAGGGCAACTGGAGGAGAAGAGCAGTAGCAAGCTGGAGAGTGTGTGCCGTATACCAAGGGAATCAAACTCAATTTTTTTCAAATGCATCAACCAGTTTGTGAGCCCTGAACCAGACAGCGAAGAACCTCATCAATACACATGCAAACGTTTGCTAAACAGATGTCTTTCCCATATGCCCTGTGGCATTTCCTCTTTTTCCTCTTTGCTTTTCTCCAATCCTGTCTAGGTAAGTTTTTGGCTTTAATGGAGGTCCGGGGCTTCAAGCTGCTGTCCTAAAGTTGAAATATTCTGGTTGCCATCAGCTCTGCTACCTATCAGTGCTGGCACAAGGATAGCTACACTCTTACAAGCAGGTTCCTGCTTCATTTCCATTCTCTTCAGGCTTGGTTGTCATACGGACAGCAGCATTTTGGTGCCTGGATGAAACTACAGGACCAGAAGAGTAGAACATATGCAAACCTACAGGGTCCGTGGAGCATTGGGTCAGAACCAGATGAGCAATAGAACTCAAAGATGCGTGAATGCCTTGGGAGAGCATGTGTTAACACACTTGGGATCTAAGCCAGTGGTTACTAACAGAGGGTAATAAGTAGACAAAGGGATATTTTAGATTTAAGAACCTTTTTTAAAATACACATACCGAGACTTCCAGTCAGGATGGCAACGTAAGCTAGCCATGACTCGCTTCCTTGCACACACATCAAAATTACAGCTAAAATGTAGAACAACCATCACTCAGAACTGTCAGAAATCCAGTTGAATGGAAGTCTGATAGCTGCGGAATTAAAGAAACCGCATTCATCCGGACTAGTAAGTGGGGCAGAGAAGTGGATCAGGCTGGCCCCATACCCACGTGTGGTGAATAAAAATTCAAGAGGAATATCTCTGCATCAAGGAGTCACGGCCCCACACCAGGGCCCCAAGTCCAGGGTTCCAGGAAGATAAGTCCCCAAAACTTCTGGCTGTAAAAAGCATCAGGGATTGAGTCAGTAAAAAAAAACTGCTGTAGCCCCAAGCAGTTCTTTAAAAACCTATAAATGGACTCACCTAGTCAGACTTGCTCCCTCTGAGTTCCAGCATCGGGATAGCAGCTTGAGGGGCACCAGTGGCAACCTGGGAGAAAGTGAAGTGTCTGGCATTAAGGTGAGCAGAGACCATTGTCTATTTTCTAAACCTTCCTACCACAGAGGAACAGAGCCACTGAGCTGGCAAGCTGATGCTATATCTGGGACTCCAACAACCTGGCTCACACTATTTACCCTGCCTTGGCCATCCCCAGAGACTCCTTCCTGCCCCCGACCTGTGAACCCACCAAAGCTGCTTTTCTTTATGAATGGCTGGTGCTAGCTCATGCTTTACAACTTCCTAAACCATCTCAAACAAACACACAATAGCTGGCCTCAGGGAGCCCCACACTTGGCACTAGCAGCAGCCAGCCTAGATTCACAGCTTAGCTTCATCTGGAAATCTCCAAGCCCAGCACAAATAGCAGCCATCTCAGATTGCTTTTTAGCTAAGGCAGGGTAGTCCCAAGCAACACACAGGTGGGGGCTGATCTTGCCTTGCACCACCCAGGAAATCTGAGACCTTGCAAACCCAGCAGGCAGCTACAGACCATACCAAAGCACCACCCCTCTGCCCCTGCACAGCTGATCCTCCACAGAGGGAGAATGTTGGTGGTCAGTGGTCACAGCAAGTCCTTGCAGCTGACTGGCTTGAGCAGATCACTCCCGTCGACCCGCCAACAGCAGTCAAGGCTCAACGACAAGAGAAAGATGTACTCAGTCCACACAAAGGGCACACCTTAGGTACCCAGCTTGGGTGATGAGGGAGGCTGTGCTACTGGACCCTATAACACATCTACTATATTAGGCAATGCTAACAAGATGGGGAGTCACAGCAGCTCTACCTAATACATAGAAACAAACACAGCAAAGCTGCCAAAATGATGAGACAAAGAAACATGGCCCAAATGAAAGAGCAGATCAAAAATCCAGTAAAAGAACTAAAAATGGAAATAAACAATCTATCAGGTACAGAGTTCAAAACACAGGTTAATAAGGAAGCTCAAGGAACTTAGTGAGGACCTCAGCAGCATGAGAAAGATACAGTTAGAAATGAAGTATATACTAATTAAAATAAAGAACAATTTACATGGAAAAAACAGTAGAATGGATGACGCTGAAAATCAAACCAATGATTTGGAACATAAGGAAGCAAAAAACAACCATGCAGAACAACAAGAAAAAAGAATATAAAAAAAATAAGGGTAGTATAAGCAGCCTCTGGGACAACTGTAAGCATTCCAACATTCACATCATAGGGGCACCAGAAGGAAAAGAGAAGGAGCAGGAAATTGGGAATCTATTTGAAAAAATAACGAAAGAAAACTTCCCTAATTTGGCAAAGGAAATATGCAAGACCAGGAAGTGCAGAGAGTCTAAAGGAAGATGGATGCAAAGAGGCCCACTCCAAGACACATTGTAATTAAAACGTCAAAGGTTAAAGATAAAGAGAGAATGTTAAAAGCAGCAAGAGAAAAGAAGTTAGTTACCTACAGGAGAATTCCCATCAGACTGTCAGCTGATTTCTCAAAAGAAACTTTGCAGGCTAGGAGAGATTGGCAAGAAATATTCCAAGTCATGAAAAGCAGGGATCTATAGCCAAGATTGTTCTACCCAAAAAAGCTATCATTCAGAATCAAAGGACATAAAAAGAGCTTCCCAGACAAATAAAACTAAAAGATTTCATCATCATCAAACCATTATTATTTGAAATGTTAAAGGAATTTATTTAAGAAATAGAAAAACATCAAAACTATGAATGTAAAATGGCAATAAATAGATACCTATCAAACACTGAATCTAAAAAACAAAGCAAGCAAACAAAAAGAACAGAAACAGAATCATGGTTACAGAGAAAGTTTTGATGGTTGCCAGATGAGAGGAGGTTGTAGGGGACTGGGTAAAGAGGTAAGGAGATTAAGAAGTACAAATAGGTAGTTACAGAACAACCATGGGGATGTAAAGTACAGTATAGAAAATGTAGTAGCCAGAGAACTTACCTGCATGACCCATGGATGTAAACAGTGGTGTGGGCATTGCCTAGGGAGTGGGGGATGCTGGTTGCAGGGGGGCATAGGAGGAAAAAGCAGTAGTAGCATGATCAATAAAATATAATTTCTAGAGCTTAAAAATGAAACAAAATAAAGTAAAATAAAATAAAATACATATGCCTACTACCACCTACCCCTAATGATATTCTATCACAGATAAGAAGCCAATAGAGTCTCAGGGACTAAAGGAATCAGACAGAAGCATAGACTAAAGCAATTTGTTTAGTCCTGGCTACCTTTATAATCTTCTTAGTCTGACACAATTGGAGATAAAATTTATTCTCCTTTCCTTAGGTTTTCTTTTTAACCGGGCAGCTCACTCAGTATAATTCCTGCCTTATCTTCACATTTTTAATCACTCTACCTCAAGGAGCTGGAAAGAGCCATCCTATAGGTGCGTTTGGGAATAATAAACTGGTCATGCTCAGCCCACATTCTGCTTTTCTTTCTTTTCAGGAAGCAGCTTGCCCAAAGGCAGCAGAGATTCCTCTATGGCCAGCTCTGCCCAACAGTGGGGGCAAAGGCAGTGTGTCTGCCTTGGTCCAGCACTGCATATGTCTGTGTGAACCTGCCCAATTCTGGGGCCAAGTTCTGGTGGGGTCACTTACTTTGCTAGGCCACGTCCTCTAAGTCACCATCAATACCGAAGGCCATATTTTGTCCTCCACTTGTCATTCTTTTATTTATCATTTTGTTCAGAGCCTGATGATACAAAACTCCCCAACAGTGAAATCAAATCTGGAGTCTCTTTTGTGGTAATAATAACAAAATACAACATTCCTCTGTAGTAAACCAGAATGTGAGGAATAGATTTAGCGCTGTTTTCATAACAGGTCATTTTCCTTATGCCAATATGAGTAAACACAAAAGTAAATACACATACACAGGCAACATGCACATGCTTACGTGCATAGCTTCTCCCATAGCAAATAGAGCTTATAAGATTTTAAGGTACAAATTAGTGGTTCTGTACATTCACATCTTTTCAATACAATTACTTAATTCTTTCATACTTATCTGCATATCAAATATCTTTGAAATTCATTTCAAATTAGAGAACATAAGCTCACTTGAAAACTCATGCTCAGAGACCAAACCATACAGAAAACTCAAAGCTTTTTCCTACATCCTCTAAAAGTGTTCCAAATGTTGTGAAAACCCACCAAAATTTTCTTAAGTTAGTATGGAACTAATAAATGTGGAGCTTGCTTTAGCCAAGAGATGAGATATATATGACTATGTACTGAAGAGCAGAGTAATTGACAAATGCACCTATTTGCAAAGAAATTTGCAAAAAGTTTGGCAGGCAGAAGTGAAGCACACGCCATTACTTTCAATGAGCATGGCAGCCAGAAACAGTGACAGAGAGAGAGACATCTAGAGATCCCCAGGTTCCTGCTGCTCTTCCTGACTCCCGGCCTGCCCATTAATGGGGACCCCATGGCAACCACCAAATGCCTCACTGCAGTTCCACTGGGAAGGGACAGCTTTCACAAACCTCTCCATGAGCCACCCTTTTACAATTTCATTCCAGTGACCAGACACAGCTCTTCAGATTCTCCTACAAAATCAACTTTGGATACCTTCACCAGAGCTTCAGGTATGACGTTCTACAATGTGTGCTCTTTGAATTCCTTTGCACTCTTGAAAATATTTAAGACCCCAAAGAGATTTAGTATACATTGATTATATCTATCGATATATTTATTAAAACTGAGAAATTTTTTAAACAAAATACACACATACTCTCTATCTCAATGTATGATTTCAAGTCATGTAACCTCTGAAATTCCCCACTATCCACTCATGAGAGATTTTTTTTAAAAGGAAAATAAATCTTGATATCATTACTGAAACATTCTTCACCCTGTAGAATTCCTGTGAGGGTCTTTCTTCTCATCTCTGAAAAGGTCTCAAGGATGCGGATGTGTGCGCAGACACTTTCGAGAGCCCTCATTCCCAGCTATTGTGATTCATGACTTTTTCTGATCTTTTGACTCTTCTCTTCCATCCCTTCATTTCTCTGTCTACCTCACATTTGTGTAAGTTCTAATTTCTGTAGCAAACCTCTTGTTCCCTTGATACACTTGATAGTTTGCTATAGGCTTCCATAACAAAATATCACAGACCAGGTAGCATAAAAATGGAATGTATTTTCTCCCAGTCCAAGATCAAGGGCCCAACAGCATTGATTTCCTCCGAGGCCTTTCTCCTTGTCTGTAGTTGACTATCCTGTTATTGAGTCTTCACATGGTCTTTTCTCTGTGTGGGAGCATTTCTGGTGTATTATCTTATGTCCAAATTTTCTCTTCTTATGAGGACATCAGTCATATTGGATTAGCACCCATTATAATGGCCCCATTTTAACCTAATCACCTCTTTAAAGGCCCCATCTCCAAATACAGTCACATTGCCAGGCACTAGGGATTAAGACTTCAACATATGAGTTGGGGTGGGGCACAGTTCAGCTCACAACACTACTTTTGGTCACTATATTTCCTGACTACACCTGATTGATACACTGTTAAAATAATTGGCCATACTCACAAACTATTTTATATAAACAGCTTCGCAGTTTATCCAAACTGAATGAATACCTTGAGTCAAGATCGGTGGCCTATGGCTATAAAGGGGTGTTTTAATGAATGTAGAATAAATGTCATAACTAGTCATTAATAATGGTTCTTAATAAATCATACTTCCTTATATCTCTTCCCTTGTGTAATCCCCTTCCACATTAAAAATGGGCTGGTTCTGTGGCTCATTTTAACTAAAAAAAATATGGTAGAATGGTATTGCTTTAAGAACACTAGGCAATTTCTGCTTTTGTATTCTATAGGAAGCCTAAGCCACCCGGTGAGTCTTGATGGAAGAGCCACACAGAGAACCCATATACAGAGACCATGTGGAGCAGAAGAGATTCTGAGTCCATCTGGAAAGATGCCCAGTCATCCCAACTTCCAGCCAAGACCAGCCCTCTGGCCATCTTCACTGCCTATCATGTCATTGCGCCATATAGAATGTTCCCGTTCGATCAAGTCCCTAAATGACTGCAGTTCTAGCCCAGATCACACAGAGCAGAAGAACCACACATCTAAGCCCAGTAAATGTGCAGAGACAGTAAAATAGTTGTTTTATTTTGCAGCAATACATAATCAAAGCAATAATGGACTCCTCCAAAAATCATCCCCAAATTATGAGGGAACCTCTGACACTCATGGCAAAAATAACTGATAGCATTCTTGTACCACTGACAGATATAGCAATGCCAAGTGGCATTTTTGTGGACAGCTTTAAATAAAATCTATCCATCCACAAGTCTATAGCTGTGCATTCATTCCATATGGACATGGTGAAAATATTCAGTAAAGTAACTGAAGTATAGATCTTTACCATTCCTTTTGATTTCACTACTATTTCATGGTATAAAAAGGAATAGGGTTTTTTAAATTCTATTTGTTCAAATACATTTCCATTATATAATGAGTTATTAGCAAGTGAAAGGGGTTATAACTTTCTGGTTAATTTCAGCTTATTCAGTTTCAATCTAACTACAGTGTAATATTTAGTTTAAAGGAAAAAGGGAGTGATTTTAGTAAAATGTGAAAGCCGGTTTTATAGCATATTGAATTCCCATACCCAAGCTCAACACTCTCATTTGGTGAATCTCAGTTTTCTAAAAATGGCTCCTAAATTTACTTTTTATACCATCAATCCCCCTGTAAGATAGTGATTTCCAGACATAATAAATGAGGGAGAGTAACCAGAATCTGACTCAGAACTCATTCTTTTCTCACCACATACTAATTTCTTCTAAACCTTTTAAAATTCAAAAGGTGAAGTTCTATGGAAACTATGATTAAATATCAACCCTGAAGCTTATAAGAAATATTTTGGTCATATTATTAAATTGTAGATTATTGTTTCTGTTCATATTTATTTACCCATGAACCAAAGGTTAATTCTCTCTGTCTGTAAATTAAATGGATTTGTAATTAGAGCCTCTGTTCAATTTACTTTAAAGATCATTCCTGTTATTCGTGTGGACCACAATTTCATTTTAAAATGTAATTGCTTCTAAATCCCAGAGGATGCTAATATAGATTTAGACCAATACATTTTAATACCATAATTATGATTAAGCATTAACAATGTAAATTTTTATAAAGAAAGCCAAGTGCAACTTTGTGGCTTCTGGTTACATGTTTCTGAGAATTTAACCTCTACAAGCCTTAGCAAACTGTACACACACCACAGCTTCCCCAGCCACAGCCATTGCTGACAGTGGTCTAGTATATGCTCTTCAATAAATCTCAAAGATTTGAGCTTTCTCAAAGCAAAGCTCAGGAAGAAAAAAGGATACTATTCATGCTGTACTAATTTTCACCTGTATATTAGAAACCTCCAAAAGGTCATCTCCCAAAGTTGAGGGGGGACTTTAGATGCAGCCCAGAACACTTCATTTTATTTTATTAATTATATTTTACTGATTATGCTATTACAGTTTTCCCATTTTCTCCCTTCACCCCTCTACATCCAGCATCCCCAACTCCCACAAGCAACACCCACACCATAGTTCACATTCATGGTTCATGCAGGTAAGTTCTTTGGCTACTCCATTTCCTTCACTGTACTTTCCACCCACATGGCTATTCTGTAACTTCCTATTTGTATTCCTTAACCTCCTCACCTCTTCACCCATTCTACTACCTCCTTCCACCTAGCAACCATTAAAATGCTCTCTGTATCCATGATTCTGTCTCTGTTCTTCTTGTTTGCTTACTTTGTTTTTCAGATTCAGTTGTTGATAGGTATGTATGTATTGCTATTTTATTGTTCATAGTTTTAATCTTCTTAAATAAGTTCCTTTAATGTTTTACATAATGATGGTTTGGTAATGATGAACTCCTTTAGTTTTTTCTTGCCTGGGTAGCTCTTTATCTGCCCTTTGATTCTGAATGATAGCTTTGCTAGGTAGAGCAATTTTGGCTGTAGGTTCCTGCTTTTCATGACTTGGAATATTTCTTGCCAATCTCTCCTAGCCTGCAAAGTTTCTTTTGAGAAATCAGCTGACAGTCTAATGGGAACTCTCCTGTAGGTAACTGACTTCTTTCCTCTTGCTGCTTTTAAGATCTCTCTTTATCTTTAACCTTTGACATTTTAATTACAATGTGTCTTGGAGTGGGCCTCTTTGCATCCATCTTCCTTTAGACTCTCTGCACTTCCTGGACTTGCATATTTCCTTTGCCAAATTAGGGAAGTTTTCTTTCATTATTTTTTCAAATAGATTCCCAATTTCCTGCTCCTTCTCTTTTCCTTCTGGTGCCCCTATGATGTGAATGTTGGAATGCTTACAGTTGTCCCAGAGGCTGCTTATACTACCCTTATTTTTTTTTTTGTATTCTTTTTTCTTGTTGTTCTGCATGGTTGTTTTTTGCTTCCTTATGTTCCAAATCATTGGTTTGATTTTCAACGTCATCCATTCTACTGTTTTTTCCATGCAAATTGTTCTTTATTTTAATTAGTATATACTTCATTTCTAACTGTATCTTTCTCATGCTGCTGAGGTCCTCACCAAGTTCCTTGAACACCCTTATAGCCAGTATCTTGAACTCTGTACCTGATAGATTGTTTATTTCCATTTTTAGTTCTTTTACTGGATTTTTGATCTGCTCTTTCATTTGGGCTATGTTTCTTTGTCTCATCACTTTGGCAGCCTCACTGTATTTGTTTCTATGTATTAGGTAGAGCTGCTGTGATGCCCTGTCTTGCTAGCATTGCCTAGTATAATAGGTGTCCTGTAGGGTCCAGTGACACAACCTCCCTTAACAATCAAGCTGAGTACCTAAGGTGTGTCTTTCGTATGGACTGAGTACACCCTCCTCTTTAGTTGAGCCTTGATTGTTTTTGGCAGGTCAATGGAAGGGATTTACTCAGGCTAGTCAGCTGCCAAGAACTGGCTGTGACCACTGACCACCAACCTATGCCCTCTATAGATGATCAGCTCTGTAGAGGCTGGGTGGTGGTGCTTTGAGGTGGTCTATAGCTGTCCACTGGGTTCACAACCTCTGGGATTTCATGGGTGTTGCCGTCCATGGTCAGCTCCCACCTGTCTTCTACCTGGGGCCATTCTGCCTTCGCTATAAAGCACTCTGAGATGGCTGCTACTTGTGCTAGGCTTGAAGATTCCCAGGCAAAGACAACCTGTGAAACTAGGCTAGCTGCTGCTCTGGGCCTGGGGCTGCTTAGCAATAGATATGGGGCTGGGTGCTTACTGACACTGGCCGTTGCTTGTTTGATAAGATTTTGGAAGTTGTGAAATGTGAGCCAAGACCAGCCATTCATATGGGAAAGCAGCTTGGTGAAACTGTAAGTTTGGTGGGATGGAATCTATGGGGATATTCAGGGAGGAGCAGTGTTAGCCAGGTTGATGGAGTCTCAGATATGGCTCCCACCTGCCAGCTCTGTGGCTCTTTAGGGGGAGGGCTCAGAAAAGGGACAATGGTCTCTGTCCACCTTTTTGTCTTGGAAAAAGGTGTCCCCTGCCCCCACTCTTATGTCAGACAATTCAGTTCCTACCTGTATGCCACTGGGGCCTTTCAAGCTGCCACCTCAATGCTCAAAGTCACATGGAGTGAGTCTGTGTAAGTTCATGTGTGGGGTCTTCAAGGGGAACTTCTTGGAACTCTAGAAGTTTCTTTCATTGAGTCAATCCCTGCTCAGTTTTACAGCCAGAATTTATGGGGACTTATCTTCCTGGCACTGGAACCCTGGGCTAGGGCGCTTTGTGTGAGGATGGGGCTCCTCACTCCTGAGGTTTTCCTCCCAATATTTTATCCACCATATATGGATGTGGTACCAGCCCAATCCACATCTCCACTCTTCTTACCAGTCTGAATGGGTGTGGTTTCTTTAATTCCATAGTTATCTGACTTCCATTCAACTCAATCTCTAACAGTTCTGAGTGCTGGTTGTTCTATAGTTTGGTTGTAATTTGGTGTGGTTGAGTGACGAGGCAAGCCATATTACCTATGCTGCCATCTTGACTGGAAATCTGCTCCCAGCCCAGGATATTTTAGTTATGTGGTAGCATTTGGCCCAGCCACGTCCTGGAGCAAAATGGTTTATCCAGACTTCTCACATCACAAATTCTGCCCTAGTCTAGATCACTGAGTGGCTGGCCAACCGTACATAGTGACCATTTCTAAAGAGTCACTGTGTGTCAGCACTGAACAGGAATAAGATGAAGAAATTTGTTTGTACTTGTACTCTTCTCAGCAAAAGCTCGTGATAGGTGTCAGAGATGAACTTGGAAGGTGAGAGGGTAGAGTAGATCAGACATGGTACGGTCTGCTGATCCTTCCTTCCTTCTAAGGAAGCTACACCTAATTCACCACAGGTGCTTTGTCGTTGGTTTTTTAAGAAGAAAATCTAAGTTTTAGGCCAAAACTGACTTTCTAGTGATTATTCTAGAAAATCTGAGACAAGCCACAACTGGTTCTTTTTCATTCTTCTCACATCCTAGTCAGTAAATGCTCAAAGTAAACATGAAAGGAATATTCAAACAATAGCAATTTGAAGAATCATTAAATTGTTAAAACAATCTAAGAAGCCCAATGTCTTCTCTTGGCTCTGTTTTTGCCATCCTCAAAGCAGCATGAAGACATTAGTGTGAGTGAAGTAGGAACCTATAAAACATGTGGTATAGATTAAATGGTTGCCCCCGCCCCCTAAATTCAGTGCTTAGGTGATAAGGGTAGAACCCTTCTGAATGGGATTAGTATCCCTATGATAGAGACCCCACAGAGCGCCTGAGACCCTTTTACCATATGAGGACACAGCAAGACACTGGCAGTCTGCAAGCCAGAAGAGGGCTCTAAGCAAAATCCAACCATGTTGGCACCACCCTAATCTTGTCCTTCCAGCCTCTACAACTGTGAGAAATAAGTCTCTGTTGTATACAAGCCACCCAGTGTGTGATATTTTGTTATAGCAGCCAGACAGACTAAGACCATATGCCAGCATCCCCGCATCACCTTCGCACATTTTAGGCACTCTACAAAGCCACAAAAAATACAAAAAAACTACTCAAAAAAGACTTGAACCACATTAAATAAGCACTAAACTGAGATTTCAGTATCAGAAGTACTGTATTTTAAAAAACACCCACGTAACTAGTAACATGTGAGTGTTATGAAGGTTAAAATGAGAAATGAATGGTATGGGTTTTCTCATCAAAAAGCATAGAGTCTGCTTAGCAAAACAAGATTAAATTAAGCCTCCACCAAACCCCGGTTCATCTTATAGAAACCTCTGCTCTTCATTTGGCACTTATAAAATATAGAATATATCAAAGCAGAATATATCAAAGCAATACAGGGAAGCCGCAATATAGCAACAGACGACTGTACTGCGAGAGGATCTCCACTTTAGGGGCTCGGGCGTGCATGTGTTTGAGATACAGAACTTCTCAGATCCATTATCTAGTGCCTTCATGGCCAAATTGTAAAGGTACAGAATTCAAAGTATGTAGCAGTAGGCAAATTTTAGCTGCAGAGATGGTGGGGGGCACGTGAGCACACACAGATGCAAAGTGGAGAGGAGGGAAGATTCCCTCAGAAACTTAATCATGCTGGACCCCCTACCGGGATAATTCAGGGGGAAATGAGATCGCTGATTCTGCAATTTAGTCTTTTTTAGACAAATTAGCAGGATGATTATCCCTGACTCCCCATTTCCCCCAGTGGGTGGAGACACAGCTGGGTTACATGTAGAGTCCAAGCCAATCCTGATCCAAATAAAGGGTGAATTGCAGTAGGGTTGCAAAAATAAACCTCTGCCCTCTCTGTCTCTGCTCTTCTTGTTATCTGAATTTCTAGAAGAACGTTTTCTCTAGAACTTTTCCTAGAAGAACTTGTCAAATTATCCTGCCACTTCCCTGTACACAAATGCTCTCTGTATTGTGTTTATTAATTTGTCCAGTTGCCTTTCAAATTTTCTCAAGAACTACTTTTGAATAATTCCTGAATAGATCCATATCCTTCATAAACAAAGCTTTATTTCTGGTTGTGCACAGCATTTCCCTTCATATCCATGGCTCTGTTATAATCTAGAGTTTACTCTCCTCATTCATTCACTCATTCAATCTTATTTACTGAGTAAACTATTTTGTAAACGTGTGGTGAGTGAGAGGGCAAATCTTTGCCCTTAGTTCTGGAACCAACATGAATACAAGGTTTACCAGGCAGGACCAGCACCAAGGAAATCAGAAACTCTTGAAAACATACTTCTGCAAAGTGTCTTATTATAATGCATTAGTCCCACATAGTTAAAGGAGGTATTCAACAAATGTGATTCTAGAGACTCACTTTATAATACCAGCACAGTTTCGATTTTAAGTGACCTTAACTTATACTCTGGGGTTGAAATCCACGTGATTCACTTAAATGACAAACTACTGTAGACATGTATACAGTATTCTAAATGAATTTGTACTTGGTCACTGATGTTAATTTTGCTGGTGATGATGACATTAATATTTGTCATTTGTTTCTAAATCACTTCCAGCATATGTATATATATATTTTTTAAAAAACAGGATTAATTGCTCAAAACTGCACATGAAATAATTCTAAAATTCCAAAAGTAAGAAGACTCTCTGTGGTTTATGTACAATGTGTGTACAGTTACTAATGTTCTGATTTTTTTATGTAATTGACTAGCCACCGTCTCTGCTGTTGCTGGCTAACTTTTCCTGATGTAATACTTTCCCCATATTTGTTTTGAGCTTTGTAAGTCTTGAATGTTATTTCTGAGTGCATTTAAAGCAGATAGGTTTTCTCTGTACTTATTAGTGTTTGCAGTGTCTTCTGTGTTAATATCATCTGTCAATCTGGCATGTTTCTCTAACACTTAAAATTCACTGAAAATTTAAAGAGAAAAAAATTACCGTGTCTCTAATTCTAACTACAGCATATCTTCTAGCTTGTGCTAAAAGATTTATCCAGAAAGCTTCAAAATATTTTTAAACCAATCATCTTCAAGGTCATAATTAATCACTTTGCATCTAGATATGATGGTAAAATATAACAGTTTGCAACTCAAGCTAGAAACTAGACTTTTTACTAAAACTTATTAAAGCAAAAGTTTATATTTAAATTCATCAAAATATACCCACATTCTCACAACTTTAAAAATTTTGCTTTTAATAAGGTTTAGTAAATATCTGCATTTACCTTTACTTCCATGTATTTAAGGACATAATACCAAATATATTTATGTTTATAGTCAAATACTAGATTTTTAAAAACTAGAAACACTAAAATGTTAGAAGTTATCTCAAAGACTAGGATCATTGATGATTTTGATTTTCTACTTTTACATATACTTCTTGAGTTTTTTTTTAACTTTGTAAATGAACATATGTTATTTTAAAAATATGTTTTATGGCATTCCAAATAACTGAACATCTGTCTTCTTATTTAAAGGAACCAAATTAATTTCACATTTTCACATCCCCAAATCCATACCATCAGGAATTTTAGGAAAATCTAATTTTTCTAGTAATGATCAACAGACCAACATTTTCCTTAATATAAGTCAATAATGTCATAAAATTTATCAATATAAGCTGGAAAGGATTACAGTAAATGTTAAAACAGATGGTAAAAATTATTTATTAACTCAGTAATCATTGTAGATATACCTTAATACATTAAAACCTAAATATCTTACAGAACTAAGGGTTTATCTTCTTTAGATCTTTTTTAAGGCAACTTTTTTTGTAAATCTAAGATGTTTCTCTACTTGTAATAAATTGAATCAGTACTCTTAACCAGCACTGTTAAAATAGTCATGGAAATCACCTACGTGCTGAAAAATATATTGTCATTATTATTTTATTAAATGATGTGATCTTACATAAGTGCAATGACTACTTGGGAAATTGGGGATCTATAAAATTTAGGAAATATTTGCTATACAAATAGAAGATTTATGGTCCAGTTAGAAGACAAGGAGAGACATCATTTCAGAAGATAGAAATTGTATAAATAGAGGCAATATGGACATTACTTTAAATTTGATGGGGGAAATGAATGGCACAAGGAGGAGAGAAATGAGAGCACTTGATGGGCAGAAGCAATGGAGTGAATGGCAATAAAATAGAGGTAAGAGAATAGGAATTATAAACATATCTTCACTCTGCCAGGCCCAGCCTCCCTGGAGTCCCTTGGAGGAATTTATCATCAATTCAGAATATCAATATCAGGCTCAGTATAATGTGAACACAGGCTGATGGCTTAACACAAGTTTTCATGTCAAGACACTCCTCCAAAGAGTTCTTCTTTTTCAAATTTGGTTCCTCTGGGACTCTATTTTATTCCTCAACTCCCCTCATCCTTTCTTGGGCTCTAGCCCATGGCTCTCAGGACCATTAAGGAGCCCAGGTCCTCTGGCTCTCGCTTTGCTATGGGGACTAGAGCTGTCTTTTCTCACAGTCATATTCTACAAAAGCTACATAACTTGTCATTTGAAAAACTATTAATAGATGTGATATATACATACTATATTTTTCAACTAGTTTTAGAAAGTTTGGTGTTTAGGACTTATGAAAATTTACTAAATTAAAACTATGTAATTTATGAGAAAAAAACTTTAATTTTTCTGCTTCCAAGGAGTTTGGAAAGAATGCAGGGGAAATCGCTGGAATGAAAATGGATTTGTTCTGTACAATGGAAACTCATATGTGGAAATGATCTATAGGGCATTCAGTTCAGCTTCCTGCCAATGCAGAATTGCTTCCTACCGTAAAACTTCAGAGGCTGAGTCCAGACTATTTTAAAATATGGTTCAGCTCTGACCAAATATCAAGGACAATTTGTGTGAGTCTTGGGCAATATACTTGAATATAAACTGGTGGCCAATACAGTCCTTAACAATACTGTATTGTGCATTTCAAAGTTACTATGAGAATGGATCTAAAAGACCTCATCATAAGAAATTATATATATATATATATATATATATATATATATATATATATATAAACACACATATATATATCCTACTTTAGGTGATGAATACTAACTGTACTTACTGTGATAATCATTTCACAATATCTACATATATCAAGTCATTAAGTTGTACACCTTAAAGTTTACAATGTGTATCGATTACATCTTAATAAAACAGGAATAACTAAATGAACCGGTGGCCTTCATCTGTTAACAGTGCTACCTATCCACACCTAAACATAGTTTCTACTTGCAATTGGCCCGAGCCCAGTAACAACTTAGGAAATATATGCATGTATTTATACACTTTAAGTCCCTGCCTCATTCTGGCTTTTTGAATCTGCACTTCAGGATGTAGACTGTCCTTGGGAGAATAGCATTAAAAAGACAAGACCTCCTACTCTCTGTCCTGGTTTTAGTCCAATAAATTTAGACAGTCTCTACCCTACTGTACCCCATGCCCTTCAGTTTGGCTGCCATATCAAAGCAAGCTACAGACAATTAAGTTTGTTTTAGATAATTTACCTGCCTCTGACTTTTGTAAATGTAACTCCCACTAATGCAATACCCTATTGTGTAATTCCCATGTGAACACTGAATAAAAGGATGAACCTAAATCTAGTCATGAACTCAAACCTGTCGTGTCAATAGCCAGGCTAAAATACCAGTCTTTCCATGGACTTCCATAACCTTTAAAATAATAACCAAATCTTAACTTGGCCAACAAAGCCCTATTAAGTCTGGCCCTGTCTATTTGTTCAGTCTTATCATATACCATCTGCTAACTTCTATGCCTCAGCTTTACCATCAGCAAGACCCACCCGAAAATCTCAGTGGCTAAACCTGGCACACATCTATGTCTTATTCCCTCTACATGTTTAATATAAACTGACACTGGAATTGTGCTCACCATGATCACTCAAAAACTAAAACTCAAGGGAGATTCCTCTTCACACAGGCTTGGGGTGGGGCAGCACCAATCAGGCACTAGCTGGTAAAGTTACCTCTAGAACCGACACACATCACTTCAACTCACATTCCATTGGCCAAAGCAAGTCACATGGCCATACCAAACTACAAAGTTGTTAAGGAAGTGTAATCCTACCATGTGCCGGTATTGTGATAAAACTAATGACTGTCACAGGAACCCTAAGAATTCATAGCAAATATTCCACTACAGAACAAAAGCTATCATGGCCTTGATGTCTCCATGCACCAGCAGAGCTGAGACTATTGCAGGATGGAAGAGACCAGAGGAAGAAAGAACTCTCAGAAACCCAAATAAGACTAACTCCAACAGAAAGAAGTAAAGTGGTCACTAATGCCCACACCTTCTGCTGGACTCCATATATGTTTATGACCAACTAATGCCAAGTTGTTGCCTTTCTAATACTAAATTGCATGTGCACACATATAACAGAGCAGTTAAGAATATTATGGTTCATTTATGATTATCCAAAAATAGTATTTAGGGGGAGAAATGACAATGGCCTTTTTAGTAAAAATTGGAAGCAGATTTAAAATTATGTATGAGGGTGTATGAAAAATACTGAAGACCAATAAACCCACAGAAAAAAAATTTAGAAGAGAAAGTAGGACTTTCTAAGAATCCTACTTCCTTCAATAATAATGAGGCAAAATCATTTACCAATATTCAATACGTCTTCTTCTCCATTTTCTTTCCACATTACTACTCTGGTAGCCAGATCCTTTGGATTTTTTTTTAATTTATTTATCTTTAGAGAGGAAGGGAAGGAGAGTAGGAGAGAAACATCAGTGTATGGTTGCCTCTTGTGAGTCCCCAGCCCGAAACTGGCCCACAACCCATGTGCCCTGACTGGGAATCAAACCTGGATCGTGTGTTTCACAGGCCCGCGCTCAATCCACTGAGCTACACCAGCCAGGGCCCTTTGGATTTTTTTATGGAAGACTGTGTTGTGCAGAAGGCAGAAGGCTAACTTCACTGAAGATATCATGCCAGTGTCTTGGAGGACAGGGAGAAAAAGACACATGCATTAAGAACAGAGTTAAGGGAAGTATATGAATAACAGAGACATATGTGTCCCAAGAATAGCCCTGCTCTGTAGCCATTACCTGAGAAGGTAGCTAAACTCAATGATGGGCTCAGGGAAACAGAGCCCTAGTTAAAAGTAATGATTTCCATGTTCCCATGTTTGAAACAAAAGCAGTACAGTTGCTGGACTTGAAAGGATCAAGGGCGATAAGCATCAGAGAGGTAATCAGTAGGATAGGATAGGCCTCCTTGATATTTTGGTGCAACCTAAAATGCCTTGGAACTTTATACAATACAGTGGAGCAGAGGACAGATGACACAGAAGATTAAATGTGCTACCAATCCCAACAGGATGGGAGCTCAAAGACAGATTCGAGTTGCTTTAAGGGGGGAAATGTGTCAATTCTTATATACCAAAGTTTATAGTTAAAAACATATGCTCAGAAATAAAAGAAAAGATTATGGGCTTCGACCACATTTATGAAGGCCGTTAGTAAAGGAGAGCTCATTCTACATCTCGCCATACATTTTTGTCTGAGTTGAGGTAGAAGGATAAAATAGAGGCCGACAGGAAGAGCCTGCAGATATGATGGTGTTAGCTCTGATCTCGCGATAAGTGTTGCTGCAACACTGATGCACGAAGACCATCTACTCCAAAAGCTTCCAGGGGCTGTAACAGGAAGAGCCAGAGAACCAGGGGTTACCATCTCTAAGAGAAAGAAGATAGGAAACCAGACCAGCATTTGAGACATAAAAGATGCCCCAGGTTGAGTGGTGGAATTTGCATGTCACTTGCCAGGTTCTAGAAGTTTAACATTTATGTTGCCTTTTTTGTAAAAATTTTATTTTGCCTATGGGATGGCCATCTCTGAAATCTTTAGTAACTACTAAGTGCTAAGGAGTAGTCCTAAACATCAGAGCTCAATGTTGTTTTTCGATATTTTCTGTGGTCACAATCGCTTCTTCTAGGTCCCGTTCAAGTGAAATAACATGACATTACGACTACTTTGAGTTTGTTGGAGATTTGCGATGTGAATCAAATAGTATAAGGGAAAAGCACTTAAAATTTAGGGACAAGGACATGGCTGACATTTGAGTCATCAATCTGTGAAGCTTTTCATTGTAAGTTTTAGAGTGTTCTCATCACTAATTAATACGTAATAATATGTCAGACCAGCTAAATTAATACTGAGAAAACTAACAGATATACACACCAAAGGCTATTTAACACTGACTTTATCTTATTCGAGTGCCATTATTTCAGTGTTTTGTGAAATGAAAACTGACAGTTGGTATATTAGATCAATTATCAAACAGAATGCAGTGTGCAAAATAATTAGTCAAGCTCTCACGATCATGCCTCACCTTCTTTTTCTGAGTTTCTCGCCCCCGAACAAACCATTTCCTCCAGTACTCTTCACTGAGCATTTTACAAACCCTCACCACCTCCCCCATACCTTGCTCATGTCATTTCTCCTGAACTTGTCCCTCTTCTCTTTTAATTGCTTTGAGGACCGAAACCGACACTTGGTCAGCCTTGAATCCCCTGCAGGCCCTAGCACAGCATCTGTATGTAATGCTTACTCAGTAGAACTGAATTTCGATTACTGATTTCAGTCATTAGTATCATGATCCTCATATCCCATGACAAAGAAGGGTTTGCCAACCTATCCTGCTACCATTCCTTAATCTGACAACAAAATCCAGCCCTTCAGAAGGAGAAAATAAAAGGAGTAAAAGCCAGTGGGCAGTGCGAGACAATAAAAAAACTGGACCATAAAATTCCACGGAAGAACAATTTCCTCACCCTCCTTAACTGAGTGTGTTGGTCAAATGCACAGATGAAGAAACATTCCTATTTAGTTAATAGTGCATGGCAAACCTCATCAGAATTCGTCTTTATTCTTTTGAGGACTCTATTGAGTTTGGGGGGTACTGGTTTTGTTGGGTTTTTGTTAGCTTTTAGAAAGTTTGGGCTGCTTTCTGTGGAGAATGCCTCCTCTTTCGGATTTCACAGATCTCCAAGGCATTCTAGAAGAGCGAATGAATTCTCCTTAGAGTGAAAGGACTTAGGTAATTAGGTGAACCATTCCATTTATTTTGACGCATTCCTTAAAGGTGTGAAATCATCTCAATAAAGCCCATGTTCACGCAAAGATTTATAGGGGTATTAAGCTCTTATGTTAGTAATGGCGAGTATAATCAAAGTGTTTCATATGCAGACCCCACAGTCTCAGGGCTTCTAAAAGATGTGAATGCTTTATGCTTAAATAGTAATGATGATAGTGTTTGTTACATGCCTGTTCTGCCTAATCCCTGTGATATGTACTTACCACAAATTAATCAATAACCATTAATAGTAACAGGTATTAATCCCCTTTTCACAGATGAAAACACTGAAGCACAAAGAAGTTAAATAGCTAAAGCCATGCATGCAAGTAGCAGAAATGAAACTGGACCCTAAAGACACCCCATACACGCCACTCTTCACTATATTATATCCCAGGTAAACTCAATGCCTTACCTACCATGTTAGTTGTCACCTAAAATGGTTTCAAAATTGAAAAACATTGGCCAATCTACTCTTTAAAAACCCTCATCAATAGGATTTTAAATGAAAGTGAGAGAACAAATGGGCAGTTTAGGAAAATTTTTCTACACCTGGAAGCTTTGACAACGAGGAGTCCTCACTCTGGCAGGTTCCGTTACAACAGCGAGGGAAGGAGGGGTTCATGCCAGACTGCTGCAATTGAAAATATCCAGCTGAAGCAGAATGAACAGTTCTGTGAGGAAAAAGTCTGTAGCCCTCAAATATCTCACAATCAGCTACTCAAGTGTGCGCAAATAGCTGCTTGCCTGGCATCATACTGAAAAGGCTTTGTTCTGCTTTCCAGCTCTTTGCTGATTTGGGCCAAGGCTACATAGAAAGAAAGCAAAATGGAGAGTTGATGATTATCCCACTATTCTGTGCAGGGTAAACATCCAACTATTCAACATTTATAGCAATGACTGGAAAACATAAACAATGCTCTTACCACATTTTCAGATGCCCCAAAACTGAATGTGAGAGTTAATATAATTAAGACAATACACTGAGATATAAAATTATCTTAACAAACCAGAACACTGGGGAATATAGTACAATTTAACAGGGATAATTAGCAAATTGTACATTTGAATTCAAAATTTACAAAAATTGAATGGAGCGTGAGGGAGAATTGAACTTTCTATGTGAAAAAGCATTGCATAGGAGGTAGGTTGCAGTCCGTAATCAGCCAGAACGTGCTAACAGACTTCAGCAATACTGTCACCAGCCCAAGGTCTGCTTCGAGAGAGGGGATGGTGATAGAAGATTGTATTCAGTTTAGATGGCACTATTTAAGATCAAGCCTATCCAGAGGATAGGCCAGTATAATGAGAGCTTTGAAACCCTCTGCACATAAAGAACAGGTCTAGAGGAATAGGGGAAATTGAGTCTGAAGGCTAAAGCATTACAGGTGAATTTGCTCAAGCTCTTCATGGTGTAAGAGAAAGCAGACGGCCTGGAGACCAAAGCAGAGTTCAGTCCCAACCACAGAACCCTGACAGGCAACCACTTAACCTGTCAAACTCTCAGCATCCTCAGCCCAAATGGTTTGTTTATTCCTAAATTATTTAGGCTTAACAGGTTGGACACTAAAACGTACACTAAAAAGCAAGCGTCTGACTTTAGTAGGCTATCTTGTGCCCAGGATGGACAAGTTTCAGTCCATTAACACACAGGGTACTGATAACCTGGCGGTTTGGAGGACAGGCAGCTCACCTCAAAACAAGACATTTTTTTTCATCCAAAATCAAGACTGTATTTATTTATCTTCATCAACTGACATGAGAATAGAATATTTAAAATAACCAGACTCCACAGGGGAAACATGGGTTGAAATACAGAACTGAACAAAGCAGAAGGCTCAGATGATGGGACAAGGCTCAGAAGCCTGGTGGACATGAACATCAGAAACCAAAAAGAACATTGAAACATGGCATTTTGACCAGGCCCTCTCCATACGATTGCTTTACACGGTGTATTAGTTTGCTAGGGCTGCTATAACAAAGCACCACACACTGGGCAGCTTAAACAACAGGAACTTATGGTCTCAGCGTTCTAGAGGCTAGAAGTCTGAGACCAGGTGTCCCCAGGGCCGGCTCCCTCTGAGGGCTGCGAGGGAGGATCTGTGCCCTGCCTCTCCCCTGGTTTCTGGCGGTTGCAGAAAACCTTTGGTGTTCCTTGGCTCCTAGACACATCACCTTGATCTCTGTTTTCAGTTGCCCGTGGTCTTCACCCACACATAGTATTCTGCCTGAGTCTCTTCACACAGTCTTTCTTCTTTGTATGTGTGTCTCTGTGGCCAAATTTCCCTTTTCTCATACGGACACAGTCAGACTGGATCGGGGCCCACCCTCTTACCTCATCTTACCTTGATCATCTGCAAAGACTATTTCCAACTAAAGTCACATTCATAGGTCCCAGGGGTTAGGACTTCAAAAGCTTTTATGGGAGGTGCAGAGGGAAGGAGACACAGTTCAACCTGTAAGATGACTAACTTGAAATATAAGCATGTCAAAATATA
Organism: Artibeus jamaicensis; assembly: GCF_021234435.1. Taxonomy (NCBI): domain Eukaryota; kingdom Metazoa; phylum Chordata; class Mammalia; order Chiroptera; family Phyllostomidae; genus Artibeus; species Artibeus jamaicensis. The sequence goes on from NW_026521486.1 coordinate 29,772,823, forward strand.
CTTTTTCTTTGTGTAAACATCTAAACAGCAGTGTGACAAAGTTAAACTCCCGTACCAGCAGAAGTCCCTGAGCCTCCCTCCTGACCCTAGTCCTCACTCCACCCTGGACCTTCCTTCAACTCTGACTCTGCCCCAGCCCCATTCCCATCTTTCCCCCATCCCTAAATCATATCCCCTCCTGCTCCGCCCCCAGACGGGAGGGTCAGCAGTGCCAGACGGTCAGTAATGGAGTAAGGATAAATGTTTGACTAATTCCTTGGGGTTTTTTCAAGTTGAAAATTTAATGGTTCACTTTTTTAGCCTCCATCAAAGTAAAATTCAAATCAAATGATGGTGCATCAAAATGTTCCTACAATGACAATGTCCTCAGGGTACAAATTACTGAAACAGCCAAGTTAAAATATCACACAACAAATTATGTGGTACAGGAGAGTCTTATATGGCCCCTGTAAAGGCCATACCAAAGCTCAGTATAGAAGGACTAATAGGAAATTTATCCGGCAAGAAGAGGAACATTCTTGGTTGAAGGAAAAGCAAACACAAAGATCTGATGCTGAGAAAGTAGGGAGCATCAGAGACTCTCAAGCAGAGTGGCATGGTCAGGGCCCAGGGAGGGGAACAGGCAGGCAGGCAGGGGCTAACCGCGAAAGGCCTAGGGCACCATCGATTGTCTGCCCATTTCATTATTATTTCACTTGTTATTGCATTAGAGCGTAAGCAGAGGATTTGAAGCAAGGCCTGCCGTGCTCGTATGTGCAGGTTTGAAAGATCACTTTGGCAATCATGAGAAGGATGGACTAATAAAAGACCAGAGAGAAGTCTTCATAATCATACAAGGAAACAACGATGAAAGTTTACACTAAGATGGCAAGCATGGTGAGGAGGGGCAACCCTTCCCAGCTATTTGTGGAAATATTCAGCAGGCAAAATCAACAGGAGTTTCATGAAGGAAATTAAGTGAGTGGTTTCCAACCCTCGCTGCACACTAGAGGCGTTTCAGGAGTTTTTCTAAGTGCAATTCCTCTGGCCCCGTCTCAGACTTGGTGAATCAGAATTTCTGCTGTTTAAGCCTTGAGAATTTGCCGATTCCCCCAGCCAGTCTCTGTAACTAAACATTTAAGGGCTGAGCCTGGAGAAAGGAAAAAGCACTCTGCTTACTCAGGACCAGGTGTTAGTACCACACAAGGAAAAAACAATATTACAGTTAAACTGTTTAAAGACAGAACGTTACCTGGGAAACTTATCACCAAATATACTGAAGCAGAGGCTAGTACACTAGTTAAAGACAGTTTGCAGAAGGTTTTTCACTTGTCAGAAGAATGAGAATGCATTTGAGGCCCTCCAGGACCAGAAAGCTCTCACGCGCAGTGAGCAGGGACAAAAGCGGCCAGAGCAGCAGCCAGACATTCAAAGGAATCTGCGTACCCGGGCCCCTGTGGGCACCCCTCTGCTCCAGCTGTGGATTCAGACACAGTCTTGCTCTGACCTGGTTTGAATCCCAGGTTCTGGCCTTTGGTGTTGTCTCTGTTTCCATGACAACCCAGTCCCGTTTGAGCCATGCTTGCTATCTGGCTGCTACATCTAGATTCAGCATTGGTGCCCCACCCCATGGTTCCAATTTGCCATATCTCTGAAGCCCAGTTTCAGTCTGGCTTGCCTCACACCTGCTTTCCAGCTCCATTCAGCCCTTCCTGGTTTCCAGTCTCCTCACACCCATGTTTAGACCCCTGCTTCTCCTCAGGGTACAGACCACCCTTTCCCAGCCGATTCCAACATAGGTCTGCTGCACACATTTTCTATGTGGCGTGATGGAGATCCAGTTGCTTCCCAATGGGTCTTGAAAGAAAAAAGCATAGCCATTAAAAGAGCAGGCTTTGAATTCAGGCCTGAATTCAAATCTAGACCATGTGACAATAAGCAAATTGCCTAATCTCTCCAAGCCTCGGGTCCAAACTTATTTGAAGATGATAAATACATCTAACCTACCCCCTAAGTTATACAGGTATAAGCACCACAGCTGGCTTCACCAACTCAAGATTAACCCATGACTAAGTCTCCTTTCATTTATAATTAATAACTAGTGCATCCAGTTGCTCTAAGTAACAGCACATTCAGCATCTCCCTCTTCAGGTACAATCCATCCTCAATGCCAAATAGTCCAAGAGTCCAAGGACTTGTTCAGTCCAAAGAGGTCAAACCTAGATTAGTCAGAGAGAGAGCTGAACTGCGGATTAGTCCACAGTCCCAGTTTCCACCTCCAAATGCAGCTCAGAGGCAACTCTTGTGCTTGCTGATGGATGCTGTTCACTGTCTCAGTAATGGCCTTCCTGGCTCCCATTTCTGCTCAGGACAAATGATGTTTCACTGTTAGGCTTCCAGGTTACTTTGCTACAACTAATCCTTCTTCAGGCTCTTGCACAAGGTCCCGGGCACTAACCCAGCTACCATGTTTCCCCTGAAGCTCCTTTTCAAGGCCCTGGGGCTTATGTTAGTTTCTTAGGTTGTCATAACAAATTACTACAGACCGAGTTGCTTAAAACAACAGAAATCCATTCCCTCGTGGTTCGGGAAGCCAGACGTGTAAAACCATCATGTCAGCAGGGCTGGTTCCTTCTTGAGGCTGTGAGGGAGAAATGGTCTCGTGCCTTCTAGCTTTGGGTAGTTCCCAACAATCTTTGGCATTCTTTGGCGTATAGCTGAACCCCTCCACCGCCACCTACATTTTCACATGTCCTTTTTATTCTGTGTATCCCCAAGTTCTCTTCTTATAAGGATACCAGTCATTGGATTTAAAAACCCGCCCATGAGATGAGTATGACTTCATCTTAATTAATTATACCTGAAAAGATCCTATTTCCAAATAAGGTCATATTCTGAGGTTCCAATGGACCTGAATTTGGAGACACTATCCAACCCACTACAAGTCCTTTTCTTGATAACAAAGCTTGCAGGCTCATTTCCCTAATTTTGAGTCTCTGAAAAAAGGGTCCCAAACCTGTTCCTTCCAAAAAAGCCCACTGGGCTTCCTATGTAAATTTTCCTTTTACCCTCTTTCCCAGAGCAAGAGACAGCAAACAGGTCTCCTTGTACTTCCAAATGTTTCACTCAATAAGAAAATCTTCCCAAAGAGTCTTACTAGCCCAACCCTATAATTAAGGACAAACTGCATTAATTTTTACCTCACTTCAGGTGTAAATGTCTGGTATAGATAGTGCTCAGTTATGGGTAATTTTTTATTTTCTCTGAAGGTAACCAAAAGTGCCCCAAGAATATGGAGCATCAGAATAAACCTTATTTTACTGTACGCAAAATATCTTCTCTCTTTAGTTTCTAGCACAATTTGAGTAAAACTCTCAGTGCAATCTGGAAGGCTCTGTATCTCTCATATAACATCTAAATATATGTTATATATTGTTGGTTCATGGATCAGACGAACAAGTATGTGTTGCAGAGCTCTCTGATAACCTCAACATTTCAGGACTCTTACTGCTGTGTAACTGGGATAGATAGAACACGTTCAGAGTGGAGAGAAGTGACATGTTGATACACAGCCAGGACCTTCACCTTGTAAAGACTATATCTTCATATCCACAGGTTCTGGAGAACCATGGGCAGCACCTTGGCTCTTCTGTTGTTACAAAACAGGGTCTCACCTAAGACTCCAATCTAAACCTAGACCTATGCCACAGACCTCCCATTTCCCCTTCACATTTACTTTTCCTCCTCCCACCGGGCTCCCTGCTGCAAAAAACTAACTGGTAGGGGTATGTTCTCAAGTTCTTTTGTCCTCAAGTTTCTGGTTGGGTTTAGAATAACAATGAAAGTCCCAGCATATGTTCAGAAGGAAGACTATGAGATTGGTTGATTTATTCTCCTGGCTCCTTCTCTGTGAGGTCTCCTAGGGCTAGCTGTATCCTTGACTCAAGGTCATGGCTCCTCACAAAGAGCCCTCCACAATACTCTTTCTGCATCTCCAACTCTGCCTACTTTCAGGCCTAAGGATGGTAATTGTCTCAGTTTTTATCATATTAACACTGCAGCATTGTAAATAGTCCCTTTTGTAAATAAAACTTTCTCAAACTCATTCCTGACTGTCATAGGGTCACAATTTAGATTTAGATGAAATGTATTAAGTTGGTTCTCAGTTATTGTCATCTTAAACATGCCATCAAAAATTTTAGAACTGGAAGAGATCATATAAATGAAATCTTTATTTAGCAAATGCTGGAACAGAGACTCAGCCAGGTTCAGTGATTTTTCCAAGGCCATACTGCTACTCAGAGGAGGACCTGAGCCTCAAACCTAAGTCTCCTACACCTCAATCCAGTGGCCCTTCTACCCATTCACCTGCAAGCCTAAAAAAAAACATAATTATTTTTCTAGAAAATATCATGTTTCTGTAGTTAACAGATACTCAAATTCAGCACCACCTCCAGCCACATTATGGACTTCATTTTCCATTCTTTCCTCCCTTAACATTTCTGTTGCCCTTTTTCTTTCCAGTGCTCACCCTCTGCCCTAGAGGAGGTCTTAACGTTCACTGAGCACTCATTTTGCACCAGACACCATGGAATCATAAGTAGCCCATGTTAAATTATTTGTTGTCTCATTCAACACTCTCAACAACACTGAGGTATTAAACCAGTTGTACATGTTAGAAAACTGAGGCCTAAAGCACTTGTGTGTCCAAGATGGCACAACTAACTATCTTCAAGTGCAGACTGTCTGACTCCAGAATCTGTATCCTCCCCATGATGCCACTGAGCGTCCCACAGGTAAGTGAAACCCTCAGCTGCCCTGTGCCCGTCAGCCCTCCTCCCTCCCCTGTCCTCACTGTGACAACGTTCTTCTGGCTTTCACATCAACATTTACCCATCATATGTCTGATTCCATAACTAGTTACAGGAAATTAGCTGAGTCATCTCCAATGAACTAATTTAGAGAAATCAGTTACCCATCTCTACCTCAAATTTTATATCTTTCCAAGAATTTCTAAAATCAAAACCTAATGTGGTCTCCACAACTATAGATAAATCAAAGTGTAATTGATGCAATGCAAAGCATTCACCACATAAATTCTTATTAAAGGAGACAATACTACTAGCTTTTGTCGAAAAGAATTACTTAAGTGGGAAGATACAAAAAAGATCCTTTTTCACACATTCATTTAATTAGAAGTCCATTCATTTGCTCTCAAAGCACTGTTGGACACTAGGAAAAACAGCAACGTATTACTTAGAATCCAGATATGGCAAATGGAAGGCTACAAAATAAAGTACTATATATTCACAGTGTGAGAGGGGAAAGTGGGAGACAGGTTTGTGACCAGCTTTCAAGTCTGGAAAGAGGAAGGAGCTGAATTCATAAAGAAGAGTTTCATCCACTGCACTCATTTGTATGACTTATTTTTATTTTGAGTAATTATTTCTACGGTTTTCTTCCTTTTGTCTTCTGTAAGCTTTACAAGGGCATGAACTATGCTTTATTTATCTTTGCATTTTCCACAGCCCAGAGACAATGCTTTATATATTAAAAAATGCTCAATAAGTGTTTGCATTGAATAAGTACTCTTCCTTTTCAAGTAATAGACCTACTAAAGAACCCACTCATAATTTTATCTCCTAAACTGTGCACATATCAGGACATTATATTCAGAGGTAGGGGTGAAAGAAGACTTCACAATAAAACCAAAGACATCATCGGAGGACTTTGTCAAAAGTAATGAAAAGGTGCTCAAGTTCATTAGCCCCTAGGTTCTCTTATAAATTACTTCATTCTCTTTTGTCCATAGAAAAATCTTGGACCTTTAACTATCATTTTGTTCTATTTTTTCAAATATCTTTCATACAAAAAATATTTTTGAGGTACAATATTGCCCTTTACTCATTCAGATGACTTTGTATATTAGACACAAAGGGTTCCTTGAACTCCTATAAGGCTATTGTATATATCCATACCTTATAAGTAGATTTTCAACGCAATAGATATTAACAGCTATTCTCAGAAGCACTGTTTGAGGTGTACTTATTCCTGCTCCTTTACAGGATTTGGTTTTCTTCTTTTGGCATTGAGTCAACAAAAATACCTCCAGTAGTTAACAAAGTAGGGAGAAAATTTAGCATTAAAATTGTTTATAGTTTATTTTTCACAAAAAGAAAAGCAAGAGAGAAAGAGACAAATTTCAAAGCACAAAAGTTTTATGAGGTCATTTTTTAAACAATACAAGTACATCCTAAATTATTACCTAGATCTTTAAAGATAAAAGTCTGTGATTCAGTTGTTTTGCATTTTTATATATTTATATATATTTTTACTCTCAGTTTGAATAAAAGTACCGGCTCAAAGCCGGTTGCCTTTGAGCACCATATTCCCACTAATTGAGTGTTAAGGCGGTCTGTACCATGTCTTACTTTGTTGAATCCATTGTATCGAAACCAAGATTCCTTTGTGGACTTCATAAAGTATAGTAAAACAGGGTACAGCAAGATTAGTGAATTACACTGAACAAAGCGTGGTTCTCATGTGTCTCTTTGGCCCCTTTGAAGTTAGGAATCAGAGGCAATTTTCTACAAACAGTAGTCTCCACTCAATAATGTTCAAACACTTGTTTCATGTAGGAGTTTCAATTCATAATGGCAATTGAAATTTCAGCCCGGGCAAATAGAAGGACTGGCCACCCCCTCCCTCAGAGCTGGTAGGTCACCCTCACCCATTATGATGACACAGCTGGGTTCCAGATGTCATTTCTTCTCCCACAGGTTAGAATCATGGCTCCCAATTTTTTTCCTGTAACTCTAAACTGGACAGCAAGCAGGTTTTGTCAGCCTTGTGTCCCAAAGTTAAACTAAATTACAAGCTAGTATACTTCAAAAATGGTTGAAAACTGGATACTCCTGTTGTTACCATGAAGTAAAAGCAATCTCTTAGTATTTAAGCTCAGCATGTGAAATACCTCAGGTTGGCCTCTCCATGCACTCTCTGATTATCAAAAAGGAAGCAGAAGAAGCCAATATGCCTGTGGCCGGCTAGAATTATTCTCAGCATGAGAGACAAATAGTGCTACAAACTGCTGTTGTCATCCCGCCTGCTCGGGGTGCGGGTGGGGGAAGAAGGGCTGGAAGCAGCCCAGGAAACAGATCCCCCCTCAACCTCCGCTCTCCATGCAGAAAGCTTTCCAAACCTGCCCAACCTTCAGAGACACTTGTACAGACTCTAAACAGGACTAATTTCCAGTTCTGGAGCCAGAACAACCCAAAAACATATGTTATATGTGACATGATCATATTTTCTAAATCAAAAAAGAAACATACTGGTCTGACACATAGTTCTAGCTGCACATGGTCTAACAAGGGCATGTAATAGAGTATTTCCATCAATTTTAATATACACCATTTTATTATTTTAACATTGCTGAAAAAAGGATGATTCATTCATTCTACCCATGGCATGTCAATCTAACTGATGGCATTTTTTTTTCGCTCAGGTAGAAAAAGTAATAGTGTGCCTTACAATCAATAGCACCGTAGGCTCGATCAAAGATATTTGACTCCAGAGTGCTCCAGAAAAAGCCATCTGTTTTTCTGTCAAGTTCAATATATTTATATGTTCAAACTTTATCACGTCTTTAATCCCAAACTGGATTTCAGGGGAAGAGTGTGGTGTCCAGCTGTGTGTGTCAACCAGGCGAGGCTCTAGTCCTCAGCAATTCAATCGAACGCTGACCTCGATATTGCTGTGAAGGTATTTTGTAGATACGTTCACATCTACAATCTGCTGACTTTAGATAAAAGAGATTATCCTCCATAATCTGGGTTGGCCGGTCCAGTAAATTGAAAGATTATGAGTAGCACCGAGTTCTCCCTGAGAAAGAAGAAATTCTGCAGCATCAGCTCCTGCCAGAGAGTTTCCAGCCTGGCAGCCTGATGTGCAGATTTCGGTCTTGCCTAACCAGCTCCCACAGTCTCCTGCATTAAAAGCCAATCTCCTGCATTAAAACACTTTATATATAGGCTACAGTTCAGCTTCTCCATTGGATTCCTAACTGACACAGAGGTCTGTGGTACTTTTCTTCTCTCTCTTTGACACGTAACTATTTGACAAGGTAATACATTCCTCTGTTCCTTATATCTTTACAAAAGCACACAATGAAAAGATTTCTTCCTCTTTTCCCATCCTCCCAGTTTCTAATCCACTCCTGCCTGTCGCATGTAACATTACAATTACCTCCTTGTGAGTTCTTCTAAAGTTGTTATTCTTAAGCAAATAAACGCAGATATATATTCTCCTCCACCTCCCACTGATTCACAAAAGAAAGGTAGCTTACTACACATGATGTTCTGCACTCTGCTTTTTTTCTTAACAATATTTCTCAAAGGTTGCTCCATTTCAGTACACAAAGAGTTTTTCATACTTTTGTCACAGCTGTATTATGTTCTATTTAATTTCAATGCTTCGGTTTATTTAGTCAGTCCTCTTGCTGAATATTCAACTTACTTCACCACTTTAACTGTTGTCCACAAAGGAATATTCTTTAAAATTTTGTAAATATATAAATACATAGATATAGTTATATATAGTGACAAGCATATATAGTCATTGTGAATTTTGAGAGAGGTTACATATAGAACACACAAGTGGAATTACTCAAAAAAGCACAATGTATATGCAGTTGCAATTTTGAGAAACCTTCCTAAACTGTCCTTAATCTCCAACTATCAAATGAAGTATTTGCTTGAAAAGTGCCTGTTTTCCCTAAGCCTCACTAATACAAGTGTGTGATTGAACTTTGGAATTTTCGCCAATTAAAAAAATTATTTTAAAAGTATGTTTTAGTAAATATATAATTTATATTTCAATTAATTTTGGTGACATAGAATATCTTTTTAATATATTTAGGTCACTTTTATTTTTTCAGCTATTTGATCTCTGTTCATGTCTTTTGACTATTTTTCTGCTGAGTTGTTTTTTATATTATCCAGGAGTTTTAACATGGTAGGCCAATTACTCTTTAAATGCAATAATATTTCCACCAATTTTTCTTTTGTCTTTTGGCCCTCTAAGGGGTCCACCCATTAAAAAAAACTGTTTATTTTTATTTATTTTGATTTTTTAATTTTTTCTCCTATGGCCTCCAGATTTGTGTCATACTTACAAAGGCTTTCTCCACCAAGATTCTAGAGGTATTCACTATTTTTTTGTAGAATGTTTAAGGTGTGTCTTTAAACATTCACTTCTTTATTATTCTTCAGATGGCTGTCCCAGCATCACTTATGAAACAGGCTACTTTCTCCGTCTACTAAACTGCTGTGTGTATTTAGGTCCAGTATGTTCCATTAACTTATATGTCTGGTTCACTGTGTGAACCAGTACCATATGTTTTAATTGGTAAAACTTTACACTATATTTTAACATCTAGGAGGATCAGCTCTTCCCTACCTCCCCCCTCTCCCACAATTGCTCTGTTCTTAGAAGGTGTTCTTGGCTAGTTTATTTAAGTGCTGCATAAGGACTTTAGGAAGAGTGTGCCTGTCTTCTTCCTATCTTGCTCTCCAAAATATTTTCATACTGGCTTGTCATATCACAGCCCTGAAATTCCACCACTACATCAAACGAATCAGAAAACCACAAGCATCAGACAATGGTCTATCACCTTGCGCTGTGAACAGGGACTACCTGCACGTCTAAGGTCTCAGTTTTCCCCTTGAGAGAATGCAGACAAAGATAAGCAGTTTTACATAGATGTTCTCAAAGATTCCTCCCAGTTTTAAAGTTTTCTGGTTTCGTGTCAAATCTCATTTTGTGAGTCTTAATTAGCAGTGTCCCTGTTTCTCATTAAAGTGTCTGTATTGTGAGGTTTTTGTTACAAACGACTGGAATTTTCTTAATCACATTTTTTGAGACAAAAAGATGAAAAAATGACCTGTTTCTTTTATCAATCGAAATAAAAATAATAGAACTTCTTATAAGTCACATTTTCTAAACAGTCTGCCTTTTCTAAGTGCAATTTACCAGCAAAAAAAAATTTGGCATACAGAAAGTACCAATAAAAACCAAAAAACTTCAGAAGGTCTGCTTCTATTTTTGTTTTTACTTTTTTCTCCTTTTCATCATTTCTGTGAATTGCTAGCTGACCACACATTGTAAGATCAAAGACTTTCGATGTAATTTTCTCACACCTGACCGAGTGGCTGCGGAGCACATTGATTACACATCACTGCTGAGTAACTGGGACAATACTCCTCTCCAAATTGCATGTCATGGACGTGGGTGAAAAAAAGGGACCAATAAAAAATTTTAGTTGGTTGCATTTACCTGCAAAGTGCATTGTTTTTTAAAAAATCTTGCCAGCAGGTTGGCATAACACCAATTTGTGTTAACATAGTACCACAGCAATTAAATGTTCGATGCCTTCTGATCAACCACCTGATCTATGAACTGAGAAGCGGAAAAAAGCCCCTCCCTGGCATCTCCAATTTTATTCATGACTGTTTAATTTATGGACTTACCCTCTCCCTTTTCTTCAATGGCTGTATATGAGGTGGACTCTGGGAGAATGTGGAATATAAAGCACAAAGCCATAGAGAATTGTGTATTTTCAGCATAGCATTTTTATGCTTTCTGCAGACTAGTGTCTTATATATATAATATGCCTCCTACACAAAACTGAAGCATTCTCAAAATGACTTTACCTACATGAAAATCTCATCTGAGCTTTTAAAAAAATCCTGTGGAAAATCATAGAGCCAAGATGGGAGGATCTGCATTTATTTCAATAAGTCAGAAGTTACTTAGGCATTAATCCTAATGAGAGCTGCATACAAATCCCTGGACATCAAAATATTCTTGACTGGCTTAACTTTTAATTTAGAAGTTTACTAGAGCCTGCAGCTATCCTGCTGGAGTCTGTGATAGTGTCAGATCCCATAAACGAAGCACGGAGGACTTGGTTAGCCGCCCGGGTAGAATGCCAAAGGATGCTCTGGGGACATGGTAATTCTGTACACAAGTAGCCTTCATTTCTGTGAGCCCATACTAAATCAGTGCCTATAATGGTGTTAGAAGCACTGCAGTGCAGGCTCAAATTGTTGCTATCAGCTCCTTGCACTTACTTACAAAGTTCTTTTCTCTATCACGTACAGGGTAACTGCAAGGACAGTAAGTTATAGCTGCCACATCAAATTTCCCAGCAAGCGGAGATGGCCTGGCATCCTGCCACAAGCCAGGCTTTCCTTGAACCCCCTCCCCAGCTGGTAAGAGGGGCTAGTGAGAGAATGGGTGACCACGTAGAGGAGACAGTAGAGCTGACTCCTCCAACACTTCAGTTCCAGGGGTCGCATGGCAGGAATAACTGGACAAAAGACTATTAGAATATGGTCATCTTCTACTCTACACAAGATTTTATTGCGGGATGAAGATGTTTAGGAGAGCCAGCCTGCCATTCCCCAGGCACTTCCACCACTCTGGATGAGTCACTGTAGGCAGGAAATCTAATCAACAGCTACCGCTTTCTCTTGCTGGTAGGTGGGGGTGGAATGGTACTCAGGAGCCTGAGACCCTGCCGGTAATCATCATCATTTTCATCATCTTATGAGCCCCCATATACTGAGCCCATGCACAATGAATTCTTCACAGAAAACCCATGTCTGAGAAGCATTTGTTTCCCCTTTTTACGGAAGTAAGCCCTGAAGCTGAAAGATTCTTTGTCCAAGGTTGCTCAGTTACAAGCAGGACAGCCCACAGGCAAAGCTATGCCCAAATGACTCCAAGCACAGAAAGTGAGGTGGTAAAATTAGACATACCTCAGCCGCAGCTGAGTTCTCAGAGACAAGAGAAGTGCCAAGTACTGTCCAAATTCTCAACTAAGATTCTAGAGCACCAATAAATGCCCAGCACACTATGAAACCATAAAACCAGTTCTGTCAGCATTAGTTCACCTCACACCTCAAGGGCTTAAAGAGGGAAGACATGAGAGAAAATACTTCCTTTAAAGAGAATTGCTGGGCTACCATGGCATCTCTCCTCTCCTTCCCTGGGGACTGAGGATTAAGAGGCACCTCCATTACCTGAAGCCCAATGAGAGGAACTTCATGGGGACACCAGAAAGCTTGGCATGTGTCCCCTCAACTTTGAACAGTAAAAATTTGCCCTGGCCAGGTAGGTGGCTCAGTTCATTGCAGCATCATCTCATACACCAAAATGTTCGGTTCCTGGTCAGAGTACATACAAGAGGCAATCTATCAATGTTTCTCTCACTTCCTCTCCCTCTAAATTCAATAAAACATATCCTCGAGTGAGGATCTAAAAAAGAGAGAGAAAGAAAAACAAATCTCCACCAGGTAAAACTAAAGGAGAAAGTTGGCAGTTTGAAGAGACGGTGCTGTATTGGGAGTGAACTGCAGGGAAAAGGTTGGTTTTCCTGGAGACTAGATGTGGGCTCTACTGCAGGAACAGACCCATGACATTTGTAAAAGAAAATTGATGCTAGGTTACTCGAAAGGACAAAGGGCTCAGTGGGTAGAGAGGGTCTCTGTAGAGCAACACAGCAAGAGTCCTGGCGTCCGAGGGACATGTTCCTTCCACCGTTGAGCCCACATCCTGGGAGCCGCGGGGAAGAGCCACAGCTGGAGGACAGAAAGAACAACGGCCGCACACGCACAAAATCCAGAGGGACCCATCTCCAGATTGCAACTGCACGAGTCGCGTGCAGCAGCCCCTGTTCTCCTAACGTGCTACCTGGCTGGGCCAGCCCTGGGGAAGTCAGGGGCAGCTGCGTTAGAGGCAAAAAGAAATACATCAACAACAGCACCAAGCTGGTCACAGCCGTCTCTCCCACTGCAGGCTGACAACGTTGATGCAGGCTTAAGCTCGGTAAGTGAATTTGAAATAAATTGGACTTATTTTGTATTTCTATACAACAATCGGCTACATGGGAATTATGTGATTATTAGACCAAACTGGGCTTTTAGTGTGAAAATAAGGGGATTATTGATTTACCTAAAAATAACTTGAAAACTGCAAAACCTGCTAGAAATGTCCAGCAGGACCCAGAGGGAGACACTGAGTCTGTACAACAGGCATGTCTGTTTCCTGTTTCCTGAAAACAAGGAAAAGTGATTTCTGCTTTTCAGAGCCTCCGGGTCCACCTCTTCGGGTGCGCAGCTTATGCTTGCAGCAGGCTGCCTGCCTCGTGTGCGACACGAGCTGCCCTCATCACTGGCCTCCTCCTTGGGAGGAATTAACTTCCTAAAGGTCTGCCGTGTCACATAGGCCCTGCACCGTTGACCCTGCAGTCCTCCCTCACCTCGTCCATAGGCATTTGGCAACCCAACCCACCCCACCTCTCCGTACTAGAAAGTAGAAACTCCTCGGCACGCACGCCCAGGGAGTCTACAGCCTGGCACAGTGCATTCGGTGTTACATCCCTCCTCTTGCGTTTCCCGCTCCTGCCCTAGTTCTCATTTTCACTCCCTACGTTTTAAACCCGCCTTTTGGTGCCTTCGTGGCATATCCTGTGACTACTTCAGAAGATGCCAGAGAACTCATTAGGTCTGAGTACTTTGAGATCCCCGAAGCAATTACTTCTGAAGCACACTGCTCCTTACAAAGCAGTGGAGGCCCGGGGCAGGAAGCAATTTGTCCATCAGGAGCACTTACACAGATGGCGCTTCTCCGGCGGCGAGGGGAGCAGGGAGCGGCCGCAGGCTGGGAGTGCGAACGCCCTCCCGGTGAAGCGCGTGCGGATTCAGTCTGGACGTCCGCGTGCATTTTGCCTTTTTAAGAACATGGAAGGCAGTATACGCTTACAGGTTCACAACTGTGTGTGTAGGCATAAAAATGTTTGTCAACACTTCGTAATGCTTTTTAATTTCCAAAAATTGTTATAAGAAAGTATAATCTGCATTCTCACGGGAAAATAAAATCCGATGCTACCTTAAAAACGTGCTTTTAACAACACTTCAGGTACTATGACCGCACTCATTATATACTGTTAAGTGGGAAGGAAGAGCGTACAAAACTGCACATGCAGTACGCACGTGCGATACCTGTAGCTGTGTCCCAGCTGAAGGGTCTCGCACTGGAGCTCAGACACCCTCGGCGTATGCTCGTGACCCACATACCCACTAGATGCCCAGGGTCCTCCCCCGAGCTACTGGGTCCAAGAGCACACTGCCAATGCCCCCCTTCCCTCCCCCAACACATCTCCTCAGGTGTCACCTGGGAGGGTGCAACACCTGGCTTCCAGCTGTGTTGGGGCTTTCTCTGCCAGCCAGCGTCCACTCTGCCTGCATCTAGGACAGGCTGGAAGTGCCCATTAGTTATCACCTTCCATCCCTATCAATTTATATGACTACTGTAGTAGTTATATAAATAATCCAGCCCTCTCAGCCCTCCAGTGAGACAACTCTGACACACATGCTCCTGTGTCTGAACTCCTATGTTAGCTCATCCATATTCAACACGTTACCCACAAAGCTGGCTGGCTCGATAACTTGACCACCACTGGGATGTCACAAGATTACCCGCAAAGATTGTACCTAACCATCTCAGGTTATACCCCACACCTGGACAGTTGTTAACTGAAACGGTTCTAGAAGCAGGTCTTATCGTGGATTCTGGAATTGGAGAGTGGGAAACTGTGGGGTTAGCTGTGGCATCCTGACTGTGGAGACTCTCCCCTCTGGTGAATCGGGACAAGCAGGAAGTAGAAGAGGACGCACTAGTTGATGCAACAGTCATCAAATCTGAGGGATATTGTAAGGACTGCGAGGTCTGAGCAATCCCACTTCTACCGGTCTACCCTGAAGACACAGCTTCACCAATAGGAAAATATACACGCACCAGCTTTACAGCATTGTTTGTAATTGCAAAATATTGGAAACGACCTAAATGCCCATTCCTAAGAAAGTAATTACATAATCTGTGTGTGCCTGTATAGGTGTTGACGTGAACAAAACTGTCCTTGTTTTTGGTTTCCCATCACGAGAACTCTGACCTACTGGTCTCAGCCAGCACCAGAGCCTCAGAGTTAGTGACTAGCTGTGTCCTGTAAGAGGACACAATGTAACCATAAAGATTCCTAGCCATAAATGACCAAAAGAGCACAGCAATTAAGATAAAAATCAAACTAGGTATGGGTGTCCATTCTAAGCAGTTATCCATCACAAGACCATCACGAGGTATGGTTCCGGGCTCATACTGCATTCTTTGTCCCTTTGTCTTGTCCGTTATTAGTAGCTCAGCTGTGCTATAAAAGATTTACTGTAACAACTGTCTGGCAGCAGAGAACATTCTACACAAAGTGCCAGGTTGTCTGTCTGCTCCAACCACATCTTCCTGTAAGTAAATTACTGTATGATAAATTCTGTTATAATTTTTTTAAAGAAAAAGAAAAGAAAAGAACTGTGAGGCTTGTTGCTTAGATGGTTATTGTTAAATTTCACTGATGCACTAAAGGAAAAATATTGAGTGTCTCAAGTCAGCCAATCAGGGCTCACTGTGAAAACACAAGGATACAAGGACAGCCTCTGTGATAGACTTTAGAGACACTTAAATCTCTCAGCTGAACGATCAACTCCTGACTACCAAGCCCAGAACCTGAATGGGAGCTTAACCATTACCAAGAAAGACTTAACTCAGAATCCCAGCAAGTCTAGAGAAGGCTCTAGATATAGGAGTGGGATTCAGAAAATTGGGACAAATGCATCTGCTTAGATGCACTTGAGAAACTTGAACCCCAGGTTTCCTTAACCCTTCTGGGATGTCAGAAACTGTCCTACCCCCCTACTAACAGAGCAGCAATTTCTTGTCTACAGATCATGTACATCTTCACCTATGGCAGATCTCTCACAACACAATGCTTTCCTCCTCGAGACTGGCCCCCACCCCCCTCTGATTGCTCCAGGCAAATAACTGGGGTCAAGTTTTGGCAGGATCAGATTTGGGTCCCTGCTTTTGGAGGAAAGGGATTATCTATGATAAGAAATGCAGGATCCAGCTACTGTGTATTGACAGGAATAAGAGAACATGCGGGGAATGGATCTTGATGGTAAGGAAGCAAAAAAGGTGAAATATAGTATTGGGCAAAGGAAATTTTAGTGGGGGTACTTTCCTGGGACCCAGGGCTGAACATCTGGAAAAGACATCTGTAAATGGTTCTAATGCCTCGCTGGAATAGCTACTGAAAGCCAGGGGGGAGAAATGAT
Source organism: Artibeus jamaicensis (assembly GCF_021234435.1). Taxonomy (NCBI): domain Eukaryota; kingdom Metazoa; phylum Chordata; class Mammalia; order Chiroptera; family Phyllostomidae; genus Artibeus; species Artibeus jamaicensis. The sequence goes on from NW_026521486.1 coordinate 29,789,025, forward strand.
GATAATAGAATGCCAGACTTCCTTGGCAGAATACTGAGGAAGGAGTCCAAGGTTCACAAAAGTGGATGAGCTAGAATGGGTATATTATATACAACATCGGAGGGCCTACCAGTCCATTTATGCACCCCAGGAGGCCATAGAATACTCCTTTCACTAAAGAAATGAGAATGTGCTACTGAGGAGTACAAGCATTATTTAAAATTTCAGTGCTGGCTGTTCTCTATGAACCAAGATTTATGATAGGGATTATGCCACACCACTGGGCTCCCTAGTATCAATGGACATAATTGGATTCTGGAATTACAGAGGCCAGGTAGCAACACTTAACTCTCCAAGGCAAGGTAGACATAATTGCTGATGGGAGAACTCAAGAGTTGCAAAATTTTAGTTTCAAGGAATAGTTAATAAGCCTAGTAGTTAATGCATGTGGAAAGCAATTGTTTCAGGAACTGCAGGCACCGCTCACCCTGACTCCAGGAGACCACAGCAATTGACCTTTGTGCTCCAGAAGAGATGACAAGCAATCAAGATGGTATCAGAGCCACTGTGTTCCAGGGAGACAGTCCGCCGCCCAGGACACAGATAAAGAAAACTGCCCAGGACACCGGACACAGGACCCACATAAAGAAAATGACTGGTTAGCAGTTGAAAGGATGTTAGGGAAACTGCCAGAATGCAGCTTTTATCTGATTAACCTCTTTCCTGAATTCCAAATCTCTTACCTACAGGTTTTTTTTCTTGCATTTCAAAACCTTCCCTTACACTTTTGCCCCCTTATAAAAAGGCTGGCCTGAAAGGAAATGTAAGATGATCTATTAGGGTACAAACCCGCCATCTTCTCGGCCGTCCATCTGAACAATGTGCCCATAAAGATTCAATCCTTGTCTCTGCTTATTGGGTCTGGTAGATGACAGGCAGCATGAATGCTGGCTTTTCCAGTTTCATAATCATACAGCAACAAGGTTAAAATGATTCCAGGGAACCCCAGCCCGCAAAGATCTGTGGCAACAGCAAATGGATTTCTGTTCCTTGAAGTGAGGGAGTTTTCAGATATGAGTTAATTCTCAAATCCAAAACCCACTGATTGAAGAAAAGCCTGTAGAAGGATGTTGTGACACCACAGCAAGTACACACAATAGCAAACTCCCCAGTCTTTCTCTAGAGGGGCTTACGGCTATTTATTAGAATGAGTAAATTCTAATTCCAGACTATTAATAAATCCAGACTATGAGTAAATGCCAGATGGTTTGTGGACAGTTGGCTGCAGGGTCTGAGCTGACACTGTTAGGATATTAGGAAACTTGAAACATCATTACAGTGCGCCTGTTAGATGGGGAGTTTGCAGAGGCAGAGTGTGAAATGAAGGTCTGAACGAGGTCCTCCTCACAAGACATGAATGTTCTTGTGGTCATTTTCCTAGTTCCTGAGTGCATCAATGAGGTAGATACATTTGGCAGCTGCCCTAACACTTACCCTGGTTCTTTCTATGCAATGAGGACCATAGTGACAAGACAGGCAACATGTAAGTCTCCAAATCTGCCCCTCCTCCCATCCGAGACAGTAAATCAAAGGAACACTACATCCTGAAAGGAATGGCAGACTAGTGTCACCCTCAAAGGCTTAAAGAATGCATGATTGTGACCCCCAACAAATCCCCCTTTAATTTACCAGTCTAGTTCCTACAAAACCCACTCGGGTCATAGAAAATGATAGCGTTCCACAGCAAACTCAACTAAATGATAGCATTAGTCACTGCAGCAGTGCTGAATGAGGTATCTTGACTAGAAGAAATTAACTCGGCCTCAGGAATACAGCCATAGATTTGGAGAAAGAGTTCTGTTTAGTTTGCTACAGGAAAGAATTTCAAAAGCAGTTTACATCTACTTGAATTGGACAACAGCACATGTTCATGGTCTTGTCCCCAGACTATGTTAATTCTCTCGCTTCCTGTAACAATACAGTCCAAAAGGACCTTGATCACCTGGGCATTTTCCAGAGCATCTTGCTAATCCACTATATTGTCGACATTGTGTCAATCACACCTGGGGAAGCAGGAGGTGCTCTGAGTGCCCTGACAGAACAGGTGCAGCAAGAGGCAGATTCAGTGGCCTGAATATTGGAAGTACTTTTAGGAGTCCGAAAGTCTGAGTCATGCCACGGATGCTCTCCAGGGTAAAAGACAAGTTAGCAGTACTTTCACTTCTATCACTAAGAAATGGCACAGCACTTGATACGCTTATTTGGCTTTTGGAAACAATACACACCATACTTGGGAATACTGCACCAATCCATTTATCATATGACTTGGAAGACTGCCGTTTCCAAGTGAAGCCCAGGGCAAGGGAAGTCTCTGCACCAGGTCCATGCTGTAGTGCTACCACCCCTGCCACCTGGGACATAGTATGACTTGGCAGACCCCATGGGGCTACATCCTGTGGTGCTCTCCGGTGCCCCCTATATAGATCCACAGTGCTGACCACTTGGATCCTGAAACAAGACAAAAGAACTTCACAGCAGATAACTACTCACTCTTCAAAAGGTAGCTTCTAGCATGCTTATGGGTGCTCAGAGAAACTGGATTCCTAACCATGGTGTATCAGGTACATTACGCAACCCACACTACTTATCCAAAGCTGGGTATTGTCTAAGTCTCCAAATCATAAATTCAGGTGGGTAAAGTCACTGTCCATCCCATGAAGAAAACAATATCTGAAGGATTGGACTCCAGCAGGTCCTTATCAGCTGAACTGGAGATCCTGGCTCCTAGGTAAATGGAAATATAGTAAAGGACAAAGTAAGAGACCATAAGCCTAAAGCTATGACTGCCTCACAGTATTTTTATTATTAATTCTAAGAGACCAAAAGACAAAAGAGTTGTTTTACCAACAAGAGTAATTGATTCTCATGAGAAGCTAGAATTTCTTCTCATAACAAGGACAAGGTTATATTTGGAACTCAATGGGGTATCTGTTGTTTTTTACTCTTTTAGAATTAGTAACCCCGACATGTAGTTCGGTTGGTTAGAGCATCATCCCAGTACACCAAGGTTGCAGGTTTGGTCCCCAGCCACAGCACATGTAAGAATCAACCAATGAATGCGTAAATAAGTAGAGCAACAAATTGACGTCAAATTGATCTCTATCTCGTCAATAAGTAAAATTTATTTTTAAAAAATGTGCGGTTGCCCAACACTTTGAAGATCAATGAGAGGATGGAATGAACTCAAGGGAGTGAGTGCCCAGTGGTGGGTCTGAGGAGAGGGGTGGACCCTAGCAGCTGTTGCCAGGGCCCTCCCACACACACTCTCCTTTACCTGTGGATCCCCTAAAGCTGACTTCCCACTGTCCAATAGCTCTCTCTGGTGGCCACAGTCTGTTTCTCTGTCTGCAGAGATGGTAGGTAGGAGGTATCCAAGAATTCACCGCCACCACCACCACTCCCAAGAGCAGCATTCAACTAGCAACTGAAGGGAATGATAAATGCCACAGTTCCTTTCCCCTGAAGAGGATTAACTGAGGCACATGCTCTGTGCAGCTTCCTGGGGTTCCTCAGTGAGTTCCAGTTATCCCCAACCTCAAGAAAATGCAACTGTGCATATCATTTTAGGGTCCATAGATTGGGGACTAGATACGTTTTTTTCAAATGCTTTGCTTATATTAAGAGCAAGGAACTACTAGGTCCTTGCTAACTTCAATTTCAATTTATTTCTCAATTCTAGGTTTTCAAATGTAAAACATGTTCCCACAAGTAGAAATAATGCAAACTTTGTGACTTAGAATACCACTTATTTATAGCAATAACAAAACTCTAAATTATTTTTGCACATACATACATAAATATACACATATATGCATAAAATCAATATCTATTAATAGATACTGATTATTACTTATTAATACTTAATAAGCATTAAATATATTCACAACTGTTAAAAATTACTCACCTGGCAGTCAAAAAAGCAACACCAGCTTCAATTAAGTTTAAAGATAAATTCAACTACATGAGAGCTGATTCTGGCCAAGAATGAAAGACCATATTATAGTAGAACACCATTAGGCACTGGAAATTTGCTCTCTTCTGAAATTCCTCCTAAATAAATACATAATATGGCTTGAGAAGAGTAATAAAAGGACAGCTAGAATAGCTACTGCCCTTCACGACAACAAAGGGAATGTTTGTGAGCTTCTTACTTTATTTCTCAAAAACATACAAGGAAATAGCTCCAAGGCACAGGATGAGTTTCTTTGAAATCCTGCCCATTTACATCCTGGGATAAGGGAAAGACTCGAATAGAATGAGTAAATCTTTAAGACTTTTTACTGTATTCCAGGTTAGGTTCCTTCCTTGGAGCTGTCTGAAACCATTTAACAAAAAAGGCACATAAAGAGATAAAAATTGTTTAATATTATGTTCAGTACTACAAAGTAAAATTAAATTTAGTGCAAGTTAACTTACTCCAGTTCACAGTAACTGCAAGAGATGCTGTGTTGTGACCGTAACAACAAAAAGGTGTTTCTGAAATCAACTGTGAGTCAGATATCAAGTTTTAGTTTGAAGCATATGAGATTGTCCCAGTCTGGCCCTTTTTTTTAACCAAACAAGTGAGAATTTCATAAGGTTCAATCTAATATTTTCTCTCACATTTGCAGAACTGCAAAACACATATAACTATAATCTTTTATCATAATACTGATCTGAAAAACCACATGCAAAAAAAAAACCAGTCCCAGTACTTCATAATCTCATCTTAATAAGTATGGTAACCAGACAGGGGAAAAAGGACTCAGCAGAAGGCAACACTCAGCTCTCAACTAATGTGTATGTTTTTGTGGTCAAAACCCAAGTACTCATCAGAGTGAGTCACATAATATAAACACCCAGTCAGAAAACTTGAGTTAAAAATGAACTTTTTTCCCCCAAAACCACTTCTCAACCTGGTCCAAAGCATCATTGTTAAACAGGAGCACGAGGAGAAATTACACTCTGAGAAATTCCCCAGTTGGAATTGCCTTCCCAATTTTTCAAGTAATATATTAGAATGGTAGTTGTTGAGACTACGATGCAAAGATGGCGGTGAAAGGAAGGCACCTAGATAAGCCGGATCCTTGAGACTCATTTTCTATGCTTGCTCTCCCATCAACCAGTCACGCACACGACGAAACCTGCCAGCTCAGCGCCAGCCCCAGAATCTCTCTAACTGAAGTTAAAATGTGGCTTCACCTCTGTCTGAAAACTTTATAGGAAAAAGGTAATGTGGATCATTTACCTTAGAAGATCTTTTAGAGTATTTTAAGGGGTTTACCACTTATTTATTCTTCTTGAAACATTTTCTTCTCTTGGAAACCTGACCTCAACTCACCTCATACTCCTACCTCTCTTGTTCTTTTTAAATTCTCAGAGCAGCTTCTCCTTCACTGTCCAACTTCTGAATGTTGAGTTTCTGCAGGGCTTGGGCTTGGCTTTCCTCTTTTACTCTTCTCTCTCCTTGATATCCTCCACTCCCATGGCATGAATAACGTCTATATGATGACGATTTCCAAACTCCCGTCTCTAGCCACATCTCCGAGATCCAGAATGGTACATCCAACTAACTGCCTTCTTGACATTTCCTTTTGGATATGTCTTCCCTCCCAAGTAAAAATTAGAAGCCAAACTCAATTTTTCTCCCCAAAGTTACCTTTATTCTATATCCTTCTTCTCAATAAATGGCACTTCGGTCTCACAGTTGCCAAAATTATCCATGATTACTCCTCTCTTAAACCCACCTAACCACCACTAAGTCTTGTCAATTCAACACACAATATGTGTCTCAGATTCATCTACCTCTTTAAATGTCCATTGCCACTTTCTGACCACACCACCATCATCTTTCACTTCTTCTACTGCAACAGTACTACCTTACTAATTTGTTCTCCGCAAAGCTGAGAAGAGCAAAGCATCCAAGATACAAACCAGAGAAATCAATACCAAGGTTAAAAACACTTAACAGCTCTTAGGCTATAACCCACCACTGGCAGGATTTTGACTTGGTCTCTGTCATTCTTTCCAGCCTTATCCTGGGACACTCTCTTCTACTCTGGGTCCACTCCTGCCACACTGGGCATCTGACCTGCCATTTGTCACCTCCAATACTTCCCCCACTATTCTGCCTACCTAATATTTTAGGCTTCTGCTTATATGTCACTTCCATAAAGGATTTTTCCTCATCTCCTATTTTATTCTTCCTCATAGTGACCTATATTTTCCTTTAAAAGACTTAACACAATTTTATATATACTTCCGTGTATTTAATGTCTTTCTCCCCCACTAGTCTATAATGCCTGAGGACAGGCATCTATTTTGTTCATCAATACACCCCAAATCTAACAGAGTGCATGAAGCATAACAATTGTTTGATAAATATTTGGAATAACTGAAGCAACTTGACATTAATACAGCAGCTGTGTTCGAAAATAAAAATACCGAATTTCTTGTCCTTGCCTGAAATCATATCAACTCAGTTTGATTTCACAATTCCCTTTTGTTGATCAGATGCTCTGTTTGGTCCTTAGAAATGATAAATTTTGTTTCAAGGATTTGAAAGATTTCTAGGAACTAGAACATTGGTAGAATTATGCAGCTGGGAGGAGGGAGTCCTGGGGGGTGGACCACAGTCGAGAATGTGCAGGGGAGAAGGCTACAGTGGAAGTGGAAGCCATTTGTTCCAGCCAGCTCCAGAAAAGCTCCAAACTCAGAATCAAAGTGGGAAGGAGGCAGAAATCAGTTGATCAATCAAAACACGGTCTAAGAGCATCTGCACCAGACCGCCCCACCCCTAAACATTCACCTCCACTCCCACGTTGTAAAGTGACTGGCAGCAGGAGCATTTTCCCCAGACTAAAATCAAAGAGCCACTCTCTAAACAAATTGGACAATATGTCTAGAAAGGACAAGGCTCCTAGCCAGGATGTGATGCCACAGAATTAGCTGCTTCTTGTTTAATCAGCCAGGAGAGAAGCCAGCTTGACTACAGACTTCCTGCTCACACACCCCAGCTGACACACACACACACACCCACATACTGTACACTCACAGTCAGCCTTCCAGTTGAAGAGAGAGCTTTGTGGGATAAACTATCCTGCATAACACACCCGCTACCTAGATTCCTCCATTGAATCCTTTATTCAGTGTTTATCACATACAAAGCACAAGTTATAATGTTTTATACTGGGCACTGTATAAAATATTCCTGGAATGGGTAAACAGATTAATAAAAGATAAAACAAATGCTTCAAGAAACTGTTGCCTAGTAAAGAGCTTATAATTATCATGCTCCTAAAACTGTCTTTGGCAGTTGACAAAAAATTTTTTTCTTTCACATTGCATGTTTACTACCTGCTCCTCCCCATGATTTCAGAAATATCTCTTTCTCCTCATCTGATTCTTTTTCATTTCATTCTCTAGTCCTGCTTCCTTTCTCTACATCAACTATTAAAATTTCTCCAAAGCAAAGAAACTCTCCTCCCGCTCCCTCTCCCCCTTTCCCCTCTCTCCCCCTCCCCCTCTCTCTCCACCCTCTTCATCCATTCTTTAGCAATTTGTTCTTTATTTCGTTTGCTGGAGCTCCCCTCTGATGCCCCGTTTGGGGGCATTTCACTCAGAGGTCCCCTGTTTATTCAAAAGCCATCACCGGCCATCAGTTAATCTGATGGTGTTTCACAAGGATGCCACACTTGTACGGTCACTTATATAAAATTTTGAATCACTTCTAGTTAACTTGCTTCCTTCATTTTCCACATCCAGCCTGTGTCTCCAGCCATCAATATATCATGAAGTATTATATGATTCGAGTTTGGCCTATTTCCCCAGAAATATATGAGGCAGCACATAAAAAGCACATAGACAAAATAGTTCATTATAAATTTAAAAACAGAATTACAGAAAATATGAATTAGAATGCAAATACAATGTCAGGAATGAACAAAACACAAATATGTAAATTATAATGCATATACAATTGTTTTAATTTAGTTAAAATTTGGCTTTTGACAATTCGGTAAAGAAAATAAAATGGGAGACACACATTTCATAGTTCTTGTCGTGCAAAATATGACTACTGATTTTTTTTGTGATGATGGAGTATTGAAAATGTTCAGTAAATAGCAACCCTTTTTCTTTTCCAAGTTTGTCTCAATTAAGTAGTTAGAGGAAAGGAGGGAAGGAGTAAGCCGGTAAAGCTAAAATAAGATCATTATGATGTCTGAGAATGTGACTTGCATCTGTAAACAAGTGGGCTTACACACAACCCCGGAATCAGGAGGACTCTCTCCGTCAGCCCCGCCCAGGCCCCCCGCAGGGAGCAGGGCCTGCCCCTTTACCACTCAGCTTCCAGAACAGCAGAGGGCAGTCCAGCGCACACTGTGGAGAGACTCACTCTCAGAAAGAAGAGAGGAAGGCAATGAGCTGCCATTTTATGTTTGCCGGGTTCTTCCTTCTAAAATTACCAACCCAATTAATTCATTCCTCCCCAAGGAAGGAGCAAGTGAGGGGCAAAGAGAAGTGAGGAGTATTATACTTTGCAGCCTCCTTTGTCAAGACCACAGGAGAAAAGTTCCTTTTTCCCAACATAAGTGTCCCTGAGGGATGTGTCAGTTTGACAATGTCCCAGCAGTAGATGCAGTAACAAACTTGCTGAGACTGATTTGCGTAAGAGATTTCTTATTGCAAGCTGTGACTGTGATGTTAAAAACCCAGTCAGTGAAAGTAATTCTGACTGAGGACCCAACAGCAAAAGTCGAGAATTCGGGTTTTTAAAAAGAAAGCTTTACCGTGCATACCTCCAATAAATATAACCTTCAATCTTGTTTTTCCTGTGATAAAAAGAATAAACTACTCACCTTAGAATTAATATCTTCCCTTCCAAGTCATCTCACTCTTGTACACCCTTTTTGTATACACCCTTTTACCAGGCTGTTGCGTCACTATTCAGGCTGCTTTCCTGTTCTGTGAACATGAACTTCAAATGGGCCATTGCTTATTTTTGTTCCCAGCTGGAATGTTCTTTTCAAGCCTTGAATCTCAATCATCTCTCAAAGAAATCCTAAGATTTCGTTCTTTATGGAGCATGCCCTGGTTACTCCAGACAGCAAGCACTGATTTCTGTCTTTTGACTTCACAGAGCACTAAGAGTTTATGTGAAAATTCTGCTCATGGATTTGTGTTGGTGTTGCTCATTCTCGTTTTACCTGTGTTATCAGGCCTGCTAAACCAGACTCTAAACGCTCCAAAAAGTAGAGATATTTCTCACTTTTCTATGTGAGCTACATCTACCAGAGGGCTGAGTATGTAGTAGGAAACCAATGAACGTTGTTGAAAAATCAGTCAAATTGAGAACATATCAGCAAGGAGACACAAAACAGGACTGACAAGTCAGCTGTCCCAAAGGTCCAAACTGAGTGTAATCTATAGAAATAGAGAATCAAAGCTACAAAAGAATCAGGTCTTTTCCGTAGGTTTGCATAATACTGATCTATGTATGTTGCTCCTGTTTGCTTGTGTAAAATAATATATGTGCCTAAAGAATGGGGAGATTACATTTAGTCAGATGGCTATAGCCAAGTGTTTAAGTATAAAGTTTCAGTGTTGGATTTTAATTCCAGCTCTTACTTTTCTTCAAATTTTGAAAAAAATTACGTCTTTAATTTCTTTTTTTTTAAAGTACATCGAACACAATTAATAAGACATTTCTTTTTCTTCATAAATTACTTTATTGTTGTTCAATTAATTAAGACATTTCCTATATAGAAATGTTAGCTTCTGCTTTAAAAAAAAATGGAAGATCCTCTCCCTAACCCAGCAACAATGCAGCCAACAAGAAACCACCACAACCTCCACACCCAATGAACTTTTATTCAAAGCAACTTTCCCCAATTTCCTGTTGAAACCTAAGAAAGCTAAGCTCCCTTTTGTCTCTTTGAACTTGCCCACAATTCACCAGAGCTTACCTGTCCTAAATTGCAATTCTCTATTCTCAAATAAACTCATTTTGCTAATAGAATAACTGGCCATTTTTTTGAGGTTGACATCCCAAATTGCAAAGACATCAGAAAGAACACTATCTATTAACATTTTAAGTAGTGTAATTTTTTTCATGGTCATTGTGAATATACTGTTTCTCCATGAACACATTCAAAGCTAATCATACAACTTCAGTGGTAGCTAAAAGCAAAAGAAAATTTCTAGTTTCTAAATCATTCTAAAACTTCCTCCTCATGCACCTTTTTTCAAAGGTCCTAAAATATAATATTAGCTTGCCTTCATTTTGCCACTTATGTGTTCCTGAAATCCCAGTCTGCTGAGGCTCTAATGAGATGGGAGAACTGGAAACATCAGGCAGAAGGGAAGAGGAGGAGCAGCAGCTGCAGTATTGACTTGAAGTAACAGAAACATCAATAACCTAGCTTCCTCCTATTAGCAGATAGGATATCTATCACTACTGACTTTGCATTTTTAGAAGATTCTGAGGAGAGATTAGGGCTATATGTTTTTTTATTTTTTTAATTATTTTTATTGTTAAAGAGAGAAGAAGCAAGAAAGAGATAGAGCGAAACAGCAATGTGTGATTGTGTCTTGTGCGCCCCCTATTGGGGACCTGGCCTGAGACCCAGGCATGTCCCCTGACTGGAAATCAAACCTGCAACCCTCTGGTTCACAGGCCGGTTCTCGGTCCACTGAGCCACACCAACCAGGGTGAGATTAAGGCTATATTGATGTGGAAGCAAATAAATTATGAACTCTGAGGCTCATGAAAGAATCTGACAGATACTTTGCATGTGGTGTGGTATTCATCAGACAATAGGTTGCTATCTGAAATTGGGTGACAAATTGTTTTTAAATAAAAGAGAGAGGGATGAGTTTACATTGAAATGTCAGGCACATCACTGGCCAAAATAGCTGGTTTCAGTAAATGGGACTTGATATAGGATCAACTTCATTTGTTTCCATCTGTTTCAAAGGCGGCAGTCCCACTAAATAATATTATATCTCACCACAAACACCAATGTTAATGTGATCCTTCCCTTCTCGGATGACCTGATCCAACTACCACACAAAAAAACACACCACTGAGTACAAAAAATAAATCCAGCATGAGGCAGAGTTCTTCTCTTTCATCTTCCACATTGGGATATTATTACAATTTTAATGATCCGCTTAGGATTTTTCATACACTCTGATCCTTTAAAGGAAGGAGGGGAAACCTATTGAAACACACCAATCTCCTTGAAATGTCTATGGCAACAGAGCAGTGGGAATATATGCTTTGCTGTAAAGAAAGAAAAAAAGAGTAAAGCAATCATAAATGTTATCACTTGGGTCTGTGATGATATACTGTTTTTTCTTCAGAGAAAACAGGTACTTGTATTCTAATATTCTGTTTTCAGTCACTGCATTAATCCTTTATGGTATTGAGAATATTAACAATCACCACCAAAAAAATATTCTCTTTAAATATTATTAATCCTTTCGAACTTTGTCGTCAACAAATGCAATCACTTTATTATATATCTGGCCAAACTGCATTCATTTCTTCCTGAAGGGAAATTTAACAATTTTTTAAATGATCGAAGTCTCATTTATACAACAGCAAAGTGTTGCATGCTTATTTAAAACATAAACTCGCCAAAAAATAGTTAGAAGTGCTAGGAGCTAGAGGAAGAATAATGAAGGACCTCGTGTTTGAGCAGTTCTTATATAGTACGTGTCGTGTTGGATACCTTCATATATTACCACATATAAACTTCCCAGCAAATCCCAAATTTCAACTAATCTTGTGTGGAAGAAAATTGTTCCAAACACCAAGCCCCAACAAATACACTTTTCTTATAATTTGTCAATACCTTAAAACTATGTCACCTATTAGCTGGATCAACATTTGAATTATGATGTTTTTTTACAAAAAAAAATTTCTTTTTCCAGAGCTTCTAATTGACCTTCTTTCTTGTGATTGGTAAAATAAATCATTATGTTACCAATAAGATAACACACCTTGATGATAAAATTGTGTAATATTATTCATTTTCTGTTTTGAAGATATTCTTCCTGGAATCTTGGGCTTCATGTTGTAATTTTGATGATCCTAGGATTTTATCATATTATTAGATTAGTTTTGAGGTTGCTTGGATTCTATATCCACTTTTCTCTTAAATTCATTTTTACTTCTCTTGATATATTATAAACAAAATTTTAAAGAAAAAGTTAATGAGACAAAATTTGGGGGCTTCTTACTTTTCTGAAAATGTCTTTTTGGACAGAAATAAAGTTCTAGAATAAAATTTCTCCCTTTAGAACTTGAAGTTCTTGAACCATATCTTTTTGGATCTAATGCTGTTAATGAAAAGTCTGAAATAAATGTTAATTCCTTCACCTATGTAGGTAATGAATTTTTCCTCTAAAATATTTTAGAGTCATTTCTTATTCACCCTGTTGTGAAATTTTCCAGAAATATATGTAGGTGGTGGAAAGTCTTAAAAACTACTATTCAGCAGCTGTATCTCAATAAAATTAGGGGAAATTTTTTAAAAAACTATTATTCAGCATGCCCTTTCGATGTAATCATTCGTATATTTTGACCATTCTTAAAAAATTTTTTTTCTTTTTGTTCCGTCTCTTCTTTTTCTCAATTCTCCATCTTGGGGAATCCTACTAGATGTGTGTTGGAGCGCATGAACCGATTCTCCATTCGCCTCCATTGCTCCCACTTCAGCAATCACATTTGTAACTACCAGGGACTCCTACTTGCTCTCCCATAGCTCTTGTCCCAAGGTGGGCTCTACTTACTTTCAGCCTCCTCTTGACTCCTGGAAAGTCACCAGATTAAAAGGGATTAATAAGGATACTAATGGTAAGGAAATTAAGGCTATTGGTATAGATCTTTAATTTGAGAAGTTTGGCTGTGAACAAAATGGTAGAAAAATAAGAGGAATCTAAAGATCGTGACACAGTCAAGAGACTTTGCTTTGTTTTGATTTTTTCCCTCCACAATAGGAAAGATCTCTGCATTTTATTAAGAGTCCTTAGAGACCAGGAACTCTGTTCCCCACCACACACACATATCAAGGGCTGGTGCTTGGGCACTGCACACCAGTACAGTTGTAGCAACATTAAGAACCAAATTACTTCCTTAATCACTGGTCAAGGACAACTGCCGCAGCTCCTCTGAGTGCTACTCAATGTGTCAGCATCCCTGCCGCTGCCCTAGCACTTCCCCAGGGGGCATCATGAGCTGTCTGCAGTTCTGCAGTAATGGTTCACTTCTGGAACCGCAGAAGGGCTGCAGAACTCTGCTCTAGTGCTAAGAGAGAACTTCTTTTTGATTACTGAGCATCTATGTATACCAGCTCCCCAAATTTCCACCTCCTGCACACCGATTCCCTTCAAAGACTACAGAAGGCTGGCTTAACCCCACCATGCCTTCTGCCTAATTCCAAGGAATTCAAGATTGTCACCACAAAGAAGCCACCTGGCATTAATCAGCATGCTGACCTGCCTGCCACTCACCATGGTGCCGCTCCCATCCCGACCTATGCCCTAACCAGAGCAGGCTTGGACCCCCACCCAGCACAGGATAGGGGGAGACAGCCCCAGCAACCATACTGGCACCATTCAAGTAAATGTCAAGTGCCTGTCTGGGCTCCCAAGGTTTTGGCCAACTCCCTCCAGCCAGGTGTTACCCTTAGAAGATTGCAGTGGAGCCTATACTTCTGTAGGACTTGGGTTCTGATAGCACAGCGGGGAGCAAAGATGTGGGTAACGAGCCTGTGGCTCTAGTGGCCTGGCTTCAAGAGAGGAAAATGGAAAGAGCCCAAGGGCAGCTGGGTCAGGAAATACCTGGAATGCATGAAGGTCCCCCTTTCACTATCCTACTTGAATTTCACCTTCATTCAGTGGGATAAGTTCATTAAAAGTGACCAAATACCTGTTTGTTTCAAGAGTTACAAGCATTGATTTTTTTTTAGCAAAAATGATAGCATGTCTGAAGCACACAACAGTAATACTGAAGAAAAGCCAGACATACACATATTGTACAATTTCAGTGATACAAAATTCTAAATTAGAAATAAAGCATGATGTAAAATGATATAAAAAGAGGTGGTGAAACTACAAAGATGAATAAAAATTAAATGAGGAAAGTGGTTTCCTCTCTGGGAAAAGGCATCAGGGGCTCAGAAGTGCTGACCATATTCCTCTTTGTGACCTGGGCAGAGCTTTCACGGATACTCACTACAGCTTCATTATTAAACTGTGCATTTATGCCATATATATTTTATATGCATATGTTATGTATGGTTATTGCATTGAATAATGTTTTAAAGGAAAAAGACTTTCATGAGAATTGGGTGGGAGACAATTCCTAGTGTAGAGCGGTGTGTGAGACAGCACAAGGCTTCCCTCCTGCCCACGGAAAGGAGCAGCCACAGCCACACGCCTGTCCTGTGGCAGTGGGCCTCCCACCTGCAGATTTAGTCAATGTAGTAACCTCAACACATGGGCAATAGCAAGATGTACAATAATCATTGGAAAGTGATGAGTTTTCAGTATTTATTACCTTTTTAAAAAATAAATTACATTTAAGTTCATATGACTTAATTTTTCACTGTGGCTGTGCTTATACCCAGCTCACCAAACTGAAAGTTTGAAGAATTCTAGAAATTTAACAAGAAACTATGAGCCGGTGTGAGCCAGCTCCAAAATAACACTGACTATGGCCTTAATAAGAGTACAAAAGAAGGATAAGCAAACCATAGCCCATTCCAGGACACTGAGTAAATATAGGGCACCATTTAGTTACTTATGCATTTAAGAACTGCACAGCATTTACCACATAACTGGCACTGTTCTCAGCACTGTACAAATATTCACTCTGACATGTGGCTTTGCCTGAATGAGAGGCACGCATTGAAACTAGCTACTGAAGCTCTTCAGAGATGAATAGAGTCTCAAGTTCATCCAGAAATGGGTCAAGACTCATACTGGCCAAGGGGTGAGGGAGTTTAGCAATTCAGTGGTAGGAAATTGCTGGGACTAAGAAAGATCCACTCCTAAGCATGGCCATTAAAGAAGCATTTACAAAAGAGGTCATGAATGGCTGCAGTGGGGCGGAGGAGGAAAAGGGTCAAGCAAGAGAGAAAAAAAGTGCCTAAGGAAAATGGAGGAGGAGTGGTTAACTGTCTTTATGGAAGACTCGGGACACGGAGACAATCAAATGTGACAAGTAAAGAGTGATTAAGGGCCAGCACCCCTATCTAGATTACTTTGGAGCCCAACAGATGGCTCTGATGCCAGTGAGTTTCAAACAAACCCCAAAAAGCAAGCAGGAAGGAAACAACATCCATTACTGTGATTAACAGTAGTGCGTCCCTTGAAAGACTCTATATTACCATAGGATGTGGAGGCAAAACCAGTTTCATACGGAAATTTAAAAGTGGATGCCTGGTACAAACAGTGTAAGCTCTCTTCAATGTAATATTAAAAATTACTATGAAATTTTAAATGACGTTTATGGATTCTTCTATGTGCCAGATACTAGAATTCCAGAACAAGGTGACCATGACTGGTTATGCTTTAAATTGGAAGCAGTAGATACGAGCCTAGTATGGAGGAACCTACAGGTTTGGAAGACCAGTTGCATACAGATGTCAAATGATGGGTGTTGCTCAAAGGCTAGAAGCCATTGGCACATTTTAACAAGCTAAGCAGTATTCTACTGGGATGTCGGATTCATTTAAAACGAGGGGTCCGCAGGGGTTGTTTCACTTTTCTGTTTCAAACTCCATTTCACTTACAGATTTTACTAGGACTTTCCTTAAATTTTCCCTTATTTTTAATATACAGTTGTTGAGATAGCATTTATATTAAATCACATTCATTTTATTTATGGTTGTGATGTCTCAAGGGTCAGTCTTGAATTGAATCCCATATAAAACAGAAAGTGAAAGACTGGCCCATCCTCCCCCTGCAGGTTTTTAATCTCTGCCTGAAAGACAACTGTAACGGTCTGACTAACGCAGTTCAGGATGACTGAGTTGCCACCACAGCTTTCGTTTGCTCTAGGAACTCTTTCAATTACACAAAGAATCATGGGACCGAGAGAAAACTGGCATTTTAAAAAGATGCCTTTACCACCACCCAGCTCTCTGTCTCGCGGGGGAATGAGGGAGGAGGGGATGCAGAAAAGCAGTTACCTGACTGCCTGGGAGAGGACGTTTCTTCCTGCTCTCCACCTTATGCCCGCTGGGCACACCTATAGGAAGGAGAGAATTAATGCAAATGGGAATTGAAGCTCAGAGCGCTTCCTTTTGTTCTGTTCCGAATTTACAGCTCCGAGCCCTGGAGAGCTCCTTGTTTGGATTACATCTAGCCTCGGGATAGTACCAAGTGGGGGCACTGTACGGTGTATCTAGTCTTACAAAGGCTCTCGGTGACGCGACACCCTGACACGAACACCGCCCTCCTCCCCTGCCAGCACTCAGTCCTGTCTGTCGCCCCCACTTTAGATAGAAGTGCTGCCCCTGGAGCATTACATTGACATCTATCCAAAAACACTCAATCTTATTCTTCTGAAACCTTAAAAGTCATAGCCTCCGTGAATCTCAGCCTTTTCACCTGCAACAAAAACTCTTAAGGATCTTTCCCTATCTCCCCCCCATATCTTTCCAACCCTATGATTCTATAATCTGTGCGCTGACCTCACCTGGCTCTCTCTATCCCTCACCCTCCCACACTGGTCTCCTTCAAAGTTCCACCACCCTCCTCCCCTCTTTAAAATAATTACTGCTGCTGGCTCACTGAGAGGTGACTCCATTAACTGCTGCTCAGAAGGTTTTTTGCATTCTGGTATCAAGGGATGACTTCAAGCGTCCCTGCTGTCCCTCCCTCTCTTTTCTCCTGCACGGTCGCTCGGAAGGCAGAGAACCAGGAGAGAGGTGGGCCTGTGGGTCTTGGAAATCATGGGCCAATAACATTTGAATTTTAAGAAGTAAGGTATTAACACAGTCACCCCTGCCCCTTGTCTGCCTTGGCACACAGCAGGGAGAGGCAGAGAAGGGGCCACCAGAAATGAGTTTTCAAGCCTGTCAGCCAGCTCTCCAAACTGTCCCAGCCACCTGGCAGAGGAGGGGACAGAGCCTTCCTGCTCTGCTTTCATTGCCCGGATTCAACTACTTTAAACATTTCTTCCGCCCACCCACCCCACCACCAGGGGAAAGCTAATAGAATCGAATCCTTTTATATTTTTGAGACAGAATCAGAAATTAGATTTAAAGTAATTTGGCATGCGCCTTCCCAGCACAGCACCATTTCCTACAGAGAGTTCCCGAATTTAAAACTTCCTTGCCTCCTGGCCATCTTTATCACATCAGCTCCCTAGCGTTTAACTTTTTTTCCCCCCTTTGGGAGGGGTAAAAACTAATGAATAAAATTACAGGCTACTGTGTCAGGAGGCTGAAAATAAAGCATAGAAAAAAAGGATAGAAAAAAAGTCCATAACTGTTTGACGCCAAAAATAATTACAACAATTACACCGGCTATGATACATGTTTTCCGTGGCGCCTGTCTGATGCGGACCGTTACACTGTTCCTAATCGTTCCTTCCCTTAGATTGGCGTACAAACCTGTGAACATGGCAGGCCTGAGGGACCTCATGAGCAAAGGCTTATTATTAGAAATATTTATTTCTGCAGCAGGGCTTAAGAAAACATGCAGCGACATATACAACAGCACTGAAATGTTAAACCTTTAATTGACTTTTTATGGGTCTGTACACTGAATTTTAAACTCATGGATTTCTATTTCCAAATTTTTACAAACTTAATTTTGCATTCTCTCTTGTTCAGGAACTGTATCTTTTTGTTTTTAAATTTGTTTTTAGCTATCTGATTTTATCCCCCTGTTGCAGGCCAGGCTCACAGCACCTTCCAAAGCTGCATTTTCCCGCTGCGGCGTCATGCTGCGTGCCGACACGGCCAAGCATACATGGCACGTTCCCAATTATGGGGGGGGGCGCGACTGCAGGAGCACAGATATAAGCAAAGCCCATGAATAATCTTAACCTTTCTTTGCAGCCAGTACTACATTTTCAGGACATTTTTCTTTTCAAAAATATTCCACAAAATTTGCTCATGAAAGCAACCAGGTTTCCAATTTCTCCTCCTGGCCAGACTAACACGCTGGTGTAAATAATCATGATAATAAGCAGATAATTGATTAAATGACAATAATAGGAGAATCATAATCAACATACAAATGAGCCTACATCCAATGCAGTAAGGAGAATTGGCTAAATCCCAAGAGGCCTTTTTATTATTTGTTTATTAATAATGCTCTGTGGGGAGAGGGGTGTCCAAACTTGCATTCAAAGTGTGTTTTGCAAGGGCTCAAACGCTGGGGCCTGACTGGGGCCCAGAAGGGGGTGGCAGATAGATTTTGGTAGCATTAGGCCTCTGAGCGGCAGGCACCCACAGCCTGTAACAATGGCCAGTGCATCTCATTTGCGTTGGGGGCTGGCCAAGACCTCAGCATCAGACATTACTGGGAGCAGCCAATGTAAAATGCAAGGAAACGAGTTAACATCACGTGAAAACAGAGAGCGCCTGAATCTGAGCGTGCATGACATACACCAGGAGTGGATCCGAATAGATTAAAACCACGGAAATAGCATTACTTTTAATATAACCCTGGTGCTGCCTTTCCAACCAGGCTGGGAAAACCTGGGGAAAATGGAATTACAGATATGTCTGGTAATCACACATTTTTTTAAAAAGATGGAGCTGTAGAAGGTATGTGTGTTTGATTTTTTATTTTCGTGGTTAAAGGTATTTCCTCTTTCCCAACTCCCAGGGTCACTTATCTTTCCCAGGCTCTCCGCGATCTGTCTTCATTATGTAACAGTAGTCAGGAGGACTATCTCGCTTCCTCTGATAAAAGGCAGGAATGGTCTCTCTATACTGAGTCAACCCAGAGTCGGAAAACACTCCAAGAGTGGTCTTATAAACACCAAAATTTGCTCAGGAAAAAAAGTCTTAATGTCTGTCTAAACCACAAGGCAGTGTCTTCATATGAAAGAAAGAAACAGGAAATGTATCCCTTTTCTCATCTTGCCAAGTACCGTCCTTCCCCTGGAGAGTAACATACACATTCTGGTTTTCTCCACGGACTAGGGGCAGTCAAGCACGGTGTGTGCTCTCTCTGAAACACTGCCCGGTGTCAGGGCAGAGCGGGCTTTCCTCGTTCTGCTTTGTGGACACGGTTCACTCCTGTCAGAAGCAGATCAAACTGTGTTTGGTGATCTTTAAGCATCCAGGCTGTGGGACTGGAGGCAGAAAACAAAACTTTGACCTTTTTCCCCAGTGCAACAAGAAGCTGGATGCTGCACAGTGCAGAGCAGGGGGTATATTTGTTAGGCCAATTTTAGCTACCAAGAACAGAAAGTGGTGTGAGCTTCTTAAACATATAATGGGAAAGTCATTGTGAGGTGTATCTAAAATCAGACCCTGACATAAACACATTCAAGTCTTGGTTTTGTACTTTCCTAACTTTGCCAATTTAGGCCAATTACTTAACCTCTCTAAGCCTCCAGGTTTTAATTACAACACAAAGACCATGCTGGCACCTAACATGCAGGATGATTATGGAGATTAAATGAGATAACTCGCTTATCACAGGGCCTGGTATACTCCAAGTGGCAGCTAGCATTATTATTATTGAAAGACTCGTGGGGGTCATGAAAGTTGCCAGCAAATACATAAAGAGTGGCCATATGGAAGAGAGAAAGCTGTGTTCGGTATGGTCCTAATAGGTAGAACTCAAAAAACTGAGTTTACAACTCCGTTTGGGGAAAAGCTATTAAACAATCTGAGTCATACAAGATGACAATGATTCACCTCGGGTTGGAAAGCTGCTTCCAGACCCTGGAGCCAGACACCGGTAAATGTCCGCTGTGCAGCTCAATGGGACGTAAAATTCCCCCCACCGTTCAAAAGGAGACTGGACCACTGGGCAATCACTCAAATTCTTTTGAGCCTAAGATCCTATGAGTCTATTATTCCTTCCCCTTTGATTTACAATAGAAATCGGAAGAACACCAGGTTTTGAGAATGGCAAAGAGGAGACAAAAAATAAATGAGACAGACTGCTGCTCCCTATTTATTGAATGGTCACTATTTCTCCAGAAACAAAGTGTCGTCATCACCACGATTGATGGTACTCTTCAGTGCTCCTCAAGGTGAGTCAATACAGGGGTTTCAACACAGGACCCTCTCAGCACCTCCTTAGGGACAGTTGTTACTACAAACCTCTAGAGTAAGAATGCGTATTCATTCATTCCTTGATTGATGCAGGAAACATTTCTTGAGCGTCAATTATGTATCAGGATCTAGGGATACAACTATGCACAAGGTAAGTACAGGCTCTGCAAACCAGAAACATAGCTGTTCATTATTCGGTTTGTGAAAACATACTTTCTGTTTCCAGTATTTTACTATACACGAGTGTTTCTTAGGAGTTCCAAGGAAGGAACTCCTAAGGGAGTTCTCCTGTGTCTTCTGATGTTTAGTGAGCTATTACATCACGTCAGATTGGTATTTACCTGACACCGAACATAAACTGCCCCAATTGGGTTGCCTCAAGCAGATATTCGAAGAATAGAATATGTGCTTTTAGAGCCACTTATTATCCCACATCAGAAAAAAATTCTCATGCCTACTAACTCTTCAAGGCAATGACAGACCATTACTAAAGGATATGTTTTCCTAATTTCTCACTATTGATTCGATGCATTAATCCATGCCACAATTACACAATTCCATGTGGGTTTAATGAGGAAGTGTATGCATAGCCTGCTCTGTTGAACTGTATCCAAAACCAAACAGAACACAGGCACACTGCAACTTGGAGAGTGAAGGTAACAATTCTTAAGTAATAACCCCTGTGTAGAATCAGATTCTAAGTAGGGCTTCATTTTGGTGATCAAAGAAACAGAATCTTAGACTAAAAAGAGTTTTTCATTTCAGATGTCTAATAAAAAAACCTATTTATCAAAGGTCCTAGCTATTTTTATCCTATTTTAGGCTTTAACTTTAGCTCACACTATTCCCAGCCCAGAGGAAGGCTAGAGAATTTCATTACACAGACTGTGACCTTCCCTTCTCTCATGAGTGAAAATGAAAGAAAAGAAAAATACTGTGCATACCAAGAATCTAGAGAATAAAGGATTACAAAAAATAAAATGCCATCACTGGTAGACTTGTTAATCCATGACCTTCAGGTCGTCACTATTGCTAACCGTTGTCAATTCCAGTACTTGGGGACTGGAGTGCAGGGAAGGGCTTCTAGGGCTGTGTCCATGGTCATGACACTATGTCCTCTCAGGTGAGAGTAGATGCCATCTGACAGTGAGTCTGGGGTCATGGAGAAAACATGTACCATCCTGTGACTCACTGTCAGAGAACAAAGGTATGCCCCTCAGTGCCTACAGTAGACAGGTGCTGTGGTCATCTCAGCTCTTCCACGGCAACAGAAGAGCCTAAAAGTGCACTGGGTTGTGATGGGCAGCCCACCCCGGAGTGAGGATGCTTTGACCTTTAGCACGGTAGATGAAGTCTAGCACTGTGCCATGTTTTTCAAACTTCCCTGATGAAAAGAATCATCTAGGGAAATTATTAAACACAAAAATTCCCAAAAAACCACCTAAAACCGCTGAATCAGAATCTCCAGATAAGGCCCTGGAAAGTTAAATATTTAACAAGTGCCCAGAAGATTCTTATATTCAAAGAGGGTAGGGAAAAGCACAGAAGCATGACACCATGTTTATAATTCTTCTCCAAACTTCTGGGCTCTGACCAATTGGGCAACTGTTTCCTGGCCTGAGTAGCCTCGCCATCAAGCTTCTGGAGGTACAGGAACACTTCATAATAGCCACCACACTCATGTCACCAAGTAAATAAATGTCTAGGATGCACACTGAACTACACAATTAGGCAGTATAGAAAGAAAGAGTGTGGTTCATTAGAGCTGTTTCCATCCAATCTCTCAAAGTGTTTTTAGAGTAGAAAATCAAAACAAATGTTTTAGTTAGCATAATATTTGAAAAGTACTTCCAGTATATTAGTCTTCTAAAAAAAAGTTCTTAATTAAATTATAACAATAGAAACATAAGCATGTAAAACCTCCCTTTGGAATTAAACCTAGATATTAACTTGTTTTCCATACAAGGTGACATTTAGACTTTTCTAACCATGTCTTACATGGAGATCATAATTATTACTAAAACATCCTGATGAACAGACACTATTTATATGTTACATAATAAGATGTACTATAATTTGTTATCTTAAATGAAAGCAAATCAAATTATAGCTATTTTAGTAGAAAGTAAAGGACATTTTAAAAACAGATTTTTGCTTAAAGAATCTCATTGCTTATTTTGTCAACACCATTAAATAATTTAAACAATAGCACTTTGAGATGGTCCCAGATATTTCCCAGGGCCCTGCAGACCTCGTTGTAACCATTTGATTAAGTTCTGTTTGGTGAATGTCAGCAATAATAACATGTCACTTCTGGCTCTCACTCCACACATTTGACATGAGTCCCTTGGTTCCTTTGTCCCTTCCACTGGCTGGAAGAAGTAGGCAGAGGCTACAGGTTGAAAAAAGGAATTCTGCCAGGACACACCTTTAGGTGTGCATGAGTGTGCGCATATGTGTGTGTGTGTGTGTGAGAGAGAGAGAAAGAGAGAGAGAGGGAAAGAGACTTCTACTTTGTTTAAGCCCCTAAGAGTTTCTTTGTTAGATCAGCCTAGCCTGTAACACAGACCAAAAAGCAGCAAGCTTAAATAAAGGAAGATACTATCAAACCAGTGGACTTTCAAAACAGAAAAGATGTAAACAAAAATGATCGCTTGTTAATACATATTAAACTTGATTGAACTTCTATTTTTTTATTTCCAATTAAAAAATAAATCAATGGGCCTTTTGAAAGGTAATTGTCAACTCCTCTGACTCTGAATACCTACTCAATGTCTGTTCTCTTTGAATGCTACCAAAGAACACTGAATGACCTTTTAGGTTATTTATGATGTAGAATGAACTATCATTAAAATTGTAATCTTTTAACTGTCAGCAAATCCTTGCAAAGTTCAACAGATTCATAAATAATGAAAGTTAATGTTCTGCTACAATATTTATGAAAATTTTAAGGCAGAAACATATAGATTTAAAAATAAAAACAATATTTTGACATTAGCAATTCAGATCAATAGAGACCACATTTCTAAGGCTAAAGTTTTTAAGGAACTATTTCTACATTTATATCTCTCTAAGGGAAAAAGTATTGTGTGTCATTTTTTTAAATAAATTCACAGTCTTATTTCATAATTTTTCAACACAGAACATAAAGACTCGGAACATAGGACTGTTACCAGCACAATGGTGGGGACGCTCTGCTCACAGGTTCCCTGTGTCCCACCTGCTTGGAGCAATAACCAAGGACATGAACGATACCACAAGGGTCTCTGACTCCCAGAATTCTCTTGCAAAGTATCAGAGATCTCCACAGTCCTCAGGTCACCTCCCTCCTCCTGTTGGGAGCCAGTCCTTCCAGACTAGACTTGCCAGATTTAGCAAACAAAAATATGGGATACCTACTTCAATCAGAATTTCAGACAAACAACAAATACATTCTTAGTATAAATATATCCCATGCAAAGTTTGTGACATACTTTTAAGTTAAAAAGCATTCACTATTTATCTGAAATTCAAATTTAACTGGGCATCTGATATTTTATCTGACAATTCTAAATAAAACCGCATATATGAATGTAGCAATGAAACGTCAAATTATCATAGCAGAGCTCCCAAATTCTAGAATGTTACTGATACATATATGAAAAGGGATGGGTAGCCAGCAAGCACCTATTTTCAAAAATTGATTCATGTGGGGGGGAGGCACATACAGAAGGGGAGGAAGAAATGGGAGAGAGGGAAAGGTAAAGAAGGAGAGGAGGGAGAAAGAACAGCATCTGTCACTTGTCACCTGTCTAATTCCAAGGCCTAGTCCCAGGGACTCACCCTGAGCCATTTTATAGTGGTAGAATGTCAGCCCCAGGCCGAATGATAGATTCTACCAATCACAGGGTAGAAATCCCACAGTGCACTTGGTATCCAGGTAATAGGTAACACTGGGTAACAGTGTGACCCAGAGGTGGGGACAGAAGCCTCCCCCCACTTCTAACTTCGCTGCTTGGAAACTTCAGAGGTGGCTCTTTGGGAACACTGATGACCCTCACTGACCACACTTGGAGCATCCCCACTGATTCTAGCCACAGTAGCCTTGCAGCAGGGACCCCCATGGTGGTCACTATGACCAAAAGGACAAGAGAAGGAAAGAAGAACATGGAAGAGTTGGCATTATCTTTAGCTAATAGAATCGCTTTTAAAGCACAGAGGGGACACATGCAAGATATTGCTAGAAATAAGTGGATGAGAAGTAACAGAGTGCCAGAAGATGGCTGCCCCCAATCAAGCAAAGGTAAGAACCAGAGAAACGTGGCTATGACCACCAGTGTAACTGCATGAGCACGCACAGTGGGGCAGCCCGGGGAGCGAGACTTCCAGTGCATTAGCAACCACAGGGTGGTCCTTCTCAGCTCCATCACCAGCCCTGTGCTTATTCAAATGAATCAGGGTTTCTCTATGCCAAACTTTACTCTTCTGGATAACTTTTTTCTTCCGTAACTTTCCTTTCTCCTATATTTAAATGATTTTATGGGCAGGAGTTCAGTTCTCAATGCTCCATGTCCCCAACAAATTCAAGTTACCAAGAAGATATTCAGAAATCTTCAGAAATGAATTTATTTATTCCAGGACTTTATACCACATGACTTTCATTTGGGAAGGAACTTAAGTCTACTATTCTTCATTTGTTTATCTCTTATCTCCTGAGCAAACCATCCTCAAAACCTTTGCAACTGGAACCACAAGCTGAAATGAACACTTTGGCCCTTCCTTGCAATTCTCGCCACAGGAGGCACTTCTCTCAGACACTTGGGGTGTGGGGGCGGGGGGCTGGGCACAATCTGCTCATTCCTTTTTTTTTAGTTTCAGGTGTACAGTTTAGTGGTTAGGCAATCATGTACCTCAACTGGCACCATACATAGTAGCTATCGTAATATTCTTGACTATATTCCCTATGCTTTGCTTACATCCCCATGCCTACTTTGTAACTATCAATATGCATGTCAAGATAACACAGAAAAATGAGAGAATGCATCCATCCTCTCATCCCAAGGGCATGCCAGCAGACTTACGACCTCTCTGCATCTGTTCTCCCAGGAGGGCTGGTGGCTTGGATGCAAGCCAGCCTCCCAGGGTGACCTGTCATGGAACTGCAGAAGCAGATGAGGCCTCCACCTTTATTTTCAGTCTCTTCTAAGTAAATAAATTTTAAAAAAGAAAAGGGGGGGAGGAAAGAAATCATTACATTTAGGGGTCCTCAAAATCCTAAATAAGAGGTTTAGGATTTTGGAGAAGGCAGAAGTGTTAAGAGGTTTTCTTGACATAAGAAAAACATCTGAATGAAAAAAGTAAGGATACAAATAATTTCCTTAGATTATGGAGGGAGCAACTGAGGTTTAGCAAATTTGGGTGAATTGCATATAGTCAAGTTGTTGCAAGTAGCGGAAGGGGAACTAGAATGTATTCCTTGCCTTCCAGTTCCATCCTCTCTGTACTATATACCCTGGTGCCTTAGTTAAGCATGTCACATGATTGCCTATGAAGAGCATTTCAGAAGTGAGGTCTAACCCAAAATATCATTTTGTGCAGAGGATAAGAAAAAGTTTGTGGTTAGTAGGAGAAATTCGTTGTTCAAAACCATCCCCAAAATGTGGTCTTAGAAGGGAGACAAATCCTACAGACACATTTAAGGATTTGCTGTCCCACAGGCAGCCAGGCCAGGGCCTCCTGGAAGAGTAGGGACACTGGCATTTCTCTTGCCTGCTGGTTTCCTCTGGCTCCATCTGCTCAGAACCAGTGGGTGGCTTAAATAGGACTTCTATCGTAGAGCCGTAAGATCCAAGATTCTAGTTTAGGCTTAAAGAAGAGAAAGCGTCTTGGTCCTAGCCTAAGCCACCAAGTCGAGCCTTGTTTACCAGGTTCTTTCCTAGCACTGTGGGCAAAGCATTTCCTTGCCTTATCTCATGATGCTGGCATTGGGAACCTGGAGAGAAGGGGTGCCTGAAAGCCTGGCAGAAGTCAAGTATTAATGTCTTCCTAACCATAATACCATCTTCGCATCAACCAAGACTCATCATAACAGTATAAAGGGGTAATTCTGGAAGACAGCACACTGTTGGAGAGCAGAGCTGGACTGGGAGACAGTTGAAGCCCCAGAGGACAGCACTCCAGGCATGGGGCATGCAGAGACTCAACCAGAGGGAGCAGGAACAGAGACAAGGAGGTAGTGAAAAAGGGAACCCAGCAGGTACCAGTGCCCGACTTAGCCTGCCCATGTCTCCGGAGATAGCAAAAACCCCATGAGTCCATATAAGTTTTACTGAACGAAAGCTGTTAGGCAACAGATTGCTGACAGACTTAAAGAACTAATATTTTAGAAACACTAATCTTACCCTGGATAATGAAAAACAAACACCAGTACTCCTGAAGCACTATTTGCTATGTGCCACATAGTAGGCTTTTCTATTTAAGATTTTTTGAGTGAATGCATGGTTTCACTTTCATTGTGTCTTTTGGTCTTAAAGGACATTTGGCTTTAAAAACCTACCAATATAGCAAATATTTTTCAGTATGCTAAAAATATGTTAAAATCTTTGCAACTTTTCAATAAAAGGTGTTCAAACATCAATTCATTATTTTATCATTGCAACTACTGAAAATAAGACCTTTGGGGGGAGGACATTAATGCATAAGCAAAGAAGTAAAGTCTCAAAAATTTTTTGGAAACAGCTCTGGAAAATGTTAACAAAATGGATGCTTTTAATTTGGGGGGGGAAGTCAATTTCCAAAAATAATTTATCACTGTGAAGAGGTCCTTTAGGGAAGTATTGAATGTAAAAGGAAATGAAATAATGATGTACCCACTAACGAGGAAGCCCTGGAAAGGCTCATTAGTTTTCCTGTAAATCAGACCCTTCTCTGTCAGTTGCAATGGAGAAATGAGTAGCACGGTCAATTCGAGCTTGGATTTTAGGGTGCTGTTTATAGGAAAATGCCCCCTCAGGGTTATGTGTATATTTTTAGTTACAATACATAATTTTATTTACAATTCTTTAAGCAGTTAATATTACAATTTGTGCAAATTTTTAATATGGCACGACATAAAGGGAAAATAATAATGACAGTGTGTGAGGGCACTGTAGTGACTGACCTTAAATCCCTTTTACCCCCAACCCTAGACCTCTTTCCTCATTCTCTTCTAACTCCTTGCTTTAAAAAAAATGATTGATTTTCAAGAGAGAAGAAGGGAGAGAGAGAGAGAGCAAGCGAGAAGCATGGATTGGTAGCCTCCCGTACATGCCCCAACCCATAATTTTTGGTGTTCTGACTAGGCTCCAACCAACTAAAGCCACGCTGGCCCTGCTCCTCTCCATGCGGTGCACGGGACTCCCAACCACCATCCATGTGACTGTCAGTCGCTGCCCACCACCAGGTGGGAAGGTGACTCACACTGACCAATCACAGCCTTTCCTGAGAATGAAACCACAATTACAGAAGTGGAACCCACACATTATTTAAGACCTTTGATTTTTACAATATTTGTGAGCCAGTAAATTCCACCCAACAAACTGCTCCTTTTGTTTAAACCATGGTAAACTCCCATCACCCATATCCGAAAAGGTCCTCAATAATATGTGAACCATACTTTATTTTACTTAAACCCCATTTCCCTGATTTTTTCTGACACAGTCTGCTGTTCACAGCTACTTTTAAAGAAAATGTCCTTGACTTTTTTTTGTCATATTCTTCTTCTAACATTTATTTAAAATACACATCTCTCCTAGATTCTGAAAGTTCAAAATACCGATCCATACTTTTTAGTAATGTTTTCTAAACTTGCTTGAGAATTAAACAACCCTGCGGGAGCAGTCCTGGTTAAACGGCAGATTCCTGGGTCCCGCCACATACAACCAACTGAATCAGATTCTCTGAGGCAGAGGGATAACGGTCTGTATTTTTTTAACAAGCATCACACAGGGAGCATTATGAGGTAAATTTAGAAAATGCTGCCCACAGCATCATTTGTCCTGAACTTAAATCCTTCCTTTTGAAAGACAGCCTCCTTCCTCTGGGTCTTTGAACTTTTGAACCCTTTGAACTTTCCTCTGGAGTAAATCTGTTTTCTTCTGAACATCTCTGATGAAGCGAGTCTCTTTGACTACTTGTCTTTTTATAAGCGCTCCGGAGTGAAAGTCATTCTACTTAGCTGATTCCAATATAATCAATCAGGCTAACGCTGTGTGAGCTCATTATTTAGGAAATTCACGGAAAGGGTGCCAGCCTCGGAATTAGGTCAACCTGGATTTAAAATCCCAATTTAGATAAACCTGGGTATGAATTCCTACCATATATTTAATAACCACATAACCTTGAGTAAATTTCTTAAATCCACTTATCCTCAGTTTTGTCGGTCTATAAAGTTGGAACATGGCACAGGGTAGAATGTCCACCTGATGATATAGTAGAGTTGATAAGCACTCTTGCTTAGTACTTTATTTTTACATAGTACAGGGTATTTTTTTTTTTACATTTTTTAAAGTTTTTATGAATGGTGAAAAGCAAATCAAGGTAACATAGAAAACTTTGCTCAAGTAAAACTTTAAGATAATTTATGATGCTGCCCTCATTAAAAATATATAGTAATGCACAATAAATAGTAGCTTTACTTGTTTTTACAATATAATTCAGCTTTAAAGGGCTCTTACTTACTTCCATACAAAGTCAATAGGCAAAAACAAGGTTAAACAACAAGCTGTCAAAGGAAGGAAAATCAAATTGACTCATTAATCTTCCTAATTGAGTTTCCTCTTTAAATAGTAGGGGCTTTTTTTTCCAATTTTACTTTTTTCTTATTTACTTCTTGAACCACAGACTAATATGGGGGTCAATAAATTCTAGGAACTTAACAGAGTAAAGCAGACTGTTTTTCACCCGTTATATGGGGTTTTATCTATCACTCAATCAGAGTCACCTACAAAACCATTTTGTTTTTCTTATTAATTACTTTGACTCTCTGCTAGCTCTGGCCTCCAATAGCCCTGGCTTATAAGAATTAGTAAGGGCTTGCCTGCGAGGCTGTGTTCGGCTGCTGGAAGCCATGCCCACCAACTCTGTGAGTTCTCGTTTTGCCCACTATGATAGCCCCCAGAGGTTATCCAGTGCCCAGTCAAGCAGTCTGGAAAATATCTAACCTGCTTACTCAGAGGGTGAGATTTTATGACAACCATTTGATTGATACTATCATTCTAAGGAATCAGATAAAGTTTTTCTGAGAAGTAGAAAATAAGTTGCTCTATTGCTACAAACTTTAATGTTCAGGGCGGCAAATGAGAAATCTGGAAATGTAAAGTGTTTTCAACCTTGCTGCCAATTTTAAAATCTCTCCTTGCCTGTGGATTCCTACATGTCCCAGAGCACATCTGGGACATGTGTAAGAGCTTTGCAATCTCTCTCTGAGAGGGAGTCTGCTCATACAGCTTACTATATTGTGTTATTATATAATTACACAGATTTAGATAGAATATTTTTACATAGAGTGTTTATATAATTATCTTGGTTGCTATGCTTCTTGCTGGTGAATGCTAAAAAGCATGTCAAGATAACACAGAAAAACTTACCCAAGTAGAAATAAGAGATATTTTGTGCTGGCTCTCCAATTAAAAAACATGAATATTATTCTATCTGGAAAAAGAAAAGTTCCCATGCCCTATGAAGGAAGATGATCGGCATGTATTGACAGAACTATTGGAAAGTATAAAGAAAAATGCACTTAACAACAAAGATGTTTGCTATATACAGAATAGATTATCTCTACCCCCAGCAATAAAAACCTGAAACCAGCAGAAACTTTTTATATTAACGTAGCCCGTCTTAAAGCTCTGCATCACCATGTGTCCATTTCCAACTTAAGCAGGATGCTTACAAAGACAAATGCCTATGTATTTTTTTCCACTATTCGTTGGTTCTTCTCTTTCTGAAAGTGTTCTCTTTGACTGATATTGGCAGCGGTTGTTTCTTTAACACTCTGTTTAGAGGCATGTTGGGTTTTTTTTTTTTTTGCTGTTGCTGCAATTTCCATCTTTAGGTGGGAGTTTCAAATCATGTTGACAGCTAGTATCTAAATGCCATTTTTAGTCACAGTTGACTAACATAATGTCTTACAGTCAAGGTGGTAATTTTTATGCAGTTCCTGAGAGGACTGTGTGATGAATAGCGTGTTCAAAACACACAACACAAGCACAAATAATAATGGCGTGAGAGTGCCCTGAAGTTCTAAAGTTGAATTTAAAAGTTTTTAATCAATGTGGTGAGCACAACGATATTTTAGAGAAAAGCCACAACCAGCCAGGACGAAGGTCTCATCTCCTGTTAACCGCTTCATGCTGTCGAATGGCCATCGTCCTGCCTGTCCCCAGCAGATGTTCCCATCTGCTAAAGGAAGACAGGTGCAAGAGGAGAAGGGAATCATTATGCTCTTCAGGGTTTTGCCCTGAATATTTTCTTTGCATGGAACACTCTTCCTCCAAATATCCACATGGCTGATTCTCTCCCCCCTTGAGGTTTTCTCTCAGGGCTCACCTTCTCAATGAGGCCAACCTGGACCCCGCTGTTTCAAATGGCCACAGTCAACAACCCTTCACTCCTCTACTTCTGATTCTCTTCACTATCTGCTTTCCTTACCTGCTCTAACTTTTCTTCACAGCACTCATTGCTTTCAACCATCTATGTAACAACTTCTCTGTCTCCTCACCTAGAAAGTACACTCCATGAGGCCAGCTGTTTTTGTCGGCTTTGTTCCTGGATATACATCTCAAACACATGAAACAGTACCTAGCACATATTGGGAGTTCAAGAAGCATTTTCTTGAGTAAGTAAATATGTCACAGACCTTATAAACCTAGAACACCAAGAGAAGGTCTTACTTTTTAAGATCAAATAATAATAGCTCAGGCTCTTACCAGTCTCAGTTTCAGAAATTAACTCCTCACCACACCTTGCTCAACTGTAGGTACCAATCCCTTCATGAGAAGTCTCCCATGTCAGGCACCTCTGCCCCCAGCACCTTCCTCCTGAGCACAAGAGAGCCCTGTCCCCTATACTCTGTCATTTAAAACCAGACCAGGATTTTAAACTGCAATGTTGGGACAAACTAAAGAGTGGCTTTAACTGCTACTGGAAAAGACCACTCTTCTTAGAACCTAAAAACACAAACTCCAGTTGCGAATCCCTGTGCTGGTTCTCATAATTCCTCCAGGTCACAGAGTCCAGCTCACGTTTCCCACCACAGGGGAGGTTCAGAGACTCTGCCTTTACCCCAGGGTCCAAGCAAAACTGTTGCTTGACTCAGATAAAGTAAGAAACTTAAAATTTGCCTCCTAACATTTTTATTTCACTGCCCCAAAATTGGTTCCTTCCCACAGTGATTTAGAAAGGATATATAATTTCTGAATCACTGGAGTTTAGTCTTGCCCTAACTCTCGTAATAGAACAATCCGTTATAATTAAATAATTGCACATTTTCTAAAGTCTAAAGTGATTCAGTTTTTAGTAACATCCACAAAACAGTCCAGATAAATAAGCGTCAACAGCCTCAGTTAAATCATTTAAGGTCTCCTCTCCCAGTCTGAGGTGTCCATTTGCATTCTTTCTATGGTAATGGGGTCTGCCCTCTAATGTTTGGCAAATGTTTGGACAAGGGCATGAGTGAAAGTATACACTCAGTGCCCACAAAAACAAACAGTAATTTTCAGGGGGCTACATTTAGAGGGGGAAAAATTCTCTAGAGAAAATGTAAAGGACATTCAATTTCCATGACTATTTAGAACCCTCATCACCCCCTCCAAGCCTCAGCTTTCAGTTACTGCACCACCTTCAGGCTTTCCCCAACTACAAAAGGGGAGGGAAAAGGACAACTTTGGAAAGAAGGTTTTATTTGCATATCTAAAAGCCGTAGTCAAGAGATTTTTCCCAAAACAGAGGAGCAGTTGACCCTCAAAGTTGAATTCAAATTGCCCTCAGAAAAGCTCTGAGGCCTTTAGATTGACAGGTTTTTTAGCTTCAAAGAGAAAGAAAAAATGTTGAGGTCCCGGCTACAATCATCTAGTTTTATTAAAAGATAAGTAATACCAGTTCAAGAGATATAAAAACAATGTTTTCAAAATGTAAAAAGAATTTTGAAATAGCAAAATCTTCCTAAAAGATTTTGAAGTGATTTTCTGCAAAACTCTGAGCACCTTATTGGATGAAATGGGTAGCACAGAACAGCTGTCTCCAAAGGGACATGTGCCATAAGCACATGGTGAGAGAATAGGGAGGTGCAGAAGTGGAATGACTGCTAATGGGTAAAGTACTCCTTTTTGAGGGATGATGAATGTGTTCTCAAATTAGGTAGTAGAAGTAGTCGCACAACCTTGTGAATATACTGAAAAAAAAATGGTGAACGATGTAATTTAAAAAGGTGAATTTTATGGTATATGAATGATATCTCAATTAAGCTGTGAATTGAGTTGGAGACAACTCAAAAGGAACCTCACTTCAATCTTTTCTTGTAGATTTATGCATCTCAGAACTCAAAAGAACCTTAGAATTTTATTTTCATTTGTGCTTGGAAAGACAATCAGTAAAATGTCTTGTTTTGACTAATGAAATGCATTGTATGAATTGTCCTTACCTTCTCGTGAGGATCAGATAACAGAAGACAAAGTGCTTTGCAAAGAACTGGCCGTGTAAATACAGGATGTGATCTTGCTATCATTTTTTACAGGGTGAAAGGGCATAAAGAAATGAAGTCTGTGCCTTTTCTTCCTTGGCCTGTCCTACTAGCTTTCCATGCAACTTGAGAAAAGTGGCAAGTCATCTCTTCCTTCCCTCTAAGAGAGAGTATTAGAATAGAATATGAGAAGGCTTAAAAGCAGGGAAAAGCCCGGCTCCCTGAAAGTCTTCACTGACTCAACGTGCTTCAAAAGTCCACTTGCTTCCTCTCTCCTTCATCCATCAAGGGGATGGGGAGTGAAGATCAATATTTTGTTTTTCAGTGTTGTCAAAGCTTATAGCTAAATAGCTAAGAGCAGATGAGAGTGCCTCGGATATATATTTACCTCCTAAACTATTGAATGAATATTAAAGCAGTAATCCAGATATCTTTTCTTACATGGGCTTTCTTGGTAAAATAGGAGCAGCATAAAGCGACAGACTCACCTATTTTAAGGGTTGAAGAAGAATTCCACAATATAAGAAAAATGCTTTAACATTACAATGGAGAAGAAAATGTATGGAAACAGGCTACATGATCCCAAAAGAAATGGAAGGAAAAAAATGAGATCTCAAAGTTAAATACTCAGTTCGGAGGTAAAAAAAAACAAAGCCTCACAGTTTCTCTCCACACTAGCCAAGTTTTCATTAAGTGCTGGCAAGATGACTGAAGAAAAAAGCTGGATGGGTGAAGTTTCTAATACACCACCCTAAAAGAAACTTTAAAATGAGGTTACTTGCCTTATCTTGCCCCAAATCTACTTCTTCGAGCTCAGTATCCAACACGAGTTCTTCGGAGCCGCTGCATTCACTTACCCTTTTTCCCATGTCTTCACTCTGAGAGTGATATACCAGAAAATCGTGTGCATAAAGTCGTAACCTTAACTCATTTGCTGACTTGCACACTCTGGAAGGAATAATCAAGCAGTTTATGAGCCCAACATAATGTAGCTCCTGTACAGGCATTTTAGTAATAACCTCTATGGCTGAGTACCACCTTGTCTGCAAAAAGACAACAGAACATTTCCCAGCAGGGGGGCCTGAAATGAGTAAGGAAAATGTAGGATTCGCTAAGATAAAATGACAAGTTGGAAGGAAGCTCCTTGAAAAAGAGGAGGCCAGAATCTCGAGGCAGAAGCCAAATCATGGAGAGCTTGTTTGGCTATGCCAAGTAGTCTGGACTTCATTTCACAGAGCAGACCTCGAAGGGCCATTGAAGAGTTTACCACCAGTGTAGATAATGTGATAATTGCATAGTATCACCTTTTCTGAACTGTCTATACATCTCAGTCAGACTTTATGAGCTATTTTAAAGTGAGATGTTTTTCACTAGAAACTTGGAAAATATGACTACCAGATAATTATGCTGTAAACTACTGCTCTGTGGCTGATTACACTCAGATTCACTTGCTCTCTGTTTTATAGGTGCTTGTTTTGTCTTTGTTGTTTGTGTGCCTATTTGTGTTTAATGGTCTAAAGTGACTCTCTATTACCCCACCTGTAAAAATGAATTTGGGAGCTAATTGTCAGACACCAATTATCTTGTTTGCTGCACAACAGATTACTTATTATGTATTCACATTGTTTTTCATCCAAATAAATTTTAACCAGACACCAGTTATGGCTTTAAAAACTTTCTATAAACAGGAAACCAGCTACCTAGGTAAACAAACAAACAAACAAAAAGCTTCTTTCTTAATACAAAGAGCAGGAAGTTGATTACAATCTGGATATATGCTGGGAATTTGTCCAATCTTAGTTCCCAGGTCAAGTGATAATATTTGCCCAACATTTATTTAGAAGAAGGTAAATCATCAACCACACCTGGCTCGGCCCTTTAAGGTATATTCTACGATACGCTTAATGACATTTAAACTACAGCAGGGCCTGAGCTCTAATTGAAGATTTTCTGATTATGCAAAAGTCTTACTAATAGGATTATCCCAGAACCAACATTTCACCAAGTAAATTGTTCCCTCCATCATAACTTCTGAATACTTACAAAAGCCTCCTTAAGGAAAAGCGAAAATGTTCCAAAGCTGCTCTCACTTAGTAGATGAAGGTCTAACTATGCACACACTGTATTGCACCTGCACATTTTGGTTTTGCTTTGATCACCAAACAAAGAAGTCATAGTTTCACTACTTCAAAGCGCTTCCGAGATGAGTTACCACTGAAATCACAGAAACAATCCACTCCCGACATTCTCGGGAACAACATTCATTAGGTAATAAAATTGTTCATTTGCACTTGTTACCCATATAACTATTATTCCTATTTTATCTGACTCTTCTGACACAGACAACATCTTGTTGCAAACACAGGTATGTTAGCAGTATTTCAGTGCAGTTTAGAAGGGCTCTCAAAGAAAAAACAAAGACCCTGCTATTTCCAGTGAAAAATATTGTTCTAGCAAAGTCTTTTATTTAAAACCCTTTTATGACTGAAAATCGTTTCAGACTCAATTAACTCATAATTAGGTTAAGTGTCAGGGAGAAAGGCTTTAACGAAATACCTACCAGCTCTAAAAACACAGCATTTTAAACCTTAAAACCTGACTCCTAGTCCTTTACAAGACTTCCTATCAGTTATAGTTCAATGAAAATCATTTTTATTCAACACATCCTTTTGTCAGGTAGATGATTAGTGTATGTGTGTATTTATTGGATAGAAAATGCTTTGTTTCTTCTTTGCAGCATCTAGTCCACAGGGTAGATTTGAAAATAAAATTGGTCAGGCAGACAGCACAGCTCAGAAGAGAAGCACACTGTGTTGTGGTCACAGAGCAACAGGCCCAGCTGTGAAAGCAATGACTGTGTGGTTCTTTCGAAAGAGAACCCTCAAGGAGGTGCCCTCAAAGCACGGGAGCACTGGGCGTGGTGAACGCGAAGTTCTCTGGCCTTCACCTGGAAGGAATACTCCAAAGCAGCTGAAAAAAGAAAGAAGAGGTTCCTGTCAGAATCACATGAAGACAAAAAATCTGTCCACAAATTAGTTCTCATGTCCAGCTACCTGTAGTTGTTATTCCCAACTTCTGAACAGAATTGCTACTAGCCAGGAGAGATTTCAGGAGGTGAGGTCTGTAGTGGTCACATTTTTTTTTAATTTTATAAGTAGTATATTTGGTTACCGTTGACCTACTAAAATGGCCAATTTCTCTCTCTGTGGATTCACTTTTTATTTATTTATTATTTTATTTTTTTAATTTTATTTAGTTATTTTTCAAGTACAGTTTTTTGTCTATTTCTCCCATCCCAGTCCCGCCTCCCACCCTGGCCCCATGCTCCCCACCTCCCTCCCATTTCCACCACCCTTAGTTCTTGTCCCTGTGTCCTTCCTATTTGTTCCTCCAAATCCCTCCCCTTTTTTCCCCTTAAATTTCCTCCCCTCTCCCCTCTGGTTACTGTCCCCTTGTTCTCTATTTCAGTGTCTTTGTTTTTCTTTCCCTTTCAACTATAAGTTTTCTTCCAAATACTTTTTGTTCATTGAATTTATTGGGATGACATTGGTTTACAAAATCATACAGGCTTCAAGAACATATTTGTCCATGATAAATAGGATCAGGGGTTGGTTTCCAAAATATATAAAGACTGTATACAAGTCAACATTAGAAAGACAAACAATCCACTTAAAAAATGGGCAAAGAGCAGAATAGACACTTCTCCAAAGAGGACATACACATGAGCGACCGACAGGCACATGAAAAAATGCTCAACGTCACTAATCATCAGATACATGCAAGTTAAAACCACAGTGAGATATCACCTCACACCTGTCCTCAGAATGTCTATCACCAACCAATCAACAAACAAGTGTTTACAAGGATGTGGAGCAAAGGGACCTCTTGTGCACTCCTGGTAGGAATGCAGACGGTGCAACCACTCTGGAAAAACGGTAGGGAGTTTCCTCAAAAAATAAAAAATGAAACTGCCTTATAACCCAGCAATTCTGATTCTGGGACTACATCTGAATAAAACCGAGATACTAATTCAAAAGAATATATGCACCCCTGTATTTATTGCAGCATTATTTACAATAGCCAAGATCTGGAAACAGCCCAAGGGACTACAACTCCACCATTTAAAAAAATGTAAATCTTACCTTATGCATGAATGGACCTAGAGATTATTACGTTAAGTGAAATAAGACAGTCAGAGAAAGACAAATATGATATGGTCTTACGCGTGAAATCTAATGAACAAATAAACTGATGGACAAAACATACAGAAACAAAGGCATGGATACAAGGAACAGACTGCTACAGGGGATGGAGTTTGGGGGGCTGGGAGGAAAGAAGGGGAAGGGATTAAGCAAGTATATATATGTAATATAGATTATTATATTATATGTCTATTAAACACATAGACGCAGAAAACAGTATGTGGTGGCCAGAGGGAAAGGGGATGGGGCTGGGTGGAGGTGAGCGAAGGAAGGGGAAAGGGGCACAAGGGGATGATGGGAGGAGATTTGGGGGCAGTGAGTGCACAATGCAGTGTCCAAATACTCCTGATGTGTTTAGTGTAAAGGATATAGTACTAAAATCTACTCACTTTGGTTTTATTCCATTTTCCTCTTAGCTCACTTAAACATTTTATTCAAAATTATGCTAGAAACTTCTTGTTTTTCTACAATGTGCCTTAATGACTTTGTTAATCAGGAAAAATAAACTAATAAAGAAGACATTATATCTGAGGCAGTGTGGTTTTCAAATGGCTCTTGGTTAACTGTTTATTATGGGAAGTAATATATTTAAAAACAAACTACAACTGAGTAAATTTGAAGATCTAATTGGCTTCATTAAGGAATTTGTGAATCAGGAAGCATTCCATCTACAAACCAGGGGTTCCGGGAAAGTCTACAAAATGGAAGTTTCTATATGAAGACAGGTGGGGCAAGGAACCATTAACAAAAGAAAGGAAGGGATCATTATAGGCCAGGATATCTCCTTTTAAGAAGGGATAGAGGGGGTCTGTCACGCAGATGACATCACTAGTGTGGATCAGGAAATCCCACTCGTAGAAGAAGCTGAAACCGCAATGAGGTTAGTTAATTCAAGTTGGTTTGAAAGGTGGTGTAGCAAAACTGACTCCATTTGGGCCTGGCATTTCTTCTTTTAAAAAAGGAAAAACATTCATCTTTCCTGCTAGATTTCAAATTTTTCACTAACACTTCATCTTTTTCAAAAATATTTTCTGCCAATTATTTTGATATCATTAAATTGCATGATCCCTGCGAAATGTTTTCTCTGAGGAACCTAGACTGACCTTTTCTTCTAGAGCCTGGTCTTAACGAGCATTTTCCTATCGCAAAGCTCTCAGACCGAGTGAAAGGGCCCTCAAACACACTCAGTCACACTTCAGAGATACTGACGCTGCCCTCAGACCAAATTACTTTGAATATATCAAGTCTCAATATTTCAAGGACATAAGGAGAAAATCAGTGATTACTGTCCTGAAGCCCAGTTAACACTGTAACAAATGTGGTCGTGCAGTCTAAATTTCATCCTAAATCTGTGACGAGGTGCATATCAATAAACAAATTTATGTATCCATGATTAACACTTAAAATTTCACTTGGGTTATTGGTTAATGCACTGTGTTCAGGAAGCTATGACATAAGTAGAGTTTTAAACATTCAGCAGACAAATAAATAATAGTAGAGTTTTTCAAATCTATTGAATTAAGACGCCAGGTACCTGGCTCCTTAGATGGGCTCCTACCATCTGATTTTGGAGTTAAGTTGTTATCTGGCCCTTTGACAGCCCTGGACTGTCTGCTGTGAGCAGACAAAGCAAAAGATCATGGACATGTCAGCCATGGTCCTCCCCATCACCTATGTTTCCTAGCTCAGAACTGAGCTTGTTACCTTAAAGAGCTGCCGTGCCAGTATAACTAAGAACCCTATCAAAACTGCTCTTCCTAGTTGTGGCTCAAGATTGGCCCCAACCCAACAGGATCAAACTGCAGCTGCTTTCAAGTTCACTCCAACAAAAAGCTGGCAACTTAGGGCTTTGGGGAAGTTGCTTGCTGCGCTCGAACACTTTTTGGCATTTAGGCGTATTTCTTCCTAAATTACAAAAGCCCCACTGAGTGGCTGTCTGGCACTTTTCAGAAGGTGGCAAGATGCAAAATGTTGTACGAAATTGTCTTTCTTACGTATTTCAAAGGTTCGGTCTGCTCCATTGTTTTTAATTAGCTTACTCTGACCCAATTAAATTCATTTATTCATTCAAAATTGCATTTATTAATTCCACTATTCAGTTTAAATCAGTGTTCAAGCTCAATGGGCAACTAATTTTCACCTCTGCTGCAGTACATAAGGGAAAGCATGAGCCTGATTAAAAAATATATCTATATTTATGTTTTTTCTGAATATTTGCTAGCATAGGGCCAGAAAGTCAACTGATTAGAACAAGGTGCTAATGAGGTCAAGGTTGTGGATTCGATCTCTCCATGAGCCAATTAACTTCATTTGGACAAACCACCACTCCACAGATGCAGTACAAACTCCTAAACCCAGACAGCCACGAAAAAACATGCCGGTGAGCTTAACAGACTACTAAGAGTGTGTTCACTCAGGGGAAGTCACCATCATTGCTTAGAGAAAAGAGGAGAATGGGTGGGTCATTCATTCAGCGATAAATATTCCATCTCTGCAGTGCGAAATGGAATGTGTGAGGTAAGTGGTGGAGGGGAAAATAGCTAAGGCGGGAAAAGCAGTTCACAATTTGGCATCCAATTTCAAGAGATGCTCTGTCTAACCAAGACATCAAGTCTAATACAGCTATGCGTCACTTGATGTTGGGGGTATGTTGTAAGAAATGCGACATTAGTCGACTTCACCATTGTGCAAACACCGTAGAGTGCACTCAAGCAAACCTAGATGGTCTAGCCTGCAACACACCTAGGCCGTGTGGTGGAGCATACCACCCCTGGGCTACACGCTTGTACAGCATGTTACTGCACTGAATACTGTAGAAAATTTTAAGACAATGAAAAGTGTTTGTGCATCTGAACATAACTGAACACAGAAAATGTACAGTAAAAGCACAGTATAAAAGATTTATGAAATGTACACCTGTATGGGGTACTTATGGACGCAGCTCTCAGGACAGGAAGTTGATCTGGGTGAGTC
This sequence comes from Artibeus jamaicensis, assembly GCF_021234435.1. Taxonomy (NCBI): domain Eukaryota; kingdom Metazoa; phylum Chordata; class Mammalia; order Chiroptera; family Phyllostomidae; genus Artibeus; species Artibeus jamaicensis. The sequence continues at coordinate 29,829,176 of NW_026521486.1, forward strand.
AGCAAGTACGTGGTGAGTGAGTTCGAAGGCCTAGGGCATCACTCTATGCTACTGTAGACTTTATCAACACTGTACACTTAGTCTACACTACATTTATGTAAAATAGTTTCCCTTCAATAATAAATTAACTTTAGTTTACCATAGTCATTTTACTTTATAAACTTTTAAATATTTTCACATGAACTTTTCTACTATTTTGTAACAACACCTAGCTTAGAACACAAACACATTGTACAGCTATGAAAAAATCGTTGTTTCCTTATTCTATATTAATAACTGTGAGTAGCCCTGGCTAGAGTGGCACAGTGGCTGCAGGTTCGATTCCCAGTCAGAGCACCTGCCAAGGTTGCATGTTCAGCCCAGGTACCGGCATGAGGCGTGCAACCCCCAGTCCAGACACACGCTCCTGGCACAGATCCCTGGTCGGGTGCAGACAGAGGCAACCATGTGATGCTTCTCTGTCATCGTTGTTTCTCTCCCTCCCTCCCAGTCTCCCTTCCTGTCTCTCTTGAAAATAGCAAGTGGAAATATCTTTGGGTGAGAATAAAAAAATAAAAATAACTGTGAGTAATGCATTGTGGTATGACATTATGACAGCCACACCATCACTGGGCAATTGAAAGTTTACACCTGCCTTACGGTCTGACAGAACCACCATGGTACATATACAGTCAGTCAGTCACTGACCAAAACATTATGTAGCGCACGATGTACTGGAGGTTGAGAAATCTGGAAAGAAACTACAGTGTAAGTAAACAGTAATCAGTAGGCCTAATAGAATGGATAACAAGCATAAAGACACTTTAAAAGCTTTCATGGTTTTACAAAGGACAGAGAGTTCATGTTCAATTAGTATGATCAAAAGGGACTTTATGGAAAAAGTAAAATTTGGTCTGAAGCTAACAGGTAAAATTGAGAGAAAATTCTCCAAGGTTAAGTCAAAACTAGGTAATAGAGGGCCATGAATACTAAATGAATAATTTAAACTTTCACTTCTAAAAAACAGGGAATCATTGCAATTTTTTAAAAAATACAGCAATAGCCTGATTAGAACTCTGAGGGCCTAAAATTGTCAGTGGCATGGGACACATTGGTGAGGATCGGGATGGAGGCAGCCACACTGAGTCTTTCACGATACTTTATGCAGAAGAGTTCAGCGAGAATGGCAACACATTCGGGAAACACTAAGAAAATGGAAACAACCAAAATATGGCAATGGGTCACATGGAAGAAATTATTGAAGGGAAATTAAAAATACCTGAGGGCTCAAAATCCAGTGATTGAAAAAATGGTACCATACACAGAAATTAAAAATAGAAATGAAAGTGTTAGAGCCATCCAGGATGAATCAGGAAAACCAAAAGTGATGATTTTTTTATACACTGAATTTTAGGTATTGGCAAAACACTCAGCTGGATTCATACAGCAAACTCTTAGCTGTAAAAAGGGATAAGTCAATAATACCAAATGCTACAGAAAAATAAAGGAGAATCAAGAGACAGAAAAATGTATTTGATTTGATAATAAGGGAACCTGATAGTTCACTGAACTTATTTCTGTTATTCCTCCTTCTGGGAACATGGTGGGTTTCACTTTAAGTTAGATGAGGCCATGTGACTAGTTGTGGTTAACCCATGAGTTTGAGCAAAAGTGACATGTCACATTTGCAGGCCAGAAAAATGTGATTTGCTAAGGCAAAACCCTAGGGAATTCTCTTTTCCTTTGCCAAGGCTACCTGCAGTGTTCCAAATATGGGCTGCTTCTTCAGCCTGGATCTCGACTGGTCATGCTGTGGAGCAGCACCAGCAGCCCACCCACGATGTGCAGTGATCACCTTTAGAGCAAGCACGCAGCAGAGACAACCTCTGCAGTTTTAAGTGCCTGAGACTGATCCCACACTGACGGATAGAGCAGGATTTTGGGTACCCATCAAGAAAGCAGCTTCACTAAAGTGATGAGGAAAATAGGTCATGCAAGGTACAAAGAGGCGATAGGATGAAAAAAAGCGAAGTATTCACTGTGTTAGTAAGTCTGGTCATTAAAAGAATTCAGCAACGTGGAAAGTAATAAAAGGCAGAAATAAATTGTGACAGCTTTGGTTGTTGTTTTAGTACAGGTAAGCAGGCCCAAGAGAGAAAAGATATGAGAGGGGAAAAGACTAATAGAATAAGATTTCAAAAGTGTGAGGTAGGAAGAGTCTCACTTCTTCGTCCGAGATAGGAAAAATAAGTAGAAGAAAGGTTAACCATAAGGAATCCTAAAATGGGAAGGAAAGAAACTGGAAAGGCTTTACCCAGTTGATAGTATCGTCTTCCTACACAAAGACCACCATGTTTTAACATTACCCAGGACATTATTGCTTCTCACTAAATAAAATCTTTCACCAAACATGTCCTCCATTTAGTACACAGTGAATAACTACAAAGTTCGGAACACAGTGCTAAGCAAGATGAGAGATACAGGTATTTTGGGCATGTACTGGAATCTCTTCAATAAACTTATAAAAATTAACATATATTTTAAATTAGTGAAGAGTGGAAAACGGTATACACAACCCAGTGTTAAGTTGTATAGAGGAGAGAATGATTATTCCGGTCTAAAAAAGTCAGGAAAGACTGTTTCTAAAGCAGTTGAACTTGAAGAAATGCAAGAGTTGAACCAAAACACAGGAAAATGAAGGAATTCCTGGTGATTACAATGACCCTGGCCAAGCAGGCAGTCCAGCATGAGCTTGGCATGCTCTTGGAATGATGGAAAGAAGAACCTGGCTAGGGCAGGGGGTGTGTGTATGTGTTCAGTAGGAATTCTTAGCTGCATGCAGAAAACAACTCTAGCTAATTAAAGGATTCAGACAGCTCACAAAAGCTTCATGAGAAACGCAGAGCCAGATTTAGAGGCTAAGCAAGCAACCAAGGTCAATGACAAAAATTGAAGGCAAAACTGTTCTAGGCAAAATTGTAATGCAAAACTGATCTAGAAGATTCTCCTGCAACCATTGGTGGGCACCGACACCTCAATTTGTATCCCAGATACAATCAATGATGCCTCCGGAAGCCGGGCAGGTGCTGCCACTTCTGCTGCCTATCACTGCACGTTCTGCAAGGGCTCACTGTGTATGACTATCCTACAGCTCTAAGTTGGAGAGAAGCTTGTCCAAAGGAGCAAGGCTAGGTCAAGTGCTATGACATGTGATGGCTCTGCAAGAGAGGCAGGAAAAGTGATTACGGGGTCTCTGCTTCATGAGGCAGGGGATTCCCCATTTATAAAAAGAGAGTTACATTTTTGGTGGCCAAAAGTCTACTGCAATAGCTATGACAAATAGAAATATGACCAAAATAGTTATCGGAAGACAGGGGAAATGAATATAGATGACTCGAAATCCAGACTAAAGAATTTGGCTTCCTATTGAAGAAAAATCAGGAATATTAAAAATTACAGAAGAAAATAAAGATACGTAACAGAAGCAAGAGTAGATGATTTGTAATGATGTGTCGAACAAATACACAATTACAGCAGTGAGTAAGACCAGATGGACTGGAAAACAAATTAAAGGACGGGAGGCTGGGGTGTCCAGCTGCAGCAGTTATCTGGCAGGAGAGAATGAGGCCTTGAACCAGGGAGTAGAGATACAAATAAAGAGAAAAGCACCTACATAAAAAATATGTTGAAGATCAATAGGCCCTAGTGACTGATGGAGTACAATTAATAAAAGAGTCAATTGTCTCCAAAATGACAGGAAAATTTTCAGCATAGATCACTAAGAAAATTTAGATCAAAGCCGATTTGGATAAATTTTCATTTTGAAGACTTTAAACTTTCTCCTGCCATCTCCAATCAGTTTTTAAGATCATTCAGTGACTTTCCCATTGAAAAATTTAGTTTTCAGTTCTACAATTGTTGTTTAGCTTTTCTCTACAGTTTAAAATTTTCTGCTGATATTTTCTACCCAGTCTTATTAAAATAATATTTTCCTTTTATTCTTTGAACATATTCATAATATGTTTATAATAATAGATTTAAAGTCTTTGCTACATTCAATGCATGGAAGTCAGCTTTTATAAAACTTTTTCTTAATTATGGGCCACATTTTCTTGATTTCTTTGAAAGTTTATAAAAACATTTTTTCACCCGGGATATTGTGGACAGATTGTAAAGATTGAATTCTATTATCCTCCTTTGAAAAGCTGCCTGGTTTTCACAGGCAGCTCAATTGATCGGCAATTACCTTGAAACTTGCATGAAAATCTGTGTGCTTGGCTTTATGCTTCATTAGGGAGGATCTGTGGAAAGTACAAGGTGTTTTCCAAGCCCCTCTAACATAGTAGAATTCAACCTTCAAACTGTCTCCCTTGTTTACCTCATTGCTTGGTCTTGAGCTTCACGATGCCAGGTGTATTGCAAGCTTTATTCTAGGATGTGGTCTTCAGAGGCATTTCTGGTGTCTGGACTTGAACAAATACTGATGAGATGTTCACTAGATTTTTTTACTGTGGCTGGGCTGAAACTCCAATGTCCCCTGCACTGTTCAAACTCTTCTATCTGCTCTGCTCCCAAACCCTATAGCTGCACGCCTCAGCTCTCTTGTAAGTCTTGTGTAGTCTCACCCGGCACATATGCAGCCCAGTCCTCAGCCCAGATCAGAGAAAAACTCCTAAACAGACTTGTGAGTCCCACCCTCTGCACAGTGCTCACATATTCCAACTGTCTCTGTGGTCTTGAACTCTAATCTCTGTCTATTCAGCAAGACATAGCCACTTGTAAATCTAGAAACCTGTACTATGATTAGGAAATATTTCCCAGGCAGACATCTAGGTCAGTCCTAGGACTCATCTTGTGAGTGTCCCTTCTTTCAGGGAGTAAGGTCTTGCATCGCCTATTGTCAAACCTGAAAAGCACTGCCTAAAAGGTTCGCGGTTGCTTATGGTGTGAGACATGCGTCATACCAGTGTGGACAGCAGGACCAGTAAAATGGCATTGGTCCGACCAAGATAGCGTAGAGTATACAAAATAAAGTGGAGTCATTCATGTCAACCAAGATGGCTGTCAGTCAGCCATGACACTTTGGTTCAAGAGGAAAACTAAGTCAAAGCAGACACATCTGTCAAGGAGACACACCTAAGATATCTGCACATGTGGTCACAATAGCCATGTCTGAAGAATAAGGCCTGCAGATAGGCTCCCGGGCAAGTTCCCCGCTTGGCATCAGGGTGCCAAGACATTTATCAAAAAAAACAACCCAGAAGAGTGAAGTACACCACTTTCAAAATATAACTGAGGCAGTTTCCATACCAATGCTGAGACAGCCAAGCTCCACACACCAGAGTGCTGCTCCATGCCCCGCTGATCCCCCTTGGCATCAGCCTCTGGAGGCTCTGTCCTATAGGACTGAGAACTTCGTGTGGCCTGCTGACCACCTGGCTCCAGAGATTCTTCCTTGGAAGATGCTGAAAACTCCCTTGACTACTGTGTTGTCTCCCGGACCTACAGACTGAGACACTGGGACTCAGGTTCATTATCCCTGATTAAATGCAGTGTGTGTGTGTGTGTGTGTGTGTGTTATAATTCTCTCAGATTGTTAGAGTGTGAGTAGAATATTAATGTACGTTGACGTTCTACTTTGGGTGAACCTGTATGCAATAAAAGCTGAGTGAATAGCATAGTTACTGTGGGGGACTCTTGTCTATTCCTCGGTGCTGGGCTGCTCAGCAGGCAGCTGGCCGAGCAATTGCCCGGCTGACTTATAGGAAAGGCTGTATCACTGACAACCAGTAACTTTATCATAGCCAGAGGCAGAAGACTGAAGACGTTAACCATAAGGGGATGCTGAAACAACAAAGTGAAAATTCAATAGACTTCTGACATCTGCTTTGTCTCAGACTCTTATTATAAGGCCAGCGATCCTCCTTCATTCTTCAGGAAGATGGTAACTGCTGGTTTCAGCTGAGCCACTCTCTGGCATTTGTCCAGACTGCTTGTCTGCCTGACATTTAACCTCGCTCCTCAATCCTTCCAATTCATTCTTATACAGTTGGGGAGGGGGTCGGCCTCTCTCCTCCGCTCTCCTTAGCTGTGAATTGTTGCCACCTTTGAAACTGGGATCTGTTGTATTGACTGGCTTCTCCACATAGGGAGAAACATTAGATAACTAGTGGCTCCAACTGAGAGAGGAGCTGTGGTGATAGGTGGCCCATCTCCTGTGCTTTTTGTTCTCTCCAAGTCAGCCGCGCTGCTGGTCTTCTCCGTGAGGCGCAGGGCTTGCCCTGCAGGTGTCCAGCGGCTCTGCCCACTGTAGGCGGAGTCAGTCTGATTCACTGGGGGAAAGAGCAGGAACTACTGATGCCTTGGGCACGAGGCACATTTCAAATTCATGTTTACTAATAAAACTGAACCCAGAGTAAAAGGGCATGTGATTCATCGACTCCTGCAAACTTCAGCAGTGTCCTGGCTTGAGCCCTGCTGCTCATTTTGGTAACTGACTCAGATCCTTTCCTTTAACTTTGAAGCTCAGTTCTTGGTATTTTGCATTTCCCCAATTTTATCAAACCTGACTTCATATGAGAGAGAATGCTTCTGCCAACTCCAGCCCTATGGGATGCACAACCCTGAACATTCCTCTGTAATTCTTAATGAAAATATAAGATTAGAATCTCAAATAAAAACAATATTTTTGATTTTAAATAAGCTCTATTTGGTGCTCATGTTTATCTGCTGATTACAGTACAATATAAATCATACCAAAAACAAGGGGTCAATTCCCACATGGACTAGTTCATTTAACTCTGTTCCACCTCCTAACTCTCCTAGCTCTCTAACTAAGTGGCACCTAAAGAGAGCATAATGAGTAATAAAACAACAGGACATTTAGTGGGGCAACAGCCTAAGACTCAAGCTGGACTAGTGATCACTAGCATCACTTTTATATATCAAGGACTGCATCATCATTACATACATTACCAACAGTAGATTGATCAAAACCAAAGAAATATTCTTCTTTGGTGGGAGACACATAGAGGAAAAGGTTAAATGGTGGAGGAAAGCACAGCATAAATTTTTTATCCTCAGTGCAATCAGGTCAATAATTATAAATTATTTATTATTATTAGCATCATAAAAAATTTACTGAGCAAGTATACAGAATGCATTACGCCAGCTACCACAATGGAAAATAGACAATGAACCACCCCAAGGAATATACCAAATAGTTAAGAAAACAAGACACAGCCACAAGAAAATATTGCCAATGATACAAAACAATATATAAGAAGTGTCCCCAAAAAATGACACAGGAAATATGACACAAAAATCACTGTGCCCTGCACTTTACAGTTCCATGGGATTTATTAGATTGACTCATGAAACTGTCATTTTTATCGATCAAAAAAATGCTTCATATCAGCAGTTTCATATGGTTCAACCTAAGCAAGTCTCTTCTGTAGGTGAGAAAAAAAAGTATGGATTCTGTAGCAATGGCTCATTGGGAGTAGAAAGCCACAAACAGGGTTACCATACTGGCACAAAGTAGGCTGTTTAAAGCTTCTGCTATGAGAAGTAAATAACAGAAAACTTTCTGGTTTTAGTTATTTATTTAGAAAACAAAATAATTGCACTGAAGATCACCAAAGAGGTGATGTTTGAGTCTGGAGCTACATATCTGTCGTCTCATTTAATCTTTACTAGGATCCTGTGAGACACGTATTTCCTTATTTTTTACATGAAACTGATGGTCAAAAAATTTTGCCAGGTCACACAGTGGTAAATAGACTAGCTGGATGCCAATCTAGGTACCTGATGCCCTCACTGACTGTCCCCTGTCCCTGCAGTGTACCATATCGGAGAAGGCCAATCCTTGACTCCTTGTAAAAATAAGCGATGGATCGATGTTTTAAGATATCTAGTCATCTATGTATGATATGGCAATGCAAATATTTCCTAATTTAGTTCACTCGAAATCCTCTAGCTTGTACATTGTATATTCTTGGGGGATAACAATTTTCATAACTATTTAGTTCTTTGGATTATTCTGCAGAGAACAGAAAAGACTAAAACGAGTACTCAATCTTTCTCAAATGTTATACAGCTCAAGAGTAAGACTACTTCAAAACTTCTCTTCAAGAATCCTCAGGCTCTTTCTAGCTGGGTTTTTTCTCCATGTGATGTCTGTGTAGCCAGGCAGTCCTACCCCGTACAATTCTTGACATGCTCTTGACTGAAGTTTTACAGACTCAAGAGGAGGATTGTAAATACCCTAAAATTAGTTCACTAAAATCAAGATCCCTATGCACAGGCTGATATTGGTGTCCTCTGCTTTAAATTAGTTTATATTTTTCCTAGAGCTGTGTTAAGTGCCTTCTAAGTAATTATGATAAATTAGATTTTTCTCACCATTATATTTTCAATTCATCTTAAAGACACAGAAGAACTAAACATTTAGAACTGTTCGCCTTTTTAAATTAAGTTTCTTTTACATTAGTCTGCTAATTATTTCCAGAAATCTAATGGATCTGGGGAAAAAAACTCATCTCAAAGCTCTGTTTCTTAATAAGTTTTCAGTCCTTGGAAACCTGCTCTCTAAAAAATAATACTGGAAAAATAAATAGTTTATTTATCTGATTTGGGTTTAAACAAACTGGAAATCAAAACTACCTTTTACCTCTGTTATAAAATTACCTCCCCTTAACAGTATAACACATACCTTTGAGAGCTCAGAGCAATTCAGGTAAGGCGCATGCAGGAAAAAAACCAACAACACTGCCTCATTTTCTTTTTTAAAAATGTTCTGCATGTATTCATCAGTATTTGACCTCTATAGATAATTTAACCTTTCTCCACAAAAACAATTCTGACACCAATTTTCTTCTGAGAGGCAAATTACTGTTTCACGGCAACTGAAACATTTTAATGATTATTGTTTCACAGCAACTGAAAAACATTTTTTAAATTTTTATTATATATTATTAATTATCCAATTACAGTTACCCCAGTTTTCCCCCTTTTGCCCCCCTCCACCCAGCACCCTCCACCCCCTCAGGCAATCCCCACACCGTTGTTCATGTCCCTGGGTCACGCGTGTAAGTTCTCTGGCTACTCCATTTCCTACACTGTACTTTACATCCCCATGGCTATTCTGTAACTACCTATTTGTACTTCTTATTATGAAGACCATTTTCATTGTTTACCTTGCTCACCACTGGTGAGTTTTGAAACAGAAACAATACAACCTTTTGAAAATACTTATTCTTGCAACATACATGTCCTTAGCAACAACCCTCTTGAAATTGTCACTCACTGCTTTTACTTCCCCTCTACTTACCACTCCTTAACCACACACAGTCTGGCTCCATTCCCCCACCCGTGCTTCTAGCACCAATAACCTCCTTATCCTCAAGCCTAATGAACTTTACTCAGCACTAATCCTTTTTCACTTTGGAGCCACACTACACACACACGGTTGATTCCTTTCCTCTTCTTTCCCTCCTTTCTCATTTGACTTTGGTAAAACGTTACTATTCTTGCTCTCAACTGTATCTTTTCTTTAGGTCCTAACCTGCTGAGCATGTTTCAATGCTCCACCCCTTCTGCTATCTTTGTAACACCACCCACTATTCTATCAGAGCTTGGGTTTCCCTTATATCCAGTGATACCAAACCTGTGTCCTGACCTTAGACCATTCTTTTGATCTCCAAACCCAAACATTTATATTTTTTGTTTTATTTCATCATTTATTTTTAAAGAGAGTGGAAGGGAGGGAGGAAAAAAGGGAGAGAAATATCAACGTGTGCTTGCCTCTCACATGGCCCCCCAGTAGGAACCTGCCCCACAACCCAGGCATGTGCCCTGACTGGGAATCGAACTGGCAACCCTTTTGTCCACAGCCCACGCTCAATCCACTGAGCTATACCAGCCAGGACCAAACCCAAACACTTAGATGTCCACCCTGTATCTATACCAATGCGTCTCTTTGCTCCTTCTGCTGAACACATCCCTAAGGAAGATCCTCTTTTTCTTCCCCCCCACACCACCTCCACATGACCTTTTTCTGTCAACGATATAACTTTCAGATCAACCTGAACAAAATTTCAACTTTGTGTTGCTATTGTGCTGTTGTTGTTTTTCATAGAAAGTGGGTTTCTTAACACAGAGACAAGAGGAAGACTGAGAGGCTTCATACAGTCCATAAGCATGTTAATCAATAAATCAACAAGAAGGTGTTGACTTGTAGCTTGCACTTGGGAGTGAGTTACTTCTCAACCAGGATCACCAGGACCCACATCAGGGCAGTTAAGTTAGACCTGTAGGGGTGCAGCCTGGGAAACATTTTTTATTGTAGTAAAATTGCTATACAAGATTCTATGTATGTCAGGTGTACAACGTCATAATTCAATATTTTATATGAGGCCTGTCCAGAAAGTATCCAGCCATGTAGTATGAAAAATGAAGACATTTATTGAAGAAGATGCAAGAGACACCGTGCATAGGACAATGAAACCCCAGTCCCCTTCAAATTAGGCACCTGGGGTCCTCACACAGATCTCCCAATAGATACCATCTGCCCTGTTGTATTTTCCTGAATCTCACTAAGAGTCTGAAATCTCTTCCTTTTAGAAGGTGATTTTAGTTTTGAGACAAACCAGAAGTTGCAGGGTGCCAAATCTGTGCTGTACGAGGGGTGAGTCACCCGGATGATTTGATGTTTCACCAAAAAACTCTGCACGAGACATGATACATGAGCAGGTGCATTGTCCTGATGAAGTTGCCAATCACCAGTTACCCACAGCTGCAGCCTTCTGAATCATCCAAATAGTGTCCATGGAGGAATGTTCAAGCTTAACACAAAATTCGATGCAGATTCATTGCTTTACTGAGTCATTTTGAATGAGACAGCCACACAGTACATATGCTCACTCAATGGCATCTACCACCCTCAATGACAACAGTGAAGTTGTCATTGTTCATGCATGTGCATTCCAGTCCACTCTGCTTCACTGCCAGGTTACATTGGTGTCACACAAACCATCCTTGTTATATTAACAGTGGTTGGACTTTTTCTGGACAGACCTCATATGATCCTTTTCATATATTGTTGAATTCAGATCTCTAATATTTTGTTGAGGATTTCTGCATCTATATTCATCAGGGATATAGGCTTGTGGTTTTTTTTTCTTGTATCCTTGCCTGCTTTTGGTATCAGGGTAATGCTAGCCTTGTAAAATAAGTTGGGAGGCATTACCTCTTCTTCAATATTTTGTGATAGTTTGAGAAGAATAGGTAGTAAATCATCTTTGAATTGGTAGAATTCACCAGTGAAGCCATTTGGTCTTGGACTTCTGTTTGCTGGGAGGTTTTTAATTACTTATTCAATCTCCTTACTAGAATTGGTCTATTCAGATACAGTATTTTTTTAATGTTGTCTCGGAAGATGTTTCTAGAAATTTATCCAGTTCTTCTAGGTTGTCCAATTTGTTGGCATATAAGTTCATAGTATTCTCTTATGATCTTTTGTATTTCTGTGATATCAACTGTAATTTCCATTTCATTTCTGATTTTATTTATCTGAGCCTTCTTTTTGGTGAGTTTATTGATTTTATTTATCTTTCAAAGAACCAGCTCTTGTTTTCATCGATCTTTTCAAGTTGTTTTTAGTCTTTATTTCATTTATTTCTGATATGATTTTTATTATTTCTTTCCTTCTACTAACCTTGGGGTTTGGTCTTCTTTTCTAGTTTCTTTAGGTAGAGATAGATTAAGGTTTTTTTCTTGTTTTCTGAGGTGAGCCTGGATTGCTATGAAATTCCCTCTTATAATTGCTTTTGCTGCACGCCATAGATTTCAGAATGTCGCAGTTCCGTTTTTATGTAATCTTGAGGCATCTTTTGATTTCTGCCTTGACTTCTTCATGGGCCTATTGTTCAGTAGCATGTTCTTTAGTCTCACATATTTGTTTTCCCAATTTCTTTGTGTTACTGACTTCCAGTTTCATACTTTTGTGGTCTGAGATACTTGATACACTTTCAATCTTCTTAAATTTACTGAGACTTATTTTGTGTCTTAGCATAAGATCTATACCAGAGAATGTTCCATGTACTGTAGAAAAGAATACATACTCTGTTGCTTTTGGACGAAATGTTCTGTATATGTCTATTAGGTTAGCCAGATATAATATGTCATTTAAGGCTCATGCTTCCTTATATTTTTAAGACTTTATTTGTTTTTTTTAGAGAGTGGGGAATGGAGGGGGGATGGAGAGAAACACTGATGGGTTGCCTCTGGTATACACCCCAAACAGGGACCGGGCTTGCAACCCAGGTAAGTGCCCTGACCGGAAATTGAACTACCGACCTTTCACCTTGGTGAAAGTCTCAACCAGTCGAGCCACAACACTCAGGGCATGATGTTTCCTTATTGATTTTCTGTCTGTATGATCTATCCATTGAAGTGAATTAAAGTCTCCTACTATTATTATAGTGCTGTCAATTTCTCATTTAATCTGTTAATATCTGCTTTATATTGGAACTCCAATATTGGGTGCATATATATTTGTAAATGTTTTATCTTGCTGTATTGACCCTTTTAGCATTATGCAATGCCTTTCTTTGTCTTTTATTGCACTCTTTGTTTTAAAGTCTTTGTTGACTGATATGACTATAGCACACTAGTTTTCATCTTATTTCCATTCACAGGGAATATCATACTTCATCCTTTTGCTTTCAGCCTGTGTGAACTTACTTCTGAAGTGAGCTTCCTGCTGACAGTATAATGATGTGTTTTTTATCTACTCAGTCACTCTTTATCTTTTGATTGGGCAATTTAGTCCATTTACATTTAAAGAAATTATTTATAGTATGTACTTATTGCTATTTTGTTGTTTTCTGAATGTGTAGTTCCTCTTTATTCCTTTCTTCTTCTTTCTCTCTTTTCTATAGTTTGATTCTTTCTCTAGTGTTATGTTTAGATTCCTTTAGCCTTATGGGGTTTTCCTCATATGTAACAAATTAATCTTGCTGTTTTTAAGGTTGTAAGTTTTTGACTTGCGATTATCATGAGGTTCACATATAACATGTAACAGTCTACTTTTAGTTAAAGCAATTTAAATTGAATATGTTCCAAATCTCAACATTTTTACTCTCCTTACCCCTAATATTTTTATGCCAATTTTTATATCTTTTTATTTTATGTACCCCCTAATTATTGCAGTTTTAGTTAACTTTACTACTTTTGACTTTTAACATTTCTACTAACTTTATAAGTGGTTTATCTACTACTTTAACTATGTATTTACATTTTTCAGTGAGATTTTTATTTTCAGGTGCTTTCTTCTTATTAATTATATTTTCAGCTTAAAGAAGTCCCTTTAACATTTCTTATAAGTCCAGCTTAGCAGTGATAAACTCCTTTAGCTCTTACTTGTCTGGAAAATTTTTTATCTCTCCTTCAATTCTGAGGAACTTTGCTGAGTAGAGTATCTTTTTTTCTTTTTAAAAATTTCATTTATTTATTTATTTATTTATTTTAGAGAGCGGGAAAGGGAGGGAGAAACAGAAGTAGAGAAACATTGGTTGGTCACCTTTTGCACACTCCCAACCAGGGACTTGGCCCATGGCCCAGGCATGTGCCCTGACTGAGAATTGAACCAGAGACATTTTTGTTTGCAGGCAACAACACCCAGCCCACTGAGCCACACCAATCAAGGCTGGGTAGAGAACTCTTGACTGAATTTTTTTTTTCCTTTCAGCACTGTGAATATTCCATGCCACTCCCTCTGACAAGCAAAATTTCTGCCAAAAATATTGCTGATAGCCTTACGGGGTTTTCCTTATATGTTACAAGTTGTTTTAATCTTGCTGCTTTTAAGGTTCTCTCTTTAACTTCAGGTATGTTAATTATAACATATCTTTGTATGGATGTCTAGGTTCACCTGACTTTGAACTCTCTGGGCTTCCTCAGCCTGGATGGCTGTTTCCGTCCCCATGTTAAGGGAAATCCCCAACCATCATTTCTTCAAATAAGTTTTCTGCCTTCCTCTCTCTCTTCTTCTGTGACCCCTATTAACACTGTTATGTTATTTGATGCAGTATCATATGTCCCTTAGGCCGTCTTCACTTCTTTTCATTCTCTTTTCTTTTTGCTGTTCCATTTGTGTGTTTCAATGTTCTGTCTTCCATCTCACTGATTTGTGTCTCTGACTCAACCAATCTGGTGTTGAAATCCTCTAGTGCATTTTTCTGATCAATTATTGCACTTTTTAGCTCTGGGACTTCTGTTGGAACTGTCTTGTATTTTTCTGATTTTTTTAACCTCTCTATGTGTTTATCCAATTCTCTATGTGTTGTTATATTTTTATTTTTATTTTATTTTCTTCTGGACTTCTCTACGTGTTTATCCAATCTTCATATGTTCTCCTGAGATTGATGCACAACTTTACAACCATTACTTTGAACTCTTTATCAGGTAGATTACTTAACTCCCTTTCATCAAAGTTTTTTCTGAAGTTTTGTTTTGTTGTTTCATTTGAAACATTGTCCTTTGTTTTCTCATTTTTCTTGACTCTCTGTGTTTGTTTCTATGTATTAGACAAATAGCTATCTCCCCCAGTCTTCAAGGAGCAGTGACCAGAAGACTGGGTCTGCCTTTTAGTCTGTTGTCTGTGTATCGACAGCCCTGGAGGTTGGAGCCTGCCAAGAACTGTCTCTCCCCTTGTTTCAATCTTATGGGCCCCAAACACAAGCTCCCCTGGCCACCACTGCCATGTGTTCAGAGGCCTCCTGTGTATGGAGCACATGCCCCATCCAGTTCTGGTAGGATGGGGGCCACAGTGGAAGGGCACCAGGACCAGCAGAGCCCCCCACCCGGGTCTGGTAGAGCAGAGTCTGCAGTGGAGAGTTATCCAAAAAGAGCACCACGTGGAAAAGTGCCAGGCCAAGACAGAGCCACAGGGGAGCTCTGGGGAAAGATAAGTGGGGTTAACAAGGCAAATAGAGTGCCAGACATGGCACCTGCCAGCATCAGGCTACCAAGAGAAAGAGGGTTAAAAATTGGCACCCACCAGTGCCTTCCTTCCCGGAAGATTCCAAGACCCCGGCCCTTATGCACACACACTAAGATTAGTCAATGCGTCTCCTTCATGTACACCCCGGGCACTTTTTAAACCGCTGCCTCTGCTTGGGGACTCAAGAGTAAGTGTGTCTGCACAAGTCCTTTAAGAGTAAAGTCTCAGTTTCCTGAAGCCCTTTGGTCCTCCCAGACACAAGTCTCAACTGGTTGGTCCAAGCCAGGGTTTATGGATACTCATCTTCTTGGTGGAGGTCCCCTCAGCTGGGACACCTGATGTGGTGCTCACACCCTCAGTCATCAGGGAGGAACTGCATAGTTTTTATCTCTGTCCTTACAGGTCACCATGCAGGGAGTATAAGTCTTAATAAGATCACAACTCTGCCCCTCCTACAGTCTTGATGTGGCTTTGGTCCTTGGTGGTAGAATCTCTATTCTGCTAGCCTTCAGGTCTTTTTCAGAGAGGGTAGTTTTATATGTAATTGTAGTTTGCTGTGTCCATGGGAAGAGATGAGTTCAGGATCTTCCTACATCACCACCTTAAACCTGCTTTCTGGAATTTTACCACAAAAAAGATTTTATTTATTTACTTTTTTAAATACTTATTTATTTATTTTTAGAGGAGAAAAGAAGGAGAAATAGAGGAAGAGAAATATCAACGTGTGCTTGCCTCTTGCACACCCTCTTTGAGGACCTGGCCCACAACCCAAGCATGTGTCCTGACTGGGAATCGAACCAGTGACCCTTTGGTTCACAGGCCAGCACTCAATCCGCTGAGCC